>NC_083890.1:26548069-27748069 GCF_032452875.1 Bos javanicus | reverse complement strand
GTATGTAAATGTGATCTCAGTTGGCCTAGGTGGCTTGTTGGATTTTAATTGCCCAACCAGGGATTGAACCCAGGCCCTCAGCAGTGAGACCTCAAATAGCTAACCACTGGACAGCCAGGGAATTCTCAGCTTTGTTGTTATTACTACCTTTGGAACAAAACCTATTTCAACAAAAATAATGCTATTGAAACTTACTTCAGGGGTAACATTTTCTTATACTGGGAAATTTATCAAATATCTGAATTATATGAAGAGCACATTTATCACTGTTCTCTATGAGTCTAGAAAAATATTATCAAATTTTTATTCACATATGAAATAAAAGTACTTTTCCAATTACAGATTTGGTATAAACTGAGAAAACTTTCTAACTACAGTTTCTATCGAAGAGGTATTTTATAAATAGTTTTGCTGTACTACTATATTTTTTAAATTATACATTTAAATATTAAATCTAGCAATTTTTAAGAGAATGAAAAGACAAACCATAGACTAGGAGAAAATACCTACAAAATACATAACTGACAAAGCACTGTTATCCAAAATATACAAAGAATTTAAGTTCAACAATAAGAAAAAACTTGGTTAAAAAATGGGCCAATGACCTTAACTGATACTTTATGAAAGAAGACATACAGATGGCAGAACAGTACATGAAAAGATGCTCCACACCATATGTCATCAGAAAAGTGCAATTTTTTTAATAGAATGCTTTATTGACTTTAGGTCAGTTGGGAACAATTACCTATATTTATGTTTTATATTTCATCTCACTGGAAGAAAAGATAAATGTTACATTAGAGACTTTTCACTTTCATGTATTTGCTGCTCTGGGTTCACAAAACATTCAGTTCTTTCCTGCAGTATGGGATTCAGTATTACAACTCATCAATGAAAGGTGTATGCCCCAAATTTCCACTTGCTGCCATTGACTTCCGGCCAGAAACAAACTTCTTTGCAGCATTTATGACATCAGCGTCAGCTACTGCATCAATCTGCTGAAGGACTGTGGATGGCGGCGTGTATGAACCAGCAGCTAGAGCCTGGGACCCGACTTCATCCAGGAAACCCTCAGAAGACTCCACTGACATCAGGTACCCAGCTTTCAGCTTGTTCTTGGCAGCTTGGACACCTGGATTAGAAAGGTTTCCTTGAGCAATTGTTTTTACTTGGTTATAAGCAGCCTTGATAACATCTCCAGCAGATGCAGCTTGTGAGATAGTGTAGAACCCAAAGAGTCCAGAGTCTGAGTAACTGGCATTAAAAGCAGAAACATCAAATGGCTGGTGAACTCCCTTGGCAACAGCCTGGTACAGAGAGCTGGTGGCATTGCTGCCCCTCTTAACATGTGGTCCAGCACCGAGGACGTGCTGGAGAACACTGAACACGTTTGCTTCTGCACTTCCTATGGCTGCACTCTGTGCTACAAGAGCGGCATGGACGAGACTGTCTCCATTCTGTTCTCGAATTTCACCTCCATGGTACTTGGCTTTTGCACCAGATAAACCAAGGCCACCCCTTATGTTAAGAAACTGTTCAGCAACTTGCTTTAGAACAGGATGACTCACACCAAGTCCAATCAAAGCCATTCTTGCACTTGTAAAATGATTCTGTACATAGTCATGTAACTCAACTGGTGTCACTTTTCCAATCCTATAATCAGGACAATATAAGGAATTAGCCAAGGCATTTCTGTAAGCGGCAGCATGCAAATTTTCAATGACGTGAGCCTGTGGATTCTGAAAAGCCACAGCTTTGTCAATCCTTAGCTGAGGCTGAAGGGCAGCTACCTCCCAGCGTCGAAATTCTGGTGCTGTGGTGACATTGAGCAAGAACTCCATTAGAATATCAACATCATCCCACAGGCATTCCACAGTATAGGCCATGTTTTCCCTTGTTGAAGTCACGCTTAATTTACCACCAACTGCTTCAATTCCACGGGTTATCTTGAAAGATGAAGCTCCTTTTGTAGTCAAACTGGATGCAAGACGAAGCAAATGAGAAGTTCCTAAATTGTTGGAGTTCTCATATCTGCTGCCTGCTTTAATGAACAAACCAATTCTTGATGCAGGAGCATGGTTTTCGAGAGAAGCGATCACTAAACCATTTGGTAACCTGGTAAACTCAAGGTCCTGAGGACGTGGAGGCACTCCTGCAGGGGCTGCTGTGGCTTTAACTTTAGGAGCAACTTTGAGGGAATAAAATCTCGAGAGGGACCCGGCTCTGGTTAACAGCTTCATTGCTCAAGATTGTTCTGAGCCTCGGTCGCTGCCGCCTTAGAAGAAAGCAAGATGGTCAGAAAAGTGCAAATTAAAACAACAAAAGAGTCCTACAACATACCTATTTGGACAGCCAAAAAGCAGATGCTGAAACACCACATGCCAATAAAATACGGAGACTAAAGAAATCTCATTCATTGCTGATGGGAATGCAAAACGATACAGTCACTTTGGAAGAGAGTTTGGCGGTTTCTTACAAAACTAAACACACGCGTATACAATTCATTAATTGTGCTTCCTGCTATTTATAAAGAGGAGGTAAAACCATACACACACGGAAACCACACCCAGGTGTCAATTTTTCTATATTGAGCTGATTTATCATAAAAGAACAGCAAGACTTGTGATTTATGCTGCTGCAGCTAAGTCGAGTCAGTCGTGTCCTACTCTGTGCGACCTCAGAGACGGCAGCCCACCAGGCTTCCCCGTCCCTGGGATTCTCCAGGCAAGAACACTGGAGTGGGTTGCCATTTCCTTCTCCAATGCATGAAAGTGAAAAGTGAAAGTGAAGTCGCTCAGTCGTGTCCGACTCCTAGCGACCCCATGGACTGCAGCCCACCAGGCCCCTCCGTCCATGGGATTTTCCAGGCAAGAGTACTGGAGTGGGTTGCCATTGCCTTCTCCCTTTTTGTTTGTAATTTAAGAACTGAAGATTGGCATTCACTTTTTGTTGATATTCTCTAAGCTTCACTGTATACACACAGCTTCTGTCACACAGAATTGCCCATAATTAGCTGAAAGTTGAACTACTCAAACTAAGATTTCAAATTAATATTATATCTTTTTCTTTTTTTGCCGGGGGCGGGGCACACTGCTGCATGTGGAACTTCCCCAACCAGGGATGGAACCCATGTCCCCTGCAGTGGAAGCACAGAGTCTTAACCACTGGACCACAAGGAAGTTCAAAGTTAACATTATATCTGATCAGAAAGTAGACTGAATCATTTACTTTGAAAATAAAATACAAAAGATGGTGGAGGAATAGGACGGGGAGACCACTTTCTCCCCCACAAATTCATCAAAAGAACATTTAAACGCCAAGTAAATTCCACAAAACAACTTCTGAATGTCGGCAGAGGACATCAGGCACCTAGAAAAGCAGCCCATTGTCTTCGAAAGGAGGTAGAAAAATATAAAAGACAAAAAAAAGAGACAAAAGAGGGAGGGACGGAGTTACGTCCCGGGAAGGGAGTCTTAAAAAAGAGAGAAGTTTCCAAACACCAGGAAACACTCTCACTGCCGAGTCTGTGCCGAGCCTTGGAAGCACAGAGGGCAACATAACAGGGAAGAAAAATAAATAAACAATTAAAACCCACAGATTACGAGCCCAACGGTAACTCCCCCAGCGGAGAAGCCCCGCAGACGCCTGCACCAGCCACTAGCAAGCAGGGGCGGGGCAGGGAGGCACGGGCTGCAGCACTTAAAGATCTGGCCTGAATGCCCCGAGCGCTTTCTGAGCGAACTAACTTGGGCTAGCAAACCAGACTGCAGGACAGATACCACTCGAAAAGCCAGCCCTAACCTAAGACACCACCACGCCCACGCACAGAACAAAGGCTGAACAGAGATAGCCAGCTGCAGACCATCCCCCTCTGGTTGACAGGCAGCCAGAGCCGGAAGGAGGCAATCGCAGCCCCAGAGAGATGTTATCTACAAAACTGTAAGCAGGCGTCTTTGCAAACTAAGACTTCTTGGGGTTCTGGACGGTCAACATCCGCCTGAGAAGGTGCGCCGGTTGTACACCCAGAAAAGCGAGGGGCGGGGAGGCGATAAGTCGCAGCGACCACAGTTGCCAAACACCTCATCACCTGAGCTGCTCAGACCCGGGAAGTGCACAAAACGCAGGCCCAACCGAGTCTGCGCCTCTGAGGACTACCCGAGTGCCTGAACCTGAGAGGCTTAGACCTGGGAGGTGCATGCAGCCCAGGGCCGGCCTCGGATGGTTTCCGGGGAGCAACCTAGAGCCTGAGCAGTGTGGGCAGGGAAGCTACACCTGCGTGAGCGGGGGCAGACCCAGTGTGGTTGAGGCACTGCGAGCACACGCCAGTGTTATTTGATTGCAGCGTCCCTCCCTCCCCACAGCGCGACTGAACAAGTGAGCCCCACCCCCCAAAAAAGTGTCCACCACCGCCCCCTTTGTGTCAGGGCAGAAATCAGACACTGAAGAGACCAGCAAACAGAAGAAGCTATAACAGAGGGAACCACCTAGGAAGCGACAGGTGCAATAGATTAAAACCCTGTCGTTAGTACCGACTACATAGGAAGGGGCCTATAGATCTTGAGAAATATATGCCGGACCAAGGAACTAGCCGAAAATGAACTCCTACAACAACATCAGACAAAGTCCTAGATATATTTTTTACTATTTTTACGATCATTCTTTCTTTTTTTTTTTAATTTTTAAAAAAATTTTAAGTCCTCTATTACTCCTTTAATTTTCACTTTTATAACCTACTATTACTTTGCAAAAAAAAAGACCCTATTTTTTTAAAAGCAAACTTCATATATATATTTTTTATAATTTTTGTGACTTTGTTTTTTTTTCTCTTTCATTTTTTTTTCTTCTTTTCTTTAACATTGTATTTTTAAAATTCCAAACTCTACTGTAGATTTTTAATTTTTGCTTTTTGGTATTTGTTATCAATTTTGTACCTATTTTTTAAAAATAATTTTTGTGACTTTTTTTTCTCTTTTTCTTCTTCTTTTCTTTAACATTGTATTTCTGAAATTCCAAACTCTACTCTAGATTTTTAATTTTTGCTTTTTTGTGCTGCTACTGCTAAGTCACTTCAGTCGTGTCCGACTCTGTGTGACCCCATAGACGGCAGCCCACTAGGCTCCCCCGTCCTTGGGATTCTCCAGGCAAGAACACTGGAGTGGGTTGCCATTTCCTTCTCCAGTGGATTAAAGTGAAAAGTGAAAGTGAAGTTGCTGAGTCGGATACGACTCAGTGACCCCATGGACTGCAGCCTACCAGGCTCCTCCATTCATGGGATTTTCCAGGCAGGAGTACTGGAGTGGGGTGCCATTGCCTTCTCCGTTGCTTTTTTGTATTTGTTATCAATTTTGTACCTATATTTTTTTTATAATTTTTGTGACTTTTTTTCTCTCTTTTTCTTCTTTTCTTTAACATTGTATTTTTGAAATTCCAAACTCTAGATTTTTAATTTTTGGTATTTGTTATCAATTTTGTACCTATATTTTCTTTATAATTTTTGTGACTTTGTTTTTTTTTAATCTTTCTTTTTCTTCTTCTTTTCTTTAACATTGTATCTTTGAAATTCCAAACTCTACTCTAGATTTTTAATTTTTGCTTTTTGGTATTTGTTATCAATTTTGTACCTTTAAGAACCCAATCTTCAGTACCCATTTTTATTTGCGAGCGAGATTACTGGCTTGACTGCTCTCTCCCTCTTTGGACTCTCCTTTTTCTGTACCAGGTCGCTTGTGTCTCCTCCCTAACCCCTCTCTGCTCTACCCAACTCTGTGAATTTCTGTGTGTTCCAGACAGTGGAGAACACTTAGGGAACTGATTACTGGCTGGATCTGTCTCTCTCCTTTTCATTCCCTCCTTTTATCCTCCTGGCCACCTCTGTCTCCTCCCTCCCTCCTCTCTTCTCTGTATGACTCTGTGAACATCTCTGAGCAGTCCAGTTGTGGAGTGCACATAAGGAAGTGATTACTGGCTAATCTGCTCTCTCCTCTATTGATTCCACCTCACCTCATTCAGGTCACCTCTAACTCCTTCCTCCCTCTTCTCTTCTCCATGTAACTCTGTGAACCTCTCTGGGTGTCCCTCACTGTAGAGAAACTTTTCATCTTTAACCTAGATGTTTTATCAGTGGTGCTGTATAGAAGGAGAAGTTTTGAGACTACTGTAAAAATAAGACTGAAAACCAGAAGCAGGAGGCTTAAGTCCAAATCCTGACTCCAGGGAACTCCTGACTCCAGGGAACATTAATTGACAGGAGCTCATCAAACACCTCCATACCTACACTGAAACCAAGCACCACACAAGGGCCAACATGTTCCAGAGCAAGACATACCACACAAATTCTCCAGCAACACAGGAACACAGCCCTGAGCTCCAGTATACAGGCTGCCCAAAGTTACTACAAAACCATAGACATCTCATAACTCATTACTGGACACTTCATTGCACTCCAGAGAGAAGAAATCCAGCTCTACCAACCAGAACACTGACACAAGCTTCCCTAACCAAGAAACCTTGACAAGCCAACTGTACAAACCCACACATAGCAAGGAAACTCCACAATAAAGAGAACTCCACAAACTGCCAGAATACAAAAAGGACACCCCAAACTCAGCAATATAAACAAGATGACGAGACAGAGGAATACCCAGCAGGTAAAGGATCAGGATAAATGCCCACCAAACCAAACAAAAGAGGAAGAGATAGGGAATCTACCTGATAAAGAATTCTGATTAATGATAGTGAAAATGATCCAAAATCTTGAAATCAAAATGGAATCTCAGTTAAATAGCCTGGAGACAAGGATCGAGAAGATGCAAGAAGGTTTCAACAAAGACCTGGAAGAAATAAAAAAGAGCCAATATATAATGAATAATGCAATAAATGAGATCAAAAACACTCTGGAGGCAACAAATAGTAGAATAACAGAGGCAGAAGATAGGATTAGTGTATTAGAAGGTAGAATGGTAGAAATAAGTGAATCAGAGAGGAAAAAAGAAAAACGAATTAAAATAAATGAGGACAATCTCAGAGACCTCCAGGACAATATTAAATGTTACAACATTCGAATCATAGGAGTCCCAGAAGAAGAAGACAAAAAGAAAGACCATGAGAAAATACTTGAGGAGATAATAGTTGAAAACTTCCCTAAAATGGGGAAGGAAATAATCACCCAAGTCCAAGAAACCCAGAGAGTCCCAAACAGGATAAACCCAAGGCGAAACACCCCAAGACACATATTAATCAAATTAACAAAGATCAAACACAAAGAACAAATATTAAAAGCAGCAAGGGAAAAACAACAAATATCACACAAGGGAATTCCCATAAGGATAACAGCTGATCTTTCAATAGAAACTCTTCAAGCCAGGAGAGAATGGCAAGACATACTTAAAGTGATGAAAGAAAATAACCTACAGCCCAGATTACTGTACCCAGCAAGGATCTCATTCAAATATGAAGGAGAAATCAAAAGCTTTACAGACAAGCAAAAGCTGAGAGAATTCAGCACCACCAAACCAGCTCTCCATCAAATACTAAAGGATATTCTCTAGACAGGAAACACAAAAACGGTGTATAAACTCGAACCCAAAACAATAAAGTAAATGGCAACGGGATCATACTTATCAATAATTTCCTTAAACATAAATGGGTTGAATGCCCCAACCAAAAGACAAAGACTGGCTGAATGGATACAAAAACAAGACCCCTATATATGTTGTCTACAAGAGACCCACCTCAAAACAGGGGACACATACAGACTGAAAGTGAAGGGCTGGAAAAAGATTTTCCATGCAAATAGAGACCAAAAGAAAGCAGGAGTAGCAATACTCATATCAGATAAAATAGACTTTAAAACAAAGGTTGTGAAAAGAGACAAAGAAGGACACTACATAATGATCAAAGGATCAATCCAAGAAGAAGATATAACAATTATAAATATATATGCACCCAACATAGGAGCACTGCAATATGTAAGACAAATGCTAACAAGTATGAAAGGGGAAATTAACAATAATACAATAATAGTGGGAGACTTTAATACCCCACTCACACCTATGGATAGATCACTAAACAGAAAATTAACAAGGATACACAAACTTTAAACAATACAATAGACCAATTAGACCTAATTGATATCCATAGGACATTTCACCCCAAAACAATGAATTTCACCTTTTTCTCAAGCGCACATGGAACCTTCTCCAGGATAGATCACATCCTGGGCCATAAATCTAGCCTTGGTAAATTCAAAAAAATTGAAATCATTCCAAGCATCTTTTCTGACCACAATGCAGTAAGATTAGATCTCAATTACAGGAGAAAAACTATTAAAAATTCCAACATATGGAGGCTGAACAACACGCTGCTGAATAACCAACAAATCACAGAAGAAATCAAAAAAGAAATCAAAATTTGCATAGAAACAAATGAAAATGAAAACACAACAACCCAAAACCTGTGGGACACTGTAAAAGCAGTGCTAAGGGGAAAGTTCATAGCAATACAGGCATACCTCAAGAAACAAGAAAAAAGCCAAATAAATAACCTAACTAAGAAGGCAATGGCACTCCACTCCAGTACTCTTGCCTGGAGAATCCATGGACGGAGGAGACTGGTTGGCTGCAGTCCATGGGGTTGCTAAGAGTCGGACACGACTGAGCGACTTCACTTTCACTTTTTACTTTCATGCATTGGAGAAGGAAATGGCAACCCACTCCAGTGTTCTTGCCTGGAGAATCCCAGGGACGAGGAAGTCTGGTGGGTTGCCGTCTATGGGGTCGCACAGAGTCGGACACGACTGAAGTGACTTAGCAGCAGCAGCAGCAGCACACCTAAAGCAACTAGAAAAGGAAGAAATGAAGAACCCCAGGGTTAGTAGAAGGAAAGAAATCTTAAATTAGGGCAGAAATAAATGCAAAAGAAACAAAAGAGACCATAGCAAAAATCAACAAAGCCAAAAGCTGGTTCTTTGAAAGGATAAATAAAATTGACAAACCATTAGCCAGACTCATCAAGAAACAAAGGGAGAAAAATCAAATCAACAAAATTAGAAATGAAAATGGAGAGATCACAACAGACAACACAGAAATACAAAGGATCATGAGACTACTATCGGCAATTATATGCCAATAAAATGGACAACGTGGAAGAAATGGACAAATTCTTAGAAAAGTACAACTGTCCAAAACTGGACCAGGAAGAAATAGAAAATCTTAACAGACCCATCACAAGCACGGAAATTGAAACTGTAATCAGAAATCTTCCAGCAAACAAAAGCCCAGGTCCAGACAGCTTCACAGCTGAATTCTACCAAAAATTTAGAGACAAGCTAACACCTATCCTACTCAAACTCTTCCAGAAAATTGCAGAGGAAGGTAAACTTCCAAACTCATTCTATGAGGCCACCATCACCCTAATACCAAAACCTGACAAAGATGCCACAAAAAAAGAAAACTACAGGCCAATATCACTGATGAACATAGATGCAAAAATCCTTAACAAAATTCTAGCAATCAGAATCCAATAACACATTAAAAAGATCATACACCATGACCAAATGGGCTTTATCCCAGGGATGCAAGGATTCTTCAATATCCACAAATCAATCAATGTAATACACCACATTTACAAATTGAAAAATAAAAACCATATGATTATCTCAATAGATGCAGAGAAAGCCTTTGACAAAATTCAACATCCATTTATGATAAAAACTCTCCAGAAAGCAGGAATAGAAGGAACATACCTCAACATAATAAAAGCTATATATGACAAACCCACAGCAAACATTATCCTCAATGGTGAAAAATTGAAAGCATTTCCCCTAAAGTCAGAAACAAGACAAGGGTGCCCACTTTCACCATTACTATTCAACATAGTTTTGGC
This sequence comes from Bos javanicus, assembly GCF_032452875.1. NCBI lineage: Eukaryota > Metazoa > Chordata > Mammalia > Artiodactyla > Bovidae > Bos > Bos javanicus. The sequence continues at coordinate 27,738,187 of NC_083890.1, read as the reverse complement.
CACAGCAATCAGAGCAGAAAAATAAATAAAAGGGATCCAAATTGGAAATGAAGTAAAACTTTCACTGTTTGCAGATGACATGATCCTTTACATAGAAAACCCTAAAGACTCCACCAGAAAACTACTAGAACTAATCAATGAATATAGTAAAGTTGCAGGATATAAAATCAACACACAGAAATCCCTTGCATTCCTATACACTAATAATGAGAAAATAGAGAAATTAAGGAAACAATTCCATTCACCATTGCAACGAAAAGAATAAAATACTTAGGAATATATCTACCTAAAGAAACTAAAGACATATATATAGAAAACTATAAAACACTGGTGAAAAAAATCAAAGAGGACACTAATAGATGGAGAAATATACCATGTTCATGGATTCGAAGAATCAATATAGTGAAAATGAATATACTACCCAAAGCAATTTATAGATTCAATGCAATCCCTATCAAGCTACCAATGGTATTCTTCACAGAGCTAGAACAAATAATTTCACAATTTGTATGGAAATACAAAAAACCTCAAATAGCCAAAGCAATCTTGAGAAAGAAGAATGGAACTGGAAGAATCAACCTGCCTGACTTCAGGCTCTACTACAAAGCCACAGTCATCAAGACAGTATGGTACTGGCACAAAGACAGAAATATAGATCAATGGAACAAAATAGAAAGCCCGGAGATAAATCCACGCACCTATGGACACCTTATCTTTGACAAAGGAGGCAAGAATATACAATGGATTAAAGACAATCTCTTTAACAAGTGGTGCTGGGAAAACTGGTCAACCACTTGTAAAAGAATGAAACTAGAACACTTTCTAACACCATACACAAAAATAAACTCAAAATGGATTAAAGATCTAAATGTAAGACCAGAAACTATAAAACTCCTAGAGGAAAACATAGGCAAAACACTCTCCAACATACATCACAGCAGGATCCTCTATGACCCACCTCCCAGGATACTGGAAATAAAAGCAAAAATAAACAAATGGGACCTAATTAAACTTAAAAGCTTCTGCACAACAAAGGAAACTATAAGCAAGGTGAAAAGATAGCCTTCAGAATGGGAGAAAATAATAGCAAATGAAGCAACTGAAAAACAACTAATCTCAAAAATATACAAGCAACTCCTACAGCTCAACTCCAGAAAAATAAATGACCCAATCAAAAAATGGGCCAAAGAACTAAAGAGACATTTCTCCAAAGAAGACATACAGATGGCTAACAAACACATGAAAAGATGCTCAACATCACTCATTATCAGAGAAATGCAAATCAAAACCACTATGAGGTACCATTTCACGCCCGTCAGAATGGCTGCGATCCAAAAATCTACAAGCAATAAATGCTGGAGAGGGTGTGGAGAAAAGGGAACCCTCTTACACTGTTGGTGGAAATGCAAACTAGTACAGCCACTATGGAGAACAATGTGGAGATTCCTTAAAAAACTGGAAATAGAACTGCCTTATGATCCAGCAATCCCACTGCTGGGCATACACACTGAGGAAACCAGAATTGAAAGAGACACGTGTACCCCAATGTTCATTGCAGCACTGTTTACAATAGCCAGGACATGGAAGCAACCTAGATGTCCATCAGCAGATGAATGGATAAGAAAGCTGTGGTACATATACACAATGGAGTATTACTCAGCCATTAAAAAGAATACATTTGAATCAGTTCTAATGAGGTGGATGAAACTGGAGCCTATTATACAGAGTGAAGTAAGCCAGAAAGAAAAACACCAATACAGTATACTAATGCATATATATGGAATTTAGAAAGATGGTAACAATAACCTTGTATATGAGACAGCAAAAGAGACACTGATGTATAGAACAGTCTTTTGGACTCTGTGGGAGAGGGAGAGGGTGGGATGATTTGGGAGAATGGCACTGAAACATGTATAATATCATACGAAACGAGTTGCCAGTCCAGGTTCGATGCACGATACTGGATGCTTGGGGCTGGTGCACTGGGACGACCCAGAGGGATGGTACGGGGAGGGAGGAGGGAGGAGGGTTCAGGATGGGAACACGTGTATACCTGTGGTGGATTCATGTTGATATATGGCAAAACCAATACAATATTGTAAAGTTAAAAATAAAATAAAATATATATAAAAAATAAAATAAATAAAATACATAAAAATTACAAAGACTTTGTCAATCTAACATATGATCTCAAAAGGCAATGGCTAAATTAGGAACCACTCAGCCACTTTCAAAATATGTTTTCAAAATGATATTTTTTACACAGGTTTATTGAGGTAGCACTGATATACAACAAAGAACTGCACATATGTAAATAAACAATACGATGACACACAAACACCTATGATACCATTACACAATGGTGGGGGGAAGAAATGGAGGCCATTGTGGGCAGGGGTGGGTCAGCCTCCCCACTTTCTCACATTACATTACAGGAACACAGACACATTCAGACTTCTCTACGAAAAGAGAAGTCTGGGTTCTGAAGTCATAGAGTGGGGGCGTGAACACAACTTTCTTCACTCAGTTCCACACAAGCCATCAGTTTCACACTATAGAAGAAAGTAATCAAGAATAAATTCAGGTCAGTCATCATAGGTGGGGACATTCTGAACAAATTTCCACTACTCAAAATGTTCAAATCCAGAGCATCCCCATAACCCAACCCCTCTCCCACTTCAGGCCCTCCAGAGTCTCACCTTTAGGAGCATGAGAGATACATTAGGGCCTCAGATCCTATCTTCTCCTGGGATAGAACAGAACTTGGTCAGAGCCCACAGGAGTTAAGACTAAAGGAGACAATACAGGGTGGGTGAACCCCTCCAGGGGGTTCCCATCTACACTATCTCAAGAGTCTCAGGGTTCACCCACACACACACCTGTCCATACTTACTTGCAGTTTGAGTATAGCTCCCTCCATCTCCATCTGTGGGTAAAAGACATCATGTGAGAGGCCTGGGGGGAGGCAGAGCCTTGAGGTTCTACAGGAATCCCTTAGTCCTGAATCCCAGGGAAGTTTCCAGAACCGTGAATGCAGATCCAGGGCAGGATTGAGAAACATGAGGAAAGAGAGTTTATGGGAACTGTACCACTCCCCTTCTAGATGTCTATACTTAGCTGCTAGAAATCAGATCCCCATTACGGGAATCATCAAAGTGAGAAGGTAATCCTCTTTTACACACATGCCTTTCAAAAGAGTGTTAGAGGGCTTCCCTGGTGGCTCAGTGATAAAGAATTCGCCTGCTAATGCAAGAGACACAGATTCGATCCCTGGTCCAGGAAGATTCCAAATGCTGTGAAGCAACCAAGTCCCTGAGCCACAACTCTTGAGCCTGTGCTCTGGAACCCGGGAGCTGCAACCACTGAGCCCACACGCCCTAGAGCCAGTGCTCCACAACAAAAGAAGCCATCGCAATGAGAAGCCTGCGCACAACCACTAGAGTAGCTCCCGGCTCACTGCAACTAGAGAAAACCTGCGCAGTAACAAAGACCCAACGCAGCCATAAATAAATAAATAAAATTATTTTTAAAAAAGTGTTAGAAACAGGGCCTCAGACTGGGTAAGTGCGTGTATGTAGATGGTGCCTCCCAGCACTGAGGCAAGAGACTGGACATTTTCTGTCTTGAAACCCCCTGGGGGCACAAGAAAACTCAGATTTCACTCCTCTCCCTACCTGAGCGTTTCTTCGTCCAGATCACAGCTCCAGCCACCACTGCCAATACGAGGAGAACCAGGCCAACAATGACGCCCATGGTGAGGAAGGGGGTCTGAGGAGGTTCTGTGGAGGCAAGGGAAGGGCCCTGACCTCAGGCTTGAGCCCTGACATTGCTGAACTGAGTCCTGAAGGGCTCCTGCTTTATCTGAGAGGACGCTCCAGCCCCATCCCCCTCCTTACCCCATCTCAGGGTGAGGGGCTCCTGAAGCCCCTCGTGCTGCACATGGCACGTGTATCTCTGCTCCTCTCCAGAAGGCACCACAAGGGCCGCCCACTTCTGGAAGGTTCCATCCCCTGAAGGCCTGGTCTCCACAACCTCCATGTCCTGGGTCTGGTCCTCCCCGTCACACTGCCAGGTCAGTGAGATCTCCGCCCGGTAGAAGCCCAGGGCCCAGCACCTTAGGGTGACCTCACGGTCAGAGATGGGGTGTCGGGTCACATGGGTCTTCGGAGGAACTGAGGAAAAAGGTGAGAAAATTTAGGAACTTTGTATTAATTCTAACAGCCCACATGAGGGGGCACTTCTGTGACCATTCTGAGAATGGAGGGAATAAATGGTGTGAGAGGTGAAAGTGCAAAAGACATGAGCCTGGACCCCAGGATATGGGAAAACTTCTTATGCTTTGAGAAGTTCTAGAAACAGGATAAAACAGCCCAGGGTAGGAGGCTCCAGGTCTCTGAGTGAGACAATACAGACTTCTGGTCCTGACCTAGGTGAAGACCGAGTTGACTCAAAAAATCTGGAGCTCAGGTGGCCAGTGAAGAAGGCATGGGGCAGAGAAAAAGGTGAGAGAGTAAAGCACTAAGACTTAGGCCAAAGTCAAAGAAATCTGCTAATAAATTATTTCAGAGACCTCCACATCCAGAGAGACAGAATCCTTTAATTGTCCTGAGAAGGACATTTCGTTTTTAAGCAGCCTCACAGAACACAGCAAAAACAAGATGCAAAGAATACCTGTTAAGCAAATGAATGTAACAACGTATTTAAACCTGAGAGTGTCACTGCTTTAGAATTCTTTACATCTGCTTCTTCTCCACACCTCTTGCTTCTCTAGCCTGTCTCTCTGTTTCTAACATCCCTCATCCCCCTTAGTCTCCACCAACTTCTCATCCCTGAACTGTCGCACAAGAACCACCACCTAACCTGCCACCCATAGACTATTCTCTCCACAGTGGTCAGGAATGCCATTTCAGACACTGAGTAAGAATCTTTAAGCCTTACTCTAAGGATCCAAGTAGTGGAGGAGAGGGGGAAGAATGCTAGTGTCAAGCCTATGCTTCTGCCCTTAAGGTTGGGCTAGTTGGAGGTACAGCCCCAACCTGAGGTGAGATCTGGGAGGGCCCGGGGCCCCTGGTACCTGCGCGCAGCAGCGTCTCCTTCCCCTTCTCCAGGTATTTGCGGAGCCAGTCCACGCAGTCGGTCTCCAGGTATGCCCGGTACCGTTCCGCTGTTCCCTCCATCTCCCACTTGCGCCGGATGATCTGAGCCACCGTGCCCGCCGCGGACCAGGAGCGCATGTCCTCGTTCAGCGTGATGTAATCCGCGCCGTCGTAGGCGAAGTGCTCGTACCCTCGGACAATGCGGCCGTCCGGCCCGACGTCGCAGCCAGACAGCCAAAGGAAGCTGTGCGATTCTGCCCCGCCCCCGCGGTTAGCACCGCCCACTTAGCCCCGCCCAGCGCTCAACCTAGCTTTCCTCCCTCTCCAGACTCCCGGGCGGTGATTGTTCAGAGCCCGTTTTTCTCCTAAATTGAAAACGCAATCCCTGTGAATCCTAGTTCCTAGTGGGCTCTTCCCAGACCGAAGAGAGATCGGAGGATCTCCTGACCTCCGGGGCGAAACCTCGGACCCGGGAACTCAGGGGGACCCCGGGTCATCGCAGGGGAATGCAGGGCTTGAGACTCACCCAACTCGCTGTGGTTGTGGTTGCCAACGATGACCTTCAAGTTCGACCGCGAATCCTGCGAATGTTCTATGGCTATGTTGGTTTGCCGGTCCCAGTACTCCGGCCCCTCGTGCTCCATCCACGGCGCCCGCGGCTCCACCCTCGGATTCGCGGTGTCGCTGTTGTATCTTACGAACTGAGTGTCGTCCAGATAACCGACAGATTGATAAAGGTCCCTCCCGAGGTCAGGACGCGATACCAAAATATGGAAGTACCTCAAGGAGTGGACCCCTGGGACCGGGAGGGGCTGCCACCCGGGCCGACGCTCCTTCGGGCGCGGGTCCCCATGTCCGAGGTGAATGTGACCTGTAGGGGATAAGGGGACGAGGGGGCGTGCGAGACGGAAGAGGGCCGGTGGAAGACTCGAGTGGTGAGAGGAGAGGGCTGGAGGCTCGGAAGGGACAGGGTAGGGTCAGGACGGGACGGGGGCGAGGTAGTGGGTTTGGTCTCGGGGCCATAGAAACGCGTCTTCCCCGGCTGTCCTTCGCCCCAGACAGGAGGTCCCCTGGCTTCTCCTGCAGAGGCTATTTCGTCTCGACCCCGCACTCACCCGCCCAGGTCTCGGTCAGAGCCAAGGATCCCGAGAACAGCAGGAGGAGGGTTCGCGGCTCGGTGACCCTCATGCTTGGGATTTTGGACGAATGTGAGTTCGAACTAGTCTGAGAACTTCGTAACAGGGAACCGCGGTGGCGCTGATTGGCTTCCCTAGAAACCAATAGACCGAGACCTGGAGCATCATCATAGGTTTCCAGGAAGAAGGACCTGACACAGTTTGAGAGAGAAGTGAAACTGTGGGGAGGTGATGGGGAATCCCCAGTGCTTAGCTACCGTGTCCCAGACGCCAACCCCCGCCCCTAGAACCTGAGACCTTGAGCGCCACACCCAGGGCACCTGGGACTTTGTGCCCCGCCCCTCTCCTCAAGGCTGCACCAAGAGCACTTTGTCTCCCTGGCGCTGGGACTGAGAAAACCAAGGAGAAACCTTGGTTTTCCTTGGGTTCCAAGGAGAAACCTTAGGTTCCAAGGAGAAACCCCCAGGCTGGGATCAGCCCCTTTGTCTTTCCTTCCCCAGTTCCCTCTCCCTGACTTGCATCCCTATTCACTCATCCCTAGGGCACTCTCCTAGGAAAAACAAACTTCCAAGGAATAGGGTGCCAGAGAGCAACCTGGTCTTAGGAAAGCTGGTGAAGAAACAGTGGTATGCTCATTAAACTGGGGGCAGTTGTGTATGTAGAGATTCCTATAGAGACCAGCTTCCTGTTTGCTTGTTAACCATAATCCTGATGTCCCCTGAATAAGCATCTAATCTGTAAAAGTAATGATTTCACCCTTCCCGTGTGAATGTGTCTAAACACCTCTGCAATAACCAAAGTTCATAACTTCACTTTCCCAAACCATGGCTCCAGGCTTTTATACTTTAAAATTACCTTTATTCCATAGCCCCGAGTTTTCCTGTCAGAGTCTCAGCACATGGTCAATACAGAAAAGCCCATGGAAGCACAGTTTCTTCCTGCAGAAGACCTGTGCCTATGCAGTAATTTACTACAATGACTAGGTGATGACAGGAGAGGCTAAACCATTGAAAGAAGATTTCTTACTAATTACATTTTCAGAGAGGAGGGGGTATGGCACACCACACAGAGCAACAGGGGGAAGCACCAAGGTTGGCCAGAAGGTCAAGGAGAGGGAGAAAGCATGGCTCAGAACTTTCATGGCATTTTCCTCAGGGCTGAGGGAAAGCAAAGGAGGGCTGGAGAAACATCTTAGGATTGGCTGGTTTGAATAAGGTCATTGGCAGGTTCTGGGAGACAGGGCCTGTCTCTAGGTGCCTGGTACCTGGCCCTGGATAATGAGAGCAGAGGAATATTGCTTCCTGGAATGTAAGACCTGATTGAAGTGTGTATGTGTGTGTGTTCGCGCTCAGTCATGTCCAACTCTTTGCGACCCCATAGACTGTAGCCTGCCAGGCTCTGCTATAGAAGAGGTGGTTCCAGATACGGACTCTGGATTGTCTAGTTTGCAAAGAAAAGGTTGCTCCTGGGCAAGCCCTTTGCTGTCTCTAAGAATTGGTCAGCTCTAGAGCGCAAGTCTCTCCCCAGTTATCCAGACCACAAATGGCAGAGCATCAAGAATACAGAAAATAAGAAATATTATTAACACATTATATTTCAACCAGAGTGTACAAACTTTAATCCCCTCAAAGTTGCAAGTGTTCAGTGCAATCAGTGTCCTTCACGAACACTCCTGCATCGTCTATGTTTGTGATCCACACCTAAGCGATGTGCACATTTTATTGGGCACTTGGTATTATTTTCTTTAACCTGATTGTCATAAGGAGACATTTGGTTTTTAGGCAGCCTCACAGAACAGAGCAAATACAAGATGCAAAGAATACCTGTTAAGCAAATCAATGTAACATCATATTTAAACCTGAGAGTGTCGCTGCTTTAGAATGCTTTACATCTGCTTCTTCTCCACACCTCTTGCTTCTCTAGCCCTTCTCTCTGTCTCTCTCATCCCTCAGGCCCTCTTCTCCCCTTAGTCTCCACCTACTTCTCATCCCTGAATTGTGGCACAAGAGCCACCACCTCACCTCACCATGGACTATTCCCCCCACAGTGGTCAGGAGTGTCATTTCAGACATTTTTTAATATTCCAGTGGCTCCATCTCACTCTTGAAAAGCTTCTAGAATGTAAGGCACATGAGCACAGGGGCTTTGTGTTAAAGCTGTTTTGGTTAAAGCTGTACCTCCAGCATATAAAGCTATGTTTGATACCTAGTGAGCACTAAATTAATGATTGTTGAACAAATGAAATAAACAAACCTGATTGTATTAAAGTCTGATGGCATCATATACAAATCAGAAAATTTTTTAAAGTAGAAAAATTAGGAAAGATTTTATGTTGTTCAACATATGCAAGAGTTCATAAATTCATTCCAGTGGAGAAAATGTTTTATATGTTGCACAGTTGAGCCTGTGCATTAGTTTTCTATTGCTGCATAAAATGTTACCACAAATGTAGTTGCTCTAACAAGAGCCATTTCAATGCTCCCAGTTCTGTGGATCAGAAGTCCAGGTGCAGTATGCAGAGGGTCTCTGTTCAGCATTTCGTGAAGTTGTGTTTGCAACTAGAGCTTAAGGTCCTCCTCCAAGCTCATGCAGAACTCTTTGCAGAATTTTACTTCTTATAGTTGTAGCACTGAGGTCCGCATTTCCTTTCTTGAGGTCGGTAGAATGCTGCTCTCAGCGCCTCTGGCCACCAGCATGCCTTGCTATGTGGGCCCCTCCATTTCAAGCCCTCCCTCACACTGCATCCCTTTCACTGTTTGTTCAGTAATAACCTAGTCTGGTTAAGAGTTCACTTGATTAGGTCTGGATTACCCATGATCATCCCCTGTTGTAAACTCAACTGATATGAACTTAATTACATATGAAAAAATCCCTTCACAGTACCACTTGCATTAGTGTTTGATCAAACAACTGGGAGAATGTGAATAATGAGCAGTTGGTTATTGCCGGCTGTCTTAGAATCTGCCTAATATAGCCTTGTTCTTCCTTTGGGTTTAATTGGGTTACAGTTGGTAATGGAAATTCAAATAAATAAAATTTTGTAAATAGTAATAACATGCTTTCTGTCCATTTAACCATGGGGATTCTCCTTAAATTTTAAAACCAAATGGTATGTTTAATAGAAAGTGTTAGTCGCTCAGTTGTGTCCAGCTCTTTGTGACCCCACCAGTCTCCTCTGTCCATGAAATTCTCGAAGCAAGAATACTGGACTGGGTTGCCATTTCCTTCTCCAGGGGATCTTCCTGACCCAGGGATCGAACCCACATCTCCCGAATTGCAGGCAAATTCTCTACCATCTGATACACCAGGGAAGCCCTATGTTTGACATCCTATTGTTAATTTACAACAGATCAAAAATAAAATGCAATAATCCATTATTTTCTTTGGATGCTGTAATAACTGTATACTGCTGTAAAAGTGAGAATTTCAAAATCAAATAATTATTATGTTCCACAGTTTTCCAGAATCAGAATTTCAGGAGAGGTTTACTTGAATTCTGGTTAGGGCCTCTCATAAGTTTCGATGAAGCTGTCAGCCAAGGCTGCATCATCCAAAGGCTTAACTGGGGCAAGAAATTCACATTAAACATGGTCACCCACATGGCTGTTGGAAGAGGCCTCATTTCCCTCCTGGATCGTCCTGGGAGGCCTCAGTTCCAAGCCATACTAACTTTCCTTAAAGCAGCTAATGACTAGGCAGCAATCTTCCGCCAGAGCAAGTGATCTGAGAGAGGGCAGCCAAGATGGAAGCTGCGTTGTGTTTGATATCATAGGCCCAGAGTCACACGCCATTACGTCAGCTTGCTCTCTCAGTTACAAGTGAATCACTGGGGCTTCCTGGTTGTCCAGTGGCAAAGACTCCATGCTCCTAATGCAGGGTGCCCAGGTTGGAACCTTGGTCAGGAAACTAGATCCCACATGCTGCAACTGAGACCTGGTGCAGCCAAACAAATAAAAGATTTTAAGTGAATCAGTAAGTCCAACCCAAACTCAAGAGCAGAAAATGAAGCTCCACTTCTGGAAGGGAGGAATATAAAAGAATTTACCCACATGTTAAAATCAAAATTAAATATTCTCTCAGGATTTTGTAAATCAAATGCTTCCTTTAGTCAATTATTCTTGAGTGCTTCAAACTTCTTTTTGGAACGTAATAATAAAAGTTTGCAGGTCTTCCCTGTAGCTCAAATGATAAAGAATCAGCCTGCAATGCAGGAGACCAGGGTTCAAACCCTGGGTTGGGAAGTTCCTCTGGAGAAGGGAATGGCAATGCACTCCAGTATTCTTGCCTGGAGAATTCCATGGATAGAGGAGCCTGGCAGATTATAGTCCTTGGGATCGCAAAAAATCGGACACGACTGAGTGACTAACACTATTACTACTAATAAAAGTTTGAGACAGAGAAGTGAGATACCCCAAGGTCTCTAAGATTTCCCTGCAAATTCTATACACTGAAAACATATAGTAGCTATATGTAAATGATTAGGTAGCTATGGATAATTGAGTTCAGTTCAGTTCAGCCACTCAGTTGTGTCCAACTCTTTGCAACCCCATGAACTGCAGCACACCAGGCCTCCCTGTCCATCACCAACTCCCAGAGTCTACCCAAACCCATGTCCATCGAGTCGGTGATGCCATCCAACCATCTCATCCTCTGTTGTCCCCTTCTCCTCCTGCCCTCAATCTTTCCCAGCATCAGGGTCTTTTCAAATGAGTCAGCTCTTTGCATCAGGTGGCCAAAGTATTGGAGTTTCAGCTTTAACATCAGTCCTTCCAATGAACACCCAGGACTGATCTCCTTTAGGATGGACTGGTTTGATCTCCTTGAAGTCCAAGGGACAATTCTGATCCAGGTAAAACTTTGTTCCTAGATCAAAATGAGCCATTCCTGTCTAATGAGTCACATCAAAACTGTTGTCATGATACTAAGCTCGGAGTGGGGAGGGAGACTAAAATAAGAGATTCTTATTTTTTTTTTCTTTCCTTTCAATTGAAGGATAATTGCTTTACAGTATTTTGTGGGGGTTTTTTAATTATACATCAATAAGAAATAGCCATAGGTACACCCGTGTCCCACCCTCCTAAACTTTCCTCCCATCTGCCTCCCATGAGATTCTTATTTTTCTAGTTAAAATGAAATCTCATCAGGTAATATTATCAAAGATGATATTCCTTTATATTTTTCCATCTTAATTTACACTGAGCAAAATGCACTTTTTGGTTCCATAAATGTATTTAAGCCAGGTGAATGTGAAAATTAATGTAAGTGACGTGTCTAAGCCATCACAAGACCTTAAGCATCAGATTAAACATTGTGCAGCAGAAAACTGACAGAGATGCCAGTGAACAAAAGAGCAAACGGCCTAGACAAAGATATTTCTGTGGCATCCTGGATTCTCTCTCTCGAATACAGTTCACAACATTTGGCTATGGGTTAGTTCTACTTTGAGTAGGTCTTACTAAGGATCCTTAAACTTTGGTATGTAATTTTCCCTTTCATTGAAAAAAAAAATTAATCTGGAATGGTTCACAAACTCCAGTTTCAAAAATACCAGTTTAAGGAGTTCTGATACTCCTCGGAACCCACCTCTGAGATAAGATGTGAAGCTAAGGAGACTTGTCTGATGGTTCGGTGGTTAAAACTCCACACTTCGACCGCAGCAACCATGGGTTCTATCCCTAGTTGGGGCACTAAGATCCTGCATGCCATGCAATGCAGCCAAAAAAAAAAAAAAGAATCAGAGACTAAGAAGCTACCGTGAGCCACTTCTCAATCCAATCTCCCATATATAACCTCTATCCTGAAATTTGTGTTTACTGTTCCTCTGAGTTTCTCTAATGATTTTACAGTAAGTGCATATACCCCCAAACCAAATGTTATTTAGTTCGGCCTGTTTTTGACCTTCCTGTTCAGTGAACACATACAGCTTGTATTCTTCCATGACTCAGTGTTATGGGTAGGTGAGTTATCTGATAACTGATAGAAAGATTCACTCACTTTACTGCTGGAAAAGCTTTATAGTTCGTGATTGTACCACAGTTATTTTCCTTTGGGTGAACATATGGTGTTTCAATTTTTGTCATAAACATTAGTGTACATGTCTCCTGGGACACATAGGCAAGCAGCCCCCCAGAGTGAATGATCAGGAGTAAGACTGTTGGATTATATGATATATGTACTGTAACCATTCTGCTGCTGCTACTGCTAAGTCGCTTCAGTCGTGTCCAACCCTGTGCGACTCCATAGATGGCAGCCCACCAGGCTCCCCTGTCCCTGGGATTCTCCAGGCAAGGACACTGGAGTGGGTTGCCATTTCCTCCTCCAATGCATGAAAGTGAAAAGTGAAAGTGAAGTTGCTCTAGACAAGGCTAATTTGATTTCCAAAGTTCTACTATCAATTTAAATTTTCACTAGGGCTGTGTAAGTGTTCATGTTGTTTGTGTGGTTGTTCCAGAGGAAGCTGTTTTCAGCAGAAAGACAGAAAGCAAGAGGTAAAACCCACTTCCTGTGTTGAAACTCACTTGCAGTGCAGATCACCCTGGCATGTTTTTCAAACTCTAACAAAAACTTCATTTCTTCTAGTTTTATTCCGTATATCTGGCATTGTACTTTTAAATTTTATTTTTATTGAAGTATAGTTGAATTGCAATGTGGTGTTAATTGAAAAAGAATGTGTTGGCGCTCCCCTGGTGGTTCAGTGGTAAAGAATCCTCTTGCCAGTGCAGGAGACGTGGGTTTAATCCCTGGTCTGGGAAGATCACACATGTGGAGCAACTAAGCCCGTGCACTACAACTATTGAGCCTGTTCTCTAGAGCCCAGGAACCGCAACTACTGAACCCTCATGCCACAACTACTGAAGCCTGAGTGCCCTAGAGCCTGTGCCCTACAAGAGAAGCCATTGAGATGAGAAACCTGTGCACCGCAACTAGAGAATAGCCCATGATTACTGCAACTAGAGAAAAGCCTGTGCAGCAACAAAGACCCAGCACAGCCAATAAATAAATCAAATTATTTAAAAAAAAAAAAGAAGAAAAGGAATGTGTATATAAATGGCATCACACTTTCAGCATATGTGTCCTGAGAATGCTTCCTTTTAGCACAACCATATAGTATTAATTTATATATTTGGAGTCCTCAAATTAAAAAGAAAGAAAGGAAGGAGGAAGAAAGCTGAGGAGGAGGAGAAGAAAGAGAAAAGTCCAAATTAGTAAAAGAGAGAACAAGAGGAGAGTAATTAGAAATATTAAGTATGCTGCTGCTGCTGCTGCTACTAAGTCGCTTCAGTCGTGTCCGACTCTGTGCGACCCCATAGACGGCAGCCCACCAGGCTCCCCCGTCCCTGGGATTCTCCAGGCAAGGACACTGGAGTGGGTTGCCATTTCCTTCTCCAATGCATGAAAGTGAAAAGGGAAAGGGAAGTCGCTCAGTTGTATCCGACTCCTTGCGACCCCATGAGACCAGCCTACCAGGCTCCTCCATCCATGGGATTTTCCAGGCAAGGGTACTGGAGTGGGGTGCCATTGCCTTCTCCGATATTAAGTATAGATAGCATTTTTAAAATGCAAGGAAATAGATTTAGACAATATCCATAGAATAATAAAGACTTAAGAGAGCTTTATTACTTAGCTTTATTGAACAGAAAACTATCCTAAAACTTAGTGTCTTAAAGCAACAAATATAACTTGGATACTAAAAAGACAAGCGAAATGAAGCAGATGTTGGTCGGTGAAGCTGGATAAAGAGAAAGATTTTATAAGCTGAAATAAGTAATAGGTTATTGGTGCACAAATGAAAATGATCTTGTTAGTCCCTGTCCTCCAAGAAGCAATTGCCAAGTTAAGACTGAACTCACCAGTGTTTTATTAGGGGAAACACTTGTCAGAGAATGTGAGGCAGGCAGAAAACATTGGGAGAGCCCGCAGGACTAAGATGCAATCTGACCCCTAGAGGCGGACAGGAGAGAAGGTTCATTGGACTATTCTAGACCCCTAGGCAATGGAAGTGAAGTTGAGCAAGGCCATAGAAGAGTCCCCAAGCCACAGATGGCCTTAGGAGGAGTCCTGTGTCTCCCGGAAATGAGCCTCCCTTAGGGTCACTGTTGCGACCTGTCATTGTCTGGGAACAGCCCTGGGAAGCAGGGTCTCTGCATAAATGCTGCCTTGGATCTTAGCGCACAGGAGCAGGGGCCCTTGTGCCTCACCTGGGGGCTGTGTCCTAAACCTTCCTACCTGAGGCGTCTGGACCCTTGGAAATCAAACCCTTCTCAGACTGGGTGACCGCACCTAACACTCAGTTTCACTGGGACAAGGGAGAAGCAGCAGGCACCCATGTCTCTCACCTGAGTTCCCCGTGTAGTCCTCCTGCACCAGTTATGTAGCAGCAACTCCGTCTCTCCCGAGGACCAGGCTCAATCACATCTGCCTAGAGAAGACAGGACCTCTCCTCTCACCTGCTGATCTTCGGCACATGGAATCCAAGCTTCCCGGGCGGCAGTCATAGGGTATGCTTCAATGGGACCCTTGTCGTGTCCCCTTGTAAGAGTGCCCCCTTAGTGGAACTGAGACCTCCTATCCTGCAAAACCCAGAGCTGTGTAGACAGAATGTGTCACGGGTTCAAGGATTTGGCCATGGACCTCACTGAGGGCCACTGTTCAGCCTAACATCTCATGTTGAAATCACCCAAGACCAAGGAGCTAACATTGTCGGAGTCAGTGATGGTGAGTCAGGAGCTGTGAGAGAGGAGCAATGAGGGGAACGGGCTGGGTGTCCATGGGGAAGGCCCACAACCAGCAGCGTGGGGGCTCTAACCTGATGTCAGACCGGAGGATGTTAGGGAAGGGGGTGGGAGAAAGGTCTGCAGGGAGTCATAAGAAGGACCCCACCCACATCCAGGTACAGGGGTACAAGGTCCATGGATGAGGAAACAGTATCAGAGGACTTCAGAGGGTCCGTGTCCTCGAGGAGACCCAGGTTTCTGTCAGAGCTGTGAGGTGAAGGGAACATCCGAAGGAGGACGTTGGAGATTTTGCTGGTCAGTGTCTGAGAACTCCTGGGGGCGCTGTGAAAACCCTCAGGAGCTGAGGAGGGGTGGAAGAGGAGACAGAATAGAGCTGTGCAGAGCCTCTAACACAGATGAGAGGCCAGACTATCTGGGGGCTTGTCATGACTAAGACAAACAGGGAAAGGGCATAATGAGGTTAGTCCCAGTGGGTCAAGGCAGCTGACAGGGAGATGAAGGTGGAGAGGATCAGGGGTTTGGGGCTCTCATTTGGGCTCTGGGGTGAAGAAGATGGTGGAGATGACAAGGGCTGAGGTGGCTGGGTCTTTTTTCCTGTGTGTGGACCCCTCTGGATCCCCTGACTCTGGGATGGAACGCCTGAAGGTGAGAAGTGGTCTTCGAGGATTACGTGAGTGCACTCTCACCCTGAGGGCTCAGGTCTGCCTTGACGCCTGCTGTTGGAGGTGTGAGTTCTCAGGGAGCCAGGGGTGACCCTGGCACAGGGGTCCCTCTTCTACCCTCATAAGGAGAACAGAAGGCCCAGGGCAACTGTGTCCCAAGTCCCAACTCCCAACTGTCCCAAGATGCTCATCGCACTGTGGGATGTTATGTAGACATTGAGATGTCGCTCCCAAACAAGAGATGATTTATGTCATAAAACTGAGTTTCAAAAAGCTGCAAAAGAAGTAGGGAAAAAATGTGTCTACTTTTCAGTTTTCTTTGGAATTGTCATTAGGGGCTGGAGAGAGGGAAGAGAAGGAAAATTCAGAGATGGCACAACCAAGCGTTCCTCTCTCCAAGTGAAAGACATGTGCAGGATAATTAAGAGAATTTTATATTACTTTGACATTTCATAATGTTAGGGAATTACAGTTATTTTCAGTATGATAATAATATTATTTGAAGACAGTTTCCTTTTCAAGAAATGACACTGAAATAGCTAGGGATGAGGATCAGGATGTTGGCAAGTGATTTTCAAGGATTTCAGCAAAAATCATGGAAATATAATTTATTACATACACAAAGAAAATATGACAAGATATTAACACCACTATATCTAGGATGGCTATTGTACTATTCCTTCAAACTTGAGATATCTTTGAAATGTTTCACAATAAGTTGGAGAAAACTTTTAGAAATAATAATGCATGGGAAATGTCCACAACCTAATGTTGAATGAAAATTAGGCTTCAAGAGTATGTGCATGTGAGAATGTGTGAATGTGTGAATGTGACAATGTGTGTATGTGAGTGTGTTCTGCGTGTGTATGTGTCAGTGTGGGTGAGAGTATGTATGTGGCAGTGTGTGTCTGTGCATGTGCCAGGCTGCTTGTGCATTCATTCACTCATTCATTCACTCACTCACTCATTCACTCACCCATTCATTCACTCAACAAGTATTTCTAAAGCAACAACCAGGCACTATTCAAGGAGATAGGAATACAGCTGTATACGATCAAAGTCTCTATACTTGTGCTCATAAAGCTTATGTTCTAGAGGAAGGAGAGAAAATAAACAATTAAATAATGACACTTGAAAATGTGCATTAGTGACCATGGTGTGAGGCTTCCCAGGTGACTCAGTGGTAAAGAATCCACCTGCCAATGCAGGAGGTGCAAGTTCAATCCCTGGGTCAGGAAGATTCCCTGGCAAAGAAAATGGCAATGCACTCCAGTATTCTTGCCCGGAAAATCCCATGACAGAGGAGACTGGCGGACTACAGTCCATGGAGTCACCGAGCCAGAATAACTTAGCGACAACAACTAGGGTTTAAATAAAATCAACGCAGGGCAGTGGGTAGAGGGAGGCTGGAGACCCAGATGCGGTGAGCCACGCAGGGAGGGGCTCTCAGTAAGGACAGTTGAAGAGAATGTCAGGGAGGGAAGTGCTGTCTGGGGGTCAAGTTCTCAGGCCAGAGAACAGCCTGGATGGCTCTGAGGTGTGAATACCCTGTGAGTGCTGGAGGACCACACTCAAAATTGTTTATTTTCTCTCCTTCCTCTAGAACATAAGCTTTATGAGCACAAGTATAGAGACTTTGATCGTATACAGCTGTATTCCTATCTCCTTGAATAGTGCCTGGTTGTTGCTTTAGAAATACTTGTTGAGTGAATGAATGGGTAAGTGAATGAGTGAGTGATTCAGTGAGGCCTGAATCATATCATAGGACCATAGCGTGTGAACTGCAAGTAAATAGGAAAGAGCCTCATAAATGAGAAAGATTTTTTTCTTTTATAGATTTTCTTTTCTTTATATTTTTCCTTATTGTTACTGAGAGGGATGTGTGTGTGTGTGTTTTATGGTTTGTGGGATTTTAGTTCCCAGATCAGGGATTGAAAGTGGGCTGCTCTGCAGTGGAAGTGCAGAGTCCTAACCACTGCACTGCCAAGGAATTCCCAAGAGGGATTTTTGTTTGTTTTGTTTTAAAATGTATTTATTTATTAATTGAAGGATAATTGCTTTATATTGGTTATGTTGGTCTGCCAAACATCAATATAAGTCAGCCATAGATATACACATATACCCTCCCCCAAGAGGGATTTTTAATGCAACATATTTTTCAAAAATCTTTCAAGATATTCCAAAGGATTTGCAAGTGAAAAATTTTCCTTCCTCCCCAGATCCCTGGCACCTAGGTCTTCTGCCAGCGGTGAGCATTTTATCAATTTCTCACGTATTCTTCCTGAGAAAAAACTTATACAGATATTGTTACTGTTGCTACATCAAGGAGTACTGAAAAGAAATAGTGTAGAAGAAAATGCTTATTTTCCATTTTCCCAGGCATTGTCACCAAGAGGCAGGAGAATCACAGGGTAGGGATGGTAACCTCAGAGTTAGCATAAGAACTCTATTCTCCTCCCGTCCCTGGACCACCCCTGACCCTGACACCAGTGGAGTCCAGAGCTGCTCAGAAGCTGTTTCCCCACATTGGTACTCAGTCCTGAGGTCAGCCATCTCTGACTAATCTAGAGCCCAGACCCTTCCAGGCCACGCAGAGCAATGTGTTGGCGCCCCCGTGTGGCCACAGGGCTCAGGACAGGAGACGTAGCTCTCTCCTATTCAGCCAGAACCCTCCCAGGGTCTCTGGCGGCTCCCAGAACGAGAATAAGGCTTTAAACACAAGAAGGGGCCTCCATCCTCTATCAGTCTGGGGAGTATGAGGTGTTCCCCAAATTCCACAGTGACACACGTTTCCTTCCCACTGAGTCACCGTGGACTCTGCCTCAAAGCACAGTGCCTCCAGGCCATAACAACTGGTCCCCAGGTCCCAGATGGACCCCACAAGAAACACAGTGCCCTCAGTCTCCTGAGATGGGACCTAGGCCTCCTGAGCCCTTATCACTTGCTTGTTCCTGCCGCTGCTGAGCTGAGGACCTCTGTACCTGGGAATCACTCCAGTGCATTTCAGTACACGGGGTGGGATCCCGGAGTGGGAACAGCCCCCAGTGAGCCGGGTTCAGGAAGGAGCCAATGCTCCAGGGGAAGTGAGGGTAGGGCAGAAATAAGGACATAAGGGGGTTGAAGGTTACAAGGAGAGAAGATGGAGCCAGGGAGGAGCGTGACCTGAGAAAGGCCAGTCTAGGGGACACCTGCGGGTGGTATTTGGAGAGGGTTTCTGGGTGCTGGGCTGTCCCTGTGGGGACCAACTCTGGCATCAAATCCCAGGGTTTCCAGGGTCCCACTTCCTGCGCTAGGACCTCACTGCCATGTCTGAGCCCAGCCTCAATGAATGGCTTGTCACGTTCTTCAGTTATCCCTCCCTCCTCTAGACAACCAGAGCCTCCATGCCAGGTCAAGGGGCGCCTGGGGATCAAGTGCTCAGCACGCTGTGGGGGCCGGACACCACCATGGGCTTCAGGGACCTCAGCAATGAGACCCAGATGACCAAAAATGCCCACTTCTTAGTGGTGGTCCCTACACCCTCCACAGTTCACTTCCAAAGGACTCTGGGATGAGCCCACCTCCTTCCTCTCTGGTGACCCAACCACCCAGATCCTCAGACTGGACCCCTCAGGCCCTGCTCCCTGCTACCCCCACCCTCTGAACTTAGGAGCTCGGCAACCCCAGCCCCAGGTCTCAAGTCTACCCTGATGACTGATCCAGGACTTCAGGTGCCATAGACTAAATGTTTGTATCCCCAGAAATTCTTGTGTTGAAACCAAATCCCCAGTGTATTCGGAGGTAGGGCGTTTGGGAGGTCAGGTCACGAGGGTGGAGCCCTCACAAATGGTGTAAGTGTCCTTATAAAAGAGAGGTTCTGGAGAGCTCCCTTCCCCTTTTACATGGGAGGTCACAGTGAGAAGACAGCCATCTGTGAGTCAGGAAGATGGCCCTCATTTGACACCACATCTGCTGACACCTTGATCTTGGACTCCTCATCCTCTATGATAGTCTGTTACAGCAGCCTGAGCAGACGTGGGATTCACAAGCCAAGGAAGGGTTCCCTGGAGCCCCCATGCGGCAACTGAGCCACAGCTGCAATTTGGACAGCAGCCACCCATGACCCCACAATCTAGGCGGACCCCCGTTCTCTGGCCCAAGAGACATCAGAGGCAGGTGATGGTGGGTAAGACACAGACACAGCCTGTCCATTGAGCTTATGTGGCAAGACCAAGAGTTCAGGGTGGCACTGAGAGAGGAGAGGCTCAGGAAACCAAGACCAATTGGTGGGTAGCAAATACACATCACAGGAGACCCCTGTTATGCACTGAGATGTGGCCCTCAGAATCCATATGTTGAAGCCCTAACCCCCTCCATGTGATTGTATTTTTTAATTGAGGTATAGTTGATGTACAATAAAAGTTACAGGTGTTCAACATGATTCATAACTTTAAAGGTTTTATTCCATGTATAGTGATTGTAAAATACTGGCTATATTCCCCGTGTTGAACTTTATCCTTGTATTTTATTTTATACGTAGCAGTTTGTACCTCTTAATCCCCACCGTTGTCTGGCCCCTATTCCCGTCTCTCTCCCCACTGGTGACCACTAGTTTGTTCTCTATATCTGTGAGGCTGTTTCTTTTCTTTCTTTCTCGCTTGTATTTTAGGCCACACTTCATGGATTTGACCTGGGCCACAGCAGTGAAAGCGCCAAGTCCTAACCATTGGACTGCCAGGAAAATCCCTCTTTCTTTTTTGTTATACTCACTAGTTTCTTTTACATTCCACATATAAATGATATCACACAGTATTATTTGTCCTTCTCTGTGACCTATTTCCCTTAGCACAATGCCCTTCAAGTCAATCCATGCTGTTGTAATGGCTGAGTAGTATCCATTGTGTGTATGTAACATCTTCTTTATCCATTCCTCTGTTGATGGACACAGGTTGTCTCCATACTTGGGCAATTATAAATAATGATGCGTATGAGTATTGGGGTGCATGCATCTTTTCCAATTAGTTTTATTTTTTTGAATATGTATCCAGGAGTGGAATTACTGGGTCACATAGTAGTTCTACTTTTAGTTTTTTGAGAAGTAGCCACACTGTTTTCCACAAAGGCTGCACCAATTTACATCCCCACTAAGTTTACAGAATTTCCCTTTCTTCCACATCC
The DNA here is from genome assembly GCF_032452875.1 of Bos javanicus. Taxonomy (NCBI): domain Eukaryota; kingdom Metazoa; phylum Chordata; class Mammalia; order Artiodactyla; family Bovidae; genus Bos; species Bos javanicus. The sequence continues at coordinate 27,717,401 of NC_083890.1, read as the reverse complement.
TCACCAATATTTGTTATTTGTGTTCTTTTTGATAATCATCATTCTGATAGGTGTGGGGTGATATCTCATTGTGGTTTTAATTTGTATTTCTCTAATGATTAGTGATGTTGAGCATCTTTTTATGGCCATCTGTATGTCTTTTTTGGAAAAATGTCTATTCGGGTATTCCACCCATTTTTTAATTGGGTTATTTGTTTTTTTGATGTCGAGTTGTATGAGCAGCTTATATATTTTGGATATTAACTTACTGGTCATTTTATTGCAATATTTTCTCCCATTCCATAGATTGTCTTTTCATTTTGTTGGTGGTTTCCTTTCCTATGCAAAAGCTTCTAATGTTAATTAGCTCCCCTTTATTCTTGCTTTTATTCCTTTGCCTTAGAAGACAGATCCAAAAAAAATATTGCTACAGTTTCTGTCAAAGAGTATTAAACCTATGTTTTTTCCTAGGAGTTTTGTGGTTTCCCATCTTACATTTGTAGGCTTCCCAGGTGGCAGCAGTAGTAAAGAATCTGCTTGCGAACACAGGAGACACAAGAGATACGAGTTTGATCCCTGGGTCAGGAAGATCCTCTGGAGTAGAAAATGGCAACCCACTCCAGCATTCTTGCCTGGAGAATCCTACAGACAAGGAGCCTGGCAGGCCACCGTCCATGGGTCACAAGAAGTCAGACATGACAGCGTACATGCACACACACTGAAGGTTAAATGAGGTCATAAGGGTGGGGCCCTTGTCTGATAAAGCTTGCAGTTCTGAGAAGGAGACACCAGCTTGTGCTCTCTTCCCTTCCACCCCCACTTTGTACAGAGGAGAGGCCATGTAAGGACATAGTGAAAAGACAGATAGTTACAAGCCTAAAAGAGAACCCTTACCAGAATCCAAATTTCCTAGCACTTGGATCTTGGACTTCTGGTCTCCAGAACTGTGAGAAAACAAATTTCTGTCACTTAAGCCACCCAGCCTGGGGTATTTAGTTATGGCAGGCTGAGCAGACTAAGACAACCTCCAAAACCAAACACCAGCAAACTCCCCTCTTCCAAGCCTCAGACCCAGCTTTAAGGAATCTTGTCACAGCATTTATTCATCCCTTCACAAATAGTGAGTGAGTGCCTCTGTGCCAGGCTTTGCTCTAGGACTGATGGCTATTTAATCAAAATAGTCAAAACACTTGCTTTCCTGATGCTTACAGGTTGTTGATTCAAGAAGAGGGGAATTAGCCCTCAGCTGTAGACAGCGGGTGGAGAGGTCAATTGTAAAAGAGCATGTGGGGCAGTGCTGTTGAGGTCCTCTTTGGGAAAAGAGATCTGCACAGTATGTTCGAAAATGATAGGGGATACAGAGAAAAAATAATACAAAGTCAACAACAATGCAAGGTAATGGGAGAGGTGGCACTTTTAAAGAGGGTGGTCAGGGTGGGCCTCATGGAGGTGACAGCTGAGCAGAAGACACACTGAAGGAGGTGAGGAACTGAGTCGTGCAGATATGTGAAGGAAGAGCACTGCTGGATCACCCTCTGCATACCCAGGACTGTCCCAGGCGGGCAGTAAAACTGCAGTGGGATTGGAGGTGAGCGCCCTTGTGCACAGACTTCTTACGGGAAAGGTGTGGGGTCCTGGGTCTCTCTTGCTCCAGCCTTTGAAAGTCCTGAGGTGGGGGAGGGAGAAGGCACCGCTTGGGGAGGAAGAGTCGAGGTACCCCCGCTCCCTCTCTCTTTGGATCCACCCCTGCCACGCCCTCCACCCAGGGTTGTGGTCACTGACAAAGGAGGACCCTGAGGGCAATCAAGCTCTGAGAGGCTGAGCTGTCAGCAGAGTGCTGACCCGGCTGCAGGAAGGGAGGGAACAGACGGTGAACTCAGGACTCAGGGACCCGCCATGGAGGGGGTGACAAGACTTGCCAAGAGCTGGGCTGCTGTGGGGGTCCTCCTTGAAGAAGACCTACAATACCTCTGGCTGGTGGAGCACCTGGGCCCAAAGGGCCCCTCAGTGTGATGTGGGATGAGGTATTGTCAGAGGATGGGTGAGGGTGGGGGTGAATCTCATCCAGACCCGGGCAAGGCTCTCTGCTCCTGTACCCAAGGGCCCTCCCTTCCCTCCTAAATGGAGACGTTGGAAATGTCCTCAGTTGCCCTCTGGTCACTCACATTTCACCCTCATTTGAAAGCCCTTCTGGTTCTAACCATTTTTTTTTAATTGGAGTATAATCGTTTTACAATGTTGTGTTACCTTCTGCTGTACAATGAAGAGAGTCAGCTGTATACATTCATATATCCCCTCCCTCTTGGACCTCCCTCTCAGGGCCCCTTTGAGTCACCACAGAGCACGGAGCTGAGCTCCCTGCGCCTTATGACAGGTTCCCACTAGCTATCTGCTCTACACACAGCAGTGCATGTATGTCGGTCCTAATCTCCCAGTGGGTCCCACCCTCCTCTTCCCTCCCTGGTCCACAGCTGCATTCTCCACGTGTGATTCTTGCAGTGCCTTCTCCCACATCCCCAAGACCCGACCTCTCTTCTTCTCTTCTGCCCTCCAGTGTTAAGAATGGCTCAATTCTCCCTGAGGAGCAGGCTCCAGGCAAGAGGCTGGGCTCTAGCTGAGGTTAGAGGAAGGAAAAGGCCAACGACTGGGAGAGGACATGGGCACAGACAAAGCGGAAATCAAGGGGTTTGGGAAAGGCGATTCCATATCATTATTTTTCTCTCAGAGTCCAAGAGCCATCCTTCCCCCGCCCTGCCCAGCGCAGGGACATGGAAAGAGCAGCAGGAATGGAAGAAAAATGTAACTGATTCCTCCTTCTGCCGTCTTTTCCTCTTGGCTACTCTACTTTTTTAAGTGGAACTTCTTAATGAAACTTGAAATTTTCTTTCAGGGAAGTCTCCAAATATCAGGAAATTAAATTACTAATGTTTCAGCCCTACAGGCTAAAAAAAAAAAAAAAAACAGAAACTTTAAGGAATGAAGGCACATGTGGAAAACTGGCCGTTGTGCTGGGTAGTAAAGCTTGCACTAAATAAGCTCTATGTGGTGCTGAAAGGATAGCCTCTTGTTTGCCTGTATGAGCTCGGGCAGCTCTTGGAAACTCTGTCCTCTTTAGAAAAGTGAAATGAGCACTCAATGCCCAAATCTTGGCTAAAACACCCTCCAATAAAAGGAACCATGGGTCTTTAGAAAAATAGCTGATTGTAGGCTTAAGACAGAAAAAACTACAAGATGAGCCTGGAATGCCTTGTAATGTCCAGAAAGGAAGGCAATTCCCCAAAATCGAGCATGTCAAAGGGACACAGAAGCCAACCTGAAAAAGCTCCCTATGAACAAAGCTGGAACAATTTCAGCAGCGAAATCACAATAAATATTGGATTATAACCCCAAATAAAAAATATTGAGTTCAGGGACTTCCCTGGTGGTCCAGTGGCTAAAACTCCACGCTGCCAATGCAGGGGGCCAGGGTTTGATACCTGGTCAGGAAACTAGACCCCACATGCCACAGCTAAGAGTCTGCATGCCACAACTAAGACCCGTGCAGCCAAACAAATACAATTTTTTAAAAAAGATTCGAGTTCATATTGAAATACACAAATGACTGAAAACATTTTAAAGGGAGGGAGGAAGGACACACTTCCCTTACAGAAGAGTATCAAGTAATATATGAAGAGAATCCCCATTCCAGGAGATGGAGTTTAATTTCCCTCCCCTTGAGTGTGGGCTGGACTTGGTGACTCATTTCCAAAGAACAGAATGTGCTGTGTGCTCAGTCACTCAGGTTCTTTGTGACCCTTTGGACTGTAGCCCATCAGGCTCCTCTGTCCACAGGATTTCCCAGGTAAGAACCCTGGAATGGGTTGCCATTTCCTTGTCCAAGGGATCTTCCCAACCTAAGGATCGAACCTGCATCTCTTGTGTCTCCCGTGCTGGCGGTCAGATTCCTTACCACTGAGCCATCTGGGAAGCCAAAAATAGAGAATGGAAAGGGAAAAACTACTACTGAGTGGAGAAACTTGGCAGATAAAGATCATGTTGATATCATGTACCCTCGATATGATGTGATACGAAAGGCCTTTCACATCTACAGTTCTTCCCTAAAACCCATAAACCCAATTTAATCATGAGAAAATATCAGACAAACCCAACCTGAGTGATATTCTTCAAACGTTCTGTCTGGTACTCTTCAAAATGTTCATGAAAACAGATAAAGCGTAAGAAACTCAACAGATCAGAGGAGACTAAGAAGGCATGACAACCTAATGCATTAAGGTACCCTGGATTGGATCCTGAAACAGAAAGAGGACATTAGTGGAAAAACTGGTGAAATCCAGTCTACAGCTTAGCTAATGGTATTGTACCAATTTTAACTTCTTGGTTTCTTGGTCTCAACATAGTTCTGATAGATGTTAACATTAAGGGAAGCTGGGTGAAAGGTACCGTATGATATTACCCATATGTGGGGTCTGAAATGTGACACCGATGAACCTATGAAACAGAAACAGAATCAGGTGAGAGTGGCGGCCAAGGGTTGGGTTAGGAGTGTGGAATTAGCAGGTGTGAACTGGTGTGTACAGAATGGATAAACAAAGTCCTACTGTATAGCACAGGAAACTGTATTTAATATCTTATGGTACACTATAATAGAAAAGAATATGAAAATATATATATATAGCCAGTCACTTTGCTGTACAGTAATTAATACAACATTGTAATTCAACTGTACTTCAATAAAAAATAAATTATACTGGCATTTTTTACAAGTCAAAGGTTTGTGACAACCCTGTGTTGAGCAAGTCTATCAGTGCCATTTTTCCAACAGCATTATTTTTTAATTAAGGTATGCACATTGTTTTTTTAGACATAATGCTATTACACACTTAACAGACTGCAGTATAAAGTATATATGGGCTTCTCCAGTGGCTCAGAGATAAAGAATCTGCCTGTCAATACAGGAAATGCAGGAGACACCAGTTCAATCCCTGGGTGGGCAAGATCCCTTGGAGAAGAAAACGGCAACCCATTCCACTATTCTTGCCTGGAAAAGTCCATAGACAGAGGAGCCTGCTGGGGTGTAGTCCATGGGGTTACAACTTAGTGACTGAGCCCACACACGCACACATTGTATGACTTTTATATATTTAAACTGAGAAACCAAAAAATTCATGTGACTCATTCTATTGCAATATTCACTTTATTGCAGTGGTCTGCAAACCCATAATACTTCCAAGGAATGCCTGTATTGACAAACTGACAAAATGCATATGGAGAGGCCAGAGAGCTGGAACAGCCAGCACACTATAGAACAGTCGGTGGACACTTGAAAACCCTACCTGAGTTCAAGACTTCCTACAAAGCTATGCTAATCAAGATAACGTGGTATTGGTGAAAGAAAACACAAGGTGGTCAGTGGACAGGACAGAGAACCCAGGGATAGAATACATAAATGGTGCTGGGACAACCGGACATTCACATGCCAAAAAAAGTGAAGTAAGAAAGTTCTCTTGAAAAGTTACCATGAAGGTCACCTGTGACAGGAACAAAAAGTGTCTCTCAGTAAACTTCTCACATTAGAGCAGTGGGTGGACTTAAATATACCTAAGTACCCATCTCCCCAAGTTTCGCATGAAGGGTACGTGACTCCCGTCAGTCCCCCAGGCCTGCCCCATCCACTGGGCAGGATGCGGTAGTAAAGGTGGCATCAGCAGAGCAGCCCCTCGGCCTCATGCCAGACACCTCCCGTAATCCTCTGCCTGTCGATAGGCCCCTCCTGCAGAGGCCAAGCCAGACCTCTCATTTGATTAAGACTATGAGACATAAATAAAACAGCACCACATAAAGAAGAAGACTACTAGCCCCTCAGGAATAACTAAATATACACAGTAACGTAACTCTAGGTTTACATTTATCTACTTTCATCCCTTCATTTCTGTGACTATGAGATCCACAGCTCACCCAATAGATCTGAACTGATCCAGATACCAGTCTTTTCTTGAGCTCTGCCAGACAAAGCCAAATCCAGACTCTACTATAATTCATGGCTTAGGACTGCCTACTGCAAATCACTGGATGTGGTCCATTTGGGAGTTCATAACCTGAAACAGAAATTCACATGATAGAAATGTCTAATTTTCAGGTAGGATACTTTATTACTAGTGCATCATCTAGACTGTTTTACAGAAGTTTCTCAATTAATAGCTGCTAATCTTGCTTTTAATTTATAAATGTGCTTAGTTTCGTTTCAATGTTACTTGTGGCTTGTTTAACCTTGTGCTAGCTTCCCTTATTTGTAACAACAGTAGTTTGGGCCTCTTCTGTCTCAAGTACGACTTAAGCTGTGCACACATTGCAGTTCAAAAATGAGCCCCCACATATAACCCTATCACTGAGAGACAAGAGGGAAGGCTTGTCTCCTCCAAAATTGTACAGGGACTCTCCATTCTTTTTCCACTAAAAAATGGGAACCTATCAACTAATGGGGAACCCAGAGATCTCTGACTTCATCTAAAGTTGCTTCAGCCCAAGTTCAAGAATCACTGACCTCCAGGAAGGTCTCCCTCTCTGCTCCTCTGACCCCCACACTATGGCAGAGGCCATCTTCCCTCCAAATTCAGTGTGATGTCCCAATAGCAAACTGCAGCTGTCCACTGTCCAGCAACCTTGCTTTCTAGGGCATGTTTTTCTGAGGACCTACTTTTTCCTAGATCAAAGCTGGAACCATCCACTCTGTGAGCCAGGGGTATGACTGTGCCCTCTAGCCACAACAGGACATTTCAGGACACACTGCAGGAAGTCCAGTATTTATACACAAGCCTCAGTGAGTGGACAAGGCTTTTGTTCTAGTGCATATTTGATGGGAGGGCTCACCAGTTCAACCAAGCTTGAAACCAGTACCTGTGTATGGTGCCAACTTAACAGAAGAGGCAAACCCCAACAATGTACAACAGGGACAAGAGAAAGGTCACCGGCAAGAAGAGGAAAGGGAAATAAAGTGAAAATCAATACTTGAGCCAGGTCAAGGGTGAGCTTTCAAGTCTGGCAGGCCTAGGCTTTTCCAGCAGGCTGTGGAGCCTTGAGCACATATGACCCAGAGCAGGTCCCAGCCCATACTTGAATAAGTGAGTGCTGAATGAAGTTCTGAGCATTTCCTCATCTGCCAACCTGTAATGTAATTCATTCTCCCTTGCAGAACTGAGAGGAATGAGTAAGAAACACAGTGCTAAGAATTACTGACACAAGACACGGTAGGCTGGGGACCAGAGTTCTGAAGGAAATTTTGCCTGGCAGGAACAATTTCACACTAGGGAACTGAGTTGCTGGACTCTGGGGCCAGGCTGGGAGGCGGGTGGGTGCAACAGAGCAGGGCAGGGGCAGGGCCAGGCATTGAAGCGAGGCCACAGCCCAGAGGGAGCCAGTTCCTGGTGGCTGTGGGGTGGCTCAGACAGCTTCCTGCCTCACCCGCCATGGGCCTCCCTCTGGCCTGGCTCTCCCAATGCTGCCGTCACCTCCTCCTGCCATCCTGGGCCCCCATAGTCCAGGGCTCCTGGAGGTGCTGCTCCCAGGGTCCCAGAAGCACATCAGAGACGAGCTCCACACGCAATAGGAAGATGTCACCTTCCAGGGTAAGTGGCACCAAGGAAGGTGGAGGGCATGAGGGCAAATTTGTACTGGGGGGCAGAGAATCCCCTCCATATCACCACACGTCAGCTGAAAGGAGACCTGGTGGCTGAGATGATAAAGAATCCAGCTGCACTGCAGGAGACCTGGGTTCGATGGCTGGGTTGGGAAGATCTCCTGGAGGGTATGGCAACCCACTCCAGTATTCTTGCCTGGATAATCCCCATGGACAGAAGAGCCTGGAGGGCTACAGTTCATGGGGTCGCAGAGTCCTAGATGACTGAGCGAGTAACCACAGCACAGCACATGCCCCCCCACCCCCACCCCATGCTTGTGGGCTAGTCCCAACCCTCAGTTCCTTAAAGCACCCTCCTTGTCCCCACCCGAGACAAGACACCCTCTATCTGCACCCTACCCTCCTTGCAGTTCACAAAGCCCTTGAACAGAATAACTTCCCCTTATCTAACAGTTAATTATTTCTCAGGAGGGTTGGGACAGCCAGTTCTCCCCTTCCCAAATGCACCTTCAAGTCCAGTTACAGCACCTGGGCTGTGATCTCTAACTACTACCACCCCACACCCCACTCCAGGACTATGCCCAAGACAGGAAACTGCTTTAGCTTTGCAGTAAGATGACCTCAAATTAATGGGGCAGAGGTAGAATTCCTGACTTCCAGTGAGCCTCAGCCCTCAGCCCTGGCCGATGACCTCTCCCTAATGCTCTGCTCTCCCAGGAGCGCCAGCCCCGCCCCACAGCTGAGCTGGCCCAGGCGGAGGAGCTGCTGGAGCAGCAGCTGGAGCTGTACCAGGCCCTGGTGGAAGGGCAAGAAGGGGCCTGGGAAGCCCAGGCCCTAGTGCTCAAGACACAGAAGCTAAAGGAACAGATGAGGAGACACAGAGAGCCTGGGAGAAGTCACCTAAGCTTTCCATCAGTGGCCCCTTCACCGTCCAGCCCTGAAAACTGCACACCACCCTCCCCAACCCTTGGATCAGCAACATCCCAGCCTCTCCCAGGCCCTAAGAAAACAGAAGAAACTGCCACAAAAGGGCTAAAAATTGGATAGTCATGAGAAGTCATGGCCTCTGCAGTCTTTTCACTCACATCCCAATTCAACACCTCCCGCTGACCTCAGCCCCCAGCAGGGCACACAGTGCCCACAGGAATTTACTCTGGATTATGCCCCAGAACCACCTCACCCCAAATCCAATAAAGGGATGGAATGCTTATAGACACCACAGACGCATGAGTTTTTTAGTTTTGTTAAAAAAAAAAAAAAAATTTCCGACAAATCGGGGAAATGGGGTTCAGGAGTGGTGGTGATGCCAGGAAAGTCATGGGGCAGGGGACTGGGGCGCCCGGGGTCGGTAGCAGTAGTGTCTCCTTCACCCCCACGCCTGGTGCGGTCTCCTGAAGAGAACTGTCACATTCCAGAACGGGTGGGTGAGTCCTCTACCGTGTCTGTTCAACTGAAAAGAAAATACAGCAGTTAGACTAGAGCATGGGAAAAATTAAAAAAAAAAAAAAAAATCAAAGTCGGCACAAACACCCCTCTCCCAACACATCCAGATGTTTGTGTGGTATGCAGGTCAGAGGATAGGTCTGGGGGTAGAGAAAGAGAAAGAATTTGATGAGAAGAGACCCCCATACACAGGTCAACTAAACATCCCAATAGAGCATCAAGGTGGGGGCAGCAGAAATATGGATGTCAAACTTGTCAAGTGGCCACCATGCACCAGGGGCTTTAAGAAAAAACCCACTAAGCAAATGAAGAGAATCTAAAGGACCAGGGGAAGTAGCTTCATGAGATCATTACTCACTGTAGGAGGAGATGTCTATCTCGTCAGGCAGCTCACTTATATTGACTTCAAAGCGATCCTGCACATCATTGAGGATCTTGGCATCATTCTCATCTGACACAAATGTGATGGCCAAGCCCTTGGTGCCAAACCGGCCTGCTCTGGCCACCTGGAAAGAGACATGTGATAGGACCAGCAGGCCCCACAGAAGGAAGACACACAAAGGGAGGGAAGAAATGCAAGATATGAATGATAGAGAAACCCAAGGGGTGGGAGAGGACACTGGCCTATCTTCCAGGTGTGGGGCTTACCCGATGCAGGTAGGTATCTGAATCCTCAGGCATGTCGTAGTTAAAGGCAATGTTCACCCGCTCGATGTCCATGCCTCGGCCAAACAGGTTGGTAGCCACGAGAATCCGTCGTTGAAAATCTTTAAACTGCTGATACCGAGAAAGCCTTTATGAGAAAGGAAATCAGAAAGAGTGTTGAGATTTTCTTCTCTCAAGGGTCCCTTTTGCTCGCAAGGACACAAAACATCTTGCCCGTCTCTGACTCACCTCTCCTCCTGGGGCATCCCACGGTGGATAGCAATGGCTGGGAAGTTCTGCTCCACCAGGAGCTGGGCCAGGGCAATGCAACGCTGCACAGACTTCACAAATATCACCACCTGTGTGCGTGCGTGGTGTGTATGAGATTGGAGGGATGTGTGTCCATGAGGGTGTGTGTGAGAAAGATTACGAGCAGGAGTTCTCAGTAATTTCTAAAAAACTCCTTAGTCCCCATCACATACTTCCTCTTCTGCTCTAAATACTAAGTCTTTCCTGCTTGGCTCTGACTTTTCCTGAGCAGACAAACACGCTGCAGAGGATATGGAAAACAGTAACCAACTACCAGATAAATTAGGAGACAAGAATGAAGCCACCACATGAGAATGGTAAAAATCTGACCTAAGTCTGGAAAGACATGACCATTATTCCCACTCACCAAAACATCAAACATAGTAAGAGCTTATAGAAAATGATTTTTAGTGCAAATCACACAAGAGGTTAAGTAATGAAACACTTCTCCCCAGGTGAGCAGTGCAAAACACACAGTTTAAGACCTAACATGCCTAATTATTGTGGGACTCTCACCAACTTTAAGACTCAAGGATTTTGTAATTTGAGGTTTATTTTGTGTCAGGCATGGAACAGAAAAGCAATTCCCATCGTGCTCACGTTTAGCCCCTAAAAGTCTTTCTCTCATTTACAAGAATTTTTCCACCATTCTTTCATATGGCATCCATGGCTTCCTCAATAAAAAGGTTTCTGCCAACAGTTGGAGATGTACTCATTCTCCCTACTGGACCTTGGACAACTGACCTGGTTGAATTCAAGGACATCCAGAAGGTCAAAGAGCTTCCGGTTCTTCTCGTTGTCCTTCAGTTTCACGTAGTACTGCTGCAATCCATGCAGCGTCAGCTTCGTCTCATCATCCACGAAGATCTCCATTGGCTGGGGGGGAGGGGGGAGGGAAGGGGTGGGGAACGGGAGGAGGGCAGAGTGGGGGGGTTAAACCTGGGGGGGTGGAGGAAGTTGATCTCCAATACACCCCATGGGGGGATGGGGAGAAGAGAGAAGATTGAAAACCCAGCCCCACCCCCAAAAATACCCACATTTTAATGTGGTCTTTTGGACATTAGATCTGATTTCCTTCCTATCAGTTGAGTTTTAAGATTTCCCAACTGAAAATAGTTATAGGAAAGGAACTCTGCACGGAGGAAAGGGCAGAGTCCAACCATCCAATGGCAAGGTGCCATTACCTCATACGGAGGTGGTGGAGGAAAGAAAACAAAGGGAAGTGGTTCTCAAAGCGAGAACATGAAGCAAACACCTGGGAAATCATGGCAACAGTGACTCGAGGTCAGAATAAATCCATTAGAGCTGGTTTAATATGGGGGAGAGCTCCATTCGCATATTCTCTCAACTAGGAGAATCATATCTCCATAAGGAAGGTAGATGTCTTCCCATATCCCCATTAGGAAGGTGGAAGATCAGAATGCTTCAATGGACTTAAGGTCAAAATGCCATGAAAAGAGAGGCAAAGATTACTCAAGATGAGTAGCAACTTGCCCTCGGACCACAAGGAAATAGTTTGATGAGATTGGTCTCTGAACGAAAAATCAAACCATCTACAGTGTTACGAGGAAGGTACAATGAGTGGTGCTAAGAAGCAAATTCAGAGCAGCAGAGTTACTCAGTCATCTTTAAAAACAAAACACACACACACAGCCCTTGAAGGGAAGGTAGATAGCATTTACAAAAAAAAAAAAAAGTGGTAATTGGCACAAGAGTCAACTCTAAAGCCCAATTTCCCTTTGTGTGCTGTGCTTAGTCACTCAGTCATGTCCGACTCTTTGTGACACCATGGACTGAAGTCCACTAAGCTGCTCTGTCCATGGGGATTCTCCAGGCAAGAATACTGGAGTGGGTAACTTTTCCCTTCTTCAGGGGATTTTCCCAACCCAGGTCTCCCGCATTGCAGGTGGATTCTTTACCATCTGAGTCACCAGGAAGCCATGGTTAACATAAAACCCCAGGGTACAAGATTTGGGGAAAGGATAAGTGTGTCATAGGAGAAAACCAGAAGCTGAACTTCAGAATGCAGACTAGCAAAGGAAGGATTTCCAAAGAGAAGTTCCATGGCTTCCTTCCAATCTAACTTGAACCCCAAATACAGCTAAAGGTAAGAGTTATGGTCCACGGGAAGGAGCACAGCAGGGAGGGAGGGAAAGAACACACTCCACTGCTGACACAAGGGCCTGCCTAGCCCAGACCCTACCACCACCTGGTAACACCCAAGTGGAGCTCCTCACTTTACTTCTTCCATATCCCTCTGAATATTAAGAGTTAAAAAGAAGAAAAAAAAATCTACCACCCTACTCAGAACACCCCTCCCCACCAACACAAATGGAAAGAAACAGGGAGCACGGCACGCCTTGGGTTCAGGAAAAAAACCGGGAACAGAAAAAGAGGCTGGTTTGGTCCTCAGCTTCCTGGTCAGGTTCCCCGCGGCCTCCGCTGCCGCCATCCACCGCCGAGTGCGTCCGCATTTCCCCCGCCGCGCCACGGTGCTTCTCCGCTGCTGGTTCACATCAACCGAGGTTCCGACGGGTGCGAGGAGGTACGGGTAGGAAGGAGTATGGACTCGGGGATTGAGGTGCCAAAGGCCCCCACCCCTGGAGGTGGGGAGGGAGCGGATTCATGTGTGCTGTTTGCTCTTCTTTTGGACATGCCCTGCCATCTGTCTGTCCCTCTCTTGCTCTCCTGCCACCGGGAGGTTATGAGTTTGGGGAGCAGAAGGCTCCGGCTGTATGCTCGATGCCACCTTGAGGGTGCGTGGCTGTAGGGGGTATGTAGAAGACGATGGGTGGGTGGTAGGGCAGAAAATCCTGCCCTCCCCCAAAAGGGAGAAGAGGTTCAAAAAATGCTGTGATGAAAAAAAAAGTCGAACACTACCCGCTCTCACATTAACCCGACCAAGTCTTCCGGAGTTTCCCTGGCGCCGCGCAGACCCTAACACTAACTGTCTCTGCCTCTGTGTGTCTCTTCAAGGAGTCATCACTTTCAAATGGGCACGTGCCCCCTTCTTGGCGCTTGAAGGACAAGGGAGTCTGGAGGAAGAGGGCGCGGAGGGGGAGAAGGCAGCGGGCGGGGAGTGGAGGGAGAGAAGGTAGAAGGGTATTTACGTCTTGCATGAACTTGCGGCAGACTGGACGAATCTCTTTGCTCAAGGTAGCACTGAACATCATGACCTGCTTCTCATGGGGGGTCATGCGAAAAATTTCCTGGACATCCCGACGCATGTCTACAGGAAAAAGAAAAAAAAAAAATTATAGTAGAAAAGAGACATATTATCATAAATGAAGATCAGAGACAGGCTTATCAATGAGGTAAGGACTGCTGGAAGTGGGTGAGCCGAGAGTTGCGGGTCAGGGTTAAGATTTGCCTCAGGTCTCTCTCTACTCTATTATCTCCAACCGCCATGTAATCATGTCCAGGGTTATAATACAGCGGGAAGAACAGTGTCTATGGCCCAGGTTCCAGCCGTGTATTTTAACCACACAAGAAATTAGATGAGACCCCAAAGCCCACAACTAGAAAATGGGGATAAAGCCCACTGCAAAGGCTCACAAAGATTAAGTCCTTACAAAGCCCTTCTCCCTACTCCTCTCTCCCCAAGCTCCAACTGTCTACCAATATCGCGCACCTATTACATTCCAGCTGTCAGAGTCCATTCCACGCTTCCTCTGGATCACACTGTCCTATCCAGTCAGGCAAATATGACATCTCTACTTGGAGCCCACTTTATAGCTCGCCATCTAGAATAGCCAAAGATCATTTGGAATGACTTATCCCTGGGTATATGCCCATCCCTAGTCTCATTCACCAAATTTGCGTTCTCATAAAACATCTTCCTTTCTTCACAGCACTTGGCACACTGGAACACCACACCACACAGACTCCCACACACACTCTCCACATTCATTCCAGAACTTAAGTTGAAACATTTATTCAGCTATAATCTGATGATATAATCTGAGTTGAGGATGCCAAACGAGTAGACTGTCTCTTTTTCCAGTTCCATTTTCTTCCCTATGACACCCACTACAGAGATTTACAAAGGACACAATGGTGGTGTGACTAACATCCAAGATTAGCTAGGTCCCTCCTCTCAAAGATAAACATCTACCACAAAAAGGAAGAACATGATACCCTTCTCCTTGATCACCAAGGAAGCTTAACAAGCCTAACAGAGACTGACCAGGGAAGCCAGAGCCATCAGTCATGGGTGATAGATTAAGAGTCGTCCTGGCACTAAAGTGCTCCAGTATCAAATAAGCATCATTTGGCTCCAAAAGGCAACTTCCCAGATCACTAGACCAGCCCCAGCCCAACTGGGACAACTTACCGAGCTGTTCAAGCATCTTATCGCATTCATCCAAGATAAAGTGTTTAATGTGTTTGAGGTTGAGGCTCTTATTTCGAGCCAGAGCTAGGATGCGGCCAGGGGTCCCCACGACGATATGCGGGCAGTTCTTCTTCAGCACCTCTTCATCCTTCTTGATAGACAGACCACCAAAAAACACTGCAACCTGCCAACCCAGAAGAGAACAGTATTTCACAAGGAAGGAAAGGGTCAACCTTCCCAAGGTTCCCATCCTTTCAATTTGCTCTAAACCAATTCTCAGAACATTTCAGAGCTAAATGGAACATGAGATCACCTAATCTAAAAGTATCATATCCCCCAAACATTGAAGCTAAGAAACAAAAGTGACCTGTCCTAAACTACATGCTCTGAGAACTAGCATTTAGTTCTTCTGACTTAATCTAACAATTTTCCTTCTCCAACTCCAAAGCCAGACTTCCCTGTAAAAAGGAGGATGGCAAGAAATTAACAGTGTCAAGTACCAAAAAAAAGCTCACGGGTATCAAGTGTTCCTAACTGACCCTAGATTTTTAAATTCCTTTGAATAAACCCTGTTTAGGCTACACATATTACTGCACCTTAAAACTATTAGGGAAATGGCTGTTGAGCCTTTAATACAGCATCAGAAACTGCTTTTTTAGTTTCAAAGGGGGAGACCAATCAAGGGATTCAGACTATCATAACCCTAAGTCTAGAGTAAATCTAAAACCATTAATTGTGGGACAAGTGGTTTGCAACAAAACAGGAGATACACAGCATCATCTGTGAAGAATTCTTGCCAAAAATCTTTAACTTGAACCATTTAAGCTTTCAAACATAACTTTCAGTTTAGGGACTTCCCTGGCAGTCTACTTTCAATGCAGGGGGCATGGGTTTGATCCCTGGTGGGGGAACTCAGATCCCATATGCTAGGTGCCACAGCAAAAAAAAAAAAGAAAAAAGAAAAAATTCAGTTTACAGGAAACACTGAGAGCGAAAAACAAGTTAAAACACCACCACAGGAAAGTAACCAGACAAATCCAGAGGTAGGACATTTTGCAGAACTAGCTCAATCTCTTTATCAAATCACTGAAACATAATATTGAGCAAATGGACAGACTCTCTCATCAAATTTATATTTGATTTTGACACCAAAAACATCCTCTTTTGAGTCCACAAAGTGAAGAATTAAACCTACAGAGGTGGAACTACATCCTAGCTCTCTACTGAGCTCAACAAGTGTTTTCATAGTCATAACAATGGAAAGTTATGGAAAGTCTACTTGCTAAAAGGACACAAAGTAAATGCTAACAAAACTGACAATGTAAGAACACAGATATACTTTACACACACACATAGAGCTTTGACTGTATTTAGAAAATTAAATAGTTTCCCCAAGTTCTGGGAAAAAGAACCATGTAAACAAGCTAAACAGTCTTACATGAAAAGTCAAAATGGCTTTTAAGTAGACAAATTGAGAAAATAGTGTCTAATACTTGGTTTCACAGAACATCAGAAGTTAAAAAAAAAAAAAAAGTTAACAAGTGGTACTCTGTGAAGTATGATTAGACAGGAGAAGACAAATTCATCATAAGATCTTTCGGATTAACTACACATTTTACCAAGCGCAAGTACTACTATTACTATTTTAAACAAATTATTTTTAGTTTAGGGCTACTACTCAAATATTCCTAGTTCTAAATATAATAATTAAGGGGGAAATTTAATCTGAACAAAACTATATTTTTTCACCCAAGGAGAATAAAAAATTACATACATCAAGTATATACATATGCTTCTCAAACTCCAATTACCTGAGAATCTTGTTAGAATGCATGTTCATACTGGATAGGTCTAGGGTGGAACCCATGTTATCTACATTTCCAGCCACTCCCAAGTGACACTGAAACCACACGTCTGGGAACCACACCTTGAATATCTGGGAACCACACCTTGAATATCGCAGCTACACAATGCACACCCATACTGACACAGTGTGTATACATACTGATACAATGTATACACATATCAATACAATATAGCAGGCACCTCTAACAAGTATAATTCATATGGGAACATAAATCTCTTACACACCTAAGTTCCAGGAACTTACTATGTCCTACATGTTTAATTGTGTAGAGGTATTTAATACCCGTGGGACGTGAAGACTACTGATCTAGCAAGTCCCCAGTGCCTCCAACTCCCCATACCCTCATTCCCCCAAGCCTCTCACCCTGGCTTACCTTGACGCTGGGCATGTATTTGGAGAAGCGCTCATACTCCTTGCTGATCTGAAAAGCCAACTCCCGAGTGTGACACATCACCAGTACAGACACCTGGGGGGGAAGGACAGTAGGTGGAGACACAGACAGTATATCCCTTCACCAGGGATGTCACAAAAGCATACCCAGCAAACCACAAGTGGCTACAATTCCAGATCTAAATCATTAACCCCATAATTACTACAGAATATTCCCCAGGGCTCTCAGTCAAGCGTGATAAAGGTCATCTTAACAGCAAGAACTCACAGCTCTCAAAGCATCATGTAGCTGAGGCAACACCCTTCCTGAACACTACTAGCCAAGATGCTTTGCCCAGCACTCTCTGCAAGTGTACCTGTCCAGTAACTGGCTCCAATTGTTGCAGTGTAGCCAGCACAAACACCGCTGTCTTTCCCATGCCTGACTTAGCCTGGCATAGGACGTCCATTCCCAGGATGGCCTGAGGGATACACTCGTGCTGGACTAGAAGTAGGAAAGAAAAGGTAAATTAGACTCCAATCTCCAGAGAACTCCACCACATTTTTGCACCAGGCCAAACCCATTTCTCACCACTCAATTCTTTTTTTTTCACCACTCAATTCTTAAGTAATTCTTGTCAATTTCCATACCCCTTTCTCTCTGCTCCCTCCATCAAAGTGATAGTGAAGTCGCTCAGTCGTGTCCGACTCTTTGTGACCCCATGGACTGTAGCCTACCACACTCCTCCGTCCATGGGATTTTCCAGGCAAGAATACTGGAGTGGGTTGCCATTTCCTTCTCCAGAGGATCTTCCTGACCCAGGGATCGAACCGGGGTCTCCTGCACTGTAGGCAGACGTTTTACCGTCTGAGCCACCAGGGAAGTCCCTCAATCAAATTGATTCCCACATCAAGACCTTCCCAGTTCCTTCTAGTATTAGCCTCTTCTAACTCCAGGGCCCAAAGTCCTGCCATCAACCCTGTGGGCATCTACCAATCGGTCATCTTAGGTGCTCCTCTGTCCCAGTGCTCCTTAATCTGTAACAATCCATGACTTTTGAGTGCCTGTCACAGGCTACTTCTCCTACTCAGATTGTCATGCTTTGGGTGACACAACTCTACAACCTTGGGCAAAATGAAGAACTTGGTTAAAGTGAAGTTTCTCAGTCGTGTCCAACTCTTTGCACCCCATGGACTGTAGACTGCCAGGCTCCTCTGCCCATGGGATTTTCCAGGCAAGAGTACTGGAGTGGGTTGCCATTTCCTTCTCCAGGGGGTTTTCCTGACTCAGAGACTGAACCCAGTCTCCCGAATTGCAGGCAGACGCTTTACCGTCTGAGCTACCAGGGAAGAACTTGGTACTTGACCCAAAAGCCAGCTATCTTTAGACCACCCGTAAAGGTTTGCAGAGACCAGAGTTGACTTGGTCCAAGGGTCCAACCAGCTCCTCTTTGGAAATTTTCAATTAAAAGACAAAATTTAAAACGAGACAAGGAGAAAAGCCACTCTAAGCTGCTCTGAAATCACTAGCACTTATCATGAACAAAGACTAACCTGTATAAACATCTTTTACTGCTAAAATAGGTTCTGGTACTTATTTCCTGATCTACCCTATACACAAATCTGTAAGGGACCATGGCTATTATCTGTTTTCTTGTATCCTTAAAGCACCAATGAGAACTCTATGCCCAACAGGAAATTTACCTTCTGATGGATGCTCAAAGCCACAGTCAACAATGGCCCGGAGCAACTCTGGCTTGAGCAAGAAGTCACGAAAGCCAGAGCTGTGGATGGAGACATAGGAGCCCTTGACATCCTTCTTGGCAGGGGCCTCAGCCCCATCTCCTCCAGCTGCCGTCTCCACCTCATCATCTTCATAATCCAAGAGCTCATTGTCCACATCGTTCTCCGCCATAACTGAGCCGGCAGGAGAAGGGGAAGGGTCTCCGGATGGGTTAGCGTAGAATAAAGGAAGAGAAGAGGAAGAGAGTGGGGGCTTGAGGAACAGAAGAGGAAAAGAAACACACTAGTTTCTGACAGAAGAGCTAGGAGGGAAAAAAAACAGGGAGGAGACATCAGTCATGAGCAGAGCCTTCACCATCTATCCTGTCCATCCCCACACTCTTCCTTTCCCTAAACTATGACACATGTACCTGGAAACAAAAGTAACAAAGGGAAAAACAAGTAATAAAAAAACACAAGACAAAGAAACAAAAGACAAACATAACACACAGAATGGGAAAAGTGTGTTTCCCAGGAGTGGTGATTAGGACGTAAGTTCCCAAAAGGATAGGATCGGAGAAGCAGAAACCGGAAAGCTAGAAAGGCAAGGCCAGCTTCTAAATTCCTGCTCCGGGACAGCAGTGAGGATAAAAAATTAAAGACACATAAAAAACAGACTACTAACAATTTACAAGACTGGAGAATGTTAAGTGACAAAATGAAAAATCCTCAATGAAAGACCTTGTGCTTTCCCTATAATCTCAAGGTGTCGACAGCAGCCATCAGTCAAGGGTGATAGATTTACGGTCGTCATTGCGCAAAGCGCTCACTTTTCAAAATGGAAACATCATGTGGCTGCCATCCACGTCTCCCAACACGCCAGTCTCCCAGTCCTCAGACACCTCATAGTCGCGCGTAAAAAATCCTTCGGTGATGGTGGTGGAGGAGGGTGGGGGCTAGAGAATGGCTCGGCCAGGAGAAAAAACCCACTCCTCCATCAATCACATCACCGTTGCGTTACTCCTCAGCTATGGCTCGTTTCCGAAAAACACACAATGACACCAGCCGTAAACATTTAGGAAATGCTCCAAATAACGGTGGGCAAATCGAGGTGAGAAACGTCCAGGTAGGCCTAGAAGCCGGCTCCTCTTCGTATTCCCGCCGCGTACCGCGGACCCAGAAATAAGCGCGAAAGTGAGAAGACCCCGCCCTCCGCAAATAGCCAGGACCAGAGGACGCCTAGCGCCGCCTCTCAATGTCACTGGGGCCTCGAGTAATCAAGGGCCCCACCGAAGGAGCGAGAAGCAAAGAAAACACAATGGCGCCGGGGCCACCATCTTGGATTGGGCCCCCCTATCTTCCCTACCTCCCCCCCCCCCCGAAGTTTCTTCATCTCGAAAAAGATGCAAGCGATGCAACTAACGACCCAATCAGACTCCAGCAACAAGACCATGGCCTGTACAAGGGCTATCAGGAGCTCGTGCGACAGGATGGCCGCAGAGAAACGCAGATGGAGGCGGATGGTGCCGAAGGCCAAAGCTTACCTGAGCAAGGCAAAGACGTATGGCGGCGGCAACAGCGACGAAGAAGGGAATCTGCCTTCACTTCCGGTTCCCGGTTTTCCCTCCACCCGGCCTCCCGCCTTCTCTGATGCGAGCGCGCAGGCGCAAAGAACCGGAAGACGGGCCTTCCACGGTTGTGTGGGTCTGCGCGTTCCAGGGTTGCCTTTAGAAAATGCCTGCGTGAAAAAAAATTTTTTAAGCCACTTCTTACTCCTTCGCTACTACCAGTAACAAAAGGCATCAAGGAAACTATAATTCTTCCCATTATTATCTTTTTCCCGCTTGTCCAGTTCTTTTCCGCGCCTCTCTCTTCATTTAGATTCTTGCCACTCAGGTCTTCTTTCTGGGCACCCCTCCTCTGGGCGCAGGAGGACCCAAGGTGCCGGGACTTCGATTTCCCACGGGGTCCTTGGCCCGGTAGTCAAGGTGACCTGGGGGTGCTGGCGCTGGAGTTAGGGAACGGCCAGCCCCAGGTGTAGGTAGTGAGTAGTTCTCGCGGATCCTACCCCCTACCTTTTCCCCAGCCTTGGAACCGGTGGGCGGCATTTACCCAAAGTAATGGTTGGCTGATGTATCTGATGTCCTAAGGGCCGTGGGCTTGGGCTGTAAGTCAGGAAGGTGTTCTGAAGCCACTGCGTGCAGGACTGGGGGTCTAGATTCTGCCCCAAGTGTTAACGATAAATACTAGGGTATGAGGGTTACATGGTGGTGGGTTAGTCGCTAAGTCGTGTCAGACTCTTGCGACCTATGGACTGTAGCCCACCAGGCTCCTCTGTCGATGGGATTCTCCAGGCAAGACTACTGGAGTGGGTTGCCATGCCCTCTTCCAGGGGATCTTCTCCACCCTGGGGTTGAACTCAGGTCTCCTGCATTGCGGGCTGCTTCTTTACCTACTGAGCCACCAAGGAAACCTGAGTGTTACATAACATTTTATAAAATTTCAACCAGAATGTGCTTAACCCTTTACCCAATAACCCCTCCCATAGTTCATCCTGGATATTTTTCCTGAATGAAACATTTGATATCTCCCCTCTCGCTTTTATATGCTACAGAAGTCAGATGTGACTTAACAAAACTGATAACAAACGTTTGACCCTTTATGTACTATCACTTAACCATTTAACACCAAGGTGTACCATTATTCCCATTCTATATCAAGCAAAACAGATTCAAAGAAATAAATCAACATGTCCAAAGTAATACAGCTAGCAAGGTGACAGAGCCAGAACGTAGACACCTCTTTATTCTGTACTGTATCCCGTCTCCCTGATTAAAGAGTGCTTAATAAATACCCTACAGATAACCTCATTGGTTTAAGGCTCGTTTTCTGTGGCCGAAAGAAATAAAAGTGATTCAAGGATGATGTTACAGAAGGGCAGTTTTTCCAACCCACAATATCTTTTTTTTTCAACAGCATTTATCAACTGCCAGTCCTGTGTCAAGTGCTAGCCTAAGATCTGGGTACATAGCAACGAACAGCCCTATCATCACAGAGTTCATTTAACAGGGGAGACATGTCAAGTACGGATAAATTCTATGAAGGAAAACAAAGCAGTGTTCAGATCAGTCGCTCAGTCGTGTCCGACTCTTTGCGACCCCATGAACCACAGCACGCCAGGCCTCCCTGTCCATCACCAACTCCCGGAGTCCACCCAAATCCATGTCCATTGTGTCGGTGATGCCATCCAGCCATCTCATCCTCTGTTGTCCCCTTCTGCCCTCAATCTTTCCCAGCATCAGGGTCTTTTCAAATGAGTCAGCTCTCTGCATCTGGTGGCCAAAGTAATGTTACTACCTTTACTTTACTTTAACGGCATTACAAAGTAATGCCAAAGCAATGTTACTACCCCTCAGATTTTCTCTCTAGTTACCATCTACAGTCCTCAGGTTTGCAAAGGAGGAGCCACATGTTTCTCACTTAGGAGAAAAACTTATGTGCCATTTGCTTTTGTTTCTCCCAACAAGCTTCAAAGGACAGCCCTTTTGAGTGGGGAATACATAAGCAAGGAACAAAAATGACTGAAAATGAGAAATGAGAAGCAAAAGGAAGCTGACTCAACCCACCAGTTGATTTGCCCATAATTATTTTATTGACACTTTTATTGTTACAAAGGGAAAGTATGGTGTTGAGGATGTAAAAGGAAGGTCATGCACACAAGAGGACACAACATCACTTTAGATCTCAGGAAGCAGTAAGCATCTGATGGTTCTTTCAGGAAATAGCAAAAGGGGGAAAGCCAATAAAGAGAAAGACCAACTTAACAGAGACAAAAAGGCTAAAAAATGCAAACATCTTCCTGGAATCACAATAGAGAGGCTAATTAAAGCCATTTCATCTTTTCAGGGATCATAAGGTCTGTGGGAAAAGAAAGATGGGAAGAATCAATTCTCTAGAGAATTAGGAGGGTCACAATGGCAACCCACTCCAGTGTTCTTGCCTGGAGAATCCCAGGGACGGGGAGCCTGGTGGGCTGCCGTCTATGGCGTCGCACAGAATCGGACACGACTGAAGCGACTTAGCAGCAGCAGCAGCAGCAAGATGAATGAGTAGAATTAGAAAGCCACAGACAGAAGTGAGAAAACAGCTGTGTTTAGGTTTTGGCAGGTGGGCAGGGGGTCATTATAATATCACAGATTTGTCACTTATTGAATCCAGCTACTAGAAACCATGCTAGGCTCTTTACAGAATGATTTCTAGTTAATGCAACAACAAGGTAGCATTATTCCAGCCTTACAAGGACACGGGAGTTACAGTTTAAGTAGCTTGTCATGGTTGCCCAGCCAGCAAGTGGCACAGTCAGGAGAGGGACCCAAGCCTGCCTGGCCCTGAAGTCATGTTTTCCACATCCCTACTTCTCCAAGCTACAAATTTCACAAAGGATCTGAGTGAAGGTGACCTGGCAGTTTACACGGTCCCAGTAAAAGAGTAATAAGGAGATTCAGGTCTGACCAGGGTATGTCTAAGTTTCACAGGAGAATCATTGGATCCTGCTTCCTAGAATTTCTAGGGAATGCAAGGGAGAGAAGGATTATGGTGGAAGTTGATTTTGACTTGGGGATTTCTTGGCAGGAGGGAACTGGGAGGAGTCAGGCCCTAGGTTAGGTCCTAGGCAGCAATCCGGTAGTTGGGGTGAACCTGGGGCCTGACGTCGCAGACCATGCCGAGAAGCTGGGCCAGGACACGTTCACGGTTTCTCTGCTGGGAGCTCTGCATACCCTGCACCTGGCGCCTTGTAGCCTGCTCCACCTCAGCTGACAAGTTCCCTTGGGAGCCCATGGCCTGGGGAGTGGGAGAAAGGGTGGAAGAGAGAAAAGAAAAAGCAGAAACAGAGAAAGAAGCATCCAGGCACGTGGAAGGAAGGGTCCTGGAGCAAGGCCAGGAAGCAAGGCCCTCTCCAGAGTCATGCCCACCCATGGAAATATCTAGATAGACACCACTCGCATCCATGGAAATATTTGGACACCAAAGAGACCAACATAATGCCCTCTCCTCTAAGATCTGACATGCAGCATCATCCTACAACAGACTGTAGGATCCTCACCATCCATGCCCATAAAACTCTGCCCTCCACCCCAAATGTCATCATACCCTGCATAGATCTCAGCCATCCCCCCACCTCCACCACCAGCTACACGAGTCCTTCAAAACTCCCAGACTCTCTTACATACAACTAAGCTTGACCTCACCAGGGTCCCCTTTGACCCTTGACCACCTTTTTTCTTGTGGAATCACCCTGTACACATCCCACCAGATATACCCACCAACATGCACACTCGGGGTCCCATCTCAGCTCCCCCACGACTCACTGCCTGCTGCTTGCTCTGGAATTCTTGCTCTCTCTCTCTGCGGTACTGGTCCACTTCCATTTGTGCCTCCTCCTTTGCCTGCTTCAGACGCCGAGCCTTCCCTGGAGGCAGAAGAAAGGACTGACAGTGGGGATAGGACCCCCCGCCCCCCAACACACACACACACACTGTGAAAGTAGGGGGTCAGTCCCTCCCTCAAAGTTACTGCCTTCTCTCTGTCAGCCAAGAACAGGATTCTCATCACCCACCCATTTCTTCCCTCCTAAAAGCAACCGCAGCCCCCAGCTCTCTCTCCATCAGTCTTGGGTTATCCCAAGGACTCAAATGTTTGCTGTCCCTCTACCCCTAATTTTCTTTCCAGATTCCTAAGGAAAAAATGAGACTCACTCTTTCTGGCATCTGCCACCTTCTCAGCCGCCCGCTTCTCGGCTTGCAGGAGCTGCTGGATACCCTGGGATTGACTGGCCATTTCTGTTGTTATGACCAATGTTGTTTGTTTCAGAAGCCACCAAGGTACCAGATGGCTCCCCCTCTTCCCTCCCCCCACAACGCCTAATCCTCCTGCAGCTGTTTGCTGCAGCCTTTCACTCCCCCTGGGTCTTAGTGCTCCCCTTTTCGCTCAGACTCCTGTACCGGGTGTCTCCCCCAAATTGATCCTCCCATTGATGGCTGGTCCTCCTTTCCACCTCTCATGCTGGCAGTACTCAGAATTACCGCCTGGTGGCAGCAGAGACCAGGTCCAAAGCTGTTCGCTAACTACAGCAGGTGCAGAGCTTTCCCAGTTGGAAGGAATGGGGGGCGGCGGCCGAGAGAAGAGTGTTTAGGAAAGAAGGCGGCAGAGATTGAGAATGAGGTGAAGAGGTAAGGAAATTATCATGCTTGGTATGTTGGGAACAGAATATCTGGGCTTCTCTGAATTCTCCCAACTTCTCTTCCCCTCTTTTTTCTCCCTCCCATTTCCATCTTTTTTTGCTACATCTTTCCAATTCCAAATTTCTCCATTCATCTCATTTGCTTTGTCCTACAGTTGTTTTCCTTGTCTTTTACTGTATTTTTCTTCTATGATCCGTCCCTTCCTTGGCCTTACTGTGGTTTGGGGTTTAGTTTTGCATTTTCACTGCGGTTTTTTTCTTGTCTTTATCTCTTCTGTTTTCTCTCTCGTCTCATCTTTTCGTCTATCACTGAACCATCTCCTCTCTCCTCCCAGTTGAGGGAGGCGGGGTTAAACTCCCCAAGAGCCTTTGCCTCTCTGCTCCTTTTCCTCTCCTGTCTTCCAGACTTCCGGTTTCAGACGGACCCTTTTCTTAAGTTCCCTAGTTTCCCCCCGGAGGCTGGGCCAAGGAAACACCTCCTGCCCCCTCGGGGAGGAACGACATCCGGTAACACGCCTCACAGTTCATTTCCGCCCTTTACCTGCTTCTCGGCTTGCGCCACTTCCGTCAGTCTAGAGTGTCTCCGCCCTTCCCGCCTCCCTTCCTCGGAGCGTCTTAAACACGGGCTTCGGGCCTACTGCTCCGGGGGTACTTTGGGGGCGGGGGGGGCAGGTCTGATGAGTAACCCCTCCCCCCAAGTCCCAGAGGGAGAAGCCTCTACATCTGTTTGCCGGGTACATTATACTCAATTTCTAGATCATTATTTGAAATTGTCTGTGACTTTTTAAAATTAAGGTATCTGTTGATAAAAATTTCCCCCATCATTCTGTTTTGTATTATATAACAAAATCCTTTATGGAAATTTACCTGGGCTAATGAGCCTTTAAGTAATCATTTATCCTTTTCTCAAATTTTACATTAAAAAAAAAATGTGACCCCAGCGCCCCTCAAAATTTTTTTCAAACTTCTCATCTGGTAAAGGGATGAGGGTTAGGATTGGCCTCATTTCTTGTTGGAAATTGTCAGAAGAAATGGGGAACCGAAGGGAGAAACAGAGTAGGCCAGAGATGGAGGGGGAGGGACCATCCAAGGCTGGGGTCCTGACTGCTGCCTTCTTATCCTTCTTCCTCAGCCCAAGAGTTCCATGGCCTCCACTTCCCGTCGCCAACGCCGAGAGCGTCGCTTCCGTCGCTATTTGTCTGCAGGACGGCTGGTTCGGGCCCAAGCCCTCCTTCAGCGACACCCAGGCCTTGATGTAGATGCTGGGCAGCCCCCACCTCTGCACCGGGCATGCGCCCGCCACGATGCCCCTGCCCTGTGCCTGCTGCTGCGGCTTGGGGCTGACCCTGCCCACCAGGACCGCCATGGGGACACGGCGCTGCATGCCGCTGCCCGCCAGGGCCCTGATGGTGAGTCTGCCTGGTGGGGAACAAGGTCGTGAGCAACTGATGGGGTCTGAGATGAAGGCCAGTGGTAGAAGAAACAAGCCAGTTGTTTGGTCCTGGGACTCAGGGAAGTAGTTGACCAAATTGGCTTATGGCTGTCATTTATGCCTTCACATTACTGAGCTACCACTGTCTGAGGAGCCCAGCATTACCCAAACAGCAACTAGTACTCAAACTTCACATCTCTCTAGATTGTTGTGTGTTAATTGCTCAGTAGGGTCCGACTCTTTGCAACCTCATAGACTGTAGTCCACCTGGCTTCTCTGTCCATGGGATTCTCTGGGCAAGAATACTGGGATGGGTTGCCGTTCCCTTCTCCAGGGGATTTTCCTGGCCCAGGGGTCGAACCCGGGTCTCCTTCATTGCAAGAAGTTTCTATACGGTCTGAGCCACAATATCTAGGTTAGCAGCTACTTTTTTCTCTTAACTGGTTGTTTGCCTGTAGTATGAAAAATAAGATAGAGGGTACTCTCTGCAGTTACAATGCATGGATTCAGATCCCAGCTCCACAATTAACAGCTGTGTGTTCTTGGGCAAGTAACTAAACTTTGTTGATGCTTAGTTTGTCACTGTGCAAAATTAATTAGTAGCAACCTTTGCTGTGTGCCAGGCACTTCTCACAAAGCAACTCATTTAGGGCTGCCCTGGTGGCTCAGACAGTAAAAAATCTGCCTGCAGTGAGGGAGACCTGGTTTCAATCCCTGAGTTGGGAAGATACCCTAGAGGAGGGTATGGCAACCCACTCCAGTATTCTTGCCTGGAGAATCCCCATGGACAGAAGAGCCTGGCGGGCTACAGTGCATGGGGTTGCAAAGAGTCAGACACAACTGGGGGACTAAGCACACAGGCACTTCTCACAAAGCAACTCGTTTAATCCTAACAACTACCCTGTGAAGATATAAGCACTAACATCATCCTTTACTTCTCAGATAAGGAAACAGTACAGAGAAATAATTTGCCAAAGTCAAACAACTATTAAGTGATAGAGCAAGAATTGTATCCCAGCAGCCTACCTGGATAGTCTCTGCTGTGTGGTACTTTATAGAATTACACAGTGATAACACCTGTGTTCAAAGCACTCATGCTGTGAATGTTTTTAGCATCAACTGACACAGCACATAATGAAGCACCCAGCACGTGATAGTTCAGTTCAGTCACTCAGTTGTGTCCGACTCTTTGTGACCCCATGGACTGCAGCATGCCAGGCCCTCCTGTCCATTACCAACTCCCAGAGTTTACCCAAACTCATGTCCATTGAGTTGGTGATGCCATCCAACCATCTCATCCTGTGTCGTCCCCTTCTCCTCCTGCCCTCGATCTTTCCCAGCATCAGGGTCTTTTCAAATGAGTCAATTCTTCACATCAGGTGGCCAAAGCATTAGAGTTTCAGCTGCAACATCAGTCCTTCCAAAGAACACCCAGGACTGATCTTTAGGATGGACTGGTTGGATCTCCTTGCAGTCCAAGGGACTCTCAAGAGTCTTCTCCAACACCACAGTTCAAAAGCACCAATTCTTCAGCCCTCAGTTTTCTTTATAGTCCAACTCTCACATCCATACATGTCTACTGGAAAAACCAAAGCTTTGACTAGACGGACCTTTGTTGGCAAAGTAATATCTCTGCTTTTTAATATGCTGTCTAGGTTGGTCATGACTTTCCTTCCAAGGAGTAAGCGTCTTTTAATTTCATGGATGCAGTCACCATCTGCAGTGATTTTGGAGCCCAGAAAAATAAAGTCAGCCACTTTCCACTGTTTACCTATCTATTTGCCATGAAGTGATGGGACTGGATACCATGATCTTAGTTTTCTGAATGTTGAGTTTTAAGCCAACTTTTTCACTCTCCTCTTTCACTTTCATCAAGAGGCTCTTTAGTTCTTCTTCACTTTCTGCCATAAGAGTGGTGTCATCTGCATGTCTGAGGTTATTGCTGTTTTTCCCAGCAGTCTTGATTCCAACTTGTGCTTCATCCAGCCCAGCGTTTCTCATGATGTACTCTACATGTAAGTTAAATAAGCAGGGTGACCATCTATAGCCTTGACGTACTCCTTTTCCTATTTGGAACCAGTCTGTTGTTCCATGTCCGGTTCTAACTTTTGCTTCCTGACCTGCATACAGGATTCTCAAGAGGCAGGTCAGGTGGTCTGGTACTCCCATCTCTTTCAGAATTTTCCACAGTTTGTTGTGATAAGCACATGCTAAGCACTCTAGCCATTGTTCCTGTGGGTATTAATAGATCCATACTCCTTTACCCACAGTTCTGAAACTCAGAAACACTCTGAGAACCATATTTTTTCATCAACCTGCCACCAAACTCATTTGGTGACAAAAATCTAACCTAAACTGAAGCTGATCTATTTATGATATGCTGTTATCCTACTGATGTCAATATTCATACATTTCACTGCAGAAACATTCACATGTTTGGTTACCAGGGCTAGCCTAGCCATGCTCTCCCAGACTACCTGATATACAGTGTACCATTGTCCCTTGGTATCTGAGAGGGATTGGTTCTAGAACCCCCCACTCCCAGGATACCCAAATCCACAGGTGCTCAAGTCCCTTTTATGAAATGGTGTGATGTTTGCATATAACCCATGCACTGTCTTCCTGTAGATTACTTAACATACTTAATCCAATGGAAATGTTACGTAGATAGTTGTAGGCAAACTGCAAATTAAGTTTTGGCTTTTGGAACTTGATGGAATTTTTTTTTCCCCTGAATATTTTAGGTCTATGGTTGGTTGACTCTGCAGATGTGGAACCTGAGAATATGGAGGGTCAACTATATGTACTTTCAGATCAGCTCTTATCAAATCCCCCAAATATCTGCATTCTGGAAAGCCTTTGATATTGATGAGGGCTTGTTGATACTGTAGTGGCAGTGGACGCAGCTCAGAAGAGGTACAACTCTCCCTAAGAAAATAACAGGTGCAATGCCATTTCCCCTTTTAGAAACTTTCCTTCTAGAATAAGAACATTAGATGAAAATCTCTTGGTGGATGAGCAATCTGAACTCAGTTTGATTGCTATTGTCATCCCCCCCAGCTCCCCAAGAATGTACAGGAATCTCACCCACACCCTGAAACCTCCCCCCATATAGTCAAAAATCCCCTATTGTTTAGTTCCCCTAACATAGTGAGATAGGCTGACCTATTCAGATTATTTTTTAACTTAAAGAGAGGAGGTTTACAAAGTGCAGGCACCCAACTTGACAGTTGACACTGTATATGACAACAGAGCAGAATGCCCTGAGGCAGACCTCAGACCCCATCAAGTTCCAGCCCTGGCACTTAATGGGCTGTGTCAAGCCCTCTCCAGTTTAGCCTGCGTGAACCTAATTTGCTTCTCTAGAATGGAGGTTGTGGCAAGTGAGGCAAGCACTTGGTGCAGTTTTGGTATTCACTAGATGATAAGTCAGAGAAGGCAATGGCAACCCACTCCGGTACTCTTGCCTGGAAAATCCCATGGACGGAGGAGCCTGGTACACTGCAGTCCATGAGGTCACTAAGAATCTGACACGACTGAGCGACTTCACTTTCACTTTTCACTTTCATGCATTAGAGAAGGAAACGGCAACCCACTCCAGTGTTCTTGCCTGGAGAATCCCAGGGACAGGGGAGCCTGGTGGGCTGCCGTCTATGGGGTCGCACAGAGTTGGACACGACTGAAGCGACTTAGCAGCAGCAGCAGGTGATTAGTAGGGCTTCCTTAGTGGTCAGCAGTAAAGAATCCACCTGCAGTGCAGGAGATGTGGGTTTGATCCGTGGATTGGGAAGATTCCCTGGAGAAGGAAATGGCAACCCACTCCAGTATTCTCCAGAAAACCCCACAGACACAGGAGCCTGTCGGGTTAGAGTCCATGGGGTCACAAAAAGTCAGATAGGACTTAGTGACTAAACAACAACAAAAGATGAGAAGTACTATTATTTTTATTCTTTTATTACTCAGTTAAGGCTTCTTTAGTGACAGAAATGTCTCTTACAGTAGGTGCTTCCTTCATTATATTGAATTCTAAGAAACATGTGAGATTGATAATTATGGTTCCATTTAAGGATGAGGAAAGCAGGGCCCAGAAACTTCAGGACCTTGCTGAAATTTCACCTACACTCAGGTCACTCCCAGGCCCTCAGACTTTCCTTCCTCCTGGTCCCCTGCCATCCTCACCACCAGGTGGCCTTCTAACTCCTTGGTAAGAAGGCCCATCTCTAGGGACCATTCTGCCTTAAAATCCAGGTATTTTCTTTGAACAGATGAAATGACCCAGAATTTTCTGGGGGAGGGTGGATTTCCCTTCAGTTCCCATGGTGGGTCCAAGGGATGTGTCAGTTCATTCTGAATTGGCTGGGCTGGGTTGTCACACCCAGTGAGATACCAGTGAATGGCCACTACCTTTGAGGCTTTTAGTAACACCTCCTAGGAAGGTGGTCTTAGCTGTCAGAGACCCCTGTATAAACACACCTTAATCCAACGGTAGCCATTCTCTGCCTTCAGCAAGAATGAGTGAACGATGACAAACAGGGTCGTTTTGTCACCATCTTTGCAAAAAGAATAAGTCCAAAGCCAGCTTGATTTTTTGTTTTTATCTCCTGAGTGTAGCATTCACTGCACCTCTGCCCTGTGCCAGCACAGTATGAGACATTTCCCATCCATTACCTACTTTGATCTGCTCAGTAGAAGTAGGCTGTGGCCCTGCTTTACAGATGACTGAGCCATCCGG
This sequence comes from Bos javanicus, assembly GCF_032452875.1. Classification (NCBI taxonomy): domain Eukaryota; kingdom Metazoa; phylum Chordata; class Mammalia; order Artiodactyla; family Bovidae; genus Bos; species Bos javanicus. The sequence continues at coordinate 27,686,696 of NC_083890.1, read as the reverse complement.
TTTACGTTCCCTTTGCCTTTCCAACTTAACCTCCCACGGCACACCCACAAACCTGAGACTCCTGCTCCATGACTCTGTCTTCAGTGACCCCAAACCTGTTTTCAACAAGCATGCCTGTCTTTTATCTGCCTCTTGCCTGTCGCCTTCCTGCCGCCCTAGTAAGTTTTCCACCTTGCTAAGTTATTCTCCCTTCACAACCCAATGTAGGCCCCCACCTCCTTCTAGAAGCCCTCTCCAACCAGCTCGCCCACTGTTACCTTTTCTTCCTCTGCATATCAATCATCACTGAATATAAACTTCTGATCTGGCATTTTTTAAAAGTGTTCTGTACCAATTAGTATCAACATCTCATTAAGACAGAAATCGTGTCTCGTTTGGGGGAGAAGAACAGCGCTTCTATCACTAAGATGAAGAACGTGTTTATGCCACAAAGCTTTTTTTCACATTTATTTTTCCCAGTATAAAAGTACAACATATGAATTAAAGAACATTGGGAAAAGTTGATCTATACTGTTAAATTGTCAGTAAATTTGGTGTTTCAAATAACTGGAGAGGGTGGTGGTGAACTATTTAATAAATGATAACCAGACCATTTGTCTTCTCTGGAGAAAAATAGTCTTACCTTACACCCGACTCAAAAGTAAATTACAGCAGATTAAACATCTAAATGCGACAGGAAGGACTCAAATTCATGAGAGGGTTTTCTCTGGGGGATAAAACTTGGAAGACAGTATCAAAGAAAACTTTAGTTTTATCTCTGATGGGTTTTTTTTTAATAAAATTATTTTGCAAAAATGAAAATACATTCACATACTTTGTGGTAGGAATAGGTTGCTTATCATACTATACTTGGTACTTTTTTCTGGTTTTGAAAAAAATTTTTTTTCTAGGAATAAATATAGTAGGAAAAAACACAAGGGCATAATCTTGGAGTGGAGAAAAACCCTCCTAAGAATGAAATAAAGTCAAAAGCTGTAAGTTGAAAATAGACACAGATTTAATGACAAAAACTTTGAAAAGATAGAGGAAAATATTTACAGTATATGTGAAATAAACACAAAGGATGGGTATCCATATTATATAAATAACTCTCATATCTATCTGTATATTATCCAGGGGAAAAGTAGACACAGAATATGAATATGAAAAACTTTCATTAATAAAGTCTTTTTTTTAATCTATCAGATGGGCAAAATTTAAAGGGTTGGTGATATTCAGATTTGATAAAGGACTTGACAGGCACTCATATATTCTTTTTTTAAATATTTTGATAATTACCTAGTTTATTTCAAGAATAATTGAATAATATTCCTTATCACATATAAAAAGTTTCCTGAAAGTGATAAAACTATAATTTCATTAGGTACTCCTACTTTCTTGATGGGGTATACCTTGGCACAAATTTTTTTGAAAGCAATTTGGCAAAATTGCACATTTTGTTTACTCAGAAATTCCCCTTCTGAGAATCTACCCCACAGAAGTACTGTAAGGAGTCCACAAACACATATGTGTAAGACTGATCATTTTTGGAAACAAAGTCTTTCTATTGGGGGTGGGAAGGTTTGTTTGATATACACAATGGAACACTACACACTCACAAAAAAGAATGAGGTAGGCTATGTATACTCCTGTGGAAATTATAAATGAACTGCTAAATGAAAAAAGAAAGCTACCAAACAACATGTAACTCTTGAAAAGAAATTGTCGTGCATATGTGTTTATATACACCAAGACAGGACTGAAAAGGGACCACACCTAGCTGTTAACAGTGATTAAATTTATTCTTCAATCTTTAAAAAGAAAAGAAAATTTCATATTAGTAATGTCCCTTTCACATTAAAATATCAGCTAGGACTTGGAGGGAAAGCTACTCATAGTCTACCACCCTGAAACTAGAATTTTTACATATTTCTTTCAAATCTGTTTTTCAACCATTGATTTGGTCTCTTTTCACACAATTGTGATTGGATCCTATATACAGTTTTGCAGCCTGCTTTTTCCCCACACCAACATAATCTTTAGTGGCTATTTAATATTCTGTACCAGATTTTACTCATAGTGTTTATAGTTGGAGGGCTTACCCCTTCAAACCTATGAATTTTAAAACCTCCCATGCAAACCTGAGCACCCACCAACCCTCACACCTGCTGTGAGCCCTGGTGAGAAATAAGCTGTTGAAAGACAAGGCCAGTTGCTGGGTGGGACAAGTTAGGAGGACTTGTGACAGGTCACATCAGTACTAAAGAGAAGTTTCCCCGACCCCTCATCCTGATGTGGTTTGCGTTGAGTGACACTCGAGTGTGCCAGGAGATGGGTAGGGGGCAGTGGGCCTTGGCCAGCCAAGGCTGGACCCATTCTATCTTGTGCCTTCCTGGTACTGACAGGACGGCCCTTCCTCTGTCCCATCGTTTTGCCGGGCAGCCACTATGTTCTAGCATCAGTGAATAAAGATTGAAAGACTGCCTGCCGGCCCACTTCCTCCTGCCCTAGGGAGAAAAAGTAGGTCTACAGGAAGGGAGGGTGGCTTGCTCACCTTCCTCTGTCCTGGGAGTGCAGGGGGGGCTGGTGGCTGTGGCAGGGGGCACTGGTAGGTGCAGTGTTGGCACTCAGCTGACAATGGAGCAGGTGCGTTGAGGTCAGGACTCAGGAAGATGGGCGCTCAGGCATGTCAGTCCCTTTCCCGGTTTCCCCCAGCCTCCTGTCAGCCAGGTTGGGACCTTCTGTCTCAACCCCTTTCCCCTGCCTTAGGTCGGCAGTCATTTGGAAAGAGTTTGCCCTGCTGCTGGGAACATTTCAGTGGCTTAAATTCATTATTGGACTACCTCTCCATTACCCTCTAAGCATCCCCTGGCTAAGGCTGGCTGAGAGATTTCCCTGAGAATATTTATTTTTCTCAGCTTACTGAAAAGTGATATAAAAAGAAAAATATTATGTATTTGTATATTTATAATGGTACAGATCAGGGTGTTCAGATATTCTATATAGGATATAGTTTTGGATGAGAAACACAATAAAAAGTACAAAGTAACGGTATTTTTCAAGCCAAAAAATGGAATATACAGTCAAAGGGAGGCAAGCTAGAAAATATTTGATGTAGTGGAGCTCCCAGGACACCAGATTGGTCTGCAAAGACAGAATATTTTAAACCACCACACTTATTCATGATGTAAAGTATCAATAAGTATTTGTCAGTGACAATGGTTGCCTAGTACCCAGGAGGCATCCGTGTGGGCAACGCTTCCATTGCTCTAAGACCAAGGGAGTGAGTGACCTGCAGATTCAAGATGGCGGCCCTCCCAGCTAATTTGTGCTCACTGCTGTCCCGTCAACAGCCTACACGGATTTCTTCCTGCCACTGCTGAGTCGCTGTCCTTCTGCCATGGGAATAAAGAATAAGGATGGGGAGACCCCAGGGCAGATTCTGGGCTGGGGACCCCCCTGGGATTCTGCTGAGGAGGAGGAGGAAGATGAGGCCTCTAAGGAACGGGAATGGAGACAGAAGCTGCAGGGAGAGCTGGAGGACGAGTGGCAGGAGGTCATCGGGAGATTTGAAGGTAAGGATGCCATTTCCATCCACAGCCGCCCTTCCCCACTGGCTTCCTGTGCTCCCTTCTCCCGAGCTGCCCATCACCTCCTCACAGCCTCTCCGAGACCACCCCCACCTGCCCTCCCAAACAGATGATGCTTCCCATGAGACCCAGGAACCCGAGTCCTTCTCAGCCTGGTCAGATCGCATGGCCCGGGAACATGCCCAGAAGCACCAGCAGCAGCGGCGTGAGGCAGAGGGAGCCTGCCGACCCCCACGGGCTGAGGGCTCCGGGCACAGCTGGCGGCAGCAGGAGGAGGAGCAGCGGCTCTTCCGAGAGCGAGCCCGGGCCAAAGAGGAGGAACTGCGTGAGAGCCGAGCCCGGAGGGCGCAGGAGGCGCTCAGGGATCGCGCTCCGGAGCCGGCCAGAGCTGGGCCCCGGGCAGAGCACCCCAGAGGCGCAGGGCGGGGCAGACTCTGGCGCTTTGGTGATGTGCCTTGGCCCTGCCCTGGGGGAGGGGACCCAGAAGCCATGGCTGCAGCACTGGTGGCCAGGGGTCCCCCCTTGGAGGAACAGGGGGCTCTGAGGAGGTACTTGAGGGTCCAGCAGGTGCGCTGGCACCCTGACCGCTTCCTGCAGCGATTCCGAAGCCAGATTGAGACCTGGGAGCTGGGCCGAGTGATGGGAGCTGTGACAGCCCTTTCTCAGGCCCTGAATCGCCACGCGGAGGCCCTCAAGTGACGCTGAGGGGAGAGCGAGAAACTGCAGGAAGGGCAGGACAGTAGGAAGGTTAAGGTCAGGAGGCCAGTACTGAAGGGCAGAGGATATGGGGTGGGAGCAAAACTGGTAATGAGTGGGGGTGGGGGGATGCGGGCCACCACCCTGCTCCTTGGCTCTGCCATTTCCTAATAAGACCTGGTTCCACGTTGCACACCCGGTGTCTCCTCTGCCTTTTTCCATCACTGTGGTTTTCATCACCCATGACTTCTCATTTCCCACTCCACATGCCAAAACCCGCAGCTCCTATACCCCTGCACCATGCGGGCACACACCGGGGCCCTCTGCTGCAGACTAGAAGCCCCCTGCCCACCCGCCCACAAGGGCGGCGCTAAGAGGACCCAGCTTGTCTGCCCTCCAGTCTCTCCACTTCCTATGCTGGGCTCCTCTCCATTCTTCAGTCAGTGGTTGGAGAAATAGATGTGAACAGAGGCAAAAAGGGGAACAAAGCTAGTTTCCCTCCCCTCCCCAGCCGGAACCACATCCTCCTCCCCACTTAACACCCTCTTCCCCCAACACAGGGCTTTCCCTCTGCTGAGTCACTGAATGATCTGAATTGGGGGCGCCTGGAGTTGGGGGACCATGAGAATGTGGTGGGAGGATGGGGGATAGAAGCAGAAAGGAGAGGGGAAGAGCCCTTGTGGGGGAGTGGAATTTCGGTTACTAAAATTAGGAGCAGGGGAAGGAGGCGGAAAGAGCCAAATTATGTAACCTGGGTTGTCTGCTCTTGGGCAACCAGAGATCCACACCCGAGGCCATCAGTCCCCTCGGGCTTCTCAGTCCTGACTCTCCTCCTCCAGGGCTCCAGTTCTCAACTCCTCCAGCCAGCTTCTGCCCCGATCCTAAACCTGGGCTCCATCTCTGGGCAGCCCCGTCTTGGCCTTCCAGATAAATGTCCCCTTTTCCTGAGGTTAAGGAAAAGGTCCTGGTGGGTGGTGGGAGAGGGTATAGGGTTCCTAAGGCGGGAGGGTAGGGGGAGCACCATCTCTTCCACTCTTCAAACTCGGTCTCCTCTTCAGCTCCCTTGAACTAGGGTAGGAAGTTGCAGACAGCTCCGCACCCTACACCACCGGTGGGATCCCACAGTACTGGCAGGACACAGCAGGAACTCAGGGGCAGGACTCAGGAGAATACGGGCATGCGCCGGCACGTGCGCAGTCCACACATGTCTGCATCAGAGAATGTTGTGAATCAGAACTTATTTTTCAGGTTTGGAATGGAATGCCGGTCTACACAGGAGAATCCCAGGTGTGGAAGCAGAGGGTGATGGGGGACAGGGAGGGAAAGTCTCTGGAAGCATGGGCACACTAGGTGGGTGTGAGACCCTCGGTGAAGACCAGAGAGCCAACAGGCCCCAGGTCTCCCAGGACCCGGCAGATGTTCAGGGGGCAGGAGGAGGGAGGGCTGATGAGAAAGATCCTGTGAGAGGAAGCTGCCGTGATTCAGAGAAGAGACTGAGCTGTGAGCAACCCAAGCGTCCGGTTCCTCTCACAGGCCGGAGACTTCGGAAGTAGCATGCAAAGAACTCAAGTTCGAAGTGGCGGGGGTGGAGTTGGGGTTAGGATCTTTAAGCTGGGGCTGGAAAAGTGAGCAACAGAAAACTCTGGTGTCCAAATTTGTTCCTTCACCCAGGAGACAGTCTGGTTTTTAAGCACATCATTGGCCCTTCTGTGAGAGTCACATAAAACCAAAGCAAAATAAGTCCCACTCTCTGGCCCCCCGACCTCCCTCTTTTCAACGTCTCTCCCTGGTGTCTGGCCCCCAGCCCGGTTGGGGGTTCCCCTGAGATGAGGGCTGCTCACTTTCTCTGACCACACGGTTTCCGCTTCTGTGTCTCTTATTTCCTAAGCTGATAAAAATACTGAGCCCTAGAGGCCTTGGCTTCCTCTGACCCCCTGGGGCCAGGCAGCAGGCATCCTGTCTTCCACAGTTGGGGTGGGGAGGGGAAGCAGGGATCCCCAAGGGGTGACTCAGAGCCTTCTGTGCAACCCTGGGGACATGGACATGTGCAGCCTTGCTCTAGAACTGGAACGAGGAATTGCTTCTCAGTTGAGGGTGCACTGGGTCTCAGATAGAGACATGGGGTTGGGAATGAGACTGATGAGATTGAAGAGGGTCCCTTGGGAGATTGGGGTTGGGGCAGGTCTGGTTAAGTCAGGAAAGGCGTGTGGGAGGGACTGTCCTCACTGCAGTTCAGCTGAGCATCAAGTAGCCCAAAGATAAATGCAAACTGCTTCAAATTTGCTGTCCAGTAGGGGAGGCAGACCTAATCAACTGATTCAAGGCATGCTGAGTGAACTAGATAGAGTAAGGTATGGTGGGTGTAGAAGGTGGGGGGTGGGGCGGGGGGTGTGTTCCGTCTGCAAGCACCCAGCAGGCTCTGAGGGAGGAGAGGCCATTTGATGAACAGGTGGGATTTCTGGGGGAGGGGGTGAGTGAAAGGGCCCCGGAGAGGAGTGAAACAGCTTGAGCAGAGGCTGAGAGTCAGAAAACAGTGTATGTTCAGGAAAGGCAAGCATCCTGAGGTAGGTGGAGTGCAGGTATGAGGGAGCATGTGTTGAGGAAAGGACAAAGAATGTCAAGGTAAGGGATGTGTGGACTTGGCAGGCAGTGGCACTGTGGCAGCTCGGGGTGGGGGGACAGGGACTGCTTCACGTGTACAGACAATTAAAACAGGTGCTGTGGGCAGTGGGGGGACACATTCTATGTGTTAACCATGTCACACCCTTTTCCCAACATCAGAATCCTGCCAGCAACTGTCCAGAAGGATCTCCGTTATACAGATGAGACTGAGGCTCATAAATGTATTGTAACTTACAGTCACACAGCTACAAAGTATGGACTTAGCGTTAAATCATTTTACCCCAAAGCCTGTGTACTCTGCTTAAGTCCCAATAACTCCAAGTGGCATTAAAGGAAGGGACAAATCTTATAACTTTGAGAGGGATAAGTCATTAGGATGTGCCAGCTGACTGGATGGTGGGAGTGAGGGAAGAGGAGTCCTAGATGGTTCCAAGTTTTCAGCCAAGGGCATAAGAAAGACCAGAATACCCTAAACCAAGGAGGTATGTGGCTGAGGGGAAAATGAGTTGATTTCAGACAATCAAATTTTTATTAAGTACCTGATAGGAGCAGACTGCTCTGCTAGACAATGGATATAAGTGAAATAAAGTCATTGCCCTCAAAGGGCTTGCAGTCTATTGAAATGATTAACAAACAAGTGGGCTTCCCAGGTGTGCTCAGTGGTAAAGAATCCACCTGCCAGTGCAGGAGATGCAAGAGACGCAGATTTGATCCCTGGGTTGAGAAGATCCCCTCAAGCAGGAGACAGTAACCTGCTTCAAGATTCTTGCAGAGAAAATTCCATGGAAGATGATCCTGGCAAGCTACAGTCCATGGGGTGGCAGAGTCAGACACGGCTGAGCACACATTTCACATTTAGGCTGCAATGAACCAAGTGATCTAATGTAGGTGGAACAAAGTAACAGAAATCGTAGGGATTTCTCCAGGGTTCTCCTGTGTACAAACAAGCACCAGCCACATATGATGACAGGAGGTGCACCTGCTTAGAATAATACAGTGCTCGAGAAGGTCCTGCAGGGTTGGAGGTAGCAGCATGACCCTGAAGTGCAGGTTTCCAGCAGGCAGGTCTGGAGCTCAAAAGAAAAGTTGGAGTGGCTGGAGACACAGCTTTGGGCATCCTTTTCTGAGTGGACAGGATCCCTCCAAGAGAGGGTGATCAGAAGAACCTTGAGGATGGTCAAAGGGAGGGAAGCCAATAAAGGAGAGAGATTGAAGGGACAGAAAAGTAGGGCAAGAGAGGTGTGCCAAGCAGAGCCCGGGCAGCCACATCTGACACTTCAAAGAAGTCTAATAGGTGAGAGTTCAGAAGATCCTTTGGGTTCAGGGCTAGACGATTACAAATTTTGAGAAAACAGTTTCCACTTATCAGAGGGGCAGAAGTCGCTTTACATAGGTTTAAGGAATGAGTGGGAGGTGAGGCAAAGGAGGAGCTGAGTACAAAGTTGTAGAATGGTGAATACTGAAGGTAACCGAGAACCATCTCTCTTTCAACCCACAACTTTTACAGTGAGGAAAATTTTACCAGTTCCCGAAAAAGTGGTTAGTTAGAGGGCTAGTTTCTTGAGACATCACACAGAAAAGGAAGGTGAGAGGTGGAATGGACATTTAAGGGAGAGAGTCCAGGAAAGGCTTTTTATTTTTGAGAAGTAAAGTTGAGTATATAAAATGAAGGCACATGGAAAGAGATACTGAAAACAAGGAAGAGGGGAAAGGGAATGGTAAACATGGGGAAGTGAAATACAGAGTACAAAGAGTCTACCTTAGGAGAAAGAGTCCTCTGACTCAAGAAGAAAAAGGAAACATGAAGGGAAAATAAGACAATAAAGAAGTACTCCTTAGGTGACCCTAAGTTCAATAAAAGCCTAATAGCATCACTGAGAGTAAAGAGCTAGGGAGGTATGTAGATTTAGAACATGGAGGAGTAGATATAGTACTGCAGGAGTAGAACTAGGAAGTCAACAAACAAAGATTAGGGGACCTTAAGGGCTTCCTGAGGTTAGATGACCAGGATTAGTAATAGGCCTCTTCTGAGGATATGACTCTCCTATGATGCTTGGCAGTCCAGGAGAAGGACCCAAGAATGAGACCACTGAGTTTACCCAAATCAAGTTTTTCAAGATCTTATTGGTAGAATATCAGGTAGGGAAGGAGAGGTGAAGAAAGACTGATCTAGATACACGAATTGTTAGATGCGTGGTAGAGATGCTGGTGGAGGAGATTGTATTATGAAGACCAGAACATGGAAGATGCAAAGGCATGGATTTCAAGAGAGGAGGAGATTATCAGTGGTGCCAAGGGGGGAGAGGACAGCGCCCTCTCCTGCCCCCTGCTCCTAGTGATGGGTGTGGAAGAAAGGGCAGCCTTCACCATAGACAGAATGAACGTTCTTAGGGAAAAGCCAGGTTTCAATGTCCCAGAGGAAGATGCTTTCAAAAGTGAAATAGAGGATTTAAATATATAAGGAGTTCCATAAAATATTGTGGAATGGGTTGTTACAAGCATCCTGTGTTGGATAGGGGATAGAATCCAGGGAGGTTGAATCCCAGTGAGAGTTCTAGAGAAAACTAAGTCTGGAGGGTTTTGCTTCTAGAAGAAAGAGGTTGCTGCTTCTGACATTTAGAATAGGAGATACATTGCATTTATCATAAAGGAAAACATAAATACCTCAAAGGGATCTTAGGAGTGTGTGTAAGGTATTTCTTCCATCTCCATGGCTTTCTTTGTGCTGACAGTTCCCACTGTTGACAATCTAGTTCTGACGTTGCCTCTGAAATCTAGACTCACATATATTGATAGAATTGCCAAGTGACATTTCTTGGCAAGACTGAAATGTTATCCAAGACTTCGATATCTGGCCAATAGATTTAAATCCAAAATTGAACTTCTGGTTCTCCCATCCCATCAGAATCCTGCTTCTGTCTCAGTCTCCCCATCTTCCACCCCCCTCATCATCAATCCATCATCTGGGCCTGTCAATTCTACCCCTGAAATGTATCTCAGTATGTCCCAAATTTGTCTACTTCTGTCCCATCTTCAGGGCAGCCACTGTCTTCTCCCCAGGATTACTGCAGTTGTCTCCTACCTGGTGTCCCTGCTTGCAGTCTTACTCCCCACAGTCCAGTCTAAACACAGGAGCCACAGTGATCTTTTAAAAACGTGAATCCAATCACTTTTACCTCACACCTCCTTCTCTCCTATACATGGACACACCCTGACACCCTCCAAAGGTCCCCCTGGTTGACAACAGTTCAGATGCTTTACCTGTCTTTGCAGGGCCCTGCATGCTCTGGTCCGTGCCGTGCCCCTGTTCTCTGAGCTTATCCATCTCCCACTCTCTCTGATCCAGCCTCACTGGCTTCCCTTCCGTTCCTCAGTGCCCCCGGCTCATTTCCATCTTCCGGCCTTTGCAGTAGCTGTTCCCTTTGCCTGGACTGCTTCTCCCCGCAAACCTTCACTCAGCCACTCCTGTCATTTAGGTCTCAGCTTAAAATGCCATTTACTCGGAAAGGACTTTTCTGACCACAGTGTCTAAAGTAGATCCCTGCCGCTCTTAGCACACGTCCCTATCTTATTTCCTCATAGCACTACTTACTGCTTTCTTCTTCAGTGTATTTCTTTCTGCCTTGCCTCACTAGAAGGAAAGCTTCCCGATGGCAGGTGCATTGTCTGACCTGTTTATATCCTTACTGCCTGGAATAGTGCCCAGCACGCAGTAAGCTCCCAATCAGTAGGTGTCCAGTATGCTACTGGGAAGAGCAGAGAAACAGCTCCAGAAAGAGTGAAGAGATTGGGCTAAACCAGCAATGTCACTGTCTGGTGGTCAAAGTCAAGTCCAATGCTTTAAGTTCCCAAAAAAGACTCGTTAAATGGAAGGATGAGTTAATAATGGGGAAAAGCAGGATAAAGCTCAACTTCACATTTGTAGCTCAGATTGAACTTACATTTCAAGTCAGGTTTAACTATAGGGTTAGGAATGGAGATGGGTTAATTCCAAGATGAGCTCTAGAAACAGTGCTGGGTTAGTTTAGTGCATAAGTTTATTTAGGGGGTTCATTATTGAAATGTGTTTAGATTTGAGGTTAGGGTTGATTTTGAGTTGCGATTTGGGTTGAGGTTAAGTATGGGTTAGGATCAAAGTTGACATTAAATCCCAGGTTAGGTTTTGAGGCTAAGTTCAGGTTTGAGGCTGGTATCATTTCAACCTCATTTGGAGGGCTCAGCAATTTCACTAGTTTTCTCCACAGAGACCACTGTAGAAACTGTACTTCCTTGGGTTTGGAGCACAAGACTCTAGTCATCACCCCTCCCACTCAGGGAAAGCCCCAAACCAACTGCTGGCCTCCTCAAGAAAGAAACTGAATTTCACACAACCTCCGAAACTAAGATTGAAACCAAGATTGGTCCATCTCGAGGAGCGTCCCTCAGCGCATCGCAAACGCCTGTGACACAGACCAGCTCTCCTCTTTCCTTCCTCCCTCTCATGTCTCCCTCTCTCTCCTCCTTGCCTTCCCCTTTCGCCCTTCCATGTCCCAATTTTCCTCTCTGACCAAAGCTTCTCCACTTCTGTTTTTCATCATTAATTGCAATGTCATTTTACACTTTATTAGTAATATAGCTGAGGTCTCCAAGTCCATCAGCTCCTACCATTGGAGAGGCAGAAAAAGACAGCAGGAAAGAAAAGGGACTCCAGAGAAAGAGGGGCCTAGAGCAAAGGGAAGGAACAGGGACCAAGAGGGAGGCCAGCAGGGACACAGGACACAGGTTAAAAGAAAGAATATGATGCCAATAGAGGCCAAGATGCTTCAAAAGGGGCACCTGTGGCTGCCCTTCTTCCACCATCACACCTGGTAAGCCACCAAGACCTGTTGATTTTTGCCTAGAAACTCTCTCCTTTCCATTTTCCTGCTACTGCCTCAGTTTATATGCTGCAGGCTCTTGTCACCTCCTTGCTGAGTTGTTGCAAAACCTTCCCAACTGGTCTCACGTCTAGAGGGGTGGTTTCCCCTCCAGACCCCAGCTCCCATACCTCAATTCATTCTTCCTGTAGCTTCCAGACTCGTGTTTTAAATCTACCAATCTGGGTGGGTCCCTCTCTCACTTAAAAAATTTGGTGGTTTCCCCTCAGAATGAAATCTCTTAGAATGAAATCTTTTCATGGCTCTAAACCCCTCAGGATGTGTTCTCAGCTTGCCTCCCAAGCCTCGTCTCTGTCCCTTCTATCTGTGTTCACTTGCACATGTTAGCACACTTCGTACTCTCTTTTACCTCCAGTCTTTGCACCTTCTGTTCCCTCTATCAAGAATGTCCTTCATCATCTTCTTTACCTCTTGATGCCTGGATCACCTCTCCCCCAGGTCAAGTTTGATGGCTTTACTGTGGGCTGCAAGAATCCCAGGACAGGAGAGCCTGTCTGTGGGCTGAGAGCTTTACTGTGGGCTGCCATCTATGGGGTCTCATAGAGTTGGACACGACTGAAGTGACTTAGCAACAGCAGCAGCCATAAGCGCTCTGTCAGAAAAACTTACCACACTTTATTGTGATTATAACTAACCTGTGTCCCACACTGGTCTTTGAGCTCCCAGAGGTTCGGAGACTGTCTTCCACACATGTTTCCTCAAATGCCTTGTGCAGATGCTTGATAAATGTTTGTGGAATAGAGAGAAAGCTGAAGAGATGGAATGAGGGAATTCCCTGGCAGTCCAGTGGTTAAGACTCTGCACTTTCACTCCCATGGCCCAGATTAAATCCCTGGTCACGCATGGAATTAAGATCTGCAAGCCACGAGGCATACCCCCCCACACACAAAAAAAGAGAATGAAGTGATGAGACTAGGAAGGCACGAAAGGCAAAGTTGCAGGGCCTCAAGTAGGGGGATAAAAACAGGAGAACTAGCTCATACACACCCTGAATGTGACTTACTGCCACAGGACACCAAGACCCCTCAGGGACTTTCTGCCAGTGCAACAGAGGGAGGGCTTGAATTTCCATTACCACCGTCCTCAGCCCCAGCCCCTCCAAAACCTTCCACATGAAAGCATTACAAGTCATAAGAGGAGTAATAATATTTGAGGTGGCCAATTGTTTTCTCAGTCTTATGAAATGTGATTAAAATCATCTTAAGAAACGTTGAAACGTTGCTGGTTTTTTTTTTTTTTTGACCTGCAACCTACAAGCTAAGCGAAAACTCACTCGTGTTCAAGAATATTCATATCATCATTTTTCATACTAGCCCCAAACTAGAAACAAACCGAATGCCCATCAACAGAAAAATGGATAGAGTATATTCACACAGCATCACATCGCAATGAAATAAGAATTGCTTGTGTAGATGAATTTCACAAACAACACAAGAGAAAGAAGCCAAACACAGATGAGTTGTCTGTGTGATTTATTTATATGAATTCCAAAAGTAGGAAGAACTGGGATTTCCCAGGTGATCCAGTGGCTAGGACTCCAAGATCCCAATTCACCGTGACTGACTTCAATTCCTGGTCAGGCAGCTGGATCCCACATGCCACAACGAAAGGTTCCATGTGCTTTAACTGGGACCCATCACAGCTAAATAAATAGATAATGGAAGATTTGGGAGAATGGCATTGAAACATGTATAATATCATGTATGAAACGAGTCACCAGTCCAGGTTCGATGCACGATACTGGATGCTTGGGGCTGGTGCACCGGGACAACCCAGAGGGATGGTATGGGGAGGGAGGAGGGAGGGGAGTGCAGGATGGGGAACATATGTATACCTGTGGCGGATTCATTTCGATATTTGGCAAAACTAATACAATATTGTAAAGTTTAAAAATAAAATTAAAAAAAAATAGGAAGAACTAATCTGTAGTTGTAGAGGTCAAAAAGTTGGTTGGTTATCTTTGGGAGGTTTGAACTGAGAGAGGGCATGAGAGAACCTTCTGGGGAAGGTTCTAAAAATATGTTGAACTGGATGGTGGCTGCATGGCTCTAAACAGATGAAAAATTTCATCAAGCTGTCTACTTAGGAGAAGTGCACCTCACTGTACCTGAGTTCCAGATCGACAGAAATGGGAAATCCTTAATGATTTTACAACAGTGTACTAGGGCTTCCCTGGTGGCTCAGTGACAGAGAATCCACCTGACAACACAGGAGACACAGGTTTGATTCCTGGTCCAGGAGAATCCCACATGCCATGGAGCAACTAAGCCCAAGCACTACAACTACTGAGCCTGTGCTCTAGAGCCTGGGAGCTACAACTACTGAAGCCCATGCACCCTATAGCCGGTGCTTTGCAACAGAGAAGCCACTGCAGTGAGAAGCCCGCACCCTGCAACTAGAGAATAGCTCCCGTTCACCGCAACCAGAGAAAAGTCCATACAGCAACAGAGACTCAGCGCAGCCATAATGAAAGGAAGGAAGGAAGGAAGAAAATTATAAAAACAAAACAATGTATTGGCTTTACAAACGCAGCTTCAAGACAGGTCATTTTGCTATCTCCACCCCATTCTAGAACACCACCCTTGAGCTCCACCTGTGTGGAATTCTGAAGCCTGCAGTGTAGAGAACTTAGGCAGTTACCACATTCCTTGATGCTGGAATGTGTTTGTTTGGGGTTATGTAAATCTGATCTTCCGAGTCCACCTAAGGTTGGGATGAGGTGGAGGGAGTCCTTCAGTAAGATGAGACCTCATCATACGTGAGTTCAGAGCCTCATCCCTCAGTGGGATTTTCCAAACCAAGACACTTCTAAGAGCAGAACGGAGCTCCATGAATGTTTCCACCAGGACAACAGGCATAAACCAGGATGTCCCAGGCAGGAGGGTGTATAATGCAACTTCTTGATATGAAACCCACCAGATGACCTGGAAAATACACAGACTGGGACAAGTTGACAAGTCTTTTGGGACAAAGACATGGGGTATGAGAGGAGGAAACATGCACACAGAGAAGGCTGTAATCAGTCAAGGGTGCAGAGGTGTTACACAAAATCACTCTTCAGGGAACCGGGCCTCCAGCCCACGCCCTAGCAGCTCCCCTTCTCCTCCTCTGAATTTACTGTCCCTTCTCTAGAACTCCTAAGCCTGACCCCGCTCCCTGGCCCTCCCAGCCCACGGTTCCCCTGACCCCACTCCCTTTCCCAGAACTCAGTCGTCTGAGCCCCCAGCCTGCGGTTCTGTCCTAGGCCTCAGCCTTTCCTGCCTTCGACTGAAACAGCAGCATCTTCTAAGCCCTGGGGGCTTCCCCAGGCCCCAGCCCCGGCCTAGAACCCGCCCGCCGCCTGCCACGCTGCCACTGCCGCTTCCTCTATAAAGGGACCCAGGCGTCCGGGCCAAGGGGCCCCCGCACAGCAGGTGAGACTCTCCCAGCCCATCTCCTCGGGCTGCCGGGGCGGTGGACTCCTTCCCCGGGGGCGTTCAGTCCCTCCTCTCACACCCCAGCCCCTCCTGCACCTCCAGCCAGGGCCAGGGCCTTGGTGGGGCTGGTTTTGGTTGGTTCCCCTCTCTCTGACTCCATCTGTCAGTCTCTTTCTCTCTGTCTGTGTCTAACGTTCTGAGCCCTTTCTGTTCCCCTCCTATCTGTCTCTGTCTCTCTCCCTCTGCTCACCTCGGGGTTTCCCTGATTGCATCTTGTCCCCCTTCTCTGTCTGTCACGCCGTGTGTCTCTCGGGGTGGTTGTCTCCACCGGCAGGAGGCCCGTCTTCCTCATCGCGCCCCGCCCCACTCACTGTCTCTCTCCCCGCAGGTTCTCCCCATGACACCACCTGGACGTCTCTACCTCCTGAGGGTGTGCGGCACCCCACCCCTCCTCCTCCTGGGGCTGCTGCTGGCCCTGCCGCTGGAGGCCCAGGTGAGGCAGCAGGACCAAGTGGGGCCGTGGGGGGCGGCCCAGCCCAATCCTGGGCCTTAAAGCCTGTCTGACTCTCTTCTCCCCTAGGGGCTCCGTGGCATTGGCCTCACACCCTCAGCTGCACAGCCTGCCCATCAGCAACTCCCGACGCCCTTCACCCGTGGCACCCTCAAACCCGCCGCTCACCTTGTTGGTAAACATCCACCCGCCCTCCCGACAAGTAGCCCCCAGCCCTCCTCCTGCCCCTTTCAGAGACCCAATATCCACCCCCCACCAGCTCACCCCACTCCCACTCCCTCTGTCCTCCCAGCCATCCCCAGGAACTCAGTCCAGCACCTGTTGCCTTGGGGACTGAGACCACTGACCCCCAAGTCCTTAAGCATCATCCCCTCTGGCTCTTCCCAGGAGACCCCAGCACCCAGGACTCGCTGCGCTGGAGGGCAAACACGGACCGCGCCTTCCTCCGCCACGGCTTCTCTCTGAGCAACAATTCCCTCCTGGTCCCCACCAGTGGCCTGTACTTCGTCTACTCCCAAGTGGTCTTCTCCGGGAGAGGCTGCTTCCCCAGGGCCACCCCCACCCCTCTCTACCTGGCTCATGAGGTCCAGCTGTTTTCCCCCCAGTACCCCTTCCACGTGCCTCTCCTCAGCGCTCAGAAGTCCGTGTGCCCAGGGCCACAGGGGCCGTGGGTGCGCTCAGTGTACCAGGGGGCTGTATTCCTGCTCACCCGGGGAGACCAGCTATCCACTCACACAGATGGCATCTCCCACCTGCTCCTCAGCCCCAGTAGTGTCTTCTTTGGAGCCTTCGCTCTGTAGAAACATCCAGAAAGAAACAAATAGGCTTCAAGGCCTTCTCCCCATTTTGCCTCCATTCTGACCAATTCAGGGGTCACCACACCTCTCCTTTGACTATTCCAACAGTCTTGAGTCTTCCCCCCGCCCGGTTCTCAGCACCTGGAGCTTCCAAAGAAGGAATTCTAGGCACACCAGGGGACCAGACCTTCCTGGACCACCCCAGATGCTCAGCTGAGGACTTCAAGCCTGCCTCGAAATGCCCACCCAGATCCCTTCCTCGGCCCTGCCCATCTAGGGGGCCTCGTCCTGGACATGGAGAGGGGAGCTGACACATGAAGGAGCTTGGGTGGATGACTAAAGGCAGGGAGGGGGGCTTATTTATGAAGGGAAAACAATTAAATTATTTATTTATGGAGCATGGAGAGAAGGGAATAATAGCGAGACATCAGAAGAAAGAGCTAATACACCCAAGAGATGACGAGTGAGAGGGCTTAGGCACAAGGATGACCCAGTGGGAGAGAGAAAGCGAGGCTCTGAGGGACCAAGGGGTTCTGGAAGGAAGTGAAAAGCTGTTAAGAGCCAGCCGCCGCTTAACTAGACACCCCTCAAGGAGACGTCTGACCCTCAATGAAGCCAAATAAACTTTT
This sequence comes from Bos javanicus, assembly GCF_032452875.1. Classification (NCBI taxonomy): domain Eukaryota; kingdom Metazoa; phylum Chordata; class Mammalia; order Artiodactyla; family Bovidae; genus Bos; species Bos javanicus. The sequence goes on along the minus strand of NC_083890.1, from coordinate 27,669,540 downwards.
CTCTGAAATTCTGTCTGCCTGTATGTCTGTTGGGGAGGGGAGAATTCCCCAGATGTCTCTGAGGAATGGAGGAAAGACAGGAATCAGAGAGGCCTGAGGGGCTCTGGGGAAACACGGTGGGCTCGCAGGGTGGTGCAGCCAGCTCGCTGCAAGGGAACCAGAGGATAAGCTGAGAAGACAGAGGCAGGTCCAAGGTCTGGAGAAGTGGGGGTCAGGGGCCCCCTGAGGAATGGGGGTTACAGGAGGCTCCTAAGGAGCACTGACAACACTAAAGAGTGTTCAGGATGATGGGGGAGGATCATGGGGCCCCCCTGGAAGACATGGCCATGCCAGGGCCCCGAGAAATGGGACAACCTCCAAGGCTGGGGACTAGAGAACACCAGAGGCATTTCAGGAGACCTGGTCACACACACAGGGGCTCTCAAGGGCAGTGCTGTCTCCAGGAAATTGGAGGGAGAAGGGATTCTTTGGGGATACATGGCCATACACAGGAACTCTGAAGGGGGGGTCTCCGTGCAAAAGTTGGGGAGTCACATTCCCTTGGAAACCAAGACTGAAACCAGCCTCAGAGTTTCAGCGAGTTCCTGGTCAGAGTGAAAGGAGAAGCCCTGCTGTGCTGGAGTTCGTGAATTCCCAGCGTTACTTTCAGCCCCTGGGGCTGTCCCAGGCTTGGACCTGCCATCCGCCCCCAGTTCTTGCAGAGCCTCAAGCTTCCCTTTCTCCAGCTCCTCTCACCCCCCAGGGTCCCAAACACACATCTCAGGACCCAGCACAGCTTCCTCTGAGTTTTCTCTCCATGAAGGACTCAGCTTTATAAAGCCCCTCCCATTTCTAATTCTACCCCTACATGAGTCCTGTCTGGAAATCAGAAGGAACAGACCACAGAACTCACTCCCACCCCTAAAGGAACGGAAACAGTGGGAGCTGAGGGGCAGAGGGGAAATGGGTCCAACCCTCAGGGTCCCATATTCACAGCAGTAACTGGCCTAGAGAAGCCCACTCAGAATCCGAGCGGGCGGAGTGTAGGAAGTATCCTTGATGCCTGGGTGTCCCCAACTTTCCAAACCCCCGCCCCCGCGATGGAGAAGAAACCGAGACAGAAGGTGTAGGGCCCGCTACCGCTTCCTCCAGATGAGCTCATGGGTTTCTCCACCAAGGAAGTTTTCCGCTGGTTGAATGAGAGCCTTTCCCCGCCCTCTTCTCACCCCACAGCATATAAATGCAGCTGTTTGCACACCCAGCCAACAGAAGCTCCCAGAGCGGGGACACCAGGGGACCAGCCAGGAGAGAGACAAGCAGCTGCAGAACCCCCTGGAGATAACCTCCCAGACAACACACCCCCGAGAGACAGCCAGGCAACTTGCTCTCTCTCACATACCCTGCCACAAGGCTCTCCTGTCTCCCGTCTGGACTTGAACCCTTCTGAAAAAGACACCATGAGCACCAAAAGCATGATCCGGGATGTGGAGCTGGCGGAGGAGGTGCTCTCCGAGAAAGCAGGGGGCCCCCAGGGCTCCAGAAGTTGCTTGTGCCTCAGCCTCTTCTCCTTCCTCCTGGTTGCAGGAGCCACCACGCTCTTCTGCCTGCTGCACTTCGGGGTAATCGGCCCCCAGAGGGAAGAGGTGAGTTTCTGGCCGGCCTTGGCTCATTCTCCCACCCAGAGAGAAATGAGAGAGAAAGAGGGTGAGAGATGGGGTGGAGAAAGAGGTGTGTTGATGGGGAAAGATGGGGAGGAAAATAGTGGAGAAAGATGGGGAGGCAGGAGGAGACATGGAGAGAGATGGGGGGAAAAGGGAGAAGGGTGGAGAAATAACACTTGGCACATGGGGGATGCCCTCTAAATATTTGTTGGACGAATGAGTAAGCAGAGATACAGACATAAAGAGAGATGTGTAGACAGATAAGGGGTGTGAGTAGAAAGATGGAGACTCAAAACAAGTGATCTGGATGAAGATGATGAGACAGAAAGAGATACAGACGATAGGAAAGAGAGATAAGGAAAGATGAAGCTAAGTGTGTCTGGCATGTGGAAGGAACTCAATGAAAGAGCTGTTAAATGGATGAATGAACAAAAAAAATGGATGAATGGAGAGAGAAGACAAGACCCATCAGGGCAGAGAGTACAAGCTAGAGAAGCAGCCAGCAGTTTCTCCTTCAGGGGTGACTTGCTCTAACACTCATCCTCCTTTTTCTCCCCAGCAGTCCCCAGGTGGCCCCTCCATCAACAGCCCTCTGGTTCAGACACTCAGTAAGTGTCTCCACAACCTCTCTTCTAATTCTGGACTTGGGGGGTGGGTGTGGGTGGGGTTTAGTCAAGGGATGGAAGCAGTAGGGGAAATTTAGGGTTTGGGATCGGGGGGAGAAGGAATGGAGGTTAAAGTATGGGATATTTTCTGGGAAGCTTACCTTTTCCTTTCCTCTTTTCTCCTCAGGGTCCTCTTCTCAAGCCTCAAGTAACAAGCCGGTAGCCCACGTTGTAGGTAAGAGTTCTGAGGATGTATCTGGGTCATGAAGAAGCAGAGAGACAGTGCAGGGTAGGATTAGGGGGCTGAATCCAGACTGAGGGCAGACAGAGACAGTGTGAGAAGAATTCATGAGCTCAAGGGGAGGGTGGTGGATACTTAGAACTTGAGGGGGATACTCAGAACCTCATGGCCAGATGGGATGTGGGAACACAGACAGAGGGGACAGGAACCGGATGTGGGGGGCGGGCAGAACGCGAGGGCCAGGATGTGGAGAGTAGAACTGACAGGGTCGCACTGATCACCCCTCCCTGTTCTTCCCCCTCCCTCCAGCCGACATCAACTCTCCGGGGCAGCTCCGGTGGTGGGACTCGTATGCCAATGCCCTCATGGCCAACGGTGTGAAGCTGGAAGACAACCAGCTGGTGGTGCCTGCTGACGGGCTTTACCTCATCTACTCACAGGTCCTCTTCAGGGGCCAAGGTTGCCCTTCCACCCCCTTGTTCCTCACCCACACCATCAGCCGCATTGCAGTCTCCTACCAGACCAAGGTCAACATCCTGTCTGCCATCAAGAGCCCTTGCCACAGGGAGACCCCAGAGTGGGCTGAGGCCAAGCCCTGGTATGAACCCATCTACCAGGGAGGAGTCTTCCAGCTGGAGAAGGGAGATCGCCTCAGTGCTGAGATCAACCTGCCGGACTACCTGGACTATGCCGAGTCTGGGCAGGTCTACTTTGGGATCATCGCCCTGTGAGGGTGCAGGACATGCATCTTCTCCCACCTCAGTTACCTTATTATTTAATCCTTCAGGCCCTTCTCATCCCCTTCTGGTTTAGAAAGGGAATTATGGGCTCAGGGCTGGGCTCCAAGCATCCAACTTTAAACAACAGCTACATTTAGAAATTAGGGATGTAGGGAAGTGAGGCCTGGACAACGGGCCACCAACCACCATCAAGGACTGGAACTGGAACTTCCAGAACTCCCTGGGGTCCACAAGCTTGGGTTCCCGGATGCAACCTGGGACACCCAGAATGTGAGGGCCAGGGCTCTTACCGGAACACTTCGCAACATTCCTTGAGAAGATCTCACCTAGAACTTGACATGCGTGGACTTCAACTCTCCCTTCCTGCCAATGTTTCCAGACTCCCCTGAGGTGGGAAGCCCAGCCCCAACCCCACTGGGCCAACTCCCTCTGTTTATGTTTGCACTTGTGATTATTTATTATTTATTTATTATTTATTTATTTACTAATGAATGTATTTATTCAGGAGGTCAAGGTGTCCTGGGAGACACAAACTAAGGGCTGCCTTGGCTCAGATGTGTTTTCTGTGAAAACGGAGCTGAACTGCAGGTTGCTCCCACCATGCCTCCTCGCCTTTGTGCCTCCTTTTGCTTATGTTTTTTAAAAAATATTTATCTGATCGAGTTGTCTAAATGATGCTGATTTGGTGACTGATTTGTCGCTACATCACTGAACCTCCGCTCCCCAGGGGAGTCATGCCTGTAACCGCCCTACTGGTCAGTGGCGAGAAATAAAGTGTCCTGAGAAAAGAAACATGCCTCTATCTGGAAATTAATTCTGCATGGGCCTCTTCTTGCGGGTGAAGTGAAGTGAAGTCGCTCAGTCGTGCCCGACACTTTGCGACCCCATGGACAGTAGCCTGCACCAAGCTGCTCCATCCATGGGATTTTCTAGGCAAGAGTACTGGAGTGGGTTGCCATTGCCTTCTCCAGGGAATCTTCCTGACCCAGGGATCGAACCCAGGTCTCCCGCCTTGTAGATAGACGCTTTACCGTCTGAGCCACCAGGGAAGTCCTCTTGGGGGTAAGAGGCTGCTAACCGAAGTTCTTCTCCACAGGGCTTAAGATCCCTGGACCTCACTCCTTGAACTTCTGGGGCTCAAGAGATCCTACCTAAGACAAAGCCCAGCTGAATATGCCCCTACCCAAAGAAAGGAACTTGAACTTAATTACCTCTCCCTTAGGACATGGGAATTTCCAACTCTGGGAATTCCTATCCAGGCGGGGCAAATCCTGCTCAGGTGAGATTTCCGGCTGTTGTGGCCTGAGAGAAAGAGCCGGGGAGCGGCCAAATTCTCAGGTACCTGAATCACAGCCAAGGGACTTTCAGACAGTTGGGCAACTGGGCTCTTGAAGCTCCTGCTCCCGGCCCTCCCTCTGCCAATCAGTCCTAACTGTGCAACTGAACTGGACCTCGGTCTACCAAAGGTTCAGTATCAGTCACCGAACCTCACCTATCAAAGAGAAGTAGGGACCCGCACCACACGTGGGGCCACATGAGAAACACAAACAAAAGCCCTAAATGCCACCGGAGCACCTCGCAGAGGGCTCTGTGCATTCTGGCTTTCTCCCTTTTTCCAGGCCCCAGTCTTCTACCCGCTTCCATCTCTCAGTGGATGGAAGTGAAGAGGAGGAAGAAGATTAAAAAACAAAGAAAGAAAAAAAACAAAGCAAAGAATAAGATGTAGGTGAAGGAGTGCCCTGCTCCCCCCATGCCAGCTTGGTCTCCCTGATTTTTGATGAGTGATGAGAAGGACATGAGGTGGGTGAAGTGGAAAGAGAAATGCATTCTGCCCCTCCAGGAAGCCTCTTCCGGACACAGAGTCAAAGACAAATATGGAGTCAGAAATAAAGACTGAGACTGGGACCCCTTGATGGGCTTTCCTTCTTGCTAGGGTTGCCAGGCAAGGGGAAAAACCATGTGGTGTGCCGCAGAGGTGGGGTGACCCACTGGGGTAACCTAGATAGAGCCTTGGCTCCTCCTCCATCTCCTCCAGCCCCAGGCTGAAAGTCAGTCATGGAGCGAGGGGGCTGCTGTTGCTCACCCTGAGGCCCCCACACTTGCCTACTCATGGAAAAGGGACCTGAAGTGTGAATGAGTGGTGAGGATGTGCCATCTCTCCCTGGACAGGGCCAGGTGGCATCAGTTCTTCCTCCCCCTCCTCTCCAGGTTTTCCCTGGTATCCTCAGGCACCACCCCCCCACCCTACCCCCGGCCCCAGCATCTCCCTTTCTCAATCACCCTCCCAGCTTTCTCCTTCAGCCTCCTCCCTTTACCCCATCCTTCACCACCACCCACCCACCCACCCCTGCTCCCCCAGCTGTGGCTCTTGACTGTGGCTAACGGGGCAGCTAGCAGAGAAGTGCCAGTCTGCCCAGTGCTTCACTATCAGCCCTATTCAGGTTTATTCTGCCAACTGGGCCATTCTGAGTGGTGCTTGCCTTCCCCTGCAATGACCCCACCACTACTGGGATGGATCCAAGAGAGAAGAGTGCAGTGCTGAGTCTGGGGGGACCGCGTGGCCTTGAGAATGTGGGTGCTGGGAGATGCTTTGGCATTTGTGGAGGGCCTTTTTCTTCTTACCCTCCAAATGGGCTAATGTCGGGGAAAAGTCATTCAGAGGCAAGGGTGGGTGGGACCCACAGATCCCCCACCCCAGGGAACAGAGGCCATGCCAAGTGCTATGAATTGTTTCAAGCAACCAGAAAAATAAGGAGAATCTTTAACCCACACTTGTGTACCTACCCTAAATGAAGACACCTTAGCATCTCTGCATTTGTATTGGCAACACTCAAGTTTACATTCTTTATTTTCATCCGGCTCAAAAATCAGTTTCCAAACAGTCATCTACATTTTCCCCACAGCCATGGGGTCCCCAGTGTCTGGGTCCCCAGTGACTGGGCTGCATCATTCACATACTCTCATCAGGCAGTAGCTGTTCTTAGGGATGCAGCTAGTCCTCACCCCACCATCACCGCCCCGAAGAAGGTCTTTCCTCTCCTGTAGTCCACCATGTCGGGGTGACTGATATTGACGTACACCCTCTCGCCCCTCCGGAGCTGCACCAGGCCACCGAACCCCACGCTCGTGTACCAGAGGGGCCCATAGTCGTGCCTCCTGGCGGGGTCCGAGACAGGTGTCACGGTCTCCGCGCCCTCCAGCAGCAGCTCGGGGGTCCCCGACCCATAGGCGCCCCCCGCCCGGTACAGCCGGCTGAGCAGCGTGACCGAGCCGTCCAGGGGCTCCACGGCGGGAGGGGGCGCCCGGCCCCGGTAGCCGATGTGACAGTAGAGGTAATAGAGGCCGTCCTGCGGGAGGGCCAGCCCTTCCGCACCCGAGAACTGCGTCCCGCTGCTCAGAAACGCCTCTTCTTTCTTCGCCTCCCAGCCTAGCCCCTGCCCGGTGGTCCAAGCGCCTGCAGAGAAATGGGCCCGTCGGCTTTCTCGGAAATCAGATCCTGAAAGGAGTGATCCAGGCCGGGGGCTTCTGGGAGGATGGGCATGGGGTACACTGAGGGCTTTTAACCCCCTGCAGGAGCCCAGCTGGGTAGGGGAGCGGGCTGATGGCGCTCTCCTGCAATGAGTACGAGTTGGGACTGAGGGCACCTGGGTGTGCTGTGCGGAATGCTGAGGTGGGGTGATCCAGGCCGGGTTTTCCCTCCTCCCGGGAGTGGGGCGGGGAAGCAAGAGGCTAGAATGCTGGTGGAGCGGAAGGCTGGGCAAGATCGCTGCGGTCAAGTGGGTGGGCAAGGGAGCGCCGCAGTGACAGAGCAAAGGGACTCTAACCGTGGGTGAGCAGAACTGGCACCCTGGACCCTTCAGGTCCGTGAGGTCCTTACCAATGAGATGGGGTCCTTATCAATGAGATGGGATCCTTACCAATGAGATGGGATCCTTACCAATGAGATGGGCAGCTGGGAGCCTAGGGCTGAGATCAGTTTCTGAGTCCTCCTCGGGCAGCTCCCCGGACTCTGGAAGAGGTAGGAAGAGTCCACGGTTGGGGACAGGGTGTCCTCTGGTCACCCCCAGAGGACAAGGTGCTAGGGCCCAGGGATGGGGCATCTGGATTCCTGAAGGAAGAGAGTATCTGGGGATGCAGATGGTTGGGAGCTGGGAGTCCCTGAGGGGCAGAGCCAGGGAAGGGAGGGTAAAATGGTGGGCTCTTACCAAATCGCTGATGGGCAGGTGCCTGGGTGCCTGGGTCAGCCGTCCCTGTTACCTGAGTGGGTGGGGTCACAGCGCCCAGAGTTCCCTCTTAACTGATGCCAACCACCAGCCCTCCCATTCCCAGCATAGATTCAAGCTCCAAACTTGGGGCTTCTCCCACCAGCCCCAGCCTCCACACCTCCCTGGAATGGAGAGCTAGTGAGGTGGCTATACTTGAACAGAGAGACAGAGGCCCTAGTATGTCTTGGGAGGGGGAGAAGAAACATACATACGACCAGGAAGGGGCTTGGTGACATCGGTACACAACAGCATCACACGAACATGAAAAGAGGACCAGCAAAGAGACAGACAGGACATCTCCATCCTGGGGACAGCCAAGCCAGCTGAGCAAGATAAGACGAGGGGCATAGCCAGAGGTGAGTGAGCATGGGCAATAGCTGGCCCGTGGAGGGTTTATTGTAGCCACTCACCAATCCTCCCTGCTCCTGGGGCACCAAGGCCAGCACAGCCACAACAGTGATGGGCACGGCCAGCAGGAGGGTCACCAGGGAACTGACTCCTGCCACAGCCAGCAGCAGGCATCCTTTCCTCTGGGGCCTCCTACCCCGGCCCTCCAGCCCCCGTTCCCCCATGGAGACTGAGCTAGGGCCCGGGCAGGGGGGCTTTCATACCTCAGGGGTGGGGCCACCCTCTCCCCAAAGACCCATACACCTGGCTGGGACTTTCCGCACACCCCTCACCCTGCTTCCTGTTTACCCAGAGCTGGGGTGAGGCAGCTGGATGCCTGGGTTCTCTGAACTGGGGAAGGAGTCGGAGGTGAAGAGACAGGCTTTCAGGGTAGAGCCGGAGGGGGACTGACAGATCTTCTGAGTCAGTGGGAAGGAAAACTGACTGAGGCCCTGGGAGGGAAGCTAGCTTGCCATAAGTCGGGCAGCTACAGTGAGAACACACAGATTGCTCCAGATTGCCAGTGGGGTCTGCAATCTTCTGTACCCCAGAGGTGGGTGCTGAGGGGAAGGCTGCATCCACAGCCCTGAGACCAAGGGCTGGAACTGGAGTCTTCAGGGATGGGTGTCTGGGTCCCTAAGAAGAACTTGTCCCCAGGCTGGACTGACCTCCTCTTCCCATTCCCTTGCTCCCTCCAACCCCCCAGACCTGGGTGAGAAAGAGTTAAGCCAGTCCACGGTAATGGCAGCTGAAGAGGTCCTCAGCCTCCCCACAGACTCTTAACTCACTGATGAGGGATGGAAATAGAGCATCACTTTCCTTGTTACACAGTGTAGACAGGAGTGCGATGAGCACCCACCCACAAAGAGCTTTGCAGTCTAGAATGAGCCCCACGCTGACTAAGTGTTAAGTGAAGAAAGGACAGAAGAATGAATGAGTAAGCAAAAGAAAGCAGTAAGGACAAAATGAATGGTATAGGAGGCAAAGCAGTAGGAGATGAAAGGAAGAAAGACCAGGTCAAGGGAGTTGCAAATGGTCCCAGATCATTTCCCTTTCTTGATATCTCTGTGGGTTCCGTTCAGTTCAGTTCAGTTCAGTTCAGTCGCTCAGTCATGTCCAACTCTTTGCGACCCTGTGGACTGCAGCACACCAGGCTTCCCTCGTCCATCACCAACTTCTGGACCTTGCTCAAACTCATGTCCAAGGAGTTGGTGATGCCATCCAAGCATCTCATCCTCTGTCATCTTCTTCTGCCTTCAATCTTTCCCAGTATCAGGGTCTTTTCCAAGGAGTCGGTTCTTCACATCAGGTGGCCAAATTATTGGAGTTTCAGCTTCAGCATCAGTCCTTCCAATGAATATTCAGGACTGATTTCCTTTAGGATAGACTAGTTGGATCTCCTTGCAGTCCAAGAGACTCTCAAGAGTCTTCTCCAACCACAGTTCAAAAGCATCAATTCTTTGGCACTCAGCTTTCTTTATAGTCCAACTCTCACATCCATACATGACGGCTGGAAAAACCATAGCTTTGACTAGATGGACCTTTGTTGGCAAAGGTCCTCTGTGTGTTCAGATAATAATAATAATAACATAGCTAATATATATATATAAATAGCATTTGGTGTGTGCCTGTCACTGATCTACACACTTTATATACAAGAATGCTTTTTGAGGGGAGCCACAGTGCACAACATACAGAATCCTAGTTCCCCGACCAGAGATGGAACCCATGCACTCTGCAATGGAAGCACGAATTCTTAAGGACTGCTAGGGAAGTCCTATATAATTATGCTTTTAATCCTGATAAACACTCTAAGAGGAAACTGAGGCACAGAGAGGTTAAAGAACTTCTATAAGGTCACACAGGAGTGGCAGAGTCAGGATTTGAACCCAGGTAGTCTGGCTCTATACCGTTAACCACAAGACAGTTTAAAAACTGAGTGCTGACTTCAGATTTGTCCATTTCAGGGTATGTAAATCTTGCCTTCCTCACCAACCCCCTAAAAAAGAAATGGGGAAACAAATACTGAACTCGAGTCAATGATAAGCATAGTAAAGGGTTTAGAGGTAAAATGTACTGATGTCTGCAACTTTGAAAAACATCAAAAAATGAGATGGATTGATAGATATGTAATAGAGCAAATATATGGAAGAATATTAATTGTAGAATCTAGATGGTAGGAATGGGTTCATTGTATAATTCCTTCAAATTTTTTTCTGTTTGAACATTTTAATAATAAAACATTAAAAAAAAAAATATTGGCCTACTGTCCTGCATGGGGAACACTGTGGATGGGGGAAGGGAAAGTAGCAGAAAGTTTCTGAATTTGGAGGAAATGCAAATGCTTATGGGCCCAGGCACCAGATCTTCTCTCCAGTCCTTGTTTCCATGTGAGCTCCCCAGTCTTCACCTTCCGCAAGGACGAGGTGTGCCATCCTCCAGCATCCGTCTCCCTCTCCTTCATCCAGGTCTCTGTCCAGAAGGCCTTCGACTACTGCCCTTACTTACTTTTGCGCTCAACATCAGAATGCTGCTCCCTGCAGGAAATCCACCCGGGTTGCCTGCACCTCCTTTCCCAACACCAGCTTGTTGTCAACTTTCTGTCTTAGATCTATCAGCAGTGCTCATGTAGATCTAGTCTGGCTGTCTCTGTCTCCTGTTGTTCATCCGTCAATCAAGTGCCCTGTTAGATACAGCTCCAGAATACCAGGAGAGTTACCCAAATCCACCAGTTTGTCTTGGGAGCTGGGGGTGTATGTTCATACACACCAGGATCATGGCTCTCAGGGACCCAGTATAATTGGGAAAAGTGAATCAGGGCAGGCATCTAGAAGGTACATGATCACTGAGACTTGCAGGATCAATAGGAGGGCTGGGGTGAAAGGGGATGACAGGCTGAGTTACAGTCCTGGGAATCTGAAAGGAAAAGACGTTGTAACCCCAACCCTCAGAGCCTAACTTCCTCTCCTGATCATGCTGGGGAGGAACCCAGGCTGGGGGAGAAGTTAAAAGAGGGGAGGGGCAGGAATGTCTAAGACGGCAACACCACTCCAGGGCAGCTCCGGCCAGTCTGCAGTCCGTTCATCTGCAGGCCACAGGCTCTGGGTAAGCTGGGACCCTCGGGGGAAACCCAGGAAGAGGACAGTCATACCCCAGAGTGAGGTGAGTCTAAGATAAGGGAAGGGAAAATATAGTTTTGAGGTTCCCCGGGCCCTGGAGGACTCCTCTGTCCAGCCTCTGTCTTTGTTCCCCAAAGAAGTGTAAACCATCCTCTTCTGCCCCCACTTCCCAGCATGGCCACCTCAGGCCCTCCTCTCCACCTCTGCTTCTGCTCCCCACCCGCCACCCCTACCCAGGAATCCTCTTTAAATCAGGTCAGTCTCAGTTTCCACACACTGGTCAGTGCATCTGGCTCTGGTTGAAGTCAGCAGCCCCTTCTTTGCCCTCAAACAGGAACCAGTGGTTGTAAGACAGGAAGTGCCTTAGGGGAAGTTATGGGCCCCAGACACTTCTCCATGCCCCACTTTAGCCCCAGCAATATCTGCTCAAGGAGAGCGGCTCTCCACACCAGCCAAGCTGGGGCCCCCCTTTTCCTGAGTTGCTCTGCCAGGTGGTGCTAGACACCGCCTTCCCTATTTTCCTGCCAGGCCTCGGCTCCTCCCTCAGCCTCCTCATCAGAACTTAGAGCTAGCTGGTGCTGGAAAGGCTCCTATGAACCAGCTCGTCAGCTTAGGGTAGGGGAAAGGTGGTAGGCTCTGGAGCTGGACAGACCTGGCCTCGAACCCCAACTCTGCCTCTTCTGGGCTGGATGTCCTTGTCAGGATCCAGCCTCGAGTCTCAGAACCTTCACCAAGGAATGGGCACCATAGTACCCTACATTGTTATGCTGATTAGCAGTGACAAACAGAAAGTGCCCTCCCCCACCCCATTCGGGGTTAATACAGATCTAAGGCTCCCCGGCTTGGGAAACTATTGTAACAGAGACACCCGAGTTTACAAATGAGGAACTTGGGGCACATGATTCACCCCAGGCCATTTAGCCTCGAAGAGCTGTGCTAGGTTTCCCAACCTACAGGCTAGTCTTCAGTCCTGAAAGCATGAGGGGAGATGGCAAGGTAACCCTCTGCACAGGTGGGTGGTGGTGCACAGGGAGCAGTGGGTAAAAAGTGGTGTGTGCGGTTCGTGGGTAGGTGGCCAGGGCCTCTTGGGACCAACCAGTGCTGGGGGAACAGACTTCATGGGGAGGCCCAGAGATGGCAGGGGTGGCGGTGGTAAGCTTCTGAAGGGTGAATGGTCTTGGGAACGAGTGAGGTAACCGGTGAGGGATGGACACCTATGGTAAGAAGTGAGTCAACACAGTCTGGGGTGAAGAATCTCTGGGAGAATCTTTTTTGTCTCTAAAACTATCAGAGGGAGAAGCTGAGATTCACAACAGATGAGGGGGATGGGGTGAACTGAAGCAAAAAAAGTTCCCTCTAATATTTACCCCTTTTCCCTACAGGAATGATGTGTGAGCAAAAGGATTTGTACCTATTTGGGGGTTTAGGGCTGGGGATGCTCCTGCTTCTGCTTCTGTTTGTGGTCGTTCTGTTCATCTGCCTGTGTCGGCTCCACAGGAGAGGTGAGCCCCACCCGCACCTCCCTCATTCCCCCTCTGTGAGGAAGGGGGCAGAAAGCAGATGCAGGGGGGCGGAGACAGTCCCAAGAGAGAGGCCGTGGCTTAGGCCGTGGTTTTGGCCGTGGGAACCCCAGGAGGTTGGCAAGTGAGGAAACACCTGGTGGGGGTGGGGAGAGTGTGAGCAGGGCTGGGAGGTGGCACAGGGGGCGGGGCACAGCCAAGCTGAGCTTCTTCTTTCCTTCCAGTGAGGAGGCTGGAGAGAAGCTTGGTGAGTCTGGGGGCAGGGAAGAGGGTGAGGGGGCAACAAGAGGCGGTGGAGTTGGGGGAGCAAAAGGCAGAAAGAAACGGGAGCATGAGGGAGACAGGAAATAAGAGAGAAACAGAAAGAGGGAAATAAGGAATGAGAAAAAGAGGAAAGGAAAGGCGTAGAGATGGAAAGAGGGAATAAGACAAAGGAGAGAGGGGGGAAGAAATGAGGGAGATTGGAGACAGAGTGAGACAGAGAAGTCAGAGTGAGAATGAGAGGCACAAGGAAAATGAGAGAAACCAAGAGAAAAAGGAGGAGAAGGAGATTAAGCATGATGAAGTGGGAGAAAATGAGAGAATGAGAGAGATACGAAGAGGAAAGGACAAGATAGACTGAAAGAGAGGTGAAGAGAGAGCTATAGATGGAGCACAAAGAGAGGCAACAAGGTAAAAAATTTTTAAAAAGTGGCAGTGGGAGCAGGGAGTGGCAGAACTTAGGGAGGGGGTGGACAGAGCAGGGAGACTCCTGGGGACCCCGTCAGTGCCCTCTGTCCGGGCCCCAGGTCCAGGCCTCAAAACAGGAGCTCCACTATGCGTCCTTGCTGAGGCTGCCGAAACAGGAGGGACCAGACATCCGAAAAAGGGAAGGCAACAAGGAGGACCCCAGCGGGGACTATGCCTGCATCGCCGAGAACAAACCCACCTGAATACCTGCAGATGCCTCCCCCAACCCACGGCCATCCCATGGTTCACCCAGTTAAGACCATGGTCTCGCCACCCTCCGTGTCTCAGGCTTCATCTATTTCAAGCCCCAGCTCCACAGGGCCAAGATCAAAACCTAAATTACTGGGACTTCCCTGGTTGTCCAGTGCTTAAGGCTCTGGACACGTCCACTGCAGGGAGCACAGGTTCGATCCCTGGTCAGGGAACTAAGATCCCACCTGCCGAGTGGCCAAAAATAATAATAAAATGGCCTTTCTTAAAAACAAAACAGAATCCTAAGTGATTTATCCTCCCACTCATTCTGGGGTCAGGTAGGGGGATTCACTGGGTGAGGAAGGGTGTTTGGGGACCCAAGCTCCCCTGAAGCTCAGAGAAGAGTATTTGCCTGTGGGCCATTGACAGTAGGACCAGTCATGTCAGATACTCCGCTCTTCTCAGGACAAAGGGCTTTAGCCCTTTGGGCAGGAGAGAGAGGTGTGCTGAGTCCCAGGATGGTGGTGGGAGGGGGCAGGATTGCTAGGAAGCTCCCTCCTTGGACCCTTCCAGACCAGATTTAGTCGCAGGAGGTAAGAGTTGGGAAAATCCAGAATGGGACACATTGGAGCATCTGGAGATGGAGCAGGAAATACACAAGACTCATAAGAAGGATGATGGGGTAGAGAGGAATTTATTAGGGTCTCTTGAAGAACTTGGGATCACTGGGGTCTGGAATCACTCATCAGAGGCCATCCAAGGAGTGACAGGGTGTTCCCTTGTGACAGTGGTCTGGAGGAGAGGCCACAGGAATCCCTCAGTGCTGCAGCCCTCCTCCTCCTTCTTGGTCTCTATCTCTGCTGGTTCCAGCCTTCTCACGTGCCCTCCCATCTCCATGCCCATGTGTCCCGGCTCCAACACTCACATTTGCCCTGGTAATACATGCTGCTGCCCATAGCCACCGAGAGAAAGCTGAAGGCATAGAATCCAGCCCGAAGGAGGAGGACTGTGCCAGCCGCTAGCTGAGGAGGTCCTGCATGTTGCGGGGGGTTTGGGGAGGAGGGGGAGAAGGGCTCAGGAGAGGAGGCCCTGGGTAGAAGTGTGCAGAGGCTCGGGGAGGGCAGCGGGCCTTGGGGAGGGACTTTCTACTATCAGGGAGGGTGGGGCCTCTAGTCAAGGGGACATGGCTTTCTGGCACCTCACCTTCCTCCACCACCAGCAGGGTCCCATTCCCTGTTCCGACACCCAGGCCCAGCACCTCCACCCTGCACACGTAGACTCCAGTGTCACGGCCTCGGGTGTCCCAGATGTGCAGCTCAGCCTGGTGGTCACAGAGGAAGCGGGAAGAGGGGAGAGGGGCCAGGCGGCCCTGGAACTCTGCGGTCTCATTCCTCACCTCCATCCCTGGGGCCACTTTGTCCCGGTACCATGTGACAGAACCAATGGCCAAACTCCCTTGGCTGGCATTGAAGGAACAGGGCAGGAAGGCGGGGGACCCCTCCTGGGTACGGATTTCAGGGGGCTGGGACACCCAGAGAACACAAGATCCTGGGGGCAGAGAGAAGACACAGAGGAGCGCCTTCCCAGTTACTCCAGAGAGAAAAGACCTGAGAGCTTGTGGTAGAATGTCCCCGCTGTACGCGCACCCCCAGAGGGCCCCCAGGGACAAGTACTTTAGATGCCCCATTAAACCCTTTTTACCAATCTAATTTCTTAACATTGCTTATTAAACAGTTTTTCAAATTATTTTTCATACCAACTCTTACCCTCTCCCATCATTCTCTAGCTCCGTCCACTAGTAACATTTTGCTGAAATTTAACTTGTCACAGTTAAAGTGAAGCTCATTAATGAATGTGGCTGCCTAGTTAACTAATATCATTAATTATATTATTCCAGGTACTATTTTAGTACTAATAGCATTCCGCACCATACCATCTTACTACTGTTTTTTTGTTAAAGATCATTAAGTAAATCTCCAGGTAAAGCCATGGCTATAATTGATGGGGATCCCTAGTGAATTCATGTAAATCGATGAATTACATCAACTATTAAAATTCTTGATTAAATTCTCCAGTTAATGAAATTTACCACTCATTCTTCTGTTTCAGTGATTCTCAAGCTTGAGAGCTCATTGGAAACATCTGGAGTGTTTGTTAAACCAGATTCCCAAACCCCACTGCTGGAATATTTTATTCCGTGGTTCTGAATAAAATATTTGAATTTGCCCTAGGTCCCTGCTGATGCTGAAGCTGTAGGTCTGGAGTCCACATTGCATTTAGTTAATGAGTAGATCGGATAATTAAAATCAGTTTCATTAAGAAACTTAACTTAGATTTAATTAAATTCCTAAACTCCTAATTATATCTAAACCCTAGATAATAAGCCTAGTTTAATAAGCTTATTAAACTCATCGAATTAAAACTGACCCCTTAAAAAAATCTGACCCCTTCCTTCAAGCCCTTTTTTCTGGTTCTTTAGACTTTATCTTGTTAGGAAGTTGGCTGGGAAGAAAAAGGCTTCCCTAGTGGCTCAGATGGTTAAAAATCTGCCTGCAATGTGGGAGACTCATGTTCAATCCTCAGGTCGGGAAGATCTCCTGAAGAAGGGAATGGCAACCCCCTCCAGTATTCTTGCCTGGAGAATCCCATGGACAGACGAGCCTGGAGGGCTACAGTCCATGGGGTCGCGCAAAGAGTGGAACACAGGTGAGCAACTAACTTTCACTGGGAAGAAAAGAGTTCTAGCATGGAAGCTGGGGAATGACCCTCCCAGCGGGTGACACGGAGGGAACTGCAAACTGGAGGAGTGCACCGGGTTTCAGCTTTACAGAGGGACCCCCTGCTTTCAGCCCCCACCCAGTCTGTTCCCCTGGGACATCTGTGTCCAGCCTCCCCATCCTTCCTCCTGCCAGCCCCACACCCCTCAGGCTCCTGGGAGAAAGCCCCGTCACCTGGACGGATGATGATAAAGATGAACAACAGCATCTGGGCCATGTCGGAGGGTGTTCCTGTTGATGAGGAGGGACATGAGCAGTGAGGTCTGGGTGGAGGAGAATGACCCACTACTTGTGACCAGGCCTTTGGTCACTGGAGGGGGGTGGGGAGCTTCCTATGACACAGAGGACTCACACATTACTTACCAAGGACCTTAACTCCCTGGGACCTCAGGCACCGAACGCATCCTTCCCTGAGGAAAGAGGATGCTGCTGACGGTGATATCTGCATTGCTAGGAGGAGGGGGCAGAGTGGGGGCCGGTTGCATAAGTGTTTAAGGGGAAGGGTGTGGCTTAGATGGCTGGTAATGCTTAGGTGGGTGGGTGGGTGGATGGGTGAGATCAGGATGTGGTTCCCCCATCTTCTGAGGTTCAAGAAGACTAACCCTTTACCAAGAATAAGCCTCCAAGAGCTTTTCTGAGCCCAGAGCTAACCCACTTCCCCTCCCCTTGGCTCAACAGCACCCAGGTCCACCCCATTCATTCCCTCCCCTCGAGTTAGGGCCCTCTGCTAGGGCTGCTCAAGAAATTCTGTAAATGAGAGGATTAGCAGAAGTCAGCTGACTGGTGGCAGCGGCAGTGAGTTGCCAGAGGCTTTGTCTGGAAGCTGTATTTGCACAGCAATCACCCTGTTTTGCTGGTAGCTCAGATGGTAAAGAGTCTGCCTGCAATGCAGGAGACCTGGGTTTGATCTCTGGGTCAGGAAGATCCCATGGAGAAGGAAATGGCAACCCACTCCAGTATTCTTGCCGGGAAAATCACATGGACGGAGGAGCCTGGTGGGCAACACTCCATGGGGTCACAGAGAGTCGGACACAACTGAGCGACTAACACACATACACAGTTTCACTTAGGCTGTGTTGACTTGGGTGTAGCTGATGGACAAGTTTGGATTCATTCAGATTCAGATCTCCATTAAAGGAATACACCTCTCAAAGAGGTCCACTTGACCAAGTGTGTTCTACACAGATTCAGGTAAAGTCACTCATCTTTATTATTTTATTCATTCTTTAGCTCACATTTCTTGAGAAATTACAAGGTGCCCCCACTATGGGAAATGCATTTTTCACAGACACAAAGGAAAGGAGACACACTGTGGGACTTCCCTGGTGGTAGAGTGGGTAGGAATCTGCCCGTTGATGCAGGGGACATCCCTTCCCTGGGCCGGGAAGGTTCCACCTGCTGCAGAGCAACTACTCTAGAGCCTCCTCGCTGCAACTACGGAACCCATGTGCTGCAGCGACTAAAGGCCACACACCTAGACCCTGTGCTTTACAGTGAGAGAAGCCACTTCAATGAGAAGTCTGCACACCGCAACCAGAGTAGCCTTTGGTCTCCACAAATAGACAGAACCCTCGCACAGCAACAAAGACCCACACGGCCAAGATTACTTAATTTTTTTTTAAAGACACTTTGTGTTACACATAGGTCCAAAGTTACACAGGGATTAGTACAAGTGTGCCACACGCTTTTGTATATGTATTAGCCACCTACATGAGATAACACAACATGTAGAAAAGAAAGATGACATATACGAACGCTGGGTGAAATCTGCCCAGCCCTCACCGCACAGTTTTTCTGTGACTCCCTTTATAGCGGTCCATATTCTTTCTTTCTGACCAAGTTTCTTGCTGTTTCACAGCACACTCATAGATCATGTAGTTCTCCATCTTCCACAGCAGTGATCTGGAGCTTTTTTTTGGATAATTTGTAATTTTATGGTTAAGAATGCTGACTTGGAGTCAGGCTGTGCTCAAAACGCCAACTCTCCTACAAACTAGTTACCTAATCTTGGACAAATTATTGAACCTCTCTGAACCACCTAGACAAGCACAGGTACCTCACAGTCTGGGAAGGACTGACTCAGCCGTTTAGTGAGCGGAGTGGCAGCCTCTTCAGGGTCATCTAACCAGAGGGTGTGGAGATGAGGTGGCATAGCAAGGCAAGGACCGCCCCCTGGTGGCCACAGAGCATGCGGCGGCCTGAGGCCCCAGTACAAGGCTCTTCACAACTGGGCCTTAACTGTAGCTTTCGCTCTGTTCCATACCTTGCCTTGTCCTGTCAATAACCCATCCTCACACCCAAAGGGTGAATGTGGAGCAAACTGTCTCTTCCACTCAACTGTGAGAATCCCATGATTTGGGGAAGGAGGGAAGGTCACCACCAGTGGAGTGGGGGTGAGGGGCTGAAATGGGCAACTGGCCTGAAGATAAAACTCTAATTCACAGACTCGATCACATGGCACTACTCCATGTCTCAGGGCAATGAGGCTTAGAAGTCAAGGCAACGTGAACGGGAATAATGGTTCCACTACTTACACATCTGTAAAATGGGAGTAGCTTTTGTCGGTTTCCAGACCCCACTGTAGCGCAGAGTCAGTGTATGTTATGTTAGCCTTTATCTCCCTCCCAGTCCTGGGCGAGAATGACCAGTGGTACAGTTGGGCCTGAACTCAAAGGTTTTTTGCTCTTTCCACCTCTTTTTGCTACCTAAGATTTCCAATATCCCAAAATGTTGTGGATTCTGAAGACCGTACTTGGCTTGTTTTAAAGACCATCTAGAATAAATCCTGGTGTATGTGTGGATTCAAGGACCCTATTCAATAACTCTGAGAGCCTCTAAAGAACTTTAACCTGTGCCAATTAGCTCAGCAAAATCAAGGATGGAATTTTTCTTTTTTAAATAATTTTGCTTTGGGCTGTGCTGGGTCTTCTTTGCTTTCTGCAGGCTTTCTCTAGTTGCAGCATGCAGTGGTTACACTTGGTTGCAGTGTGCAGGCTCCTCACTGCGGTGGCTTTTCTTGTTTCAGAGCACAGGTTCTAGGAGCACGGGCTTCAGTAGTTGCGGCTCCTGGGCCCTAGAGTTCGGGGCTCAGTATTTGTGGTGTGTGGGCTTAGTTGCTCCACAGCATGTGGGATCTTCCCAGACCAGGGATCGCACCTGTGTCTCCTCCATTGCAAAGCAGATTCTTATCCACTAAGGGAGCCTTTGAATGGAATTTTTCAAAACAAACTTTTACCAGCGACTTGAGAAGAAACACAAGAAGTAGGAATAAAAAAGTTGTGGAATGTATGTATACACATCTCGCTTGATAAATCTGACAGTGGTCTGCCTTGAGGCTGGTCAGGGCCAATAAACTCCCAACTTAGAACAGGGAAAGAGGTGAAAAAACAGAAGAGTTTCTGGAATCATAGCACAGGTGACCCCATCTCACCTAGTGTTTCCTCCTCCAAGTGTTGGCAAGGGTGAGACGTGGGGAACTTCTCCAGTCAGTCAGTTCAGTTCAGTTCAGTCGCTCAGTTGTGTGTGACTCTGCAACCCCATGGACTGCAGCACGCCAGGCTTCCCTGTCCATCACCAACTCCCAGAGTTTACTCAAACTCATGTCCATTGAGTCGGTGATGCCATCCAACCACCTCATCCTCTGTAGTCCCCTTCTCCTCCCGCCTTCAATCTTTCCCAGCATCAGGGTCTTTTCAAATGAGTCAGTTGTTCGCATCAAGTGGCCAAAGTATTGGCGTTTCAGCTTCAACATCAGTCCTTCTAATGAATATTTAGGACTGATTTCCTTTAGGATGGACTGGTTGGATCTCCTTGTAGTCCAAGGGACTCTCAAGAGTCTTCTCCAACACCACAATTCAAAAGCATCAATTCTTCGGTGCTCAGCTTTCTTTATGGTCCGACTCTCACATCCATACATGACCACTGCAAAAACCATAGCTTTGACTAGATGGACCTTTGTTGGCAAAGTAATGTTTCTGCTTTTTAATATGCTGTCTAGGTTGGTCATAACTTTTCTTCCAAGGAGTAAGCAATTTTAATTTCATGGCTGCAGTCACCATCTGCAGTGATTTTGGAGCCCAAAAGAATACTGCCACTGTTTCCACTGTTTCCCCATCTATTTGCCATGAAGTGATAGGATCAGATGCCATGATCTTAGTTTTCTGAATGCTGAGCTTTAAGCCAACTTTTTCACTCTCCTCTTTCACTTTCATCAAGAGGCTCTTTAGTTCTTCTTCACTTTCTGCCATAAGGGTGGTGTCATCTGCATATCTGAGGTTATTGATATTTCTCCCACAATCTTGATTCCAGCTTGCGCTTCATCCAGCCCAGCGTTTCTCATGATGTACTCTGCATATAAGTTAAATAAACAGGGTGACAATCTACAGCTTTGACGTACTCCTTTCCCTATTTGGAACCAGTCTGTTGTTCCGTGTTGTTCCAACTTCTCCAGTCAAGTCCTTATAAATATTTTTTGACTAATTAATGGCTCCCAGGTTATACCCTCAATCTCTGACCATGACTTCTCAAAGGTTCACCCCACCTTTGGCCTCTTTTAAAAAAAAAATTTACTTGGCTGCACCAGGTCTTATTTGGGGCATCTTTCAGTTGTGGCTCATGGGATCTTTCGTTGAGGTATGTGGGATCTAGTTCCATGACCAGGGATCCTACCTGAGCCCCTGCAGTGGGAGTACAGAGCCTTAGCCACTGGACCACCAGGGAAGTCTCTTGCCTCTCTTTCTCGCTGTCACGGTCCAACTCCCTCACATTCACCAAGAGCAGGCCCCTGGCTCTCCAGCTTTCTATTTCAACCTCTGCCATCTCTCTAGAAGACTTAATGTCCGTGTATATGATATTTTTATATACAGATATAAATATATACAGTAAAGTTCAGTTCAGTCACTCAGTCTTGTCCTACTCTCTGCAACCCCATGTACTGCAGCACAGCAGGCTTCCCTGTCCATCACCAACTCCTCAGTTCAGTTCAGTTCAGTCGCTCAGTCGTGTCCGACTCTTTGCGACCCCATGAATCGCAGCATGCCAGGCCTCCCTGTCCATCATCAACTCCCAGAGCTTGTTTTTTCACCTCTTTTCCTGTTCTAAGTTGGGAGTTTATTGGCCCTTAAGACAGACCACTGTCAGATTTATCAAACCAGAGATATCTGTACATCCATTCCATAACTTTTTTATTCCTATTTCTTGTCTTTCTTCTTGAGTAGCTGGTAAACGTTTCTTTTGAAAAAATTCCATCCAAGGACTTCTCTGGTGGACAAGAATCTGCTTGGCAACGGAGAAGACATGGGTGCGATCCCTGGTCTGGGAAGATCCCACATGCTGTGGAGCAACTAAGCCCACACACCACAACCACTGAGCCCTAAACTCTACGGCCCATGAGCCGCAACTACAGTAAAGTACATAGATCTTAAGAGTAGAGTTTGATGACCTCTGGCAAAGATACGAGCCCATGTAAACTGCACTGCAACTGATATACAGATCATTTCCATCACCCCAGAAAATTCTCCTATGCCCCTCTTTGGTCAATCCTTTTCCTCTCCCAGAAGCAACTACTGATTTATACTCCTATAGATTAGTTTAGTCTGTTCTTTTTTAAAAAAAAAAACAATATTTACTTACATGGCTGTGTCAAGTCTTCGTTGCGTCATGCCGGATCTTTCTGCGGGAGCACACAGACTCTCTAGTTGTGGTGCACCCACTCAGTAGCTGCTGATCGAGGGCTCCAGAGCACATGGGCTCCAGTAGTTGCAGCACACGGGCTTAGTTGCTCCGAGGCATGTGGGGTCTTAGTTCCCTGACCAGGGATTGATCCTGAGTCCCCTGAATTGCAAGGCAAATTCTTAACCACTGGGCTACCAGGGAAGTCCTAGTTTAATCTGTTCTTGAACTTCATACAAATGGAACCATATAGCATACACTCCTGTACCCCGCTTCTTCCATTCTGCATAATGCCTGTGAGATTCATCTGTTTTGATCTAGGTATATCAGTAGTTTGTTCCTTTTTGTTGCTGAGTGGTATTTCATTTATGGATGTATCACACCTTGCTTATCCATTCACTTGATGATGTATTAGGTTATTTCTATTGGTTGGGTATTACGCATACATCTCCTGTGAACATTCTTGCACATAATTTGCCAATTATTTTTCAACACACCAATTTCACAGTTGCTTTGCCTTGTCTACTCCAACTATCATCCTGACTCTGTGTGACCCATACCTCGGATCTTTTCTCCATCTTACCTCTTCTTTCTCAAGGACACAAAAGCAACCAGACCTGAGTCCCTCTGGCTCCTGTACCCGCCACACGCGCTTTCACACCATTCTCCTGTTGGTAGACTTTTGCGTTGTTTCTCCTACTTTCATTCAACTAACTGAGCATCTACCATGGGCTTACCCAGGCAATTCTCTCAAGATGCTTCCCTGGTGGCTCAGATGGTAAAGAATCTGCCTGCAATTTGCGAGACCAGGGTTTGATCCCTGGTTTGGGAAAATCCCTTGGAGAAAGAAACCGCACAGCCACAGTTTTAACCAATGCTATTCTCAACCTGTATCTCCATCTCAATCTCCAACCTTTGCCTCAGGCCTTTTTCTGAAATCTGATATGCTCTCTAGGCATATCCCCCAGAATGTTCCACAGGCATTTCAAAACCATCAATGTCCACCTAAACTGGGTCAGCCTTCTACATTCCCCACCTCAGTGAATGGAAACACAATCTACCCAGACATTCAAAGCAAAATCCCAGGACTTGTCCTATGCTGCCTTCTCCTTCCGTTCCCCCATCCAAACAATCCCCAAGTGCTAATCACTCTGCCTCTGGGATATCTAAGGGTCTTTCTCTGCCTCTTGGTTCTTACTTCTAGCTAAGGCCCGCATCATCTCAAGATGAAACCAGGACATTGCTTCTCTGATAGACAGTGGTTTCTTCTCAATATCCATTCCACGCCTCCCCCTCTGAGTATCAAGGCTCATCCATCTATTTATTCAACTATGCCTTTACTGAGTGCCTTCCTTGTGCTAGGCACCCTATCTTCATCCTCCCTGATTTTGCTCTCACCTCTGTCCTTGTCTCTCATACGTCTCTGTCCACAACTCTTTTTTGTCTCACCATCTTTATCTGGTGTCTTCCTATCTCTCTACCTGCATGCTGCATCTCCTTCTGCTTTCCCATCTTTCTCTACATTGTCCCTCCCCATCAGGACACCTCTTTCCCCTACTCCATCTCTCACCCTCTTTCTCCCTGATTTCCCTTTGAGTGGGAGAATGAGTTAATGATGGCAAAGTGCTCACCTTTCCCTCTGAGGACTGATCACCCCACCCCCACCACCCCCACTGAGAAACCTTTCCTAACACTGACACTTAGCTGGCTGGGACCACTTCTGGGTGCCTGAAGACTCTTGTGCAAGGATTCCTGTTTTTTAAATAATGAATATTAGAGGAAGGCTTTACCTTACATCTGTCAGAAACTGATAAATCAAACAAGCACATAATTACTAAAGACATGAAAGAGTGAAAACAGACAATTAACAAGCTTGATCGAATGGGACTACGTAGAATATTAGAATAATTAGAAAATATCCATTATTTTTAGGTACACAGATAGATGTTAAAAAAAGAATCAAAATCATTTAGAACACAATTCCTGACCAACATCCACGATAACATAAAATAATAACAAGAATATTTATCATGGGCTTGGAAAATTTACAACTGCATTTCTGGGACTTCCATGGTGGTCCAGTGGTTAAGACTTCACCTTCCAGGGCAGGGGGTGTGGGACCAGTCTCTGGTCAGGGAGCTAAGATCCCACATGCCTCGTGGCCAAAAACCCAAACATAAAGCAGAGTAACAGTGCAACAAATTCAGTAAAGATTTAAAAAAAGAAGGCAAACTTTCTTTTTAAAAATGCATTTTTCATATATTTATAAGCTTTAAAAACATACTTCTAAATACTTGAAATGTTAAAAGAAAATATAATGGAATTTAAAATATTTTGAATGGGAGTTCACTGGTGGTCCAATGGTTGGAATCCAGTGCTTTCATTGCCAGGGTCTGGATCATCCAGGAACTAAGATCACACAAGCCACAAGGCATGGCCAAAAAAAAAAAAAAATTATTTTCAATTGAATGGCTGAAAACACTGCCTATCTAAACTGCTGTGAGATGTGGCTAAAACAATTCATGGAAGAAAGTAAATATGAGGATTAGGAAAGAAAGTTTGAAAATCAATGAACTGAACAGATATTTCAAGGAATTAGAAAAAGTACACAGAATAACGACCCAAAATTTAGGATGGAAATAATAAAGATACTTTTAGAAATTAATGAACTAGAAAACAAAGAAACACTAGAGCAGAAAAATACATATTTACAGAGACTACTTATATTAAAAAATCTCCCATCAAATTGGTAAAGCATGAAGAGAAAAGGCATACACATATACACAGAAAAGTAATTTATAGGGAATGCAATATCTGATACATTAGATATTTATATTACAAATTTTGATAAGACAAAGTAACTTCCTAGAAAAATATATAACCAAAACTGACTCAAAAAAAATTAGAAGCCTGATATACCTAAAACCATTAAAGAAGTCAAATCAGACATTCAAAATTTAACCACCAAAAATATTGCCAAGCCCACATAGCTATAAAATCATCAAAACAAAGGTCACTCCAATCATATAAAAATTATCCTGAAAGTGAAAGTCGCTCAGTCATGTCCATCTCTTTGGGACCCAATGGACTATATATTATAGTCCATGGAATTCTCCAGGCCAGAATACTGCAGTGGGTAGCCTTTCCCTTCTCCAGGGGATCTTCCCAACCCAGGGATTGAACACAGGTCTCCCACATTGCAGGCGGATTCTTTACCAGCTTTATTAATATTTTTTCTCACATCTATGTTCATAAAGGAAATTGTTTAATAACTTTTCTTTCTCAAAAGCCTTGCCTAGCTTTTGGAGCAAGGTTATATTAATCTTATGAAGTAAGTTCAGAAACTTTTTCTGTTTTCTGACCACCACAAAACTTTTTCTGTTTTCCTAGTGGCCAGAAAACAGACCCTAAAAAACCTAAAACCAGAATTTACTAAATAGTATAAAACTTAACCGGGAATTCCTTGGTGGCCTGGTGGTTAAAACTTCTTGCTTCCACTGCAAGGGGCATGGGTTTGACAATTAAAGCATTTTACAAAAGCTGTTCATGATAAACAATGACTCAGATTTTTAAAATAGAAAATATTTCACAACAGTTATCTATGATTTAAAAAATTAGGACTGTATATAAAATGCTTCCTTCTCTCATTAAATTTAGTGTATATTTTTGAAATGATTGTCTTTTTTTCCCTTCTACACCTCTCCTCCTGTTCCTCTTAATACCCCCATGTTACCCATCATCTTTTCTGGGGATACTTGCATTTCTGACAGGCGTCCTTCCTTCACTGCTAGAAGTTGACACTAAGTTTTGTTGTTTTTCAATTCATGATGAATTTTGAGAAACAATTTCCACCTGCTTTTGGCAATACATTTCTGGTGTGTTGTCACCTTTTGGAAAATTGCATTCCTCTTCTTTACCTTTTTTTTTTCATAGTTAATTGAACAGAAGCTTTGGTCATTTCTTTTTGTTACTCATCCAAATGAGCCAGAGGGCTTCCCTAGTGGTACAGTGGTTAAGAATCTGCCTGCCAATGCAGGGGACACGGTTCCTGTTCCAGAAAGGTTCCACACAACTAAGCCTGGGTACCACAGCTACTGAGACCGCCCTCTACAGTCTGTGCTGTGCTCTGCAACGAGAGGCCCTCACACTGCAATAAGGACCCAATAGAGCCAAAAATAAATGTCTTTTAAAAAACAGAGAGAGAAACTTTTAAGTTAAAAAAAAAAAAAAAATGAGCTAGATTCTTCTAAACTATTAGCAGCAGGACCTTTGGGGCAGGGGGCAGGATGGCTTTCCAGATTTACAAGTTTAAGGACTCCTTCTCTTTGCCATGTGCTGTGCTGAGTCGCTCAGTCGTGTCCAACTCTTTGCGACCTCATGGACTGTAGCCTGCCAGGCTACCCTGTCCATGGGGATTCTCCAGGCAAGAATACTGGAGTGGGTTACCATGCCCTCCTCCAGGGGATCTTCCCAACCCAGGGATTGAACCTAGGTCTCCAGCATTGCAGGCAGATTCTTTACATCTGAGCCACCAGGGAAGCCCCTCTTTTGCCATAACAATGGATTATTTTCCTTAAAATTTGGTACCTCTCTATAGCCACTACCCCCACAACCTCTGAGAACCTCTCCCAGTTAAGCAAGCATTTACTGCCTACCCCCAGCCTTAGGCTTCTTTATTTCACAGAAGAGCTCACAGGCTGCCGTTTCCCAAGTTCACCTAAGGTGATGAACTTAATATTAAAAGGAGAATTTTGCTGGCACTTTCTGAGATCTGCTGCCTCCGGGTCCCTTTGGGTGCTTTAAAACATTCTCTCAGATTTCTCTGGTGGTCCAATGGTGTTGAACAAGACTCTTGAGTCCCTTGAACTGCAAGGAGATCCAACCAGTCCATCCTAAAGGAAATCAGTCCTGAATATTCATTGGAAGGACTGATGCTGAAGCTGAAACTCCAATACTTTGGCCACCTGATGCGAAGAACTGACTCATTGGAAAAGACCCTGATGCTGGGAAAGATTGAGGGCAGGAGGAGGAGGGGACGACAGAGGATGAGATGGTTGGATGGCATTACCAACTCGACGGACATGAGTTTGAGCAAACTCTGGGAGTTGGTGATGGACAGGGAAGCCTGGCCTGCTGCAGTCCATGGGGTTGCAAAGAGTCGGACATGACTAACTGAACTGAACCAGTGGCTAAGATTCCACACTCCCAGAGCAGGGGGCCCAGGTTTGGTCCTTGGTCAGGGAACTAGGTCCCACATGCCACAACGAAAATTGAAGATCCCGCGTGCCTCAACTAAGACCCAGCACGGACAAATAAAGAAATATTTTTTAAAAAACAAAAGCATTCTGTCTTCACCTTTACTGGTATTTGAATCTGCTCAGTCAGCACCGCTCTTAGCTTTTCTCTCCAGGTGTTAGGCCTTTCCTCCCAGGAAGGAATATTTGCTTTTTTTTTTTTTTTAAGCAGTCATTGGGACCCTCCCTATTCGGCGGGTTTTCTGGAAGGATGCCTGGGACTGCCTGCTCAGTGGGGAACTGGTCACACAGATGCATAAATTGGAGCTTGTAGGCACTCTGTATCTCCTAGCTTCACTGAAAATGTAGTGTGTGTGTGTGTTTCCAATCTCTTTACAGGTGTCAAGAAGAGAAATTTAGAAATAAACTGCTGCCACATTCCCCTCAAAGCTCTACAAGGAGGCTTTTTAGAAAAGAGAAATCTTTGGCAGTAGCAACCTTGGTGAGTTGGTTATGGCTCTATGGAGCTGTCCCTTGTCAGCTCAGAATCCTCACTTGTTCTCCGGCCTCAGGGAAAGCCTTTGGTTAACCAATTCCTGTCTGGTGCAAACACCAGGATGCCCTTTTGTTCATTTACAATAAGAAATAAGGCTGCAGAGACCAGAGACCTGCTACTTCCCAGTTCCCCCAACTCTCTCTCTCTCTCTCTCTCTCTCTCTCTCACACACACACACACGGATCATTTAGGGTCCCAGCAGGAAATCACATCTTCAAATTTGATTAATTTGAGGAGATAGTTTATTTACAAGGGTGTAGTGGGGTTTGAGGAGATAGTGTATTTACAAAGGTGTAAAGGCAATGGCACCCCACTCCAGTACTCTTGCCTGGAAAATCCCATGGACGGAGGAGCCTGGTGGGCTGCAGTCCATGGGGTCACTAAGAGTCAGACACGACTGAGCGACTTCACTTTCACTTTTCACTTTCATGCATTGGAGAAGGAAATGGCAACCCACTCCAGTGTTCTTGCCTGGAGAATCCCAGGGACGGGGGAGCCTGGTGGGCTGCCGTCTCTGGGGTCACACAGAGTCGGACACGACTGAAGCGACTTAGCAGCAGCAGCAGCAGCAGCAGTGGGATTCAGGGGCTTCCATGGTGGTTCAGATGGTAAAGAATCTGGCTGCGATGAGGGGGACCCAGGTTTGATCCCTGGGTTGAGAAGATCCCCTTGAGGAGGGCATAGTAACCCACTCCAGTATTCTTGCCTGGAGAATTCCCATGGACAAAGGAGCCTGGTGGGCTACAGTCCGTGGGGTCACAAAGAGTCGTCTGCAACTGAGTGACTATGCACAGCACAGCACAGAGGGGTTTACTGAATCACAAGGGATATTTCGACCCCGGCCCAAAAGGATGAGCAGAGAAGAGATTACGGCAGAGGCTCTAACTCATTTTGTGCCATAAATCTCTTTGGCATTCTGGTACATCAAATTAAAAAATATATAACAAAGTAAAACCATTACACTGTTTCAGTTATCAAAATATCAATAAATGTTGGGATAGAATAAACCATGTACTTACTACCACATGATAAGACAAGAGATTTAAAATGCAGGCAAGTTGAAGTTAGATTTTAATAAAGGTATATTAGTATAAAATACATTGTTGCTGGCTTGAGTAAGAACTTTAGGGATTTCCCTGATGGTCCAGTGGCTGAGATTCTGTGCTCCCAATGCAGAGGGCACGGGTTTGATCCCTGGTCAGGGAACTAGATCCCACATGCGGCAACTAAAAGACTGGGGCAGCCAAATAAATACAATTAATTAATTTAAAAAATAACTTTAAGACTGTGAAGTGGTCTTTGACAAGGTGACACATGTAATGCTGGATGTGAGAAGAGGATGTACTTTTTCATCTTTTCCAAATTTCATAGACCTCCTGAGATTTATTCCCTGGACTTCTGAAACCTGGAAAAGGACAGAGTCATGTAGAGCAGGTTGCCTGGAGGGGAGCATTGCCCATAGATGGAGGTGTCAGCCAGCCCAAGGTGACTCTGTAGGAAAGGAGCCAGAGGAATGAATACCCTTAACTTAATGTTCTCCCGCCTTGCTCTTTTCCTACCAGGCTCCCCATTAGCCAAAACAGCCAGAAGTCAGAGGTGCCCTTGGCATGGTCTGTACAGGTTAGTCTCTTGGGACAGAGAACAGAGTGGGAGAGGGAAAATGGAGGGGGCAAGCAGAAGACATCCATGCCACCCCCCCATACACACACACAGACAAGCTTTCTAGCCCGTGTATTTTCTTTGCGGAGGTACCCAGAGGGCCTAATTCTAACAGGAGCTCCCCTGCAGAGTGTAGAACCATATCAAGGACCCCCTACCCCTTAGCAACAGGGCACTAGGCTCATAAAGGATGCTAACCTCACAGGGTTCTAGATGGCCATTTCCTGAGCCAGCTCAGCATTCTCTCCCTGACTGCTTGGCTTGGACACTAACAACCCTAGTCTTGGAGACACTTCCTTTTTTCTGCCTCCAAGACCCACAGTCCCACTGCCCAATGTCACATACTTCAGCCACGTTTATACCTTTGGTGAGTACAGCAAGTCCTGCAGGCTGGGGAGTCACTTAGTCACTTCAGGGCCCGTGGCTCTCAACCTTGAGTGTGTCAGAATCATCTGAGGCATTTGTTGAAAAGCTATTGCTGGACGCCACCCCTAGAGTTTCTGATTCGGTAGGTCTGGGATGGATCCATTTCTGACATATGCTGGTGGAAGGATCACTCATTGAGAGCCACTACTTTAAGGAGACTGCTTGTCTCTGCTGAGATCTAGAGTTTGCAGCCTCACTGTCAGAAAGTTACCCACTTCCCTTATTTCCAGGTTCATGGTGGATTCCTGGCTCCCTGGCAGCTCTCTGCCCAGAGGCCCCGCCTCCCCTTCAGCTCTGACTGCAGACTCTCTTCGGTCTGTGGAGGGTGGGGTGGGGTGGGGTGGGGTGGCAGAGGCCCCTGGGTTTGGGTGGGAGGCGTCTTCTTGCATCATTGCTCTTCACAGGCTTTCCCATGTCTGTGTTTATGCTGAGTTTCACTCATTTGCCTATCTTGTTGCTCTTTGCTCTTCACTTTTGGCCCATGGTAAGAGTAGCTGTCACTTTCTCTTTCCCAGGGAGTCCTCTTGAGCATCTCAGTTCTGCCTCACCTTGGTCGTCTGCCAAGTCACCTTCAGGGAAAGGCTGCGTGGGGAGGCAATCTCAGTCCAAATAAAAGCCAGATTCTCCCCAACAGCCTACAAGGCCGTAGGCAATCTGGCCTCATCTCCTGCCTGTTTCCCCTCACACACCCAGCTCCAGCTACACTGGCCTCCTGCTGCTTCACGAATACTCAGACATCCAGACATGTCCTCACTTTAGGACCTTTGCATTTTTTGTTCCCTGTGCTTGAAGTGCTCCTCTCCTGCATATCCACGAGGCTTGTTCCTTCACCTGCTTGAAATCTTTACCCAAATATCCTTTTCTTAGGGAAGCCTCCCTGAGCACCTCATTTATTTATTAAGTAATATTTATTTCGCCACGCCAGATGTTAGTGCGGCACACAGGATCTTCGATCTTCATTGCACCATGAGAACTCTTAGCTGTAGCATGTGGGATCTAGTTCCCTGACCAGGGATCAAACCCGGGCCCCTGGCATTGGGAGCACAGAGCCTTAGCCACTGGACCACCAGGGAAGTCCCCCGAGCACCCTATTTAAATCTGCAGTCCACGCAGCCCTTCCTATCCCCCTCCCTACTTTGCTCTTCTCCATAGGCACCTACCATCTTTGATATACTTGTTTTTCTTATCTGTCTTCCTTAATTAGATTGTCCATGAGGACCAGAGTTTACATTTACCTGGTTCATTGGGCCAAGCAAGGCGCCTGGCATATAGTAAGTACTCAATAAACATTTGTTGAATTAGCATATGAATCTAAAAAATGGATTTCCCCCACTAGGCACTGAGACCTTCGGGAGGGCAGGTTTGCAGTCTTCCCTGCAGAGGAAGAGATAGCAATAAAGGGAACTCAAGAGGCTAGAGTCCCCTCCAGCATCTCCCCAACGCATATGGGTCAGGGCAAGGGCAGTGAGAAGTGAAAACTCTCTTCTGCAGAAGGGGAAATAGGTTGGGGTGGGGGTGGGGGACAGAGAAAAGCAAAGGTGTGCCCATCAGTACTAAGACTGTGGCTGGAGCTCAGTGCAGGGAGTTTAGACAGAAGTGTCTCAGTGAGGGGGACGCACAGTCTTCGTCTCCCCTAGAGCCACTGGCCCAAAGGAGTGTGCCTAGGAGGGCATTTATCAGGGGCTGCTGCCCACTCTGTTGAGTAAGGAGTGGGGAGCTACTCCCACTCTGTTGAACCCACAGTGACCAGCATCCCTCACACCCTTAAGGTCAGCCTCACCCTTGGCTCTTGTATCCACTAACACTGTCTCTTTCAGCACCACCGGCCTCCAAAGAATCCACTGTCTTTTTTTGGCTGTGCCACGCAGCTTGTGGAATTTTAGTTCCCCGACCAGGGACTGAACCTGGGCCTGAGGCAGTGAGAGCACTGGAGTCCTAACTACTGAATCATCAGGGAATTCTCCCACCAAAGATTCTACTTAAATTCTCAAATTTCAGAGATCTGTAGACTTCACTGAAAGTTTCAAAGGAGATAAGATGAAGGGATTACATTGCATATCCTAAAGCAAACAAACTAAGACTCCCTTGTCAGACACTTCTGTATTTCCAAGTGCCTCTCTGGAGCCACCAGGATGGAAGTGAAGTGTCTCTTCCTTTCCAGACCCTGCACCCATCTCGCCACCCTCCCGGATCTGCCAGCGACTTCAGGTTCTTCTCCGGTCCAGAGTACAGAAAAATTTAGTCTGCCTTTCCTCAGCTTCCTATCCAAACCTGCATGTCCAGACTTGTGAAACCTGGGCCTCAGTCACCTGAAACTCCAGACCTGTTCAGAGATTCTCTCTTCCTGAGAATCAATGCCCCTGGGGTCTTACAGACCTTCCCCTGTGGTTTATCAGAACATTTCTTACACGTACACCCTGGGCTCTCCTTTAGAGGAATGAAGAATGTTATTTTCTCGTCTCCTTTCTAGACCCTACTCCCCCTTTTTCTTGGGTGCTACTGTCAGCAGAAGCTGAAGAGGAAGTGAGGCCTGGGACTTAGAGGAGGAGGGAATGAGGGGAAAGGGGAAGTTTGGGAGGCAGGCCTCCAGGAAGCTGATGGGAGAGGAGAGCTGGCAGACAGAGAAGGCACCCAGTCTGTGTTGTTTCCTCCAACATCTCAACCAGCACCTGCTGAGCTATGAGCGAAACTAGGGATTTACAGGGTAGGGAAGGTGGAATAGGCAGGATTCTAAAATGGGAAAAAGGAGCTGGACAGTACTGGGCTCGGGGGCTGGGAAGCTGGCTTATGAAAGCAGAACTGTAATGGCTTCAGGCTGAGCTTGGGGGTGAGGAGAGGAAGGTGGGGTGAAGCTACATTAACCTTTGCGCTCCTTCAGGAGGAAAAGCCTTTGGGCTGCGGAAAGCCCAGCAGGAAGAGAGAATCAATGAAATCAACCAGGTAAAAGGAAGGGCCTTGGCCAGGGCAGTGGGTAGGGTGGATTGGGGGGGGCGTGTTGTTGGACCGGGTGGGGGGCCCTACCCAGGTTCTTGCTTTCCCCCTACAGCAATTCCTGGATGATCCCAAATACAGCAGTGATGAGGACCTGCCCTCCAAACTGGAAGCCTTCAAGAGTGAGGGGACAACTCTAGGGGTGGAGAAGGGGGTGAGGAGGGTAGGCTTTCCCCAGGGAGAGAGGACAGAAGAAACAAAGTCTATATTTTTAAAATAATTTTATCTATTTATTATTTATTTATTTTGGCTGAGCTGGTGGGTCTTCATTGTGCAATAGGCTTTTCTCCAGTTTCGGGGAGCAGGGGTTACTCTCTAGTTGTGCTGCATGGACTTCTCATTTTGAGGGCAAGAGGGCTTCAGTAGCTACGGTTCCCTGGGCTCTATAGAACAGCCTCAGTAGTTGTGGCACTTGGGCTTAGCTGCTTTGTGGCATATAAGGGATCTTCCTGGGCCAGGGATCGAACCCCTGTCTCCTGCATTGGCAGGCCGGTTCTTTACCACTAAGCCACCAGGGAAGCACACAAAGTCTACTTTTGAGGTGGGAAAATGGCAGGTTGCCTCTGTTGCCGCCCTAGTAACAGCCCCTTTCCCTGGCCTGTCCCTCTCTCAGTACCCTCTCTGGTTCCCGACACCTTAACAGGGCCCCTCAGCTCCCCAACCCCTACTTCCTCTACCTGCCCCATCTCTTCCTCCTCTTCTCCCATCTGCAACCCCTTTCTCAATCCCTGCCCTGCCTCTGCCTGTGACCCTCCAGCCAGTGCTGACCCTCTCTGCTTTCTCCCCTCATCCAGAGAAATACATGGAGTTTGACCTGAATGAAGATGGAGGTATCGGTAAGAAAGGGGTGATTTGGGGGAAGTGTGCAGATCTACAAGAGGGAGGTCTTTCCTACAGTGCTCCATTTCCAGTGGTTTGGGAGAGATGACAGTGACCAGAGTAGGGTGTGTGTGTGTGTGTGTGTGTGTGTGTTAGTTGCTAAGCTGTGTCTGACTCTTTGTGATCCCATGGACTGTAGCCTGCCAGGCTACAGGAATTCTGCCGACGGAATTCTCCAGGCTAGAATACTGGAGTGGGTTGCCATTTCCTTCTCCACCAGAGTAGGATGGGGAATGGTAATGAGATGGTGGAGGTAACAGAGAGAGAGAGAGAGAGGGGCTTCCCTCTTCTCACCCCCATCTTCTGTGCCTCCAGATATCATGTCCCTGAAGCGAATGATGGAGAAACTTGGGGTTCCCAAGACCCACCTGGAGCTAAAGAAATTAATCATGGAGGTATCCAGTGGCCCTGGGGAGACTTTCAGCTACTCTGACTTTCTCAAGATGATGCTGGGCAAGAGATCTGCCATTCTAAAAATGTGAGAGTCCAGTTCCAGCCTCTCCTACACTTAACTGTTTTCTCTTCCCCTGTCTCCATCCCCAGGCCCACCTTCTACACATAGCCCAGCATGCATTTCTCTTCTGTCTTTCGAGAGACCCTTCCCAGGTCCTATTCTCATCCATGATTCTGGTCCCCAAGGCCCTCAAGACTCTGACTCCTGCCCTTTCTCCTTCTCCCCCCACCCTCACAACCCTCATCCTTTTCTGGACTTTCACAGCACACTAAAACTTATTCTCTTGAGAAGATTGTCCTCTGATCCCCGTGTCTCTTCCCATCTCAACCAGGATCCTGATGTATGAAGAGAAAGCAAGAGAACAGGAGAAGCCAACAGGTCTCCCAGCCAAGAAAGCTATCTCTGAGTTGCCCTGATTTGTGGTGAGGGAGGTGTGGTGGAATTGAAGGGGCTTCTAATGACTCCCACATAGAAAAAGAAGACAAAATTGTGAACCAGAGCCAGACTAACTTAAATAAATTATCCTCCTTCAGATGAATTCAGCTTGGTTACTGTTTGATTTTTTTCCCCCTGGGTTTGGGAAGGGGTGAAGCATCTTTGAGAGAAGGGTAGCAAGGATTTGCCCATATGAGCAGTCCATCAACAATTCTGTAGTATATTTACCACATAGCAAATGATTTTGTCCATCGGGGGGATGTATAAGACAGCCTGACCTCAAGGAATTTAAGTGGGATGAAAAGACATGTATAGACAAAAAAAAAAAAAAAATAGCTCAAGCTCATGATGAAGAGCAAAAATTACCTTGAACCAACATCCTCTATTACTATAAGCTTTGTAACCTCAGAAAATCCTTCAGCCTCTCTGAGTCTTTCATTTGAAAACGAGAATAAGAGGATCTACCCTGCAGTGCGTGACATATCATAAGCCCTCAATAATGTTTAAAACTTGAGTGGATGGACAGATAGATGAAAGAACTGTTGTTATTCAATTAAGGATTCACAACACTATAATGGCTGATAATTTAAGCGAAAATGAGTCTTGAGGTCCTTTTGGAGGCAAGCTACAAAAACTGAGCCTAATAAAAGGAAAAGGGGCTTGTACTAGGAGAGTACTGAGGGCAGATTCCAGGAATACAGGATCCCTGGATGGCAGATAGGATTAAATAGCCAACTTCAGGGAAGGCAAGAAGCCTGAGAGTTCCCAGGCCTTTGGTGAGGGTATTCCTGAACTCTTCCCCCAAAGGGTCCAGTCCGGTTAACTCCAGCAACTCCGAGTTGCTGGCCACTGTTTCAGATTTCCCTACTCCCTGGAAAGCAAAAATCAAGTTGGCCCAGCTTGTTTCATGTCCCAAGGAGAGACCAGGCCCATAAGGTCACATGTATTGGCCCTTTCCAGTGGTAAAGCCAGGTTGGCATCTTAAGAGTGCTACAGTAACTGGATAGGACTTCAGACGAGGAAGAGATCTATGTGGGTTCAATAAAATATCTGCATATAACAAAATTAATAGCTAACCTTAATTGAGCACCTACTATATACTGGGTAGATGCTTTCTGTGTATTAATTCTTCCCAACAACTCTGGTGACACAAAGGACAGAAAGGATCTGGGGCTTAAATTTGTTCATTCAGGATAAACTGGGTTATATTCATACAATGGACTATTATTACCTAACAATAAGAATGAACTACTACATGCAACAATGTAATTAATTTCATTAATACAATGTTGATAAAAAGCAGACAGAAAAGAACACTTATGGTACAATTCCATTTGAATAAAGTACAAAACAAGTAAAACTAATATATATTATTAGAAATCAGGATAGTAGTTAGCCTTGGGGGAGGACAGAGACTAAAAGAGCCCTTGGCAGCTTCTGTGCTAGTTAAGGCTCTGTTTTTGGTTACATGCTCTGCTCAGTTCATGAAAAGTTATTAAAATTTCACACACACACACATATATATATAGGAGAAAGGCATGGCAACCCACTGCAGTATTCTTGCCTGGAAAATCCCATGGACAGAGGTGCCTGGTAAGCTATGGTCCATGGGGTCACAAAGAGTTGGACATGACTGAATGGACTTGGCATGCATGTATATGTGTGTGTGTGTGTGTGTATATATATATATATATATATATATATATATATATAAAATGCACACACACACACACGCACTTTGATAAGATCTTAAAAATCATTTATTGGGCATTAACTATGTTCCATCCCCTATTCCAGGTGCCTGGGATATAAAAGTAACAAAACAAAGATCCCTGCCTTTGTGAAGTTTATGTTCTACTGCAGTAACTGATACGGGAGGAGGACAGATAACAAACAGTAAATATAATTTTAAATTTCTATGCTCTATTTTAAAATGACAGGCTCCTCCGTCCATGGGATTTTCCAGGCAAGAGTACTGGAGTGGGGTGTCATTGCCTTCTCCGATAAAGAGAGTAATAAGATAAAAAACCCAACAGGGGGCCAGGAGATCAAGTCAGTAAATCCTGAAGGAAATCAGTCCTGAATATTCATTGGAAGGACTGATGCTGAAGCTGAAACTCCAATACTTTGGCCACCTGATGAGAAGAAGTGACTCACTAGAAAAGATCCTGATGCTGGGAAAGATTGAAGGCAGGAGGAGAAGGGGAAGATAAAGGATGAGATGGTTGGGTGGCATCACCAACTTCATGGACATGAGTTTGAGCAAACTTCAGGAGTTGGTGATGAACAGGGAAGCCTGGCATGCTGCAGCCCATGGGGCTGCAAAGAGTCAGACATGACTGAGCAACTGAACTGCACTGAATAGGGGGCCAAGTCATCTAGGGTCTTGTAGGCTGCAGTAAGGACTTTAGCTTTTATTCTGAGAGAAATGGAGTGGCACTGCAGGACTCCGAGTAAAGGAATGCTCTTCAACCTCCTTTGAGAAAAGGCCCACTCTGGCTTCAGTGTAGAGAACACTGTAGGAGCAGAGGTAAGCATAAGACGACCAGTTAGGAGGCTGTTCCTGTAAACCTGGTGAGAGATTAGGATGGCTCAGATCAAGGCAGAAGCAGTGGAAGTGAAGAGGTGGGATTCTGGATGTTTTCTCAAGCTAGGATTTCCTGTCTGATTCAAAGTGTAGAGTGTGACAACTAAAGGAATTGATGAGGTTTCCAGGGTTTTCGACTTAACTGGAATTTTCATTTTTATAAAACATTTACTTATTTGTATTTATTTATTGGCTGTGCTGGGTCTTAACTGTAGCACACAGGATCTGTGATCTTCGTTGTGACATGCAGGATGTTTAGTTGTGGAATGTGGGATATAGCACCCCAATCAGGGATCGAACTCGGACCCCTGCATTAGGAGTGTGAAGTGTTAGCCACTGGACCACCAGGGAAATCCCTGAAATTTTTAAACTGTCATCAGCTGAGATGGTGAAGGCTGTGGACAGAGAAATTATTGAAAGACTAGAGATCAAATGGAGAAGGAAATGGCAACCCATTCCAGTATTCTTGCCTGGAAAATCCCATGGACGGAGGAGCCTGGTAGGCTGCAGTCCATGGGGTTGCGATGAGTCAGACATGACTGAGCAACTTCACTTTCACTTTTCACTCTTATGTATTGAAGAAGGAAATGGCAACCCACTCCATTATTCTTGCCTGGAGAATCCCAGGGACAGAGGAGCCTGGTGGGCTGCCGTCTATTGGGTCACACAGGTTTGGACATGACTGAAGCAACTTAGCAGCAGCAGCAGCAGAGATCAAAATGTTTGCTTTTGGACATACTGAATTTGAAACCATCTGTTAGACATCTAAGAGGTGATGGCAAGTACACAGCTGTGTATACAAGTCCAGTGTTGGAAGTGAGGTCTCTGATGAAGATACACATTTGGGAAGTTATTAGCATATTAACATTATTTCAAGCCATGAGGCTGATACCCTTGACATTTGCAGTTTGAGTAGAAGGTGGGGATGAAGACTTGACTGGAGTGGCTTTAACAAAGAAAGAGAGGAGAGAAGGAGATTTTGAGTACAGAGAGCACTTCCAAGAAATTTTGCTGTGGTAACTGTCCAGGGGAAGGGGACGAGAGAATCATTTGAAAGTTTGAGAACTGAAGTCATCTCAACCACCTTCATCTTTTTTTTTTTTTTTCATCTCAATCATCTTAATGAGCCTCAGGATAAAACTCTTACCAGATTCCTACTAAATTTGCCACTCTCATTTTCCATAATGGACAGGCAGGTGTAGGTTCCAAATCCATGCCTCTGCTTATCAGTTCACAGGGCCCAAGATGTGCACTTGCTCCTCAAACCTGGCTAAATCTTAACAAGTTCTTCATATCAGTTAATAACTTTCCCTAATCACTTTCAGACTTTCCCAGAAACATTTCTGACCTACCCAGGCACAGTCTGATTCTTATTCCTCTACTTCTATAATATAAATTAGTAACTAAAATGGACACAAATGGGCGAATTTAATTCAAATGACCATTGTATCTACTCTGTGGGCAAAAATCTCTTAAAAGAAATGGAGCAGCCTTCACAGTCTACAAAAGAGTCCAAAATGCAGTACCTGAACCATCTCAAAAATGACGGAACGATCTTGGTTCGTTTCCAAGGCAGACCATTCAACATCACAGTAATCCAAGCCTATGCCCCAACCACTAATGCTGAGGAAGCTGAAGCTGAACAGTTCAAGACCTTCTAGAACTAAGACCAAAAAAAGATGTCCTTTTCATCACAGGGAACTGGAATGCAAAAGCAGGAAGTCAAGAAATACCCAGAATAACAGGCAAGTTTGGGCTTGGCGTACAAAATGAAGCAGGGAAAAGGCTAACAGAGTTCTGTCAAGAGAACACACTGGTCATAGCCAACATCCTTTCCCAACAACCCAAGAGATGACTCTACACGTGAATATTACCAGACGGTCAATACCGAAATCAAATTGACTATATTCTTTGCAGCCTAAGATGGAGAAGCTCTATACAGGCTTCTATATCAGCTTCTATATCAGCAAAAACAAGATACGGAGCTGACTATGGCTCAGATCACGAGCTCCTTATTGCAAAATTCAAGCTTAAATTGAAGAAAGCAGGGAAAAATACTAGACCGCTCAATATGACCTAAATCAAATCCCTTATGATTATACAGTAGAGGTGATGAACAGATTCAGGGGATTAGATCTGGTAGACAGAGTGCCTGAAGAACTACGGACAGAGGTTCATAACACTGTACAGGAGGCAGTGACCAAAACTATTCCAAAGAAAAAGAAATGAAAGAAAGCATGATGATTGTCTGAGGAGGCCTTACAAATAGCTGAGAAAGGAAGAGAAGCAAAAGGCAAAGCAGAAAGGGAAGGATACACCCAACTGAATTCAGAGTTTCAGAGAATAGCAAGGAGAGATAAGAAAGCCTTCTTAAGTGAACAATGCAAAGAAATAGAGGAAAACAGTAGAATGGGAAAGACTAGAGATCTCTTCAAGAAAACTGGAGATACCCAGGGAACATTTCATGCAAAGACGGGCACACTAAAGGACAGAAACAGCAAGGACCTAACAGAAGCTGAAGCTATTAAGAAGAGATAGTAAGAAGACACAGAAGAACTATACAAAAAAGGTCTTAATGACCCAGATAACTATAATGGTGTGGTCACTCACCTAGAACCAGACATCCTAGAGTGTGAAGTCAAGTGGGCCTCAGGAAGCATTACTATAACCAAAGCTAGTGGAGATGATGGAATTCCAGCTGAGCTATTTCAAATCCTAAAAGACAATGTTGTTAAAATGCCACACTCAATATGCAAGCAAATTTGGAAAACTCAGTAATGGCCACGAGACTGGAAAAAGTCAGTTTTCATTCCAATCCCAAAGTAAGTCAAGGCTAGAATGTTCAAACTACCATACAATTGTACTCATTTTACATGCTAGCAAGGTAAATGGCAATCCACTCCAGTACTATTGCCTGGAAAATCCCATGGACAGAGGAGCCTGGTAGGCTACAGTCTATGGGGTCGCAAAGAGTCGGACACAACTGAGCAACTTCACTTTCACGATTTCAAGGTAATGCTCAAAAATCCTTCAAGCTAGGCTTCAACAGTATGTGAACTGAGAACTTCCAGGTGTACAAGCTAGATTCAGAAAAGGCAGAGTAGCCAGAGATCAAACTGCCAACATCCAATGGATCATAGAAAAGGCAAGAGAATTCCAGAAAAACATCTGTTTCACTGACTATACAAAAGCCTTTTACTATGTGGATCACACCAAACTATGAAAAATTCTTCAAGAGATGGGAATACCAGACCACCTTACCTGCTTTCTGAAAAGCCTGTATGCATGTCAAGAAGTAACAGTTAGAACCAGACATGGAACAATGGACTGGTTCAAAACTGGGAAAGGAAGTAAGTCAAGGCTGTATATTGTCACCCTGTTTATTTAACTTATATGATGAGTACCTCATGCTAAATACCGGGCTGGATGAAGCACAAGGTGGAATCAAGATTGCTGGGAGAAATATCAACAATCTCAGATATGCAGATGATACCACTTTAATGGCAGAAAGAGAAGAGGAACTACAGAGCCTCTTGATGAAGGTAAAAGAGGACAGTGAAAATGGTGGCTTAAAATCCAACATTAAAATAACTAAGATCATGGCCTCTGGTCCCATCACTTCATGGCAAATAGATGGGCAAACAGTGGCAGATTTTATTTTCTCAGGCTCCAAAACTTTTCACTGTGGATGATAACTACAGTCATGAAATTAAAAGACGCTTGCTCTTTGGAAGAAAAGCTACAACAAACCTAGACAGCGTATTAAAAAGCAGAGACATCACTTTGCCAACAAAGTGCATACTCAAAGCTATGGTTTTTCCAGTAGTCATGTACAGATGTGAAAGCTGGATGATAAAGAAGACTGAGCACTGAAGAATTGATGCTTTTGAATTGTGGTGCTGGAGAAACTCTTGAGCGTCCCTTTGACAGGAAGGAGATCAAACCAGTCAATCCTAAAGGAAATCGACCCTGTATATTTATTGGCAGGACTGATGCTAAAGCTGAAGCTCCAATACTTTGGCCATCTGATGCAAAAAGCTGACTCAGTGGAAAAGATCCTGATGCTGGGAAAGACTGAGGGCAGGAGAAAAGGGGAAAATAAAGGATGAGGTGGTTAGATGGCATCAGCGACTCAATGGACATGAGTTTGAGTAAACTCGGGGAGATAGTGAAAGACAGAGGAGCCTGGCATGCTGTGGTCCATAGAGTCGAAAAAGCTGGGCAGGCCTGAGCAGCTGACTGGACAACAACAACAACTTCTAAAATTTTCTGTGCATATCTCTGGTGCCTTCAGAACATAGTTGTTGTTAACGGGTCACTGGAGAAATTAGAGGAAATTAAAACACAGCTGGAGGCAAATGAAAATGAAAACACAATGATCTAAAATCCATGGGATGCAGCAAAAATATTTCTAAGAAGCAAATTTTCAGTGATACAAACCTACTTCACAAGACAGGAACTGAAGAAATCAGAGGAAATTAAAACACAGCTGGAGGCAAATGAAAATGAAAACACAATGATCTAAAATCCATGGGATGCAGCAAAAATATTTCTAAGAAGGAAGTTTATAGTGATACAAACCTACTTCACGAGACAGGAAAAACCTCAAGTAAACAATCTAACTTTACCCCTAAAGGAACTAGATAAAGAAGAACAAACAAAACCTAAAATTAGTAGAAGAGAAGAAATAATAAAGATAAGAACAGAAATAAATGAAATAAAGAAAAAAAAACACTAACGAAACTAAGAGTTATTCTTTGAAAAGATAAACAAAATCGATAAACTTTTAGCCAGACTCACCAAGAAAAAGAGTCCAAATCAATAAAATCAGAAATGAAAAAGAAGTCAAACTGACACCACAGAAATAGAAAGAATCATAAGTGAAAGTGAAGGCCACTCAGTCGTGTCTGACTCTTTGCGACCCCAAGGACTATATAGTCCATGGAATTCTCCAGGCCAGAATACTGGAGTGGGTAGCCGTTTCCTTCTTCACTGGATCTTCCCAACCCAGGGATCAAACTCAGGTCTCCCACATTGCTGGAGGGTTATTTACCAGCTGAGCCACCAGGGAAGCCCAAGAATACTGGAGTGGGTAGCCTATCCCTTCTCCAGCAGATCTTCCAGACCCAGGAATCAAACCGGGGTCTCATGCATTGCAGGAGGATTTCTTTACCACCTGACCTACTAAGGATCATAAGAGATTGCTACAAATAATTATATGCCAATAAAATGGACAACCTAGAAGAAATGGACAAATTCCTAGAAATGTACAATCTCCTAAGAGTGAATCAGGAAGAAACAGAAAATATGAATAGACCCATTACTGAAATTGACTCAGTAATTAAAAAAAAACAAACCTTCCAACAAGCAAAAGTTCAGAACCATAATGTCTCTACTAAAGATGAATTCTACCAAACTTTTAAAGAAGATTTAACATTCATCTTTCTCAAACTATTCCAAAAAACTGAAGAGGAAGAAACACCTTTGAACTCATTCTATGAGGCCAGTATCACCCTGATATCAAAACCAGATAAAGATACCATGAAAATATAAAAATCATAGGCCAATATCACTGATGAACAGATACAAAAATCCTCAGAAAAAATCAGCAAATGGAATTCAACAATACATTACACATGTACACCATGATCAAGTGGGATTTATCCCAAGGATGCATGGATGGTTCAATGTCGGCAAATCAATCAATGCGATATACCACATTAATGAACTGAGAAGGAAAAATCATATGGTCATCTCAATAGATACAGAAAAAAGCTTGTGACAAATTTAACATTCATTTATGATTAAAACTCTCTAGAAAGTGGGCTTAGAGGGGATACACCTCAACATAATAAAGGCCATATATGACAATCCCACAGCTAACATCATACTCAATGGTGAGAAGCTGAAACATTTCCTTTAAGACCTCACCACTTTTATTCAACATAGTATTGGAAGTTCCAGCTATAGGAAGTCAGACAAGAAAAAGAAATTCAAATTAGAAAGGAAGAAGTAAAACTGTTAGTTTGAAGATGATATACATAGAAAATTCTAAATGAATTTGGTAAGTTCAAAAATTTGTAACTTTACCAATGAATCTGGTAACAATTGCAGGATATAAAATTAATACACAGATATCTGTTGCATTTCTACATACTACCAATGAACTATCAGAAAGAAAAAGTAAGAAAACAGTCCCATTTATAATTACATCAAAAAGAATAAAATACTTGGGGACAAATCAAACTAAGGAGCCAAAACACCTGTACTCAGAAATCTGTAAGACACTGATGAGAGAAACTGAAGACAACACAAACAAATGGAAAGGCACCATGCTCAGGGATTGCAAGAATTAAAATTGTTAAAATGATTATGCTACTCAAGGCAATCTGCAGATTCAATGCAATCCCTGTCAAGATACCAATGGCATTTTTCAAAGAACTAGGACAAATAATTCGAAAATTTGTATGCTGCTGCTGCTGCTAAGTCACTTCAGTCATGTCCGACTCTGTGCGACCCCATGACGGCAGCCCACCAGGCTCTGCTGTCCCTGGGATTCTCCAGGCAAAAACACTGGAGTGGGTTGCCATTTCCTTCTCCAGTGCATAAAAGTGAAAAGTGAAAGTGAAGTCGCTCAGTTGTGTCTGACTCTTAGCGACTCCATGGACTGAAGCCTACCAGGCTCCTCCGTCCATGGGATTTTCCAGGCAAGAGTACTGGAATGGGTTGCCATTGCCTTCTCCACGAAAATTTGTATAGAAACACACACAAAAAAAACACGAAAAGTCACAACACAGAAAGAACAAGATTAAAAAATGGGCAGAGGACCTGACTAGACATGGAGAACAATATAAAGATTCTTCAAAAATAGAACTACAATACAATAGAGTAATTCTAGTCCTGTGTCTTTATCTGATGGAAATGAAGACATTAATTCAAAAGATATATTTACCCCACGTTCACTGAAGCATTATTTATAATAGCCAAGATATGATAGGTGAGTGGATAAAGAAGATGGTGTGTGTGTGCGTGTGTGTGCGTGTGTGTGATGGAATATTACTCAGCCAGGAAAAAGAAAGCAACCTTACCATTTGTGTCAACATGGTGGACCTAAAGAGTATCATGCTAAGTAAAATAAGTCAGACAAAGAAGACAAATATTGTATGATTTCACTTATGTATAATCTATAAAAACAAATGTAACAAAGCAGAAATAGAGTCACAGATACAGAGAACAAACAGGTAATTGGGGGAAGGGTAAGGAGAGAAATAGGTATAGATTAAGCAACAGAAACTTCCGGTTACAAAATAACTGAGTCCTAGATATGAAATGTACACTGTAGGGAATATAGTCAATAATTATGCATGGTGACAGATGATAACTAGACTTATGATCATTTTGAAATATCATTTTGAAATATTGATATTTAAATCACAGCGTTGTATACCAAAAACTAACATAGTATTGTAGGCTAACTATACTTCAAAAACAAACAAACTCATACAGAAAGAAATCAGATTTGTGGTGGAGGGAGAGGGAAATG
Source organism: Bos javanicus (assembly GCF_032452875.1). Lineage (NCBI taxonomy): Eukaryota > Metazoa > Chordata > Mammalia > Artiodactyla > Bovidae > Bos > Bos javanicus. The sequence continues at coordinate 27,624,891 of NC_083890.1, read as the reverse complement.
AATGAAGGCAGTCAAGAAATATAAACCTCCAGTTATAAGTAAATACTAGACGTGTAATATACAGCATGATAAATACAATTGAAACTGATTAAAGTTGTTAAGAGTAAATCGTCAGAGTTCTCATCATGAGGAAAAAAATACATTTTTTTCTGTTTAAGTTTGTAACTGTATGAGATGATGGATGTTCACTAAATATGGTAATCACTTCATGATGTTTGTAAGTCAAATCATTATATGCTATACACCTTAAATTTATGTAGTCGGAGAAGGCAATGGCACCCCACTCCAGTACTCTTGCCTGGAAAATCCCATGGACAGAGGAGCCTGGTGGGCTGCAGTCCATGGGGTCGCTAAGAGTTGGACAGGACTGAGCAAATACACCTTAAATTTATGTAGTACTGTGTGTCAATTGTGTCTCAATAAAACTGGAAGAAAAAATAATGTATCACCATCGGTGCATCAATTGTAACAAACGTGCCACACTAATGCACATGTTAATAATAGAGAAAACTGAGGCAGGGGAAGGAATAGACTAGCATTCTCTGTACTTTCTGCTCAATTATTCTGTAAACTTAAAACCGCTTTAATAAAAATCTATTTTACGTGTGTATGTGTGTTAATCACCCAGTCGTGCCCGACTTTTGTAACCCCATGGACTGTAGCCTGCCTGAATCCTCTGTCCATGTAATTCTCCAGGGAAGAATACTGAAGAAATGGACTGGTTGCCATTTCCTTCTCCAGCGGATCTTCCCCACCCAGCGATCCAACCTGGGTTTCCTGCATTGCACGCAGATTCTTTACCAGGGAAACCCCTATTTTTTAATATATACCCAATGGGTAAAAAATAGATGTTGAATGATTTGCTGAACAAGTAGGGGGTATGATTAGAGCAGAATAAATCCATGGGTTTGAAGAGTCGGAGAGGACTCAGCACGCGCTCGCTCGCGCGCTCTCTCTCTCTCTCTCTCTCTCTCTCTCTCACACACACACACACACACACACACACACACACACACGAGTAACAGAGCTTCCCAGGTGGCTCTCTGCCAGTGTGGGAGACGCAAGAGACATGGGTTCGATACCTGGATTGGGATGGATTGGAAGGATCCCCTGGAGTAGAAAATGGCAACTCAGTTCAAGATCGCCTGGAAAATTCCACCGGACAGAGGAACCTGGAAGGGTACAGTCCATGTAGTCCCAGTCCATGCGGTCCCAAAGAGTCAGACACGACTGAGCGACTACACACACACACACACACACACACACACACACACGTAATCGGAGACAAAGGAGGGGAATGGTACTGCATTTCGCAGAATTAAACCCGTTATGAAGTAAACGGAAACTGTCAATAATATCAGATATATAAATATATTCACGAAAATTACAGATTATAAAATTAAATGCCTTAGTCATTAGTTGCCAATATTTTGAGGAATAGGTTATTTGTACCCTATCTTTGTCCAAGCGATTTGCATATATTATGCAAATAAGTAGAACTACTCACAGAGTGCCTCTGTTCCGTGATGCACTCCCCTGGACTCTTGGATTGGCCTGTCAATCTACCTTATTTGCATGACGTGATTTAATAAATGAAGGCCCCCGCCCCCTCATGCTTTCACCTCTCGCGAAGATAAGCGTGAGTTGGAGCTCTTCCCTGGTTACGTAAGCTCCGCCCTCCGGCAGCTAGTCCCTTCCGCCCAGTCTTCTAGCTCTATCTCCTTTGCGGATAGTACTATAGGCCTAGCATCGTTTCCTTCCACTCTTGGCGTCTCTACGTCTCTCCGTTCCCATCTTTCCACGAACGCACTACGCACGCTCCGCCTCTTTCTTCCCCTAGTCGTCGTGCAAATTCTGCGTCCCAACACCCAGGCCGACCGGCACCGCATTCCCGCCCCCTCTGCACGTCTCAACGGCCGACGCCGGGAGCCTGCCTCTTCAGCCAATCGGCGTCCTAGCGCCTATAAGTCCCTCCTCTTTATGCAAATAACTTATGTCAGCTTCGCACGCTCTGCTTTTTTTTTAAAAAAAGGACAGCCCTGGAAGTAAAGAGGGATAGGGTAGAAGGTGCCCCGCCCTTTATGCAAATAAAGGGGCGTGTCCAGGCGCGGAGAGAGGCAGGAGGGGGGGCACTCCCGGGGGCGGCGGTTGCCCGGATGGGCCGTTAGTCGGAGCCCAGCCGCGGAGTGAGCGAGGGAGACGGGAGGAGCCGAACCCGGCGCCATCCGCCGCCATCCGCCCCCGCCCCACCGCCATCCCACCCCGGGGAGGCGCCTAGGCCCCGGTCCCGGACCCCCGCGCACCCGGCCAGGTGAGTCTGGGCGAGCCGAATGCTAACGCCCTTTTCCGGCGCGGGAGCGGTGGTGGCGGCGGCAGCGGCGGCGGCGGCGGCGGGCCGGGGGGAGGAGAAGCTGCCATTAGCCGCCGCCATTTTGTCCTCCTGCTGCCGGGCCCTGCCTGCCCCTCCCCCTCCGATACTCCCACCCTGGGACCCGCATCTCTAGCCCGTCTCTGAGCCTATAACCTGCCCGTACCCACTCACCTTCTGGCTTCATGGGGAGACCTCCCCCCTGGCTCCTGGGCCATAACTCCCCACCCCCCTTGCGCTCCTGGACTATCACCCCTATTTATGGGTCCCCTTCCCTGCTGCCGCTCTGGAGTGGGCCGCGCCTGACTGTCCTGCTCTCCCAAGAGTCTTCTTTCCTCCATAGTGGACCCCTCCCATCACCCAGCGCTAAGGTCTCCCTTTTTTGACGCCCCACTTCTCGTTCAGTCACTCCCACTCTGGAACCCTGCTTTTATCCCGCATCTGTGCTTTATACGTTCCTCATCTTCTCTGCTTTTTTCATTTCTCATCTTCCTTATCACCTTTCTATCCCAACTCCTCCTCTCTCCTGGGTCTCCTGACATTGCTTCCTTTAGTCTGCATCCTTTTCCTGCCATTCCCGCTTACGTGTATTATTTTCCACCGGCTTTCATAATTCTCTGTTATTTAGTTTTGTTTTTTTTTTTTCATTATTCTATCTCTGTTCCCTTCATAAATTTTCAAAGACTGGCCTTCTTAAACACCTCCAAAGCTACCCCCATCTCCTCATCTAATGTGGCTTAAAGTTCTTGATTTTAGTTGTCATCCTGGTCTTGTCTGGATATCTCACCAACTCCCTCTCTCTTTCCTTTACACCATTGTCTACAAACAAATGCCTGGTCACCCAGGAACACTAACCGATGTTGGAGAGTTTGGTCGGCTTGGGGAACAAGGAAAATCAGGGAAAGAAATGACTGCTGATGGGGGGTAGGAAAATGAAGTTGATTCCAGCCTTGGCCCCATGGTTACTTGGTGTTCTTGACGTGGATCCATAATGCTTTGTTTTACCCACGTGTATGTAGGGTAAACCAGAGCCCACCAGTATGCCATCTTCAGACAAACTTTTTTCCAGGAGCTGCGATGGGGGCAAGTGTAGGAAAAGATGGAATATTCAAAATACTTGTTTCTGTAGCTTGGGAATATGTAGTGCCCCAGTTGTTCCCTGAGGAATTCTCTGGCACCATCCCCCAGTCTGGCTGAGCAAGCTCATAAAATCCTTAAACTCCTGCATACCTTCCTGCAAAACTTTGCCGGATGGGAGGGAGACTGCAGGGACTAGAACCCAGGGCAAACTTAGGAAGCTGGTATCTAATGAGTAGGAGAGCTAAACCGCTCTTCCTTCCATGACGGATCTATATGCTTCTGGTTTTCTCTAGGGCTTGAACTTGTTTTTATTGTAGGTATCTGAAATGATTTTGATGGAGAGAGATTATTACTTGTGGGCGTAATGAGGTTGCAACCCTTTATAGATTGGCACAAAGGGGAGAGTGTTTATACTAGGAAGATACTGGATTTTTATTTGGGTTTCCTTGGCAAGGGGTGTCTGGGGGAAAGAGGAAATATGGCATTTGGGCTCTGTGAGGAAGATGGTTGCTTAAAGGAACTGGGGTGTTTGAATAGGCTAGAGGAAGAGGCATAAGAGGGCCATGTATCTGGGCCCCAGTAAGAATAAAAGGGAGCATCTAGGCTTCTATTGGGAGGCCCTTGGTGGAGCAGAGAGTGAAACACTTGGTGTCTGGTCACAGGTTCCGGCACGTTTTGGGGGAGGCGCCTGTAGGACCCAACGTACTCAATGAGCTTCCAGCGCAATGTCCGATCGCTCGGGGCCGACTGCCAAGGGGAAGGATGGAAAGAAGTATTCCTCGCTCAACCTGTTTGATACATATAAGGGCAAGTCTTTAGAGATCCAGAAACCCGCTGGTGAGGGTCCTGCACTGATGTTCCTAATTATTGGAGGATGAGCATGAATGGGTCATGTATTTCAGAGCTCTTTGAAGGGAAACACCTGTAGTACATATATCAAAAGGTTAGAGGAACACTAAAGACTTTCCAGTTTTATCTTGGATCCTGTAGGGGACGTTGTGCTTTTGGTGAACACCAGCATCCTCCTACAAAGGCGTGTCTGTGGTTTCCTGTCTTTGGACACGTAAGAATTGGAGGCAAAGAAATGTGGACTTGGAGAAGTCTAGGGCCAGCTTGCTCCTTGCAGGCTCAAGATCAACCATCCCACATAGAATTACTGAGTGTAAAGCCCTTCAGCCTTCCTTGTTGATAGAATTTCAGAGACTGCCTAGGGCAAAGAGAGAGAAGCTTTATAAGAGAAGACGTTGGCGATGTCTGTAAACGGGGCCTCGGGTAGGATGCTGTCAGATTTCCCTTTAGAGGCATTTTCCATTCTCTCTCCATCTTTTCTCCAGTTGCCCCTCGCCATGGCCTGCAGAGTCTCGGGAAAGTTGCCATTGCTCGGCGTATGCCACCCCCGGCCAACCTTCCAAGCCTGAAAGCCGAGAACAAAGGCAATGACCCCAATGTCTCATTAGTGCCGAAAGACGGAACAGGATGGGCAAGCAAACAGGAGCAGTCCGACCCCAAGAGGTGGGTGGAAACCTGGGGGATCTAGAGTTAGGAATATTTTAACTTTGAACTTCAGGATGAATTGGGGCTTGTACTAATGTGGCCAGATGAGAGTCAGAGACAAAGAGGAAAGACCCTTTCCTGCATATTGCAGGACTCCTGTTAAATGACTAAGGAGTGGTACCTTTAATTTTTTGTCAGGTGTGAGGAAAGTTTGAAGAACAGATGACAGTCTATGCAAGCTTGATGAGCTTATGGTGTTTTGTCCTAAAACTTGTAAAAAGTAGTGAGAAGGCCTGGGTTTGGTTCCTGTCCTCCACCAGTTGGAGAAGCAGAGGAGCCGGTACCATCTCAGACTCTGAATAACCTTCCCACCTTACCATCCCTTCAGTTCCGATGCCTCAACCGCTCAGCAGCCGGAATCGCAGCCACTGCCGGCTTCACAGACGCCTGCCTCCAACCAATCGAAACGACCGCCAGCAGCCCCCGAGGTATCTGAAAAACTGGATGTTTTTTAGGGAGCAGGGGCAAGAATGGCTTGTAGCTCCTCATCATGTCACCATTATCTCTCTGCTTCCCCAGAACACTCCTTCGGTTCCAAGCGGGGTAAAGTCCTGGGCACAAGCCAGCGTCACCCATGGAGCACATGGAGATGGTAAGCACAAGGCTGTTTGAGGAGGTCTCTCTGGGCACCATAGTAGGCAGGAGTCCTGCACTATACCTTCAGCAAAGTGTTCTTGTAATCTTTTGGCAAAATTTTGGATCACATATTTGGTTTCTTGCAAAACACATGAGCAAGATTTGTTGCAGATTTATGTGAAAGTGAGAGGTGGGTATCCCCAAACTGATCTTGTTTCTTGAAGAATGAACACCTAATACATAGGGGGTGAGTTTGGAGGCAGAACTGGATCGGTACCTGTCAGAGCGTTACACTTTCACAGTGTATCCTCAGTAAAGATACTTGTGTCTCTTGTACCTCAACCCCAACAGGTGGAAGGGCATCAAGCCTACTGTCACGATTCTCTCGAGAGGAATTTCCGACCCTGCAGGCGGCTGGCGACCAGGACAAGGCTGCCAAGGAAAGGGAGTCTGCCGAACAGTTGTCTGGGCCCGGACCAAGCCTCCGCCCCCAAAGTGAGTGGCCACTATTAGTGAGTGAATGGGTTAGGAATCCACCTTTTGACCAGGATATTACCTTATTCCATTTCAGAGTGAAGTGCTGGCTTATTCATCTTTCTCCTCATCATTTTCAGCTATGTTCACTCTCTGTCTTTTCCAAAATACAGATTCTACAACTTGGAGGGACGGAGGTGGGCGTGGCCCTGATGAGCTGGAGGGCCCGGACTCCAAACTTCATCACGGCCATGATCCCCGGGGTGGACTGCAGCCTTCGGGCCCACCCCAGTTCCCTCCCTACCGCGGAATGATGCCGCCCTTCGTAAGTTAGGATATCTTCTTTTGGATTGATTGTGCTGGAAGCTAGAGTTAGGAGTTACAACTTAGTCTTTGGAGGGGACAGCTGGAAAGCAGAGGTCTGTGAGGGTGGGAGGATGAGAGGTTTAGGGCTGTGGTAGGCTGTTTGCTCCTCTAAGCGGCTACTGTTGGGCTCTTTTGCAGATGTATCCCCCATATCTCCCGTTCCCTCCGCCCTATGGACCCCAGGGGCCTTACAGATACCCCACGCCCGATGGGCCCAGGTGAGTAATTTAGGTCTGGATTTGTGCTTGGAGACAGGGGAAGCCTGCTGAGGAGATGGTTTTCTAGCCAGGAGGCTCAGTTTGTGATTATTCAATTCAGCCTTCATTTATCTTCTCTCCTTTCCCTTTTCATACACAGCCGTTTCCCCCGTGTGGCAGGCCCCCGAGGGTCAGGGCCACCAATGCGTCTTGTAGAGCCTGTGGGTCGGCCTTCCATTCTTAAAGAAGATAATCTCAAAGAGTTTGACCAGTTGGACCAGGAGAATGATGATGGTTGGGCAGGTGAGTGGATGTTAAGGACCAAGTATTTTAGTTTTGTTTTGGGGGTTTGGTTTGGTTTGGTTTGGGCCGCACTGTACAGCTTGTGGGGTCTTAGTTCCCTGACCAGGGATTGAACGCAGGCACTTGGCAATGAAAGTGTGGATTCCTAAGCACTGGACCGCCGGGGAATTCGCAAGTATTTCAGTTTTAAATAGCAAAATCTGATGAGAAAACAATGGTTCATTGTGGGAATAGACATTGAGGGATAGGGTAGATACCCGGAAGAAAGCCAAATCCTGGTGGAGAAGGAGTCAGAGGAGTGAAATTGACAGTCGTGGTGAATCTAGATGCCAGAGGGAAGAGGGCAGTTGGCCTTGGTAGCGCATCCAACCGTGTAGTGGTACTCAAGATGGGAGAGCAGAATGCTTGGGTTACCATGCTTCACTTTTCCCCTTAGGGGCCCACGAGGAGGTCGACTACACTGAGAAGCTCAAGTTCAGCGATGAGGAAGATGGACGAGACTCCGATGAGGAGGGACCTGAGGGCCAGTGAGTTTAGGGCTCTCTGGGGAGTGGAGGGGCTGTTTGTCTTATGGTAGTGTACTCTTAAAAGAGCTGGGTTGCAGCTGATTTTAATTCCACTGTTGGTCTCCTCACAGCAAGGAGTCCCAGTCAGCTGGTGGTGAGGAACGGCCCCCTGAAGCAGATGGCAAAAAGGGCAACTCCCCCGGCAGCGAACCACCCCCTCCCAAGACGGCCTGGGCAGAGACCTCTCGGCCTCCAGAGACAGAGCCGGGGCCTCCTGCCCCAAAGCCTCCCCCACCCCCACCCCACCGAGGCCCCGCCGGGAACTGGGGCCCCCCTGGGGACTACCCAGTGAGTGTCTACAATGAGGGGTTGAGAGGGTCGCTTTGGGGAGACTAGTTTCAGCTGAGTAATCGAAGCAGCAGTAATAAGAGGAAGCTGGAGGGAGGGCCAAAAATGGGCTGCAGTAAGTGTAGAGCTGTGGAGCATATCTGAAAGGGTTTGGAACATCGTTGGTGTTAGGCGGGTTAGGGTGAAGAGAGAAATGCTAGTTAGGAAAAACAAGGACACCTGGGGTCTTTGGGTCTTGAAAAAGAAGAAAAAAGACTAGGATGATGAGTTTGTCCCTGCCATGAGAGGCCATCAGCCCCAAGGCCTGGTCTTTGTACCGGCAGCTAGAGACAGTTGATTAGTCTGTGAAAGAGATAGTAAGAAACATAGTAACTGACACCTCTGACCCTGCTGGGTCTGCCCACTGACAGGATCGCGGGGGCCCTCCCTGCAAGCCCCCAGCACCCGAAGACGAGGATGAGGCTTGGCGGCAGCGGCGAAAGCAGTCTTCGTCTGAAATCTCCCTGGCTGTGGAGAGGGCTCGGCGCCGGCGAGAGGAAGAGGAGCGGCGCATGCAGGAGGAGCGCAGGGCAGCCTGTGCCGAGAAACTCAAGCGACTTGATGAGAAGTTTGGGGCACCTGACAAGCGGCTCAAAGCAGAGCCTGCTGCACCACCTGCTACCCCTCCTGCTCCCGCTCCACCACCTGCAGTCCCCAAAGAACTCCCAACGCCTCCAGCTCCTCCACCGGCCCCAGTTCCAACACCTGAAAAAGAACCGGAAGAGTCGACACAGTCCTCTCCTGCCCAGTCCACCCCCACTCCAGGTGTGGCTCTGGCTCCCACTGCAGTGAGTGGTGGGGGCAGTGCCAATAGCACCAGCAGTGGCAGCTTCGAAGCCAGTGCAGGTATGATGGAGATGGTGATGGGTAGATCTTCTGTCTGCTTGGGGTTGAGGGTGCAGGTGGTAAGGATGTGAGTAAAGGAGATAAAAGGCAGTTTGGGTTCGTTGGACTGTCACTGGTATGGGTGAAATGGATCTTTTTGCTTCTATGGACATCTGAGGGGAAAAGGTTTTCTTACCTGAGTTCCTGAATAAGTAGTAACCTAAAACCACTTCCCTATAGGCCTAGAGTGGAGCAGGCCGAAGGAAGTGTTACTTTTGATGATTTCATGGGAAATTAACGCCACCACCATTGGCTTTTGAGAGACCTTGAAGTGTTTTCATGGGTTTTAAATGGGATAGTCTTATTTCTAGAGGGGCTGCTAGAAGTGAGTGCTGAAATTATGGGGTGTTCGTGGAATATCTGTTGGTGGACTAGATCGCTCTGATTATCTTTTTTTCAATGCAGTGGAACCTCAAGTGCCCTCAAAAGAGGGTCCTGAACCACCAGAAGAGGTTCCTTCCCCTGCCACACCCCCAGCCCCAAAGGCGGAACCCAAGGGTGATGGAGTTGGTCCCACCCGGCAGCCCCCCAGCCAAGGCTTGGGCTATCCCAAATATCAGAAATCATTGCCTCCTCGTTTCCAGCGGCAGCAGCAGGTGAAACTAAATTACTTCTCTTAAGGGCTGCTTCTCTGCTTGGTTTCAACATTTAGCCTATCCATAAGTTACTTCCTGGGTCCCTCTGCCAGTTCTGTCTCCGTTGTGTCACCTTAGTTTCTGTCTAGTCCAAGTGTCACATTGATGTGGGTTTTGTTTTTGCTAGTCCTGTGTTCTGGTTGGGCCTTTGATGCCTCTCACTCCTTTTGTCCTTCCCCAGGAGCAGCTGTTGAAGCAGCAACAGCAGCAGCAGTGGCAGCAGCATCAGCAGGGCTCTGCCCAGCCTACCCCAGTGCCCCCGTCACCACCGCAGCCTGTGACCATGGGGGCCGTGCCAGCTCCACAGGCTCCGCCCCCGCCCCCCAAGGCCCTATACCCAGGTGCTCTGGGCCGGCCCCCGCCCATGCCCCCTATGAACTTTGATCCCCGCTGGATGATGATTCCTCCTTATGTGGACCCTCGGCTCCTCCAAGGCCGGCCCCCTCTGGACTTCTACCCTCCTGGTGTGCATCCCTCTGGTAAGACACTGTAGACGAGGTGGGGCGTCAGGGACCCCTTAGTCTTGGGAAGTAGGTATCCTTGTCTTGTTATGGGGATGAAGGGCAACCAATCAAGAGGGGAGCTTAGCACTCCCAAGATAGCTCTTTGTTGCAGGAGTCAAGTAGTAATGCCCACCTAAACCAAGATTCCCTTGGGTGGAGGGATTGAGAGATTGATCTGTAGGGAAGCTGAGTGGCTCACCATGTTTTAGGAGAGCAGGCACTGTCTCCCAGGAGATGGAGGCACTGACATTGACCGGACTGATGTGGAGGATTGAACTGGGGAGGTGCTTTGGGTCTGGAGGGCCTGTAACATAAAAAAGGATACTTTTTCTCATACTGTTTGGTTTTCTCAGGCCTAGTTCCCCGGGAGCGTTCAGACAGTGGGGGCTCAAGTTCAGAGCCATTTGAGCGCCATGCACCCCCCCTCTTACGGGATCGGGGCACCCCACCAGTGGATCCAAAGTTGGCTTGGGTAGGAGATGTCTTCACCACCACACCTGCTGACCCCCGCCCACTTACTTCACCACTGCGCCAGGCTGCTGATGAGGATGAGAAGGGGATGAGGTGAGTGTGAGTAGAGAAATGGGAGGGTTTCTAGCAAACACACCTAGAATAGGTACTTTGGATTATCGGTGAAATGATAGGAATAAACATGAAAGGAGTGTTTGGGTCGTAGTAATAAAGCATTGTTTCCCCACCTAGTTCATTTTCCTCGTCTTGAGATACTTACTTCCATCTTTTCTGTCTCCCTCTTCAGGAGCGAGACCCCTCCAGTACCTCCCCCACCACCCTATCTGGCCAGTTATCCAGGCTTTCCTGAGAATGGAGCCCCTGGGCCCCCAATCCCTCGCTTTCCTCTGGAGGAGCCAGCTCCCCCAGGGCCCCGTCCACTCCCCTGGCCCCCAGGCAATGAGGAGGCAGCCAAGATGCAAGCTCCACCACCCAAGAAGGAAACCCCCAAGGAGGAGGCTCCACAGCTGACAGGGCCAGAAATTGGTCGAAAGCCTTCCCGAGGAATTGGAGGCCAAGGCCCCCCACCACCTCGCAGAGAGAGCCGCACGGAGACCCGCTGGGGCCCACGCCCAGGCAGCAGTCGTCGTGGGATCCCTCCAGAGGAGTCAGGGGCCCCTCCCCGCCGGGCTGGGCCGATAAAGAAACCCCCACCGCCTGCGAAAGTTGAAGAGCTACCCCCCAACCCCAAGCCCCTTGAACAGGGGGATGAAACCCCCAAGGCTCCAAAGCCAGACCCGTTGAAGACAGCGAAGGGAAAGATAGGTGGCCCCAAGGAGACCCCACCCAGTGGGAATCTTTCCCCTGCCCCAAGGCTTCGGAGGGACTATTCCTATGAAAGAGTGGGTCCTACCTCGTGCCGGGGTCGGGGCCGAGGGGAGTATTTTGCCAGAGGGAGGGGTTTTCGGGGGACCTATGGGGGACGGGGGCGGGGAGCCCGAAGCCGGGAGTTCCGCAGTTACCGAGAGTTTCGAGGAGATGATGGACGTGGAGGTGGGACAGGGGGACCAAACCATCCTCCCCGAGGCCGCACTGCCAGCGAGACACGGAGTGAGGGCTCGGAGTATGAAGAGATCCCCAAGCGGCGCCGGCAGCGGGGCTCAGAGACAGGCAGTGAGACCCACGAGAGTGACCTGGCCCCCTCAGACAAGGAGGCCCCCACTACCAAGGAAGGAGTACTTACGCAGGTCCCTCTTGCTCCCCCATCATCAGGAGCACCTCCTTCACCAGCCCCCGCCCGCTTTTCCACTGCCCGAGGTGGGCGAGTCTTCACTCCCAGAGGGGTGCCATCCCGTCGGGGACGAGGGGGTGGGCGGCCCCCTCCCCCCATTTGCCCGGGCTGGAGCCCCCCAACCAAGTCCCTGGCTCCAAAGAAGCCTCCAACAGGTCCTATGCCACCAAGCAAGGAGTCTCTGAAAGAGAAGCTGACTCCGGGGCCTCTGTGCCCTATGGCCCGAGGAGGCAGCAGTGGAGGCAACAATGGAGGCATGGGTGTGGAAGACGGGGAGCGGCCCAGAAGGAGGCGACACGGGAGGGCTCAGCAGCAGGACAAACCACCTCGTTTCCGGAGACTGAAACAGGAACGAGAGAACGCTGCCAGAGGGGCTGAGGGCAAGCCCTCTTCCCTAGCTCCTCCAGCCTCTACACCTGGGTCAGAGGAGGCCCTCACAACAGTAGCAGTGCCCCCACCACCTCGCCGGGCAGCAGCCAAGTCTCCTGATCTGTCAAACCAGAACTCGGACCAAGCCAACGAGGAGTGGGAGACGGCCTCTGAGAGCAGCGACTTTGCCAGCGAGCGGCGGGGGGACAAGGAAGCTCCGCCACCAGCACTGCTGACCCCCAAAGCTGTGGGGACTCATGGAGGAAGTGGAGGTGGTGCTGGACCAGGCATCTCAACCATGTCCCGTGGAGATCTGAGCCAGAGAGCCAAGGATTTGAGCAAGAGGAGCTTTTCAAGTCAGCGACCCGGTATGGAGAGGCAGAACCGGCGCCCAGGCCCAAGCAGCAAGTCTGGCGGCGGTGGCGGCAGCAGTGGAGGAGGTGGTGGGGGTCCTGGGGGGAGGGCCGGCCCAGGGCGAGGGGACAAGAGGAGCTGGCCCTCTCCCAAGAACCGAAGGTGGGTACGGGCAGGTGGTTCAGTTTATTCTTTTGAATTGTTAGGTTGGGGGAGGGGAGAAAACCTGTTAGAGAAGTCGGGTTGGATGCAGTGGAGTTGGAGGTCAGTGCATGGGGTGAGCTGTTAGGCACCAGGCCCTCTGTGTTCAGGTGAAGTGGCTGGAGAGTGGTGGACGGCATCGGAAGCACCCGTGTTCCTTGCTTTCCTTTGTGCACCTGTACGAGTAAAAGTTCCTTAGAAGTGTGGGGAAACAAGGATTCCCTGGCGGTCCCAAGGTTAGGACTCTGCGCTTTCACTGTCCGGGCTCAGGTTTGATCCCTGGTTAGGGGACCAAGATCCCAGGAGTTGTATAGTGTGGCCAGAAAAAAAGTGCTCCAGAAACACCTGGATTTTAGCACAGAGAACAGGTTGAAGATGAACAGGTGGACGAGAGTTGTAAGGAAAACAGTAACAGTTTCGTAAATACTGGAGCTGATTCTTTGTTCTCTTCAGCCGTCCCCCAGAGGAGCGTCCCCCAGGGCTCCCTCTGCCTCCCCCGCCCCCCAGCAGTTCTGCGGTCTTCCGCTTGGACCAAGTTATCCACAGCAACCCTGCTGGCATCCAGCAGGCTCTGGCTCAGCTCAGCAGCCGCCAAGGAAGTGCAGCTGCGCCAGTGGGGCACCCAAGGCCCAAGCCTGGGCCGCCCCAAGCCCCTCAAGGCCCCTCTCCTCGGCCCCCCACCCGGTATGACCCTCAGAGGGCCAACAATGACGACGGCAATTCAGGTAAGCTGGAGGAGCTAAGGGTTCCCAGGGCGTTGAAGGGGGAAGTGTGTGGCCCAGGAGTCCTGGTGCTAGGTGTCTGTACTGAGGGTGGTAGGATTGGGAGGTGGAGTACAGAGGGCAAAGCTCAGTTTGGTGATAGTCAAGGCAGACGCTGATGAATTTCCCCTTCTCCCCAGACCCCCATTTCGAGGAGCCAGGGCCGATGGTGAGGGGGGTGAGCGGGACGCCCCGGGACTCTGCTGGAGTTAATCCCTTCCCCCCCAAACGGCGAGAGCGGCCACCTAGGAAACCAGAGCTGCTGCAGGAGGTGAGGGACTGGGTTGAAGTATTTCACTGCTCTCACTTTTGAAAGCTCTAGTTTCATGTTTTCTCCACTCTTTTTCCTATATCTGCTATTGTGTTTTCACCCCATATTCTGAGCGTTGGTCACTGCTTATTTCTCGTTATCTCCCGTTTTGCCCCACACGTGTGGTTCTATGTCTTACTTGCTTGCATTGCCCAGTTCCCATCTCATTCATGTTTTGTTTTTGGACTCTCATTTTTAGGAATCACTGCCACCTTCTCATAGCTCTGGATTTTTGGGCCCCAAACCCGAGGGCTCAGGCCCTCAGGGGGAGTCCAGAGATGCAGGAACAGAGGCCCTGACCCCTCACATCTGGAATCGTTTACATACTGGTGAGTTCAGCTGAAAAGGAAGGACAATGTTAGAGGACTTAGAGCAAGGTGGACCATAGAACTGTCTTCTCTCACTTCTGTGTGTTGGTGCTTTTCCCAGCCACTAGCCGAAAGAGTTACCAGTCTGGCTCCATGGAGCCTTGGATGGAACCCCTGAGTCCTTTTGAGGACGTGGCTGGCACAGAGGTGAGAGAGTAGGGGGGAGTGTCTGAGCTGGGATGTTGTTTAATACCGGCCCTACTTGCCCAACTGTCCTGGGATGAGTGTGGGGCTGTTCGTCACATGGTCGTCTACTTTCTATAGTTTGTCTGTGTGTACCTCATTCAGGTATTGGGGTGCTTCCTGCTCTGACTTAACTCCTTCTCCACTCCTCTCAGATGAGTCAGTCTGACAGTGGGGTGGACCTGAGTGGGGATTCTCAGGTGTCATCAGGTCCCTGCAGCCAGCGAAGTTCCCCTGATGGAGGACTCAAGGGGTCAGCAGAGGGGCCCCCCAAGCGACCTGGAGGCCCCTCACCCCTGAATGCTGTTCCTGGTGAGGGTCCACCTGGCTCTGAACCCTCTGAACCTCCTAGGAGACGGCCACCTGCCCCCCATGATGGGGACAGAAAGGTAAACAACCAATAAAGGATAAGAAGAATGTTTCTGGGACTTTGGCCTTGCTTTTGTCTCCCCTTTCTTCTGCCTGTGTGTGCTGATTTGAGCTTCCTTTTCCTCCCCCTACCCCTACTTCACTGTGTTGCCCCACTTAGGAGCTGCCCCGGGAGCAGCCTCTGCCCCCTGGGCCCATTGGCACAGAACGACTGCAGCGTACAGACCGAGGCCCAGAGCCTGGCTCCCTCCGGCCGTCCCATCGACCTGGTCCTCCAGTCCAGTTTGGTACCAATGATAAGGTCTGCGTGGACTGGATCGGGGTGTCTTGGCTTGGGTGGAGAGAGGGGAAGGACTGGAAGTGGGGGAGGACACGTGTCTGAATCATGGACCATCTCCCCTGCCTCATGATCACAGGACTCAGACTTGTGCCTGGTTGTGAGAGAGAGTTTAAAAGCAGAGAAGGAGTTAACAGCATCAGTTACTGAGGTAAGTGGGAGAGTGAGGTTTTGAGGACAGGCTTTGGACACCTGGAGGAGAGTCTGGGAGTGACCTGGGCATCCAGGCTGCATAGATGGCCCTCTTGACAAGGCTTCTCCTTCCCAGGCCATTCCCATGGCCCGAGACTGGGAGCTGCTCCCCAGTGCTTCTGCCTCAGCTGAGCCACAATCCAAGAACCTGGCTTCTGGGCACTGTGGCCCCGAGACCAGCTCCTCAGGCCAGCGCTTGTACCCTGAGATCTTCTATGGCAGCCCTGGGCCTCCCAGTTCTCAGGTAGGTCTTGCTTCCTATTCAAGGACCCCTCTCTGTCTGCTGTCCCCTAAAATCAAGCCTTTCCTATTTGCAGTTTTTAAAATTTCTCTTCCTGCTTTGCTGTAGTTAGTGGGGTGGGTGAGTTTTTTTGACCAGGAAAACGAGCTGTTCCATTCTTGCTCTCCTGCAGGTCTCAGGAGGAGCCATAGACTCTCAATTACATCCCAACAGTGGAGGCTTCCGTCCTGGGACACCCTCACTGCACCCTTACAGGTAAGACTTATCTCAGAAGGACATGGAACTGTGTTCAGGGAAAGAGAGAAGGGGAAGACACTTCTAGGGTACCTGGAGGGTGGTGGACTTCCACTTCAGACTAAAGGAGTTGACTGGTTCCTGATACCTCTCCCCCGCCTTGGCCCAATTTCCCTCCAGATCACAGCCCCTGTACCTCCCCACGGGCCCAGCCCCGCCCTCGGCACTGCTCTCAGGGGTAGCTGTCAAGGGCCAGTTTCTGGATTTCTCCGCACTGCAAGCAACAGAGCTGGGGAAGCTGCCGGCTGGAGGGGTTCTCTACCCTCCACCTTCCTTCCTCTACTCTCCAGCCTTCTGCCCTAGCCCTCTGCCAGACCCACCCTTGCTTCAGGTGAGAGGCGGGCGGATGCTGGGCTTAGGGGTAGGAGTGGGGTGCTTGGGAGTTGACATTGTCCTCCCTGTTCCCCAACAGGTGCGACAGGATCTGCCATCCCCCTCAGATTTTTATTCTGCTCCTCTGCAGCCTGGTGGCCAAAGTGGCTTCCTCCCCTCAGGAGCCCCTGCCCAGCAGGTACTTTTTATTTTCCCAGTCCCCTTTGTGCGCTTTGCCTTCCAACTCCAGCGTTTTTTGTTACTTGTTTGGACTCTTCCTGGTTTTCTGACATTCCTCCCTGCCCCCAACACACTCTGCCCTGTTTCTCATTACAGATGCTTCTGCCCATGGTGGACTCACAGCTGCCTGTGGTGAACTTTGGCTCCCTGCCACCGGCACCACCTCCTGCCCCACCCCCTCTCTCTCTGTTACCTGTGGGCCCTCCTCTGCAGCCCCCCAGTCTGGCTGTGCGGCCCCCACCTGCTCCTGCTACTCGGGTGCTGCCTTCACCTGCCAGGCCCTTCGGCCCTAGCTTGGGGCGAGCAGAGGTAAGGTACAGGAGCTGAAGTGCTAGGGAACCCCGAGACTCAGGGGTAAGGATTCAGTATCAGGATGAAGACGTGGAGAGGCAGGACGCTCATGAGTCTTTTTTCCTTCAGTTGCACCCAGTAGAACTGAAGCCGTTCCAGGATTATCGAAAACTGAATAGCAACCTTGGGGGACCTGGGTCATCACGGACTCCCCCATCTGGAAGGCAAGAGAAGGGAATGGGGAGAAGCCATCCCCAAGGATTTACTTTCTTTGGGGACCAGAGGGGGGTCTGAAGGTTGCCTCAAATATCCTTTCTCCAGGTCTTTCTCTGGCCTCAATTCCCGTCTCAAGGCCCCACCTTCGACCTATAGCGGAGTCTTCCGCACACAGCGCATCGACCTCTACCAGCAGGTGAAGGAGAAATCCCTGTAGGCACAAGTCCGAGTTGAGTTTCCTCCTGAGTTCCCACCCTTCCATCCCTGACCTCCCTGATTGACTTAATTCTTCCACATGTGCCTGCCCCCCAGGCCTCCCCACCAGATGCCCTGCGCTGGATGCCGAAACCTTGGGAGCGGACAGGGCCACCTTCTCGAGAAGGGCCATCCCGAAGGGCAGAGGAGCCTGGGTCCAGAGGGGACAAGGAGCCTGGATTGCCCCCACCCCGCTGAGGGAGTTCCCTTTGCCCCCCACCCCCCGGGGCTTGTATATAGATTATAAATATATATAAGGGGGAAAGGGGTGGGTGGGGAAGGGTTGTCAGGCTGGTGCCTTGCTTCCCCTCCTCTCCCCTCCCCTCATCCCCTATCCCTGGGGCCGTTTGTTAAAAAAGAATAAAAGGATTAAAAAAAATTCCAAATGATTTGGGGGATGGGTTGGTTGGTTGCAGTCTCTTATGTCATATTCAGTGCCCAAGTGATCTGTAGAGTGGTTTCAGTTAGGCAAATATTTGTTACTTTACCTCGGTGACCACTTTTAATCACCTCAAAACAAGTGTTATCTTAGAAGTTTCATGGGCCAGGAATTAGGTTTTGTTTTTTTGTGCCAGTGAGGTTGGTTTGTACCTGACAGCTGGGTCGGTCCTATAGAGCTTTGCTTGCATATATGGGGCCATGGTGGGACATCTGGATGGTAGAATGCCATTAGATTGTCAACCAGTGTCTTTACATGGCTTCTCCAGCAAGATTTCTGAGTCATCAGGCCTCTCACGTCCCTGAGCCAGCGTTCCAGAGGTCTTGGCAGACGCTGCAAAGGTTATGATTTGGCCCTAGGTTTCTGCCAGGTTTTGTTTGTCAGCACCAAGCTAGCTAAAGGAGGGGCATGACAACTGCTTCTAAAAAGAAATAGTGGACAGCCCATAGCCACACATCACTTTGGTCCTGTCTGCAAACCAGAAGTGTCTTTTTAGTCAGACTCTGATAGGAACAGTGGGTGAACAGTGGGCTCCTTGAACTGGGTAGACCAGTTCCACCATAGTCAAAGTTGGCTGAGTTACCCTGGTACCACTGCATGCTGGTAAAGCCAAGACTTATATAGGTCTGCAGCTACTTGGCAATTAAGTGGGGTTTTTTTACTGTTTTGAGAGTCCTATCCTAGCATGCACCTGAGCAGGTTTCTTTCATTGCTTTTGAAGCATTCCTTGAAAATGGCCAACTCTACAACAGGATACTGCTCATCTGTTCATGGTAAAATGTTAAAAGCTGTCTAGTATAGCTGGGTTGCTGGAAATTATGAAACCAACTTCATAGAAAATTAAAGCATTTAGACTATTTAATGAAGACAATTTATAGACAGAGAGCCAGGAAAATCTGACTTTTTATTTCTTAAATACTGTAAAGGAAGAAGGGGGGGAAATGGTCCCCTGATGATGGAGGGCCATGGAGCTAGGGATCATCAGCAAAGGCCCTGTGGGCATTCGGGAAGCGCTGGGGGCTGTAGTTGGGGTCTTCCTGCAGTCGCTTTTGTATGTCAGCCCGGAGCTAGAGAAAGCAAAGGAGATTGGAGTGGCACAGGCGCAGACCCTAAGACCCCAGCAAGCACATGAGCCATCCCTTAGGAGGTACCGTTTCCCCCACCAGCCGTATACTGTCCAGGAACCCAGTAATAGCATCACTGAGGCTTCCCAGACGCCTCCAGGAAAACATTGTAAAACCAAGTGGTAGTCCCAGACTCACCAGTTCACCTCTGAAGGGATCCAGGGAAGAGGGACCCTAGCCCAACCCCTCCCACTAGACCATCCCTATGCTGCTTCAAGGTGGGGGCACCTGCTGCCTGTAGCTCTCCTGAACCTCTGGTGCCTCCAGGTCCCGGCTCAGGCTCTCGGGGCTCGTCAGGGGCCGAGCTCCGGCTGCCTTAGCTGCCCGGCTCACGGCCTCTGAGAGAAGCAGCTGGGGGCCCTCACCCTGCATCGTCTGGGGGACAGGGGGTTGAGAGGGAAAAGAGGATCAAGGTCAGATCCAGTGCCACCACCCAGCTCACCCTCTGCATGAGTCAACCACTGAGCCTCCATGCTAGTGGAGAGAACAGAGACAGTCCGTGTGTAGTTTTGTCCGTCTCTGGCCAAAAATGGCATTTGAATGTGCTGGACTTGGTCTCCAAAGCAAGAGAGAGAGGATGGGTCAAGCCATCCAGCATTCTCAGCTAGTCCACAAGAGGATGCCTGCCTTAAGAAAGATGTGCCCTAGTCAAACAGGGTTTGGGCAATTGTGGGGTGACAAGACTGCTGGCAAACAGCAATGCAAAGGTCCCAGAAGGGTTTCCTTGTCAATTAAACGAGGGGACTAAAAACCAGGATGAATTCCTGTCTCTAGTTTGATTCTAAGCACAACAGGGGAAATCGGATACAGAGGGATCCTCAGCGAAGAGGCAAACCAACCTTGCGTCTCTTGGCAGGCATACCACTGAGGTAGGCATCACTCAGGGGGGGCTGCGGTTTCACTTTCCGCTGGCTCTGAATGTCCTGCTGGATAATAGGGACCCATTCCTGGGGAGGGAAGGATAATGAGAAAGTAGCAATCGCCACAGCCTTCAGCTGCCTTAACCCACCAACCCCCTCCTGACACTCACTGGGGGGACTGCAGCTGCCCAAGGTTCTGTCTCAGAGGAAGCTCCATCCTGTTCGTCTCGGGAGCCCCCCTCAGGAGCAGGAGGTGGGCCTCGGGACATGGCCTCTTCTGCTGTAGTTCCAGGGGCCGGGGAAGCATTCTCCCGCTGGGAGTCAGACAGTGGGAAGACCCAGGCTTCAGATTTCTCAGCCTCCAGCCCTTCCGCCCAGCCCTCCACTCCACGTTAGCTGACTCCTCAACCTCTCCCTGGTACCTGAGGCTCAGGGGAAGTTCTCTCTGATCCCTGAACTTCCATTGGCTCCTCAGGAAGTGTCTGTGAGAGGGGGCAGAGAAGGAGACCACCACAAAAGGCCCTCTCAGATCTCTCTGGTTCCCTCAAGTCCCCTAAGCCCACAGTCCAAGAGGACCCTCTTACCTGAGGGGGATCCCCAACCCTGCGAACGTATCTGAGAATGGCATCAGGGCCTACAGGCATGTGTTCCAGTACCACCTGCAGCCTCAGTCCCATCATAGTGGTCAGCCAGCTCACCAAGGACGGATTCACTCCACGAGACATGCGACGCTGGGGGAAGAAAGCAGACTTGAAACACAAAACCCTCAACTGGCCTTTGAAAGGCACCAAAGCACAAAGGGGGGCAGTTTGGAGGAAAAAAAATTGCAGGATACCAAAACCTGAGAAAAAGCAAAAGGCTGGGGATCTGGGACTGAGTAATGCTTACAATTCGGCCATTGATGACAGCAGCAAGCTCCATCTGCTGTCCCCCCAAGCAGTGCAGGTTCAGGGCCAAGCATTCAAACAGGCCCTGGTTACACAGCTCCAGCAGTCGGGCCCCAAATCCACTGTCTGTGGGCAACACAGAAGGACAGAATGCTGGTACCTGGCAGCCCTGAGCATCCAACATGCCCCCTCACTCTGGCTCAGCCAGCCCCTGACCTGTGCAGTGCATCACATGAGCAGCAATGCTGTTAAATTGCTCTTGGAGAAATTCCAGGTTTGTTCGGATGATGTCCACACCTGGCTGAACTTGCACCAAAGACTGAGAGAGAAGACACAAGAAGACCCCCAAATCAGAAACCCAGACAGACTGGGAGTCAGGGAAGCAGCAGCTGGAACAACAGCCACCCTGACCACAGTCAGGAAAGGAGCGGCTGGAAAAGGGATACTCACAAAACTCTCCCGCACATATTCTTCAAGCCCCGTGATCAACGCGTGGGTTGCCGTCTGCGGGCGGGTGGAGATAGCACAGGTTAGAACAAACCCCACCCCTCAAGACATGTCCCCCTCCTCCCCTAGCAAGCCCAGAGCTTCGGCTGGGGCAGTCACAGCTTTAGGCAAGGCGTAAACGAAGTCAGAAATAAGTAACAAAAAGTGAGATGGAGAACTCTGGGCCCAAGGTCTTCATTTACCCGGATGTTACCAGGTGTGGGCTCCTGGCCACCCAGGTAGTGCTGGTGGAAGAAAGACCGCAGCTGGGGCTGGAGCCGCTGCAGGGGCTGGAAATGCCCGTGGAGCAGCATCACCACATCCACCATGGAAAAGTTCTGGCACAGAAGAGACAGCAGGGCCCCGAAGAATCCTAGAGACAAGGACTGAGGTCAGCAGTGGCCTTTACCACCTGGCCTGCCCTCCAGCCCATCAGCCTCATCCCACCATCAACAAAGGCCACCAACTCTCCCCTGGCTGCCCGATCCCTAGAGAAGGCAGGACACCCTTATCTGCTCACCGAGAGCCCCATCGGCCCCGGGCTCAAAGATGTTGCTGGACCCACTGAGGCGCTGTATGAAAGCAGCAATGCTCTCACTGCTGCCAGCCCGGGCCCCCAGGGAGCCCAGCAGCGAGCTCAGCACACCCTGCACCACTGAGGTGAAGAACTCCAACGGCAGGCTTTCAGGACCCACGCTGCCAGGACTCCCGCTGCCACCAGAAGGGGACCCCGGTGGGGGTGCTGTCTGCTGCTCTGGGGCCGGAGGGGGCGGTGGGGGTGGAGGCGGCGGAGGAGGGGGAGCAGCTGTTTGTGTTGCCTGCACGAGAGAGAAGGAATAAAGAACAAAGAGTGAAATCAGAATGAGGACATAGAAAGGCATTATGCTTAGTTGCTCAGTCAGTCGTGTCCGACCCTGCAACCCTATCGACTGTAGCCTGCCAGGCTCCTCTGTCCAAGGGGATTCTCCAGGCAAGAATACTAGAGTGGATTGCCATGCCCTCCTCCAGCGGATCTTCCCAACCCAGGGATCGAACCCAGGTCTCCCGCACTGCAGGCAGATTCTTTATCAGCTGAGCCACCAAGGAAGCTCATGAATACTAAAGTGGGTAGCCTATCCCTTCTTCAGGGGATCTTCCTGACCCAGGAGTCGAACCGGGGTCTCCTGCATTGCAGGCAGATTCTTTACCAGCTGAGCTACCAGGGAAGCCCCAAAAATGGCACTGGGGAGGCACAAATCCACAGGGGTCTGGAAGGTATGGCCCTCTGTTCCAGTCTTTGCACCTTACAGCAGAATACACATGGCAGCTTCTCATAAGCTAAGTCGGGTTGAGCAGTTACCCTCTGAACGGGTTAGCTCATGAAAGCAGGGACACAATTACTGTGCTTCTCTCTCCCAGCCTGTTTTCCTCATCTACCAAATGGAGGGTGCTGAGACAATCAATTCCCAATGTTCCTTCCCAGTGGCAACAAGACACCCAGTACCTGGCTGGGCTCAGGAAGAGGAAGGCTGAAACGGAGAGTCAGCCAGCCACTCACCTGCAAGAAGTCCGTCATGCCCTGGAGAAAGGCGGGTACACCAGGCATCGCCACAGTAATGGTGGGAGAAGCCATACCAGGCCCTCCAGTTCCCGGCCCAGCAGGCCCCAGCAGGTTCCCCAGGAGCTGAGAGAACTGAAGATCAGAGGTGGAGGCTTGAGGGGGCGGAGGCTGGGCGGGCCCCCCGGGGGCAGGGCCAGCTGTGGTAGCCGTGTTGGTGGTGCCAGAACTGGCTGACGCAGTGGCAGGGGCTGGAGATGGAGCCATTCCTGGGGTCCCCTGAGCTACAGAGAACAAAAGAAGACAGCTGAAAGCTCAAGGAAAACAAGACCCCACAGCATCTCCATTCTGGTGGAGAGAACTGGGAAACTGCTTCCATCTGAGGTGGAGAAGGACACGGACTCACCCACAAGGACAGGCTGCATAAGAAGCTGCCCCACGAGGCCGCTCACCATCTGGGCTAAAGAGGCGTTGGTACCCAAACCAGCGCCCGGCTGAGGGGAGAGGACAAGAGCAGGCTTTCAGACTTGGCCTCTCCATGTCCCACCACAGGAGTTTCTCCCCACACTCTTCCCCGATGGGACTCCCCTACCCCTAACTCACCAGAGCCCCTGAGACTGGGGGCCCCCCAGGATGGGAAGGCCGAGCCTGTGGAGGGGTGGGCCGGGCAATCACCAGCCGGGTGGGAGCTGTCGGGAAGCCTGGCACCTGCTGTCCTGTGGGTGGCAGAGGGGAGAGACCGAAGACGGCTGAGGGCCCAGTCCAAGCAGGCCAGCAGATGACACCCACCACCGTGGACCGGGGCCCCCTCCCAGGCTTCCCCTTTCAGGTTGTTACCTGCGGCCGCGGAGGCAACAGCTGCCACCATGGCCTCATGAGTGATCTGGTGGGCGACGGCGTGCATGAACTCAGGGGGCAGGGAGGGCAGCTGGATGAGGGTGGAGCCTGGGGGGTGGGTCTGATGTAACCTTGACCCTGGACCCCCTTCAACCCACCCACTCGGCCCTACCCCTTCTCTATCCAGAGCTCAGCCTGCTCTGATGCCCTCACTCTTACCCAGGGTCTGGCCATGACCAGGGGGTCCTAGGGGGCCAGTGGGAGCACTCGGAACTCCACCAGGCTGTGTGCCAGAATCTGGGCAAGGAGAGAGAGACAGTGGCTCTGAGACAGGCAGGGCCAAGGTCTAACTGGATCCTCCCGAGATCAGCATGCTTCAGGCCTCCACTCTCCCGACCAGAAAAATGGCCTTTCACTCCATCCAGATGGGGAGGAGACGCTCCCTTCACCACGCACACAACTCTCTGGAGGACAGGCCGTTCTTCCTGCCCCTCCCCACACACGCCAACTTAAAGAGACTGTGCTCTGTGCCCTCAGCCACCACCACCAGCCCTAGCCTCTCCTTTCCCACCCTGGCACCCCTACATCTCAGCACCAACCCCAGACCCCTCCTTGCGCTGCTCTGCTCTGCCAGCGGCTGTTCCCAGCTCACCTTGGATGTTCATGTGCATCATGACCACGGGTTCCACGCTCTGGTGGGAAATCCGGATGACCCTCGGGTGGCTGGTGGTCGGTGGGGGAGCTGGCCCTGGCGGGGAAGCCCCCTCATTCGAAGACTCAACGGCGGTAGAAGAGGGGGCCACGGACGAGGCCTGCCCAGCACCAGCGGGAGGTGCCTCCGCACTTGGAGTCGGGGGGGGCCGTGTCCCATTCCCCGTCATGGTCACAGTGGTCCCCACATTGATCTGGACGACAGAGATGACGGGGCAAACGTGAGAAAAATACAAGAGCCTAACCCAGAGCACCCCATGATACACTTCTAAAGTCTCCTCCATCCTGGGTCACCATGTTTGCAAAGTCTGCTCCCCTCCCAACCTCCTTGGAGCCCAACAGCTACAATGGATCACTCCATCAACAGCCCCCCATCTGCCCGCATCCAGGCTCCCCTCATCCACCTGGATGGGGATGGCCGCCTGCTGGAGCACCATGGGGGTGGTGTAGTGAGACATGGGCCGGACCACGTGCAGATGACGAGGGGGCGCACAGGCCAGATTGCAACGCAGGTCGGATAGCGCCACGAAGGTGTTGCCCAGCAGCCGCAGGCTCTCCCCCACCAAGTTGATCAAGCGCTGGTCCTCCTCACGGCCCTCTTGCTGTACTCCCCGGGGCCAAACACAGAAAGGCAGAAAGCATTAGACTAGGATCCACCTTATTAAAAAAGTAATGCCTTCTTGAGATTATCACATCCTCTTTGTCTTTTGAAGAAGGAAATGGCAACCCACTCCAGTATTCTCTCCTGGAAAATCCCATGGACAGAGGACTCTGGCAAGCTACAGGCCACTGGGTTGCAAAAAGTTAGACACGACTGAGCAAGTGAGGCTATGTCTTCAGGTACATCCTCTGAAGCTTCTGTATACATCAAATCTTTGCAAGTAAGCTCTAGTTTATACACACAAATAGCTTCCTTTGATAATAAACCCTACAGTGAATCAGTAAGCTATCACCTGCTAATCTCCCTTACTTTATAAATTTCCTAAGTAACTCATTTAGGGGATCATAAAAGTGTGAAGACAGTGAACACCATAAAGATGTCGAGGAGGAAAAGATCCCGCTTCCCTACCAAGGAGGAAACGGTCACTTCCTTCCTAATCTAAAGAGAAGCAGCTCTGTAGAAGATGACATCTTTTGGGGCGCAGGGCAGGGGAAGTGATCTACAGTTCGCCCTGCTCCATCTGGGGGTGCTGGAGATGAGGGGGTGGGTGGGCTCACATTGTTGTTATAGTCCGTGGTGGCAGCAGCGCCCAAAACCTCATAGTAGCGCTGCAGGAAGGGCTGGAGGCGGCTCTCAAGCCGTTGCAGCTCCTGAAGCACCTCGACGTACTCTGCAGGCGAAGGGTGGCTGTGGACAAAACCCAAAGCGGCCGTGAGCCAAGGCTTCCTTCAGATTCCTGCCCTTGCCACCCATGCCCCACTTCTCCTTGGCCTCCCAGAGCCCCAGCCCAACCCCCCTGACCCCCCCAAGGACTAACAGAACCTCTGTTCTTTAACCTCACCCAAGGGGGAAGGACAAGCAAAGACAAACTGCTTTTACCCTTTCCACCACACAATCCTGTACCTACAATGGCAAAACACTAACTCTTAAAAACCAGATGGGGCCTCTGGGTACTCAGGGGAGAGAATCTTGCCACCTCCGGGAGCACCATGTGGATTTCCTAACCCGAAGGAGGGCAGTGCCTCTGGCTCAGTGGCCAGTCTCAATCTCATTTACCTACTCCAGAGCCCCTCCCTGCCCCTCAACACTAACTCCACAAGCACCACCTCTGAACAATCTTCTCTCTCTCATCAGACCTTTTCCTGGTCCTTACACTTCACTTAGAATCCCCAACCCACCCCCACCCCAAAAGGTGCCCTCCCTCTCTCACTTGGGTGCATTTGTCTCTGGGGCAGATGCTGGGCCCGCTGGGGCTGGGCCAGAAGGGGTGAGCTCCGGGCTCTGGGCAGGGGCACGCTCCTCCACTTCTTCCGCCTCCATGGGCTCCCGAGGAGGCACTTCACTTTCAACCGGTTCTGACGTTTGGGAGGTCAAGGCCACTGGCTCCGGGGCAACCGTTGGCATCTGGGGTGGCGGCTGACTGTGCTGGGCTTGGGCCCCTCCTCGGCACTGAAGCGGGGGAAGAGTCAGGACAACAAAGGCAACGTGAGACTGCAGCAGATTACTCAGGTCAGAGCAGACTGAGTGGAGAAGGGGCACTAACTAGGCGCCCCGAAGGCAGGGCTCTGCATCTGAATCTCTGACTCCCTAAAACGTACACAAATTAGATCTGTGACAAACACCTATGATACTTACAAATAAACTATTAACAAAAACTAGGGATTGCTGTTTCCTAACCTCCAAGAGAAAAGAAGGAAAGGACCCTGGCTGCAAATACAAACCAATGAAGCTAAGCCATCCCAGCATCAAATATGATAACCAAGGAACAGGAAGGCAAGGAATCCTTCTTTAATTGCAAAGAGAATCAGCAGGGACAGGACAGCCTCAAACGAAAGATACTTTTTCTGCCCAAAAGAAAAAACACTGCAGAAAAGAGATTAGATTAAGAGGGAAGAACCCAGTGGATGTGACCAATCATGCCCTCATCCCTAGGCTAAGACAAAAGGGGTAGGAAAGATGGAGTGAGACAGGCAGACAGTGGCCAGCCTTGCCCACTCACCTCCATCCGGGAGAGTAAGGTCTGTATATCCCTGATCATATGCTGAGCCATCACCAGCCGCACTCGGGGCTCACTCTATAATGAAAGGAGGAAAATCAGGGTAGGTTGGAGATAAAGCCACGAGCTCCATTACCTACTAAACCAGGACCCAGCCCCATCTCCTCAGCCAGACCCACCCCCCACTTCGTGGCCTCCTTCTCCCAGATCCCCTTCCTTGACCCTCCCAGGCCCCATGATACCTGAATCGGGGCCTGTTCCATGTTGATGTGAACATCCACAGCAGAGCCGTCACTCTGGGGAAAGGGTAAGGGAAGTTGTTCTGGGAGAAGCCAAATACTAAGGCCCCCACACTTCCAACTGATTTTCTGGAGCCCAACCCCTCTAGCTCCTCAAAGACAGAGGCCGTTACCAGACCAGAGGGCCCACCAAAGCCCTTCTAAAGACTGACAACTCTCTTATGAACTCTTGGCTGCTACCACAACGAAAACTGCTCCCACAAAAACCCTCCCATGAGGAACACAAGCTTACGGGAAGATTGAAGGTTCCAACCATGACATAGCTGTTGGCATTCCGGTCATGAACAGAGGCCCCAGGCCCCCGAGTACCAGGCGTGGGTCCCCCACCATGGGTGGCTGAGGTGGACCCTGTTCCAGAAGATGCTCCAGAAGGGAGCTGAGTCTGAGGAGGAGCCCGTTCCACAAGGTGAATAACCTTTCCCCCAACATCTGCAGAAAAAAGATACACACCAAAATATCACATGATCGGGTAAACCCATAGCCTCAGCTCACTGCTCTGGACAGCAGCCTCAAGCTCTGCTCTGCCTCCCCCACCCTCTTACTGTATTCTTGGAGCTTCTTATCATCCTGCAGAACTCGTCCCTGGTAGATAAGCCGTTGTTTCTCAGACGGGATGCTAACAGAAGCAGCAATATGCTCCTTGAACTCCTTTACGTTCATCTATAGGGAAGAAGAAACATGACAAGGAATCAGGGAATGGAAGAAAAAGGACAGAAAAGGGACAGCTGACTTGTAAGGGGTAAAAACCACCCCATCCTAAAATTACTACCCATCTGTCTTAATTGTGAGGTAATTATTGAGCAAAGCCCTGAACTAGGGCAACACTTGTCAAAATACATACAATAAACGTAAGGAACTTCAGGTATAGGCCCAGGAGAAAACTACAGGGCTGAAGAGCAAAAACACCAACTGACATTCTCTTCTCTCCTTCTCTGCCTGGCTCCAAAAGGAATGTGTGTGCCTAGAGATACCGGTGACCCCTCCACAAACACAAAATGATACAACACTGTAATCTTAAAAATAAAAGCAATGACAAAGAAGATGTGGTAGAGAACCAGGTTAAGGAAGGCAGACTCAAGCAAGAAGAAAAAGGGGCAAAATCAGAAAAATATTTTTCCTAACTAGACAACTGACTTGTGAGAAGTACCCAGCTGTTTACAAACACCTAATCACAAAAGCCTGCACAGTCTCATTAAATACACGTAACAATGTGTTAAAACTATGGATCAACCTCCTTATAATTTTGTCTACTAAGGATCTACCTACATTACGAGCATTATTGGATCCGACTTCTATCCTTCAAAAACACAGCATAGACCTCATCAGTTTTTAAGACACTCTTCTACTTTAGGTCCTAGTGTTCTGTTTGCCTTCCCAAAAGCAGGAGCCATATCTGTCCCTTTGGGCTGGGGCTCATCTATCATGTTGGCATAAAGATTCCTCCTTCTTTCTTTCCCTCTGCATTGAGTTTTATCGGGCGGAGGAAAGCAAAGAAAATCTACCTCACCCAACAAAAGCCAAAGAGAAAACATCAGAAAATGTTCTGGATACAACATGAACAAAAGAATCAATGAGAGAAAATTTGAAAACCATAATATCAGGCTCTTCTTTCAGTACAAAGAACCTGTAAGAGGAAGAGTTAATGAGTGTCTCCCAGAAGTACTGGGGTCTCACCTGGGCCCCCACAATAAAGGTCCGGGTTTGAGAGTCCAGGGTCTTCACCAGCACCTCCAGGCTGTCAGGTTCCTCCATAGTGGTACTGGTACTATCATTGGGCTCCATGGCCGACAGCTCTCTAAGGAAGAATGTTAGGAGAAGGCCCGCTGTCGCCTAGAGCAGATTTTTATATACCCGGAAGCCTCCCCTGCCCGAGACTCCGCCCCATACCTAAAGAGTTTCTCCCACACGAGCACACACACTCACACCCGCCCCCATCCCCCTTCTGACTCCGGGGCACGGGGAGAGAAACACAAAGGGTAAGAGATCGACGGCACGGGGAGCTGGAGGGCGGCAGGTGGGAGGGGCTCAACGACGCCAATCATGGTAAGGGAGGGCCAGTAGAGCTAGGAAGACGGGAAAGAAGGAAACACGAGACCGGTGTCATCACCGGTCACGGCAGGACAAGGGCTCGAGAAGTCGGCAAACCCCGGGGACAACCAGAGAGCGAGGGTCGCGCCAGACTCTGCGGAGAAAGTGGTTTCGCGCACGCGCGCCACGCCACGCCCATCGAACCCGCTTAAGTCACTAGAGACCCGAAATGACGAACACTCACGGGGGGCCAGATAGGCGAGCTGTCTCCCTCTTCCACGTAGCCTCGGTGCTCTAGCAGATAGGCACAACTAACACACTCCAAACACATACACACATCCAAACACACACACACTCCAAACACACACACACACACACACCCTACCACCCAGCTCCGCCCCCGACTTCCCCACAGTACCGTCACTTCCGGTCTCCCCCAACCTGCCACCGACGGCCACTTCCGTTTCCCCGATAGTCTTTGGGGATCGTGAGGCGGTACTTCCGGCTCCCCCCAGGCCCCAAAGCTTTACTTTTGTGGGGCTTTTCCAGAAAGTCCGCGGCCCCAAATAGTGAGTTCCTGGCGGCGAGACGGGCCGGGGCCGGCCTAGATGGGAGGGAGCCGAGCACCCCGAAGAGCCGCCGCCACCGCCGTCGCCCGGGGGACCGTACTGCGCCTGCGTGCGTCCTACTACGCATGCGTGCACACTTAGGCACCTCCCACCCCAGCTGGCGCTGTTCAGTTCTCCCCTGCGCGCGCTTAAGCAATAGGGGGTAGTGGTGGCCGCTGTAAGTGCCTGAAAAAACCTCTACGAGATGGGACTCTTCGACTGCCTCGAGAGGCTTTGAGCAGTTGTGTGGATCTTGGAGTCTGGAGACTGGGGATTGTGCCTCGCTAATCTATGCTGAAGTCTTGGTCGGCAGAGAATTTGAGGCGGCACTGTCCAGGCCACCTAGAATTCTGTCTTCTCTTACCATCGTCCTCGCTGAGCCACTCCTTCGGCGCCTCCGGAAGTCACCCTTTCCATAGGCGGTTGAAGGTGGTTCTCGAGCTGATTTACGTGCGGTGGCGTCGTTGGGCCTGACCTCGGTTTTGCCCGGTGGGCGTTTTGTGGCGCCATGTTCTTCCCCGGCGGTGTGCAGCCGAGGGGACACGCCATGTTTTGGAGAAGCCAAGGATTTAGGACTTTTCAGGACTTTTGTCTTAAAAAGGACGACTCCGAGTTTGGGAATTGGAAACAAATGGGGTCAGACTGGAATGAAACACAAGACCCTGGGGGATTGAGAGGGCCGCCTAAGGGCTTCTACAGGCGGAAGGTCCGGTAGAGGTACCGTCCCTCTGCCCTCTTCTCCCCCCGCCCCTCGGGCAAGGGCCTGGGCCCCGCAGTGCTGCCACTGCTCCGGCCAAACCCGTTGTTGCCGGTGTATCTGCCTCCGGTGCCTGTCCTTTCTGGGATTTGCAGCTTATACTTAAGTCCCGGTACTAAAAGTTTTAATAAGCATCTGTATAGTGAGCCCCTAGTTGGTGCCAACCAGTTTGCTGAGGGTTTCACATACTGTCACATTTAATAGCCTTTCAACATCTATTATATCCCTTTTATAGGTGAATGTAAGTGGCAGAACTGACAAATCCAGGCCTACCAGACTCCCTTGGGTCAAGCACTTCTATTTTACTGCCCTAATAGCTTGCATTTTAGTTTTTTTTTTTTTTTTTAATATAATGAACCCTCAGCTATTCATCACCCAGATTTTATTTTTTTAGCTAAATCGCAAGCCCAGAGCAAGCCTCACCTCTCAGAACAAATCTTTATGGCAGCCTGTGGGTTATAAATAATCCATAAAGGAAGTCCCATCTTCTTGGCACTACCCAATGACTGCCTCTTGACAATTCTTTGCCTACCTCCTATTACTTGAGAACATAATACCCACGAGAGACTAATAAGTGCTTTACATACATTACTATTAATTATAGGGAATATTTACTTTGGATTTATGTGCAGGCCTTTGCTAAGGGCTTTATATGTCTTAGCTCTTTTAATCCTATAAGATTGATGATTTGCTCATTTTATACATGAGAAAACAGGCAAGATTAATAAAACTGTCCAAAGTAAGGGTTTGGACCCACCCTGCTTGACACCACTGTATATACTCTTTAACAACTAGATTCTGTAGCTTCTTGCAGTAAAAAACATTAAGCGAATGAACTCGTGTGTCAGCAGACTTTTCTGGAGGGTGTACATAGTTTCTCCAGTGAACAACTTCAGAGAGAAAGCCTCCCATCCACATACTTCAGCACCTGGTACATACCTGTTGTAAAGCACTTACCAGGTGGTATTGCAATGATTTGTTTACACAGCTAGTTCTCAGACTGATTTCTTCAAGGCCAGGGACTATGTCTTACTTTTATGTTCCCAAGGCTTAGCCAGTTCCTGACAAACAACTGGAACTCAAAAACAGTTTGCTCAGTGAGTGAGTGACTGGTAGAATCAATCCATCTCTCTTCAGTGCTGCACAGCACAGCAGATATCCCAGCTCAGATAGGGTTTGAAAGATCACCTGGAGGTCTCAGCTGTCTTAACTCCTGGGAGACCCTGGAGGTGCCAGGATGTACTGTAGAGTGGTTGCATTTCGAAGAGGGGGAGGAAGTCCTGAACACTGTAAGTAATCCATGGTTGGGTTGGAAAACAAGATTGAAGTTACTCATTAGCGGGTGAAAGGGTCAAGGGTCGAGGCAAGGGGGCTGGAAGCAGACTATACTGAGCAGCGAGTTGGGGACAGCAGTTAAGGCACCAGCCACTCCACGCAGAGCACCAGCTCCCTCCTGCCTGAAGATGTTCCACCACATTTGGGCAGCTCTTCTCTACCTCTGTGGCATTCTCCTTAACTCCATCTACCAGTGCCCTGAGCACAGCCAACTGACAACTGAAGGAGTGGATGGGAAAGAGGTATGCACTGAGCAGATGGGAAGCTGCTGAGTTGGGGGTGGGGGGCTCTGATGGACTAGGGTAAGAGGCCCAGCATGACCAGAAAGCCACACTGGAAGGAAGAAAGGGTGTGAGTGTTGTGATGATGAAAGCAATAAGTAAAAAATATATATAAGTACTATGGCCATCAATTTGAAGACATGTAGAACTGGAGAGTGGGGTTTACTGAAGAGGAGCAAAGAGGAAAAGTCATTTAATGACTCCTTGTCATGGATCCAGTCTTTAGCTGCAAAAAGGCAGCCAACACCCTCATTCCTAAGTATTGTCATTCTGACTGATGAAGAGGTTGGATTCTGTAGTGAAACCCACCTTCTTCTGCTCCCTTCCTTGTCTCTCCAGTTCCCAGAGCCCCACCTGGGCCAGTGGTACTTTATCGCAGGGGCAGCTCCCACCAAGGAGGAGTTGGCGACTTTTGACCCTGTGGACAACATTATCTTCAACATGGCTGTGGGCTCTGCCCCCATGCAGCTCCAGCTTCGAGCGACCATCCGCACGTGAGTGGTGAGAAGGCAGAGGCACCAGTACGTGCGGTCTCTGCCTAAAGTGTGAGCACCCGCCCACAAAGAGCTGGGCTCTTTGGCATACCCATTATTCTTGGCCCACTTGAGTTCAATAGCTTTGTTAGTTTCCCTTTGGAGAGAGATGGATGGACCTAACCATCCCTTCGTAGCTTGAAACCCAAGGGGACCCAGGCTTCCAGAAAGAGTAAGATGGAATAGAGGCTGGTACTGAGTGGTTGAAGTGTCACTGTTTCTCCTCCTTGCCACCACCACTTCTGCAGGAAAAACGGGCTTTGCGTGCCCCGGAAATGGATCTACCACCTGTCTGATGGGAGCACAGATCTCAGAACCGAAGGTTGGTTTTCTCCAGCCCTCACTCTCCTTAGGCCCCCTGGGCTTGCTTGCTTCTGCATCTCTGTTCTCACACTTTCCCCCGCAACCGTGACAGGCCGCCCTGACATGAAGACCAAGCTCTTCTCCAGTGCATGCCCAGGTGGAATCATGCTGAAAGAGACAGGCCAGGGTTACCAGCGCTTCCTCCTCTACAGTGAGTGTGGGGAGGCCAGGCAAGATCTGGGGAAAAAGAGGGGAGGTGGGGAGATGGGGGTTGGGAGGAGGCAATAGAGTCCCTTTCTCTGGGTCCTGTGACATCATCCCAGGAAGGGCTGGCTGCTTCCCTGAGGTCCTCACCAAGGGATGTGCTGAGAAGCAGGGGCTTTGATGAGCCTGGCCCTCCCTTTCCAGATCGCTCACCCCACCCTCCTGAGAAGTGTGTGGAGGAATTCCAGTCCCTGACCTCCTGCCTGGACTTTAAGGCCTTCTTACTGACTCCCAGGAATCAAGGTGAGGGGGTAAAGTCTTATGGAAGACAACTAGGACTTACCAAGTCTTCTGTGAGAGCTGGATGAAAGGGACTCAAGTGATGTCACCAGGGGGCATGGCCAAAGGCTGACATCATCACACTGGCTATGTTGACACTTCCATTTGTGTCACAGACTAATGGTACCAGAGGGAGCCAGGATGGACTCTGGGCTATTGCAGTGGATAAAGGGGGCAGAAGGTCAGACAGGGGGCAGATTGTCAGAGGTCTGCAGGGAAAAAAAGACCTCAGAGACCCCTTCTCTGACATGGGGGCATGAGAGACTGCATTCTGCCTCATCCCATTGCCATGAGCCTTGCCTCTCTCCCTGGGTCTCCCTCCTGTCCAGCCTCCTTTCTCTCTCCTCCCACCAGACGCCTGTGAGCTGTCCAGTAACTGACCTGTGGCTTCACCTATGCCCCCCAGATGGATACAGTGGGAACTTGTATGGTGAGAGGAGAAGCTGGAGACTCCCAACTCTCTTTCAAAAGTAATAAAGATGATTTTCCAATCCTCGTCTCATTTAGGGGTTTGTATTCCAATATCAGTCCTGCTCCTCTCATTTCAGTCCTCCCCCTGAACCTTCTCCCACCTTAACCCCCAGATGGACGGCGTCAGGAAGGACACTGAACGGTGCTAACTCTCACTTTGTAGTGGTATATTTAGCATTTGGTGTGACACAGTTATTTATTGCTGAGTGAGCAAACCCAACCCCCTAGTGGGGTCTGCAAACTCTAGGGCTCCCCATGCTGCCTGTGAGCTGCCAGCCCCTCTGAGCTGGCCGTCCTGCCAACACTGCCTGCACCCAGCCCCACTCCCCCTGGCTCCTAGGAATCCTCAGGTCCTCCCTTCAGGCTCCCCATCACCTGTGGGAACCCCATCCAGACCCCCTAATCCACCCACCTAGGAGTGTTGCTCTTCCCCAGATGGTGCAGATCCCAGGATCCAAGGGATCCCCCAAGTTTCTCAACCACCCTCTTACCCCACCCAGAGGTCTGTCTGTCCTGACTGGTTTTCTCCACCCCTGGAGAGTTTTAAAAGGTAGAGAGGACACTTCAGTCTTTATTCTCACCACCACACTTTTTTTTTTTTTTTTTGCTTTTAAAAAGTGGAGGTGGAAGAAAAAAAGTGGGAAAAATGTAAAAGCAAAAATTAACAACAGCTGGTGAATTCAAGGGCGAGGCCCCCACTGTCCATAAACACAGACACCCTGAACAGCTCTCCTGTGTGTGGAGGCGGCTCTGTGCCCTCATACTCTGGGGTTTCTGCCCCATCCCTGAGGTCCCTGTGCTTACAATTTGGATCATACCTCCCACACTATCTTCATCCTTGCTCCCACCCCACTGAGGGTAGGACCCTGGGTCACACCATACCCCTTGGTCACAGCCCCTTGCCTGGGTCTCCCTTCTGCTCCTCCCCCTCCCTCCCTAACTTCTCGCCCTCCAAGTCAGTGGCCTCCTCATCCCCACTGGGCTCCCGGAGGCTGACAGCCAGCACCAGGGCCTGTAGAAGACCAAAGAGGCAGGCAAAGTGCAGGGGGTGAGCGGTCAGTAGGCTCAGCACGGCATGGAGTCCATGCAGAGCAGCCAGAAAGGACAGCAGCCCATGCAGCCAGAGGCCCAGCGGTCCACGCAGGCCCAGCGCATCCAAGGCTGCCCGCAAGGGCCTTGAGCAGAGCCCCAGCAGGGCTGAGGCCAGCAGCTCCAGCAGGTGCAGGGTCAGGTTGGTGGAGATCTGCAGACACTCCTCTGGGTCACCCAGATACTGGTGGGGAGCCCCTGCTCCCCCAACTGTATCCCCCCGCAACCAGCCTAGCAGCTTCTGACGCCGGCCAGGCTTCTCCACAGGGGCTTCAGCCACTGAGGGGCTCAATTCCTCTTCAGGGGACCCTCCACGTTTCCCGGTGCCATCTGAGTCCACAGGATCCTGTCCTAGTTTGGGAATGGTCTCCCCAGCCTCTGGTCTCCCAGACTCTTGGGTGCTGGAAGCAGTCTTCTCCCACTTCAGAGAATCCATTCTTTTGTACCCCAATTGCTCAACTTGGGCCTCCCTGCTTGGTTCTGGAGCAGCCCCAGAGCTCCTCTGTGCACCTGAGTCCTGGGTCTTGGGAGACCCCAGATCTCCCATGGTTTCTGGAGCACTGTCCCAGTCACTCCCTGAATTCTCAGAGGAGCTGTCCATCCGTCTGGGTTCTGGGGTGGGCAGGTCAGGTCTCGTCGACTTCCGGCGGCCCCAGGGGCGAGGGAGCCAGCCACCAAGGCGTCGGAGGAACATGGCTGGGGTGTGCAATGAGCCCCCCAATTCTGGGGCTGCTTCCTGGCACGGCTTAGGCTCTTGGATGGGGGACTGAGGATTTCCTCAGAAACCAGAGTGTGTTTAGGCTCAGAAGAACAGGTATCTGCTTGGAGAGTCCTACTCTGAACTCAGGAGTGGCTCTCCTCTTCCCAGGATGGTCATGCAGCCTGAAGCGGCTTGTTTCCGTTTCAGTTTTAAGGTAAAGAAAGGCACATTCAAATCCATTCACCACCACCCCACTACACACACACGATTCCAAAAGTCTACGAATCTGACAAAGCGTGGGACACCGTCACAGTGTCCTCCCTGTTTTCCAGGTTTCTTTCCCAGCAGGCAGCACCCCAAGTTTCACTCACCAAGGCCACGCCCCAAGGTGCCCCAGAAACTGGGGAGGCGGTTCTCCATCCAAAAAGGGAGGAAGGAAGGTGGCCACGGATCCTAGGTGCTCCCGACCTACCAGGAGAGTCCTAACTGCTGCCCTAAGGCAGCTCAGAAAGAAGTCTCCTGTTAAGTGAGTGGGGGGTGAGGTATCCGGCAAACTCCAGCCAGCAACGTTCCTGCTTTGATTCAGAGGGCTGTGATTCCTATAAAGTGGCCCCACTGGCACCCCAGCCCGCAGCTGAGATTCAGTCTTCGCAAGGTCAGGCCGGAGATGTCCTGGGAGATCCCGGGAGCGAGGCAAAGCGCGCGCCTGCCTGGGGAGCCTGGCGTCCAGGCGTCCAGGCGATGCAGCCCCTCCCGGGCCCAGCGTCGGGGCCTCGGCCTTGCGAAGCCGCCCGGAGCCGCAGAGCCCGGAAGCAGCCGTACCGGGACTAGAGGACAGGCGGAGGCGGAGCCCCAGCTCGCGGGGCGGACCCTGTCGATCGACCGCCCCCCACCCCCCGCCCCCGGCCCGAGCTGCCTGTGCGCGCCATCAGTGCGCACCCGGCCGTACCCAGGGGCGCACAGCCGAGGTCACAGCAGCCAAAAGCGTGAATGTAAGCCTAGCCTTTCATTTTCGTCGCCTAGAGACCCCCGACCGCTGGTATCCCCTTAAGCTCGCCCGCCCCCTTTAGTTCCCTTGAGTTCTTCCCTGCATCCCGCTCCACTCCTTTTTATAGTTCACGATTTCATGAAAGGCTCTTCCAGAAGAGAAAGCTGAGAGGCTTGGGGCTTAGGTAGCCCTTCCTTGCTCCTCCCTGCAGATTTTTACCTCTTGGATTTGACAACAGTGGGTACTTTATGTGCCTGGCACCTGGTACGAGGCAGGAGGAACAGGAGAGCAAGTGTGGGGAAGACAAGTGTAGACAAACAGGATGTGCTTCCTGCCCTTAGGAGTTTTCAGGTATCAAAATGAACCTTGGCTTAAAGTGTAGATTTGGGAGGCCAGAGTTCTGGTTCCAGCTCAGCTAACAGCCTACAGGCTGCATCATCTTTGGTCTTCCCATCACACTGCCTTCTTCCTGCAAGACCCCACCCATTATCATTTATGAGCCTTTCCAACTTCCCCATCACCATGCATTCTTTTTATCACATCTTGTCTCCTACAGGTGCGAGCAACCTGAAGATTGGGTATGTCTCATTCCCATTCATAGCACATAGTATACAAACTTGTGAAATCAGTGATTGAATTGGCTGGAATGGACAAAGGGTGCTTTCTGGGGGAGGTCAGACTTGCACAAAAGTGTTAGTCACTCAATCATGCCTGACTCTTTGTGACCCCATGAACATAGCCCACCAGGCTTCTCTGTCCATGGGGTTCTCTAGGCAAGAACACTGGATTGGGTTGCCATTTCCTTCTTGAGGGGATCTTCCAACCCAGGGATCAAACCTGGGTTTCTTGAATTGCTGGCAGACTCTTTACCATCTGAGCCACCAGGGAAGCCCTGCATAGACTTGCATGCTGCTACTGCCAAGTCGCTTCAGTCGTGTCCGACTCTGTGCAACCCCAGAGACGGCAGCTCACCAGGCTTCCCCTCCCTGGGATTCTCCAGGCAAGAACACTGGAGTGGGTTGTCATTTCCTTCTCCAATGCATGAAAGTGAAAAGTGAAAGTGAAGTTGCTCAGTCGTGCCCGACTCTAGCGACTCCATGGACTGCAGCCCACCAGGCTCCTCCATCCACGGGATTTTCCAGGCAAAAGTACTGGAGTGGGGTGCCATTGCCTTCTCCGGTAGACTTGCATAGAGATGGGTAATTCCTGGTTCAGGGGTTGAAAAAATAGGTGGGGCACTAAGGACAGTGGCTGGGGCTACAAGTGAACCAGACTGGCAGAGGCAACCCTATCAGGCCACACAGAGCTGCCTCTTGTGGCTCTGGTAGAATTTCATGTGGTCCCCAGTCTCGTTTGGCTTCCCTGCAACAGCTTCCAGAAAACTGGATAAAACACCAAGAGGGAGAAAAGCTTGATTTTATTTCTCAGCTTTTGGCTTCTTTCTACTGAAGGCAGAGTCCACTGATCAAAACCAGAAGGTGTGGAACCTGGGCAGACATCAGGAAGTAGAAGCCCAAGAGTCTAGGTTCCGGGCCCAAGTTCAGACTACAGCAACACACCAGGGTCAGAACTTGCCCAGGTCAGAACTCAAGGTTCATGTATGTCCGCAGATCCCGCTCCCAGGCCTTGTCCTTCTCTTCCTGCCTTCTCTCCTCTTTGCGGTTCAGTGTGGTCACCCTGGGGGCTCTCTCCCTCCCAGCCACTGCCCGTGTATCCCGAGCTGGGAAATGTGTAACTCGGGGCTGAGGTGCTGAGCCGTAGCCTAACCCCTCCTGGTCCCTCTTGAGGACAGTGGGGATAGGGTTGGCACGGCCCTCACCCCGGGGTCCTAGCCCCATTCCAGGCTCCCAGCCCCCCCTCAGCAGCAGCTTGAAGCCTGGGCTGGAGGTTGGAACCCCAAGTGGCAGGATGGGGGGCCGGAGATCCCGGGACAGCGACAGCAGGTGAGCAGTGGATGTACAGTGGTTAGAGTCTTGAAAGTGGCCATCACAAGTCTCACAGTACTTGGGGGAGGGGGATCGGGACCTGGAGAGAAAAAAAAAGAAAGGTTAAGGGCAGCACAAGGGTTTAGGCCTCAGAGGTGGGTGGCAGGGTGGGACAAGGTCTTTCCAGTATTTCTGCCAAGAAACAAATTGCCTTTCCTCCCCAGTTAGCAACGTGGACCTGAAGGAATGGTTAAGGCCTCACAAGGTTCTTGGGTGAGAAATAATAATTACTATAGTTAACATTTGTACAGTGCTTACTATGCTATTAAATACAAGCACTGTTATAGCATTTTATGTATATTAACCCATTTAGTTAACCCTAACAACCCTATAAGAAGTATAGTCTAATTTCTTAGATAGGAAAACTGAGCCAACCGTGCCAACATGGACACTAGGTTGCTTGCCCAAGAAGTACAATCAGGATTTAAACCCAGAGTGTGTGTACAACACAGAAATTTAACAGATATTTTATAATGACTATAAATGGAATATCACTTTAAAAAATTCTCAATCGCTATATTGTACACATGTAATTTATATAATTATATATGAACTATGCTTCAATAAAACAAAAATAGATTTAAAAGTTTAAATAATAATAAAAGATAAGGCTTCCCCTCACCGGTTCTCTGGACTTCTTGTCTCTCCAGGGCTCTCTCTGACCATGCGGGCCACCTCAGGGAAACCTGCTTCTTCAGCCAACTGAGCAGCATCTCTGCCCCCCAGCTCGCAGACCCCTACCCAGGCAGCCCCACGGCCCAGGAGATAGCGCACAGCTGCCCTCTGGCCTGCTCGGGCAGCACACATCAGAGGGGTCCACCAGAAAGCATCCCGAGCATTGATATTCCCTCCAGCTCCCCCTGCCTCATGGGGATCCAACAGCCTTTTTAGTTTTGCCAGGTCCCCCTCCTGGGCTGCCCTCAGTATCTGCTGGGTCATCTTGTCCTTTGCCTCAAGGGATCTCCTTTGTCCATGTCCTCCTGATGCTCCTGCTGCAGTCTCCCTCATCATTCTTCTTTTCTTCCTCTTTCTCTTACTGGCAGGCCCAGGCTGAGCTCTCTGGGTTTCAGGGGTGCTGCTCTCATCTTCAATCAAGGCTTCGTAGAAAGCCCGGGCTGCAGCCCCATCCAAGGTGGGCTCCAGCTCTTCAGGCTGTGATTGCAGCTGCCCATCTTTCCACAGATCACTGGGATCAGTGGCTGGGGTAAAGTTAATGAGAGAAGACCCAGACATGGCTTTTGGGAAATGTAGGAAAATGAGACTAGGAAGCCAAGCCCCTGGTGGTCCTGCAGCGACCAGAGCCAGTTCCAGACACCTAATGAGATAAACAAAAGTATCCTTAGCGTCAAAAATCCCCTCCCAACCCAAAAGTGACCCCACAACCTGGGACCCTGCAGGGCCAGTTACAGACAATGCTCCTCAGTAAAGGTAAGAAAGAAGTCTCCGTAAGACAGCTGCCCAGAGGCCCTGCGCTCCGCCCCTACCTCCATCCGCACCAACAATACCAGCCTCTGTGAGTCAACTTTCAGATCAGATCAGATCAGTCGCTCAGTCGTGTCCGACTCTTTGCGACCCCATGAATCGCAGCACGCCAGGCCTCCCTGTCCATCACCAACTCCCGGAGTGCACTGAGACTCACGTCCATCGAGTCAGTGATGCCCATCCAGCCATCTCATCCTCTGTCGTCCCCTTCTCCTCTTGCCCCCAATCCCTCCCAGTCAACTTTATCACAGCGTAAAACATACCATTAAGAAAAACAATCAAATTGGCTCTTTAAATCTTCCTATTTCGGGGTAAGTTCTTCCCAAACAAAAACAAACTCGACACGTCTCCGGAAGCAGGAAGCAGATTTCAGGAAGAAGTTCCAGCCTGTGTCGCTTTGTAGCTTCCGTACTGCAAAATGGCGCTACTCTAAGCAAAGGAGTCGACAAATACTCACTTGGCACAAAGACGCATGCGTGGCTGGGGAAAACAAAACAAAACAAATTACCTGAGGGTGCAGGCGCGCGGAAGCGCCGAACTGTTTCCCGCCCTGGAATGTTTCCATAGCAGAAGCACAACGCACCACGTGCCGGCGTAGCGCGAGGACTGAGAAAGATCTGTCGGTTGGGGTCCTGTTTTTACATAACGCCCCCACAATGCCCTTCGCCTCCCTCAACGTGGCCCCCGCTCCGAGCTCATTTTCTGGACCTGGGAAACCACTCTCAGGGTGAAAAAAGGCTCTGAGGCGGAGAACGCCCAGAAACCCTGAAATGAAATAACGTCACGCAACCCCTCACCATTACTCTGACCAGGGTTCGAAGGTCGCACTTAGCGCCCACAGCAGCCCCGTTCAAGCCCTAAGAGAAAATGGAGAAGTGCAAGGGGACAAGCAGCAGAATGGCTGGCACCACCTCAGGTTAGCCCACGGGGCCGTCCTGGTTCTCACACCGCTCAGCTCATCCCAGTACACCCTACCCAGGACCCTCAGCATGGAACCCGGCCTCACCTCCCGCCTCCGGAGCGCGAACCCCGGATGAAACATGGGCCCCGTCGCGGGCCTCCTTGGCGGGCTGACTCCAAGGAGCAAAGCGATAAGGGCCAGGAGGGCTGGCTGGCTGGGGATGAGGTCAATGCCCCGGGTAGCAAAGTCGCGCCGAGGCCTGAGGCTCGCTGTTTGATGGGAGAAGCAAGAAACAACCAGCCAGCCTAGTTCCTCTCCCGGCCCATCCCTTCCCCTCCATGGCCCCACAGTCCCCGGAATCACACGACTCTATTTCCCAGGCTACCTGGCCCAGAACGCGGTAGTGAGTTTCCGTTTCCGGTGGCGGCTCGCA
Organism: Bos javanicus; assembly: GCF_032452875.1. Taxonomy (NCBI): domain Eukaryota; kingdom Metazoa; phylum Chordata; class Mammalia; order Artiodactyla; family Bovidae; genus Bos; species Bos javanicus. Next base: position 27,583,749 of record NC_083890.1, on the reverse strand, counting down.
GTGCCCTGCTGCGCCCCGCCCCCAGCGTCCCCCTCCCCCCGGGGCCTCGTGACACAAGGGTCGTGCGCGGGTCATCCTGGGATTCGTAGTTCGCCTTTCCCTAGTTTCGTCAGTTTCTTCTTTCCGAGGACTCCATTTCCCGGCATGCGCCGCGGCTCCTAACTCTAAGCACTTGCGCGTTGCCCTCTTCCCCACCCTCCCCAGTTTCCACTCCCCCCACCCCACTTCGCCTGCCGCGGTCGGGTCCGCGGCCTGCGTTGTAGCCGTCGTCGCGGTTCTTTGGAAGCAGAAACTCCCCTTCCCCTCCCCGTCCCCTGGTCCCAGTCCCCGTCCAGTCGGTGAGTGTGGTGGTCGTCGCCGCGCCATATCCCCTGTCCCTGGGCGCGGCACATGGGGTCTCCGCGTCTTGATGTGGGGGTGGGAAAGGAAATGACCCGGTCCGGCACCGAGGGTAGAAGAGGTGGCCTGCAGGGTGGAGGCGGGATGTCGGGACTCCCATGAAACGGACCCGACGACCACCCACAGGCCATGAGAAAAGGAGGGGCCCAGCTCTTGCTTGGAAAGGATAAACTTCGGAACCCTTGAGAATGGGGCCGGAGACCTGCGGGGGTAGGGAGTCTGAGCCACGGCCCTGCCGGAGTTGACACGGAGGACAGAGGGGCCTGGCTTTCACGAGCGTCAGGGATGTAGGTAGGACTAGTGGGGTCAAGACCTGTCGGTTTCTTACAGGTGGTGGACCCCAAAGAATTTCTCTCTAGTCTCAATGAAAAGGGGCTGGAATGTAAATAAGAGGAGCTAGAGAGACGTGCTCCAGTCTCGGGTTCTTTAAGAAAAGGGTGGCCCCAAATTCTTCCATGGTTGGAGGGCAAAGTGTGGGAGGAGTGAGGATACCAGAGGTTGGGAGGGAGAGCTTAGGCTTATACTCTTCTATCTCTAGCCGACGTGAAGATGAGCAGCTCAGAGGAGGTGTCCTGGATTTCCTGGTTCTGTGGGCTCCGTGGCAATGAATTCTTCTGTGAGGTAAGTTCTCCTCAACCCTACCATCCACCTCCACATGTAATCTGGCCACATATTCTCTTGCACATAAAGCTTCCACACACATCTCTTACCTACTTCAGTGAAAACTCTTGTCAAGGAGGAGTCCCCTTAGTAGCTCTCTCTCCAACTTGGGAAGGGTCAAGACTGGGGCCCCAAGTCAACCCTGCCACCCTCCAGCAGCCTAACGTTGGACGTGTCAACCTGTGTTTGTTTGTTTGTTTGTTTGTTTACCACAGAGGTACTGGTAGTACATATCTCTGGTAGCTATTAGGAGAATTAAAACACTTCATGTTAAAATGTTTTATAGCATGCCTGTGTGTTAACATAAGGGAGTGTAACTGACTTCAGAATCCAAGCTGTTCAGCCCCCACCTTCCTCAGAGAGCCAGCTGCCCCTCAGGAGAGGCCAAAACTGATTCCTAGAGCTAGGAACAGGAATCAGGACAGGGATCTTGAAAGGACTGCCTCTGTAAGGAGGGGATTGCTTATGCTTAGGAGAGAAAAGCCAGACCTCTTCTGGGTGGGCAGTATACACGAACTGGGGAGAGACGTTCAAGTGCTTGCGCTGAGTTGGGAGTGCGGAACAAAGGGAATGAAGCAGTTAGTTGTATTGAAGATAAGGCACGAGTTAGAGCAACCTGCCCAGGTCAAAGCTGAGGATTTTGCTATGGGTTTCCTTTTGACTTCACGTCCTGACAGGTGGATGAAGACTATATCCAGGACAAATTCAATCTCACTGGACTCAATGAGCAGGTGCCTCACTATCGACAAGCTTTAGACATGATCTTGGACCTGGAGCCTGGTGAGACACCCTCAGGGTTGTTTTGTGTGTGTGCTGTTTTTTTACTATTCACACCCTGTTTATCTGCTTCTTGAATTTCTAAATTTCCTTTTGGTTCTCTAACCCTTTTAACCCCAAATCCTTTACTTCATTTTGATTTCCTACCTCACTCTTGCCTACTTTTGTGACTTCTACCACTTGTTCTCATACTCTGATCGTATAAGTTGCTCCTGTGCTGCTGCTAAGTCGTTTCAGTCGTGTCTATGTGGGACCCCATAGACGGCAGCCCACCAGGCTCCCCCATCCCTCGGATTCTCCAGGCAAGAACACTGGAGTGGGTTGCCATTTCCTTCTACGATCCTATAACTTAGCACTTTTCAAAAATGCTAGTTTCTCCGTGGGTGTTATCTTCTTCCTTGCCCTTTCCAGGTTAGAGTTCTATCTTCCGTGTTGACATTTTTGCATTTATTTATTAAAGAAGAGAAAGAAGCAGAGGCTAAGAGGGATGGAAGGAAGGCAGAGCTGCCTTGGGTTGGTGGAAGGGTCAGAGGCCCATGTTTCTGGGTCAGATGCCCAGGCTGTGGCTGGGGTGAGGCTCCAAGTTGGGTGCTGGGCTGAAGAGCCAGCAGCCCCCGGGAGTGGGCAGGGCACCTTAAAAAGCTGTAAGACAAGTGGTTGCATTTGGCTGGTGCCATGTTTCAGATGAGGAGCTGGAGGACAACCCCAACCAGAGTGACCTGATTGAGCAAGCAGCTGAAATGCTCTATGGATTGATCCACGCCCGCTATATCCTCACCAACCGTGGCATTGCCCAGATGGTGAGGCCTCTCTCCTCCCACTCGGTTCCTTCAGAGGCAACAGGGAAGCAGAGTTTCCTTCAGCAAGAAGTCACTTGTTTCAGCCTTGTCACAGAATGTAGCTGAGAAGAGGGGAAAGAACACCAGAATCTGGGCCTAGGGGTTAAGACCTGATTGAGGGTTGAAGTGAAGGCGGTGTTTTGGGGGAGGGAGATGTGACCCAGAGCAGAAAGTTGTAGACTCCCTCTTTCTCAGGGAATAAGCAGTGAATGTCTGATGGTCTTCAGCCTGCCTGACTGAATGAAAGGAAGCAGGGGAGTCTGAAGGCCCATCTGAGCCAGAGAAGGGGCCTCTGGACATTTAAGAGGCAGAAGGAGTTGGGGACACAGTGATGTGGGTTGGGCTGAGGAGGGGGTTGCCTCTTCTCTTCATACCTACCCACCAACTCCTTCAATTTCATTCACATCAGTTGGAAAAGTACCAGCAGGGAGACTTTGGATACTGTCCCCGTGTGTACTGTGAGAACCAGCCAATGCTTCCCATCGGTGAGTGTTGGGAAAGGGAAAGGAGGGCCATGTAAGAAGGCAGGTCTGCTGGGATGGAGTTGGGGCTCAGCAGGTTGGGGCCTGAGTCCAGGAGGGAGGTTGGGCAGTCTTGGGTGACCTGGCCTGCTGAGTCTGGCTGTCTCCCAGGCCTTTCAGACATCCCAGGTGAGGCCATGGTGAAGCTCTACTGCCCCAAGTGCATGGACGTGTACACACCCAAGTCATCGAGGCACCACCACACGGATGGCGCCTACTTCGGCACCGGTTTCCCTCACATGCTCTTCATGGTGCACCCCGAGTACCGGCCCAAGAGGCCCGCCAACCAGTTTGTGCCCAGGTGGGGAGCAGGGACAGAGTCACCAAGGGTCAAAAGAGGTGCCCAGGATCCCCTAGAAAGAAGGGAGGACAAGGCAGTAGCTAGCCTTGTTGCCATTCTGTGTGCTCAACTTTCTGCTAGGAAATTCTCAGAGCCACGGTTGAAGTGTGGTTTATCTTCCTGGAGTATCATTTTTGCTCTGGTGTAGAAAAGGCAAGTTCAGCTTTTATATTAAAACAAGTACTGACGTGTATATACTCATGTATATATGTACAGACACATATTTGTAGTTTTGAATTTGAGTTTTAATAGATATTTAAAATACATTTCCAAATATTCTTGAGAAGAGAAGTTGGGGAACCACTGCCTTGAAGTACTGAGCAAGCCCATGAAGAAACTGGGGTGGGGGGGTGGAATGCAGGCCACTGGCAGGGCCAGGATGGGGCTCACTCTGCTTCCTCTCTCACCTCTGCCCCAACCCAGGCTTTACGGTTTCAAGATCCATCCAATGGCCTACCAGCTGCAGCTCCAAGCCGCCAGCAACTTCAAGAGCCCAGTGAAGACGATTCGCTGATTCCCCACCCCACCTGTCCCTCGGTCTTTGACACTTTCATTCCTTTGCTGCCACAATTTCAGGAACCCTCTATGGTTTTTAGTTTAAATTAAAGGAGTCATTATTGTGGTGGGAATATGAAATAAAGTGGAAGAAAAGGCCGTGGGCTGATTGGCTGGTGTTTGGGGTTGGGAAGCATGGGTAATGGTATGCTGGACCCCAGGAGCCCTCCTGGCCCAGCCCCCTCTCCTCAAGTTGAAAACGAGCACAGATTTGTGCCCAGTAGATTTGGGTGATGTTTTTAGGACTGGGTGTAAGGATGTACGGAGATCATGAGGAAAAGACAGAAATCGGATTTCAAAGACTGGAGAAATATTTGCTCTTTTTGTGCCACTGCAGTTGGCTGTTTATACTCTAGGGGATGTAATCAACATGACTTTGTTTTATAAAGAAAGAGGTCCCAAAATAAACTGAACTGTAAGGGGTGGGGAGAAGAGGTTCAAGGTCCAGAATTGCTATTTTGTGGTGTCTGTGTGCCCCCTCTTGGGGGAGCTGAGACATGCTCATCTCAGAAGGATGAAGGTCACTGGGTTCCTGGTTTAAGTTTCTCTCAGAACAGTAGGGACTGGCCCTGTTGTGTAGGGAGGATGGCAGATGGTACCAGAGAATGAAACTAATCCATGGACCCTGGAGGGGCAGGGACAGATCTTTGAGGGACACTCAGGACAAAAGTAGACTGCTGGATTGGGGCCCAGATACTGCCCCTGTCTGGGCTGCAGCTCCCACATTCAGGAACCAGACCAGGTGGGTGAGGACATGTTCTCCTGCCAAGCTAATTGCTTCCTGCCTCAGGGAGGAGTATAGCTTTGTACCTACAGCAGCTCCTGCCCAGACTACCTGTCAGAACCACCCTCCTGCCCAGACTACCTGTCAGAACCACCCTGCAGTTCAGGCTCAAGGAGCGTGGTCATGGGAAGGTGGGGTTTCTGGGCACCCCTCAGGGACTGCCCCTCTCCCCAGAAGTCCATGATGAAGGCCCACATGCTTATAGGTGCACTGGTCATGGTGGGCTTCACGGTGGGAAAGGGTAAGTGGGGCAGGGGCAGGGAAGGAGGGGTGGCTGAGTACAGGGAGAGGGTGGCGGCGGGTGAGCGGGATGTTGCAGGGTAGGGAACTTGGAGTGGGCCAACACCACCATCCATGTCTTCTGCTTCCCCAGCTCCTGTTTCTGAAGTCCGGACCTGCCACCTCTGCCTCTTAGAAAATCCTGCTGTAGGATGCATTTCAGGCTCGGAGAAGTGCACTATTAGCAGCTCATCCCCATGCATGGTGATCAGCATCAATTATGGTGAGTTGAGTCAGGCAGGGAAAGGGCCACTGGCTAGACAGCCCATGGCATTGTCTCCTCTTGTAAATGAGGGCTGCTTGGGGCCTGAGGTCTAAGGAGATGGAGGTTTCTGGTAGGGGAGGAGTCTGGGGTTCTGGGGAGCCAATTAAGCTAATTTCTTCCGGCCTCTTCTGCAGGAGTCTAGAAAGGAAATTGGGTCTAGGTGAGGGATGGGCAGGTCTGTGGAAGGGGTACCAGGTTTGGTGACTATGGGAGGCAGCAAGGGTTATTAGTTGTCCCTTCTTCTCCAGAAAACAAAGCTCGCTTCTTAATCCGAGGCTGTGGACAACACAATTCCTACCGCTGCCAAGAAAAGCTCCCCACCTACATCTCAGAGTACTGGTACTCGGCCCAGTGCTGCCAGTATGACTACTGCAACTCCTGGTACAGTCCCCAGCTCCAGAGTGCCTCGCCTGAGCCCCTTGACAGGTCCCTGGCTCTGCCCCTGTCTCAGTCCCAGATCCTGTGGTTCTACCAAACCCTGAACCTGTCACTGCCCCTGCCCAGCTTCCCTGCTGGGAAGGAGCCTTCTGAAGGCCTGGACCCCCTGGCTGGCCCACCCATGAATCTGAGTTTGTCCATTGCTGACCTGCGCAGCATATACTTGTTTCTCAACAGTTCTGGACTTTTGACTCTTCCTTGGGCTGGTCCCTGACATCTTTCCCGTCGCAGATAGATTTCTCTCTGATCTAGCATCTCACTCCTGACACCCCAGCATCATGCATTGTCTTCTCAGAACACTCACACTCTGGGGTCTGTAAGTTCTCAGTCTTCCTTTCCTTTGCCTTTCCTTTGTCCTTCCAGTGTCTCTATGGTTTGGTCTAGTCTCCTCCCCCAAAAAAGCAGTTGGCACTGTACCCAGAGCCCATCGACCACCTAGAAGATAATCTCAAATGCGGATTCTGCCTAGGCTGACCTGGGAAAGGCACAGTGGTTTTCTCAACACTGTCCTGTTAACTGAGTGTCCCATCACCCCCACCCTACCCCCCATCTTCCTGATCTCTCTCAATCTGGCTGTTTGCACTCTCCGATACCTAGCTCTGAAAGCTTGTGCCAGACTGAACTTGCATCAGAACGGGTGAGACTGGACTTTGTGCAGGTTTCCTGGCTGAGCACTGTGGCGCCCCTCCTTCACTGTCTACCACCCGTGCTCCTGCCTGGTCCGCTGCCTGCTCTCATCTCTTTTCCCAGTCTCTGGCTTCCTCAGCTCCACTTCACATCCCTGAGCCATGACACCCACTTGCACAGATTCCCAGGGAGAGGAGGGGTCTGTCCTTTGTTTTGCACTCCCTAGTCCTCCACAATAAACAAACTGGCCAGAGTCTGTGTCACATTTTTGATGGGGGCAGGGTCAGGTGTGGGCAGGTGTAGACAAGTTAAAGGTAACTGGGCGTGGGGTTCAAACAGCGTTGTAGAGCCCTACCCACTTCACTTGGCCTTGTGGCTTCCTCAATGGCCTGCCTCAAACAGCCCACATCCATCCCACCCTCTGCTCGGCTGGAGATCAAAGTATGAGGATTATGAATCTTGCCAGCCTTAAACATACCCTCCAAAATCTAGGAAGTTCACAGGTGATGTCAGGTTTTTCCACAAGAGGAAGGAAAAAACCATGAAAACACAAGAGCAAACACAACAGGTCTGTGTCTCAGAGTCACCTGGAGCCGAGGCACCTGCGCTCTTTCCAGGGTCCTGGCATCCAGGGCTGGCTGTGTGGGAAGTCTAGGTGAAGGGGGTGGGGGAGTACAGAGTACACAGGTAAGGCTGCAGAGGCAGGCCCTTTGATTGTAATTTGAAGAACTGCAAACATGCAGAAAACAGTAATGAATTTTCATAACTCAAACCTCCCCATGCATTCAGTACACACGACACACCGCTCTGAGCCAGGCCTGGTATTAAGAAGCACCAGGACAAGCAGATGAGGGCAGTCAGGTATCCACCCCTCTGAATCTGGTGACCCAGTAGCAGGATTATGAAACTTTTCTGAAAAGTGCACCTCTGTGGCTAGGAGGCCCAACCCCAGCTCCTCTGTCACTTGGGTAAGTTGGTCTCGGCCTCTGTGGTCACCTCTCAAGTAGAGATAGAGTCTCAAGATTGAGAGAATGTGTATCAGTGTATGCACACAAATAGAAGTTATGGGCTTGAAAACAGATATGCCTTAGAGACAAAGCACACTGGTTTTGCCGTATTTAGTTTTAAACCATTTTGGCCATAGAGTTGTTTGCACACTTTTAGATGGGTTTTTGTAAACTTAAACACCTGTGTTATGCCACTCGCCAAATTAGCATAAAGGCCTTTATCAGCACCTAAAGCTGCCTTCGGGCCCCCTCTTGGACCCTCCCCTGTCCCTGTCAGGAGTAGCCACTGTCCTGAATTTCATTGTGTTCTTGGTAAAAGTGACATCACACAGGATATACTCTTACCTATACAACATTTTGCACTTGGATTTCTGTGGCCTGTGCGCTGGTGGGAGAAACCAATGTTTGTTTCTAGATCAGGAAGTAGTTGGAGGTAAAGAGGTACAAGCCACTATGTTCCTCTCTTGCCTGCATGTTATCCCCCAAGACCTCTGACTTCAGTATAAATCAAAGGCCCAGGTCTGTACAGCTCTAGCAAGTCAAACTGGAAGGCAGCCTTAGAAGCTGAGAAGCCCAAGGCCCGAAATCAAGGTGAGTTACCATGATCCTTGAAAAACGAAATTAGCCTGGGATTAGAGAGGACACTAGGCCTGTCTAGGAGTTCTGTTCTGTTCTCTCCACAGAACTCCTTCCCTACCCTCTCCTCCCTGGGACTGGTTCTTTCATAGCTCCACTCCCACCAGCATACCCCCAGGGACCTCCTTGGCCAGCCTACACCCAGCTCTGGATCTGACAGCATTTCTGAGGACATCCACTACCCTTCCGGTTTTAGCCACAGGAGGGCTTCCAGTTCTCTTGACCTGAGAGCTGAGTCAGACACAGCAGGGCAAAGCAGGTGCCGAGCTCCGAATGTCGGGGAGCCCATTACCTGCCCCCATGATGGAACAGTCCAGTAGTACCACATTCCTCAACCTCCATATCCACCAGAAGAGAGAGAGGCAAACCAAACAGTTTGTGCATCTATTTATTTTGGAGAAACAGCTGGGGACCTGGGGCGAGAGGACTGTCGGAAAAGAAATGAAGCAGGGCAAAGGGCTATCCTTGAGGTGGGAGCAGACAGGAGGAACAATGTCAGACTGAGGACTTGAAGGAAAACTGCAGAGAATTCTGCAGAGGGAGAGTGGGAAAGGACAGAGTGGAAATTGAGGGGTGTTGAGGGGCATCAATCAAGAGGCAGATAGGGCTGGGGTCTAGTAACTGTTGCTGAGGCTGGCAGGGAGGGCTGCTCTGGAGAGGCCGGACAGTGTCCCAACTGTCCCCAGGTGGAAATCAGGAGGGCGGCTGGAAATTGGCAGGATTGTACTCCTGAGGTCTCTACAGAAGTTCTAAGGAACATATAAGCTTCTCTTCTGAGGGTTATTGCAGAAATTCTGGAAGCAGCATCGAGAGAATATCCAGAAGCCAAACACTGGAGAGGCGCGGGTGTATGAGCAGTCACTCATCTGTTCCTTGCTGCGGCAGTCACTCACCATGGTCTCAAAACCACTGTCTGGGGACGGACAGCAACAATCAGTGACATGGAGGTCCGAGGCAAAGCCCCGAGCCCTCCCATCCCCTCATGCCACAGAGACTGACCATCACTGACCCCCTACCCCTTCCTAGACCCCAGAAAGGCAGATCCCTGAAACTGGACAGGGTCAGGGAATGCCAGGGAGTCACCAGCCATGAACTCTGGAAGTTTCCCATGGAAGGTTGGTGGGAAAGAGCCATTCAAAACACAGTGACAGGGACTTCCCTGGTGGTCCAATGGCCAAGACTCTGAGATCCTAATGCAGGGGCCCCAGGTTTGATCCCTGGTCAGGGAACTAGATCCCGCATGCTGCAACCGAAAGATCCCACTAAGCAACTAAGATCCCATGAAGCAACTAAGACCTGGTGCACCTTAAATAAATAAATGTTTTTTAAAAAGTTCCTCTGGGAGAGTAAAGAGGAAGACAGCAAAAGACCAAACTCTGGTGAACACGAACTGTTAAGGCTCCCGAAGAAAAAGGCAAGACTCAGTGAAAGAGGCTGAGAAGAAGCAGTGGAAGAGGTAGCAGAAGAATGGTGCTGGCAGGAACTACTGCTGACAGACGGGGAGAAGGCAGCCTGAGGAAAGGCCAGCGGATCTGGGAACTCCAGGCCTGTGAGGCTGGGTGTTATAAGGAGGGTGAGCCAAGAAGGCAAGAGGAATGGAAGTAGCGATGTGGAGTAGCTCTAAAGGAAAGGAGAGAGGGAGTGATAGAACAGTATCTTAGAGTTGTGGGAACCAGTTGGGGTGCCGCTTAGAAGGCTGGTAGAGACTCAGTTCGGGAATGGACTGGACCCAAGATGAAAGGAAGAGGCAGCTTACTGTTCTTTATGAGCAGAGTCATGCAGCTGCTGCCCTTTGGGACAAGGCAGGTGTCAGATCCCAGAAGGCATCCCAACTCCTTGGTCTCAAAGAGGCATCGATAGCAGCTTAGGTATTCGTTGAAATATTTCTGTCTAATGGGTTCTTGATCATATATCTCAGACTGACCTGGAACACAGAGAAGCACTGACCCCAAACCCACTTAATTCCCAGACTGATCAACCCCACTGTTCCCTCCTACCTCCCTACTCAGAAAACCATAAAATCACCAATTCCTGAAAAATATCAGGCTTAATCTAACATCAGAAGCTTTAGTTCTCATAAAAAATCTCCACTCTCTACTCTCATACCTCTTGAAATGAGGAACTCATTCATTCAACATGCATTTGAAGGGCTAACATGCTTAGCACTCTACAAGCCTCTAAATTAGGCCAAGGCAGTTCATTCCAACTTTTAGCAGCCCTGTTAAGACAGTGCTTCCTCTGTGACTTGGTTTCACTGTCCCTCACCCAACCCCCAGATTCTCTTTTGAATATGCTTTCTTAATCTGTAGTGTTCAGAGTGTGAAAACCTCAGAGCGTATCATCACAGGACAGGAAGAATCTCTCCTTTCTGTAGCCAGGAGACTTCAAACAGCCCAGGGCCACATTCTTTGTTTGGTTGTCCTTTCACTGAACAGACTCATGAAACGTTGTCCACCAAAGCCCTCCCCAACTACACCATAATCATCTCCCTCCTCCTCTGGTCCCGGGCCCAGATCACATGTTACTGAGCCCCCAAAACCCACTTTCAGACCCAGCAGAGCACTTGTATGAAGCAGATGCTGAGCAAACACTTTGGATCTGGTTTCTGTGTAGACGGTGCTTTGCACCCAAGTGGAGTTATCAGGCTGAACTTAGCCTTGTTCTACGCTGTGTATCCTGAGGCTGTCATCTGGCACGTTCCCCCAACCCTCCCCATTCTGTATTGCCCTCAGATTCGAAGAGATTCCCCTTAGTATCTCCATTTAGGTTATTGCCGTTGAGTGAGACAGCCTTGGGGTAGTCACCAGCAATCTTCCTCAGAGTGAATATCAGTCTGTTATCAGTCTGATATTATCCCACCACGCCCACCCATCCCATCTTTCCTCCTGCCTGGTTTTACCTGAATGTTCTTGGTACATGTATTCAGATACTTGGTATCAGGGTTTCTGTATCCAGCAGGTTAGGAAACCCTTCTGACCCCATTGAAACACTTACCAAACACCAAGCTCATCGTGACCAGCACTATTAAGAGGACTATGTACAGGGTTTGATTCTGGTTACCTGCATGGCCTTCCATAACATACATGACTGCCCACCAGCCTCCACTTTGGCCTTATATTGGCTGAAGAGAAGTGGGCAAAGAGGAAAGGGGGAGGCAACATCCTTTTGGAGTGGAAATCAATGCTAGAATCTACAGCCAAGAGACAGAGTGTCCTCACCCATGGCCCTAACAACCTGGTTTGGAAATAAGGATGGGGGAGATGGGGGAAGGAGAGGGGAACCTTCTTTCATATTAATTCAACAGACATTCGTTAGATCACTGCATCAGGTATTGGGGATACAATACTGCACAAAGTCCCTACCCTCACAGAGCACAATCTAGAATGAGAGACCAGTTAACAATGAGGGAGTAAGGGAAAGAGTGTTTCTGGGAGAACTTGGGCAGTGCAAACCACTGACAAAGAGATTTCAGCAGAAGAGTACAAGATCAGATTTCTGTTTGTAAAAGATTTCTGAGGCGGGGAAATCAGTTAGGAAGCTATTCCTGAGTTCAGTCACAAGATGGCGGCCTGGTCTAGCAGAAGAGAGGGAAGCCGACAAGTGAATGACTCTGAGCAGCATTAGAAGGAAGACTAGACAGATTTGGACTTGGACTGTGAGGTGAGGAAGGGACTTGCAAAAGGGGATGACTGTGATACTATTTTTCAGGATGGGGAAGACGTGTCAGAAATCCAAAAGCGAGGACACCTGAGTCGTGAGTGACCCTACTCAGTCCAGTAGGGGTGCCAGAAAACCAGAGCCGTTCCATACACCCCCACCCCCCTGCTTTTCCGGTCCCGCCTCAGCTCAACCGCAGGTCAGTGGGTCTGATCTCCGGTGCCCACCGGCTCTGGCGCTGTGAGCTCGCTCTCCGTGCCTGGCTGCACCTCAGGGCTTTTGGGAAGACGCGAGGGCGGCCCCCAGCCCAAGCTCAGCTCTTGGCCAGGCGGCTGGAGAGAAACCTGAGAAGGTCGAGTCGCGCGCTTCGTGGGGACCCAGGCATCCTGCCCTGGTGTGTGTGTGTGTGTCGCTTCGTGGGGACCCAGGCATCCTGCCCTGGTGTGTGTGTGTGTGTGTGTGTGTGTGTGTGTGTGTGTGTGTACTTAGTCGCTCAGGGGTGTGTGTGTGTATACTTAGTCGCTCAGTCGTGTCCGACTCTTGGCGACTCCATGGACTGTAGCCCTCCAGGCTCCTCTGTCTATGGGGATTCTCCAAGCAAGAATATTGAAGTGGGTTGCCATGCCCTCCTCCAGGGGATCTTCCCAACCCAGGGATTGAACCCAGGTCTCGCGCACTGCAGGTGAATTCTTTACCGACTGAGCCACCAGGGAAGCTTGCCCTGGCGGATCACCTAAAGTACTATGCGGCTTCCCCGGAAGGTGGCACTTTGGTGCCAACATCCCTCCCATACCCGGATGCTGCGCCAGGCGCCCCATACGCTCCCTCCGCCGGGGGGCCTCCTGGGCCCACCTCGCCTGCTCCGTCGAAATCTGGCCAGATCAGTCTGTGTGAAAGACTCAGGTTTTTAGCTTTAAGGGTCGGGTGGGCTACGGAAAGTCCTCGGCTTCCAAGAACGCTCCACCTGCACCAGCTTCCGGTCTGAAGGTTTGGGGCCGGGCCCAGCCCGAGGATTCCCTGCTGATTATTCAAGAATCATCCGGTCTTGGGGCTGCTGATGAGGAAGCTAGGACGAAAGGATGGAAACACACCAAGAAAGGCGGACGCGAAAGAAAAAATACGAGAGAAAAACACACACCACTGCGTTCACCTGAAGAGACTTGGCACGATAAAAATAGAATTATTTTAGGGAAAAGTCAGAGTAATGGCGAACTGGGGAGGAGCACCTGGCACCGATATAAACGTTGAATAAGTGACAAAAAGAATCAGACAGCGGGGACTGTTTTCGAAGCAAAAGGGGCAAAGGGGAGGCAGAAGGGATTGTACAGCACCCTTTGACTCCCTCTCTTGAATAAAAGCGCAACGAGAAGGCATTAGAGGGGCTGAGGTTGGGCTCCCTGAAGGGGTCGCCCTGAGAGGTCCAGGAAGACTTGCGGTGAAGTTAAGAGACCCTGGACGCAGAAGGTCTGGAAGGGGCCTTCTCCAGGGGGCGTGGCCTTAGGCGCATTGAGCCTGCCCTTGTTTCGTTTTGCTCCTCCCCGTCCATGAGACTGGGCGCGGCTTCTGCGCGCGCAGAACCTCCAGAGTTCGTTGTCACGGTGACGGGCCCTTTGGAGGCTTTCCCCGGGTGAAGAGAAGGGGCGTTGCTATAGTCGCCTTGGTGACCGCAGCAGCTGAAGAAATCCAAGCTGAGGGCCCCTCCCCCGGGACAAGCTATATCTGAGGGTAAGCAACCGAATTACCAAACAAAGCAAATCGGGCCTTAGGACGGAATGCTGCAATTAGGGGACAATAAGTCGGGGTGAACAAAGGGCGGAGCTGTAGATGACTGGTCCAGGCGAAAGCCAGGTTCTGTTAGGGGAGTGGCCGCGACACCGCGGTCTAGAAAAAAACTAGTAAGGGCATCTTTAATCCGAATACAAATGAAAGGAAAAAATGAATGACTGGGTTCCTGAGGGAGCTGGAAAGGCTTGCTGATTGGATGGCTGGATGGAGACCTGGCTATCCCCGACACCTGGGCTCCCCACTCTCTGGAGCCTTACACCCTCGGGGCCCTCATTCGTGACACTGCAGGAAACACATGCCCCTCCCGGGGACACGGAGCAAACCAACAACCCAAATACGCAACTGAGCGGGAGTCCAGCCCCTCACACTGGGAGCAGCTAGGGTGGAGTCTGGGCCAATGAGGGTAAAATAAAGGATTCAGCCCAGGGGCAATCCCTTCTTCCCATGTTTCCCGTCTGTTTGCTAGCTCCCCTTTTTCCTAGCCACCATCCCCTCTCCCAGTTTGCTCAGCAACTCAGCCTGGGTGTCCAGGCCTCGATTAGTGCCGGCTACAGCAAGAGCCAGAGCCCCAGCAGGAGTGGTGTCTGCATCTCAGCTGGTCTTCTCCTGAAAGACTACTAGAACCCTGATAAATAGGGTGAAGAGTGGACGGGGACACCCACCCCGCCCTGGGGTTGGGGGGGGGGTGGGCGTGGCTCTGAAAACACAGCTGCTGTAAGCCTTGTTAGACAGGAAGTCATCTGGGTAGACTGAGACTTTTTGAGTGGCGTGGTCAGGAATTCAAATATTGAACCTCACCTCTCTCCACTCACTTCAGGTATCCAAGGGCCCCTCATGGCATACCCGCTGTTATCTATAGAAAGTGCAGGAAGAAGGTGGAGGGGCATTGGTGGTAGAGGCCAGTCAACAGAATCCCTAATGGCCATGACCAGGAGGAAGGAGTACTTTGTCTCTAGGGTGTGAAAGGTGGGGTCCCCCTATTTGCCTTTAAGGAGGTTCCCTTGGCTGAACAAAGACTTGGTTTCCAGGGGACTAATGTGACCTAATGGATCTGGAAGGCCAGGTTCAGAATCATGCAGCTGGTCCCACACCTTCACATTCCACCCTGTTTGCTCCCTAGGACAGGACAGAGGGGAGGGGTGCCAGTATCAGCTCTCCAGTATTGACTAAAGGTGGAGCATTGTGGAGCTGCAGTCAGTCTCTTCTAACCCCAAATAGCAGACAATGTGTCACCTGACAAGTCTCAGATCACTCCTTCCAGTGGAGGCTCAGTGTGTTTCCCTTGAAGGAGCCGCTGAGCTGGTTGGGGCAGACAGCCTCTGCCCCTGGAATTGCAGGGGAGCTTTGTGCATTGAGGTTGGAGGAGACACTGAAGTTAAACTGTATCCTGAACCTCACAATATAGTTGCTCACCTTAAGTATCTTGTTCAAAATGGTGGGCCCAGAGTGGTAAACCTAGGAGTATTTCATCTGGAAAAGAGGTTTCCAAGGGAAGAAGGTGGCCAGGCAACAAATGATGGGTGGGAGAGGGACTCATTCTGTTCCACAACGTCCAAGGAATGGAAATAGAATGGAAGAAATGGCAACCCCCTCCAGTATTCTTGCCTGGAGAACCCCATGGACAGAGGAGCCTGGTGGGCTACAGTCCACGGGGTGGCAAAGAGTCAGACATGATTGAGTGACTAACACTACAGGGAACCGATAGTGTTTCCTGGTTCAAACCAGGAATATTCTAACAGCTGTCCAATAAAGTGAAGTATGGCTCTGGGAAGACCTGAGTCCTTGGCACCTTGTCCTCAGTCCCTGGCAGGGCCTGTGTTTGTTGAATTGCAAAGAGGGTGTGAAGAGAGAGACTTGACATGGTGAGGAGGCTATGCAGGGTTTGCTGCATTCAACATGGGGAACAAGCCATTCCTCACTCCCCATGGAAAGAGCAAGAACTAAGCAATAAAAACTGGAGGTACTGATGCTGGAACCATGCAGGCTGGACCTAGAAATCGGTAGAATTGCTGCGTAGGTCTAAGTCAGGTGCTAGGAAGTACTTTGTAAACAACAGAGCTCATGAACTGTGAGCATTGGAGGCAACCGTGGTCTCCTGGGGTGGTTGTATGTAGGAAGACCTAGGTAGGTACCAGGGAGGCTGCACAGTGGTGATGGTACTAGGCATGCCAGGGAAAGGCAAGAGTGGGGGACCCACTGGACAAGGACAACTCAGGTTGGGGGCTGATTGCCTGGGGCAACAGCAGAGATGGTAAGGGTTAAATTGGCTGCCTGAAGTGGGGTTTCTCAAAGCCCAGTCATTTGGAGCTTCAACTCTTCCGCACTCCCAACCCTGGCTTCCTGGATAGCTGGGAAGTCACAAAATTAGCCAGCTGGTAGAAAAAATACTTTTATTAATTATTAGGAATAATTCATTCATTTAATGCAGGGTGTGTGTTGGGAAGGTTAGGTACTGCCGGATGGATGAGGGGAAACGTGCAAGAGAACAGTGAGAAGGGGGGGTGGTCCCCCTGCTTGCCAGAAACTATAAACAGCAAAATAAACACAGAGAATCACAAACAGGGTCCTTCCTCATGTCTCCGTCCATCCATTCCTCCAGAATGAGTCCCAGTGTGGTCCCTAGAGGTGCCAGGGCATCTGGAAGTTCTGGGCTGGGAGTGGGGTGCAGTGTGTGGCTTCGAAGTTATTCAGATGCTTCTGAGCCTGAGGGGAGAAGGTGGGACAGGTGGGGTGCAGAGCACAGACACCTTCTGAACCAACTACCCACTTTAAAGAAGCTGCTCCTTCCAATGCTTACAGGGTACCCCCGTCCCCAAGCCCCACCTGTGCCCCTGGCCATCCAGGCACCCTCTTCCTGCTTCCCACGCCTTAGCTCACCAGAAACAAAGCCAGCTGCCGTCTTCCGTCTGCACTCATGTCCTCCCCTGCAGAGAGAAGGTGCTCAAACATGGGCCACCCATCTGGGTATTCACCCCCTTCCCGGGCTCTTCCCAACCCCTTCTGCCCCAGCACTCCTTACCCACGCTCCAGGGGAATTCAGGCCCATGTTCTGCCTGGTAGGAGCGGAGGACGGACAGGCACCAGTCCTCCTCTACCTCCCACCGGCTGTAAATCGAGGCTGGTCATGGAGAGAGACGAGTGCCCATCAGCATCCTGGTCTTGCCAGGCCCCCAACCAAAGCCCTCAGCAGATCCCCTTTCACCTTCCTCCAGCTGTGAGGAGGCCTCCAGCCACTGCCTCACCACTCGAAGACCCTCCTCCGCCATCACCCGGGGATACCTATGGAGGAGCACCAGGACAAAAGGTCAGGACCCAGTCCTCTTCATTCCTCATCCCCGAACTGCCCCCCTCCCTGCACTGTCAGTACAAACATGTATGTGCGCGCGCACACACCCTGGTTCTCACCGATGCTGCAGGAATTTCAGCAGGAGGTCATTGCCTCGGTTCGACATGATGTCCTCAGGAACCCTGGGGGGAGAAGAATGGACACTGGAGGGACTGGAGGTTGGGGAGGAAGGGTCTGGATACCTGGGTTTCTGGCGGGCATTCTTTGGGGTGGGGGGCAACTTCCTGGTTGTCTCTGGGATCCGGGAGGGCAGAAGTTCCCAGGCACTCACGTGGTGGTGATGATCTCATCTCTGGTTCTGCGGATCAGCAGCACAGGGCCCTGGTACCTTCAGAGGACAGCACAGTGGGGAGGGAGACCTCAGAGCAGGGACAGGTGAAACTGACTGCCTCACCCCAGCACTAGCTGTACTTTTTTTCAGGCTTTGCTGGGAGATCCCTGCTGTGCCAGGCATGAACCGACTAGCTGCCAGATCATGAGAAGGTCCAGGGTTCCAGGGAAGCTGGGAGGGATTCGGGGTGGTGGGAGGGTCCCTCACGGGACATGGGGGCAGTGGCTTATGCTTGTACTTTGGTGCTAATTTCAGCATTTGAACACCCAGCAGCATCTCTACAGGGGATGAGGTGGGGGAAGGGTGTCGGATGCTAGACACTGGCCAGCCCTCACCTGCACAGCTGCTCTGCATTGTTTAGATTGAGATGCTGCCTCACAGTCCTGGTCACCAGGCCCCCTAACGTGAGATAAACGTGAAAGGACAGCAGACACAAGCCCCTGCCCAACACAAAGGTCCCCACTGTCCATGGAGAAGAGAAAACGGAGGTTCCCAGACAGGGGAGTCCCCCTGCTCCTCAACAATGTGGTGGTCTACTCCCCACCCACACAGAGGGGAACCATCTCCAGTGAGAACGTCTCCCGGGTCCAGCCCACCTCTTCCCTCAAGGGCAGACCTGGATGCTGCACTTACTCCAGCTGTCTGGCATGACTTTCAATGCCAAGGGCACCAGGTCATCAAAGGAGGCATCCAGGATCACGGCACTAATGTCCGGGTAGGACATGGCGGCCCACGTAGCTGGTACCAGGAAAGGAAAGAAAGGGTGAGGACCAAGGGGCTCCTGCCCACCCCCACCCCTACCCTCATCCCCCTGACCCTACAGGCCCACCCCATCCTGCCTACTAAGTTAGCCCCAGGTCTCGCCCTAACCCCTCGCTTCACTTGGCCAGGGCACTGTCCAAAGAGAACAATGAAGCGCACTGAAGACAATACCAGAGGCAACATTTACTCCTTGATCTCCCCAGGTTCTACTTTTAATTATAGGGCACAAGGGTGAAGGAAATGTGAAGTGTACTCAAATATGATAGCTTCTTCCAGACCCACTCAGAGAGCCCACCTATTTTCTCCTCCACCCCACTCCCGGGGAGACAGAGAGATGGCCTGAGTGTGCCTACAGTAGCAGGGTAGGAAGGAGGTGGGTACCAGTGAAGCCACCGATGGACCAGGCATAGAGGATGATATCCTCGGGCTGAAAGCCCAGGCGGTGGATGGCAAACTGGACCACCACATCCATGGCGTTGGCCTCATTCTGTGGGAACGGCACCCCCTGCAGGAAGAAGGGCAAAGGGTCAGCACAAAAGACCACCTGCCCACCACCCCCCTCCCAGCATGGACCCTTCCTGCAGCTACACTGCAATAGACAGTGAAGATGGAACTGCAGCTCTGAACAGACAATTCAGAGGGCTATCATCTTACTTAATGGAATAGACTCCTGTCAGTGGCATTAAAAATAAATAAATAATAGGGCCAAGAGAGGGGCTGTTCTCTCTAGAAACCAGTCATTTATAACAAGATCCACTATCTCCCCTCCTGCCAAACCCCCAGTGTAAGAGGAGGAGGCTTGCAGCTCCCCACCCTTGGCACCCAGGTCACAGGTGAGTGGGAGGTCCTACAGAAATATAGACCCCTTTCCCTGACTCCAGTGACTGACCACAGGGAGACAGGCTATAATTCAGGAAAAAGAATTTAAAGAAGGCCTCACCGTGCTTCCAGCAAAGCCTGGATGATTCCAGCCCAGGACTGAATATCCAGCTGTAACACAGAGGGAGAAAGGGCTGGGACCTCATGGCCTATGACCTCTGGCCACTCTCTGCTCCTAGCTCTGGGGGAAGGAGCAGAAGGACACTGGAACTCTTAACACCCAACACAGAAGCAAATAACTCCAAGCCTTCCCAGAATGGGAAGATGACAAAAAGGTTCTGATGCAGCAGAAGGGACAGAGATGTGACTATTGAGGCATGGGAACAGAACCAAGAGCATAATAGGGTAAGGGACACAGCCCAAGGGGAGGGATGTAAGGTTAGCAAAGCAAATGGGTAATAGGCTTTTCCCGAAGGCAAGGGTCTCAAACCTCACTCGAGAAGGTGGTTAGGCCCTGGGAGGTCCTATCCATGTGGGGAGGTGGGGACATTCCATCCCAAGGGGTGGAGATAAGAGGGCTGAGCCATGGGCCTACCTTCCAGAGGTGTAGAGACGCAGCCCACCTCATAGAAGCCTGCGTTCCCCTCACAGCAGATCACCTAGAAAGGGAGCAGGAAGAAGCCCAGTTGGGACTGAAAATCCCCCTACTGGCAGGGAGGGCAGCCTCTGGGGGCCCTGCATGTGGTAAGCATCCAGAGGCAACTATTATGATGATGTCTTTTTGGTCCCTGCATGTCAACTCCTTCATCCATTTCTCTCTTACAGGGATTTCCTACACCAAGAGGTTGGTAGGGAGGAGGTGGGAGCTGGGATGATCCCCACTGGGCTTCCTCAGGGCTGCAGCAGACCCCAGCACTTCCACTGCCCTCCCCACACTCTACCTTTGGGCTCCCTGTGCCCACTCACCAGCTTCTGTCCCTGGGGCTCAGCTGTCCCTCGTCGGTCCACAAACATGGTGTCAATTTCATTGCCATCGCAGGCCAGCAGCTTTGCCCGGCGCCCATGACACTGAGCAGAGAGGATGCATTGGCCAAGTTGGAAGGGCAGGAGGCCACATTCATGGGTGGGGGGAGAAAGGCTGTGGGGGTGGGTGGTTGATGGGTAAGGGGGCCTTACCTCTTCCACCAGTCGGGCCTGGCCCTGCAGCAGCACAGGCATGAGGGCCTTCTGGAGCAGGTACACAGAGCCCGGATACAGCATCCGGCGCCCCAAGGTGTGTGCTACCAGGTAGCTGTGGGGAACACGGGGTTAATGAACCTCAAACAGGGGAGTCCAGGGACCATCCCAGCCCTAGCACTCAGACTGTGGTCTGCTTCACCTCTGACCCTCACAGTTTCGTTTTTCCTTTTCTAGGACTTAATGAACCAATATACGTACCAATTTTTCAAACATCTTTTGTTTGATTTTTGGTTTTTGGCTGTGCCATGTGTTTTGCGGGATCTTCCTTCCCTGACCAGAGACTGAACCCATGTCCTCAGCAGAGAAAGTGTGGAGTCCTAACCACTGGACTGGCAGAGAACTCCCTTCTCTAACTATTTTTACTGCAACCTTTTAAAGATAATTTATATCGTGGTCTAGGACACACATATGCATATATTAATCTTGAAAGTTTTATGAGATAACACTTTGTATATACAACAAGTAAAAGCAAAGTAATTAACAATTATGATTCTGTTAATGTATTTATTAAAAGTCCCCAAGTAAATAATACTGTTTATTACGATACGCCTGGTTATCTACCATGTAGTAGGTGCCAAGAGCCTAGCATAGGGTACTCTGGGCTTAATAAATATTTCTTGAACAAATGCACTAATTTAGACACATCAGATGTGGCAGGTGCCACTCCTTAAAAAGATAGTTAACCATGTCCAGTCAATCCCAAAGGAGGGTCTGTCCCCAGAAAACTCTACAAACTTGTCCAGCAGACCCCCTCAACATCTCAAACTTGGCTCTTCCCTCTGATCAATCAGCACGCAGTCCAAAACCCACCACCGAGTCCACCCCCTTCCTTGGTATCTTCCAACTTGCCTCCTAGCCCCCAGCAACAGAAAACTCCCACAGTGGCCTGGCCACTGGAAGATCCAGGTGGTCACTGTGGTTACTTGGGCTTTACCTCGTGCTCTCGGGCATCCAGGCAAGGAGGAAGCCCTTCAGAGTATGTTAAATCACCAACTCTATGAGGCAGGCTGTTCAAAGATGTAGAGGCTGGAACTGCCTCACAGTGGAAAAACCAAGGAGCAGCAGGACCAGGCTAGGGCCGCAGCCGCCAAAAGACCCTGCAGCAGCCAAGGCCGTGCGTCCCCTCCCCACCCACAACCTCATCCTTCCCCCTCAGTCTCGCTGAAGAGCTGTTGTGTCAGACACAACTGTGTTAATATCCCAGCTCTTCAGGTACCACCTGGGAGGCTGTGGAGCTCTCTGAACCTCTTGTTTTTCACACACACACAATGCGATAGCCATGGCACCAGGCCTAATAAATGACAGTCATCCTCCAATGGAGCACCCTGTCCTGGAGCTGCACCCCATGTTCCCTCCACCTCAGCTCGCCTCCTCCCTGTCTTCCTACCTGGTGATCTGACAAGGCAGCTTCTTGACTCGGTTAAGGAAGGTGTCAGCCGTCCCCCGGTGCAGGGGCTCTGGGCGGAGCAGGGCCACACCCCGGCGGGAAGGGCCCCCCCGGGACTCCTTCCTGAGGAACGGAAAGATGCAGGGGAGCATGGGGTGAGGAGCAGCAAGCTGGACGTCTGAGGTCCGTAGGATGCTGGGGTCTAGGAGTGAGGAGATGGCGCTGGAAGGCAAGCACTGGACCCCAGGAGGGGCTGGAGGTGGGGGACAGGTCAGAACAGGGAGGCAGCGAAAGAACTGGGGCCTCACCGGCTGCTGGGTTCTTCCCAGTGGAAGTCGACTGGCCAGCTCCTGAAGTCGAAGTTGTAGTTGGCAAGCTGCCTCTGTGGTGGGCAGAGAGATATGCGGGATGATAAGGGGAGTTGGAGGGGGGAGGCCCACCTACCCGCCCTGGACACTCCCACCACCCAGAGGACTGGCCCCCAAACATCATGGCGGGGACATGCAGAGGTCAGCACCCTCTGGTTGGCAGATGGAAAGTTCTGCCAGGACCAGCAAAATCAGGAAAGAGAGGATGCCCTATTAAGGTATCAAGACTGGCCTGTCTGCCCTCCTCCAGAAGAGGAGCCAAAGACTCTTCACTTTTCTAAAATCTAAGGCTGACTCACCCCCAGCAGGAGTGGCTGGAGGGGCTGGTGCTTCTGAGGGAGAAGGCAGGGGGCCTGTTCATTGGTCATTGCTCCCTTCCCCACCTGGGTCCTTCACACAATGCTGACTTGAAGGACTGAAACATCTGTCCCAAGACTGGGTGAGGGGGAAAGAGGGAAGTCGTACACACAGGAGCCCCTCTGCACCCGGGCCACCATCTGAACCAAGCTCTCTCTGACTTTCATCTTCCATCTTCCTGGCCACCTCCCTTCCCTCAGTTCCTGCAGCCACGGGTCACCCAGACCCTCTGTGCCTCCATTCCCTCCACCAATCAGTCCACGTGCTTTTTGAGGGCAGCGGGAGCTGCGCTGTATTCCTTCCACTCTGCTGTATTCCCTCCCCCGCCCCCAGAGCTCCCAGCACTCTATTTTGAGAATAGTTTTTTTATTTTCTGTCACAGACTGTTTTTTTTTTTTGACATTTTCAAAAATAACTGGACTGAGAGAGAGCAATAGCAACATTCTACAAAAATGTAAATGGTGAAACAAAACAAAATGCAGGGAAGCAAATTTCAGGCGAGCTCTGTTCAGGCCTGGACCCAAACACAGCCTGAGTCACTTCCTTGCTCGGTGACTCTGCCTGGGTCTTGTAACCTCTCTTTGTCTCTCAGACATATAAAGAAGGGTAATAATGCCACCTCACGCTATGGTTGTGAGGATTAGAAGGGGTGTATGCATAATGTGTGGTGGAGCATCCTTACAAAGCTCCGTAAGTGGTGGTGTGGAGCAACCAGTAATCTGACAATGGTGGTCAGAGCTGTTTGACCCAGAGACCTCTTTGTAACAGGAAAGAGCTTTATAGGGCCCTGAAGCCCCTTCTCAAAGATAATTACATGCCAGCACTGGCTGGGCTGGCGCAACTCCAAGGACACTCTGCCCTAGCCTTTCTCGCTCCCAGCTCCATGGTGTGCTCTTGAGCACAAGGATGGACATACCTGTCTGTCTTGTCCCATCCCTGAACAAAAACTAGTACAGTGTTCAATGCACACAAAAAATAAACAAACATTTGGGAGAACAAGCTGTTGTGATAGAGAGGAAAGCCCCTTCTAGGAAATGCTGTGGAATGTTTCCACGTCTAGACAATTCTGCAGATGGAGGGTAGAGGATTGCGCTAGTGGAATATTCCATCAGAAGTGGGGAGGGAAATTTCCTCCGGCGGACAGTTTACTTGTGGAGGGGAGAAGGGGTCCAGCCACGTGCAAGCAAACACCCAGCATGGTGGCTGGGGAGACCCATCTGCCTGCTTGGGCGAAGCTGGCCGGTGACTGGGGAGACGGCGGAGCCTCTCACCTTGTTTTCTGCGGAGTGGTTCCTATGTGTTGCCTCTAAAATGGTGATGAACTGCCGGTACTGGGGGTTGGTCCAGCGGCCAATGCCTGGTGGAGAGAGGATAGGAAACCATATCAGGAAAACTGGGAAGCAAGATGGGAGGGTTTCAGGAAGAGAATCAGAGATGGGCAAAGAGAAACGAGAGAAGAACAGAGGGCCCTGGATCTGGGGAAACAGGTGACCTGAGACGACTCCCTTCCTCCATATTCCAGCCATTGGCATTCTTCCCCTCCCTAACTTCTCCAGTTGGTTTCTTCCTAGACTATGGACCTTCCACCCTTCAGGAAGTTCATTCTTCCCAGTCTTAAAACACTTGTCACTTGCCCTCAGGCTTTACCCTTGCTGCCACTGGGCTTTTCTCCTTGTCCCTCTACCCTTCTCCAGTGCTACCTTTCTGTCTCCTTCCTGCAAATTCTAACTCCGTGCATCTGGCTTCACAGTTCTTATCCCATGATTACTTCCTCATTACATCCAAGTTCCCTTCCTCTGTCTTCATTCTCTTTTAACTGTGCCTCTCAGCACTCTTCCTGTCTGCCCAAATTCCTTTCTCCTGTCTCCTGGGGCCATCTTTGCCTCCTTTCAGTTTCTCCCCTGCCTCCCTTCCCCTTCCCTCCCTGAATCCAAGGCCATTCTCAACACTGAGCTCTTTTTTCTCTTTGCTCAGCCCCTCGTTGATCCTATCTGCTCTCTCTTCGCTGCTGGGGAGTCTCAACTGACTTCTCGGCCTCTCCTGACCCGACAGGTGTCAGACATGGGACAGACAGGGGAGAGGCAGCGGGAAACCAGACACGCAGGTCCTGGTGCTCAGAGAGGTGGCATTTTGGTTGGGAGCAGGGTGGGGCTGGAGAGAGACAGTAAATGAGTAAATAAGAAAAATGAAGAGAGGGATAAAGGCTATAAAGAAAATAAAAGCAGAAGGAACTAGAATGCTATGTATCATCAAGGGGAGTGCCCCCCATACAATACTGAGAATGAAAAGAGCTGAAGAATGATTTGGAGGGAATGATGTCATTTGTGCTAAAAATGTTAACTGCACCCCTCCAAATGCTATCTAGTGTTTATACTTGTCATTTTGCACAGATTCTGAGATGCAGATTATTTTTTTCGTATTTGAAAACTCTGCAGTTGATATGCATTTACAGTTCATAGCAGTTTAGATGTGATGGAATGAGGTCAGTATTTTGTAAAAGTATACAAATATAAACCAGGAAAAAGAAAAACCCACACCAGATGACAATGGTTACTTCTGGGGCTGGGGAAGATTCCAATAGGAACGCCAACTCTGTAATGCTTTTAGCACTGGTTTGGCAAAAAAATTCGTTCAGGCTTTTCCACTCTTACAGAAAAACCTGAATGAACTTTTTGGCCAATCCTGTATTTTATGGACAAAAGGTATTTGAAGCAATAAGCGCAAAAAACAAGCATTTTAGTTCTGATATTTTGTTTTTTGGACTTCTCTGTAGTTAATTTCTCCCCTTAATGGAAAAAAAAAATTTGAAAATTAAGACAAAACTGAGGAATGGGAGCAACTTTTAGATAGGCAGGGCGGGCCTCTCTGGGGAGGAAGCTCAGCCCTTTGGAAATCAGGAGGCAGAACAGGTAGAAGGTCCTCACCCCAGACTGGACCCAAAGGCAGCCACCCAGCTCCTGACCCCACCACTCCCTTCTTAGGCATCCCCCTTACCCGCTTTTCATCAGGTGTAGCTGCCCAGAGGGCAATGGTTTGGCTTATCTCTTTTCATTTTTTAAACTGTGAGATAATAACGTATTTACATAAAGCATACATTCAGTACAAACATGTTTAAAGTACAAACATTCCTGGGCTGATCACTGGGATCAAGAAAGAGAACAAAGCTGCCTCCCACCAGGGGTCCTCCCCAGCCTGTTCTCTCCCCCTTCCCAGGTAATCACTCTCCCGACTTTTGACTTTTAAAACAGTCAGGCCTGTGTTTCTCTTTAGTGTTGTGCCGCTTATTTATGCATCCCTTGGAACTTTATGTAAATGGAAACATAGTGCATAAATTATTTGGTGGTCCCGGTTGCATCTGTGAGATTCATCTGTGTAGCTGAGTGTAACCAGTTCGTTCAGTGCCTTGCTCTCTGGTGTTCTGTGGTAGGACTCGACCTTCTAATGTATTTATCCATCCTGCTATGTGGGGTCATAGAGTCCAGTTTAGGATTATTACAAACATACATGGATATGTATGGAGCTGTTGGAGGGTATATGCAGCTTTTCTAGATAATAGCAAACCTTTTTGCTAAGTATTTGTTCATACTTATGACCCAAGCCCTTTAAGGAAAGGATCATGTCTTGACCACTGATTACTTCCCCTCAGGGCCTAGCACCAAAAGGTATTTGCAGAAGGTATTTAATGAATATTTACCCAATGATGGACAGATCCAAACCAGGCTCCCTCTCCACCTACCTCGGAGGCAGGCCACTCCTGCCAACAGTAGAAGCAGTGTCCCAGCATAGTGAGAAAATGGCACCACTTTGGACAAACTCAAGTAACCTGGGAGGGGAGAAGGATTATGTGAAAAGCTTTCCCCACTGTCCCCCAGCCCCTCTTCCAAGTTCAGTCCCAACCTCCCCACTACACCCTCTTTGGGGGACAGCAGGCCCTCAGAGGAAGAAGATGCCTGATGGAAGAGGGAAGCCAAGCCATCCTCATCACAGGTCCCCTTTCCTCATTGGGGAATCGGCTCAGCTGCCAATGATCTGCCCATTTCCTGTCCCACCACCTTTGAAGTCACACTGACCTTTCCTGTACAAGTAGAAGAAGGCGAAGGGAGAGGAGTAGTAAGAGATGGACCAGAAGACTGAAGCCTGCAGCAGAGAGACAGGAACAAGCAATCAATACACATACACACAGGTCTGCCATTACCAGGTCCAGGCTCTGAGCAAAGTGAATAACCTGAGGGATATCACATCAAGTACCTATTCTGTGCATGACACCACGCACACAGTAGGTGCTCAATTATTTGCTGAAAGGTAGTGTGTCAGAGCGTTAACAGAGGCTGGGAAAACTAGGCACAGCTTCTATTCTCTTCCTCTCATCACCTCTGGACATAATTTCATCACACGTAAAGACCAGTCTCTTTCCACTCAAGGTAATCAAGCCTTTTCAATCAGCCCTGCTCAGGACAGTCCCTGGCCCGGTCCCTAAGAGATGCACAAATGTCACCAAAGGAACCTTGCCAGAGAGAACAGCTGTCTCTGCAGCCAAAGAGGTTAGTTGCCAGGGAGGACAGGTCACTGGGGACTGCAGGACTCAGCACCTGCGGATGGTCCCGAACGTAAACACGGTTTCCCCACGGTTCAGGCTGCCCCAGAGAAAGCCGTGCATAGGCCAAAGGGGAGTACCAAGTATGCACGCTGGAGAGCTGTCTGTGTGTATGTGTGTTGGAGATGCCCGCTGCAGAGCCCAGAGCATCCCCCACCCCCAGGGGCACTGCCTTCTCCCAGGATGGGAAGGAGAAGGTTCAAGAGGGCAACTGGGTCTGAAAAGATGCGGTAGTCCCAGATGCCAGGGCAGACATACCAGTGCCAGGATGCTGTCAGCATGTTTCTCGAGGGCACGGGGCTGATAGTACGTATCCTGCCAAAACAGATGGCTGAATTAAGGACCCTGCTACTTGACAAGGCCTCCACCATCCCTTTTGGAAGGCCTGATGTGTGTTCAACACTCTAGTCCTAGCCCCCTAAGTCATCTCTCCTTGGATGTCTCTGCTTCCCCTCTTCCCCACCCTGACTCATAACCTGATCTCTCACTCCAGATCCTGAGAACAAACACAGGGGGCTGGACCTGGAAGCAAAAGTGAAAGCAGCTTTGGCCGACTTTTGCTCCTTTTCCACAACCGAGTTTCAAATGGATTGTGGGAGGATGGGGATCGGGGTTAGGGAAGAAACGACACCATGACAACTTTAAAAGGGAAAGAAAAGCATCGGAAGAGCAGATTCATTAAGGAAGAGAATGTGGCCGGGGGTGGGCAGTTTGTAGAGTACAATGAACATAATTGGAGACTACCGATAAAAAGGAAGAGCGCATTTAGGGGCACTGCCTACCACCTCACCGGCTTTCTTGAACACAATAATCCTGAGGTCTCTAAGGTAGACTAGGGGTGGGGTGGGGGAGACCGGATATATTAAATGTTGCAGAAGTCATTTTGAAATTCAAGGCCAGGGGAGATAAACGGAACCGGGTGAGGCACGGGGTACGAGGAAATTGAGAGTTTGATGGCAAAATCATCCAGCTCCGGAATCCGAGCGGGGTCTCTTCCAGGATTTAGGAGTCAACTGGGAACGGCATGAACCACGAAGCGCAGGGTGAGGGGTCGCGAAAGGAAAAAGCTAGGAGTGGCAGTCGGAATGAGAAAGCACTGGCAAACAGCAGTAAAGCAGGCGGTCAGTCCACAGGCGTGACTTTAACCCAGGAAGCACAAAGAGCACAGACTTTGCGGAAAACTGGCTGGACAAGCAGTCTCCCCCTATTTCCAATAATGGGTGCTTCTGGGGAGCAAAGGCCGCAAAGGGGTTTGGGTCGTACTATGTTTTTAACCAGGGGAGAATCGACTCACCCAGGAGCTGGAGTGGGGGTTAGTGACTGAAGTTGGAGTCCCAGGGACGCTGGACGGGGCCCTTTCAGAGTCCCTTTCCCGGTAGATTTTGTAGAGCCGGGGGCCTAGGACGCAGCTCAGCAGCTTCGCCATGGCCCCGGCCCGGGCCGCTGCTCTTCCAGCAGCAGGTCCCCCTGTCAGCCCCGCCCTCCCAGGGCCGCTAAGGTGTTGCGTGCCCTTGACGTCAGCACGTACCGGCTCCGCCTCGCGCCGAGTTGAGACAGTTTCAGCGCTTCTTGAGCAGGGTTTCCTGCATTTGGAGCTACGGGTGCAGCCGTAGTCAGAAATTAGTTGGAGGCGTTTTGATCGTGGAGAGTTAGAACTATCATGAGACATGGTTAAGTCACTTTTTTCTGCCCCTTAATATCGGCAGACTCTCGAGCGACAGTGAGAACAAGGGGTAAGATTAGCATTTGAAAAGAGCAACAAAAAAGATATCTAGGAATACATCTAAGAAAAGAAATGCAAGATTTTAGGAACAAATTACAGAACTTACTGAAAGAGGTAAACGAAAGCTTGAATAAATAGCTACGCCATAGTTATGAATAGGAAGATTCAGTATCGTTAAGATGTGTGAAACACTGGTTAAAAACAAAAGGATGAATTATCGCACTTAAGCGTGAACAATTCTCAGAACCATAATTGCATACAACATGACACCACAGTATAAAATTTAAAAACATAAAATTCAATGATCAATTATGTGAAAGATAAAGAGCAAATGTATAACACTGTTACACAGCATAGAGGATCGTTGGCTGAAAGGGTAATATTCTATTTCTCAAAAGGTATACTGTTTTTTTTTTTTTCTTTGTACCTTACACCTACACAATATATAAACCCTTTAGCTTTTCATTGTAGTAAACATATATACAGAAAGGTGCACTAATTAAATATATCTGTGAGTCTGATTCATAGATAAATTCATTTGTGTCATGTAAGAGATGTCATATGGTACTTGTCTTTCTGACTTACTTCATTTGGGCTTCCCAGGTGGCGCTAGTGGTAAAGAACCCGCCTGCCAATGCAGGAGACTTAAGCAACATGGATGGGGAAGATACCCTCAAGGAGGGTGTGGCAACCCACTCCATTTTGCCTGGAGAATCCTATGGACAGAGGAGCCTAGTAGATGACAGTCCATAGGATCTTCCCCACCCAGGGATTGAACCCGGGTCTCCCACATTGCGGGCAGACTCTTTACCACCTGAGCCACCAGGGAAGCCCTGGGTCAGGAAGAGCCCCTGGAGAAGGAAATGGCAACCCACTCCAGTAATCTTGCCTGGGAAATCCCATGGACAGAGGAGCCTGGTGAGCTACAGTCCATGGGGTCGCAAAAGAGTCCAATATCACTTAGTGACTAAGCAACAACAACAAACTTTATATACGTGGAATCATACAGCACATGCCCTTTGTTTCGGACTTTACTCCCATGTTTGTGAGATTCAACCTTGTTGCATGTCATTGTGACTTGTTCATTCTTGTTGCTATCGTTATGTGAATATACCACAGTTTATTTAGCCATTGTACAGTTGTATGTTAGATGTAGTATTTGGTGTGTATGAAATAGTTCATCAAAAACAATCTCAAAAATAGCTTTTAAAAATAAATAACACATTAAGACACTATGAGAGAAATATGAAGAGCTACCTTAAGAGAATCCTCTCTGGGGCAAAGGGGTAAATCAGTGATTTCTCTAGGCCCCTGCTATTCTCCTTGAGTAACGACTTAATATACTCATCAGGGGCTCAGAAGCAGTCTGGAATGTGCCAGGCAGCCACAAAGGAAGTCATTCTCAGTCATTTAGGGAATTCTGACTGAGTATGCTGACTTGTGCTAGATTCCCTGGAAACCAACATGAAGACTCAGCTTCTTCCCTCATGGCTAGTCTCTTGAATTGGAGGCGAGAACACGGAATGTACTTTCAGACTGATGGGAGGTGGACAGCCATGACCCCTTCTGCACAGGCTGCTGCTTTCTCTCTCTCTTTTTTTTTTAAATTTTTTAGTATTTCTTTGTTTTTATAATTAAAATTCTTTTTATTTATTTATTTTTGCCCGTGCTGGGTCTTTGTTGCTGCATGAGGGCTTTCTCTAATTGCGGTGAGAGGGGGCTACTCTCTAATTGCAGTACACAGGCTTCTCTTGTTTCGGGGCATGGGCTCCAGAACACAGGCTCTGTAGTTGTGTCCATGGGCTGTTAGCCCACTGCATGCGGGACCTTCCCAGAAAGTATAAGTGTTACTCACTCAGTCCTGTCCAACTCTTTGTGATCTCATGGACTGTAGCCTTGTCCACAGGATTTTCCTGACAAGGATACTGGAGTGCGTTGCCATTTCCTGCTCCAGGGGATCTTCCTGACCCAGGGATTGAACCTGGGTCTCCGACATTGCAGGCAGGCTACCAACTAAGCCACCAAACCAGGGGTCAAACCCATGTCCCCTGAATTGGCAGGCAGATTCTTAACCACTAGACCACCAGGGAAGTCCTTTTTAAATTTATTTTAATTAATTAATTTATTTGGCTGCACTGAGTCTTAGTTGCAGGATATTTTTTTTACGAATAGTTGTGGCATGCAGGATCTTTCGTTGCGGCAGGTGGGATCTAGTTCCCTGACCAGGGATAGAACCCTGGGCCCCCTGCATTGGGAGTGTGGAGTCTCAGCCACTGGACCACCAGGCAAGTCCCTGCACAGGCTTCTTAGCACGGAGAGTCTTTGATCTGAGTTCTTCAGCCGATGTGGAGTCTGAAGCATGAGGAGATTATCCTTGGAGCGGCCTGAACTGGTCCTTTCTTGGCATGGAAAGGTGGTTGCTACTTTTTTCCCAGTGGACATTCAGCTGGGCTTTATCTCCCCGGCATTCCCATCCCCCTCAGAGGCCCATGTCACTCCAGACTAGGGAATATAGGCTTTTATCTGGGCTTTGTTTCCTCCCTGGGAATAGCAGGTCCCAGACAAGAGAACTTGGTAAGCTCTCCCCATGGCTGTCTTATTTCTCCTCCTTCTGTTCCTATGTGGGCTTCCCCAGGCTGAAACAGGTAAGGAGAAGGGGTAGGGGGATTCTTCACTTCTCCACAGGGTTGGGAGGGACTGCTGCTGTTTCTCCTTAGGGGTCTGGGAAGGTGTTTGGCTCACGAAGATAGATCTACCCGTTGACCTCCCCCTGCCTCTAATATTAGGAAAGATTCAGAGTCAATGAGGGTCCAGATCAGGCACCTTTAGAAAATAAGAGCGGACACGTAAATGCTCATTCAGAAAAGGAAAAGTGAAAGGAAGGGATACGGGCATTTGTTGGCTATTCCAGCCTTCGCCCTCCTGCCCTCAGATCCCCGCATTCGCTGGAGGAGAGGTGGGGAAAGCCTTATCCTCTTCTCTCCGTCTCGCTTTTTGTAGCTGTCACTTGAGAAAGGAGCTCACAGTCAGGCCTAGTGCTGGGGGACCCCAGAAGGGAGGAAGCCAGGGGTGGGAGGTGGAGGGGTGGGATCGCTGACCTGATGGAGGTCTCTGGTCTCACACTGCCCCCTCCCCACAGACAGCATCCAGGCCATCTATGTGGTCTTGGGGGAGGCACTAGAGCTGCCATGTCCTTCACCACCTGCCCTGAATGGGGACGAATTCCTGTCCTGGTTCCACAGCCCGGCAGCAGGCTCCTCCACTGCTTTAGTGGCCCACGTCCAAGTGGCCAGGCCCTCCCGAGACCCTGGGAAGCCCAGAAGAGAATCCAGGCTCACACTGCTGGGAAACTACTCTTTGTGGCTGGAAGGGTCCAAGGCAGGAGACGCCGGGCGGTACTGGTGTGCCGTGCTGGGTCAGCGCTACAGGTACCAGAACTGGAGGGTGTATGATGTCTCCGTGCTCAGAGGTGAGTGGGGGGCCTGCAGACCAGGGGCTGCTGGGAGCCAGGGAAGTCCAGACAAAGAACTGAGCAGTCCCTCTCTCCCTCCAGGATCCCAGTTCTCTGCGAGGGCTGCAGATGGATCTTCCTGCTCTGTCCTCCTGTGTTCTGTGGTCCCTGCCCGGAGCCTGGACTCTGTGACCTGGCAGGAGGGGAAGGGTCCTGTGAAGGGGGATGTGCAGTCCTTCTGGGGTGATGGGGCTACCCTGCTCTTGGTGTGTCCTGGGGAGGGGCTTCCTGAGCCCAGGGCACGTAAACCAGGAATCATCCGCTGCCTTGTGCCTCAGAACAAAGGGATCAGCTTTAGCCTGGCAGGTGAACTGAGTGACAATAAGGGAAGGGAGTTTTGCCTCCAACACATCCCCTACTGCTAGTTAGGGAATCTGTTATTGGCTGTTATTTTCCTCCACTGCCTGTAGGAGGAGGGCTATTTTTCTTTTCTCGATTGAATCCATAACAGAAAAGGGGGTTGGTTAAGCCAGATTTCTCATCGGACAGACCATAAGCCAACAGGGAGAAGAAGAATTCTGGTGGATAATCTATGATTTTTGTGGAATAGCCCTTAGCAGAAAGGAAGAAAGTAAGAAGTACTGCTGGGGCAGTTGTTTGTTGAAGAAAGGATATATGCACCGATGTTATAATGGCCCATTGATGGTGGAGGCAGAAGGAGAAAAAATATATAATTGTTTTACAATAAGAAGTCCATTATACAGAGAAAGAATGCTATTGGATGTAGAATAACCCATTCACAAGGCAGGAGGGAGGAGCAAATGGCCATTATTTTGGTAAGCAAAGGGCAGTGATGGGATTTTATTTCCCTTTGCGTCCTCAGCACCTAATCTGGGGTCTGGCATGTGGGGGGCACTCAGCGAATGCCTGTGGAGTAGATGAATGGAAGAATGAATAAACAGAAGGCACGTTCTTATTTTCTTAAAAGGGTGAATTACTGTGTAGGGCATGAGGAAAAAAATCAGAGTTATGGTTGATGGTTCAACCCAAAGTTAGCCGTCTGTGTGTAGCCTGTGGGGGCATCACCATTCAATATCAATGTTGGTTCATGAGGTCAGGGTGAGAGGCTAAGTGGGGTAGTGGATACTGGGGGCAAGGAAGTCTTGTTTTGGAAAAACCCACCAAATTATGGGGGGAAAGCCTCTGTTTGGGACACAAGGGACAGACTCCCCTCCCAGCCTCCCTCCTAATCCCTCTTGTCCTGCCCTTAACTGCAGCCTCCACGGATGCCTCCCCTGCCCTCGGTGCCCCTTCCGCAGACTGGGATGTGGCCTGGATCCTGACACTGTTGCTCACAGTGGGTCAGGGGTTCACCATTGTGGTCCTTGGCGTCATGCTCTGGAGGCAGAGGGCCCAGGGGGCTCAACACAGAAGTGAGTCCTTCCTTCCCAGAAGGGTGGATTCATATCTCACCTCTCTATCCTTCTTCTCTAGGGGAGAAGGTGGGATAAGGAAGATAGCTCTGAGTCACCTGGTGACTTCTCTGCTGCACTTCATATGGCTTTTTCTCTCCAGATGCTTCGTTTCCTCAGTTCAAACCCGAGATCCAGGTCTATGAGAACATCCATTTGGCCCATCTCAGGTGAGGAGCTACTAGGGGGCAGAGGCTTAAATCTCAGAGGAGACTGAAGTTGGGGTGGGGATGGGATGCTGGTTCCCGAGGATGTGGAGGATGGAAGTATCCTTAATCTGTCTTTCTGCTTTGCAAAACCGACAGCCCACCTGCCCCTAAAACCAGGTGATCTCGAGGACATCTGCTAGGAAGTGTGACCTGCTGACTCCCTGGCCATCTGGCACCTGAAGGATTCACGAAAAGCTTGGCAAGGAGGGAGGGGCTTGGAGTGCTATTTCACAGTCCGGTTGGTCTCCAGCCAAGCTGTGTATGTCTGTGAGAGTGTGTGTATATGAGTGTATGTGTGTGTGTTAAGGGGCTGGGGGCTGAAGGAAAGAAGAAGCATTATTCCATGATGTCACTTATGAAAGGGTGTGGTTTCCTGTCTCGCTGTAGCCAGTGGAGGGGTGGCCCTGAGCCTGCAGTACCATAGAGTTCAGGGGAGCCTGGGGTAACTGGCAGGGGCTGGGGAGAGGTGAGGATGGGAAGAAAGGAGACAGGAATCCAGAGACTTGAGCAGTGGTAGAGAATCAGTTTGGAGAAGGCAATGGCACCCCACTCCAGTACTCTTGCCTGGAAAATCCCATGGACGGAGGAGCCTGGTAGGCTGCAGTCCATGGGGTCGCTAACAGTCGGACACGACTGAGCAACTTCACTTTCACTTTTCACTTTCATGCATTGGAGAAGGAAATGGCACCCCACTCCAGTGTTCTTGCCTGGAGAATCCCAGGGACAGGGGAGCCTGGTGGGCTGCCGTCTATGGGGTCGCACAGAGTCAGACATGACTGAAGTGAGTTAGCAGTAGAGAATCAGTTATGGGGGTACCGAAAGACAAACGGTAGAAACTGAAGAAGAGGGAAGGAAAGAGGCACAAGTCACAGGAAAAGGGAAGAGATGAAGAGAGAGAGAGAGAGGAAAATTGGAAGTATAAAGAAGGAGGATTGAAGGACAGAAGAATGGAAAGAAGACTTACCTCCAAATTAAGCCAGATCCTCACTGCCATCTCATCCTCACAAAGAAGAAATTGAGAGAGAATCAGCACCTCTAATCAGACGCCAGACTTCCTCATATGGAAGGGGAGGGGATGGAGTCAGGACGGGCGGGGGGTGCCCTTGCCCAGCTGCCACCCCACGGTTCCCTCCTTATCGTAGGCGCTCCCCCTCCTTATCCTGTGGCATCCGGAGCAGGGTACAGCTTATCGCCCTGACATCCTGGGGGCCCCACGAGTCACACACAAGCTATCTCCCTGGGCAGAGGGAGTGTCCACAGCAGTGGGTGGGTGAATTCCCTGGTGGGGTGTGTAACTGGGCCCTGCGTGTTGGATGATGAGTGAACGACAAGTCTGGGCTTGTGGAATGGAAGAGGGTGCTGGTGCTCCTAGTCTCAGGCAGCATGGAGCTGGCCTCTCAGCCACACCCTCACCACTCCACGAGGGCCCCTTTGAAATCTGCTCAAGCTTGGGCTTCACTGGAGAAAAGAGTTCTTGGAGGTATCACCTAAAAACCTTTACGCTGCAGTGGCTTAAGTAAGATATTGGCAAGAAGGAGGATGCCAACGACAGATGGAGGATGAAGTGAAAGTCATGGTTCAGGTGCCAGCACCCCTGCCCAACCTGCTAAGCAGCTCTACCTTGCTGTTAGAGATAGCACGCGTGCCTGCACAGGTACACGCACACACACACACACAGCAGTGTTACTGAACTTCCAGATAGCACTTTTATTACATTTACTCTTCATAGTTCCCCAAACCTTCCTTCTTGATCTACCAAATTAATCTTTCCTAGCAGGACTCTCTTCCTCATCACACTTGATGCTCCTTCCATTCCCTTGCCTGGGACCCACAGCTCCTTCAAACACCTGCCTTGCCAGAGAGCTGGGGATTACAGAATGCATCAGAAACAAGCATCTAGAAAAGACCAAGGATTTAGGGCACATCTTCTTTATGGGGCTGGGCTCTGGGAAC
This sequence comes from Bos javanicus, assembly GCF_032452875.1. Taxonomy (NCBI): domain Eukaryota; kingdom Metazoa; phylum Chordata; class Mammalia; order Artiodactyla; family Bovidae; genus Bos; species Bos javanicus. Next base: position 27,548,169 of record NC_083890.1, on the reverse strand, counting down.
GTTCCTTTGGGCAGCTAGGGGCTGGAGCAATGCCTGGAGGAATCAGGTTTGGGGAGGGGCCTGTGAAGGTGTTGGGCCCACGGATCTGAGATCTCTGTACACAGTCAGGTTCTTGGGCAGATCTCCAAAGATCTCTGTGTAGGTGTTGCCAGGGCCGCAGTGACAGTGGAGGAGTCTTGAACTGGAGGCTGGTGGCCTCCCCAGGTGAAGCTGGCCAGGAGGACAAGCAGGGTGATGAGGAGGAGGCTGGGGAGCTGGCGCGGCGTGGTAGCCAAGTTGCACAGGTCCTGCTCGCAGCAGTGGTGTTGAAGAGTGTAGGAGCGGGACCAGTAGGTGGTGTGGCCCTGCAGGGAGCACTCGGCCCTTGGGAGGCAGCCCTTTCGCTCGATGACCTCACTCTTTTCTATGGGACAGAGGTGGTTGGGGGAGGGGAGAGCTGAGGCTGGGCAGGAAGGAGGCAAGGGCCGTGGGGTCCCACGAAAGGCAGGATTGGATAGCAGTGGGGAAGACCTAGGGAACATCCATCAGACCAGAGTCCTCCTACCTGAGGTACCAATACTGATGCCACAAACTTCATCCTCCTGACACTTGGTGGGAACAGGGTAGCAGGGCTTGACAAAGTTGCAGGTGTAACAGCGGAGCTGTCTCTGGGCCAGGGAGGCGGCAAGACCTGTGGAGTCCGTGGAGATCCGTCAGAGGAGAGGAAGACAGGACAGGTGAGAGGCCCAGCCCAGATTCAGGAATGGGCTGCACAGACAGAGGTGATACACAAAGTGGGGAAAAGGGGGTGGCGAAATGGAGGGAGAAGCAGACGCAAGTAGAAAAAGAGACAGAGAAGGGAGTGGAGACCACGCACGAAAAGGAAAAGGCAGAGAGGCACGAGGGATACAGGGAGCATGCGAGAAATACACAGATATGAACAGAAGCCAAGGGAATCAGAGGTGAACACAGAGAATGACACAAAAGCCGGGCTGGAGCCAGGAGGGGGTGCCAGTGAAGAAACTAAACAGATGGTGCTGAGTCAGATGAGAAAATAGGAATTAACATTGACCAAGGTGCCCAGCAAAGAAGCAAGAGGTGAGGTAAGGGTCAGGGGAGACAGAGGCTTGTCAAAGATGCCACAAGGAAGAGACAGTTATTCTCAAATGCCTTTGAAGGGAAATCTTTCTTATTCCACCTCATCAGGCTGGCCCGAGACCATTCCCAGTAGCTCTTCTTTCCAAACCCACTACAGCTCTCTCCTCGGCATAGGTCAGCACCCTCTCCCTCAACCCCCTACCCCTAGCTCTCAGGCTCCTTCACAAACCCCTGCCACCACCACCGCCCTACCCTGCTCCCTGTCCCCCAGGACTCTCCAGCTCACCCTTACCCAGTGGCCCACCAAGGAACAGGATGCAGAGGAAGATGCTGGAGGTACCCATGTCTGGACCCGGCGGGGCTCAGGAGTCTGGGAGAATGTGATCTGCACCCTGAGATCCTAGAGCTGGAGCATCTGAGTGAGACAGGGAGGGACCAGTAAACAAACACACCTAGGGAGTGAATCTGAGGGTGAGGCGGAACAGGGACCAGACTCAACAGCCTGAAACAGGGGAGTTCCTGGCCCCGAAGCTCTCACACCCTCCCTGCCTCCTACCGGAGCCTTGTGCCCTGGGGGTCTTCTCTGTTCTTGCAGCTTTCTCTTTGCTTGTCTGTCGCTTTTGAATGGTGTCTGTCAGCGTCTGTCACTTTCCCTCCTCCTCCTCTCCCTCCCTCTCCTTGTCTCAAGCTGCTCTTTGCTCTTTCATCTCCTTGTTTTTGTTTGTCTGTCTTCCCCTTCTGTGCATTTAAGTCTCTCAAAGTTACTCTCCTAAACAGCCCTGGCCCAGATCTGTTTTGCGAGTGGTGTTTGAGTGTGGACTCAGCAAGCCCCCACCCACCCACCAACCCGCAAATGCAGCTACAGACCCCACCTAGCTGCCCATCCCTTTGATCCCCCAAGCTTCAACATCTGTACCCCGTAATTATCTCTCCCAGCTTACTACATTAGAGGAAATAATTAATCATGGGTGAGGCCAGAGGGACTGATGTATTTCCACTGGTGCAGGGGTAGGGTTCAGAAAGACTAGGAAGGAAGGCAGGGATAAGATTTGGGTCGGGGGTAGAGTCTGGAAGACTGGGGCTTAAGAGACTGGGGAGAAGAGTCAGCACCTGGGGAATCAGGACAGACTGTACCAGGAGTTAGAAGCAGACGGGGTGGGGAGTGAGACAGAGGAGACACAGGTATCCACTGAGTAGCAGTTTTCAAAAACATTTTTTAATCTCAAGACCTCTTTACACTCAAAAATTACTGAATACCCCAAAGAGTTTTTATTATGTAAGTTATATCAATATTTGCTATATGAGAAATTAAAGCAGAACATTTTAACAGATTCATTAAAAAAATATAAAGCGATAAACCTGTTGTTATTTAGTCCCTAAGTCGTGTCTGACCCTTTGCGACCCCATGAACCTCCAGGCTCCTCTGTCCATGGAATTTTCCAGGCAAGAATACTGGAGTGGGTTGCCATTTCCTCCTCCAGGGGATCTTCCCCACCCAGGGATGGAATGTGCATCTCCTGTTTTGGCAGGGGATTCTTTACCACTGAGCCACCAGGAAAGACCCACACAGTGGTCAGAAACTGTTGCATGTTAACAAAACACATTTTTGTGAAAAATAATGTCTTTCCCAACAGTATAGTGAGAAGAGTGGCATTTCTTTACCCTTTGGGGAATCTATTTAATATGGGGCTTAACAGAAGAAATAGAAGATGGCTGGGTTTTCACATCTGCTTCTGCATTCAGCCTGTTGGGATTTTGATTGAATATATGAAGAAAATCTGACAGATATGTAGCTGGAAAAGAAAGACTGTCCAGGACTCTCTGAAAGGGTCTTAGGAACCCCAGGAGTTCTGGGGTCACCGTTTTAGACGTGTTTCTGAGATGGAGGAATTCGGGGACATCAGAGGATGCTGAGTGCTCTTTCTCTCCTGGGGAGTCCTCCCCCAGGGGGGCCTCCCTGTCCCCACTGGGGCCCCGGTGCCTTCTAGGGGAGACAGACTCTTTCCTCCCTTTTTATTGCCCTATAAAGCCCAAGGCAACAGGGATAAAAAGCCGGCAGAGTGAACACCAGGGAGGGGGGTGGGCGGGAGGGAGAGGCGCTACAGACACAGGCAGACGCAATGAACCCCCTCTTTGCTGGGATCCTGCTCGGCACCTTGCTGGGGGCTGCCTTGGGTAAGGAGGCACCCGGGGCGCCTGTCACAGAGGCCCGTCGCCCTGTGCCAGCCACCCCGGAGCGCCTGATCCAGCACCTCTTCTCTTCCCCCAGGAAACCGCATGCGGTGCTATGACTGCGGTGGAGGCCCCAGCGGCCTCTGCAAAGAGACGGTGACCACTTGCGGAGAGGACGAGCGCTGCGGCTTCCTGGAGCGCAAACCCCAACCAGACCTGGCACAGACCAAACTGCCTGGAAACCGTAAGTCCTCAGTGTGTCCCTCTTCCTTCCAGCCCCTCCCTGCCTCCAGCCCCTACTACTTCAGTCCTTCTGGCTTCCAGAACCTTCCAGGCTCAGTCGAGCTCTGGGCAGATGGTGCCGCTGTCAGAACGAAGCGGCCTGGAGCCCCTTCTGGCTCCTGGCACTGAGCCCCCGGAAGCCTGCTGTCTGCGTGGCCTCACCTCCCTCCTCTTTACCCTCCAGAAAGAGACTCATAGGCCCATGTACTCACAAATGGTTGAAAAAGCTCTCTACCTTGAGGGTAGGGACCGAAATATTCAACCAAACTTCTACTCTGAGGCATCAACTAAGGTCCAGGGAGGTATGTGTGTATGTATAGTCAAATTTTTTAAATTTCAAAATGATTTTAGATTGACAGAAAAGTTAATTTTATTCAAAAATAGTACAGGTTAGCACTGTATATCCTTACCCAACTTCCTGTAATGTTAATGTCTTATATTACCATAGTGTGTGTGTAGTCAGTATCTTAGTCGCTCAGTTGTGTCTGACTCTCTGTGACCCTATGGACTGCAGCCCACCAGGATCCTCTGTCCATGGGATTTTCCAGGCCAGAATACTGGAGTGGGTTGCCATTTCCATCTCTAGGAGATCTTCCCAACCCAAGGATCAAATCTTTGTCTTCTGCATCTCCTGCATTGGCAGACAGATTCTCTACCACTGAGCCAATTGGGAAGCCCATATAACCACAGTACAATTAGCAAAATCAGAATATAACACTGGTCAGTAAGACTAATCTACAGACCTTACTCGATGTAGCCTGTTGTCCCTTTCATGTCCTTTTTCTGATCCAGGATCCACTGGTTTTTGCTCTCCTATCTTAGTTGTCACCTCTCTGTGGCAGTGCTGAGTCTTCCTTTGATTCTATGATATTGACACTTTTTTCCTTTTCTTTGTATTTCTTGATCTTGATACTTTTACTTGAACTCTGATATTTGGTACTGATGCATTATTTTAAAGAATGTCCTGCAACTTGGATTAACCTGATATTTTCTTGTGATTAGACTGAGGTCCTGAATTTGGGGAAAGAAGTGATGTTGGTCCCTTTCAGTGGATGCTGTTAGGGCTTCACGATGTCAGCATGTTAACTGTGATAACTTGGTTTCAGGGAGGTGTTTTTTGAGGGGGGTGGAGGATCCCTTTAGGCTCCTTGAAATCATATCTGCTCTGCCCCAGAAGGCAAGTCCTCAAGCCAGGAGTTCAACACCCCAGTCTCATTTTCTCTCTCAGCCTCAGTGACCTTGATTCATCACCATCCAGCCTGCGTGGCAGCCCATCATTGCAATCGAGTGGAGACAGAAGTGGTGGGAGACGTAACTTATACGACCCACAGGGACTGCTGCGTTGGCGACCTGTGCAACGGTGCTGTGGCGAGCACTGCAGCCCCCATGAGCATTGTGGCTGCAGCAGTCACCATGCTGGCCTGGCTCTTGCCAGGACTCTGGAGAGGGTAATGGGAGCAGGGGAGGAGAAGGCAACAAGGAAATGAAGGAGATCTATGAGCCATTAAAATCTCTCGACCACTCCAGAGCTGACTGGAAAATTCCATCTTTGTTGATAAGAGGGCTGAAGGGGTAATACAGGGGCATCCAGGCTCTAGTTTAGGGGTTATCAAGGATCAGTGGACTTAGCTACAATGGTACACTTCTTACCAACTAAACCCCAAAGGACAACGGAGAATCTGCCCTAAGTGACTCCTACTTGTTGCCAGGGAGAGTCTTTCTTAGCAACAAGGATCACTGAGGGGAGCAGGCTCTGGGCTGGCCACCAGGAATCAGTGAGTCCGGTTGTCTGGGCTTGTTCCCCTTCCCCTCATTGGCAACTTGACTCCCAATATGACTATTTGGAATTGAGAAAGGAAGTGTAAACACTCTGACAGGACAGAGCCTTGGTGCCCCACCTGCCAGGCCAGGTGAGGCCTCTGACTCTAACCTGAGGGACTGAGGCCTAGAAGGAGGGTCCCAGGTCCCATCCCTGTGCAACTCTCCTACCCCTTCTGAGGAGCCCGCAAGTCAGGCTTGCACCTCCTTCTTGGCAGTACAACACAGGTGTGGCCTAAATATAGGATAAAGATTGTTTCTTAAAATACTGGGCCACCCCCAGACACTGGAAGAAAGGACAGGTCTGAAAAACCTGTTTCTCCCTTACCCCAACCCTGGCCTCCCAGAGAAACTCCCTGAAGGGCCCTTTGGTGAGGGTGGGGGCTGAGAGTGTTATTTCCTGGGAGGGGGCTGCTGACAGTAGATCTTCTGACAATAAACACACAATAGATCGGCTCTACATGTTTATTACTCGAAATGGAAAGGGGTGGGCATGGGGATGAGGTATGTATGGGGAGCCAGGATTTGAAGTGTCAGCTCATACGGTGAGGTTATTGGGTGCTTCCTGGCAGCCTTCACTGGGGACAGGACAGAACTCCATTCCAGATTCCAATTGCTCTTCACACAGGGCATAGGAAAGCGCAGGAAGCAAAGTGGGGAGCTCTCCCTGGAAGCAATGGAGGATCTGGAGTAGTGTCGAGGGAAATGGGAAGGGTCTCTCTGGGAAAGCAGAGTGGAGGGTATGAGTGGAAAGATGGATGGAGAGACCACTATCTAGTTAAAGCAATATGAAGCATCTGGAGAGATGCTTTTCTGAGCAAAGGGAAGCAGAGGGTATGGAGACACAAGAAGAGAGGCTCAGGTGAAGGCAGATGGAAGGAGGGGCAGCCATGGAGCCAGTCTCAGTGCAATAGCCAGAGGCCAAGGCCAGCCAAGGAGGTGAGGAAGACAAGGGTCAGGGCCGGCGTGGGCCGCGGGGCTGGGCTATTGCAGTTGTCCTGGCTGCAGCAGGTGGTGTTATAGGTCAGGCCCCCCTTCTGGTTGGTTTGGTTGACTGCCGGCTTACAGGGCTCTCCTGGTGTGCCACAGTCAAGTCGGGAGAAAACCCACATCTTCCCTGGGGTTAGGAGGGAGCAAAGAGGTTAGTAAAGACAGGCACCCGGCATGCCTGGGTCCATCTCCCCACCCCATGCACCCCATTCAAGCTTCCATCCTTCCCAACTCCGCCCCTGGTCCTGCCCTTCTGTATCTCTTCTCAGTCTAACCTTTCTTGTGCACTTCCTTACCCTGCCCTCTCACCCCAAACCCGGGCCTATCGCTTGCTGTCCATGAAGCTTTGGACCTGCTCCTGTCTCTTTCAGAGGCTGTTTCCTCAATATAATAATAGCATCCACATCATAGGATGTCATGAACATAAATTCAAACAACCCATGTGAAGATACAGGATGGGGCCTGGGAAACAGTAATCCTTGGCCAAATATTATCATTGCTGTAGTTCTCTGTTCCACCTCAGCCCCAGCTGTAGAGTCCCCCACTGGCCCCCACTCCCCACTGAAGAAGGGGATGGTACCGATGTATGCGTGGGTTGTCAGGCATTGCTGTCCTGGTTCCAGGCGGCAGGACTTCCGGTCCACACAGCCCAGCACTGGGAGCTTGTAGCAGGAGTGACATCGAATATCAGCTGGGAAGACACAAGTGACCAAATACATGACTCACCAAGGGATGAGCCAAGCTGGTGGGTGGGGTTGGAGAGGAGTCAGTCAAGTTGGGGTTCTGACCTGTTTGGTCTGCTAGGGACAGAACAGGTAAGGGATGCAAAAGAAATGTAGAAGTGGGTAAGGGTGGAGTTGGTCTGTGAATGGCCCACACCCTAAACATCTTTCTTCACTCCAACCCATCTGGAGATGAGTCAAGAGGGGCAGTTACCAACAATGGGGCTGGGGACTGATGGAATCTGAGACTACCACTGGGAAGGAATGTGTAGGTGTCTAGGGAGGAGATGAAGGAATTCAGAAGGTTACAGATGAAGGGATGAAATAGGAAGAAATATTCAAAGTAAAAAAATCAATCGTGGAGGTTACAACACTTGCAGGAATGGCTTGGAGCTTAAGGCGGGCAAGAAAGCCACCTGGCTGGGCCAGTTAAGCAAAGCATTCTTTACCTCCTGGGGCTGCCAAGGGTGTGGGAAGAGAAAGCAGACTCAAAATAAATCCTCCCACCCTGGTAGGTCTCCGACAGAAAGGAGTAGTATCTGAGAGGCAGATCATCAGAATAGATCTGAGCACTTTACCAAAATGGAAAGGATGAGCGCAGAAGGCGGCACCCCCAAGGTTGCCTGAGGGGCCCAAGGTTCCTGCCACATCTGATTCAAGGTTTAAGAGAAGGAAGAGTTCAGGCCATGGGTGGAGGAGCCTGGTGATCACCTCTCAGTGAAACCCACCTCATCCTGGGGGTGAGCAACATTGACACTCTCTCCCTAGAAGGCAGGGCAATCTCCCTGGCTCCCTGGAATCCTCCACAGAGCTTGTGTCCCTGGAAGTATGCACCCCAGTTGGGAGCAGGGCAGGGAGGGGATCTAGGAAAGACCACTGCTTGAGGGACAGAGCACAAAGTCCCTGATGGAGTAGATGGGAGGATGGGTGGCAAAAGAAGCCCCAGCCAGATGCCTAGGTTTCTGGGAGGACACCCTGGCTGAGTGCAGGTGGAGAGAGGAGAAAGCAGGTAAACTGGATCCTGGAGTGGGGTTAGAAGGGGAACTGGATATGAGAGTTTATGAGAATTGGGGAACCAGGAACCTGTAACCCTGGGCAGTTAGAAGAGTGGGTTTTGGAGGTGGGGAAGAGGCTGAAGGATGGAGATGGGGGAGAACAGAGCAAGGACCCTGTCACAGGGGCACAGGAGAGCCGAGCCAGTTGGGTCTGAGGGCGCTTGGGATCCATGGGTACTGTAGGACAGTGGCTGGGGCAGGGTTTAAAAATCCTGACCAGGTGAACCACATCCTGAGGGGCCCCAGGGGCTCACCTGAGACCCAGCAGAGCAGAGCAGACAAGGAGAGCAGGAGAAGGGCTCTCATGGTGAGGGTCATGAGAACGGCAGCAGCCGACAGAGCAGGACTTCAGGGATCTGGCTATCCGTTTGGGACTTGAGTGGCCTTTTTGGAGCTTATAATCACAACAGTCCCTCCCTCCCTGGCCTCTGGTGGCTCCTCCTTCCCCATTTAGGGAGGGGCTAAGCAGGACCCAGTGGAGGAGTGGGATGGGGATGGGAAGAGACAGGTATGGGGAGGGCAGGTGCAGCAGTGACTAACTCCATTTTGCTTCTTGGTTTCCGTCTAAGACACACCCTCCTGGCCCCCAGGAGTAACATCTCTGTCTGCCTAATCCTCTGGAGAAGTATCACTAAAGGCCCCTGTGATGTTATAGTGGCTTGGGTGGTAGGAGCATCTCCTGGTTCCTGGGAAATGGACAATGGGGTGCAGCCCCAGCTGCACCAAATTTTAGTTCCTGGGGAGCATTGGTAGGGGCATGTAGGCAGGAATTAAGCATCAAATTCATCTCACTTCAGCCCCCACTTTATTTCCCCAAGCCCTGCTCAGCCACAGGATGAAGGAGTAGGGTTTGTGATGTCATCATGAGTTTGTGTGATGTCATAGCAGCAGAGGCAAGGGCTGGAGCTGCCTGTTAAGGAGGGGTTGCCTCAGGACCCCTGAAGATTCTCAGGACCTTGCCCTGGCTCCACTTGGGTTTGGCCTGGCCTTGGTTCCTCTGGTGCAGTAAAGGCCGAGGGTGTGGGGCTGTGCATCTGCTCCAGCCAAAACCTGCTCAGCTGGGTGCGGCTCCTTGGGCCAGGAGGGACAGAATGGGCATAGAGAGGTGAGGTAGCAGCTAAAATAGGAATAGGAGTAGTCACAATGGCAAGCACATAGTGCTCCTATGACTCAGCCATTGTTCTAGGTGTTTTCCATGTATTATTTGATTTATTCTCCAAATACTCTGAGGTAGGTGCCTTTACACCCATTTTACAGATGAGCAAACAGGCTCACAGAAGTGACTTGTGCACATCTCGCAGCTAGTAGATAATGAAATCAAGATTTGAATTCAGACGGCCAGAATCCAGAAATCCTGGTGCTCCTCGCAACTGCTATGCTGCAAGAGTTGACGACTGCTCAAGTGCTTGTGTAAAGGAGCCTAGCATGAATTTTAAGTGAGCACTGGTTAAGGGCTGTGAACTTGCCTCTGAGGATTCCCAGAGGGATCTGGGCAGCTGTGGCCCCTCCCCCACCCCTTATCAGTGCCCCCAGACCCGCGGTCTCCCCCTCCACCCCCCTTTGATTTCCCTCCGGTCTCCTCCGCTGATTCACTGCCCTCCTCTTCCCACCACATCCCAGCCATGACCCTGGTTCTGCAGCTGCTGCCGCTGCTGCTGCTGTCGAGGGCCCTGGGGGATCCAGGGGGTAAGCCATCCCAGTAAAGTTGCAATGGCGGGAGGAAAGACTGAGGGGGGAGGAAGGGGCGACAGGAGGGTGAGATGTAAATGGGAAGATCCAGGATGGCAAGACAGCACGGGAGAGCCATCAGACTAAGTGGGAGGGTCGTGTTGCCCTATAGTCTTGCCTTAACCATCGCCTCTGGCCTCCCATAGCTTCACTGAACGGCCACCCCGGGGACCGGGTGAATCTCTCCTGCATAGGGGTCTCGCAACCCACCCGTTGGGTCTGGGCACCTAGATTCCCGGCCTGCAAAGGCCTGTCCAAAGGACGCCGCCCGATCCTGTGGGCCTCACCGAGCGGGACCCCCACCGTGCCTCCCGCCCAGCCCTTTGCTGGCCGCATAAATGCCCTGGACCTTGGTATCCGGCGACTGGAGCTGCTCTTGAGTGCGGGGGATTCTGGCACCTTTATCTGCAAGGGTCGCCAAGAGGAGGAGAGCCGTACGGAGCTTCATGTGCTGGGAGACCGGGCCTACTGCAAAGCTCTGGGTAGGTCTATGTCTTCATGCGCAGGGGACCTAACTCTGACACACGTCCCCAGCAGGGTGAGAGGCCTCGGCTGGGGGTTCCTGGGGTGGGGGTGGGGAGGTGCGGTGCGGCTAGCGCTCTGTACCCCCTGACCTCGGCATCAACCACTCCCACCCCGCTTCCAACCATCCCCCAGGGTCGTCGTATTTCCAGATTCTGATCCCGCTGCTGGGCGCTGGGCTGGTGCTGGGCCTTGGAGTATTGGGCTGGGCCTGCTGGCGGCGCAGGTGAGCACAAGGGGCAGAGCCTGATTGAAAGGGTCTTGACCCGAGGAGCGAGGGGAGGAGCGAGGGGCAGGCCCAGAACTTTCGCAGACCAAAGCTAGATCCGGTGTGGTTTGGAGATGAGTGGGGGAGGTTAGAAGTGGGGGGCGAGGCCAAGGGCTGGTGGGTGGAGCCCTAGCTAAGGAGGCGAAGCTGGAGGCAGAGCAGGCTCCACACGTGGGTTGATGTATCTGTGGGGGTTGAACTTACGTTGTTTTCCCCCAGTCAGAGCCTGAAACTGGCTGGGTCGTTGTTGGCGCGTGGGGGAGGGGTTGGGGGGGTGCCCAGAACGAAGCAAGACAAGGTTAGTGCTTCTCAAAGACTCTTACCCATCCTTTACAGGCGCTCGCCCCCTCATCCGCCTGAACCAACCCCCAGATTTGGTGAGACTAACTCCCCCGCAGTTTTCCTTCTCTGCACATTCCCCACCCAGTACTTGAGTCTGAGCCCTTGCTGGGAGCAGACAAGTTGGTCACCTTCTCTCAATCCTTCAGCTCTGTCCCCCCCACATAGTTCCACTCGTGAAAGCAGAGCCCCAGAGGCCAGAAGAGGAGGAAGAGCCCAAGATGCCAGGGGACCTGGATCAGGAGCCGGTAAGGGCTTGGGAACGGGATGGGGGCTGGCCAGAATCCTTGAGTCTAGTGGACGGGGAGAGAGGCCTGGATACCCAGGGGAGTCAGACTTCTGAGACTCTCCTGCCTTCCTCCCCACCTTTCAGAGCCTGCTCTACGCAGACCTGGATCACATGGCCCTCAGAAGTTCCAGCCGACTGTCCCCAGTGGTCCCTGCTGATGCCTCCACCATCTATGCTGTTGTAGTTTGAAGGGAAGCCTTTACAGCAAACCTCACAAGCTGGGGGCTCCCAGATCTCCATTACACCCCTCCCCTTCTTGGCCCTTCACCTGGCAAAGGAAGGCACCATGGGATAGAAATGAGCACTAGACTGGGAGTTGAGAGACCTAGGTTCCAGGCTATCTCTGCTGCTGATCTTGGTCCTTCCTTACCCCTGTCTCTCACACCCGTTTAACCACCTTAAGACACCAGCAACTCCTAGATTGTTTTCCTATCTCTTCACTTCTCTTCACAGTCAAGCTCTTTGAACCAAGGGCCTACACGTGTCTCTTCCATTTTTTCCTTCACTCCTGCTACTCACCTGGTCTCCATGAGATTGCCAGTGATGTATTAATAGCCACACCCACTAGATGTTTTGTTAGCATTCATCTGGCTTGACCTTTGATTGCTCCATTTAAGCTCTGTTTTTCTTTAACGTTGGTGTCTTTCTCCTGGACTCTGTTTCCTTCCTCCCTATTCCCACAGTATTCCCACCATTTCAGGTTTGTCTTTTTAATATCTGCTTTTCTCCCTCTTCTAGGATGCTGTCATCCACAGCCAGTCCTTAGCCTTTACTTTAACTCTGCAAACAACACCCAGAATTCCTTCCAGTTCCCATCTCTGATAGATTTCCAAACTATCCCTCAGACATCCCTGCCTGGCTGACCCTAGGCATTTTGCACACAGCGGGTCCAAAAGCCAATGCACTGTCATCTCCCAAGCCACTTATTTAATCCTCCCTCCCATGCATCTTCTCTTGATCAACCCTGTTGCCCAAGCCAGAAACTGGGAGTCATGTAACCTCCTTCCTCTCACTCCCATATGATAAACCAAGTCCTGTCTTTCTATTTTAATGTCGCTGTCAAATCCATACCCTTTTCATGTCCGGCACTGCCACCTGAGTGTACTCTCTTCAGTTCCTCCCTGGATTTCCCATAGCCTCATCTCATTCTCCTGCCCTTGCTCTCCTCGCTGAAACCAGAGTCTCCCCGAATGCTAACCTCCCGACCGCCTACATTTCAGCTGTATTTCAGTTCTGGCCCTTAGCCTTGGTTTCAAGGTGCTACAGTACTTTACTTATTCTCCAGGCTTATCTCTGTCACTCGATGCCTGGAACATGACAGCCTTTGAGAAATTCTCCCCAGCCCACAAATATGCCCGTGCCCAGTGCAGTTCCTTCTTCCTGGGTTACCCTTTGTCTCCTTCTCACCATGCGCCTGGCTAATTCTTACTTATCCTCAGGACTCAGTTCAAATGCAGTCTTTTCTGGGAAGCTATTTCTGACCCTCTTGGCCCACTCCTGCATATACTTTGATGCTCTCTGGAGCCCCTTATTTCTCTCACAGCAACAGCCTCCTGTGAATTGTTCCATTACAACCTGTATTTCAATTTATAAGAAATTTTCATGTACTGTGAGTTCCCTGATATCAGGAGACTGAGCCTTTTTCTCTCACTGCTAAGCCTCGGTAAATGAATGAAAATGAATGTCCCTGGAAATGTCATTTCCTCCTATTAGCTCGGGGATGGGCTGTTGATCTCCAAGTCTCTGAATCATCTGACATTTAGATAAATTCAGTGAATGACTCACTCATATTTTCTCTTCTCTGCCCTGTACATGCTCCCCACAAGAGAAATTCTTTCCTGTCCATCTTGTACCCAAGCCCCCACAATAGGGCTGGACAATAGGTCAGTGTGTGCAGAGTGAAGGTTTGATGAATGAAGGAGGTCTCCTCCCCAGTACTAATCCCAACCTGGGGTTTCAGTCCTGCCCTTGTCCTTCTGCTCCAGTAAGACACCAGTCGCAGTCCAGTCTAAAAGGTCAGTTCTATTTTATTAGTTCTTGAGGAGACGACTCACCCAGTGGCCTCTGTCCTTTTTCTCATTCTGCCCTCCTCTATATGGGGCCCTCTCCCCACTACTGCCTAATCACCATCCTCTATCTAACTTTCCTTTCCCTTCTACTCCTATGCCATTCTACCCCTGGTCAGCCAGAACCCCCAGGCTGGGCTCTCAGTTGTGGGGGCGTGTGCTGAGCACCAGGCAGAGGGAACTGAGCCCAGCGCCGGCCTTCTCCAGTTCTGAACAGGACACAGGTACGAGGGTGACGTCAGAGAGCTTCTGCAGTGCCTGCAGGGAGGACAGCGTGTGGGGAGAAGGGAGGGAGTCCCCAAGACCCACAGGCGGGGCCCCCTTTCAGCCAGCTCACAGTGGCCCCACTTGGGCTTCTAGAAAAGGCACCCCTTCTTCCTCCCACAAGGAAGGCCTGAGCCCCATTTCTCTGGTTGGGGGGTGGTGGTGGAGCTCCTGCCTTCTCTCACCTCTTGGCTGTTGGGCAGGTCCCCGCCTCCCCGGTGCAGGAGGAAAGGGGGCAGGCCGGGCTGCCCAGGACGCAGAAAGAGACAGTCAGCTGCTGCGTCATCCGGGAGGGTCAGGGAGGCATAGGGGTGATCAGTCAACACTGCCATTGCCTTGGGGGAGAAGAGACAGGAAACACTCAAGGCTCAGCCTCTCCACAACTGAGTCTTGCTGCCCTACCACCGCTAAGGGCGGGGGACAGAGTCACATTATTGTGGAATAATAATAACAGCAATCACATGTCAGTTACTATGTGTCAGACACTGAGTGCTTTAATTAACTTTGCTAATTTCCACCTCGGACTCACAGGCAGTTCTTTCCACCTGCTATCCACTTCTCTGCTACTCCAGATCCCACCCGTCGATCCTATCCATCCTTCAAGACACAGATTAGATGCCCTTCAATGGCACCCCACTCCAGTACTCTTGCCTGGAAAATCCCATGGACGGAGGAGCCTGGTAGGCTGCAGTCCATGGGGTCGCTAAGAGTCAGACATGACTGAGCAACTTCACTTTCACTTTTCACTTTCATGCATTGGAGAAGGAAATAGCAACCCACTCCAGTGTTCTTGCCTGGAGAATCCCAGGGACGGGGAAGCCTAGTGAGCTGCCGTCTCTGGGGTCACACAGAGTCGGACACGACTGAAGCGACTTAGCCGCAGCAGCAGCACAGAATTTCGTGAAACCCCGGAAGACGATGTTAATTGTCCCTGTTTCTCGGTGTTCCAGCTGCCTGTCCGGCTTATAGTAACTTGTTTTCTCACATAGATGGACAGCACAGTGAGGGTAGGAGTTGGAGCTAATTCTCAGAGCTGCCCTGCTCCCCGCCTCCTGGGCCTAGAGCCACGCCCACTGTCGTTGGCTGGCCCCCAACTTGCCCCACCCCAGCCCCACCCCTTCTCACCCTGACAGCTTTTTGGGCAGCTTCGCTGGAACCCGCCACCACGGTGCGGGGTCCCCCCATACCGCAGAGGCCACGCAGGTGGGAGGTGCTTGTGACGGGCACCGTGGAGACGGCAAAGTCCTAGAGGGAACAAGGGAAAGTATTCAATGACGGGGATAGCCTAAACACAGGCTACTCTCAGCCACTTCCTCCTCAGCCCCCTAGTCCCTCCCCTCTCCTCTCCGCCCAGGTCCCTGCGACCCCATCCACCCCCGACTCCCCCTACTCCCACCCCCCGCTCCTAACCCGGAACGTGTCCGCCACGATCTCAGCTCCTCGGTGATTGGTCCACTTGGAGAGGCCTACGAAAAACTCCCGGCCTGAGCCCAGGGAGGTCGTCGAGGTATGAGGCACGAGTGAGTTGGAAACAAGGCTCAACGTGGCCCATTCTCCCAAAGTCAGCCTCCCTGTACCAAGCCCCAGGGCGCAGGCACCCCAACCTCACCGGTGAAGAGAACATCAGTGCCATCCAGCGTTGCGTTCTCGTCCCCCATCTCCACAATTCGGAGCCCCAGGTCCTGGAGGGCTTTGCGGACTCCATCGACCTTAGGGCAGGAGAAGAGGGAGCGAAGCAGATATTTCCACCCCCATTCTTCCCTAAAGCTCGGGATGTCCAGATCCTTCTTTCCCCGTACTCGAACCCGTGCCCAGGTGCTCACCTCCGGCCTGCGGGCGGGGCTCCAGGGCCGCGTGATTAGAGCCGTATCCCCTTGGATCACGGCGGTGTCACCGAGCAGCGGTCCCAGCGGCAGCGACTCTTCAGGAGGCAGTTCTACTAGTTGCAGCCCCAATCGCTGCCTCAGCTTACCCCCCAGCACCCCATGTTCCCTCTGAGCTTTGGCTAGGTCCAGAGCTGGGAGGCCAGCTGCTGCACCCTCCCCCGACGCCAGGCTCTCCGGGACCCCCCGGATCAGGGCATGGGAGCAGCGGCCCAGCCCCTCCCCTGGCGTCCCCATCCCATCCACACAGATGCCCCCTCCGGCTGCGCTGATTTCTTAGTTTTCTCTTTCTACTTCACCTGTCTGGGAGAAGAAACGGAAAGGGGGGAGGCAGAGAGAGAGACATGCAGAGAAGGGCGTAGGGGGATGGTTAAGAGCGCCTGGGTCTTCGTATGCCTTCTCCGGGCGCCCCTCCCACTCCGCCCCACCCCCTCCAGACCTTCCTCTCCTGCGGACCCCATTCCACCCCGCACCCTCGCGGATCTGCTGCTTTAGTGGGGAGTCCGAGGAACAAGATCGGGACCCCTAATTTCCAAAACACCTGTTGCCCCTGCTTGGGGGTTTTTGAGAGGTCCCCGCCAGGCGCCCCTCTTGGCAGCCGCTAGGATGCGCTCACTCCCCAAAAATGCAGCGGCTCCGCCCCCTTAACCCTCAGCTGCTCGCTGCCTTAGGGACCCGAAGTGCGGCGAGGAATCCACAGGGGTGATGGGACAGGAGGAGACAGCTGGGGAGAGAGTTAGAGCCTGGGGGATGAAAGTCTTGGATGTCCGAACGAGAAAGGGAGAGAGGGTCAAGGAGAAGGGAATAGAGCCTAAGGAGTTAAATATCCTCTCTCCACCCCAGTCAGTCTCTCCGTCCCTAGCGCGACCCAGTGTAAACCAGACTCAGTCCCGGAGGACTGGGAGAGGTCTAAAACAAAATCCGAGGGGCGGGGAAATTGGGGGGCGTGGTTCTGGGGAGCAGGCGCCACTCGGGGCGCCAGGACATGGTCCCCCAGTCTCCTGACCCATCTTCCTCAAAGTCCACCCCGACTCAGCTCCGCACCCAAATGTCGACCCTCCGCACTGTCCCGGCGCAAGCACGGGTCCAGCATTCCGGAACTCCGGTCTGCACACGGTCCAAGGGACACCTCCCACCCCAGACTCACCTCCAGCGGCCACCGCTGCTCTTGCCGCTCAGTGATCTTGGCTGGAGCCCCACCCCCCTGAGGACAGAGTTGGTGAAGAAGAGAGTCGTAGCCTTCAAGCGTCGGGGACCGGAGCTTTGGCTTTGAAGGGTCCCCGGGTAGGCGAGCTCAAGTACTACAGTGGGTCGGGGGCACGACGGTCTGGCGGCTCCAGGGCATTGTCTAAGCGGGACGGGGCGGGGCTCCTCGAGGTCACGCCCATTCCGCCCTGCTATGCCGCGCCCACTCCACCCCGACTGCGCGCCCCCCTTCTCGGAATTCCGCCCCGCCCCAAGATCGCTGCCCAGACCCACCCAGATCAGGCCAGCCCCGGCGGCTGGGCTGCAAATGCGGCATGGAGCCCAAGATAGCACTATCGTGGACCTACACATAAAAATGGCAGCCCATCACAAGCACCCCTTTTCTAAATTCCTGGTTTCTGCCAGGAGTTCAAGGTCATTGACCTACCCTTCTTTCCTTGTTATTCACACTCCAAGCCCCAGCTTTGTATAAAAACACTAGATTGTCATTCTGTATTTTATTACTGAAATACATTGTCCAACCCACCCCACAATAAAAATCTCTCGCAGATCCCCCATCCTTGCTTCTCATCGCCCCCAGCAAGCCCTGCACAGGTGCTTCAGGATTCTACGCCCACTGGCCATTTTGAGTGTGTCCGTTGGGTAGCATGTGGAAACCACCCAGGGCCTTTGTGAGGAAAATGGAGGGGGGGTCGGGTGGCCCTAGGAAGGGCCTTATTTGAGGGCCTTGGCCACTTGCTCATAGGCCAGCTCGATTTCCTCATCATCTGGACAGGTGGAAGCAAACTCTTCCCTAGCATAGGCATTGCGCAGGTATCGATGCACTCCACGAAACACATCCGGAATGGAGAATCCCCGGTACTTCTTACATACCACCTAGGGGTGCGGGAAGGAGGACCAATAGGTTAGCCTCAGGAAAGTCACACCAGCTGCCATGCCCTTGGTCCTTCCCTTATCCCAAAGCCTATATGATAAAATCCAGGCATTTAAGCAAGTTCGATACCTGGTTTCTTTTCTTATGACTCATCAGTTCAGTTCAGTCACTCAGTCCCAACTCTTTGCGACTCCATGGACTGCAGCACGCCAGGCCTCCCTGTCCATCACCAACTCCCTGAGTTTACCCAAACTCATGGCTATTGAGTTGGTGATGCCATCCAACCACCTTATCCTGTGTTGGTCCCCTTCTCCTCCTGCCTTCAATCTTTCCCAGCATCAGGATCTTTTCAAATAAGTCAGCTCTTTGCATCAGGTGGCCTAAGTACTGGAGTTTCAGCTTCAACATCAGTCCTTATGACTCATCTCCCACATAATCACCTGCAGTCATCTTAACTCCTGTCTGGTAAGGCCTTCACCCTTTCTCTCCACTTACTGAAATCCTGGCCGTTTATAACCAGCCCCTTTCAGACCACCCCAGTCCATGGTGCTTGTTTTCTCGTCCTAATTTTGAGATATAATTCACAAACCATAAAGTTCTCTTAAATTTCCACAGCAATTTCTGTCTACTTGTCATTTGGCTTTTAATCATGTATTATTAACTTTCATGTGAAAGTTATTTTCTCAGCTAGATTTCAAATCCTTTGCAGGCAGGGACTTACCTGCAGCATGCCAAGATCAAAGGTCCCTCATGCTACAGCTAAGGCTCTGTGCAGCCAAATAAATAAATACAGAGATTTTCAATACACAGTTCTGCAGCAGACTGACACCGGGCTCACGTTTCACAAACTAAACCATAGCTTTGAGCTGTGACAAAAACAAGGGAACCAGCACTTTTCATCTTCCACAAGAGGAAGTGGAGACTGAAACAACAGACTTAAAACTTTGATTTTAGGAAAAGCCTGGTCTGTCTGATCTGGGGATTTGGCAATGATAGAGACAGGAAGAGCATTCTTGAAAGCAGTACTGGGATGTGTTACTCTCAGTCTGTTTGCACCCACACCTTGCATGGTGGAATGTAATTAATTCTCCCAACCAGTGGTCTTGCCAGCAAAGATAGCAGAGAAGGAATAGGGTGGTGTCTGCCATTGGAAACTACTCAGAAAGAAACCACCTTTGGAGTGGTTGTCATGGGAAGCCTGCATGGGAGCCCCTTAAAGAGTCATCCCACCTCCCACCTACTCCTCCCACAATCACTACTCACCTGTACTATGTGGAGCTTGGGCAACAGATTGCAGTCAGCCAGAGTGAGCTCATTGCCATCCAGAAATTTCCTCTGAGAGATCCCCTCATCCTCAGCACTGGTCTCATCTACTTCATCTGGGAGGGGGGATGTCAGGTAATTGTCTAATACTTTCAGGGCTTTCAGGAGCCCCTTCTCCAGGTCTGTGCAAGAGAAGGGAGTTGGTAAGAACATCAGAAGATCGACATAGTCCAAGAAAGCCCATGGTGGGGATGAGGAAAGTCCAAAACAATAATAGCTAACACTAATGTGTTTCATTTTCTCTGTGCTCTTCTATGCAATTTACATACAAAAACTCATTTAATTCTCACATCAACCAGGGAAATAGGTATTGTTATCCTCATTTTATAGATCTGAAAATAGATTTCCAGAGAAGTGAAATGAATTCCTCAAAGGCTCACAGGTACTAGAATTTGTACTCAGGTCATCTGAATCTATAGAGTTGCTATTATTTTTTAATTTAAGTAAGGTTTGCAATATCAGCTCCATCTCCCTGATATCTGAATGTCCAGGTGTCCCTAATTCCTAGATCTTTTCCATTCCTCCTAGAACCCAGGCCTCTGACCCACAAGACTCACTGTCATTGAGTGCTGGGTTTGAATTCTTAATGTAGGCAGAGAATTTGGCAAATATGTCCAGCCCAGCTGTGTTGGATTCAGGGTTCAGAGCTGCCAGCTTGGGGTACCTAAAAGCCAATGGGAGAAACTGGATAAGATATCTTCCGAGGAGGAGCCTCAGCTCCCCTGCCCTAGCCCCACCACCATCTCTGTTTTTCATTTCTTCAACCCCTTTCCCAGAGTCTCCCAGCTCCCCCACTTCTCATTCCAAGTTCCCCTCTACCTGGGAGGGCACAGCACTGCCTCCAGAAATTCCTCAATCTTGTTGGTATCTGTGTGCACTTCAGTGCCATACAGCAGGAAAGGGAGCTGCCCTCCTGGGCACAGCTTCTGTACCGTCTCAGTCCGCCTGGAGGAGAGACCAGGCATAAGGACTGGTAAAGGGCGTTAGGGAGACCGAGAAAGGGGAGATGGAGGGAGGCGGGAGAGGGGCTCCAGATGGGGGGATGGGGTGGATGGTTCAGGATGGAAGGACTCAGGTGAATGAGTGTGCACCTGTGCACCTAAGAGGTGTTTAGAGGAACAGAAGTGGGCCTACCTCTTGGTGTCAACAGTGGTGACATTGAAGGTGACTCCTTTGAGCCAGAGCACCATGAATAGTCTCTGGGAGAAGGGGCAGTTTCCAATCTTGGCCCCATCACTGCCAGCCTAGAAAGGAAGCCCCAGCCCAAGGTTAGGCCTGGTGTACCCCACTCATCCTGAGGCCATTCTCTGCATCTCCTGCTCCCAGACTTGGCTGCTTTCTGCCTAGTCATGACACATACTCAGTCTCACTGGTAAAAGCTCCCCACATAACTGGGCTCTGCACTCTCTGGTCTGGGTCAAACCTAAGACAGATCATTACGAATATCTTCTGCAAAGGTAAGCTTCTGGTTTCCCAGAGAATTGAGGACAATGGGAGGAAGGCCCAGGGAATGGATTTTGGAGAATTTGGAGGATCTAGACCCTAGAGAGGGAAGACAAATGGGGGTGAGCGTAGTTACTTTTCTCCGTGCTATTCTAAGCATTCTACATGCCATAACTCATTTAATTCTCACACTGACCCATGAAATAGAGCCTAGAAAGGGGCTTTGTTGAAGCCAGCGGTGTGGGCTAGAGGCCTGGATTCCCGAAGGAAGTAGAGCCTGAACACAGGAGCGGTGGGGTGGGGGTTTGGAAGCAGGAGTTCTGGTTCTCTATACACTACCCATGGCACCCCACTCCAGTACTCTTGCCTGGAAAATCCATGGACAGAGGAGCCTGGTAGGCTGCAGTCCATGGGGTCGCTAAGAGTCGGGCACGACTGAGCGACTTCACTTTCACTTTCATGCATTAGAGAAGGAAATGGCAACCCACTCCAGTGTTCTTGCCTGGAGAATCCCAGGGGTGGGGAAGCCTGGTGGGCTGCCATCTATGGGGTCGCACAGAGTCGGACACGACTGAAGTGACTTAGCAGTAGCAGCATACACTACCCAAGCAGCTGCGGGGGGGGGGGGGGGAGTCAAGGGGCTCAGAGCCTAATCCTCAAGGTGTGGAGGGCCTTGTAAGAGGGGGGCTGCTCTCTAATCCCTGACCTCATCCCCCAACAGACACCTCCCCCTAGGCTGAGGGTGATTCATCTCACTGTGTCTTGGGTCTCAGTAGCTTCCTTCCTGGCAAGCAGTGGGGGCAGGGACCTGTGAGGCTGAGGCCTGGGCAGACAATGCCACCTCCCTCTTCCCTGGGCACTGCCAGGGGAGCAGGGGGAGTGTGTGTGTGTGGGGGGGTCTCTCAGAGCAAGTCCCCTGGCTCCAGATAACCTTCCTCAAGCAGGACCCAGGGCTGGAATCTCTGCAGCGCAGCCCCACCCAGGAGTAAAAATAGCCCCTGAGGCAAGAGTGAGAGTGAGGTGGGGACCACACCTAAGAGGCCGCCTGAGAAGCCCCGGCATAAAGGAGAGGGAGAAACGGGCTAGGACACACAAAGGCTGGAGGAACAAAAGAGGGGAAGTGGAGGGAAAGGAGGCAGCAAAGTGAAGGGTGGGGAGACTGCGAGCCGGGAGATACAGACGGAGGGGGAGGTCGCTAAAGGGAGGGAGGAGCACAGAGAAGGGGTCTGGAGAGGGGAGAGAATGCAAGCCTAGTGCGGAAGGGAGCGCGGCTGAAGCGGCAGCCTGAGGTTTCGATATGCAAATACCTTGGGACCACCTCTCCTCATCAACACCCACAGAGAGGACAGAATTGGGACGGCTCTTTTTCTTTCGTTTCTATAACCCCCAAACTCTAAACGCCCTAGCCCAGCTCTCCTCCTGCTCTCTCTTCCCATCTACCCTCGTGGTAGCCACTGCTCAACTCTCATCTCCGCGCCAACACCCTTTCTCTCGCTTCTCCAACACCCCAGGGACACTGGTTCTCGACCCCATCACCACTCTGAGCCAGCTTCTGGAACTCCACTCCCACTCTCCTGTCTCCTTCCACCCCACCAATTCTTCCCAGTTCACTTGGTGCCACTCCCAGACCTTCCTACCACACCCTCTTCCTTGAAACCTCCCCCGCCACACACACACGTACACACACCCCCACACACACCCCTCCAAGTCTCCCCCACCATGCACCTCACCCTCTGATCTTTTTGTAGGGCCCTTATCCTGAAGTTTCCCTCGGTCCCACCCAAACCTTGTTAGGTTTCCGGGCTTGTTTCCCTCGGTCCCACCCAAACCTTATTAGGTTTCGGGCTGGCCCCTTCTCTCTCTGTCCCCTATCAGCTGTTCCCTCACCCCCACTCGGTCAATCTTCTAAGCTCCTGGGAACCCTCCCTTTTCTCTATCTTCTTGTCCTTTAGGCTGCTGGAAACTTGCACTTTTACAAACTTTTCAAGGTTGAGCCTAGATTTCTCTAGGCGGGCACATTATCTTCGCCTCCCAACCCTCCCGCCACCTCCCTCCCGCCCCCCCCCGCCCCCGCCACACACACTAAAGATTGCACGTGGGGCTGGGGATGGGACTCAAAGAGGAAAGGGAGTGGGGAGTGGAGGCTGGAGCTGGGGAAAAGTGTGAGTTGCCTTCCAGGAACTTGGAGGGGGGCCGAGGAGGGAGAAGGTGTTCTTACCTTCACGAACAATTCGACCTGCGGTTGTTCTTCAGCCATGGTTGCGACGGGGACCAGGAAGCAGCCGTCGCTGGGGGAACTGGGAGGGGCCGGGCAGGGAAGGCGGTCTCACAGAAGAGATTCTCTCCCCCAGACCTAGGGCTGGCCCTTCAGCGCCACACGAGCCCGATCAGACCCGCTCACTCCAGACGCGGCCTCTCCACCAGTCCGGCGTACTCCACACCCAGCGGCTCTAGCTCTACCCGCTCCCGGACTTGATCTGGGAGCTGACTCACGGACCGCCCCGCCCCGAACCTGGGGAAGGGACGGGCGGGGGGCGGGACTCGACGACCTAGGGAATGGGCCCGGAGGGGTGAGCCTCGGGTCTCCCTGATGATGGGGGAGGGGGTTTGAGGCTTATCTCGGGAAAATCCCTGTGTCCCTGCCAGTCTCCTTGATCACGGGACTTTTTTCTGCCTCAGTTTCCCTGCTTGCTTAATCAGAGGACACTCCCACTCCACCCTCACCCAAGAAATCTGACACTGACTGCTTGAGCACGTCCCCGAGGGCCCAGAAAGGGAATTATAGAAGGGAAAAGTGGTCCTTTATTCCTTTCTCCAAGTTTCTTCCGGACTCCAATTCCCAATTCTGGGTTGCTAGGACTGTGGTCCACAAGAGGGACTTGGAAGGAGAAGCTGGGTTTGAAGGAAGAGAGTGGTGAAAAGTAGGGCAGAGTTGGGTAGGGGAGATCACAGGCCCTGTGCTGGGGAAACAGGAAGCTGAGCCCAGCCAGGGGCCTCATCACTGGGAGAGGTCCTCTCCCATTCAGTAGCCTGTTCAGCTTTAATGCTTCCACTTCTGCCCCCCATCTGGAGCCCCTTCCTGTGCCTTTTGCCCTTTTCTCCCTGACAGGTTGCCTTGGAGATGAGGAGGAAAGCATGGGGTTATTGTAGCGCTAGAGTAGAGCAGCATTGATCCTACTGGGCTGGTGGTAGCTGGTCCTATTGTGGGGGGGAAAGGTGAAAATCAGACAAGATAGTGTGAGCAGAGTCCTTAGGGACACAAATAAAGAAGTAGAGAGGACAGAGGAAGAATAGTTCTCTCCCTCCCTCCCCAATAACCTTGATTTTGGAGGTTCTATCAAACTCTTTATGATCTGCTGAAAAATAGCCTCCAAATATGTTCTCCAAACAGGACATATGCCAGCTTCCACATTTGAATCTCTGTCCTATTCAGCCATCTCTTTCTTCCTCACTACCCTCTATCTAACAAGACACCTAGAGTTTCAGAAAATCATGGTGGGATGCAAGGATATAGGAGCAAAGCAGGGCTTGAAACTTAAAGAACAGGAGAGAGTTGGGGGAGGAGCGGGTGGAGTGCAGAGAGGTGCTGGAACCAGCAGTTAGTGGTTTCCTCTCATGCTTCCTCTTCTGTGGGTTTTCTCTTCCCTGGAGGAAGGCCTTTCTCTGTCCTCCTCACAGAGGGGATATATTTGGTGTTTGTTCTCTTTTGGGCTTCCCTTGTGGCTCAGCTGGTAAAGAATCTGCCTGCGATGTGGGAGACCTGAGTTCAATTCCTGGGTTGGGAAGATCCCCTGGTGAAGGGAAAGGCTACCCACTCCAGTATTCTGACCTAGAGAATTCCATGGACTGTACAGTCCATGGGGTCGCAAAGAGTTGGACACAACTGAGTGACTTTCACTTTCCTTGAACAGAAGAATGTAGAATGATTCAACAAATATCTGTTCGTTGAGGGGCATCTCCTCCAAGGTGACCCTTGAAACCTGCACACATGACCCCTTCCATCTGAAGAAGGTCAAAGCAGCACTACTTCCCAGGGGCCTTTTCTGCTCCAGCTGGTCCATGTCCACCAGAGAATCTGCCTCACAAAAATCTCCCCTCTGGGAGAAGCCTCAGGCAAACTGGGCCAGTCCTGAGCTCAAACAGGTTTGGCAGCTTCTCCCCTGCCTCTCTTTTCTCTCCTACAGTTTTTATAGCTAGAACTGCCTTGATCATCAATATTGACTTTGGCTAGCTGGCATGGCTGCCCACAAAATATTTTTCCTTAACTTTTCAGGTGACGGGTAATGTTGCCCTCTCCTGGTACCATCCATCAGTGTTTCATGGATTTGAAGTCAGGGGCTACATCCCCCAAATCCTGCCTCAGAGAAGTTTCCCTCCCATCTCAATCTCCTTGCCCCTGCTTTTCTCCTATTTCAGTCTCTCCCCTTTATTTCTCTAGGCTTCTCTTTCCACTTCTTCCCCTTCCTCAGCTTGGTAAACCAGTCCCTAATCTCTTCCCACCCCAGATTGGAAGGTGTGTCCCTCCCCCGACACTCCTTAGAGCTGTCACCTGGCCTCCTCCAGGTTTCCATAGCTCCGTTGCTCAACAATTTGCCAGGGGTAACCATTAACCTAGTCTTTAACTCACTCCTCCACCTTTCTTACTAGAGGAGATTTTCCATTTATTAGTTAGCAGAGCCAGTTTACCCACCATCTTTCCTAAGTGCTTGGATGAGAATCTCTGCATCTCAAAGTACCCAGAACAACCTGGGGGTGAAGACATATTTCAAGAGACTTTAAAAAAAATATGTATTTGGCTGCATCTCAATGGACATGGGTTTGGGTGGACTCCAGAAGTTGGTATGGACAGGGAGGCCTGGCGTGCTGCGGTTCATGGGGTCACAAAGAGTTGGACACGACTGAGCGACTGAACTGAACTGTCTTAGTTGTAGCACACAGGATCCTTAGTTGCAGCCTGTGAACTCTTAGCTGTGGCATGTGGGATCCAGTTCCCTGACCAGGGATCCACCCTGGACCCCCTGCATTGGCAGCACATTGGCAGCATTGAATCTTAGCCGCTGGACCACCAGGAAGTCACCAGGAAGTCCCTTAAAATTTTATGATTGCTTATTTTGGTCTCTCTATCTTCTTGTTTCTCTACCCCTCATATACACACTCAAAAATTAGGCTCATGGAGTAGGAACTTATGTCCCCTGCTTTGATTCCACCACCTGGCCCAGAATGAGTGAATAACACTCTTCTGTTCTTAGGAGTGTGTGTGTGTGGGTAGGGGCATGTGCTTGTAGGAGTGTAGGTGTTTTTATTAGGTCTACTTCTCTCTGCCAGTATTCTTGCCGGGAATATCCCATGGAGCGAGGAGCCTGGTAGGCTACCGTCCATGGGGTCGGAAAGAGTCGGAAAGACACGACTGAGCAACTTCACTTTCTTTCTTTTCTTTTTCTTTCTGCCAGAATTTGGTGAAATTCGAATACTTCCAACTTCTCGTGGGGCGCCGAAATTATTAATTAGGCCTTGTGGTGCCCCTATGGCAGCGATCATAGTCTGCACCCAAGAAACAGGCAGAGGTGGACTGAGATAGGAGCCTCGCTTCTTATTTCAGCTTATTTTATTTAAAACACTCACGAAGCTCTTACTGTGTTTGCCAGGCACTGGTCTAAGCTCTTTATAAATATTAACTTAGACTTGTTGGCATAGGTTGAATTAATGTTGCTTATCTCCATTCTCCAGGAAAAAATAAAAAAAGTGCACTTCTGTTCCTTTAAGGTCGGTCCCGTCTGCAGGTTCCCCAAAGTCCCTAGACCCTTTGCGGGGGATGGGGTGGGGGATGGGGCTCGGGCTCCTACTCTGCCAAGAACGTTTCTCACAGGCTCTCAATCAAAGCCCAGAAAGCCTGAGGGCAGAGGCCCGGGTGCTAGGCAACGGCGGAGGGCGGGAAGTTTGAACCTTCTGGCAACGCCCCGTATGCGAATAGGCCAATCATCATCCAGTCTTCTCTATGGTCCTTTTTTCCCTTTCACTCTGTTGGATCTCTAGTTAGGATCCGGGTTTCTTCGACCAATAGAGGCTAAGGAGGCGGGGCGTGTGCGCGCGCACTCCACCTTCGTGTTGGCGCTCCAGTCCCGCTGGCCCGCGGCTGTTAGTGACGAGGTGTCGCGCACGTCGCGACCCAGGTGACTGAAAAGGCGGGAAAACACCGCGAGTTTCCCGCAACCAGGTCGGGGAAGCCAAGATCGTGAGACTGTGATCTTGGGGGCTTGGTTGGCAGGACGGGAGAGAGGAGGCGGGTAAAACTCGCCCCCCAAAGCACCCGCAAGACCGTCTCCAAAACACAACCTCCGCGTGACAGGAATGAGGGTGGGCTGAGTGGTGTTTTCCACAGTCTGTACTAAAGTGAAATACCGTTAAACTCGACCCTCCAAATGTCCTACACCTGTAACCACAGTTCTCGAAGGTCCACGCAGCTTTGCCCTCAGCCCTCTCCCAGTAGTTCTCAGTGGATTTGCTTCTGCGCGCCCCACTACCCCAGCCTCCTAGCAAGTGAGCTCTCGCTCCAGAACTGTCTTCATTTTCTGCATTCATAGAGCCTCCAAAGCCATGGCCTCGGTAGCAGCGACCCCAACCAGGACGCCGAACGGACCAGGACCCGGGGAGGCCTCGGCCAGCTTCCCCACCGTGGCTTCAGACCCGGGCCCCCGCCAGCCCGAGGAGGAGGGAGAGGAGGAGCCTGCTGAGGTCTTGTAGGGGGAGAGGCGCTGTTGGAGGAGCAGGAGCTCGACAGAGCCGGAAATTGATTGGAACGCATGATTGTTAGAATATAAAGGGGCTGGGAAGACCTGGGCTAGTCACTTCCCTCCGCTGAGTGTCGATTTCACATTTACTGAATGGGGGTGATGATACCTATCTCTGAGAGTCGATAAAATAATTAAAATTAAATAAGACATGGCCCAACCCTGTACTTATCAGTGATTCAACTATTAGTTTCCTTTCCTCCTTGCCCGACAGATTCATCTATGTGTCCTGTGGAATTCAGGATACCTGGGCATTGCCTACTATGATACTAGTGACTCCACCATCCACTTTATGCCAGATGCCCCAGACCACGAGAGCCTCAAGCTGCTCCAAAGAGGTAAGGACAGAACTACGAATTCCCCTGTGCTGGCACTGGAAGTGTATTGCATTCACATGGCCTTACCTGACTCAATCTATTTTATTAGTTGACTCCTAGAGACTCCCTTTATTGTTTTCAGGAATTCATCTCATTATTCACAAATATATCAGGTGCTGGAGATATAGTCCTGAGCAAATCAGTCATGTCTGTCCTTTAGGGGTTTATGATCCAGTGATAATCTCATGGGCACCCCTCTTCCCTCCTATTACCCCATCAGTCTTACTGCTTTCTTTTTCTAATTTCATATGTGACTCCTACTTCTCCCAGTGTGGGGGGGCCTTCCCTGCTCTTGGAGGAAATAAGTTTTTGAGGGGTGAAGGGAGGTAACAAAGGGAGGGTTAACAGGTTCCCTTTTAGTCACGAGAGAAAGATCCTCGAACTCATTTGCTCTCCATTCTCCTTCCAAGTTCTGGATGAAATCGATCCCCGGTCTGTTGTTACAAGTGCCAAACAGGATGAGAATATGACTCGGTTTCTGGGGAAGCTTGGTAAGGACTGAAAAAGGGAAAGAGGAAAAATGGGGAAGGACAAAATTACGGAATGTTCCAGAGATTAAAGGGTCTTGTGCGGAGCTACAGCCAGGAGATCAGAATTGGGTGAGAGGGAAGATGGGAAAGAGGCAAAACGACTATGATGTACAGACTGATGGCCCTTTCTTTGTTTCCTTTATAGCCTCCCAAGAGCACAGGGAGCCTAAGAGACCTGAAATCATATTTTTGCCAAGTGTGGATTTTGGTATCTCCTCCCTTTTACTTTACCCACACCCCATCCCAGTTATGTGACCCTTTCTCCTAATTCCAGTTTCATCATCAGAGGTCTCCTCTCAGCCCTGTCTCATTTTAAACCTATATGTTCTTCAGGCCCCATGACCAGTCTCCCCACAATCTCTCCTAATCCCTACCTTTAATAACCTGCAGTTTAGGCTTGTTTAGGGATGAGGGCCCTCCCTGAAAGAGAGTGTGGTAGCATTTTTTGGTCAATTTTGATTGTTGGCATTTTCCCCTTTAAGCCAAAGCCATTTACCCCTTAGTTTAAAAAAAAGGCACTACCTCAGTTACCTTATTGATTTAGAAAGCACTTCCATTATCTTCCCAGGTTTGTAAAAAGGACAGGGAATGTTCTATCCTAAATTCCTGAATTAAAAATAAAATAAAATAAATTCCTGAATTAATATGATTTTTTGACCCAAAATCCTGAATTCCAGATAGATTTCTTACTCGCCTGAGCCATTTATCTTTCTCAGCTTATGTTCCCAGCCAAACGTCTTTATATTATACGTAGACTAAAGAGAGGGTCTAAAATTTGGTTCTTGTCTCAGCTTTCCACTAATTGCCTGTGTGAATTTGGCAAGCCACATCATCTCTCTGTTTTCTCATTCTTAAAATAAGATGAAGATTGGGGCTACAAGATCTTTCCCTCCCGTTCCCCCCTCAAAATAGGCCTGGAGATAAGCAAACAGCGCCTCCTTTCTGGAAACTACTCCTTCCTCCCAGATTCCATGACCACCACCGAGAAAATCCTCTTCCTCTCCTCCATCATCCCCTTTGACTGCCTCCTCATGGTGAGATGGGTCTTGCGAGATAAGGGCTGGGATGTAGCAGGTTAGAAAAAGGCACAAGCACCTGGACACCAGGGTTGAGTCCTGGAGGTACTAGCCCAGTCCTGGAAAATAATAGTTCTTCCTGGTGTTGTCCAGCCACCAAAACACTGGGATTTAGCCCAGCACCACTACTGATATCCTAGGTTCGAGCACTTGGAGGACTGCTCAAGTTCCTGGGTCGAAGAAGAATCGGGGTTGAACTAGAAGACTATAACGTCAGCGTCCCCATCCTAGGCTTTAAGAAATTTGTGTTGTAGGTGACTTACCCTAACCTCAACCAAAGTAAGGTGGGATTGGGAAGCCTGGAAAGTAAGGAAGGTTGGGGAGTGGTGGCAGTGACCCATTTGGTAAAGTGCTCCAGGACACAGGGTTCCTGAGAGGGTATGGAGCTCTGGGGAGAAAACTGAGACAGTCTTCTGGAAGGAGGGCTAAGTGGGTGGGACTTAGGAATGAACTCAGACCTCTCATACCCCAGCCACCTTCCTTTCTGCTTGTTTTCTGTTCTCAGAACCAATCTGGTGAGCATAGATCAAGACACTTACAGGTAAGGAGATGGAGGCAGGCTGTCATCTTTGGGGAGGGAGAAGGATTAAGCTTAATGCTGTAATAATCCTAATGGGGCTTCAGTTTCTTTAATCCTGGGGCTATTAAGATTTCTCTCCCTGAAGGAAAGAGAAGTGGGGTGGTGAGAGGAGAGAAGAAGAAAAACACAAAGGTGTTACCCTCCTTTTCTAAATGGAGAAACTGAGGTGGAGAGCAGTGAGGGACAAACCTTACATAAAGACTTGATCTCAGGAGAGGTCCCAATCCCCATTCCATTTTCTCAATCACCTTTAAAAACCCACATGACCCTAATTTCTCCCTGATAGTGTTCTGCAGATATTTAAGAGTGAGTCTCACCCCTCGGTGTACAAAGTGGCCAGCGGACTCAAGGAGGGGCTCAGCCTCTTTGGTAGGTGTGCCTGTCCCTCATCCCCCACTGCACAGGCCTGCCAGAAAAGCAGCTGCCTCCAGAGATGGATCCCAGCCCCTCTCTTCCCACTTTACCCCACTGCCAGCTGTCACTTCTGCTCTAGTCCAGCTTTATTATCTTCTTTATACCCTTCTTGAGCTTGGGCATCTCCCCGAAGCCTTGTCCAGTATAGTTGTCCCATGTCATTTGCATATTATTCCCTACTTTACCAACTCTGTCTTATTCCTTGGGTTTGTATGAATGTTTGTACTAGTGATGTACCTGTCTAGGGACTTTGGGAAACCCTATATAGAGAGGAGAGTTATGTAGTTGCATAACTCTTGTGTTTGTTTTGCATAGAGTTTTATCTCTTATAGTTGTTTCAGGCTTTAGGCTGTGTTGGGGACATCACCCAAGTATCCATGTGGTTTCACTGTGCATCTCAGTGGGTTGGGTCTAATGTTTACGTATATGTATTGGGCTTTTTGTGAGTCTAACTGTGCCTACTCTGAATATTTTTCTGGCTGAGTGTTCCTATGAGTGCTCATTCCCTCCCCCAGGCCCATGTAAGGTAATCCCGGCTCAGACTTGTGGCCAGACGCAGGCTTTGGCTGCCTTTGTGTCCTGTATCTGGGGACTAACCCCCAAGCCAGCCAGCCCAGCACCCAAACCTCTGACCCTGATGCCTCAGCTTAGACACATCCATACATTCCTTTCTCTGCCCCTGCTTGTAACAGACTCACTCCCTACCCCAACAGGAATCCTCAATAGATGCCGCTGTAAGTGGGGAGAGAAGCTGCTCAGGTGAGCGAGAGTCACACGTGTGCATGCCGCCTATAGCCTCAAACACACCACCCTTAACAGGAATGAAAACAGCTGCCCTTTCCCAAATGCTGGCTAAATGCCTTTAGTCCTTACAACGACCCCATGTGGTGTGTTACTCTCATTTTACATTGTCAGCACAGATACATACAAAGCCATTGATGACACTCGGACTTTCACACGTACTCGCAGCAGAAACACAACCACAAGACAGCAGTGTGCACATGGTAATATCTTTAATGGCTAGAAGCACACTTCGGGTGTGAGCTGTTCTCTATGACTTTCAAATGAGTATCTCTAGTTCTGAGCTCCACATGTGGAATACTCTTTTGCCTATCATTACCACCTGCGATTTCCACAGGAAGCTCAAACCCAGAGCGTCCAAACCTATGCCCACTGGCCCTGTTCCTACTTTCTGCATTCCCTTTTCTGCTTAGTGGAGTTGCTGGCAATATAGCTTTTCAAGCTCTGAACCTTGGATTGATGCTTCTCCCTCACCCCCCATATTCAATTATTCTCTAAGACCTATTGATTCTATCCTAAAATGTGTCTCCCAGCCATCCCCTTCTCCCTCTTTCCTCTGTTCTAATTCTAATATCTTCATCTTTAACCTGGAGCATTGCATTCACCTTCAAATTGGTGTCTCTGCCTCTAAACTCTTCTTTTCCCCAATCTATTCTTCATTCTAAAATAACTGTCATTCCAAAACAGAGATCTGAACATGTCACTCCCCTATTTTTTAAACCTTTTAAGTAAAAACAAAAGACAAATCTTAGGAGGCTCCCTCATTACCTACAGGATGAAGATTTTCATCTTTAGCAGTACAATGCTGAGGGTTCCTCAATTTTAATTTCAAGGCTTATCTCTTCAAGTGTATGGTTATTTTTTGTTGTTGTTGCTGTTTGGCCACAAGACTTAGAATCTTAGTTCCCAGACCAAGGATGAACCTGGGCCCTCACAGTGAAAATGTGGAGTCTTAACCACTAGACCACCAGAGAATTCCCCCTCCAGTCTACATTTATGCTGTTCCCTTTAGAAAGTCTTTCCTCTGTTCTCCACTGATCAGAATCTTACATCCTCTTCAAGGTGCAACCCAACTATCACCTTTTTGGTGAAGCTTTCACAGGCACCTCTGAGTGTGTTGGCACGCATCTTGCTGTGTGATCACATAGTGGTTATTTATGTTTTTTAATTGCACTATCACATCAGGTTGGAATTAGCACTTAGTGAATCTACTTGCCCTCTATGCAAGTGAGTGAATGCTATGCCATGGCACATTCTTGTTACCTCAGCACATAACCCTCTATGAAGTAGGATGCAAGCACACTGGTTACATCATCTCTGAAAAGTTAGGAAACCTTTGCTAGCCTGCAGGTACACAATCCTTTTCCCATGCCACCTGCCCTGCACTCTATATCTTGGAGGTTAATTTAGGATTATCTATGAAGTCATCTCCAGATAATTGGTGAGGTAATTTAATTACCCCTATATTGTCTAGTTCTTCTGGTCCAGATCTCTAATCTCAATGAGGGATGAAAGGAAAGGAATTCTCAGAAGAGAAGAGAACTGAATCAAAAGTGAGGGAGAGTGCAGATTCCCTAGATAGGACCCCCCACAGGGCATAGACTCACAACCTGATGATCAGCTAAGGGCCCAGCTGATCTAAAGCCAGGCAAGGAACCTGGAATGTGACTGTCACAGTATGCTCTGAAGAGTGATGTCCAAGCAGTCTGGAGATCTAATTTTGAAATCCAGCTGTCCTTCTTACTAGGAGCATGACTGGACAATTTGCTTATCTTCTAAGAGCCTCATCTCCTCAACTGACTTGAGCCTGACTTGACCAAGACCTCCAGGCACTTGAAGTACATAAGTCAGAGACACTCAGGTGTTTTATAAGGAAGCCTGTCTGGTGAGCCCATGTAGGGGTATTCACAGACTGGCCTACACTGCCTCAGGCACCTCTGCTCCCCTGTGCCCAGGAACCAGAGTTGCCTGAAACCCACTCTCGAATCCAAATGAGTCCTCCATTTCATTCTAACCTAGGGTTTTCTAACCAAGAATAAGTGGCCATAGACTCAGTGTGAGATATACATCCTTAGGCCCCAGTGTCTCCACAGGTTGGCTCTTACACAAAATAGTATGCCTAACGGCTTGCTCTAATGCAGGAAGGAATCCGTGGCCTCCCAGGTCATTATAGCGTCTCACTACTCTTCATGGCCATAGAGAGATAGGGATACCCTCCCTGAATTAAAGAAACACAGATGAGACATTTATTTCTGTATAATAATTCAATTTGTCAGGAAATACCTCCACATAAAAGGTAGTAATAATAATATAAACCTCTGTGTTTCCACTAGTCAGTTTAAAAACAAGACAATGTTGTGAAGCTCTTTAAGTACCTCTACCCAATACTTTCTTCCCTGCAGTCATGACCTTGAGGACTTATGAACTGAGGACTTATCATTCTACATGGAACAGTTACATACTTTCATAGGAAGGACATGAAAAGACGAACGTCTGCTATTTCACAGCTAAATATGGATGTGCAAACTCTTTCTGACTCACTCCTTCTCAGCTGCAGATAGAGCTAGAGTGTTGGAATTCAAATGCCTCAACACTCTGCTCTCCCTCTAAAAATATTGAAAAGCTCCATCACCTATCCACAGGGAATGACACATGGTCATATCATCACAACCGAGATACACAGTCAGGTCGTGCTCACATCCAGAGATTTTCAGTAGGTGTGAGTAAACACACTTGCATAGATATGACACTGTATTTACAATGTGTACCAATACACATTGCCACCATCCCCCAGGGCCCTCCAAAGGCACATTTTCCCAAGTTGAGATCAAGACACTGATGAGAACAGATGTAATTCCTGGTCTCCCCACTCCACCTCACTTCCAGGCTGTGGTTCACACGTCCAACCCAGGACCTGGGGGAACTGAATTCCCGTCTGGATGTCATTCAGTTTTTCCTGTTACCCCAGAATCTGGACATGGCTCAGATGCTACACCGATTGCTGGGTCACATCAAGAACGTGCCTGTGAGCCCGGGTTGGGGGGCAGGGAGGTGGGGAAGGAGGCTGAGGAGTGGTAGGCATCTTGAGGGCCATTAGAGTGGGAGAAGGAAACCAGCAACTGTCTCCTTGTCCGACTGTAGCTGATTCTTAAACGCATGACGTTGTCCCACACCAAGGTCAGTGACTGGCAGGTTCTTTACAAGGTAAGACCTCCCTTGAACCTAGAAATCCAGGTTAAGCCCCCAGCATGTGTCCCAAACCTTCTTTACTCTTGTCCCCATGTCCAACTTTATCCCAACACCTTAAAAAAAAAAAAAAAACTTTGTAGTGTGGAAATTGTCAAAAAAATTTTCAAGAGAATAATATAATGAACCCTCATGTACCCACCCTGTAGCTTTAACACTTTGACTTATGCAAATCTTGTTTCACATATCTCTTCTCTTACTTTCCTTTTCTTGGATTATTTTGAAGCAATTCCCAGCCATCACATCACTTCACCCATAAATATTTCAATATGATTTCTAAAAGAAAATTATTTTTTTAAAGAGAACAATCGCACTATCTTGCCTAAAAATGAATATTTTATTATTGTCAATTATCTCGTTTAGATTTATATTTGTCTCTTAAATGTAATGGCTTTTAAAATTACTTATTTATTTGTGGCTGTGCTGGGTCTTCTTTGCTGTACAGGCTTTTCTTGAGCTGCGGTGTGTGGGGGCTCCTCTCTAGTTGTTGTGCAGGCTTCTCATTGCAGAGGCTTCTCTTGCTGGGGAGCACGGGCCTAGGATGCGCAGGCTTCAGTAGTTGCGGTTCCCAGGCTCTAGTGCGTGCACGCGTGCTCAGTCATGTGCAGCTCTTCGCACCCTCATGGACTATAGCCCACCAGGCTCCTCTGCCTATGGGATTCTCCAGGCAAGAATACTGGAATGGGTTGCCATTTCTTCCTCCAGGGCATCTTCCCGACTCAGGGATCAAATCCACATCTCCCACATCTCCTGCACTGCAGGTGGATTCTTTACCACTCTGCCACCTGGGAAGCCTCTCCCAGGTTTTAGAGCACAGACTCAATAGTTGTGCACTGGCACAGGCTCAGTTACTTGGGCTTAGTTGCTCCAAGGCATGTGAGATCTTCCTAGACGAGGAGTCAATCCTGTGTCTACAGCATTGGCAGGAGCATTCTTTACCACGAAGCCACCAGGGAAGCCCCATGTAAGTCTTATTCTGTGAACTTCCTTAGTAATTTTAGTTAGTTCCACAATTTGCTCAGGCTTTTTTGTGAGTAGCCATTGTTTTGCTACTTGTTTGTTTCCATCATGGGTAGATTATAAGCCCTTTGATTTATATTCTCTATGTGTCCTTTGACACAGAGTAAGGTTCAGTAAATGTCCTTTGGATTGGGTCTGTGCACTCAATCTAATCCCTGGTTAGAGCAGCCACCCCAGGTCACTGACCTTCACGCTGGGAATTAAGTGACTCTCAGTGACTCTCACCCGTCCTGTCTTCGTGCTCTCTCACCCAAATGCTGGCATTGCCACTACTGCCTATTTACTTCGTCTCTGCCTTTCATATCCGTATTTCTCTTTCTCCTTCCTCTGTACAAACTTCTTTCTTGGGACATTGTACAAATGTCTATCAAAGCACCTACCACTTTGTTTTTAAATCTTCTGGGTAGATTTCTGTCTTCCTCACTAGACTGAGAGCCCTTGTGGGACAAGGGACCCTCCTGTCTTTGTTGTCTTCAGAGTCTCAGTGCTTAGTGTGATGCCTGGTGAAGAGTTTTGCAGATGCTATTTTCTCTTGGTTTCTTTTTTGCCTTTGAGAGCTCCTCCGTCTCTGTTATTATGTTTTTCCCTATTGGTCTTTGTTCTTCTCCATCCAGCCCTGTCCCCCCGCCTCAGCCCGGCCTGGGTACGGGCCACCCTCCTCTGTCCATTTCTCCCACAGACAGTGTACAGTGCTCTGGGCCTGAGGGATGCCTGCCGCTCCCTGCCCCAGTCCATTCAGCTCTTCCGCGACATTGCCCAAGAGTTCTCAGATGACCTGCACCACATTGCCAGCCTCATTGGGAAAGTGGTGAGTGGAACGAAAGAGAAAGATCTCCTGGGAAACTAGGGGAGAGAGACGGATCTAAATAATGGAGAACAATGGGTGGGAGCTCTGGGGAATATGGTGTGGAAAACAAGGATGCATGGGACACACTGAGGTCAGCTGGATGGTCAGAAGATGGGATGGCAGACATTAGGGGTGTGCCTTGAGGCCTGGAGGGTCAGGGTTAAAGCCAGGACTAAAGGGCGAGTTGGGGCCCAGGTAGAGGTGAGGAATAGGACGAGATTGTGCTGGATGGAAAGAACCTGGATTTCTTGTCTCCTCAGGTGGACTTCGAGGGCAGCCTTGCTGAAAATCGCTTCACGGTCCTCCCCAACATAGATCCTGAAATTGATGAGAGTGAGTGTTAGGTGTACGGATGGGCCCCTGAGCTCAGAAACATGAACCTGCCCTGTGATGGGGTACCGTCCTCTGCAGGTGACCCCTGCAAGTGGGGATGATCATCGCAACCAGGGTGGGAGCCTTACTTTTGATATCCACGTGTCTTCCACGCTCTTAGAAAAACGAAGACTGATGGGACTTCCCAGTTTCCTCACTGAGGTGGCTCGGAAGGAGCTGGAGAATCTGGACTCCCGGATTCCTTCATGCAGTGTCATCTACATCCCTCTGGTGAGGGCAGGAGGCAGGGGTGGTGCACTCCCCGGGGGCATTAGGGAGACATGAGGCTTAGGAAGGACACAGGTAGATAAGAAAACTCCTGGAGAAATCAGAAGAATGTGAACACTCTTTGGTGCTTAGGCCCCTGAGGGAAGCATTTGGGGGACACAGAGGACTCTGGCTACTTCTAAAGAAAGTGCCCAGAGCATCACTCCTTGCTTTATCTCTTCTTTACTCTCCCCCAGATCGGCTTCCTTCTTTCTATTCCCCGCCTGCCTTCCATGGTGGAGACCAGTGACTTTGAGATTGAAGGTCTGGACTTCATGGTGAGACCCTTGACCTCTGTAGGGGGAGATAAGGAAAGGCAATCAGCAGCTGAGGGAGGGCCTTTCCCCGTTAGCTCTGCCCAGTGTGGGATCCCTCTTTCATTGTTGTATCTTTACCAGCTCTGAGACAAAGGAGAAAGAAATCTAGGCCAGGGCTGGGGTGGGGTGAGAGAAGATGAGGATGGAGAGATGCAAAGCCCGTAGCTTTGAACCCTTGTACCCAGTTCCTCTCAGAGGAGAAGCTGCACTATCGAAGTGCTCGAACCAAGGAGCTGGACGCACTGCTGGGGGACCTGCACTGTGACATCCGGGGTGAGGAGAAGCGAGTGGCTGGAGCGGGCTGGGCAGTGTGGAGGTGATTCCAGTAGGCTCCTTTCCTTCCTGCTATTCCTTCTCTCTCTCTGACTCTGCCTTTTCTGAGTGTCTCTGGGATTTCAGATGGTTTCTAGGTTCATCTGCTGGCTTCTTTGTCTCTCCTTTGCTCTCCCCTGGAGCTGACACCAGCTCCTTCCCTCCCCTGCCCCAAGACCAGGAGACCCTGCTGATGCACCAGCTGCAATGCCAGGTGCTGGCGCGGGCAGCCGTCTTGACCCGGGTGTTGGACCTTGCCTCCCGCCTGGACGTCCTGTTGGCTCTTGCCAGTGCCGCTCGGGACTACGGCTACTCAAGGCCCCGTTACTCCCCACGGCTCCTTGGGGTACGAATCCAGAATGGCAGGTGAGGACAGAAATGGGTGGAGGAATAGACAACGAGGGGCCCAAAGGCCCCATGTTCTGGATCCACAGGCCGGCCACATGCAAGGTAACTTTGCATCGGCTGCAGGCATCCACTGATGGAACTCTGTGCCCGTACCTTCGTGCCCAACTCTGCAGAGTGTGGGGGGGACGCAGGGAGGGTCAAAGTCATCACCGGACCCAACTCCTCAGGGAAGAGCATCTACCTCAAACAGGTAGACAAGCCCCCGCACTGCCACCTCCATCATCCCCATCCCCCGCCTCCCAGGCACCCCAGGCCCCCACCGCTCTTCCCCATTGTGCTCTGACCCCACATGCCATGAACAGACTCACCCCCGCTGTCCCTCTCCCTGCTGCATTCTCATTCTCTACCTGAAGAAGGGCCGTGTGCCAGTGACCATCCTCTGACCTGAATCCTCCTCTCCCGCCTCTGAGGAGGTCCACGCTGTTCCTCAGAATGCCTCTGCCAACTCCCTGCCACTTTTCACTGACTCTAAAGTGAGCCGAAGGGGTAGTTAAACTGTGTCCTTCTATCTTGATCTATCATTCTCTCCTGAGACTAGCCTTACCTTCACCTCAGCCCACACCACCGGGCACTGTACCTCTCTCCTCCCTTATTCAGGTAGGCTTGATCACATTCATGGCCCTGGTGGGCAGCTTTGTGCCAGCAGAGGAAGCTGAAATCGGGGCAGTAGATGCCATCTTCACCCGAATTCACAGCTGCGAATCCATCTCCCTTGGCCTTTCCACCTTCATGATCGACCTCAACCAGGTCAAGAGGAGGCAGGGTTGGAGGAGGGGATAATGGGGAAGAAACCCGAGCCCTGAAAAATGGTCAGAACAGGAAAAAATTTCCTTCTGCTGCCTGTTCTTTACGTGAGGGGCAGGGAGCACCCAGTTCAGAAACCAGGAGAATCAATACCATGAACCTTTGCCAGTCCCTGGCTTTGTGAGAGGCACTGTTGTCAATGAAAGGATGAACGAAACTTGGGTCTCGCCATTAAAGAACTTGCAGTTCAGTAGGGTGTACACGTATTCAGGCATCTTTACTCACAGGCACACTGGTCAGTGCCAGGCCTCGAATGTTTATGAAACTCTCCCTTATCCACCGGGTGCCCAGCAGGTGGCGAAAGCAGTGAACAATGCCACCGAGCGCTCGCTGGTCCTTGTGGATGAATTCGGAAAGGGAACCAACACGGTAAGGGCAAAAGCTAACGAGGAACTGAGGAGAGGAAAATGAAGGAGGGCGAAGGAGGAGGAGGGTGGGGCAGGGCCTCTGGAAAAGAATAGGGGTGTGTGGGCATGAGGGGGGAAGGCCCGGCAGGAGGAGGGGGCGCACGGGGCACCTGTGGCTCCACACCTTCACCCTGTGCTACCCTGCGCCCCTCGCAGGTGGATGGGCTCGCGCTGCTGGCTGCCGTGATCCGACACTGGCTGGCACTCGGACCCACGTGTCCCCACGTCTTTGTGGCCACCAACTTTCTGAGCCTTGTTCAGCTGCAGCTGCTGCCGCGGGGGCCGCTTGTGCAGTACTTGGTGAGGAGACCTACCCAGCTCCCCAGGGGCCCCGAAGCTGAGCATTTCCCGGAGCTGGGAACTGGCTCCTGCATCAGAACAGGGACCGTGTCCCTTTCCGTTTCTTACTCTCAACGGCGACTGACCAAGGGTATTGGGGCAGGAAGCAGAACGAACACTGTCCCCTTTTATTCTCTTTGAAGACCATGGAGACCTGTGAGGATGGGGACGACCTTGTCTTCTTCTATCAAGTTTGTGAAGGTGTTGCCCGTGCCAGCCACGCCTCCCACACGGCTGCCCAGGCCGGGCTTCCTGAGAAACTCATTGCTCGCGGCAAGCAGGTAAGGCCCGAAGAGCAACTGCCTCCATCAGGGCTCCCATCCACTGTCCCTGCTTCTCTCAGGGGTCCGGATTTCTGGGCCCATGGCATTTCTGACCCATACTTTCTTTTCTCTTACCCACCCCCACCCCTACCCCTTCCTCCCTGGTCCCAGGTTTCAGACTTGATCCGCAGTGGAAAGCCCATCAAACCTGTCAAGGAGCTGCTAAAGGAGAAGCAAATGGAAAAGTGAGTGCAGGCCCAGGGTGCTTGTTCTCAGGGTCCATGTTCTGCAGCTCCTTTGCCCCTTCCAGGGACTCAGCCAGCCTCTTTGCCCTTTAATGATTCACAGTTTCTTTCTGAAACTCCTAAATTCTCAAGGTCCTGGATTTCCTGTACTGCATCCTCTCCCCTCTGCTCAGGGACTCTGTTATCCATCCTCCCCCAAACCTCACTCTTCTCTCCCTTCAGTTGCCAGACATTAGTAGATAAGTTTCTGAAACTGGATTTGGAAGATCCCAGCCTGGACCTGGACATTTTCATGAGTCAGGAGGTGCTGCCTGCTGCTACCACCATCCTCTGAGAGTCCTTCCTGGGCCCTCCTCCAGGTTCCAAACCCCTGAAGGCTGCCAGGCCTCCTTGTTTCCTTACCTCCCTCAGACCCAGAGTTCTCTGTTTCCCTGGAAATTCTGTTTAATGTTAGTAATAAAGCTTATTTTGGAGAAAGTTGTTGTTTCCTCAGACCAGCCAAAACAAAGCGAAGCGAGTAGGAAAGAGATGAAACAGGAAGCAGAAGTCTACAGAGGAACCTGCCTTGCCACATCGTAAATACAGTATCACTGCTGGAGGGAGGCCTCGGGCTCTACCAGGGGGACTTTATGAGAATCAACCACTGCATCAGGCCCTACGAAAACAGATGAGGAAGAAGACAGAAGCCCAAGATGTTCTTTTCCTTCAAAGTAGGAACACCCTGGCCTCAGACAGACCCAGCTGGAAGGGCTCTAAGAGGCTGAAAGACTAGGCAGGACCAGTACAAGGCTGGGGGAAAGGGAGGGCCCAGCCCTGCACCAGTGGGCGTGGCTCCACCCTTCCCACCTCAGAGCCATGGGGAGCCAGGGTCCCGGTGGGTGGCCCCTGGTGCAAGCCCCCTACACGGTTCTGTTGCTGCCACTGGAGACAAGCCGCCAAGACCCAGGGGCCCGGAGCTTCTTCCTCTGGGTGAGTATCAGTCCCACAGGAAATCCTGGGGAAGCCCATCTCCCTAGATTAGTCTCCTACAGTCCCCGTCAATTTTGAGGACGCACGGCTCCAGCCCCCTGCTTTCACTCGCCCTGCAGGTCCCCAGTAGCCAGTTTGGACTCACAGTCAGTGACCAGACAGTGAAGCCAAGCATGGCCCATCACCCTGCTATAGAGTGAGTCAGCCTTTGCTCCTTGCCTTTTCAGCTGCAGAGGATGCAGGCACTGGAGCGGGAGCAGGACGCCCTTTGGCAGGGGCTGGAGCTGCTGGAGCATAGCCAGGCCTGGTATCAGGGCCGTCTGAGGGAGGCTCAGCAACAGCAGCTGCACGTGGGGGCCCTTGGTGAGGTATGGGGCTGACCCAAGGGGTGGGGGGGCAGGGGTTACAGGGGTGGGTGGACACAGCCTGACACCATCCCGGAAAGGCAAGAGTTAATGGACAGGGATCAAGAATGGGAAGCAGCATTGTAACGACAGGATGCCCCCAAGTGTTAGGTCGGTGTTCATAGTTGGGCCTAGAGAAGGCTGGTTGGCATTCTATTCAGAGGGACACAATTTGAATCTCTCTGTGGAGCTGGGGGAGTGGCCTGGATTGTTCGAATGAGCTGGGATGGGCAGGGAGAATCCATAAAGAATAGAGAAGTGGGGACTATGGCGTTTGAGGGGCTGAAGAACTGGACTGTTACAGAGATGAAGCAGAGAATACTGGAATTGCCCACCTGCCTGGCAGGGAACTGGACTGAGGGGCCTGGATGGAGGAGAGGAATGGCCTGCGGTGGCAGGAGAAGAGTGGCAGATGGAGCTCAAGTTTCACTATGTTGTCTGCCTCCAATTCCTCCTCTAGAATTTTCTAACAGATTTACACTCAGAGCCCCGTGGCCCCCAGTTAGCCCAGATTCAGAGAGTGAACATCTGCTTGCAGAATCTGCTTCAGGGGAAGGTGAGTTTATTGTTTTTAATTTAGACTTTTGGGAAATGGGGATGAAGAAGGGACTTGGGGTCAGCACTGGTCTAACAAAACATCGCATTTCCCCCCAGTTCTTCCCACATCCCCCAAACAAAGCTAGTTCCTGCACCACCCAGGACTGGAAGGGAAGGCCAAGGAAACAGGACATGTGGCGGCAACAGGTGGGTGGGGGTGGGGCAGGAGCCCTGGCCAGCCGGCTGTGGGGGTGAGGAACACAGATGTCCAGACTGTCTCTCTCCTCTTCTCCAGGAGATGTCAAGGCAGCAGAAAGGAGGCATTCAGCCAACAGGGGAGATGGCTCAGCCAGGCTGCCCCCATGGACGGAGGGGCCCTACCCGTGTCTAAAGGTTCCTGTGGTCCCCTCAGTCATGCTGATGAGACTGAGAGAACCCCTAGCCTCCTTATTCTGACTCAACAACTAAATGGCTCTGGGTGGCGGGTCAACTGAAATCCAAATATACCGGTGTAAAGTTTTTTCTCTGCTCCTGAAAACTTCCATTTTATCTTTTTTGCTATTTCATGCTCTCACTCTTCCTATGCATGCATGCTCAGTTGCTTCAGTCATGTCTGACCCTTTGCAAGCCCACCAGGCTCCTCTGTTCATGGGATTCTCCAGGCAAGAATACCTGCGTGGGTTGCCATGCCCTTCTCCAGGGAATCTTCCTGACTCGGGATAGAACCCATGCTTCTTACGTCTCCTGCATTGGTTCTTTACCACTAGCACCCACCTGAGAACCCCCCTACTCTTTCTGATACAATGTACATAAGTGATCTTTCTCTGAAATCTCTCTGGGGAGAAGACATGTTTATTGGCATTGTCCTTCAATTTTAAATACAAAAATAAAATAGAAGCCTCTCCAGAATTTCAAAAATAAAATAGGAGCATCTCCAGAATGTCAATAAAGGCAATTCTATAAATAACACTTTGGGTAGGAGGTGGGGAACCCACCTCCCCACTTCCAGTCTTAGTTACTGTCCCAGATATCTTCCCTTCCACCTGCGCTTGGGAGAGAGCATGAATAAGTAGTGGAGTAAAGATGCTGCAGAGAAAGAGAAAGCAACTTTCTCCAAAAATGAATCTGTTTTTTTCTCCCCTACCCCCACAAGGGTTAGGGAAAGTGCATTGTGGGAAATTCATTGCCCTCTATCCCAGTCTTGGAAAAAAAGGCAAGTGGATGAGAAGGAAAACTTGTATCCCACCTGGAGAGGTAGAGGCCCCTCCTATCTTCTCATCAGTGGGCAAGATGGCGCACAGCGCTGGAGACCCTTCCCTCCAGGGGCTGCTGCATCACCAGGGGCCCAGGCCGAGCAGAAGCAGCATCACCCCAAATGTGGTCCACCAGGGGTTGCCCACCAGCCCGCCCCCAGCCCCACCCTGAGTGACTGAGGTGAAAAAATGGAAGGCAGGGCGTGAGGTGTTGAGGACCGGGTCAGTCGAGTAGGCGGGAGCAGGGAGCTGGTCCTGGGGAGAATTAGAGACTGTCAGGGTGGTTGCCCCCAGATTAATCCCGCACCACTCTCCCCTTACCCTGCCTCTCCTGCAATGGAAAGTAGGGGCACTCACCTGCAGGGCGGGGGCCTGCACCAGGAGCCGGAGGAAGGCATGGGTCGGGGGCATCGTGCTGGCTTCTCCATTCTTTGCAGTCACCGTCACCATCACCACGGAGTCGGAGGCGGCTGTGTCTGGTACCTCCAGCCACAGGCGCCCCCAGGCGGACTCGTTCTGTTCCAGGTGAACCCTGGGGAGTGGATGCCACCATCTGGCTTCAGCCACAGGCTCTGAATAGCTGGGAGCCAAGGGGAGGTGGGGAGGGGAGCGAGGAATCTGAGCTCCCATCCCAAAGGGCCAGAGGAGCACCTACCAGATCCCATGCCCGGGCACAGAAAGATGGGACCAGAAGGGAGCAGGAGGTTTCAGGGACTTCACCTGGAGAGGTTGGAGGTGAGGGCGAAACTGGGTTTGGCAGACGTTCTAAGATGGAGATCCTGAGGGCCAGAAAAGCTGGCGATGCGGAGGCTAAGCGGGGCCGTGGTGCCTGGTGCCAGGAAACCCGGGGGACCGCTGAGCTGCGGAGGAGGGCTGGTCAGGGGAGGAGCAGGCCGCGTTCCCTCCAGCCCCAGCCACACCTTCCGCAGCCTCTCACCTCCAGCAGGACCGGAACTACAGCACAGGGCTGGGGGGCCGCCCGGTGCAGGCCCCGTCCCACTCCGTCCTGGCCAACCAGCTCCAGGGAGAAGGGTCCCGAGGTGGACAGAAGGGTGGGCGGCAGCGAGGCAGCAAGGAGACCTCGTTCTGGGGGTCCCCTGGGCTCCAGAGGCACCTGGCCCAGTTCAGCACCCTGCGGGACCCCTCGGAGGACCACATGGGAGAAGTGCGGCAGAGGGCCTCCAGGGCCTCCTCTGGAGCCCAGCCCTGTCACTTCTACCAGCATCTGGGTCTGGAGACCTGGATAGGGGAGAGGAGGGGAGAACAGAGATGGGCGTGAGACTTGGAGACAGGGAGAAAAACATGAACGGCTTTGAATAGTGGTTAGCTCTGGGCCATGTGGATGGGGCAGTGGGGTTACCTCTAGTGGGTACTGATGGGCAGGGCCAGCAGCAAGTTCTGGGATGCTGGAAATGTTCCATAGCTTGAGCTGAGTGATGGTTATTAATATATAAAATCCACCTAGCCTGTACACTTAAGTTTAGTGCACCTTGTTAAATGTTGTAACTCAATAAAAAATTATATATATACACACAAGTTAGGGGTGGGGCTAGATGTACCTGCAACTGGTTGAGTCAGGGGGTAGAGCCCAGGGTGGGGTCCATCCTCCATGGGGATCCCAAAGTGGAAGAGGAAGTCCAGGGAGGTCTGGGCTGAAGGAGGTTGAAGGCAGTCAGAGACCCTCCCGCGATGAATGTGACTGATATTGCTCTCTGGTCTCCCCATCCCTTTCCCAGGAATATCATCCTTCTTACCTTGCACTCTCACCCGGGGGGTACCCTTGGCTGTGACTTGGATCTCCCAGGTTCCTGACTGTGGAGGGTCATTCACTCTCACCATCCAGAACCGCCCAAAGCGGTGAGTGTGACCTAGAGGCCCCTCACCTTCCTCCTGGCCCTGGGAGACCCCTAGGTGGGTATGGGTGATGAGAGATTGGCACAGGAGAATTCCTTTCTTTTCATACATTACCCCTCCTTAT
This sequence comes from Bos javanicus, assembly GCF_032452875.1. Classification (NCBI taxonomy): domain Eukaryota; kingdom Metazoa; phylum Chordata; class Mammalia; order Artiodactyla; family Bovidae; genus Bos; species Bos javanicus. The sequence continues at coordinate 27,503,294 of NC_083890.1, read as the reverse complement.
TCGGCCTCTTATTCTTCCCACTGCCTTGAGACACACACAGGGAAGTACCTGCAGGGTTTCTGATCCAGAAACTGCTGACCTCCCCGTGGATCCGGACTGTGACCTTCTGGAGCAGTCCATCCACTCTGAACACAAGTGGCCTCTCAGCCACCACAACACGGGGCTCCAGGGGAAGGGTCACCTTGAGGGGGCAGGACCGAAAAATGGGGGAGAAGATAAGACTATGGGATGAGGTGGGAACAAAGGCAGGAGAGAGAAAGGTAGAGACAGAAAGAAACGAAGGAACACGTGGAGAAGGGATCCCAGTGAGAGAGGAGGAGCAGGGGTGGAGCTATGGTCAATGACAAAGTTGGAGGCAAGGGATTAAGGATGAGGCAACCACCTTCTGCCCCCCCCCCCCATAAGAGATGGCAGGACTTGCTAGAGGAGCCGTGAGGACAGAATACTGGAGGTCAAGACTGGGTGGGGAGGTAGTACTAATATGGAAGGAGCAGGATAGAAGAGGGTAGCCGTGGATCTCAGAGGGAGAGAAACTTCCTTCCCACCCTTCTGCCTGGATTGGCAACTCGGCAAAGAGAACCATTCTTAACGAGACAGAGAAATGCGGTGTCGCCCGTCCCCTCAGTTCTCAGCTGAGCCTCCACACATACTCACAAGGTCAGCTATACTGTCCCCAACAATGGCCGCCACATCCTGAATGTACTGGTCTTCGGTGAAAATCACTTCTCCTCCTGAGGCCAGGGCCACTGCCTCATATGGCTCAAAACGCAGAGGGGACAAGACCTCACGCCGGGCCCGGCCCTGAGCCCTAGATGGGTCCTCAGTTACCAGGAATGTAACCTGTGTCCGGAAGAGAGGCCAGTACTTGAGGTTTCTACTTGCTATGTACCATTGTAACCAAGGATCTCCTGTGCTCAAGCTCTGTACAGAGCTGACCATTGGTGATAAATTCTGTCTACCCTCTGGCTGCTACAGCATTAAGGGTAGGGCCTCCCATTCTAGTATTGTTAAAGGGGTTTGGAGATGTTACACTCATGAGGCACTTCTCTCCCCTCCAAGCCAAGGCTGGTTTAACCACCCTGGTGTGAGTGTCACCCTTGTAATGAGAGTTGCCCTGGAAACCCCAGGACACATCCTGGAAACCCACATCCCTGGGTACCTAGGGATGAGTCTCCCACCAGTTATGCTCACTCTGCAACGCCGTTCCTGCGTCAGAGATTCCACCCGGTTGGTGAGAAAGGCGTCCTTAGGGGAGGCATCAGTGAAGACAAAAATGTCTGAGAGTGGAGGTGTGTGCAGCAGAGCCAGCTGGCAGGGAGAGAAAAAACTGGTGGTAAAAAATGGCAGCCTTCAATGAAAAATAAATAAATGTTTTTAAAATGGTGGCAGTAGGGGAATGGGCAGAGCAAGGGAAGGCAGAGCAGAAGGCAGTATGGCCCTGAAATCTGGAATGAAACGAGTGAGACCAGGTTCTGAAGATGGGATGGAGGGTGGGTCCCAGGGAAGCTCTAGCTCCCTTGATGGTAAGGCCTGGAGAGCGGGGAAGGGGAGGGAAAGGACGGGGGAGGGGGGGGAGAGCAAACCTCCAGGGCTGACAGGCACATCTCTGGCTCATCACCACCTCCCAAGGCATGCATCTCATTGAGCTGTTGCCAGAAGCTGTCAGGGTCACTTGTTGTAAAGACAGGGCCAAACCCTGGGGAATGAGATTGAGAGACTGAGGAGAAGGCTCCTCTCTTGCGGCCATCTCCCCAGTCAAGGGCCATCTCCCCAGTCAAGAGGCCCCACTGTGTTCCTCAGTTGAACTCGTATTGAGATAACAATATTCTTTATATTTATACTGACAGGATAGGACAAGGCAGGGTGTAGGTTCCTCTGGTGGGAAAGTGGACCTCATTTCCTCACAAAATGGTGGTACTTCCTGTGGTCTTGAGTGGGCCCTTTTGGGGTATATGTTTAAATATAAAAACAACTGGTGAAGCAACACGGATGGAACTAGAGATTATCATACTAAGTGAAATAAGTCAAATATCACTGTGATATTCCACTTGTACGTGGAACCTAAAAAAATGATACAAATGAACTTATTTACAAAACAGAAATAGATTCAAGGACATAAAAAACATTTATGATTAACAAAGGGAAAGGGAGGGATAAATTAGGAGTTTGGGATTAACAGATACACACAACTATATATAAAATAGATAACCAACAAGGACTACTGTATAGCACAGGGAACTAGATTCAATATCTTGTAATAACTTATAATGGGAAGGAACCTAAAAATGACATATATAACTGAATCACTTTGCTGTATATCTGAAACACTGTAAATCAACTATACTTATCAATTACAAAAAAAAAAAAACCTGGGTCCTCCATTTCCTCACAGAAAAGCCAGAGAAATAATAGTGCTTACCTCAGAGAAGCCTATTGAGATGACTGAGTTGATTTTGTAAATTTCAGAACAGGGTTTTGACACATAATAAGTGCTAAATTCTTAATTATTCATTTACTCATACCCTTATCAAATATGTGATAAGCTCCTGTTGAATGTCAGTCACCATGAGATTTATATCAGACTCAAACCCGCTCCTTAGGGAAGTTTCAATCCAAATTTTATTTGATGATCATTTCAACCTTGGGAGATAGTCAGGATGAGTACTGACCCATTTTATGAATGATGATGTTGAGGAAGGAGAGGTTAAACAAACAGGCTAAGGACACACAGTAAGATTGGTCAACCCAGGTCAGATAATCTGACTTCTAAGTCAGTGGAGGAAGGAATATGATTTAAGTAGCTGTCTCAGATATTTCACAGAGGCCTGGACACACCAAGTTCCCCATCTTCATCCCAATCTCTGTCACAGGAAATGGAGAGAATTGAAAATGACTTATTAGGATGGACGCCTAACAACTCAGAGGCTGCCTGCCTAAGCACCTGTCATGATTAAACTCCTATGGCAAGTGCTGTCATATTGGAAACAGTGGAAGAAGTGGCTGACAGTTCCCTATATGCACAGCTGCTGCTGCTGCTAAGTTGCTTCAGTCATGTCCAACTCTGTGCGACCCCATAGATGGCAGCCCGCCAGGCTTCCCCGTCCCTGGCATTCTCCAGGCAAGAACAATGGAGTGGGTTGCCATTTCCTTCTCCAATGCATGAAAGTAAAAAGTGAAAGTGAAGTCGCTCAGTCATGTCCAACTCTTCACGACCCCATGGACTGCAGCCTACCGGCTCCTCCATCCATGGGATTTTCCAGGCAAGAGTACTGGAGTGGGGTGCCATTGCCTTCTCTGCTATATGCATAGAGGTGCCAATAAAGGACAAGGATCCTAGGAAGTGCCTCCATTCTATTATGGAAGTGAAGCCATGAGGCCCACTTCCCTACCAGTGACATTACCTCTTGCCCTGGACTTGCCTCCACTCTCCTGGCCAGACCATAGTTACCTGGATCATGGAACGGCACCAGGACATACTGAGTGGGCTCCATGGGGGTGCCCCGTCGCTGCTCCACAATGTGACGGGCCTGGATCTTGGCAGCATTGATCTCCTCGCCCATACTGCCTGTGGTATCCAGGACGAAGCTCAGGCTGGAGGCTGGGGTGATGTCCAGCAGCCTGAGAAGCAGGCCAGAGATACGGTGCACGGTCTGCATACTCGTCCCCAGCCCCTGGTTTCTCAGTTCCAGAGCACCTACCTATTAAGGAGCCCAGCTGCAGGAGGCCACTTACCTGGAGAAACCCCTGTCTCCCAGGCGGCTTCGTAAGAGGTTGAAGGCCTGGATGGAGGCCAGAAGAGCCAGTTTTGCAGCCTGGAGGTGCAGCATGTGGTGGGGGGAGAAGCCTGGGGATGTGCTATCCTTGTTGATGCCTCCCCGTGGCGGCTGGGAGCTGCTCTGGTCAAAGTGGCCCCCGTGGCTACATTTCCCTGGGTTGGGGAAACAGATCTGTAGGGTGAAGGTAAAAAACCCACTACCTTCTAATAAAATGAAGCACTTTCTGACTTGGCCTAACCCTCTCACTCCTCAGGAAAGGATCAGCTGAAAATTAGGACATTTTGCAGAGGGCAAATCTGGAGTAAATCTGGAATGGTTGGTCACCACAGCACATAGTAGATCCCCTGATCCCTCAAGTCGGTCCCCAGAAGTTCCCTCGGGCATTGATGTCTTATCATCTCTGTAAGAAGCTGTCCCCCCTGCACTCCAACAACCATGGCCACCTCAGTGGGCCTTCAGCCAGCCACCCACCCCCTTCCCAGCATACTTTCCTTCCAAGAAATGATACCACAGGATTTTAGGACAAGGGCCTACAGGACTGAGGTCCTTAGGGAGAGGGTCAGGGGAGAGGAAGGGACTTCTCCCCTTACTCTTGGGGTCTTCCCATCTGGTACCTGGAGGTTTGGAGGGACGAGTTCCAAAGTAGCCAGAAGTGAGGAGTGTGAAGCCCAGCAAGTTCCCAGGGCAGCTCAACTCCTCACAGTCAGAGCAGGTAGGATCGCCCGCTGGGAAGAGAGCACGGGGTCCAGCACCCATGATTCTGCTGCCCCTGATGTTTATCCCAGTCCACCCAAACTTCTTCAGCTTTTCCTCCCACCTGGAACAAGGTGAAGGCCCACAGGTACCCTTTATGGGTACCTTTCAAGGCTTTCTGAACTAAACCCTGGAGTTCATGGCTGGCAATGAGACTCGATATTTGAGACTGAGAATGTCTAGAAAATCATGCAGACCAGTCCTACGGGGAGTGTACCCTCCATGAGCTGTGGACAGGAAGTGTACTTGTAATAAACACAAGGCAGCTTCTGGGTCACAGTTCAGTTGGAAGGGGGGACTGAGAGAAAGAGTCCCCTGCGATCCAGTGCAGGGAGGAAACCTCATGAACGAGAACTCCCTGCAGTCTGCAGAGTGGTCCTGGCTCTGTCCTCCCCTGCGTGATCTTGGGGAAGCCAGCTAATTGACTGGCCTTTGGTTGAACTGAGGGACCTCACAGGTTGTCTCAGATTTGAAGCCATGTCACCTCCTAGTTGACCTCAGGATGTGACCCAGTGGCTGGATGGGCTGAGAGGAGGTGGCTCTGTGGGCTTCCCCCTTACCAGCAGGGGCACAGCTGTACCTCGTGCCAGGCTCCGGAGCTCCTGCCTCGGCCAGAGGAGGTGAGGGTGTGGCTGCTGCCTCCCCAGTTCCACCCAGTTGCTGTGACTGTAGAAATCCTGGTCCCAGGAGAAAGACGGGGAAGAAGCACTAGCTGACTGCTCTCGCGGTCTCCAGCCCTAACTGCCCCTCCTTCCAGTTCCCCAGCCTGAACACCTCCTCCCGCCTGGCTGCTCCTCCAGGCACCCTACCTGCCCTCCAGTGCTCTCTCCCTTGCCCGGAATAGAGCTCTGGTGAAGTGGGAGCCTCCCACTGTTTCTTCCCATCTCACTCAGAGCCCAACCTAAGGCCCTTCAGTGGCCTGCACGGCCCACCTCTGGACCTCAGCACCCTCCTCTCACTTGCTTCACTCCAGCCACAAAGGTGTCCTGGCTGTTCCCACAGGAAGCTGCCAATTTGGACTGGTGGGGACTAGGGAATAGCCCCAGGGCCTTGGCAAGCTGGGCCCCAGCCCCTTCTAGAGTTGGGCGGAGGCATGACTAAGAAAGCACCATCCGGGAGTCCAGAAGACTGGAAGCAAAGACCCCTCTGATGACGATCCCCAACTCTGTTCTCACCTGCAGGGCGTGAAGCGCAGCCCCCAGGCGCTGGCGAGCCAGGGTATAGTCAAGGGCTTTGGCCGCCGCCACAGTCTCCCGTAGAGCCTCCACCAGGCGTGTACGGCCCTGGCCCAGCCGCTCGGCATCAAAGTGCAGGTCAGGGTCATTCTTGGAAGTTGGCAGGAAGTCTTGGGCGGCATTGGCACGAGACACCTCTCCTAAGGCTGCTCGGAACCGTCGGGAAGGAGACCCAGGTCCAAAGTAGGCGGCAAAGAGGTCGTCGGCAAGGAGGGTGCGGCCCTGGGAAAGTGGGAGGGGCAGGGGTTCCAGGGAAGCCCCTAGGTTGGGACCATTGCCCACGCTGGCTCGGCTCTAGCGCTCAAGGCTGGATGTGAAAGGAGCTGAGGGTGCTGGGCCCTACCAGGGAAGGGCAGTCCCGGACGTCTGTAGGGAGGGGGACTCCTGATTGTAAGACTAGGACTCCTGTGCACTGTTGCTGCCTGGAGGACAGGAGGGAATGTGTGTGGGGGTCCCTTCTCTTGGCAAGCAGGACCCTCAAGTAGCAGAGGTCCTCGGAATGGGGGAATCTGGCCAGGATGTGACCGGACCCAGGGACGCTCACCAGGAAGTCCTCAAGGCGAAGGGGGGGCCGACCTGGGGGCGGCTGCTCTAGGAAGAGGTGCAGGGTGACGTTGAGCGCCGCCTCCTCGGTCAGGTCCTGGTGGGTGATGGAGCCGGGGGCAGCCAGGAGGCTCCAGATGTTGGGGAAGAAGGCAGATGCAGAAGGCAGCAGCAGCTGCAGCAGCAGCAGCACTGAGGGGCCCAGGTGGCGTAGGGGCACGTCCGCGGGGAGCATAGCTAAGACATGGACCTAGGGGACAGCAGGCACTCGAGAGAGGAAAGGAAGCAGCAGAAACTTGGGGCAGGACTGGCTTTGTCTGTCTCCATGGGCACCTGCTTTGGCCCTTTATCTCCTCGGACTGGCTTCCCCGCCCTCCCCCTTCAATCATTCAGCAAACCTGAGGGCCTATCAGACCAATAGGAACTTACACCTGCTGGGGCGGGGTCTGAGGCTCCTCCCCCAGGACGCCCCTCCCCTCCCCGAAGCGGACGCACCCCCAGGGATTGGAAGTCCCCTCTCTAGGCCTCTCCCCTACCTGGTTGCTGGGTCTCCGGGCAGGACCGCGGGGCCGGGCGTCACAGGGCACTTAGGTCAGAGTTATAATTAACCTAAGGCCCGACTCAGTGGAGGGGGAGGGAGGCCCCGGCAGGGTGGGGGCAAGACAGGCAACCCCTAGCCCCTCTTCTCATGCCTGCCCAGGGCCACAAGCAGCAGCCAGCACCAGGGCGGGCCTCCCTTGGCCGCAGTGCGGAGGTGAAGAGGCGGGAGGAGGAGGGAGCGAGTGAGCACCGTGACTCAGGCCTGGCTCAGGGCCAAGTCCAGGCCCAGACAGACGCACCTCTACCCATCAGGACCCAGTGCCTCATGCCCAGCCTGCTGCCCTCCGTTCACACTGGCACCCCTGAGGATCCAGGAACCCAGCCCCTCAGCAGCCCCCTCCCCAGCCCCACCACACACACAGTCGAGGTTTTGTGGCAAAATATTTTATTGCTGCCCTCCCCAGGGTGGACCACTGGGAGTTATGAGGGTTGGAGTTTGGTGTTTCACAGCATCTTCTGAAATAGGGCAATGGCCTCATCAACCTTCCTGAGCTCTGCTTCTGTCTGCTGGAGCTGAGGACAGAAGAGGGGGTGGTGGGTGAGGAGGCCCAGGCCCAGGAGAGGAGAACCCCAAACGCCCACAAGAGCAGAGGGACTAGAGTTGGAAAGATGGGTGAGGACCATGGGCAGGGAGTAGCCGGGGGCCCAGTGTGTTTGGCTGGCCTGTCTTCCCCCTAATTCTCACCAACCTCCCACTAGCAGCCTCCTCCGCCCAGACTAGAATCCTCATTCACTTCTATCAACACCCTGTTCTCTTGCACCATCTCTGGCCTCCTGGGTCCTGCCTTTTCCTGGAGTGTTCAGTTCCCAAGGACAAAGGGGCCTCAGCGCTCATATGCGCCACCCAGTGGCCCAGCCCCAGGCCCTGACCCCGGAGGTAGAGCACAGTGGTTAGGAACGCAGGCTCCGAGGCAGGCCCTTAGCCTTCGCTTGGAAAATGGTGATGCTAATACTGCCCTGCTGTGAGAGGGCTTCCGGGTAGACAGGAGTGAGAGAACCCTGCTCAGCCATCCGGGTTCTTAGCTTCCATTCTTGTTCCTTTGTGCCCCTGGTTTACCCCATGGTTCCTCCCTGGAGGGGCCCCAGGTGATCTGCTGAGCTCCCTGACTACACTGGCTCCATCCTGAGCCCAGGTACCAGCGTGTGGATGCCACATTCTGGGCAGTGGGTGGTGCGTGAGGGGTCTGGCTGGCTGGATGGTCTGCCTCCATCTTCAAATTGCTGTGTGACCCAGGGCTGTGCCCCTGCCCTGGCTGTCCTTCATGTGTAAAAGGAGGGATTCCATGGTCCCACCTGCTCTCCTGCTGGGCCAGGCAGAGCAGCTGCAGGAGGGGGTTTGATGGTGGAGGGAGCAAGAGGTGGGAAATGGGGAAGGAACTGCCCCACATGCCACACACCTTGGCTTCATCTGCCTCCTGGACTTTGAGGGGCACCTTGACAGTGTAGCCTGAGGCGGCACGGCGCTCCCGCAGACGCTGGGCCTGCCGCTGCGCCTCGTCACGCTTGGTCTGCAGTTTGCCCAGCTCCCGGGCTGGGTCTACTAGCCCCTGCAGCTGCAGGTGGACGGAGCAGCGGTCAGAGGCCAGGGCCACAGCGCAGCCCTGGGGTGCAGAAGCCCCCAGCGCCAGGACGGCCACAATCCCCGCGCTGGCCAGTGTCTGCACGTAGCCCGACACCGCTGATGCCAGGGCACCTGTGGCCTCGTCAGCCACTTCCAGGAAACCTGCCGGGGGAAGGGAGACAGGTGAGGAGACAGAGACGAGGCAGCCATGCTAGACACTGGTCCCGGGGTGGGAGGGGACAGGGGAACGTGCAGGCCCAAGGCTCACAGTCAGGCCGGATCCGGGTAAGGTTGTAGTCGGCACGCAGGGAGCGCACGGCTCGAGTGATGCTCAGGGCCAGCTCGAAGGCAGCTTCTGCCTCAGGGTCCTTCCAGGAGCACTAAGGGGAGGAGAAGGGGGTGAGGAAGCTGGGGCAGCTCTGAGGAGCTCCCCGGAGCCCCCTATCCAGGCTGTACCCCGTACCTCTGAGGGCTCTGGGTAGGCAGTGACGCAGAGGCTAGGGGGAGCTTGTGGTGTCCGCCGGGGCAGCCGCTGGAACAGCTCCTCAGTCACGAAGGGCATGAAGGGTGAGAGTAGCCTCAGGCCCACGTCCAGGCAGGTGTAGAGGGTCTGGCGGGCGCACTCGGCTGCCACCTGGTCCACCCCATTCAGCACAGGCTTAAGGCACTCCTGGGGGCAGAAGGGCACAGGGTTCAGAGCTGGAGAAGGCCAAGGACCGGGAAGGGGGGCAGGCAGCTCCTCCTTACCAGGTAGACATCACAGAGCTCATAGAGCCAGAAGCTGTACTGGGCGGTGGTGACAGCCGGGAAGTCGTAGGCCTGGAAACCTTGGTTACTGAGCCTCACAGCTTCGGTCAGCCGGCTGCGGATCCAGCGGTCCACCAGACTCTCGCGGCCTCCAGGCTTACGGCGGGGGAAGGAGCCTGTCAGCCAGGGGGCACCATGTGCCCAGGAGGAGGGGCCACAACCCCATGGGAACGGGAACCACAGGGAATCTGCATTCCAGGTGGAGATGGGTCCAAAGCAACCACCACGTGCCCAGGGTAGTGGCCAAGGCCAGAAAGGGCCGGCCCTGCCACTGTGCGGGAGGACTGCAGTGCCTGAGGCTCCCCGTGTCCTGTTCCCCAAGCTACACGCAGGCTCCTTAGGGGCAGGGGCTGGGCTTGAGGTTGGGATGGCAAGGGTGTGACCTGCGTGGGTGCTGCTCATCTCACTGCCCACAAGGCTCTCACCTCAGACGTGGGTGAGGGCACGAAACCCTTCCCAAGGCCACGGAGGGCAAACTTGGTGGCGTTCCAGAGCTTGTTGCAGAAATGGCGGTACCCCAATATCCGGTTCACATCCAGGTTGATGTCACGGCCTAGGAGGAGGTGAAGCGTGAGTCCACACTGCTCTCCCTCCCGGCCCTCGGCCCTGGGCAGCAGAAAGCGGGGTGCCTCCGGGGAGGAAGAAGGATGCAGCTGAGACTGCTGTGGGGAGCCGTACCCTGGGACGTGTAGGCGCATAGTCCAAACCGGAGCGCATCGGTGCCACACTCGGGGATCCCCGTCGGGAAATCTGCCTTCTGTGGGGGAAGGAAGAGTCAATGGAGGGGGAGGAATCAATAGAGGAGGAGTCAGGGAGGGGACTGTCCTAAGCCAGGCTCACCCGCCTTCTGCCTACACGCCAGCCACCAGCCCACCCCTCTATCTGCCCCCGTACCTGCCCCTCTTTTGCCTTCTCCACCTCGCTGGGATCCAGGTTGCTATTCAGTAACTGGTCGTGGAGACCCTGAAGGTGAGGTGGGAGCAGTCAGGGGCCCGTGACCACCGCCCCACAGCCCTTCCCGGCCTGACCCAGCACCCAGCCCCACCTGCAGGGTGACCCCATGGATAACGTCCAGGGGGTCAATGACATTGCCTAGAGACTTGCTCATCTTCCGGCCGTGGGCGTCCCGCACGATGGCATGGAGGTAGACCTGCGAGGCCAGGGTAGGGAAGGCCCGTGAGGACGTCTCCCCACCTAGACCCCAGTGCCTCTCCCCTCACCCCTCCATCTGGTCTGTTCCTCTCTGAACCTCGGGCCCCTCAGCGGCCCCGCCAGCCCCTTCTCGTGAATCAGAAGTGCTCCCTCTTCTAGGAAGCGAGGTACAGGATTGCTTAGCAGAGCACAGGCTGGTTTGCAGCCCTACCAGCCCCCTTGGCCAGGCCCACCCACAGCTGTCCAGGTGAGGGAGGGGACTGTGGGGGTCGCGGCAGTCTCCACACCTCTTTGAAGGGCAGCTTGCCAGTGAGCTTGAGGCCGAGCATGACCATCCTGGCCACCCAGAAGAAGAGGATGTCATGGCCTGTCTCCAGCAGCGTCCCCGGGTAGAACACACTCAGATCTTCTGACTGGGGTCAGAGCAGGGCGTGAGTGATGGGGAGCCATGCACCCACACCCAAGATTCCCACCCAGCCCTGGTCTGGCCCCAGGAATGTACCTGGTTGGGCCAGCCTAGGATGGAGAAGGGGAAGAGGCCAGAGGAGAACCAGGTGTCCAGTACATCTTCATCTGAGGGGAGCCAGAGGTCAGAGGTCAGAGGGGTGGAGGTGAGGATCGGCCCCCCACTGCCCCCCACCGCAAGGCCCCGCCTTGCCTTGCTGGAGACTGATCTTGTCAGGGGACACGCAGAACTCCTTGGCTGCCTTCTCCCGGGCCTCGGCCTCAGTGCGCCCGCTCACCCAGTACCGCCCGTCAGGGTCCTGCCATGCCCAGGTGGAGTGAGTACCCAAGAGGGCGCCTCTGCCTGTCCCCCCACCAAGACCCCATGCACTGAAAGCCCTCCCCCACCCCAGATGTGCCAGTCTCCAGCCCTGGCCTGGTTCTCACCTCCCCTGGGGGCACGGCGGGGTCATTGACAGTGATGAAGTAGGCTGGGATGCGATGACCCCACCACAGCTGCCGGGAGATACACCAGTCCCTGAAAGTGGCAGGGGGAGGAGAGGGCATCAAGGAGGGGCGGGTGGGGCACCAGGCTGTGCCCGGCTCGGCCCCTCACCCGGTCGCCCTCCCCACATCGAGGGGCCCGACGCACCGGATGTTGTCCATCCAGGCGTGCCACGTCCGCTGATGGGCCTCCGGCAGGATGCGGAGGTCACCCCGTGTCACGGCAGCGCTGGCGGCCTGAGCCATCTCCCCACAGCGCACGTACCACTGCGGCCGCAGCAGAGGCTCCACCACGTCCTTGGAGCGGCTGCAGGTACACGTGGGTGAGGAGGCTGAGTGGGGAGCACCCCGAGGCGCCCACCCCCTGCCCTGGCCTCCGCCCTCACTTGCAAAGTGGCACCACCATGGGGTTGTCCTCAATGCCGCGGAACAGCCCCTGCTCCTTGAGCGCTGCCAGCACCGCCTTTCTGGCCTCAAACCTGGGCAGGCCCTGGAGAGGAGACAGGCTCTGTCATGGCTGTGCCAGGAGCCCCGCTGTCTCCTGACACGGCCACCTCGCCCAGGCTGTCTCACCAGGAAAGGTGGGGGCACGTTGACGAGGGCCCCGCGGGCGTCCATAATGCTGACAGCCTCCAGCCCGTGCCGCTGCCCAACCTCATAGTCATTCTGGTCGTGGGCGGGGGTGATCTTCACCGCACCTGGGGTGTACGTGGGGGTGCAGGGTCACGCAGGACTCAGTGCAGTCTCTGCTCACGTGCACCCCGCCTTTTGCCAATGGATGTGCTCTCAGACCACCCCATCCCCAACACAGTCCCCTGAGAACCGGCCCAAGTCCTGCAAGTTCAGGTGCGCCTCATGGCTCCTTCCTGTCCCCACAGGACAACCCGGAGCTTACCTGTGCCGAACTCCATGTCCACAAAGTCATCAAAGACGATGGGGAGGCTCCGAGACACAAATGGGTGGATCACGCTCTTGCCCTTCAGGTGCTGGGGACAGAAGGAGATGCCAGAAACGCACAGTGGGCTGGGCCCGACTCCCTCCTACGCAGGGTCCTGATTTCTTGACACCCAAACTCCATCCACAGGGCCAGAAAGCAGCCAGAGCCATGTGTTTTGAATCCAATTTTCTCAGTGCCCATCCCATCCCTACACATAGTGTGGAAGCCCTCTTCGCCCAGCATTCTTCCCCCAGCTGCGGGCAGCACCCCCACCACACCTGGTATCTGGGGTCTTTGGGATGCACAGCTACGGCCACATCTCCCAGCATCGTCTCGATCCGAGTGGTTGCCACTACCACCTCGTCGTTGCTGTCTGGTGTGACAGGAGGCCTTGTGGTCTCAGCAGTGAGCCCTTCCCGCCCCTCGCCCAACCCCGCCCAGGATCCTGGCGCCCCTGGCTCCTACCTGAGCCTTGGACCTTGTAAGCAAAGGAGACAAGGACCCCAAACTCCACCTTCTCTTTGTAGCCAGGCACGGAGAGCAGTGTGCGACCTGTCAGCTCCTTCTTATCCACCTATGAGACAGAGCGTAAGAAAAGAGGCCCAAGGGCTGGGGCTGGGGGTGTGTGGTGGAGATGCAGAGAGCTGGGGGGAAGGAAGGGGCACACCTCGATGTCGGAGATGGCAGAGTTGAGGGTGCAGGACCAGTTGACAAGGCGGGTGCTGCGGTAAATGATTCCCTCCTCGTGGAGCCGTACAAAGGCCTCCGTCACGGCTGCTGACAGTTTCTAGTGGGAACAGGGGAAGCCAGAGATGGGCCTGAGTGCTGAGGCAGCAGAGGCCAGTGGGACCCGGCAGCACAGAGCCCCCTGCCAGCACACAGACCCCTTTAAGGGCTGGAGGGGAGAAGTGCTTTTCTTGAGCAGGGAGAGGGGACTATGGGAACACACAGATAGGAAACTGTTGATATGGCAGGGAAGTCACTCAGTTAGGAACAGGGGTTAGTGCAGAGTCCTAGGGGTGCAAGCTCGGGGGAGGGGGAGGCCCCTCAGGTGCCACCTGAAGGAGTTTGAGCTCCTATAGGGAGCGACAGGGAACACAAAGGGCCGTGACATGGGGCAGAAAGTGGCATTTGCAGCTGAGCCCTAGTGGTTTCCTACGAGTGGACCACCTGCTGGGGGAGGGCCCCCCACGTGTGCGCTCTTCTGTGGGGAGCTTCCCCCTCCCACCCCAGCCCCGAGACCCCTCCTACTCCTACTTACAGGATCCATGGTGAAACAGGCTCGATTCCAGTCCAAGGAGCTGCCAAGCTTCTTCAGCTGGTGGTAAATCCGGTCACCTTTCCTGGGAGTGGACAGACAGACCAGGGTCAGCAATGGGGTCTGGGCTGGCGGATGACATCAGGTAGCTAAAGGGGCAGAAGGTGGGGGTCACTCATTGCTCTGAGATGGACCTGGGCCCTGGGCCCCCATGACCCTCAGCCTCTGTGGGCGGGTCTGACCCTGCAGCCAGGGTCGTGGGGCTGCGATGCCAGCAGGGACTTGGCACTCACTCCTCCTTCCACTTCCAGACCTCCTGCAGGAAAGCCTCTCGCCCCAGCTGGTGCCGACTCAGCCCCTGCTCGCGCCAGAGTTTCTTCTCCACCACCACCTGGGTGGCAATGCCCGCGTGGTCACAGCCAGGGTTCCACAGGGTGGTCTCTCCGCGCATGCGGTGCCTGCAGGGAGCATGGAGAAGCAGAGGTGAGCGAGTGGTGGAGCTGCCCCGAGGGAAGCAGGGACTCCAGACAGGAGGTCGATGGACTCAGGAAAGGAAGGGGTGGTGGATTAGAACTCTCCCCTTGCTAAAATCGTCAGGGAGAGATGCATGAGGACAGCCCAGGCAATTTGGCAAAAACAACTAAGAGGAGGCTCCTGCCCAACTAGATAGCAAAACATATCAGAGAGCTATGATCATTAAAACAAGCTTCCACAGGAACCAGGAACAAAGTTACCGATTAAGGAAACAAAACAGTGACTGGAAACAGATCTAAGCATATTTAGTATTTGTTAAGGGTGGCATTTCATGTCAGTGGAGAAAGGACAAACTGTTCAATAAATTTGTTGGAGACTGTAGCTAATTTGATTGGAAAATTGCCCTACTTCCCCATAGTCACAAAAATAATTTTATTTTAAAGTCTAAATTTAATTGTTTTTTTTTTAAAAAAACCCTTCAACTTAAGAAAACAAAACTATGAGAAAGAGCATTAGAAAATGGTATAATTTCCAAAAATAAGAAAATAACAGGTGATCGTGTTTATAACTTTGAGGCAGGGGAGGCTTTCTTTAACAAGATAGTGAAGAGTAAATCAAAGAACACTGGTAAACTTAACTAGGTTCACTGTATTTGTACATGATTTTCAATGACTCACCTAACTACATTATATTCATTTCTGTATTGATCTCTTTACCCCTCCTAGGTTTAGAGTTCCTTGGGGACAGGACTGCAGCAACTCCTTCCTCATACAGACCACAGATATTTCTTATATGCTGTAACGAATATGGACACTTTCTGACATTTTCAATATATTGTTGTTTAGTCGCTAAGTCATGTCTAATTCTTTGTGACCCCATGGACTATAGCCCACCAGGCTCCACTGGCCATGGGATTTCCTAGGCAAAAATATTGGACTGGTTTGCCATTTCCTTCTCCGGGGATCTTCCTGACCCAGGGATCGAACCTGTGTCTCTTGCATTGCCAGGTGGATTCGTTATCACTGAGCCACCTGGGAATCCCCTGGGTACATGAATATGTAAGTAAATAGGAAAGGTCTTGAAAGACACACATCACAATGATAATAGTGGCTAATTCTTAGGAAGGAGTGAATCTGGAGGAAGGTGGTCAAGGAAACTTGAAGTTTTAAATTTCTTACAAGAAAATATTCACATTATTTCTTTCTAAATTCAAAATAATGTTATTTTTAGTGGCATGAGAAGAGAGTTTACAAGTGGAAGTGCTGGTTACTTGACCAGAAGATGATGCTAAGTCATCAGATGGGAACGACCTAGAAGCAAATGTAGCACCACCAGGGGGCAGAGGTGAGAGCCCCAGTCAGCAAAGAAGGGAGCCAAGGAGCAGGAGCCAGAAGGCAGAGGGAAGCCAGAGGAGAGGACAGGAGCTCACCAGCGGGTCAGGGAGTCCTGGATGGCGTTGGTGAGCGCATGGCCCAGGTGCAGGGAGCCTGTCACGTTGGGGGGTGGGATGCACATCATGAAGATGCCCCGGGGGTTTGGTGCTGACACGCTGGAACGCTGATGGGGAAGAAGATGGGTGCTTGCTAAGGCCTCGTGTCACCTCTTCCATGGCCTGGCCCCTTCCTGGGCCATGGATCCTTCAGCCCTGTCCCTCCCTGCCCCCATCCCCTCCAGGCCTGGGCGGCAGTGTCCACTCACCCCATACTCAGGCCTGAAGAAGCCCTGCTGCTCCCACCAAGGGTACCAGGCAGCCTCCACGTACTGAGGGCTGTAGGAGTCAGGCATGGTGCCACTGACATCTGAGGGAGAAGGGCAGGTTCAGAGCCGAGGCTGGGAGCAGCTGGGAAAGGGATGAGGGGCCGGCAGAGGACATGGGCCTCCCTAAGCAAAGTAGTGGGAGCAAGGACAGAGGAAACAGGATACAAAGAAAAAAGGAGGGTGGGGTGAAGAGTGGGGGGGGGTCTCTCTTCCCCCTCCTTTCTTTTATTATTTTTTTTTTCCCCTCCTTTCTTTTAGTACCTTTCTTTTCCCCAGGTGGGGTCGGGAGATCGTAGGTAATGACCCCAGGATCCCGTTTCTCCCTCTTCTCTGGTTTTGGTTTCTTCTGCTTGGGAGGGAAAGGATATAGGCCTAGATACCAGCCACTCACCATGGCACCAACCCTCCATCCTGCTCCACCCTCAGCCTCTCACCTCCCCAGGGGGTGGCTGCTGCTGTTGGACTTTCTGCTTCTGCTGGAATTTCTCTAGTTTCTCCCGTTTCTTTGCCTCTTTCTTGAGTTGAGCAGCCGTTTTTGGGGGTGCAGGGACCTCAGAGCCTGGAAAGAGGCACAGAAATGTAGACCTGTCCCTGCAGGTCTGTGAACAGCGCTGTTCACAGGGCTACCATGTCTCAGATGGCCTATTTAACTCCCCAAAGACTCCCCCATGTTGACCTCCCACCTAGCATCCCCCAGCTCCTGTCCCATTGATTCTGCTATTCCTGAGAGAAAAGAAAATGAGCAAGGGCCCAGAGGAACCCCCTCCCCACCCACTCCATCTTTCCTCACCTGGCTGTTGGGAGAGAGACCTGGCCCCTGAATACAGAACCACTTCTCCCAGTACGGCCCGGAATTCTGGCTGCTGAACACATGTGATAAACCAGCGAGTCACATTACCCCAGATCCGGCGGGCAGAGGGGTCCAGGACCTGCAGTGGGGGGAAGAAATGAATTATCCTTAGTCACCCTGTAGTGAGGTCCGAGGGAACCTGTCCTCATTCTTCCCCATTGACTCACATAACGGAAAGGCAGCAGCAAGGCTGTGACAGCTGCCAGGTCAGCCAGAGTTGGGGCCTCCCCGGCCAGGTAGGTATGCAGTCGAAGCCATTCTTCCAAGGGGCTCAGGGCTCTGCCCAGGGCCGCCAGTGCAGCCTAGTGGGAAGGCGAAGAGGTATGAGATAATGCTGGGCCCATCTCAGTCCCCACCCCCATGCAATCCATTTGGGCCTCCTTCCATTCCCACAGATCACCAGTTTCTTCTTCACTGAAAAGATCATAATAAAAATTCTTCCCACTCATTCAATAAATGCCTACCGAAAACTTTTTTGGGGGGCTGGGTCACAGGGCATGTGGGATTCCTTGACCAGGGATCCAACCATGCCCCCTGCAGGGGAAGCACAGAGTATGTTAATCACTGGACTGCCAGGGAAGTCCCCCTACTGAACACTTACTATAGGTCAGCTGCAATATACTAAGCACAAGAGGCTAAAGATTACATGAGGCAACATGGTAACTGCTTCAGCAAATATGTATTAAGTACCTCCTGCATGCCAGGCACTTATCTAATGAACAGGGAGGCGGTTTGAACAGATGGAGTCCATGACCTGTTGGAGCTTACATTCTAGTTGGGGGGGGGGGGGCGGCGACAATAAATGTGCAAATATATAATGCATTACCCTATTGTTCTCCTTAAAAGCCCTGAAAAAACAATACATGAGGCTGAGGAGGAGAGAGAATCCCAGAGGGGGAGCCCTCTATTTCGATAGTAGTCAGGATATGAGAGGGTAAGTCAGGATCTAAGTCATATATTCATTTCATTCATTCATTTGTTCAAAAACTATTAAGTATCCACCATATGCCCAATACTCTGCAAGGAGGTGGTGTTATTAGGCCTTGTAAAGCACAGCTCCATTCAGGAAGAATTTACATTGATAATCTGGTGTGATTCTCTCTCCTTTCCCCTGCTTTCCTTCTTCATTTCTTTTCTCCTTTGTCTTATTCCAGCAACTGTCTTCTCTGACTGCCTCTCCTCACCTCTTCTTCACCCAGTCTTTTCCTACAACTCATAGTAACCTCTAACTAACCTCCTCAGTTTCAGATTCACCAAACTCAGAGACTTTTAAAGCACCTGGCACTAGATTATGTGCTCTGCACACATCTTTTAACCTTCTCAACATGTTCTCAATTTTCATTTTCATAGACAAAAGACCAAGGCTCAGAGAGTTTAACCTGCCCAAAGTTACCATACCAGGTGGCAACCCGGGATATGATCACTCTTTTTCAACGTCTGATACGCTATCTTCCTGGCTCACCATCCATTCCGAGTTTTGCTTTCTTCTAAATTTCCCCCTCCCACTTTGCGCTGCTTCTCACCTGAGGGTCTTGGGCCGAGCTTCGGAGTCCCAAGGCCGGCAGCGTAGCCCCACAGGCAGCTGGTATTAGCTCGGTGTCAGCGTAACTGACCCACTGTTGGACCAGGACGGCTGCCCGACTACCCCCGGGACCCCCCAGGCCTGCTGGCCACAGCAGCTGGGACACAGCCGTGGCCCCCCACACCCAGAGCCCACCGGGACCCTGTTCCAGGGCTGGCAGACGGGGTGGAGGAAAAGGAGTCCTGCTGGCGGGGGGCGGCTGGAGACAGACGCGGGGGTGGGCTCCTCCCCATCCCGGACCCTCCCCAGCTTCCCCGTAGCGAGCAGCTATGAGGGCTCGGAGGCTGGGGAAGGCATCGGGGTGAGGAGAGACGTACAGAATGGACATGGTTACGCGGGATGTCCGAACGCGGTAGAAAAACCCTAAGGAGAAAAAGAGACAGGGTAAGACCGAGGCATCTAGGACTAAGTATGACTGGGCCTCAAGAGCCGAGGACCCAGCTCTCGGAGTGGCAGTGACAGTGGGGAACTAACTTCCCGTGACCGCGGGCCCTCGGGGAGTGTGGGAAGCTCGGAGGAGCCCCTTGGCTGCCGTGGGACGCGGGTTCGGGCTGCATGTACGTACTGGAGGGAGGTGGTCACACTGAGCCGGGCATCCACCTCATAGCCGGGCGCCGGCCGAAGCTGGACTGGCCTGGCGACTGCGGCCGAGGAATCCGGCGACCAGGGACGGCGGGCGGTTCTCTGGGCGACCCTAGCTCCCTGCGACAGCCGCCCGGGCCGTCGGCGCCCACGTGTCCCCGCCTTTGTGACTGCGAGCGTTTCCGGGCCCGCGGGTCCTGGCGCGGGCGACCGTGCCACGCCTGCGTGTGCGGGCGCGGTCCTGCTGCACCCTGGCCTGGGGGCGGTCACGCCGCCCGCTGCAGATCGCGCTCCTGAGGAATGGCGCGGGGCGTGGGCACGGGGGTGGCGGGAGGAGGACGCCCCCGGGAACCGCGACCCCGTCAGGCGCCGCCGCGGACACCCCGCGCGGGTCCTCGGCCGGGAGGGAGGGCGGCGCCGAGCGGACAGCCGGGGAAGCGGCTGGGAGAGCGCTACCCGATGCAGACGGCGCCCGGGACCGGGGTCCATTCGACCAAAGGCCCCGGCGTGCAGGTTCCCCGCCTCCTAACCTCCCGGGCCTCACTTCCTCCTCTGTGGGAAGAGGGAGTCACGCTGGAGAGCCTCTAAGGTCCCCTCATGCTGAGAACTCTTACCTGTAGCGGGAACTCTTATTTGCTAACTGCGTGTGTTCAATGCCAGCAACTCTCCACAGCAAAAATTGTCATTTGTTTATATTTATCTACAATAGATATGGGGGAAAAGTGTACTGATTTGGGGGGCTTGAGGAAGAAATCCAGCAGCATCAAACGCACTTTTGCTGTCTCATTAACTTTCATATTAATGGAAGGACAGCAAGCACTGTAGATACACTTATATAAGACCAACATAGATAAGACCGGGGATCGATTTCATCCAGAACTTGGAAGGAGAATGGAGAGCAAATGAGTTCGAGGATCTTTCTCTCGTGACTAAAAGGGAACCTGTTAACCCTCCCTTTGTTACCTCCCTTCACCCCTCAAAAACTTATTTCCTCCAAGAGCAGGGAAGGCCCCCCCACACTGGGAGAAGTAGGAGTCACATACGAAATTAGAAAAAGAAAGCAGTAAGACTGATGCCAATGTTCAGAAAACACGGCATAGTCCAGTTGGGGTAATGCTATGGTTTATACCAGGAGTAGTAGCGGATAATGCTGGGGTAATTGAGAGTAACAGGGCTTGGATGAATTAAGCGCGCCTTTCCCACCCACTCTCCAGCCCCCTTCCCAAAGCGCACACAGAACCAGAACTCGAATTTGCTTCATAAATTTTATTCCCGATGCGGGATAGATTCCTTCCCTCCCCACAATAAATCACGTGCCACCCTGGAGAGATTTGACAGATTCTCCCACCACCTCCAGGGAAGAAGAGAAAGGCAGGTGCTGGAGACAGGGAAGGCTTCTCAGTTCCTCAGCCTACTCAACAGAGGACAGCCGCTCCCCATTATTAGCCCTCTCATCCACATTCTTTTAAAAAAAAAAAGCTTTTGCTATCAAAAAAACAAACAACACCTCAAGAAGTATGGGAGGGAGGCCTCCGGGCTGGGAAATGATGTTAAGGGTCACCAATGGAGGGGAAGGGAGGAGGAACTATCATTGCTTCTGCTGCAAGGCCTCCTTCCTTGCTGCATCTTGTAGCAACTGTGTGTCGACTTCATCTGCTGGCAACTGCACATACCGAACCACTGAGCCACGGATGAAGCAGTTCTTCACTGATAACTAGACAAAGATAGGCAAATGTGAAAACATCCTTAAAAAATGCCCTCTATCCAGCCAGGGACCCCCTGCTTTCTTTGAGAGGCGTTCCTCTTCTCTATCCACAACTCACCATGTGAGGGTATTTCTCAGGGTCTGTGACACTGATGTCAGTTAGTTTGATGTTGAGATACTAAGAAAAGATGAACACCATCATTAAAACTAGAGACAAGATGAAAGTACCCAGCTCTCAAGCTCTCCCATATCCTTCCCCAAGACCCCATTCAGGGCCCTTATAATCTCACCTGATCCACAGAATGGAGGGTTCCACAGATGCTGTTATGGGCAGAGAGAGGGTAAAACCAAATTAATTTATACCAAAGTCAACACAGAGGTGACTTCAGAGCAGGGGATAAGAACATGGTTGGGGGAAGTAAAGGACTTGAAGAAACCAGAAAAGGTACAACCAGAAAGGGGCATGACTAAGCTCTGGAGTACGAAAGAAAGTGCTTCCAGAGCAGTGTGTTATTTTAGACCTCACATCTCTTCTCCCTAAACCAACTCACTCTTGTGCTGCCATCAAACAATTGTTATGTGCCAGACCTGTATTCTCCATAGTATTTGTAATCTTTACAGCCATTTCATTAGGTAGCTATTATGAAACATCCAGGGGCCCAGAAACATTTTGTAACTTGGCCAAGTTTAGAACAAGGACTTTGATCCAGGCCTGTCTGACCCCCCAAATCATCAGTTCTTTTCAAATACTACTGCTTTGGAACCAGAGCCCCATATGTAATGTATATAAATTAACAAACTAGCAGTGTTCTTGATGATGTAGGCACAAGGGATGTCCTCTCCCTCAATCCATGAGCCCCCTGCAACGTTAAAGAGGAATGCCATCTAAATACCAGTGCTTCAAGCCAGACTCTCTCCCAATCCTTTAATTTCTGCTCATGGTTTCAACACTCTCACAACCTCAAACCCTGTAAATCGAGGTCCCTTCATGTCCTACAAATCCCCATTGTTTGCTGATGTCTAACATTTCTGCAATTTCTATAATTCTCTTTGACAAACCAAGGTCTAATGACATTACAGTTCAATCCACGCTAGCCTCCAGCCTGGCTGCCTTCATCCTAACCATCCTGCATGTCACTGCCAGATTCTAAGTTCCTTAGAACCTGTTTCTCAAACACTAATGTGCTCGCAAAGATTCCAAGAATCTATGACAAAAGGGGAAACATAAGCTAGTGTAGTATGTGTATAGTGTGGTAAAGGTTGTCAATAGTTTTTTCTGTAAGAATAACTGCTCTTTAATTGCCTTTTTGTATTTAAAAATTGTTAATAGTTTTTAAAACATCCTTATCTTGCCAAAATTCAAGTTGTCGGTTCTCTGTTGGACCCTAGTTTTTGTAAAATTCTAAGTATTTGAAATCCAGTGTCAGACCAACTGCCTCAGTGGTGATTTCCCCATATTCCTGGATGCTTAAAAAAAAAAAAAAAAAAAAAAACCCTTTGATGGTGCCCTATCACCTACTGCAGCTGTGAAATAACTTTCAGGAATGGCATAAAGTGGTAACTTTTCTTCAGTCCCTTTAGAATGAGATACTTGGCACAAAAGTGGTCTGACACCCAGCATGAGAGAAAGAGCACTTCTCCCAACCCAATGGATTACCTTCGAATCTTTTAAGTCCTTGCTTTAGGGTCTGAGGCTATAACAACAGTTATTCTTGCCATTTGCAAAACCCAGGAAGAAAAAAAGAGGAAAATAAAAAACAAGTCATCTTACAGAAGTGATGGAAGTAGTTGTGGTTTCCACACTTGTCTCTCTACATGGACCCAATTTATATGCCATCAATATCATATGCATTGCGGGTACCATAGATCAGAAATCTCTGACCTAAAAGGCAAATAAATCCCTTGCTTCACCATTCCACCATGTCAATGTTTCCCCCACTAAGAAATTACCTCACATAGAAATGTAGAAGAAACTGCTAGGGAGAGAATACATTGACTCAAACTTTCTAAAGGACAGTCAGGTAGTATGTTTTGATATTTAAAATGTACATTTCATTCAAAGGATTCTTTTTTTCTTCTAATGAAATGAGATGTATACAAAGATTTATGCTTGAGGATGTTCAGGGCAAAATCACTTGTAAAAACGAAGAACTGGGAACAGCCTAAGTGTCCAGCAGCAAGGTTTTGCTTAAATCAGTTCTAGCCAGCTTAGAAAAATGCTATTCAGACATTAACAACATTAAACATCAACTTTATTGACATGGAAAATACCCACAACATACTGTTAAGTGAAAAGCAAGTTTCACAACTGCATAGAGACTACGACCCTGTTTTTAATTTAAAAAGAGGTGAAATGAAAGTTTCTCAGTTATGTCTGACTCTTTGCGACCCCATGGACTATAAAGTCCGTGGAATTCTCCAGGCCAGAATACCAGAGTGGGTAGCCTTTCCCTTCTCCAGGGGATCTTCCCAACCCAGGGATCAAACCCAGGTTTCCTCCATTGCAGGCGGATTCTTTACCAGCTGAGCCACAAGGGAAGCCCAAGAATACTAGAGTGGGTAGCCTATCCCTGCTCCAGTGGATCTTCCTGACCCAGGATCTTCTGCATACCAGGTGGATTCTTTACCAACTGAGCTATCAGGGAAGCCCATTAAAAACGTATGGGGGTGGGGGGGTGGGGGGGGCAGATAATGGAATTTAAGTAAGTTCTGATTTTGTCTTTTACTAGTTGTGTAGACCTAACAATTAATTAACCAAGTTTCTTAATCTATCCAACCTTCAGTTTCCTCATGTGTAAAACAGCAACAATAGTGTATGCCATGTAGAGATGTTCTGAAAATAAAATGAGTTAAACAATTTATTCAGGCCTGTGTTAGACATTAGGTACACAGTGGTAAGCTGTGTACCTAATGGTCTTGGCCCTGTAGGAAAGACGGTTCCTAAACAGTTAATACATTTCTATGAAATCACAATTTGAGAAGCACCCACTATCAAGGAAAAAGACTTTGTAACAGAAGGGTGTACTTGGCTAGAACCAGGAAAGTCCAGGGATATAGCGTTTAATCCAAGTCCTGAGAGATGATTAGAAGCTAAGGATACAAGGGGACAGGGGATGTAAAACAGTACAGACAGAAGGAGCTGCACTGGTCTCCTGTGTATCTTTTATATTTTCTTCAACAAAAGCGAGATTATGCCACATATACAGTACTGCAATAGCTTTTCCTATTGGTATCTCATTTCTATGTAACAGCTATATTATATGGAAATACCACAATCGAACCCATTCCCTATTTATGGCTATTGCCCCCCCAACTTGTGTCTATTACACACACACACAAATCTACCAACATCTTTCTACATACATCGTTACTTGTGGAACTGATACTTCGATTTCTAGAAGTTGGGTCTGCCCTGTCTTCTCTCTGGTACTTACTACTTATATATTTCTTTATATTGTTTTCCAATACATGATACAACTCCCCAGCTAATCTGTAAATTTAAGGCACAAGTCGTTTCTTCCTTTTGTATCTCTCCCACCTTGCCTAGTGCTCAAATACTCGTCAAGTTAAACAGGTTCCAGGGCGCTTGGCACATCCACCCCCTACAAACTTGTGGGAACAAGTACCTACCTCAGGTCATTCTTGAGTTCCACGACCACATCCTTGCCGACAAGGGACTTGAAAAAGGAATAGAAGAGCTATTGGGCGAGAGGGGGAAAACCATCATATGGGAAGGGACATAGTAAAGAGGTGTGAATCCCTGCCAGTATTACCAAACATTGGCATTGGGATCCCGCCACATCTCTGGCAGTTCTCTAAACTTCACATGAAGGAATACTTCACAGGAATACACAGGAAGGAATACTCGAATGAACAGCTGCAGCCCTGACGATGATGCACACTACGAGCCCCTGACATAAAGCCCCAGAGTCATCTGCCCTGCACACGTCGGGTCTGCCTCAATGGACTATCTCTCCTGGGGTCCTGCCCACTCCTCCTAGAGAATTGTACAAAGTATTCCACCCGCTCCTTCTCGGAGCCTGGTCTCCGTCAGGGAAATGCTCCTTGAGATCTACAGTCCCTGCTTACTCCCTCATAGGGGGTAAAAAAATTCCGTTTGCTTCCAAGTCTCTTCTCAAAGAAGTTGAGGTGCAGAAACCAATAATGGAGGGAAAAATCTAGGGCCCAACGCCAGCCCAGAGGAACAAAGCCTCCAAAGGGACGCCCACCCTGCCCCGAACCGTCCCAACCGCCCGCGCTCCCCAAGGGCGCCCCCTTGTGACGTCACGGTACCTACCATGGTGCTTGCTCTCCGCCGGACCGGGAAGGCGCGGGCCGGGTGCCGTGGGCCGGAGGCCTGGCGGGAATTGGATCGCGAGCCCGCGCGTGGGGCGGGGTGGGGTCGCGCAGGCGCAGCGGGGTGGCACAGCGGAGAGCTCCGAGTGATGGAGGAGAGCGAACGGCTGGCTTGCCGCTCAGGGGCAGCCGGCCGGGTAAAACTGACGAAAAAGCCAAAGCCGGGAGAGGGGCGGGGCTTCCCGCCTTCCGACTTCCTCCCGGAGGGGCGAGCGCCCACCGCGCAGGCGCGGGCCCCAACTGCGCCAGGAGGGTCGAAAAGGCTTGGCTCACCGCCTCTTAGGTTTTTATTCCTTTCTATGACAATAAATTCACTTCCAGCCCGATTTGCTCTTACCCTAAAGACACTTCCTATTGCAGACTGACTGCCGGGGAGCTTGTGAAAATCCATGATGATTTGTACACTTTTCTCTGCATGCTACACTTGGGTAACAACAGCAACAAAAAAAAAGATCAAGAGCCTGTACGCCAGCAAATCTTGATTTTATCAAAGGTTCCCAATAAACACATTACTCTCAGTCCACATTTCTTTTATACTTTGCCTACGGCTGTCCTATAAAGGACTGAGTAAAACAACACACTGGATCGGGGATAAAAATACCCATTCTAATATTTCACTTCCAAATATTTCCCTCTCAAACACAAAGGGACACAAATGCAGTAAATGCAGTTAAACATACTTATATCATGTTCCCCCAGGCTTGATAAGTATGCGAAATTATGACACAATAGGGGAAGGTATTTTTTAAGGAATAAGCTCATCATAAGTTTTTCACTTCTCTTCTTGCATAAAAGTACACATTTGTTAGTAAGTTTTTTAAGAAATATATTCAGCAAGTAAAGGACTGTAATATTGAGTGCCCAGGGGCTGGATCTCCTAGGCCCCACCTATGAGTGACATCAGGACAAGAAGCAGAAGTTCTGGTCCTTGCCCCAACTCCCCAGCTTAACCTGAAATACCTAAATCAGTCAATTATTTAAAAGCGGTCTCTAAATTAGCAGCTACTCTAACTGGGGAGAAGGCAATGACAACCCACTCCAATACTCTTGCCTGGAAAATCCCATGGATGGAGGAGCCTGGTAGGCTCAGAGTCGGGCCCGACTGAAGCGACTTAGCAGCAGCAGCAGCACTCTAACTGGGGCTAAAGGTTAAAGGTGCCTGATAATCAAAAAATTTTTTCCTTCTTCAATCAGCTCATGAAAACTCAAATACTTCGCCCTTACCAGCTTAATCATTCACAATTAGCTCACAAACAGACCACACGTGGTCACTCCACACACTCTCCCTTTCCCTACTTTACAAGATACACTCATAGTCTAAAAATACCACAAGTAATTTGCTTTAGGAACAAATTTACTGAGGGACAAATAACCATCCACACAGGAAAAAGGAAGTTGGGAAGGCTGGAAATAAATAACAGACATTCAAATTCTTCAAATGGTTCCGAGAGGTGCCTAGTTTTCCTAAGAGTCTCATTCCAGAGTCAGAAATTTGTTGGAATGTGTCAGAAAATTATTGGAGTGTGAAAAGATGGTATATGAGACTCCTCCATCAGAATCCAAAAGAGATGATCACTTACATTCAGGTCCAGTCAATTCAGGAATCATAACCATGTTTGAAGATGAGGGCAACAAAATTCATCTTAGAGGCACCCTAGAACCGTCCAGCTCCACATAAGATTAATCTACTTCTTCAATTGTGGGGCCTGTTGCAGCCCTTCCAGGTGTATACCCTGTTCCACAGGAAGGCCCAGTGCATCCTCCCTGATAGAGTTTTGTGATGATTGGGTTACACACTTGCTCCAATTCCTTTCTCTTATGATCAAACTCATCTTTCTCAGCCAGTTGATTGGCCTCCAGCCACGAAAGGACCTCATTGCATTTACTCAGTATTTTCTTTTTATCAGACTCACTAATCTTGCCCTGTAGGCCTTCATCACTCACGGCACTCTTCATGTTAAAAGCATAGGATTCTAAGGCATTTTTTGCAGCAATTTTCTCTCTCTGGACCTCATCCTCAGCTTTGTATTTTTCAGCATCCAGAACCATGCGCTCGATCTCTTCCTTGCTCAGCCGGCCCTTGTCATTGGTAATGGTGATCTTGTTGGCCTTGCCCGTGCTCTTGTCCATAGCTGTGACATTGAGAATACCATTGGCATCGATGTCAAAGGTCACCTCAATCTGAGGCACTCCCCTGGGTGCAGGAGGGATTCCAGTCAGATCAAAGCGCCCCAGCAGGTTGTTGTCCCGAGTCATGGCCCTCTCGCCCTCATACACCTGGATCAGCACGCCCGGCTGATTGTCTGAATAGGTGGTGAAAATCTGTGTCTGCTTCGTGGGGATGGTGGAGTTGCGCTTGATTAATACAGTCATGACTCCCCCTGCAGTCTCCAACCCTAAAGACAGGGGAGCCACGTCCAACAAAAGCAGGTCCTGTACCTTTTCAGACTTATCCCCCATCAAAATGGCCGCCTGAACTGCAGCCCCATAGGCAACTGCCTCATCGGGGTTGATGCTCTTGTTGAGATCACGACCATTAAAGTAGTCCTGCAACAGCCTCTGAACCTTAGGGATTCGCGTAGAGCCCCCTACTAAGACAATGTCATGGATTTTAGCTTTATCCATCTTGGCATCCCGAAGAGCCTTCTCCACAGGCTCCAGGGTGCCCCTAAACAGGTCTGCACACAACTCTTCAAACCGGGCTCTGGTGATGGATGTGTAGAAGTCAATGCCTTCATAAAGTGAGTCAATTTCCAAGTTGGCCTGGGTGCTAGATGACAGGGTCCTCTTGGCCCTTTCGCAGGCAGTGCGCAACCGCCTCACAGCCCGCTTGTTCTGGCTGATGTCCTTCTTATGTTTCCTCTTGAATTCTTCCACAAAGTGGCTCACAAGCCTGTTGTCAAAATCCTCTCCACCCAAGTGGGTGTCCCCAGCTGTGGCCTTAACCTCAAAAATCCCATCATCTATGGTCAGGACGGACACATCAAATGTGCCTCCACCCAGATCAAAGATCAAGACATGTCGCTCTCCCTGACCTGCTTTATCTAAGCCATAGGCAATGGCAGCAGCAGTGGGTTCATTGATAATTCTTAGCACATTGAGACCTGCGATAACACCCGCATCCTTGGTGGCCTGGCGTTGAGAGTCATTGAAGTAGGCTGGCACAGTGATCACAGCATTGGTGACAGTGTAGCCCAAAAAAGCCTCAGCAGTCTCCTTCATCTTAGTTAGTACCATAGAAGAGATTTCTTCAGGATAAAAAGCTTTCTTTTCCCCTTTGTAGGACACCATTACCTTGGGCTTGCCTCCTTCATTGATTACTTGGAAAGGCCAAAGTTTCATATCTGATTGCACGACAGGATCATTAAATTTTCTGCCTATCAGACGTTTGGCATCAAAGACAGTGTTCTGGGGATTCATGGCTACCTGGTTCTTGGCTGCATCGCCGATGAGCCGCTCAGTATCAGTGAAGGCCACGTAGCTGGGGGTGGTGCGGTTGCCCTGGTCGTTGGCGATGATCTCCACCTTGCCGTGTTGGAACACCCCCACACAGGAGTAGGTGGTGCCCAGGTCGATGCCGATAGCTGTTCCCTTAGCTGCAGCCATGGTTTTCCTAGGCCTGTGGGAAAAGAATGAGATAAAAGTTTTTCAGTGAGAACATTTTTTTATTTTCTTTAAATTTTTATTTATTTTTAACTGTGGTAAAACACACACAACATAAAATTTACCCTCTTAACCAATTTTTGGCATACAATTCAGAAGTAAGTCCACTCACATTGTTGGTCAACGAATGTCCAGAATTTTTATCTTGCAAAACAAATTTTATACCCATTAAACAACTCATTTCCCCTCTTCTCCCAACCCTTGGACCACCACTAGTCTACATTTTTTTTTTTTTTTGGCCTACTTTTTGTCTCTCAGAATTTGACTCTTCTAAGTACCTCACATGAGTGAAATTATACACTATTTTTCTTTTTGTGACTGGCTTACCTACCATAATATCTTAAAAATTCATCTACTTTACAGCATATGTCATAATTTCTTGCATCTTTACAGCTGAATAACTTTTTCTGTATGTATATACCACATTTGTTTATTCATTCTTTCTGTGGCACTTAAGTGGTTTCCATTTTATGGCTATTATGAATAAACCTGCCATATAATCCCTGTACAAATATCTCTTCCAAACAAGGTTTTTGGACAAGATAGAAAAACTCCTAGCTAACAGGAATGAAGAGGGCGGGCAGTGGCATATTGATTTCAATTCCTCACAGGGCCTGACTCCACTGTCCTGTGTCTGTGATAGCTTACTCCTTGAAGGAAAGTTATGACCAACCTAGATAGCATATTCAAAAGCAGAGACATTACTTTGCCAACAAAGGTCCATCTAGTCAAGGCCATGGTTTTTCCTGTGGTCATGTATGGATGTGAGAGTTGGACTGTGAAGAAGGCTGAGCGCCGAAGAATTGATGCTTTTGAACTGTGGTGTTGGAGAAGACTCTTCAGAGTCCCTTGGACTGCAAGGAGATCCAACCAGTCCATTCTGAAGGAGATCAGCCCTGGGATTTCTTTGGAAGGAATGATGCTAAAGCTGAAACTCCAGTACTTTGGCCACCTCATGCGAAGAGTTGACTCATTGGAAGACTCTGATGCTGGGAGGGATTGGGGGCAGGAGAAGGGGACGACAGAGGATGAGATGGCTGGATGGCATCACTGACTCGATGGACGTGGGTCTGAGTGAACTCCGGGAGTTGGTGATGGACAGGGGACGAGTCATGGGGTCGCAAAGAGTAGGACACGACTGAATGAACTGAACTGAATATGGTACAAGTCTCCTGCTGAACTAATTATTTTAAGTTCTAGTCTCCTCAAGAGACATCACTCTCCACAAGTGGGTTTAGCAACCCTGTCGGTCGTCTTTTACCCTCTATTAGGGATTGTTGAGATTTCGGCCAGTCTGAAGAATGCCGCTAAGAACCCAATCAAGCCCTCATGAGTTTTCTCAGGTAAGGTGGTGCTCTCTAAGACTTTCTCTAATCTTCTCAAAAACAGAACTCCTGTTATCTGGAGACAATAACCTACCAGCTCCTTCACTTTTTTTTTGGTAGCTCTAAGCAATCCAGCCACGTTTGCGGCCCTTAAAGGATGCCCCTTCCCTGACTAGCCAATGCCCCCATACCTATATTTAAACAAACTAGAGAAGTTTCCAATACCTCCTCAAACCGGGATCTACTAGTCTTGCCTATTGCCAGCCCATTCCAGTCACAGCACTTGTGACTCACCTAGTGTCCCGCCGCCTTCGATCCAGTTTGATACGGTTCGGATGGGGAGCCCCTATAACTTGGGGCTCCTTCAATAGCCAAACTGCGCAGGCGGTGTCCCCCCACCCCCCACCCGCCCCGCCCTGCGACTTTGAGCTGGGTCCAGACCTAGCATCCTAATTCTCTACTAGCCCGTGAGGTCAGAGGCAGCACCTCCATTGTAACGCGACTAGAGCAGGGCGGCGTCAACACCACCGCCCGAAGTCCCGACCCACCAGCCCCTCCTACCGCTTCCCCTCCCATTACCCCTTTCCGAGACAGTGCCAGCTAGCAAGTCCCAGAAGAGTCTGGAGAGTTCTGGGAGGAGTGGCATCCAGGGCGCCGATTGGTCCCAGAAAGCCAGGGGGCAGGACTTGAGGCGAAACCCCTGGAATATTCCCGACCTGGCAGCCCCACTGAACGCGGTCATTGGCTGACGAGGGAAAAGGCGGGGCTTGATGAAGAATTATAAACACAGAGCCGCCTGAGGAGAAACAGCAGCCTGGAGAGAGCTGATAAAACTTGCGGCTTAGTCCGTGAGAACAGCTTCCGCAGACCCGCTATCTCCAAGGACCGCCCCGAGGGGCACCAGAGCGTTCAGTTTTCGTATTTCGAAAAGCCCGAGCTTCACGTCGTTGATCCTGTGGGCCGTTTTCAGGTTTGAAGCTTATCTCGGAGCCGAAAAGGCAGGGCACCGGCATGGCGAAAAACATGGCTATCGGCATCGACCTGGGCACCACCTACTCCTGCGTAGGAGTGTTCCAGCACGGCAAGGTGGAGATCATCGCCAACGACCAGGGCAACCGCACCACCCCCAGCTACGTGGCCTTCACCGATACCGAGCGGCTCATCGGCGATGCGGCCAAGAACCAGGTGGCGCTGAACCCGCAGAACACGGTGTTCGACGCGAAGCGGCTGATCGGCCGCAAGTTCGGAGACCCGGTGGTGCAGTCGGACATGAAGCACTGGCCTTTCCGCGTCATCAACGACGGAGACAAGCCTAAGGTGCAGGTGAGCTACAAGGGGGAGACCAAGGCGTTCTACCCGGAGGAGATCTCGTCGATGGTGCTGACCAAGATGAAGGAGATCGCCGAGGCGTACCTGGGCCACCCGGTGACCAACGCGGTGATCACCGTGCCGGCCTACTTCAATGACTCGCAGCGGCAGGCCACCAAGGACGCGGGGGTGATCGCGGGGCTGAACGTGCTGAGGATCATCAACGAGCCCACGGCCGCCGCCATCGCCTACGGCCTGGACAGGACGGGCAAGGGGGAGCGCAACGTGCTCATCTTTGATCTGGGAGGGGGCACGTTCGACGTGTCCATCCTGACGATCGACGACGGCATCTTCGAGGTGAAGGCCACGGCCGGGGACACGCACCTGGGCGGGGAGGACTTCGACAACAGGCTGGTGAACCACTTCGTGGAGGAGTTCAAGAGGAAGCACAAGAAGGACATCAGCCAGAACAAGCGGGCCGTGAGGCGGCTGCGCACCGCATGCGAGCGGGCCAAGAGAACCTTGTCGTCCAGCACCCAGGCCAGCCTGGAGATCGACTCCCTGTTCGAGGGCATCGACTTCTACACGTCCATCACCAGGGCGCGGTTCGAGGAGCTGTGCTCCGACCTGTTCCGGAGCACCCTGGAGCCCGTGGAGAAGGCGCTACGCGACGCCAAGCTGGACAAGGCGCAGATCCACGACCTGGTCCTGGTGGGGGGCTCCACCCGCATCCCCAAGGTGCAGAAGCTGCTGCAGGACTTCTTCAACGGGCGCGATCTCAACAAGAGCATCAACCCCGACGAGGCGGTGGCGTACGGGGCGGCGGTGCAGGCGGCCATCCTGATGGGGGACAAGTCGGAGAACGTGCAGGACCTGCTGTTGCTGGACGTGGCTCCCCTGTCGCTGGGACTGGAGACGGCCGGAGGCGTGATGACCGCCCTGATCAAGCGCAACTCCACCATCCCCACGAAGCAGACGCAGATCTTCACCACCTACTCGGACAACCAGCCGGGCGTGCTGATCCAGGTGTACGAGGGCGAGAGGGCCATGACGCGGGACAACAACCTGCTGGGGCGCTTCGAGCTGAGCGGCATCCCGCCGGCCCCGCGGGGGGTGCCCCAGATCGAGGTGACCTTCGACATCGACGCCAATGGCATCCTGAACGTCACGGCCACGGACAAGAGCACGGGCAAGGCCAACAAGATCACCATCACCAACGACAAGGGCCGGCTGAGCAAGGAGGAGATCGAGCGCATGGTGCAGGAGGCGGAGAAGTACAAGGCGGAGGACGAGGTCCAACGCGAGAGGGTGTCTGCCAAGAACGCGCTGGAGTCGTACGCCTTCAACATGAAGAGCGCCGTGGAGGATGAGGGGCTGAAGGGCAAGATCAGCGAGGCGGACAAGAAGAAGGTGCTGGACAAGTGCCAGGAGGTGATTTCCTGGCTGGATGCCAACACCTTGGCTGAGAAGGAGGAGTTTGAGCACAAGAGGAAGGAGCTGGAGCAGGTGTGTAACCCCATCATCAGCAGACTGTACCAGGGGGCGGGCGGCCCCGGGGCTGGCGGCTTTGGGGCTCAGGGCCCTAAAGGGGGCTCTGGGTCTGGCCCCACCATTGAGGAGGTGGATTAGGAATCCTTCCCTGGAATGCTCATGTTTGTTATGGAGACTGTTGGGATCCAAGGCTTTGCATTGCCTTATATATCTGCCTTTCATCAGCCATCAGCTATGCAAGCTGTTTGAGATGTTGAACTGTCCCTTTTATGAAATTAGGAACTCTTTTTTCCAGAGTCTTAAGTATAGAGCTGAATGTATAGTGCCATCTTTTGTCAGTTTCTTTTTGTAGTATTCATGCCAAGCTCAAGCTATTTTTCACCCGTTTCTGTTTACTTCCAAGTAAATAAACTCAAATAATTCGAGTGATGTTTGCTTCTGTGTTTTTATTTTGAAGTTAGAAGGATCTGTAGAGGTTGTCTGTTTTACAGTGTCCAAAAATGAACTGCAATTGGCCTCTTAGATAAGGTCAGGGATCCAGAAAAGAAGAATATAGCATTATGACACATTTCTTTTAGGCAAATAGTATCCTTGGGAAACATAAAGCTGCTCATTTGAATGGTTGTGTTTGTGAATCCAGAAAATGTTAAGGGTTACTGGCATGGTAGCCTCAAGGTTGGGCGGGGGGGTCCATACTTTACGGGTGAACTCAAAAGGAGCCTGTAGTGGCAGTATTCCTGGAGAAGCAGGCAAATAAGAGGCAGTTAGATTGGAAGTCATGGGTGCTGCTGCTTGTTAGTACAGGTGATACCTTAGAGCCTTGTTACTTAATCTGGATTCAGCATGAAAGAGAAGGTGAGTCCTAAATTGGCACTGAGAAAATGTGAATTCTAGTACTGGCTTGCCTAATTATGCATGATTGCGTTAGCCACTGTGATCCTCAAGTCTCACAGTTTAAAATGGAAGGGTTTGGCCTGATGCTAAAGTTTAATTTCTTAAAAGAATGCTGAGATAAAAATGTTGCGTTTCCAGTACTGGTTACCTACATTTTAAGTATCCCAGTGAGTACCTTAGAGAGGTGTCACTGTTTCATGCCTCAGCAGGAGGACGGACCCCCAGTATTTCAGTGTGCTTACCTACCAGGTACTGTACCAGGGGCCTTTTACATGTTTATTAATTCCCATTCCACCATATTGAGTATAGGCAGTGTTTGGCTTCCACAGGTGGACGTATGTGGAGACTTAAAAGTCACTGGCTTAAATTTATTTCAAGGTTAAAAAAACGGGTTCAGGGAAGATGTTGAACCTGGATTCCAACTGAGGTTTTATTGTTTTTTGCTCTGCTGCCCACAGGGCTTTGTGCATGTCTGGTTCTGGGTTCTGGGTCTACCCTAGGTTTCACAATCGGTAATCTTTCTGCTTTGACAATGTATAATCCTAAACAACTATGTCAGATAATACGGTTAATGCTAGAGGTTTAATACTGGTTAATTTAGAAGAGTGATTGAAAAAACCTGCAGCACTGCACCAGGAAGCCTTAACCACAGGCTTCCTTCCCCTGCAGATGCTTCTTGCTTTAACTGTTGCTAGAATTCTGGGAAGAGTCCCCTCCACAGCCTGTTTGTGGGAAAAGGCCTGGCACAATCCTCACGACTTGGGGAGTGAGCCCCTTTAAAAGTCAATTTTATCTGGGGATTACAGAGATTCTGGAACCAGGTGGAAGTGGTGATTGCACAAACTGGGCTAGGTACCACTAAATTCTACACTTTAAAATGGTTTATGTGAATTCACCAAAAGTAGTTTTTAAAAAAAAATTGTGTCAACATTCTGGAAAAACACTTTGTGAGTGTGTGTATCTCAAGGCCCACCAAATCTTTCACTAAATACTTGCATTAGAAGAAACTCTTAATGGTAATAACATGTAGAGGTAGACCTGTCCCTGTAAGTTTGGAAATGGAAATCTAAGAGATGCTTAGACTTGCAGGCCAGCATATAAACACAGGTTTAATCCTCAGGGTAGGTGAACTGTAGCACGGTGGACTGTAGCCACAATGTGAGTCACCCTTCATGGGGATATGCGGTTGGAACACGACCTCCTCTACCCCCACAGAACTGCAGTACCATCTGTGACTGTCATCTGCAGATAATACAATAACTCTTGAAGCAGTCACCCTACTTTAGGGGGAGGTGGCAAGGGATGGGGAGGGTGGGTGGAGATTGGGAAAGACCTAACAAACACCTTTGATAAGAGAGATTAGGGAAATCTCCAGAAATTAATTTGGAGAAAATGAGTTCCTATGGCTAAACCAGTTAAGATTATCAGGGTGTTTTATTAGGAAGTCAATATATAATGTTACTGCACAGTCCCTTGCACAGACTACTTTGAAAATAATCACCTTCAACATGAAGCTGAGGGACAAAGAGAATGCAAAGTCATTCCTGGAGAAGGTGATTGCGGTAGCAGCAAGAACTCGGGGTGGGGGTGGGGAGGAGGAGGTGCATCAAGGAAAAATAATGGTCGATCAAAAAGCATTTTTAAAATCTAACACCTTCCCTAATTCCAATCTCACCTACTTCCCTATGCCAGCCCTGAAAAATTAGATTGTTATGGTAATGTGACTGATTTTAAATCCAAGATACTACGTTATTAACACATAGTTACTCCTGGTGTTTAACTGGATTCTGTCATTAAAAATGAAAAGGATACCAAAGCAATAACATAATTGTGAGAGAAGTGCACAGAAGCATGGGCTTTCAGTTAAATGGTTTTCCGGTGAAAAGTCAACACTGGCGATTTCTGAGGGGGCGAGCCTCAAGGTAGGAATAAGAAAGGGCAACTGTCATCATTCTTTATTCCAACTGATCACCTTAAATCCATCCCCAAGGGTCACCCGCAAAGTATCCAGTGCAGTTCAGTAGGATATAGCAACCCCATCAGTCCTCTCCTAACTCCAGCTCACGTAGAGACGTTAAGGGGTCAGGTATCGCAGCGAATTCGGGATGCCGAGCCAACCTGCCCCACCCCACGGGCGCCAGTACCGCCCAGCAGGAAATCGGAGGAAAGGGCACGGCGGGGAAGGAGGGAGGGCACACAGGAAATACAGGGTAAGGGGGCGGGGGAGTCCGGAAGATCAGAATCACCCCAGAGGATCTTCCACCTTTTTACCCGTCCAGACGTCCCCAGCAGAGCCAGGGACTAGATTCGGGAGATGGGACGGCGGCAGAGAGAAGACAGCAAGCTCCCAGCTGTAGCCAATCCCTGCCCAGGGCTGCGGCGCACCCGCCTCGGGCGGTGGGGACCTTCTAGCTTCTGGCAACCCCAATCCATCCGACTTACTTGTGTCAGTTACAAACCTGTCCGGTGTTTTCACCCAACATATTAGCGAGTTTGAGGGAAACTCTAAAGGTCTCTCCTTTACTGACTCCTTTAATCCCATTTTGAAAAAGACAACCGAAGAACGCCGGCACCGGCCAGGCAATTCCGCGGCCAGCCCCGCCGTCAGGCCCCGCCCCGCTCCATCGGGGTCTTACTCGCTCTGGCTCCTTGCCCCCGTTTCGGGCTGTGTCAGGAACTTTCTGGAGCTCTCTGGGCTCAGAGGCGGGGACTGGCTCGTAGGAACACTCTTCAACAAACAAACTGCCCCACCCAAGTCTCCCTCCCCCGCCCTTCGCCCCCTGCCCCGCCGCCACCCTAAGACTTCAAGCTTAGTCACGGCTCTACATTTAGCTTCCAGAAGATTCTTGCTAGCCTAGCCCTAGTAACGGGGCTCCCCCTCCCTTCCTCTGTTAACAGCCGACCAGTCTGTGATAACGGGAAGGGGAGACGGTCCTGGGAGAACCTGGAAGGGCTGAAAAGGTGGAAGTGTGGGTGTTGGCGGGGAAAGCGGCGGAGCTGGGGTGCGTAGATAGGCGTGAGTCAGAAGCAACAGCCTGGAGGTGAGTCTCCGCAGGTCACACACCCCCATGGTGCACGTAGAGCCCTGGCATTCACTCTTTACTGTCGTCCATGGTTGTTTCTGTTCTTCTTTTATAGAGCGTGGAACGATAGGGTTTATGTGCCAGCATTGAGAGGAGTCCAAAGTAGAAAGTAGGCCGACATGTTAGTTCAATCACCGGTTCCGTAATTACCTGTCTGGGTGATCTGGCCAAGCCACGAAACCTCTGAACCTTTGTGCTCATCTTTGAAAACAGAAAGGTTTGGCTGAAGGACTCTGCCTAAAAATCTCAAGATAGTTTTTATGGTAAACTGAAAGTATTACTATCATAGTCCTGGTAGTAATCCCCAACCTTGTAAGCACCTCAGTAAGAAATGATTGAGAGATGAGACTCGAGAGAGTGTTATTCCAATAAAAGAATGAAGGGCACAAACTTTTGAGTACAACTCTGTCACAGGCACTGAACTAGTCTTTTAAATATTGTCTTTGTAATCCTTGATGGTATCATACTATGAAATAAATATTAATTCTAATTTATACAACTTGTGTAATTTAGTTCATTTACACGTACTTCATTGTTAAGAAAGAAAAACAGCTTCAACAAGGAGATAGAGTCCAGATACAAACCCAGGTCTTCCCTTTCCCAGTTTTTTCCCCCATGCTGCTGGAAATTAGCAGAGTTCCCAGGCCTTTGCCACACTTCCCTGGTGGATCAGAGGGTGAAGAATCTGCCCACAGTGCAAGAGACCTGGGTTCTATCCCTGAGTAGAGAAGATCCCCTGGAGAAGGGAATGGCGACCCACTCCAGTGTTCTTGTGTGGAAAATCCCATGGGCAGAGGAGCCTGGCCGGCTACAGTCCACGGGGTCACAAAGGAGTCGGACATGACTGGGTGACTAACACTGTCAGGCCTTTGCCCTTTGAAGGTTACAAATGCCTGGCTCAGGGCTCGCCTGGTGGCTCATCGGTAAAGAATCCGCCTGCCAATGCAGGAGACACAGGTTCTATTCCTGATCCAGGAAGATTCCCACATGTCCTCGTTCCAAGGAGCAGCTAAGCCTGTGTGCCACAACTATTGAGCACGTACAGCCCATTCTCTGAAACAAGAGAAGCCACCACAATGAGAAGCCTGCTTACCCCCAACTCAACTAGAGAATAGCCTCTGCTCACCACAACTAGAGAAAAGCCTCTGTAGCAGCAGAGATCTAGCACAGCCAAAAATAAAATGAAAAAATGCCTGGCTCTAGGTGTCACATTGTTCTCTTTTGCTTCTGTCTGAAAAACCTAGAATTATACTGTCTTTTAAAAACAAATAGACTTGAGAAAAACCATACTGGATGAAAAACTGTAGGAAAAAGGAGAGAGAACAAAAAAAGATCCTGCAACTTCAGGGTGAGGATGGCTCCCCCCGCCCCACCCACTTCCTTCCCTTGGCAGTTAGCATTCTTGGCAGTCTCTCTCCCATCCCCAACCCTTAAATTTTACCCTGTCACCCGGTCAGGCTTGGGCAACCTTAATCTTGATTCTTCCAAACACTAAACCCGATTTTAAAAAACTAATTCCAAAATGCATCAAATAAAGTTGTGAAAAGTCTCTTGGGATTCTTAAAATCTCCTTGCTGCTGCTGCTACTAAGTCGCTTCAGTTGTGTCCAACTCTGTGCAACCCCACAGACGGAAGCCCACAAGGCTCCCCAATCCCTGGGAGTCTCCAGGCAAGAACAGTGGAGTGGGTTGCCATTTCCTTCTCCAATGCATGAAAGTGAAAAGTGAAAGTGAAGTTGCTCAGGAGTCCGACTCTTAGCGACCCCATGGACTGCAGCCTACCAGGCTCCTCCGTTCATGGGATTTTCCAGGCAAGAACACTGGAGTGGGTTGCCATTGCCTTCTAGAGTTACACTATTACACTCATTGATCATATATCGAACTATACATTTGATCAACTGCTTCAAGTCTAGTCATCATTTCTGTTGAAAGCTCAGTCATATACTTGGTAATACAAGAAATAATAATCTTGTGAAACAAGCAAAATACAAATGGTATAGTTAATAACATTAGTGGAATTAAAAGTAAATATTTTAGCCATGAGCCTCCCACACCAGTTTTTTTTAAAGATTGTCAAGACTAGGGAATGGGTACTTAGAGCAGAAATCTGATTTTTCATGTGGTTCAAATGTGTTACATTAAAGGATTTATCAGGTACAAAAATACAGCATTCAGTTTGAATTATAGCACAGCTATCGCCCTGAGATGCTGTCAAGAGTCTTGCAGTTGTGTAGCAGGGCCTTTCTCATTATAGAGATCTCAGAAGTCAATAGGCAAATAGCCTGATTATCATTTAAAGCTTATGAAAGTTGTTAAGGCTTAGATATGGTCAATTACATCCTCCAACCCCATTGAAGGCATGCACACGCATGCGCACGCGCGCACACACACACACACACGCTGCTAAATGGTCATACACCAAATCTCCTTAGGCACCAGTTAAACCGGTACCTGAGTTCCTGCCTTGGGAAGTGTCCAGTGTTAAAGGAAGACAAAATTCAAGAGACTCTCCTCATAGGAAATGGAAAAGAAATACGGATATTTAGGTTTCCGGGTCATCCACAGAGAGAGACAACGCAAAGTGTAGGTTAATACAGTGTGTAGCTGACTGCTTGATTCATGAAAAACAGCATTTTCAAGTGGCTCCCCCACTCCTCCACCCCAGCAACAGCAAGATTTGAGGCCCTATCACCTGTCTCCCTGTCGAGCAGTGGAGACAATGATGCCCTTTGCTTCAAGCCAATAGAGGAAGAGAACTGCAAATTTTGGAGAGGAGAGCGAATCCAGAATTCCTGCTGGTAGCAGCTGATGGGGGAGAAGGCAATGGCAACCCACTCCAGTGTTCTTGCCTGGAGAATCCCAGGGACGGGGAGCCTGGTGGGCTGCTGTCTCTGGGGTCGCACAGAGTCGGACACAACTGAAGTGACTTAGCAGTAGCAGCAGCAGCTGATGGTGAGGAAGAGAGGGGAGAGGGGATGAGGTTAAGGACTTCTCTGGAGGTGAACACTTCTCTGGAAGTGTTCACAAACTGGGTGGCTAAGATGGACGTTTGGGGAATCCCCTTTCAGATACTGCATAAAGAGATGGAAAATTCCTGAAGTTTAACCAGTTTGACTAGATTAAGGAGGTGATTCATTGGAGAGCCACACCTGAATGTAAAAAAAGTTATCACCTACCTGCACAGTGAAAGATAAAAATATTGCTTTAACAAATCTGTATATCTGATTAACCTGAACAAATTATAAAATAAACTGAATACCCTCAGATTTCAGGAAGAGGTGTTTGATGAATGGCTGTGCGCGCGCGCGCGCGTGTGTGTGTGTATGTGTGTAAACGTCAGTTAAGCAAAAGTGTTCAAAGCGAGATTTCTTCCCTTTATCAGAAATTGCCTCCTCAGGTACTTCTCTGGTGGTCCAGAAGGGCTAAGACTCTGTAGAGGAGAATGCAGGCGGCCTGGGTTCGATCTCTGGTCAAGAAAATAGATCCCACATGCTACAACTAAGATTGACCATGCTACAACTAAGGCTTAGCTATTAATTTTAAAACAACAACAACAAAACCCCACAACTGCCTCCTCCGACTTGTGCTGTTATGTTTTCTATGCTCAAGACATGTGGATACAGTAATGAGTCTATTTCATGGGTTGTGAATCCCCTCTACTATGGCTTTAATGTCCCTCACATTTTCACTTTAGGTGCCTAATAAGGGATCTTGCATTGCCCATAAAGGAAGAAGAAACAAAAGCCAAAATAAATTACCAAATGTCACTGTATTTAAAACAGGAAGGAGGCTAACAACAGAAAGCTGAAATCTAGGATAAAAAGTTAAATGGACGAATTAAGTACACAGCAAACAACCTGAACTTTTAGAGGAGATAGAACCTAGGTCCTGCCAACCTTTCTCACCTTCCAGCATCATTCCAGACTGTTTACAATGGGCCACCCGCCAACCAACTATA
Source organism: Bos javanicus (assembly GCF_032452875.1). Classification (NCBI taxonomy): domain Eukaryota; kingdom Metazoa; phylum Chordata; class Mammalia; order Artiodactyla; family Bovidae; genus Bos; species Bos javanicus. Next base: position 27,462,696 of record NC_083890.1, on the reverse strand, counting down.
TAGCATGCTCTTCAAACAGGACTGAACGCTCCCCCACCCCCACCCTCGCAGGCTCACCACCACACCACATTTACTTAAAAGTAGTGGACAGCCTAGGAGCCGCAAATGACAAGGCAGAAGACCGAATTCGGGACTCAGGTTAATCCAGGCACCACTGATCATCCGAGGCTGAACCAGGAATTTAAAAGGCACAGAGGAGGGGAGGGGTGCGTCCGCACCTGGGGCTGGGAAAGATGAGGAATCCGGAGAAGCGCAAAGGACAGCTAAATATCTATGGAAAATATTTTCTTTCTCAAGCCCAGTCCAGCCCGAGGAGAAAGGGAGCAGCTCTGGGCGGGGACAGGGGCGCTGTGGCTCCAGCCCTGCCCTTCCCACGCTCCCCCGACCGAGCAGGTCCCTTCTAAGGCGTTGGGAACCTTCTACAATCTAAAAACCATATACCTAATTGATTTTCTTCTGAAAATTAAAATTTCCCCTCCCATCTGAATAGGGCTAAAGAGGAGCCAAAACTTAAACAGCTTCAACTCTCTCCTTTTCCTTCCCATTTTAAAAATAAGATGGGAAAAGCGCCGCGGATGACCAAGGCATTTCTCGGACAGCCCGGCCGCTCGGCGAGCCAGCCCAAACGTGGCTGCTTCCATCAGCGTTAGCCTCCGATCACTCTCCTTGGCCCACAGATAGCCAACCCTCTTCGAGAAACTCGGGAACTTTCTGTATTTTGGCTGTCCCGGCAGTCGTGTAGCCCTTAATTCTACTTTAAACCACCAAACTAATTTGAGCCCCGAGATCCTCTCACCGCCCTACAATTAATTACAAGCCCAGGGCTGATCCTTCCAGTCGACTCCAAACTACTTGGCTGGCTGGTCGCCAGGAAACCAGAGACAGAGTGGGTGGACCTTCCCAGCCCCTCTCCCCCTCTCCTTAGGACTCCTGTTTCCTCCAGCGAATCCTAGAAGAGTCTGGAGAGTTCTGGGAGGAGAGGCATCCAGGGCGCTGATTGGTTCCAGAAAGCCAGGGGGCAGGACTTGAGGCGAAACCCCTGGAATATTCCCGACCTGGCAGCCCCACTGAGCTCGGTCATTGGCTGACGAGGGAAAAGGCGGGGCTTGATGAAGAATTATAAACACAGAGCCGCCTGAGGAGAAACAGCAGCCTGGAGAGAACTGATAAAACTTACGGCTTAGTCCGTGAGAGCAGCTTCCGCAGACCCGCTATCTCCAAGGACCGCCCCGAGGAGCACCAGAGCGTTCAGCTTTCGGGTTCCGAAAAGCCCGAGCTTCTCGTCGCAGATCCTCTTCACCGATTTCAGGTTTGAAGCTTATCTCGGAGCCGGAAAAGCAGGGCACCGGCATGGCGAAAAACACAGCTATCGGCATCGACCTGGGCACCACCTACTCCTGCGTAGGGGTGTTCCAGCACGGCAAGGTGGAGATCATCGCCAACGACCAGGGCAACCGCACCACCCCAAGCTACGTAGCCTTCACCGATACCGAGCGGCTCATCGGCGATGCGGCCAAGAACCAGGTGGCGCTGAACCCGCAGAACACGGTGTTCGACGCGAAGCGGCTGATCGGCCGCAAGTTCGGAGACCCGGTGGTGCAGTCGGACATGAAGCACTGGCCTTTCCGCGTCATCAACGACGGAGACAAGCCTAAGGTGCAGGTGAGCTACAAGGGGGAGACCAAGGCGTTCTACCCGGAGGAGATCTCGTCGATGGTGCTGACCAAGATGAAGGAGATCGCCGAGGCGTACCTGGGCCACCCGGTGACCAACGCGGTGATCACCGTGCCGGCCTACTTCAACGACTCGCAGCGGCAGGCCACCAAGGACGCGGGGGTGATCGCGGGGCTGAACGTGCTGAGGATCATCAACGAGCCCACGGCCGCCGCCATCGCCTACGGCCTGGACAGGACGGGCAAGGGGGAGCGCAACGTGCTCATCTTTGATCTGGGAGGGGGCACGTTCGACGTGTCCATCCTGACGATCGACGACGGCATCTTCGAGGTGAAGGCCACGGCCGGGGACACGCACCTGGGCGGGGAGGACTTCGACAACAGGCTGGTGAACCACTTCGTGGAGGAGTTCAAGAGGAAGCACAAGAAGGACATCAGCCAGAACAAGCGGGCCGTGAGGCGGCTGCGCACCGCATGCGAGCGGGCCAAGAGAACCTTGTCGTCCAGCACCCAGGCCAGCCTGGAGATCGACTCCCTGTTCGAGGGCATCGACTTCTACACGTCCATCACCAGGGCGCGGTTCGAGGAGCTGTGCTCCGACCTGTTCCGGAGCACCCTGGAGCCCGTGGAGAAGGCGCTACGCGACGCCAAGCTGGACAAGGCGCAGATCCACGACCTGGTCCTGGTGGGGGGCTCCACCCGCATCCCCAAGGTGCAGAAGCTGCTGCAGGACTTCTTCAACGGGCGCGACCTCAACAAGAGCATCAACCCCGACGAGGCGGTGGCGTACGGGGCGGCGGTGCAGGCGGCCATCCTGATGGGGGACAAGTCGGAGAACGTGCAGGACCTGCTGTTGCTGGACGTGGCTCCCCTGTCGCTGGGACTGGAGACGGCCGGAGGCGTGATGACCGCCCTGATCAAGCGCAACTCCACCATCCCCACGAAGCAGACGCAGATCTTCACCACCTACTCGGACAACCAGCCGGGCGTGCTGATCCAGGTGTACGAGGGCGAGAGGGCCATGACGCGGGACAACAACCTGCTGGGGCGCTTCGAGCTGAGCGGCATCCCGCCGGCCCCGCGGGGGGTGCCCCAGATCGAGGTGACCTTCGACATCGACGCCAATGGCATCCTGAACGTCACGGCCACGGACAAGAGCACGGGCAAGGCCAACAAGATCACCATCACCAACGACAAGGGCCGGCTGAGCAAGGAGGAGATCGAGCGCATGGTGCAGGAGGCGGAGAAGTACAAGGCGGAGGACGAGGTCCAACGCGAGAGGGTGTCTGCCAAGAACGCGCTGGAGTCGTACGCCTTCAACATGAAGAGCGCCGTGGAGGATGAGGGGCTGAAGGGCAAGATCAGCGAGGCGGACAAGAAGAAGGTGCTGGACAAGTGCCAGGAGGTGATTTCCTGGCTGGACGCCAACACCTTGGCGGAGAAGGACGAGTTTGAGCACAAGAGGAAGGAGCTGGAGCAGGTGTGTAACCCCATCATCAGCAGACTGTACCAGGGGGCGGGCGGCCCCGGGGCTGGCGGCTTTGGGGCTCAGGGCCCTAAAGGGGGCTCTGGGTCTGGCCCCACCATTGAGGAGGTGGATTAGGGGCCTTACTTTTTGTCTGTCTGTAGTAGACCTATGGACTTGGGTCTTGCCCTATATTTACTCCTGTGATGTGTCAGTTTGTTCTATGATAAGGTTGTAACCTCTAACTAGCTTGTTTTTGTTATTTCTGTATGTTATAATGAGTGTGTTCACCAGAATGTTTGCATTTTCATGCAAGTTGGTAATAAGGATGGCTTTCCGTGGGGTTTTTTTTGTTTGTTTCAAGTGAGTCAACACTGCCACCCTGTGTCCTGTGTTTTGCTTTGTAAACACACCAAAAGTCATAGAATTAAACATTTGTATACTTAAGGAATAAAAAGAAAATGATAAATGCAGATTGTTTGTTTATTTGGGGAGGGATAATGGCTTCTCTGAACGTCTGAATTCTATAGACCATGAAAGGGCAGTACTTCTGGAGTTATATATGTTAGGTGCCATGGCTATAGCTATACTTTGTTGTGACTTTATTGTAGGTGGTAAATTATGTCCATAACAGAAAACAAATTCCAGGTGCCCCTTTTGATTTTGGTGAGGTTTGTTTTAGGGAAAAGTAGGGATGGGATTTGCAAAGGGTTTTGGGGAGGAGAAATGAGTGTGGGTTTAAAGGCAGTGTTGAGAGAGGTTTATGTTTCCTTCCTCTCTTGTACTCATTTTGTGCAGAGCTGTTCATATTTAATCTGTGAGTCTTCCAGTCTTAAGTATAAATAAATTTAAGGTGGACAAAAGAGTAAAAATGAGGTGCAGTTTAAAACTCCCTTTTATAAATCCCACCTGGGTGATCTAGTGTAAATTATTTAGCCTCTTAGTTTTGGTTGTTTCCTTTGAAAATAAAGCATTTGGGTGATCTAGTGTAAATTATTTAGCCTCTTAGTTTTGGTTGTTTCCTTTGAAAATAAAGCATTTGTCTGAATTGCCTCACTTCCAAAGTTCTAGATCATCACGAGCAGAAATGTGCTATAGGCAAGCATTGGCTTCAGCTGTGGTCTTTGAAGCTGGAGTTTTCCAAGTGAGGGTTTTAGGGAAGTGAGAAACTGAGTTTGGGGGCAAGGCAATAAAGAAGGATGCCAGGCACTGTACCTGGATCTTTGAGTCACCCCAGTAAGCCTCAGTAATTCTCATCACACCATTCTCTACCCTAGGTATTCTGAAGCTTTTTTCAGAGGTTAGCATACGGAGGTGGTCACTTAAGCTATCCAGGGCAAAACTAGGGAGAAACAAGTGATTTCGGGGCCAGGGTGTTTTTCCACTCTGCCTGAACACGGGTTGGTGTTGTATGGTTCCTGTCTGGCTTCAAGTGGTGATTTTACTCCAGTTTTAGGTAAAAGAGTCTGCCTTCAATGCAGGAGACCTGGGTTCGATCCCTGGGTCTGGAAGATCCCCTGGAGAAGGGAATGACAACCCACTTTAGTATTCTTGCCTGGAGAATTCACTGGAATGAGAAGCCTGGCGGGCTACAGTCCATGGAGTCACAAAGAGTCAGACAGGACTGAGTGACTAACACTTTTTCACTGACAGTAGCCTTTTTTGTGCTTTTCACAGACAATCTGTAAACAAGAGAAACTGAATAACACATTTAATTATGAAAAAAAGGGAATAAAAGCTGTGCAGAGTAGAGCTTGGGAAATGGGTGTTCCTCCCACACAAGCCCTTCCCTAGGGGCTGCTTCTCACTGGAGCAGTTTAAAAGTCCTCACTTTGTTGCATTAGTCATATCCAGACTCTCTTGCTGCCCTGACTGTAGCTCAACAGGCTCCTCTTCCATTGGAATTTTTTGGCAAGAATACTGGAGTGGGTTGCCATTTCCTTCTCCAGGGGATCTTTTCCAACCCGGAGATCCAACCTGCATCTCCTGCATTGGTGGGTGGGTTCTTTACCACTGAGCCATCTGCGAAGCAACACTTTCTTTAGCCTGATTAGAATCTCAGCCTCTTTCCTTCCAAAAACTGAGCCTGCGAATACCAACTCCAGAATCACGCAACTTAGTTTCATGTTGTGTATTTTCCAATAAATCATCCCCCTCTGGGAAACCAAAACATTTTAGGAATGACAAAGTATGGGAAGCCCTTGTTAACGAAAAGATTGTAAAGGTAAAAAAAAAAAAAAAAGTATAGTTCTGGTTCCTGGGCCAATTCTCAAAGGCTGGTCTTACTAACAAGATATATGAACTATAATATGATGTTGTATGCTCTGAGCATAACTTCATAATATGTGCAGTTTAACTGCTGCAGCAGCAGAAATTGGGGGCTTGCTTAAGTTTTTAAAAACTTAACCTGCCAGATAATAGAATAAATCTTTAAATGTAAACCCCCATCTTATTTTTGGCTGCTCAGAGGGGCATGCAGGATCTTAGTTCCCTGACCAGGGATTAAACCCTCACCCCATGCAGTGGAAGCATTGGGAGTCTTAACCACTGAACTGCCAGGAAAGTCCCTCAAATCTTTCAACTTCAAATCGTTGGAGTTAGGGTTTGCCAATGTAGTGCTGCAGCTCTTTACCTAGTTTTTAATAAGTGACTTTCCATAGCTGTTATGTTCCATGGCACCTCACTCCAGTACTCTTGCCTGGAAAATCCCAGGGACGGAGGAGCCTGGTGGGCTGCAGTCCATGGGGTCTCGAAGAATCAGACGTGACTGAGCGACTTCCCTTTCACTTTTCACTTTGATGCATTGGAGAAGGAAATGGCAACCCACTCCAGTGTTCTTGCCTGGAGAATCCCAGGGATGGGGGAGCCTGGTGGGCTGCCGTCTGTGTGGTTTCACAGAGTTGGACATGACTGAAGTGACTTAGCAACAACAAGAAGCAACAAATGTAGTGGTATATTGAGACTATTTGGGAGGCTAAAGAAATACTCACACCCCCCCCCACCCTGGCTGTCCCCACAAAAGTCAGTCTTGGGAAGTAGGCCAAGGCATTGCATAGAATTAAAGCCACCACGATGTTTCAGCCAAAGTTGAGAAAAACCACTGTACCAGAGGCTATTCCTGATTATTTTTTAGAGGTATGGGGACAAGAGAGAGGGAGGAGAGGAAGGTGTTAGTGCTTCCAGGAGCAGCAGCTGGTGGCAAGGGATTTTCTGCTGTGAATCAAAGCTGGAAAGGCCTTAAAGTGTTGATTCACCGGCAGCAGTAGTAATGCTAAACTTTAGGGAAATTGCCACCAACAGCTTAATAGGCCAAAAAAGAGAATTCCTGAAGCTGGGTCAATTAATTTCATGAGTCCTCACTAGGGAAATGGCTCATTAGAAAGCAACATCAGGGCGTCATTTCCTGGCCCTCCAGCGGTTAGGACTCAGTGCTTTCATTGCCAGGGCCTGGGTTCGATCCCTGGTGGAAGTAAAATCCCACAAGCAGTGAGGCTTAGCCAAAGTAATTAACACAGAACTTACAAAAAAAAGATATGAGCCATGGAGGAGTTCGCTTGCTTAGGAGCCTTGCCCATGGAGAATTGTGGATGATTGCGGTGGAACCTTCATTATGGGTGTTAGCTGCGATACAGTCTTCCAGGCCATGAAGGGTTTCTGCAATGACCCTGTAGAAATTCGGCGCTGATTGAGAGGCAGTGTCAATGCTGTTAAAGAACAAAGCCCCTCAGACTGGAGGTAGCTTCGCGGTGTGTGGGCAGGAGTGGGGAGGCTGTTTTCCACCATCCACGGGTCTGGTGTGGCTGCGGGGCAAGGAAGATTTCTGGTACTCTATTACCAGTGAAGCACTGACAGGTCTGTGCTAGCTGCCCACAGTGGCTCATTGGTGATGGTGGGCTCAGCAATGCTTGGGGGGTGGTGGGCATTCTGTTGGCCCTCATCCAGCGTGTTGGCGTCCTCCACACTCACTACACTATCCAGCACTTCCTCAGTGCACTCCCCTTATTGGAGAACCCCAACAAGCTGCCCCCAAAGGAGGGTACCAAGGCCCGAGGCTACCCCAGCTATCAGCAATATCACTAAGAAAGTGCCTCCGTGGGCGGTCCTCCTTGGTTCCCTCTGGAATGATCTATGTGGAAGCAAGAGCTGGCTCCCAGTTGGCCCATGGGACCCACCAGAGAGGGCCCTTAACTGGTTCCCTTATCCCAGGTTGGGGGTGGGGGACCCCAGCTGCCCTGATGGATTGGTCCCTTCTCTCTCAGGGCACCCCAGCCCTAGCTCATATGTAACACACTCTCACCCCAGTCCCTTCGCATGGGGCTCTGATGAGTATTTAAAGCCCATTTTGAAATGCCTGTGTGTGGTACTCCTTGAGCCATCCATAGGTGGAGCCACTTCCTAGGACAAGGGGCAGAGGCCTCTCCGGGGACATATGAGCTGAAGGATTTGGAGTCGCACAGAGAGGTCTCTAATAATGGTTTGTGGGATGAAAAAAAAAAAAAAAAAAATGAAGAGGGAAATGGGGAGTAACTGTTCACAAGTACAGAGTTTCAGTTGTGCAAGAGGGAAAAGTGGACGCAGCCACCCCCTGCCCTACAACGGTGTACCCCTTGTAGAATAAGGTTGGGGAAACACAGGATACCAGCCCCAGATAGCTGAGGAATTACTTAAGCCCAGACTTTTGCATCTTCCCATACACAGAAAAAGAGTAAATCCATTGACTTGAGATGTCTGATTTTCTTTAATTAACTTTTAATTTTTTAAAGCTGACTACACAGTCTTTGTTGCAAAAACCCTATATAGCCTGGCTTCTCCATTTCCTCTTCGGAGCTGAGAGGCTGCAACCCGGGCTAAAGTCTTCAGTTTTGTGCGTGTGTGTGTGTGTGTTTTAACATTTAATTGGAAGATAATTGTTTTACAATGTTGTGTTGATTTCTGCAGTACAACGTGAGCCGTAAGTATACATATATCCCCCTCTTCTTGAACCTCTCTCCCACCCCCATACTCTCATCCCACCCCTCCAGGTCGTCACGGAGCACCAGGTTGAGCTCCCTGGGTTACAGGGCAACTTCCCACTAGCTGTCTATTTCACACAAGACAGCATAGGTATTTCAAGGTCCTCAGTTTTGCCTGCAGAATAAAACAGAATTCTCCACTTTCAGGTTGTGCTGCCCCACCCACCCAGCCGCCCCCCTCCCCCGCAGTAGACAAAATTATACCTTAATAAAGCTGTTTATTAAAAAAGGACAAGAAATAATGTGCCTGACAGGTCTGTGGGCTGGAAGGGGGGGGGGGTGCGAATTCAGATTTCGCTGGCTAGACACAGCGGGATGACAGTCCCTTGGAACGACCCCAATGCCTTGGTGGGACACGTGAGAACTAAAGACAAGACTTCGGGTTACACAAGCTGGGACTAGACCTCCAGAGAGGCCATCCAGGAAGTGTGCGCCCACCGGGCAGCGCTGGGGACTTTCTCCGGCCGGGCCAGTCAGGTCACCTGTCCTTTGTATTTAAAAATTCACAAAACGTCTCCGAATCTTTACCCAGAAGAATGTGAAACATTCTCTCGTGCCTCTCTTTCACATTGCTTTAGTCTTGTATGGACGAGTGTTGAGGGACATTCTGCGGGTCGAGACAGGCATCTCAGAAGACAGCTATGCCCGTCAGGCCCCGAAGCCGCGCCGCCGTAAATAAATAGCCCTGGCACCGCCCCTGCAGTTCTCTTTGTTCAGCGAACACGCGCAGAGTGAAAATGGTCCTTCGGCGGTTCCCCAGTTGTCTGCTGCGGAACCTTCGCCAAACCAGGGGGAGGCTACAGCCTGCGCCGTCTTTGCACAGCTACCGGCGTGCAGGTACCTCGGGAACCCGTTGAGTGGGGGAACCGCAGTCTCGGGCTGAGCGGGATGAATTATTAATACAGACTAGAGTTTCTGATGTCTCTGTGACGCCACTGCTTGGAACTGACCCAGCCCAGGGCACGGGGGACTCGTCTGGAGTCGCCCAGGTCTCTGCTGACTAATTGCTTTCTTTCCAGGCTCCTGATTCTCGAAGGAGGGTCCGAGGCACCACGAGGGTGAGTGGATTGTGCGAGCTGGAGTGGCTGGCGGTTTCACTGGGGGAGGATGGGGGTGATGATGACTCCAGGTGATTCTGAGTGTCTCGCTGACGCCATCACCGCAGCGCGCTGACCACCTCCACCCCCGCCCCCCCGACCCGGGCTGGGATCTTTGGTATTTCGGCGCGGGGAGAAGTTCAAGAACTGTTCTTGATCTCGTATTTGTGTGTCTCATTTCTCCATTAGGAGTTAAAACGTCCACCGGTGTGTTATTCTTAAAAGAAGGGTAAGTGTTAGCTATGCTGCCGTCTCTTCACAGGTTATCTTTTTTAACTTTTCAAACTTTTTTTCTCAGCCTTGCTAAACCTGCTTCGTCCACCCCTTTTCCTAGTATGTTACCCTACATACGGTGCTTTCTTGATGGAGGTATTTTCTGCAGTTCTAACTTTGTTTTCTCCTTTTCCCTCCTGAACTTTCCATCGCTAAACTCTTAATTTGATAAATCCTTAAGTTGGGGCTATCATCTCTGAATGTTCTAGATTCTAATGCTTTCCTTGATCCAGATCTCCCTAAATTGGGAATGATGATTTCTCAGACTAGAGTCTCTGATACTGGTCTTGATGTCAAAATTGATTTCTGACTCATTTAGGGAACTGGATACTTGGATATTTGAGAAGGGCTGGTGGGAAGGCTGTAACTCCGCTTGTTTTTCTCATTGGTTGTCCTCCTTTCATCTTTTTTCTAGCCTGAGAGCTTTGGAAGCCCAGCCAGGGCAGTACTCCTTCACAGAGATTCCAGGCTAGCCTGGTGACTGAAGGCCTAAGGTTTAGAATTCTCTTGGAGAAGCACTTTTGGGGTGGCTGGGATGTCCAGGTGATGGTTCCTGCCACTTCAGCAACAGGCTGGGACAAGAAGTGGAGAGCAACATGCCTTCTACCTGGGTACTGTGGTAAGTCTCTTCCTTGTTTTTCTCCCAGCTCCAGAGTGGTGATGATGAACTGGTTGGACTTCTCTGAGGATCTTTGAAACCACCTGATCCGCTCGTGCTTCTTTCCTTCTTGTGTGGCAGTTTTCTTTAAAAAATAAAATTGGTATATAGTTACATTAGTTTCAGATACATGCTGTAATAATTGGATATCTATATATACTAGAAAGCGATTACTGCCGCAAGTCCTTTTTGGCTAATCACCGTTCTCTGTTAGTTACCAGTCTGTCCCTGTATCTATAACAGATGGATGCTCTAAGGCCAGCTACTTGCATGTTTTTAATATGTATTTCTTTTATGAAGTTTTAGGATTTTGCTGATGCAGAGGATGTCCTACCTGGTGTTGGTCAGATCCTTGGAACTTCACATGTTTCCTGCATGAACCTGTGTGAGCAGCTGTCAAACTCCGGTGGAGAGGGGATGGGCTGATTAGAAGTTTGGGGACCAAAATCAATTAGGTGATCTTTATTAGAAAGATTGCAATAAAATGTTTTAAAGCAAATAAAAATAGGTGGGTCTGAGCAAAAACAAGAGGGTACAGAAAGGTTTAGGGATGTGAAAGTGAATGAGCATCAGTTGACATCTAGCTGTATGTACCTCTTTCCAGCTACATTACAAAAAACTAAAATTAGGTTTGTCATATATTGACACCAGTGTTGAGGATTTCTAAATGGAGTACCATAATATTTTTAATATTTGAGGTTTTAATTATACTATTAACACAATCATCGAGTTTTCTTTTTGATGAATTGGTGAAAACATAGGTTGTCTGGGTATATTCTTAGAAGAAGAATAATCCTGGTGGTTGTCAGGAGCTGGGAATGAGGAAGTGAAGAAGTATTTAATGGGTATTGTTTCACTTTTACAAGGTGAAAGAGCTCATGGGGATGGATGGTGGTGATAATTGCTCAGTGTTATGAACATAGTTATTACCACTGAACTGTATGCCTAGAAGTGGTAAAGATTTGGGGCAGGATAAATTGGAAGATTGGAATTGATACATACACACCACTAAGTATAAAATAGATAACTAATAAAGACCTGTATAGCACAGGAAATTCAGTGCTCCGTAATAGTCTATAAGAGAAGAGGATCCCAAAGTGTATGTATAACTGATTCAGTTTACTGTATACTTGAAACTAACACATTGTAAATCAACTATACCCCAATAAATTTTTTTAATGGTAAAAACATGCTAATTTTATGTGTATTTCACCACAGTTTAAAAAATTGGAGAAAAAGTACCCTTTGCTCCTTTCTGTCACTGTCAGAAAGGTGATTCCCCACTAGCATGTATAGAGTATGCTGTGCTAAAGCTGTATTGTACATTTGTTTGGTAGGGGGCATTTGACTTTCTTTCAAGCTATAAACCTTGGGCTTCCCTGGTGGCTCAGATGGTAAATCCTCTGTCTGCAATGCAGGAGACCCGGGTTCGATCCCTGGGTTGGGAAGATCTGGAGAAGGAAATGGCAGCCCACTCCAGTATTCTTGCCTGGAAAATCCCATTGATCACGGAGCCTGGTAGGCTACCATCCATGGGGTCGCAAAGAGTCAGACATGACTGAGCGACTTCACTTTCTTTCACTTTCAAGCTATAAACCAGTCTGATTCCCTGTACCCATTTGAAGTTGTGTTCCAAAATACTTCTCCAAAAGTAGAATTTCAGAGTTAAAGGATCTGGGCTTTTAAAAGTAATAGTGTATGTTCCATAAAGTTGTCCCACTTTATTTTTTAATGTTAGTTTACTTAGTTGGCTGTGCCAGGTCTTAGTTGAAGCATCCAGGGTCTTTAGTTGTGGCATGTGGGATCTAGTTCCCTGACCACAGGGATTGAACCTGTGTCCCCAGCATTAAGGGTGTGGAGTCTTAGCCACTGGACCACTAGGGGAGCCTCGTCCCAGTTTATACTCCAAATGACAGTCTCCTTCAGACTGCCTATTTGTCTATGTCTACCATCACTGTTCTAGCTGGAGTGTACCAATTTCTGTATCTAATAAGTCATTTTTTAAAAATTGCACATCTTTTGCATTTATTTTTCTGTGGAACATTTACAGCTTGGTCACCACTCAGCAAAGATTTTTTTCCAACTTCTATTTAAGTCAATTTTGCCAGTTTTTTTTTCCTCCTTGAAATTGCCTTGTTAGGTACTCCTACAGGGCAAGGTCACTTGCTCCCATTGTTATTCTCTGACCTTGGGTTCTTTAATCTTCAGTCCAGTCTACCCAAGCCCATGTCCATTGAGTCAGTGATGCCATCCAACCATCTCATCCTCTGTCATCCCCTTCTCCTTCCCTCAACCTTTCCCAGCATCAGGGTCTTTTCAAATGAGTCAGTTCTTCCCATCAGGTGACCAAAGTATTGGAGTTTCAGCTTCAACATCAGTCCATCCAATGAACACCCAGGACTGATCTTTAGGATGGACTGGTTGTATCTCCTTGCAGTCCAAGGGACTCTCGGGAGTCTTCTCCAACACCACAGTTCAAAAGCATCAATTCTTTGGTGCTCAGCTTTCTTCATAGTCCAACTTTCACATCCATACATGACCACTGGAAAAACCATAGCCTTGACTAGACAAACCTTTGTTGGCAAAATAATGTCTCTGCTTTTTAATATGCTGTCTAGGTTGGTTATAACTTTCTTTTCAAGGAGTAAGTGTCTTTCAATTTCATGAAGTCAGCCACTGTTTCCCCATCTATTTGCCATGAAGTGATGGGACCCGATGCCATGATCTTAGTTTTCTGAATGTTGAGTTTTAAGCCAACTTTTTCATTCTCCTCTTTCACTTTTATCAAGAGGCTTTTTAGTTCCTCTTCACTTTCTGCCATAAGGGTGGTGTCATCGGCATATCTGAGGTTATTGATATTTCTCCTGGCAATCTTGATTCCAGCTTGTGCTTCCTCCAGCCCAGCGTTTCTCATGATGTACTCTGCATATAAGTTAAATAAACAGGGTGACAATATACAGCCTTGATGTATTCCTTTTCCTATTTGGAACCAGTCTGTTGTTCCATGTTCAGTTCTCACTGTTGCTTCCTGACCTGCATACAGGTTTCTTAAAAGGCAGGTCAGGTGGTCTATTTGCTTAAGGTCACAGACAGGTATTGTGGTAGGAGATAGATGGGCACCTGGGCTGGACAGCTGGTGTTTGTCAAGTGGAGTAAAATTGAAGCTTTGTTCTCACCCAGACACTCCAAGGACAAAGCTAGTGGCAGAAGTTGAGCTGAGTTCTGCTAAAATAAAGACCGTTCGCAGGAAGTTTCCCTGGGGGTCAAAAAAGGAGGGGGATGCTGCCCCATGATAAGCTCGGATATCCCTCCACAGGCGTCTGCGGTGGACTCCACCTTGGCAAAAAGTTGCACACATCTTGGGGAGGGTCTTAGGGACTGGTCTGGTGTGAAAAAAGATAATTGGACAAGTGTAAACAGAGACCCAGATCTGTCCTATATGTGTATTTAATTTTTACTGCACTCCTCAGACCGGATACTCATCTGTCTTTCTGCCTTAAAAGTGAAAATGTTCCTGAGTTGTGTCTGACTTTTCGACTCCATAGACTAGCCCGCTAGGTTCCTCTCTCCATGGAATTCTCTAGGCAAGAATACTGGAGTGAGTAGCCATTCCCTTCTCCAGGGGATCTTCCCAACCCAGGGATTGAATCTCTCCCATTATGGGCAGATTCTTTCCAGTCTCCAGGGAAACCCTGCTTTCTGCTTCACTTCAATCTTAAATAAACTGTTTTTCTCTGTGTGCTCTCTCACGTGTGCTGTGTACCTACTAAAAATGAGGTGTGTTCTTTTCAACGCAGAATTTCCACTTCTGGTAACACACCCTAAACACAGTCATACAGATTAATGTACATGAATCCTTGATGTTACTGATTGTAATGGGGGAGAAAAAAGAGGCTCAAGTGTTCTCCAGTAGGAAAATGGTATATTTACAATATACCATGTGTTACATGCAGAGGTAATATGCCTAACATACCAGTGTGGATTAATCTCACAATATGAAGGAAAAAAGCAAATCACAAAAAAATAGTATGTAATGTGAAAACATCACTAAATAACATTGTCTAAAGGTCCTACTGTGTACCACAGGAACTATATTCAATATTCTGTGATAAGTCTAATGAGAAAGAATATGAAAAGGAATGTGTGTGTGTGTGTATATATATATATACTACATATGTATGTATAACTGAATTATTTCACTGTATAGCAGAAATTAACATTGTAAATAAATTTAAAATATATGCATTGTTTGGAGTTAAGTGTCACAGTAAAACAGAGAAGGCAATGGCACCCCACTCCAGTACTCTTGCCTGGAAAATCCCATGGACAGAGGAGCCTTATAGGCTGCAGTCCATGGGGTCGCTAGGAGTCGGACACGACTGAGCGACTTCCCTTTCACTTTTGACTTTCATGCATTGGAGAAGGAAATGGCAACCCACTCCAGTGTTCTTGCCTGGAGAATCCCAGGGACGGGGAGCCTGGTGGGCTGCCGTCTATGGGGTCGCACAGAGTCAGACACGACTGAAGTGACTTAGCATAGCATAGCATAGCATAGCATAGCATCACAGTAAAAAAATGCATAGGATTGTTAAATGCTAAATTCAAGGTGGGGTGAGTATGGAGAGATGTATTCAAGGAAGTATATGGAGGGTCTATGGGAGCTTGTTGTGCAATTCATATTTTTGTATGTCCGAACTACTTAATAACTTAAATGTGGTTTGGAACCTGTGAATCTCAGAGGGCTGAACACAGGCAAAAGCTTAAGTCAGCCCCAGGGATGCCTCCAGACAGGGAGCTCCCTTGGAAGACAACTGTTAGCAAGATGAGCCAAAATAAAAAACATCCTCAGGAGAACAAATCAGCAGGTGACTTTACAACCAAGAAACTCAGATGGGGAGCATGCTTGGAGACTGCTGCTGCTGCTAAGTCGATTCAGTTGTGTCCGACTCTGTGCGACCCCATAGACGGCAACCCACCAGGCTCCCCCGTCCCTAGGATTCTCCAGGCAAGAACACTGGAGTGGGTTGCCATTTCCTTCTCCAATGCATGAAAGTGAAAGTGAAGTCACTCACTCGTGTCCTACTCTTTGCAACCCCATGGACTGCAGCCTACCAGGCTCCTCCGCCCATGGGATTTTCCAGGCAAGAGTACTGGAGTGGGGTGCCATTGCCTTCTCCAAAACCTAGCCAGGCCTAATTCCATGGCCCCAGCCCTTGTCCTCGGCAATGGTTCACACCCTGAAGTGTGGGTTCTCTCTGGATCCTAACAAATCCACCTCTTATTGCTTTGTCTCTCAATGAATTTTTGCAATGAGACATCGGAGCCTGAGTTTCATTAGTTTTGGCTGGGCTTGAGTCGCGGGAGAGAGCCGAAGGACAGGAGGAAAAAGCAGTGGGGAAAATGTGCCAAGGAATCCCCTTCATAGCCCGCCGGAAAATTTGCTAAATATCTGACCGGTGCTCACAGTTTCATTGGTCTGATCCTTGGCACAGAGAAGAGAAAGGACAGAAGAACCCCCACCGGCTTGTGTAACAGCTACTGGGGCTCCGCAGATAGTGCCTTTGGGACATGCTGAGGAGTAGCCTCTCCAGAGTCCCTCACTTGTGCCCACTGCCGCCCGCCTGTTCGAGGGAGGTTCAAGGAAACAAGAAACGAGAGATTGTAAAGGTCCCTCCAGCCATAGGAGCGAGGACCTCTTACCTTAACTGGAGATCTTCTGGAATCTGAGACTAAAGTTGTTCAAAGAGATAAAGAGGCTAATTCAGTCCACTGGTAGAGAATTAGTAACCTGGAAGAATCATCCATAATGTGGAGTAGAGAAAACAGAAATGAGTAACATGAAAAGGAATTGATAGGAAAGATGAAATGAGCCACTCCAGCATTTGGCATTGTTTGCTTAGAGCTGCTCTCACCTTGCTGGTTTGTTTTAATGCTCCAGTGAGAACAATTGCAGACACAGTGGCTAGTTCTGTCCAGTGGCATCTGTGGGCATGTGGCTTTCAGCAGCTCAGGGCCATCTGTTTCTTTCTTTCTTTTTTAATTTATTTAGTTAATTTATTTGGCTGCACCGGGTCTTAGTCACCGCATGTGGGATCTAGTTCGCTGACTAGGGAACTAGTCTTAGCCACTAGATCACCAGGGAAGTCCCTGTTACTTTGTTTATTGTACTTTGACCATTAACGTCATAATTTCCCAAAACAGTCTTCTGATTGTGTTATTTCCCAAAGAATAGGGACAAAGAGATTATCCTAAGGGTTAAAGTACCTGCTGACTCTTAAAAGTGTTAAATTTTATTGGCCCCTGTCAGATGACTCTCAGGTGAGAATAGGTCATATTTCAAGACTGTTTATTGCCTGTCATTAAACCATTAACTTCTAAATATAGTGACGATAGAGATGTCAGCCAGTTATCAAACAGTTATGTGCTGATAAATAACCACAGAGGGAGCTGTCTTTAAAAGGCCATGCAACAATGTCGGGTACCACCCGGGATCTGGAGTCTCCCATTTCCCAGCAGCATGCAGGGAGAGGCTGAGCTCCACACTGGGTTGATTGCTTCTATAGTTGCTTTTTCTTTTTTTTTAATGTTTGGCTGCATTATGTCTTAGTTGAGACATGTGGGATCTTCACTGTGGCACTCGGGCTTAGGTGCCCCGTAGCATGTGAGATCTTAGTTCCTGACCAGACCAGGGATCGAACCTACAACCTCTGCACTGCAAGGCGGACTCTTAACTACTGGACCACCAGGGAAGTCCTGATTTCTTCTAAAGGAAGCTGAGCAACTGTTATAACCTCCTTTTAAAAGAGGCTGATTGCTTCTTACATTTCTTTTATTAGGAAACTTTTAAAACAGTAGGAAGAATATAAATACCCATATACCCACCACCTAATCCAGTACTGCAACATTTTCCCACATATGAAAATATGGCAAATGGAAAAAAAATATATATATATTAAATTATATATGTGTGTATACATATACACACACATATAAAATATATATATTTAGCAGGTGCATTTCAATGTGAATTATAGAGATCAAGGCATTTTATGCTTAATATTTCAGCATGCATACCCAAAATCTAAGGACATTTGCATGCAATATGATTATGCCTGAGAAAATTAATAATTCCTAATATTACTTAATGGGCTTCTCAGATGGCTCAGTGGTAAAGAATCCACCTGTCAATGCATGAGACCCAGGTTTGATCCCTGGGTCGGGAAGATCCTCTGGAGAAGGAAATGGCAACCCACTCTAGTATTCTTGCCTGGGCAATCTTATGGACAGAGGAGCCTGTCGGGCTACAGTACATGGGGTCTCAAAAGGGTCAGACATGACTTAGCAACTAAACAACAATATTACTTAATACTTAATAAATATTCAAAATTTTCAACTGTTCCCCAAAATTCTTTTATGGTAATTGTTCTTTCAAGGGCCAGTATTCTTGAATCAAGGATCAAGCACTTTATTTTACTGTTAGATCTTGTTAGTCTCTTTATTCTAGAACAGTCCCCTTCTTTCTGTGACAATGATCCTTTGAAGAGACTTGGGCAGTTGTTTTGTAGGATACTCCACATGTTGGTTTCATCAAACTGTACTCTCATGGTGTTTTTAACTTGTTCCTCAAGGTTCTGCTTTTTCTTTAACCTAGCAATTACTCTTAAAGGCCTAATTAGATTCCTTTTTTTTTTTTTTTTTTGGCTGCATTGAGCAGCTTTGTGGGATCTTATTAATAGTACCCCAACCAGGGATTGAACCACTGGACCACCAGGGAATTCCCTTAAAGGCCTAATTAGATTCTGATTACATGGTTTGGGCAAGAATACTTCATGAATGACACCGGGTATTAGTTTCCTACGGTGCTATAACAAATTACTACAAACTTGATGGTTTAAAAAAAAAAGATATGTCGTCCTTCACAATTCTGGGAGCCAGAAGTTCAAAACCAAAAAATCAAGGTGTCCACAAGGCCTGGCCCACTCCAGAGACATGAGGGAAAAATCTGTTCCTCCAGCTTCTGGTAGCTGCTGGCATAACTTGACTTGTGGCCACTGTGGAGTCTCATCCCAAGGTCACAAGCGTGAGGTCTTGCACCAAGGCCATGGAAGTAGAGCCCAGAACCAAGGTCACCTCTGAAACTGACTGAGCCCCTTTGTAACTGTTGTCAAAAGCTTGCTGATCATCATCATCAAGCTTCCTGACCCCAGTTAAGCAAAAATGCCCACCCTGGTAGTCACTCTACAACGCCCTAACCCATTACCTAATGCCACTCTTCCAGCAGAAATTTTGTCTGGAGACTATAAAAATTGGCTACTAACTCATGAAACGGGTTGGCTCTCCCTTGAGCTGGCCCACTGTTTTAACAGCATCCCATTGACTCTCCCTGGTCTGTTAGGAGATTGGCCTGCTGTGCTCTCAGCACTCTCATTATCTCTGCTCTTTGTTCATAATAAACCCACTCCCTTCTGAAATGCTCTGTGTCTGGAAATTCTTTTCCAACTCGCACTTGGACCGCTGTGACAGCCACATCACTCCAGTCTCTGCCTCTGTGTCACACTGCTTCCTGCTCTGTACTTGTGTGTACTGAGTCTTCTTCGGCCTCCCTCTTAGAGTGATAAGTGTGATTGCATTTAGAGCTCTCCCAGACAACCCAGGAAGATCTCCCCATTGCAAGACCCTTGATTTAATCACATCTGCAAAGACCCTCTTTATCCCAATGTAAGATAACCACACGTTCCAGGGATTAAGGCATGAATATCTTTTGTTGTTGTTTAGTCAATTCAGTCGTGTCAGACTCCTTGTGACCCCATGGACTGCAGCACACCAGGCTTCCCTGTCCTTCAGGAATATCTTTCAGGCAATCATTTTTTTCAGTCTACCAAAAAGTTCTATGTACTTCACAGGGCTTTGTGTCAGGGGGATCATAATGTCTACTTGTTCCATTATTCTTGACCTTAGTTTGATCACCCGGTTAAAGTAGCAACCCCTAGGATCTCTTCCTTGTAGAAGTACTTTTTGCCCTTTTGAGTGGCAAGATGGTTTATTTCTTTGGCAGTGTTACCAAACCATGTTTGTCTGCCTGATGCACAGCAAGCCAAATGCTAGGTTTGCAGCAGAGGGCTTATTCATAAAGCAGCCAACCAAGGGATGAGAGGACAAGCCTCAAATTTAATTCCCAAAAGACAAGGGGCTTGGGATATTCATGGGATAAAGCTGAGGTGTGGTGAAAGGTAATTGGAGATAAGAAGTGCTGTGATCAACATTCTGCATGGGAACAACTAAGCTACAGGCCTCTTATTGGGACCTGTGTTTAGAAAATGACTGCAAGCTCTGAGAATGAAGCTTTTGTCCCTCTGATGTCAAAATGTCATCCAGCAGACACTCGTGCACGTCCAGATGGAGAGTCTTAACTGGCTCTAGCTCAAACCAGACACAGCCAGCTCCAAGTCTCAAAAAACAACTTGGGCAAACATTGTTTGGGCTATGTGGTGTTTGGAGGACAGGCAAGTTTCTGTAAAAACAAAGTGAGCTTGGTCAGTGAAGGCAGGTTACTATTATTACTTATTAATGGCTAACTGCTGACTACCCTTGGTTTCAGCACCATGTGAATGAATATCCAACCTCCATCACACTTAACCTAATGATTTTGGCATCCACTGATGATCTTTGCCTGTGTAGGGGAGGGGAAAGTTTTCCTTGACCTTCTTAGGGTCCCAGGCTCCTTCTGAAAAATCAACCTGACAAAGACAGATTAACAGGAGAAAAGTATACATATTTAAGTTTTACATAACACAAGCCTTCATAAAAAAAATGAAATCCCAAAGACATGGCAAAACATACTTGCTTATATGTTAGGTTGAATGAAAGAGGCAATTGTGGGAAAGTGTCTAAACTACGTGGGGAGGCTAAAGGAAGATAAGGATTATTTTAACAAGTTCTGTTTTTGTTGCAGAATCTTCCTTCCCTAACTGGGAACTTAACCCAGGTCATGGCAGTGAAAGCACTGAGTCTTCACCACTGGGCCTCTCGGAAATTCCCAACAAGTTTTGTTTCTACAGAATTCTCTTGGTCTCAGCTTTTTGTTCTCCTGGTTCAGGGAATTCAGTTCAGTTCAGTCACTCAGTTGTGTCTGACTCTGTGACCCCATGGACTGCAGTTTGCCAGGCTTCCCTGTCCATCACCAGCTCCCGCAGCTTGCTCAAACTCATGTCCATCGAGTTGGTGATGCCATTCAACCATCTCATCCTCTATCATCCCCTTTTCTTCCTGCCTTCAATCTTTCCCAGCATCAGGGTCTTTTCCAGTGAGTCAGTTCTTTGCATCATGTGGCCAAAGTATTGGAGCTTTAGCTTCAGTATCAATCCTTCCAATGAATATTCAGGACTGATTTCCTTTAGGATTGACTGGTTGGATCTCCTTGCAGTCCAAGGGACTCTCAAGAGTCTTCTCCAACACCACAGTTCAAAAGCATCAATTCTTCGGCACTCAGCTTTCTTTATAGCCCAACTCTCACATCCACACGTGACTACTGGAAAAACCCTAGCTTTGACTAGACAGACCTTTGTTGGCCAAGTAATGTCTCTGCTTTTTAATATGCTGTCTAGGTTCAGGGAGGGCGCCTTTCAAATGGGAACTGTCATTCAAGTTTGCAAAATGATGATTTTCCAGTTTGGCTACTTTTTCTATACTTATTTTTATATTCTCCTATAAAATAAATAATCTCTCATCAACTGGTACTTTAACCTGAATTACTTGTTCCTGCAAAGGTAAGGGAAATGATTCATTCTTTTCCTCTGTTTATAGTATCATGTAAGAGGTTGGTATTAAAGTGTAAAAGGATCCTCCAGTGGTGGTAAATGAATTTCCCCTCTTTTTTGTATACACAGGTCCAGGAAATTTTCCTTTGGTTCCTTATGACTGTATCAAATGCCTCATTGAGACTCAGACATCCTGAGACACTGGCCTCCCCTTGATCTCTCCTTTTAGAGCCACGAGCAAGGAACTGCCACTGGGGTTGGCACGACATCCTCAGTGAACCCGTGTTAGTTATTGTCTACCGGGCTTCTACCTCCAACGGCGAGGGCACTTGAACGGCTTGAGGAATTCCAAAATAACAAAAGCAAGCTTGGTGAAGGTTGAACAACATTCCTTAAATTGGTTGATAGGAACATCACCAAGTTAGCTGGGCTTGATACTGAAGCACAAAGGTGATTGCACATCTTCACTCTTCCCTCCAACCTCCCCTCTCTCGATACACATTGGGTTGGGTCATTCACTATGGGCACCACCTTTGTGGTTGTATTTTTACCGAATTACCCAGAGGTCATTTATTTATCTTTTTCCTTCTGTTTATTTATCTTTTCATTTCCTTCTATGTAGTTTTTGTGGGTATGCTAAGTTGCTTCAGTTGTGTCTGACTCTTTGTGACCCGGTGGACTACAGTCTGTCAGGCTCCTCTGTCCATGGGGATTCTCCAGGCAGAAATTCTGGAGTGGGTTGCCACGCCCTCCTCCAGGAGATCTTCCCAACCTAGGGATGAAACCCATGTCTCTTGTCCCCTGCACTTAGAGACAGGTTCTTACGCCACCATTTAGTTTAAAAATATTTATTTACTTGGGTGAAGCATTCGAGATCTTTAGTTGCTGCATGTGAACTCGGTGTCATGTGGGATCTAGTTCTCTGACCCGGGATTGAACCCGGCCCTCCTGCTTTGGGCGAGTGGAGTCTTAGCCACCGGACCACCAGGGAAGTCCAGTTATTTCTGATAAGTATCTATTTCTCCATCTGTGTCAGAAAAGCAGGGCGGATCCTCTGCCCCCAGTCAGGCCGCCTGTGTTTTCCTCTTCATATTTCTTCTCTCCGACATCCCCATGTCCCCCCCCCGTAGGCCCGCAGACTCCGCCTCTGTATGTATGTCCTGTGTGGTAACAACGTGGTTTACCGGCCCAGGTAAAGTACTATGAACACATCAGTTTACTTTGAGAACTGGCAACGAAAGGGGAGAAAGGAGGCATTTATCCTGCCTTTCCCATATGAACCATGCTTCAGGGTAACCCAACAACCTTGATGAGGGACACTTCTTTTTCATTAAAGCATTCCAGTTAATAAGTGAAGAGAAAATAATATAATTCAAAAGCCAGTATTTCATAACCCCTCATGAAATAACTGATTCAGGCAAAACTCATCTGTGTACGTAACTGTCAGTTAGAAGGTTGATGGGGAAACCTTACACAGCAGAGTTAATGGCCATCTGAACACACCACTTACCCTCAGCTTTACTCAAGAGAGGGACAAGCAAGCAGGACTTGCTTCCTGAGGGAGCACAACAGGAAACACACGGCACCTGAGAAGGAATCTTGTCCTACGCTCCTCCTCACCTGGAGGAATCCAAATCTAATTAAACCTTCAGGTTTGGTAAGTGGAAACACAGGGGATGGAGGAAAAAGTTAAATGACACTCCATTCTACAGGACATTCTACAGGACAAAATGAACCTCCTTCTGTGTAGATGGTATCCAAAAAAATAAGAGAGAGAGAGAGAAAAGAGAGGAGAGGTGAACTACTGTAGATTAAAAAGATTGAAGAAATATCAAATGCAACGAGTAGATTTTCTTGAGATCCTGGTTTGAACAAATCAACTAAAATAAGACATCTGAGGAAATTTGAATAACCAACTTGGGTTTTAGAGTATATCACAGTTATTGTGAATGTTTTGGGTGTGCAAAAGCATTCAGTTCAGTCGCTCAGTCATGTCCGACCCCTTGCCACCCCATGGACTGTAGCATACCAGGCTTCCCTGTCCATCACCAACTCCGCAGCTTGCTCAAACTCATGTCCATCGAGTCGGTGATGCCGTCCAACCATCTCATACTCTGTTGTCCCCCTGCCTTCAGTCTTTTCCAGCATCAGGGTCTTTTCAAATGAGTCAGTTCTTCACATCAGACAGATTTCTTTTAGGATTGACTGGTTTGATCTCCTTGCAGTCCAAGAGACTCTCAAGAGTCTTCTCCAACACCGCAGTTCAAAAGCATCAACTCTTCAGCACTCAGCTTTCTTCATAATCCAACCCTCACATCCATACATGACTACTGGAAAAACCCTAGCTTTGACTAGACGGACCTTTGTTGGCAAAGCAATGTCTCTGCTTTTTAATATGCTGTCTAGGTTGGTTATAGCTTTTCTTCCAAGGAGCAAGTGACTTTTAATTTCATGACTGCAGTCACCATCTGCAGTGATTTTGGAGCCCAGAAAAATAAAGTCAGCCACTGTTTCCATTGTTTCCCCATCTATTTGCCATGAAGTGATGGGACCGGATGCCATGCTCTTAGTTTTCTGAATGTTGAGTTTTAAGCCAACTTTTTCACTCTCCTCTTTCACTTTCATCAAGAAACTCTTTAGTTCTTCTTCGCTTTCTGCCATAAGGGTGGGGTCATTTTTGTACCTGAGGTTATTGATATTTCTCCCGGCAATCTTGATTCCACCTTGTGCTTCATCCAGCCTGGCATTTCGAATGATGTACTCTGCATATAAGTTAAATAAGCAGGGTGGCAATATACAACCTTGACGTACTCCTTTCCCTATTTGGAACCAGTCTGTTGTTCCATGTCCAGTTCTAACTGTTGCTTCTTGACCTGCATACAAATTTCTCAGGAGGCAGGTCAGGTGGTCTGGTATTCCCATCTCTTTAAGAATTTTCCAGTTTGTTGTGATCCACATAGTCAAAGGCTTTGGTGTAGTCAATGAAGCAGATGTTTTTCTGGAACTCTCTTGCTCTTTCGATGATCCAACGGGTGTTGGCAATTTAATCTCTGGTTCCTCTCTGCCTTTTCTAAATCCAGCTTGAACATCTGGAAGTTCACAGTTCACGTACTGTTGAAGCCTGGCTTGGAGAATTTTGAGCATTACTTTACTAGCATGTGAAATGAGTGCAATTGTGTGGTAGTTTGAACATTCTTTGGCATTGCCTTTCTTTGGGATTGGAATGAAAACGGACCTTTTCCAGTCCTGTGGCCACTGCAATAGCATTATGGTTATGTAATAAAATGTAATAAAAAAAAGAATGAGATGCATACTTAAGAATGTAGGGGTGAAATGTCATGAGGTCTGGGATTTGTTTTAAAATACTTCAACAAAGAAAATAGACAAAAGGATCAGATGATGCAACGTGGTAACATCTTGATTAACTGCTGAAACTGGATGTTGTGGTACTTGAGGTTCACTAAGCTATTTTCTCTAATTTTGTATTTTTGAAAATGTCTATAAAATGAAAAATCAAGTATTACATTGTTGACCACAAACTCTGGATAGAACATAACAAAATTACACCTTGTCTTTACACCCAGTAGGATATATTCTACTTCTTCTGTCAGATAGAATAAATTATTCTAACATTTTCTTATAAATGCAGTTGAAAGTAAAAGATATCTCTAACTGCAAATGAATGCGGCCCTCATCTCTTTATGATAAAGACATAAAGAATGTCTTGAGAACTTTCCTGATGGTGCAGTGGATAAGATCCCACCTGACAATGCAGGGTACACAGGTCTGATCCCTGGTCCAGGAAGATTCCACATGCTGAGGAGCAACCAAGCAGTGTGCCATAACTACGGAGCCTGAACTCTAGAGCCAGAGAGCCGCAACTACTGAAGCCCGAGTGCCTAGAGCCTGTCCTCCACAAGAGAAGCCACCACAATGAGAAGCCTGAGCACCACTAGGAAGAGTAAGTTCCACTCACCGCAACTAAAGAAAAGCCCACACAGCCACGACGACCCAGCACAGCCAAAAAAAAAAAAAAAGTCCTGAACATTTCTACCATCTTATCCAGGCATTGCATTTTCTTTCCATACAGAGGAAAGCTGTGGCTGTCCCACTCAGCTGCAGGCTCTTTTCACAGCATCTGCTCTAGGACGAAATGCTATTTTCACATGTAATTGCCACAGTGCTTATTTCTCTGCCAGGCTGGCCTGGGAGAAGCTTCTCACCTGCATTTTACACACCTTCTCCCTGCTTCATGGAGGACAGCTTCTCATCCCACCTTAGAATTACAATGCAGCTGGTTTTTAATTATCTTACGAGGTTCCTCCTCCTGCTCCTCATTACACCTGTGCAGAGCGAACTTCTTCTGTGATAAAGAGTATGAAGTCAAAAAGGAGGATTTGCCTTGCCAGAGTCACAGATTTTCACAGTCAATAAGCACACTAGCTTCCTTACCCAAGTTCACGCACCATCCCACACGTGTGCACGGGGAAAACAGATACGAAGACGCGCAATGACAGAAACAGAGAGACACTGCAAATATTCATTCTCCTTCATTAAAATGTTAAGTTACAAACATTTTGATTCATAAATAATCAAAGTGCATGGTGCCCCTCATCCTCTCTTGAAGCCAAATGTCCTGCCCTCCTAGCGCTTTCATCAACCCTCTCCAAAACCAGTATTTTACCCCAAAGAGGTTAAGTCTTCCCCAGTTCCCTGAGTTCACATTTATTTAATGCTACAGGCCCACCTAGCCCTGCCCAAGAAAAGGACCAGTCATTGTCCCAGGAGGGCAGAAAGGGCAGGGGGTGCACAATGTGGAAGGGAAGCGCTCCCAGGTGCAGGCAGCTCCTCCTGGGTGGGAGAAGCCAGGTTTTTAGTCTTAAAGGAATGATCTCCCTGTCAAAGAGAAGTTGATTTTGCAAAAGGCTAGAGTCGAAAGGAAGGTAGAACTGTCCTCTAGGCTCCTCCAGCAGACCCTCTGCAGACCCACGGTCCTGAGGCTCAGTTCAGGGCCCTCTGCCCCCATGGCAGGTGCACAGTTCACAGTGTTCCGTAGACGCTGACTTTGACCAGAGAGATGCTCTCCATGTACTGGTTCCGGCCTTTCTCATACAGGACGTAGAGCTGTGGGGCCTCATCCTTCCCACCCACATTGCCTTCCAGGGTGGTCAGCGATGAGTAGCCACTGGGCCCCGGCCACAGCTGGACCGTCTCCTTCCTCCAGGAGGTACCATTGCTGAAGCTCCAGCGCAGGGTCAGGTTTACTCCTGGGAACAGCAGCAGAGTCAGGGAGATGAAGGGCTTCCCTCCTGGACAAGGCGGCCTTTCGGTCACAGGGGCTCCCCTGCCCACCCCACACCACCTGGCATATACTCACGGAACTCTGGATGGGCTGGGTTGGAGAAGAAGACAATGCCAGAGCTGGTGGCTACAGCCCCTGCAGCTACCACAGGGTCCACGAGCTCCGTGTCAAAGGTCACATCCCGAGGCCTCAGGGTGTCACATGCGTCGTAGCTGCGGAGGATGATGCGGCAATGGCAGTGGTAGTTGTTTTGGTTCCGCGCGTTGATGACGACTGAGCCATCGGGGAGCTCGTAGGGCTGAGTGGAGGAGAGGGCTTCAGGAAGACCCAGGGCAGGGGCAGGGCCCAGGGCCCCATCCCTGAGGGAGCAAGGCTGGCTGGCACAGAGCTGGGCAGCCAGACCCGGGGTCTGAGTAAAATGGGCCTCTGGAGGGCAGAGCAGGTCGGGCGGGTGGGGAACAGGTGGAATCCTCACCTGGCACTCATCCGGGTTGAAGTCATTTTCCCGCTTGGGCTGGCCGTAGGGGATGCCGCTGACCCCACCTCCGTAGCGCCAGGAGACGCCGTGATCATCGCTGAGCAGGCAGAAAACCCCATCCCACTCCAGCGTTCCGTGGCCACACACGATAAGTCGGCCCTTCCGAGGCTCCCGCTGTTTCTGTGGGGAAAGGATCGGGATGCTGCAGACGGAGACACTGAGGAGGCTCAGAGGCAGGGAAGGGGGACCCCTCACCTAAGTTTGAGGATACACCCAGTCCCCTTCCGTTCTGTCCTTGCTGTGGGTCCTGCAAGCCTTGCAAACACCCACTGACTGAATTTAGCTTTTTGGCAGAATAAACTCCTTGGGGGCATACAGGGTATACTCTGGACAGGCTGTGCAAAGGACAAGGAGGCCTAGCCACAGGCATCAGATGGGAGCTTAAACCCAACCTGTGTTCATGCACCAAGCTGTGGCCCATGGCACAGGCTTGTGTCTGCCCAAATGAAGGAGTTTTTTTCCCTAATCTGCATGGGGTTTTCTAATTTTTTTCTAATCTGTACATGGATTCAGTTCAGTTGTTTAGTCATGTCCGACTCTCTGTGAGTCTGTGGACTGCAGCATGCCAGGGTTCATGGATTGTTACATGGTTTGGGGCAGCCCTGTGGACAACCCCCAGATGGAATGCCACTGGCAAAATTCCACCTTCCCTGGGTAGAACGTTCTTCCCAGGATGTCCCTTTCTTCCACGGAATCCCATCTAAGACAGAAAAATCTGACTTCACAGGATCTTGTCTTTGCAAAGGAGTCCGTTATGGGGCAGACTCTCTACAAGGCAGCTCCTTCCACCCATCTCAGGACAGAGACCTGAATGCCAGAGCCCGGTCCTGGGGCAAACATCTCGGTGCCTATATCCAGGGAGAGGTTCCGCGGTGAGCTCCAGGAAACACCATCATCCTTACTCCACACCAGCATGGTAGAGGCCACCTGGCAGCCAGCCTTATGAGCACAGAGGGAGTAGAAAAGGAAGACCACGCCTGTCGTCGTGTCGCTCACCACTGCCCCCAAGTTCAGCCCATCTGGGGTCTCCCCATCATCCACAATGAAAGCTGTCGGAGACCATGTGCTGCCTAAAGAAAAAAAGGAAGAGACCCAGGGTAAGCACTTTGAAGGTGCTCTTTCCACCACTCCCTGCCATTTTCACCTCCTGGCTAGGGACCCAAGGCTTTATGATGGCCCCGAGGCCTACAAGACCTGCCCTTCCTTACCTCTCTGACCTACCTTTGTTCACTCCATCCAGCCACACAAACTCCTCATTCATTGAATATTTCCCTCCCTCCTTGGGGCATCTAAGCTGTTACACTGCTTAGCATGCTCTTTCTCAAGGCTCACTCACCTCCTCTGAGTCTGCTAAAAGATCATGTACTTAACATTGCAGTCAGACTCTAGCACTCTCCTTATCTCTTGCCCTATTTTGGTTTTTTTCCACTGTATTTATTACCTCTTAACACAAAAAATACATTTAGTTATTTATTATGTATATTGTCTGTCTCCCCATTCCCTATCCCATGAAGGCAAGGATTTTTGCTCTGTTTTGTTCATAACTGTATTCACAGAACCTAGAACAATGCCAAGTATATAGTAAGTGTTCAATAAATGTTTGAATGTATGCTCAACTCCTTGGTGATACTAGTTTCCAGATCACTGCCCTGACACCTTCCCTCCTTTAGGTTCTCTCTACTTCTCAGGGATCCAGCAGCCCTAGGCCCCTAAAGGCAGGTCAAGCTCCCCACCCATCCAACCTCTCGTGACCCAGTCATCTTTATACCCTGGTCCATAGACCTCCGCAGAGCTATGAATTTAGCTCCTTTATCCGATGTCGACATTTTTCTGGCCTCAGCAAAGGCAAGGAGAGTGCCCCGAGGAGTGGTGGTGATGAGCGGGATTCGGAAAGTGTCCACGGAGCCGATTTGCTTCCCACTCACCCACAGAAGTTGTTCCATGGTCACAAGTGGATGAACCTAGGAAGAGGAAGGGTCAACAGAACAAAGGTGACTTTGGGTTTTAGAGTGAATGAAGAGAGGCTTGGAGTCAGATTTCTCTGGGAGAGGCTGAGTGATGGGGATCCGGTGTGCGAGCTGGAGTCCCAGAACTAAGGGGAACCCGAGGAGAGTTTAGAGTGAAACTGGTGGCTCAGAGCTAGGAAGGGGCTACGAGGGGAGAATGAGCCCTCAGGGACAGGGAGACCTCAAATGGGGAAGAAGCCTGAAAGAGGAGACTCA
The DNA here is from genome assembly GCF_032452875.1 of Bos javanicus. Lineage (NCBI taxonomy): Eukaryota > Metazoa > Chordata > Mammalia > Artiodactyla > Bovidae > Bos > Bos javanicus. Next base: position 27,433,699 of record NC_083890.1, on the reverse strand, counting down.
GAGGGAAAGAGGACAAGGACCCAGAGAGGGAAAAGGACTAGGAAAGGAGGAAACGGGGTCGCAGGGTTCCTTGGAGGAGAAAGCGATCAGCAGCCCCGTCCCGACGGGGACAACCGGGCACAGATAGCCCGCGTGGGTCGGGGACGGAGCTATGCGAATGGGGACCCACCAGACTGAAGTCATCCTTTGCTCCGGCCCCGACTCCTGCAGGAGACATTAGCATGAAGATCGCGGAAAATATCTGAACCCTACAGATTCCCCATAATCGCAGCATTCGCGGTCTCCTGAGTTTGCCCAAGGACACTATACCGGGTCCCTCTTCAGTCATCTCTCCCTCGCGGCGGTCACGACCCTGGCCCCCAGGACTCGGACGCGGGTTGGAATCGATCAACTAACCCCGGCCCTTTAAACGCTCAGATGTATACCCCAAACCCGGCCCACACCCAGCCGCCTAGCCGCGCTTCCGCGACTCTTAACTGGTCCTCACAGGACTCTGCACGTGACCTTCAGCGCTTCAGAGCCACTTCTTCCAATTGGCCATCTTTGAAGCCCCGGGGCGCGTGACCCGGGCGGAAACCGTATTGGATGGGGTGAAGAAGGGGGCTGGCATTACTCAGCAGAAACCTTTTGATTGGTCAAGGGATCTACGTTACGTCATGGGGGCGGGACCTACTTTAAAGAGCCGGCGAGGTTAAAAAGGCTGCATGTAATCATGGATGAAATAAAAGTCCGAGAATTTTTGAGAAAACAAAATAGCAATTTTTTAATAAAATCTTTTTACTACAAAAGCGTGATCTGGAAGGCGGGGAGGCTGTACAGGCGGGAGACAGTCCAGGATCAGGGCTGCATCTCTCACTTCTTCCTCTTCTTGTCTCCCGGGGTCCCCTTGTTCTTCTTGCCAAGAATCTTCAGAAGGCTCTTGGACATGTAGTAGGGCCGGTCTGCTGAGCCATCATTCCGCTCCAAGTCTTCCACTAAGGCGCGACAGAGACCGTAAGAGCGAACCTTTGGGAACCAACCCCACTACCCGGGAAAATGAGGGACTAAGAGACAGCTGCCTGGTTTCCAGACTGCACCACCACCGGCTGGTTTGGGGCGCAGTTTTTGTAACCTATGTAATCGTGTCCTCATCTGCAAAGTAGGGTGAACGATACTATATTTCATAGCGTGATAAGGGTTAACGGAAAAAATATATGTCAGTTGCTTGACAGAGAGCCTGCTACACAGGAAACTCTGAATAAACGCCTACAGTATGGTAAGGAACTCCCCACTCACTACAGCCACCTGCTGGGAAGTCTCCTGGGGCTAATTTCTCCCCTAGTTTTTCTCGGGAAGATACCAGAGGCCTCTGCCCTAGAATGCCCCTTCTTGGGAGAGCCCAGGAACCTGGGAGCTCATTCCCTCCATTCTTCCCAAACACCTGCCCTGAGGATGTTAGAAGAGGCTCTGGCTCCTATAACTCACAAAGTCGCTGTTTCTAGAAGCACCACATCTCCTAAAGAGCCTGAACGATCTTTTAAGCTGAGGAGAGGAGGTGGAGGGGCTGTCTTGTCACTCACAGAAACAGAGGAAGAGAGTGTCCACACACATTCCAAAAACACTGAAGAAGCCGCTGGCGATGAGGTAGGCCCCTAGGATGGAGACCTGGAAGACACAAGGCTCCCGATAGTGTTCCTTTGGAGAGTTGGAGAATGAAGTGGCTTCGGGGTGGAGGGGTGGGAGGATGAGAAGGTATGGAGTGGGGGTGGGGGTGGGAACGTGTCACTCACCATGATGGGCAGCCAGTAATAGTTGAGTTGAGGATTCTCAAAGGTTTTACCCAGACTAGGGATGCGACCCGTGAAGAAAAAGAAGGACAGGACCCCTATGGGAGAAATCTGGACGTCACTATCACTCCTCTGAGGACACCTCTTAAACTGTCCAGCACCCCTGTCCTCTGTCCCTGTAACTCCCTTCCCTGGTCCTTACCGACACCTCCAACCACCAGCAGCTTCCCAAAGAACAGTAGCAGGTCTGTGACTTTGTCCAGGACGACCACCCTGTATAAGGTGTTGGAATAGGTTGGGGATAAGAGGCCTGCCTGGGCTGGGAATAGAACTAGCTGCATAATTTGCTGTGATAGATGCAAAATGAAAGCTGTTCACATTTCAAGATGGAGGTAGCAGAGATTAAACCAAGCTCAAGGCCCTTCTGAGCACAGCACACTTGTGGATGGGAGATGACAGGGGTGGGGTGGGGGGTAGGGTGGTGTCAGCCTGACCTGACAATGTTCCGCATGAGCAGCATGAAGGCGTTTTTGGCTGAGACACAGAAGTTCTTCCCGTAGATGGCAATCTGGGTGAGGTGGCAATTTCAGAGTTAGCTGTGGTGAGCTCACCTGGGCCAGGGCGGGAGGTCAGGGTCAGGAGTGCCCAGAGCAAGGGGTTGCTCATACAGTGCACTCACCATGATGTATGCATTGCGGTTCAGGAACTTGATGAACTTTTCCAAACACCAGAGGCAGCACTTGAAGCAGCACAGGATACAGCGAGTCAATGGGTTCTGGGCTCCTGGGGGTAAGAAAGGCTCATGTTTGGTCACTGGCCCCTGATAGGCGCTCCTGCCCCATCAGGGATACAGCTGATTAGCCCAGTCTCGGCCAGCCCCCAGCCTCTGCTCACCTCTCAATTTGTGGTCAATGTATTCCAGGATGACCCGAGCTATCTGCACCAGGGTCAGGATGAGGGCTCCAAAGGCTAGTGATCCCGTGTGGTAACTGCAGGGAATTGGTGGTCAGAGGCAGCCCCAGGACCCCTGGGCTTCCTAGGTTCACAATTCCCATTCCTCTGCCCTGGACTTACCGGAGTGTGCGCAGGAAAGCAGAGCCCAGGGGAAAGGTAGGGATGTCCCGGGGCTTGTGGAAGGCCCAGTAAAAGGAAGCAAAGGCCCCAGCCAGGACACACTGGCCCAGGGCCAGTACCCAGTTGATGGTCCAGAATAGCCCCAGAACTGCATAGATTTGCAAGTTGAAGAGAGAACGCTGTGCCAGGCCTGTGGACTGGTAGCCCTGGAAGACGCACATCAGCCCGGGACAAGAGGAGTTCACTTGCTCCTGTGGAGAACAGCAGAGGATGGAAACAGCCTTCCCAGAGCTGGGGAAGCCCGTTCTTTCCAGGAGATTTATCTCTGGGTTCAGACAGGGTTCAGCTTGCCTATTGTGTGAGCATAATTTGCTTCCTTCAGTCTCCAGTCTCTGCAATAGCACAAGAGCTCCCAGGCTGTGCTGCTGTTGCGGCTTAGTTGTGTGTGGCTCTGTGACCTCATGGACTGTAGCCCACCAGGCTCCTCTGTCCCTGGGATTTCCCAGGCACAAATACTGGAGTGGATTGCCTTTTCCTACTCCAGGGAATCTTCCTGACCCAGAGATTGAATGCTTGTCCCTTGTATCTTGTGTGTTGGCAGGCAGCTTCTTTACCACTGCGCCACCTGAGAAGCCCTGTTGTTGTAACCAAGCCTTAATGGTATGGAAGCAGTGTTACCAGTGCCTAGCTCTCCCTTGGACTCCATCAGCTGTCCTCTTCCAAAGCAGCCTCTGCAACTTCAACCAAAACACTGTCTAGCAAAGTTGAACAGACTGGGTACCAGATGATACTAAGGAATTGTTCATTTTGCTTGGTGTGATAATGGTGTAATGGTTATGCTTTTTAAAAGTCCTTATCTGTTGAGATCCATCCTGATATATTTATTGATGAAATGGCACAGTGTTCAGAATTTGCCTCTTAAAGCTCCAGGAAAAAAAAAAAATTGCAGGGGGTTGGGGAATGGGTGGGGAGACAGAAAAAGAACAGAAAGCTGAAGGTTATGGAATCTGAGTATGGGGATTCTCCATGTTTGTGTGTATCTGCAAATGTCTCTAATAAAAAGTAAAAAACACAGACTTGTCTCCTAAAGCAAAGGTCCTAAAGTGGGACCTACTAAACTGCACATTAAAGGAAACTGTTGAAAAATGAAAAAAAAAAAAAAAAAAAACCTACTGAATGGGAGGAAATATTTGCAAATGACATGATCAATAAGGGATTAATAGCCAACATATAAAAACAGCTCATACAACTCAACATAAAAAAGAAAAGCAAACACACACACCTGATTTAAAAATGGGCAGAAGAACTGAACAGACATTTTTCCAAAGAAATGTGGATGGGCACCAGGCACATGAAAAGATACTCGACATTGCTAATCGTCAGGGAACTACAAATCAAAACCACAATGAGATATCACGTCATACCTGTCGCAATGGCTGTCATCAAAAAGAATACAACAGATGTTGGCAAGGATATGGAGAAAAGGAAACCCTTGTACACTGTTGATGGGAATGTAAGTTGGTTCAGTCACTGTGGGAAATTTCTCAAAAAGCTAAAAATAGAACTACCATTATGACCCAGGAATTTCACTTCTGGATATATACTACCCCTCAAAAAAAAACAAAAAACAAACAACCCACTAATTGGAAAAGATCCATGCTCTCCCAATGTTCATAACAGCATTATTTTCATTTGCCAAGGTGTGGAAGCAACCTAAATGTCCATCAACAGATGAATGGACAAAGATATGGTGTATATCAATATATACAATGAACTACTACCCTGCCATAAACAGGAACATTTGCAGCAACATGGATGACTTGGAGGATGTTATGCTAAGTGAAATAGTCAGAGAAGGACAAATACTGTATGATATCACTTATATGTGGAAACTAAAAAATACAACCAACTAGTGAATATAACAAAAAAGATGCAGACTCATAGAGGACAAATTAGTGGTTACCAGTGGGGAGAGGGGAGCTGGATGGGGCAATATAACTACTTGGTATAAGATAAGCTACAAGGATATATTTACAGCATGGGGAATATAGCCAGTGTTTCATAATAACTGTAAAATGGGTGTGCCTTTTAAAAACTGTGAGTCATTATGCTATACACTTGTAACTTATATAATATTGTACATTACACTTAAAAAAATCAAACAAATTTCTCTTTCCACGGGACTTTCCTGGCAGTCCAGTGGTTAAGGCTCCATCCTTTCACTGCAAGGGCTTGGGTTCTATCCCTTGTCAGGGAACTAAGATCCCACATGCCACGTGATGCAGCCAAAAAAAATACCAAACCCAAATGTTTTTCCATAAAATGTGACAAAAGTCTTGATAACTGTTGAAACTGATTGTATGTTTGAAATTTTATAACAAGAGGGAAACTACTTTCCACTTTTTATGTAATTGTGGGTTTGTGTCTGTTGCCCCCGCTAGGTCCTAAGCAAGTTGAAAGCAACAACTGCTTCATCTGGGGCTTTGTATAAGCAGTGCCTGGATCCTCCTTAAGTGGTCTCCCTCTCCTTTTTCAATGTGCGGCAAATGTCTGTGGGCAGGCTTCCCTGGTGGCTCAGGGGTAAAGAATCTGCTTGCCAATGCAGTAGACACAAGTTCCATCCCTGGGTTGGGAAGATCCCCTGGAGAAGGAAATGGCAACCCACTCCAGTATTCTTACCTGGGAAATTCCATGGATAGAACAGCCTGGTGGGCTACAGTCCATGGGGTCGCAAAGAGTGGGACACAACTGAGCAACTAAACAATGCCTGTGGGCACAGCCCATGGTCCCAGCTCTGATGCAGTGGCCACACGAAAGCTTTGACACTAAATGCCCAGCAGTCCAGCCCCAACTCCCTGGGAAGCTCACAGAGGAGAATTTGGGGAAGTAGTTTCTCTCCCGGGCACCCAGGGAACCCACCTGCCTGTTGCCTAGAACAGTGTGTTCTGAGGAAGACTAAAATAACCTAAACAAAACCTACCTACAGACACCAGCTCTTATCAGGTGCCAGCCATTATACTAGGCATTTTCATGTACCCAGTGTCCTTTCTCGGCTACCCTGAAGCACAGATATTAAGATTATCTCCATTTTACAGGTAAGTGAAGTGAGACAGAAAGGATGAAATGGTCAATGTTCCTCTGGGCAGAGAAGCATCCTGAGGAGGGAAGGCGATGCTGGGATCTTCCTGCCCCAAGGCCTGGCGGCACAGCATGCCTCCTCTTCCAGCACAAGGGGCAGGGGGAGGTGCTCCGTGGGAGATCTGGAGTCTGCTAGGGGCCTGCTGTGTGACCCTGGGTGAGCCCCTTGCCCCCTCTGGTCCTGTCTCCTCTGCACAATGAGGGATTTGGACCACTTGACCTTCAAGGTCCCCTCAGCCCTCTTGACGCCCTCCACGACACCCCCAGATCCTCACCATGGGGTCGCATGATGTATTCATGGGCACTTTCTCACAGCCGGGCAAACTACTGTTGGGCGCCCAGAACACGTACTGGGGTTGCCCCGATGTGGCCAGGAATCCAGAGGGGAGTCAAAGAAAGCAGGGTGATGGGGGACCTCCACAGATTCCCCTCCCCTCCTCAGCCACCCCTTCCCAGGCGTTTGAGCAGCTTGCTCACTGCACAGAGGGGCTGAAATTCAGCCTGTGCCTGCTCTTTCACAGCAGGGCTGTGTCTGCTGGGCAGAAGGGGTGCCTTCTTCCGATGGCACTAGTATTGCCCTGCCCCCCACCCCCAAGGGCTTCAGGAGGGGTGAGCCACGTGGGCAAAGGATACAGAGCGATTATAGCCCAGTAGGCAATGCAGACAAGCAGGAGGGCGAAGGTGACCAGCGGGTAGAACATGGTGGACATTATGTATCCTACAGCCCTGCAAGGGAGATGAGAGCAGTCCATCAGTGAGGCTACCCCACGACCCCCACCACCCTCTCTTGGGGTTGACCCCGGCATAGGCCACACCTCTGCCCTCTCTGGGGCCTGCCCCATACCCCTAAGACTGGGCACACGGTAGGTGTTCACTGGAAGAACTGAATTGAATAAATCAGCCTCAAGAGAACTTTAGAGGAAACTAGAGTCACAGATGAAGAAGGCAACGGTACCCCGCTCCAGTACTCTTGCCTGGAAAATCCCATGGACGGAGGAGCCTGGTGGGCTGCAGTCCATGGGGTCGCTAAGTCAGACATGACTGAGAGACTTCACTTTCACTTTTCACTTGTTAATCACCATGTTATGCTATCCCCTTTCCTCCACTGCCCTGCCACCTTTCCAGCGCTCCCTTTTCAGGCCCGCCCCTTTGCCCTCTGCCCTTTCTCCTTCCCAGGCAGGCCTGACCTGCTGGCCTCCTTCAGGAGGGCGATGGCGATGCAAATCCGCTGCCGCAGGAAGATGAGCATCAGCAGCAGGACGCCTTCGAGCACAGCCAGTATGATCACTGAGGGCAGACAGGGGACAGAGGGGCCTGGGTCAGGGCCAGGGCAGCTTTTGGGCAGCCAGTGGTTCACGGTAGGCAGGGCACTCACAGGCGGCTAGCCAGGTCTCCTGAACGTTTCTGTAGGCACTGAGGTTGGTGGTGAAGCCCAGCTGGGAGATGGAGGCACCCTTGTCCCGCAGCACGCGGTATTCTTCCCAGCAGTGGTAGATGCCATACGCCAGCACGCCCAGCACCCCTATGATCAGCACAAACACCAGGGGCCCGGCCACCAGCCGTAGAAGCAGGATAAACAGCAGGCTCAGAACCAAAGCCAGGCCTAGTGCACTGTGGACAGGGAAACATAAGTGAGGGTCACCCCACATTGCTCGTATCTTTCCCTGTGCAAAGGCCCACAGATGTCTTTCCTCAAACCCCTAATGTCTCCATCAGAACCACTTTACCTCCACCCCCTTTTTCTTATAAATCCTGTTGGATTTGGGATCCATTCAGACCTCTGGCTCCTCCTCCCCTGCCCAAAGATCCTGTTTCAGATGGTGGTCTAGGGGACAGAGAGGCACAGTGGGGAGAGAAGAAGGACGAGAGGGCAGAGGAACCTGGTGACTCACATAAGAATCCAATACCAGGACTGGGCAAAATCTTCAAAGATCTTGACACTGATGTCACGGGCATTGAGGCTGTCGAGAAGACCACTATTGGAGAGAGACAGAGTCAGATGGGGCTCTGAGTGGGAAAGGGGGGTGGGACAGAGGTGGAAGGGCAAGGGATTGCCCACCTGATGCTCTGGGAGATGGATGTGTTGGAGATCCCTGGGAGCTCAGGCACCGTACTATTGGTCCATGGGAAACAGCGCCCCAGAGCTGGAGGGAGAGAACCGGGGTGGGGGGGTCCCACAGAGCTGACTTCAAAGTCTCTGGCCGCCCCCAGACCTCCACCCCTGAACTGCTGCTAGGACAGGGTAGAGAAGGGCTCTGCACCCTGCAGAGGGCAGTTCTTGACTCCACAGCAGAAAGGGGCTCCTGCCCCAAGGAGCCCAGTCTGGCTGCCTTCACTGTCTCTTCATGCCCCTTCCTCCATGCCCTGCCACTGCCTGGGTTAGACCCTCCTGCCTCTTGCAGCACCTCCACGCCCACCCCTGCCACCCTTCAATTCAACCTCTGCTAGAGTGCCTGGGAGACACGGCACAGCCGGGACCTGGCATTCCAGGCTCAAGGTCACTGCTAGACGCCCTACCCTGGAGAGTGCCCACGCTTGACGTTCAGGCTGAGTCTCCATCGTCTGAGCCCAGCCCCTTTCCCCTCCCCTCTGTACCTTCTCTCTCCCTCCTCTAGAAATTCCATCCATTATGCCCCATTCAGCTCCATCTTCATCTCCCCTCCTCCAGGAAGCCTTCTCACCCCGCCCCTACCCCTCTCCCCTGGCACCTGTTATGTGCCTACAAAGCCATTTATCACCACCCTCACAACAGCTTTGTCATGCTTGCTTTGGCATTTACATTCTAAAGATAAGAAAACAAGGTTCAGAGAGGCTGAGCCATTTACCTAAGACCACACACACACAAGTGCTAGAACTTAAAGCCAGATCTATCTGATTCTGGAGCACTCATTTGGAAATACTTCCTATTGCACACATTGAGAGTTGGATATCCTTTCTTATGCTATAGTTTAAAAAAAATTTTTTTTCCTATACTTTCCATGAGGTTTGCAGGATCTTAGCTCCCTGGCCAGGGAGCCAACCCGTGGCCCCTCCAGTGGAAACACAGAGCCCTAACCATTGGACCACCAGGGAATTCCCCTCAGTTTTCTTTTTTTTTTCCTGTTAAAAATAACATTCACTATTGGGAAAAAAAAATCAACCATGATCCTATCATCAGACACAGTCCCTTTAACATGTGGGTGAACGTCCTTCCAGTCTGTTCCTGTGCCTGCATATAAATGCACATGTGCACATTCACCCATGTATGTTCTCGTGGGAATCTCATGCAATTGCTTTGTGAATACCTCTGATCTCAGCACCTAGGAAGCAGTTTTCATCTTCACTTCATCTGTCCCTGGAGTCTGGCATGCAGCAGGTGCATAATAAGCACTGGTGATCTGACTCCAGGATGATCAGCAGAGGAAAAAAAGCAAAGACCTGATGCCTGTTCCTATTTTGTTACAGAGTAGCTGTGTGACTTGACTCTCTGAGTCTGGTTTCCTCAAAAACCTAGGACTGGATGTTGTCTGAGAGAGGAATGTGGCTTCTCACCTGGAGTGGAAGGCAGGAGGAAACTGGGGCAGAGCTCCTGTTGCAGGCTTTGGAGTACTTGCTGGAGAGGGGTGGGGAGGCAGACAGACACACAGACACAGAGCAGGATGAAGGAAGGAGTCATCCCCTTTCTCCCACCATGATCATCTCCCCCTCCCCCTCCCATCTTCCCTTATTATGGACACTCCCTGGTGACAGCAGTGATGTTGGGGGCAGCGCTCACCATGTTCCCAGGCACCCCTGGCAGACAGAAATTCCTATTTGCTGCGTAGAAGACCTGTTCGACCGTCTGTGAGAACTGTCCTGGTTCCACGGTCCATGAGGCCTCTGGGCAGGAGGATACACACACCTGGGGGCAGAAAGCATGCTGAGGGGCTGGTACCCAGACCCTGGGGGGAGGTCAGGGGACAGACGCAGGCCCCAGACTCTGACCTGGGGCGTGGGGCACTTCAGGCCATTCTGGGCGATTGCGATGATGTTAGTGTTTAGGACGCAGCTGAAGATGTTGAAGTATAGGAGATATGGTTTCTGTCTGTAGGAGAGAATGAAACATGCATCAGCGCTTGGTCAAGCTCAGGGAGAGAGAAGGACTGCCAGGGCTGTACCTCCAGATGTGGCCAGTGTGACCCAGACACACACCACCCAGCTCCTGACCCCAGGAAGCTCAGGGATGTACCTCCAGATGTGGCCAGTGTGACCCAGACACGCACCTCCCAGCTGGGGAGGTGTGGGAGACACCCGAGAGTTTCCCAAAGGAACTCAGCATTGCCACTGCTAACAGATGGTTAAGAGCTTGAACTCTGGAGCCAGATCATCACCCAACTTTATGACCCTAACCACTCACCACCTCATTTCCATCAGATGTGAAATGATAGTACCTGCCTCACAAGGTTGAAATGAGTTTGTGTGTGTAAAGTACACTGCCTGCCTGGAACACAGTCAATGCCATATGAATGTTAGTGTTGTTGTTTTTTTTTAATATTTATATATTTATTTATTTGGCTGTGCTGGATCTTCATTGCAGTTATACAGGTTTGTGGCTGTGATTGTGGCATGTGAATTCTTAGCTGTGGCATGTGGGATCTGGTTTCCCGACCAGGGATCAAAACTCAGCCCCCTGCATTGAGAGCATGGAGTCTTAGCCACTGGATCACCAGGGAAGTTCCAGCAGCTTCACTATGTATCAAGCGTCTCCTGTATGCTGGGACTGATAGTGTTGCTTCTGGAATCATCTTTGTGTTTCAGAAGAGGAACTCCAAGTTCAGAGAGGTTGAGTCTCTTGCCAGAGATCACAGACCAGAACTTAGTGCAGCTGGAGATGAAAATGCCCGTCTCTGAACTCCCGTCTCTGAACTCTAAAACCCACGCACTCAACCATGACTCTGCTACTGCTACTGCTAAGTCACTTCACTCATGTCTGACTCTGTGCGACCCCATAGACGGCAGCCCACCAGGCTCCCCCGTCCCTGGGATTCTCCAGGCAAGAACACTGGAGTGGGTTGCCATTTCCTTCTCCAATGCATGAAAGTGAAAAGTGAAAGTGAAGTCGCTCAGTCGTGTCCGACTCTTCGAGATCCCATGGACTGCAGCCTACCAGGCTCCTCCGTCCATGGGATTTTCCAGGCAAGAGTACTGGAGTGGGGTGCCATTGCCTTCTCCGAACCATGACTCTGCTGCCTCCCAATTCTGGGCATCTGGGAAGCCACTGGCCAGCAGTGGGGGCTGTTCTACATGGTGAGATTCAGGGAAGCTGAGGTGGAGTGGTCCCCTGTCCGTCTCCTGTTGCACCTCCCTCCTGCCCTCTTTTCTGTCTTCTTACTCACTTGTTTTCCCCGATCCCGCAATAGGCCCCCGTGGAGTTCCTGGGGTAGAGGACTTGTTTGGGGTCTCCGTACACCCAGGCTGCAGATAGAGACATGCAGATACATCACCAGGAGCGGGGCACACGGACTTAAGAGGGAACAGCCATGGAATGGTCCCTCCCTGGGACAGTAATGTCCCCCAGCCACTGCCCCAGCTCTGCCCAGCCAGAAACTCACCCAAGATCCCCACGGCGATGTAACCCAGAATGAAAAGGAAGAAGAGCACACAGCAGATGATATCTGTGCAGCTCCTGGGGGAGAAATGAGGGAGACACCTGGAGAGGGTGTGCTGGGGTAGGGGGAGCATGATCTGGAGGAGTCATGCTTTGGAGAGTTGGGGGGATGCTAGAAAGTAGGCATGGGTAGGTTTCATTTTACAACCTTTTTTTTTTTTTTTTTAAGAAAAATCTTTTCCTGGATGGGTAAACTTTCTTCTGAGTTTTAACACAGGAAAGGGCACAATTCAGAAGTGCTCAGCTGGGTGAGTCTTCCCAAAGGACACTTGCCCATGTAGCCAGCTCCCAGCTGAAGACACAGAATATCACCAGCAGCCCAGAAGGCCCCTTGGGCCCCTCCACCCATGACAGTTTCCCCAGGGCCACCACTCTCCTGGGGCAGGAGTTTTTCCTCCGACAAGTTTCTTAACAATATTCCAGTATATAAAAGCAAAACCAAGACCCTGTCCACCCCCCTGCCCCCACCAGCACAGTGCCCAGAACTTACCTGTTCCTGATGGGGCCTCGAAAGGAGGGGTCATATTTGGCTGGTTTCCCTGAAGGGCAGGGGGAGGAGTGTGGGGAGTAAGATATTGAGAGGCATCTCTTTCCCCCAATTTCTAGTCTCTCCAAACCCCTTCCCACAGCAGGATCTACCCTAAGCCCTGTCCTAGGGCACTCAGGAATTTGGAGGGAGAAAGAGAGGGGCAGGGCTGGCAGGAGGGGAGAGCAGAGAACAGGGAGGGTGGGATCCAGGCTTGCTCAGCAACTTTGCTGCTCCCGGTGAACTCCAACCAGGAGGCCTTGGAGGTAGGGGGGAAGGGCGGCCTTTTATGGGTCATTTATGCTCACACCTCAAGGCTCTTCACCTCCTTCCTCCACCCTGGTTCCTTTCTCCCAAGTCTCTTCTCTGGCTGGGACGTGGGATTCTGTGTTCAATCATCTCAGTCGCTCTCACATCCCAGTCCTCATCACTTCCCCTCTCTGTACCCCCACTCAGGGTGGGCACAGTCCCTCCCACGTTTGCCCCAGCCCTTCCTTCCACTCTCTGGCCCCAGGCTGTGGGGAAAGAAGCTGGAGCCAAAGGCATCAATTCCTGTAGGACCTGGAGAGGGAGGAGACCCACCCCCAGCTGCTGTAGACCTCCTGCCCTGAAGGGACCTTAGTCCCCAGCTGCCGCCAGTCTCCTCTCCGGGGGAGCGGTCAGGCTGACACCTGAGCCGGCAGTTGAGATTGCTGTGGCCACAAGTCCTGTTCCTGGTCCTCCCTGAGTACACACGGGGAGGAGGTGGGGCCAGGCCGCCAGGGTCCCATGTGGGACACAGGGGTGGGTGAGAATCTGGGAAGGGGTGTGGCCCCTTCTCCCAGGTGCCCTGGACTCTGTCCCTCCGTGGTTCTGGGACATGATGTCAATGATTGACCCAAAACCTCTCCAGGAAGTCTGTGGGGCGTCCCCACTGCTCCCTCCCCTACCTCCCTTCTGACCAAGCCTTGCCTCGGGGAGGTCCCTCCCTTGGGGTTCCCTCCTTTTCAGACCAGGGCAGGCCCCTGAACCCCAAGGACTCTCTGCAGGCAGGCCCTCAGCCCTCACTGCACACAGGGATCCCAGAAGCTGGTCCCCGTTTCCTCTCCCTGCAGATTTCCCCACCCTGCCCCCACACTAATCCTTGGGACCCCTGGGGCAGGCTCCCAGCCTTTGTTCCTCACAGACACTCTGGAGACAAGCGGCCTCCTTCCTCCCCAGGCCTTACCCTTCACAGGAACCCCAGCAGGCCGCTGCCTCTTTCCTCTGGGCTCCCTCCTAATAGGGATCCTGGAGGCAGGCCCCCAGCCCCCTCTCCACCAACATCTGCAGCTCCAACTCCTTACAGGGGCCCTCAGCAGAACCCACTCCCCCTGCCATTCCTCACAGACCCTGGCAGGCAGACCCCAACACCTTTCCCCTCTCGGAGACTCGAGTCCCGGCTGAAACTCCCCCTCTTCTTGGGGACCCCAGCTGTTCCTCCCCACAGCAGCACAGAGCCTGGCTCACTCCTCCAGCCCCTCAACTCCTTCCCCTGCTCAGGACCCTGACCCTGACTCCTTCAGGCTTCATTTCCGAGGGCCCTGCTCCGAGGGAGCCCCGGAATCCAGGCGTGACATTACCCTCTGCTCCCAGGGACTCCAGCCTCCCTCCTCATGGAGATCACAGCTTCACTGCTCAAAGGCTCCCAGCAATGGTCCCGTCCCTGAACCCCATACTCCTCCAAGAACCCTGACGCTATCTCCTTTCTTCCATCATCTGTTTCCTGGGTCGTCCCCTTGGGGACCACGACTGCCCTCAGCTCCTCTCCTTGGGGTCAACCCAGCCACCATTTCCAGAGCAGGCCTCCCCTCCCTGACCGGCTCCGGGCCCCTACCCCAGCCTCACCGCCCCCAGCCCTCCGCCTCACCGTAGGCCTCCTTGTCCTGGTCCTGTTTTCCCCCCATGGCTCAGTCTCCCGGAGTGATTGGAGCCCGGGAGACCTGGCGGCTCACCTGCCACCAGCCCCGCCCTCTGCACACGTCACAGCCCCTCCCCTGCCTGTGGTCCCCGACACACTTGAGTTCCTCCTGGACTCAGCTGAGCGCTGAAGCTGGAGTGCAGGAAGGAAAGCCTGGGATGTGGGTCAGGTCAGGGCTCAGAGACCATGGCCTGAGGAACTCACACACTCTTAAGAAAATCCTTTAGAATTCTGTAAACTACTTCCAACTGTAATAGTCACACCCACGCCCTCCTACCGGAAATGTGGAGATGAGACCTACCCTAGACTCTGCCCCACAGAATTCCCCACAACCGTCCCCTGGAGGGCTATCCACATCGGCCACACCTGCCCAGCCCCCTTTCCATCCCCTTTCTGCCCCTTGGACCCACATTCCCTCGGGCTGTGTGTGCTTTTCCGCCAACAATCACCCCGTTTATTATAAACCCAACATTTATTGAGAACAAAGGAAACCAATTAGCACAGAGGCTCAATTTCATCAAACTTCAGTTGAGGGTGGGGAACAGGGGTGGCAGGAGGCGCTTGGGGGGAGGGGTGGCCAGCCCTGAAGTCACCCTCCCAGGAAAGAACCAGCTCTGGGAGACAGGGGCTGTCAGACCTCCAGGGCCTGGCTGGGAGCTGGCTGAGGAATGTGTGAAGGGGTAAGTAAGGGAGAGAGGAAACGGTAAAAGCCCCCAGGCGTAGGCTGTGGGCAAGCGGCAGAAGTGGCTACTGAGCTGGTGGCTGTCCAGGGGTGGGACAGTGGATGTGGTCCGATCTCAGGGGTTGACAGGGGGCAGGGAGCTGAGCTCAGGCAGCAGCTCAGGGTGTGGGTCCAGGCGGGCCAGGCGGCTCTGCTCCAGGGCAATGGCCTCAGCCGAGTGCTTGCACTTCTCAGAGCCACACTGGCAGGTGAAGTACTTGCTTTTGATGTCCCAGAAGCGGTCACCATAGTCAAACCTGTCAGAGCAGCACAAGAGATCTGTGGAGCCCAGACCCACTCCAGAGCACCCATTCCCACTTCAGAGGGGCTCTAAGCCCTCCTAGGTTCAAATGCCCTGGCAGCACTAGCATTGCCCAGGAGCTTGTTAGAAGTGAAGGCTCTCACGACCCACCCCAAACCTACTAACTCAAAATCCATGAGGTTCAGGACTCTGTCTACAGTGACTTCAGAGAGGCTCTGCTCTAATCTATGCCTGGAAACCAGGCACTTGCCAGCCTTCTGCTTTTGGTCTGGGGCTTGCTACATCTCCCACACCCCAGCTGAGCCTCAGGAGGCCTCACCCCAGCTCCTCCCCGGCCCGGATGTCTCGGGAACTGAAGAAGGCGATGCGTGGAAATCTCAGGTCTTGGTGCAGCATGAAGACTCGGACGGGGATGATGTTGGGGTCACACAAGTGGTTGATGAAGCGGCTGATGTTGCCGTAGTAACGGGCATCGATGCAGTACACCTCTCCATCCTGAGGGGGGAGCATCACTCATCACATCTACCACCACCCTGCTGGCTGGCCAACCTCCTCGCCCCACTGATCACCTGGCCCCTCCTCCCCAGGTTTGCATCTGCTGCTTGAAAGGAGGAAGGCAAGGGGGTCTCCTGCCCACCTTGTTGTCCAAGTCGAAGAGATAAGAATCGTCCTCTCTCACATCAGCCTCGGCATCAGAGATCAGTTCTCCGACATACCTGTTGGGCAGGAAGTGGTGGTTCTGGAGGTGAGCAGGGAGTTACTGCAAGTAGGCTCCAGGGCCTGTCTCTCCCCACAGCCTGGGATTCCTCTTCCACCATTTGTCAGCTGCCCCAGACACTCTCCGTGAATCTCACAGATCCACATGGCTGGGGTGGGTGACCCAAGGATAGCAGACATGATCTAGGAGGGAGAGGGTAGGAGGTCCCCATCCAGAAGGGGGATCAGGAAGAGGAGCCTGGGGACACAGGCATGTGAGAGTACACAGGACAAACTGGCCAGTCGGGCTCCCCCAGGACAGCGAGATCAACAGGCAGGACCTGACAGTGTGGGGCAGGGGTGAGAAGTGTGGGGCCACTGGAGTAGCAGCGGTGGGGAAGCTCAAGGGAAGGTACAAGCTGCACCAGAGGATGATTCAGGTGAGTACGGAAGTGCCAAGCCTCTGGGGTGAAGGGATGAGTATCTTGGCAGTGGGCCTGGGTGGGGAATCTGTTCAGGTGTAGACATGGGGAGGACGAGGAAATCACCCAGCAGGTGGGGCAAGGTCAGGCTGAGGACAGGAGAGAGGTGAGAACTGCAGGAAGGGATGGAGCCCCAGGAGCTGTGAAGAACTGGGGAGGAAGCACCCACGTTTGGAAAGCAGAGGAAGAGGAGCTGGTGAAGAGGAAGAAAGGATGAGTTGCGGCTAAGGATGGTGTCATGGGAGCCAGAGCTAAGGGGGTGGCGGATGCCAGGAGAATGCAGACTGAGACACAGGGGTCGGGGCGTGGGGACCGACGAGAGGAAGCAGAGGGAGAGGGTAAAGGCAGATCTGGGCAGGGATGAGTAGGGAGTGGATGGGGGGAACTGAGATCCAGCAGGAAGAGGCCGCTTGTCTGAGTCAAACTGAGAGATGACACGATGGAGGGAAAATGAATGGTTTCTTAAATAGCCAAATAGGGCTGAATGACTTTTTTTTTGAAAGCCAAAGAAGATTAAGTTTGAAGACCATGGGGTAAAAGCTAGGAGACACGGAGAAGTTATAGATGCTGGGAAGAGAAAGAACTGACAGATGGGCAGGCCTGAGGCCCCTGAGGAGGTGGACGGAAGGGTAGCTGTTATCACCTCCATTTTGCAGACAAGAAGGAGGAGGCTCAAAGTGGTTGTGAACTTGGCCGAAGACACCCAGTGGCAGAATGGGGCTCAAACCCTGGTCTGTTAAAACTGGGCCTTTCCCCAGTTGAGAAGGGCAGGGGAGAGGGAGTGTGAAGCTCAGGAAGACACCAATGGGGAGGGAAAGACACAGGCCCTGTGACCTGGGCAGAGTGGAGGCTTGGGGATGGTGGTCAGAGGAGGCTGGCCAGGTGGACCCATTAGGGAGGAGGGCAGAGAGGGATGCCTGGGAGTCAGCCGTGGCCCTGCACCCAGCCCTTTGCCCCGAAGAGCCAGAGTACCCCTCCCCCTCAACCACTCACTCGCAAATGAAGGTACCCTGGGGAATGGTCTGCAGGGCACGGACCCCCCAGCCCATCTTGGCTGTTCGGTAGAGCTGCAGTCGCACCCTGAAGGTGGGAGAGAGGACGGTATTGAGGGGGGTGACATGGAAGCTTCCCAAAGGAGAGAAGGGAGAAAGCGGGGTGAGGAGGGCCGAGGGGCAGGGACTCACTTGATGCCGCTCTGCACTACTCTGTTCTTGCAGTTTCTCCAGCAGGAACATGCCTGGTTACACTCAAAAATCAGCGGGGGCTCGATCTTGTTAAATTCCTGGAGCAGCCGCCCATCCTGGGGTTGAGGGACGGGAAGACAGTGGTTTTTGTGTGGTGCTCCCCTCAGCTGCCCAGGACTCCCAAGACTTCACCGAAAAATCCATCACTGACCCCACCACAGACTCAGGGAGGCCACGTATACGCTACAGGAAACCCACAACCATCGCCCTTGATTTGCATACACCAAGGCTCTGTCTTGGCAACGTCCTAGGAGTCTCGGGTCTCGCCCTGCCCTCTCCGCTACTTCCGCCACAGGACAGAAGGCAAGGGACAAGGCCCCAGAGGGTTGGTGTCAGAGGCCAGCTCCGGAGGAGTGGATGGGCAGGTGGCCAGGGCACGCACCTTGTCATACCAACAGCGGATGCTGAGCTGGCCACACAGGCAGTTGGAGCTGGAGCAGTCATCCACACACGTGCAGTGCTGGGGCAGGAGGCAGGGTCAGCTCACCCCTCAGAATTGGCCCAGGCCCCTCAGCTTCCCCCCACAAGCCCCCAACTGCTGTCCTTTCTCTAGGGTCCACACTGTAAGGTAGTGGTGGTGATGGTCCCAGGATGAGGGGGAATCAAGATGCTGCTGATGCGGGTATCTCTAGGGCCACCATGAGCCTATGTGATACCTTCATGTGTCCTAGAAAAAGGTCCCCCTCCCCAGGTGGATGCAAGCCCACACCAGAGGTCCCTTTCAGCCCCACCACCTTGGCCAGACGTCCTTGTTGGCACAACGTGCCCGGCTCCACTTAGCGGCTCTGGGTGCCCCTTTGGGAGGAGGTCCCAGGGCCCCACACTAACCTGCAGGTGGGTGATGTTGCGGTCAATGTTCATGGTGGACGTCTCGCAGTTCTCTGAGATGTACTTGTAATCCTCGGGGCAGGGCTCCCCGTCCACACCATTGACACAGGGGATGGGGACGTTCTCATAGCCCCGAGCCACGTCCCTGGCAGGAGGGGAGATGGAGCTGGGTGGCTAGAGTATGGGGTGAGGGCTTCCCTAGAAGCAAGGAGAGGGCCAGGGGAGGGGAGAGGGTGTTCTGGGGGTTCATCAGGGGTGGGGAGTAAGGTTCGCAGATCAAAGGCAGGACACTTAGTTAAAAATCTGAATTTCAGAACAGATAATCAGGAAATAATTTTTTTAGTACAGGGCTTCCCTGGTGACTCAGACAGTAAAGAATTCACCTACAATGTGGGAGACCTGGGTTCGAACCCTGGGTTAGCAAGATCCCCTGGAGGAGGGCATGGCAACCCAGTCCAGTATTCTTGCCTGGAGAATCCCATGGACAGAGGAGCCTGGCAGGCTACAGTCCACGAGGTCACAGAGTCGGACAAGACTGAGTGATTAACACTCTCACTTTCATGTCCCAAATATACTCTCAGAACACTCTTAAACATTAAAAAAGTATGCGTTGTTCACTTGAAATTCTAATTTAGCCTGGTGTCTATTTTTATTTGCTGTATCTGCCAACTCTATCTGTATGTGTTTCAGGGGGAACGGAGGTGGTTCTGGGGACTCTGAGGCTCCAAGGGGCCTGGGGAGGGGGCTCTGGGTGCGGAGAGAGCCCAGGCTCACCGGCAGATGATCTTCTCCGTGCGGATGGCCCGATTCCCCACCCCGAGCCGGAGCTTGCGGTTGAGCTGGAGGGCAAACCACACGTCGGACCGCTCGGGGGTCAGGTCCCACGCCGTGTCCCCCTCCTTGTTCCGCAGCTCAGGGTTCGCCCCGCGTGACAGGAACAACCTGGGAGGGGACAGGAGCCCGTGGGGCACCTGGCCGTGAGAGGTGGCAGAGGGGCGCGTGTGGGGCTGGGTGCCGGGTGGGGGCTCACAGCACGCAGTCGTGGTAGCTCTCCCGGGCCGCGATGTGCAGGGGCGTGTCCCCGTGGTAATTGACAGCGTGGAGGTCGCAGCGGGCGTTCAGGAGGACCTCGGCGATGGCGGCGCTGCCGGTGAAGGAGGCCCAGTGCAGGCAGATGTTCTCCTCCTGTGGAAGTGGAAGGGGGCGAGGCTTGAACCCAGCTGGCGCACCTAGCTCAGGCGCAGGGCAGGACTGAGCCCACCTCCGGCATCCCCACCAACCCCGCACTCACGTTGTCGGTGAGAGTGACGTCCGCGCCCCGTGTCAGAAGCATGCGGATCACTTCTATGTGCTTGTGCTCTGCAGCCCAGATGATGGGGGTCCACCCGCCGCTGTCCTGGGGGCGGGGAGGGAAGGGGGAGGGTGGAGACACAGCTCCCGCCGCTCACACAGAGTC
This sequence comes from Bos javanicus, assembly GCF_032452875.1. Taxonomy (NCBI): domain Eukaryota; kingdom Metazoa; phylum Chordata; class Mammalia; order Artiodactyla; family Bovidae; genus Bos; species Bos javanicus. Next base: position 27,413,941 of record NC_083890.1, on the reverse strand, counting down.
AGGGCTCCACCATTCACAGGCAGTGGGGCCCCGGGGCAGGTAATTTAAGGTCTCTGGGTCTCCGTTTCTTCATTTATAAACTGGGACTAATAGTGTCTACTGCTCATGACTGCAAAGTAATTTTTCTCTTTCTAAAAAATATTTCCTAGATCTACCCACTTACAAGAGAAGCAGGGACCCAATAGCAATAACCCCCTCCAGGTACACAGATTGTTGTAGTCTCCAAAAAAAAAATTTTCCCACTTAAACGGACCAGAGTTTCTTAGAAAGTGGTAAAGTCTGAGTCTGGCGCAGGACAGCTGCTGACAAGGATGCTCTCAAAGGCTACTGGATCAGTTCAAAGCCACAGAAGTCTGTGGCAAGGGGCTTCTTCTGGACAAAGGATGGAACGGCTCAAAGATCAAGGGGAACACAGACTAAAACACCTCCAACAGGTAAAAAACTGAGTTAATACTGGCCAGTTCCAGAGATTAAGGCAACAACTCATTTTGAAAACTGGTAAAGAAAAACAGAAAGAAACAGAAAAGAGTTAAGAGAAATACAAGTGAAGCAGGGAATAGAGATATGAACAGGGTGGAACAGTGTGACATGCAGGGGAAGGGTCAGAGGTCAGACGAGGGAGAAAGGGGACCAGGCTGCTGACCTGGGCATTGACGTCCACCTGTCCCGTGCTCAGCAGCAGGCTGACCATCTCCAGGTTCCCAATTTTGGCGGCGTGGTGGAGGCAGGTGGAGCCGTCTTCCTCCTGGGGGTGACGCGGGCAAATGAGCCCTCAGGCTGGCACCTCAGGCCCGGCCCCTGAGCCCAGCCAGGCCTGTCCGGCCACGCACCTTGCTGTAGACACAGCCCCCACGCTGCACCATGTAGCGAGCCACCTCCAGATGGTTGTTCACCACGGCCTCCATCAGCGGCGTCCGCTGCTGCTTGTCCACGGCATTGATGTTGGCTCCAGCCTGCACGGAGGGGCTGTTGGCACCAGGGAGGGGCTGGGTCGGGGTGGGGTGGGTGCTGTGGTCCCAGGCGGGGCCCATGCTGACCTGCAGCAGCACATGGCAGATCTCCACAGAGCCCTTCTGGGCAGCCGCGTGCAGGGGTGTGCGCTTGCTCTGCTGGTCACTCTGGAAGTTGGGGTCCAGGTTGTCCACTGTGGGGAGAGCCCACCACACCGGGAGAGGGAGGGACATGCGGTGAGCAAGCGAGGGGGTGGGTGGCATCTCCTCCAGGAAGGCTTCTCAGGACCCCAAGCTGGGTCAGGGGTGCCTCCTGGGCCTCTCCTGTGCTCACATCCACTGTGGCACAGTCTCATGAGAATTAAGATGTTAAAGAGCACCAGCTCTGCCCAAGTTCAAATGGCCCCAGCCCCTCAGTACCCTGTGCACTGGGCAAGCCAGTTCACCACTCTGAGTCTCCGCTGGGAAGATACAAGTGAGTGAAAGTGTGTAAGCTCTCAGAACAGGGCCCAGGGCCTCTGTGCTTATTGCCACCACAGTCCCCATCATCACGGGCGACCTGTGCGTCTGCATCCCCTACCAGCCTAAGTCCTTCAGGGCAAAGACCATGACCCTCATGGCTGCCCTCCTGGCTCCGAGCCCAGGGATGGGCACATAAGCAGAGCTCAGGTAGGGTCTGCTGAATGAACAAGGGGGACACTCACACAGCATCAGGATCACCTTCTGCAGCTCCCCTTGCTTTACGGACAGGTACAACTGCCGAGGGTGGAACCGGAGCTTTTTCCGCCTGCCGGGGTAAGGGCCCCTCAGATTCAAGTAACAGCCCCAAGAACCACAGATCCACACTCCCAGCCCCAGTCCTAGCGGCCGTGCCCGCGCGTGCAACCCCTACTTACCTCTCTGACTCCTGGATGACCAGGGCCTTCTCCAGGGCCTCCCGGCCTGGCCCTGGTGGCAGCCCTACAGCTGAGAGGCAGCCCCCATTGGGCAGGGTTAGGGAGGGCCCTGAGCTGTCGATGGTGTCGGCCAGAGGGTCGCAGGGTGGACGCCGAGGCTCCCCCTGCCCCCGCATCCGGGCACTGTGGGAGAAGGCGTGAATGTCTAGGGCAGATGGGGACTGCGCAGGGAAGACAGGAGGCAAGGGCAAAGCCAGTACCTGGGCTGGGAAGTGTCCGCTCTCCCGGGGGCATCCTGGGCCAGGGGTGGGGGAGCGGGTGCTGCAGTGCCAGCCGGTGGGGTCACCCCATCCCCCCGGGGGATGGTCACCTCCTGGGCCTCAGATGCATCCTCCCCACAGTGGGGACAGAAGACCATCCCGTTCAGCTGGGACACACAGGCCTTGTGGAAGCGGTGGGCCACACGGAAGTCGGGGTGACACTCCAGGAAGGTGCCCTAAGGGCAGGGAAATAACACGGTCAGGCTCCGGGAGCCCCTGCCCCTTGGGGCACGCCGCCTGGCTGCCCTGCTGGTCACTCACCGCCGTACAGAAGTAGCCACAGCCGGGGCAGCAGTGATGTTTGACCATGCGCGCACGGTGGGTCTCACAGAGCACCATCAGGGCCACACGGCTGGACGGTCTCATGGTCTCCCGCTTGAGGATGGCAGCATTGCAGCCGGACAGCTGTGGGTGGCGAGGCCGGGTGACAAGAGGTGAGGCTGGGCTCCGGGGCCAGCTGCCCTGGCATCTCGCCGGCCAGTCCCCAGGCCCACCTCTCCGTCCACGCTCTCTGTGGCCATGCACTTGTGCCCTGCTCTCTCGCTGATGCGGTCTATCTTGGGGGCCTCCATGCGGCAGCTGCAGAGGGGCAGCTCCTCAAACCCGCGCTCTGTCTCCAGCGAAGATGTGTCATTGGACACCCCTTGGATAGAGGGAGCAGGGAGCTGAGGGAGGCCCAGCCCCTCACCCGCCAGGACCCCTCATGGGGCCTCTCACCCCCACCCTGACTTTTCCTCCATGCTCCCGAACCCCCAAAGTCTGGTCATGGACACCCCAGCTCCAGTGGGGTCCCCCTCCTCCCCATTCCCTCTGGCCCTGAGGGCACCCCTAGTGGCTCCCTATCCCGGCAATCGGCAATTGGCAATTACCAGCGTGGTTGGGAGAGAGGGTCCCCTCGCTGGGCAGCTCCAGAGACCCCAGAGGGACCTCCATGTACTCACTGGGGCCTGAGGAGCCCACACCATTCACTCCTGACACAGAGACAGAGAGAGTGAGAGTGCGAGCTCACAGGTGCCTGGACGCGGGGGTGCATGCGGAGCGTGGGTGTGCATGCACGCTCTCTGGGGGCTGGGAGGGGGCTGGAGGAGGGGACCCCAAAGCAGAGGAGCCTCCTCACCTCGTGGCTCCTTGGCCCTCGGAGGCTCTCGTTTCCGCCGTTTCCGTGATGGCTTCACCCATGGGCTGTCCTTCCGCCATTTCTTTTTGGCTTTGCGGCGGCCGCTGGAACCACTCTGGGGAGGAGGAGGAGCATTAGGGTGGCAGGTGGCCCCCAGCCCGTAACCCCCCTCCTTGGAGGACTCAGACTTCTGGTCCTGCAGTCTCCACTCCTCTGGGGCTGCTGGCTTCCAACCCTACCCTGTCAGACTGATTGCCAGACTCTTCATCTTCCTCTTCTTCTTCCTCCTCCTCCTCCTCCTCTTCTTCTTCCTCCTCTTCCTCCTCCTCCTCTTCCTCTTCCTCACTCAGTTGTTCAGCCAGAGCTTCAACCTCAGACTGGAAGAGAGGTAAAGCTGTGGCCTCCCCAGGCCACAGCTCGCTCTTGGGGAGAACTTGGGAGAGAGGCAGGGTAGGACACATACAACCCCTGGGACTCAGAGAAGGAGGTGTGATCAAGAAAACCATAAATCCCCAAGGATGGTTCCCTGGTGAAGATGACTGTGGACAGGAGAGGAAGGAAAGGCTGGGTACAAAGAGGGGGTATGGCGTGTTATACAACAATGAAAAATACGGTGCTACGGTGACATGCAAAACTGTGATGATCTTGGCAACATAACAGTAAGGAGGGGGAAAAAAAAAAGCAGTTCCAGGTAACAAATGTATAGTATGATACTCTATGAAGTTCATAAACAGGCGAGACTGAAAACACTACATGAAAAGCTAATCAGAAATGCTATAATGAAATCTGAGTGATATCGTCTGAATCCACTGATCTTAACTTCACTAATAAAAGACCAAATGTCCAACACCTGATGATACAACAGGACGCACCTGCTATCAAGTCTTACCAAACTAAAAAGAAAAACAACAGGCCTCTGAGGCTGAGCACACTTCTGGATCTATGAGTTTACAAGAAGAAACACTGGACAGAGAATTACATGTCAATCCCCACCCGATCAGCCGACTCCTAAGTGTGAAGAATTCTGCAGGACAGAATTCTTGTTCCTTTAACAAATGAGTGGCAAAAAAAAGTTATTTTTTTAGAAGGCAGGGAACCTATATACCAAGAGAGACCTAAGACAAATAATCAGATCAATGTGTGGAACTCATTTGAAACTTGACAAATGAAAACCCATTTATGAAACAACTGAGAAAATGCGAAGACTAATTGGTAGCAAGGCGATGGGATTAAATAATCATTTGTAGGGACTTCCCGGGAGGTCCAGTGGTTAGGTCTCCATGCTTCCCCTGCAGGAAGCATGGGTTCTATCTCTGGCTGGGGAACTAAGATCCCTGTAAGCCACATGATTCGGCCAAAAAACCCCCAAAAACATCTGTAAATCTTTTGAAAACAGAAAGAGGTCTAATGTTTAGAGAGACTTATGGAAATGTTTCTAGATGAAATGGTGCCTGGCTATTTGCTTTGAACCAATCCAGTAGGTATGGGTATTAGGGGAGGAACAGATGAGTCAAGCAAGACCCGCTGTGTATTGCTAATCCTTCGAGCTGGGTGATGGCCACCTGGGGGCTCACTATTCTATTTTTTGTGTGTATCTGAAAGATTCCATGAGAAAACAAACAAAAAGTAAAAGGGGCAAGACTAAGCATTATGTTGCATGGGCAAACACACATATGAAACAAACCAAACAAGAAACAAAGGAATAAACAACAAATAAACCATAAAACGGGATGTTACACCCCAAGTCCAGGGTGGTGATTATCACTGGAGCGGGACAAGGGGATGGTATGGGGTAGAGCACACAATGGAAATAAGTTATAGATAGTACGGGGCAGTGAACTAGTGGGTGTTCAGAAAAGGAAAGAGAGGAAAAAGTGGGGCAGGAAAGACTGGAGAATGAGCCCTGGATGCGAGGGGAGCGTGGCTGGGAGGGTGGCTGGCTCCCTCTCACCTTGCTGTCAGAGTCCACCCGCTCATCCACAGAGTAGGAATCATAGTAGAGGCTGAAGTCATCCCCTACCACCGTTTCCCACTCCTCCAGGGACCCGGGGTCCCCCTTCTCCAGGGTCACTTCTCCCGAACTCCGCGTAGAAGCCAACTCTTCTGACTAGAAAAAGATTGAAGAAACATTGACGCTGCTGGCACTCACTCACCAACCCATTTCCCGTGAGGGTAAGATGGAACCCCAGCTCTGGGGCTGCCTCAGAGCAGCCCTCAGGGAGAGAGGCCCTGTTCCCAGCCCCTCCTGGCTCACCAAGCCACCTCCTGAGTTCAGCTTCCTCCTTTTGGCCACATCTAGAAGAAGAGAGAGAGAGAGAAAGGAGTGAGACTGGCACTCTAAGCCCTTAGCACAGGCCATAGCAAGCCACAGGTAGGTGGGGGATGGGACTGACCTGAGGTCACCTTCCCCAGCGAGTGCACGTCGTCACTCATGCGGAAATGCTGCACTTCAGGGGGCCGCTTCTCAGGGACTGGGGGCTGGGGGCCAAGAGGGAGCACACTTAGGGTCAGGGAGCATCTAAGGTTCTGTCTGGATGAGCTGAGAGCCCCAGGTTGGGGTGGGGTGGTGAGCCACACCCTCAGAAACGCCATCCAAAGTTCTCTGGCAATATGAACCACGTCAGGCCATATTCCCCTTCTAACACTCAACCCTTCACAGACACAGAAGCAGGCCCCTTGCCCCCTCCTTTCCACATGGAAAAACAAATTAAGGCCTTGATCAAAGCTACGCAAAGCAAACCCGGAACAACATGATATCCAGATCCCTAAAAACACTGTCATAAAGCTTCTGAGATTCTGGGGCTCTTGTCACTTCCCTTGTCTCCTTCTCAGTAGAGATTCACAGTAAAACCTTTAAAACAGCAGGGACAGTTTCAAAGAAGGGAGGGAGAAGTTCCCTGGGGGCTTGCTTTGAAGTAGAACAGGAAAGGTGGTTTGAAGTCTCTATAGTTGTTGTCACAAGAGTAATTAAGACATTGACGACACAGTTAACTTTCCAACATTTGTATCTTCTACTCTCCTCTCCCTAAGAGCACAACCCCCAGGAAGACAGGTATCTGGTATGTTCATAGATTAAGCCCCAGTAAAGAATCTGACGTACAGTAGCCCCTTGGTAAATATGTGAAGCAGTCACGTACTGGATAAGAAAAGGCCTGAAGCTAAATTGTAAAACAGCAGCCCACGGGGGTTTATGGTTAATTATTCTGTTTCTCCCACTCCCACAGCCATCCCCCTAAGCCTCACCTGTCCATTTCCTGGTTTGGACATGGTTTTCCTGGCTCGATGAACCTTGGGCTGCCCCTCTGGGCTGGCTGTGGCCGGAGGGGGTTCAGGCCCTGCTGCTGGCGCCCCTTGGGCGCCCGGCATACTCAGCAGCCTCATAGCCAAACTCTGAACTGATGGGGGTGATTTTCCGGCCCCTGTCATTGACATCTTGGCTCGGCTGGGACAGGCACCCCCCTTGCTGGGGGAAGACGGGAACGACTTTGTGGCATGGCCTGGAAAACACAGGCAGGCAAGAGACAAGATAAGAGGGAAGACCGAGTCAGAAGTCACCCCACCTCACCCCTCCCCAGACTCCCCCGGCTTCTCACCCAGCAGGATGCGACCCCCATGGAGGTCCCCATCTCCCTCGAGATTCTCGGGTTCATCCCCAATGAGTGGTGTGGCCCCTACAGGGGTGTCAGCCCCCTCATCGCCGACAGTGACTGTGACAGAGGCTGGGGATGAGGGGCCAGCAGTCTCCAGGGAATCGGGGTTGGCCTTGGGCAGGGTCTCCTCACTACGAGGGGTGTCCCCCAAAGAGCCATGAACTGTAATGGAAGAGAAAAAGTCCAGGGCTAAGGGCTCACGAGATCATGGGTTGTGGGGGAGGTGAAGGTCCAACAGGGCCCGTTTCTGCTTCACTCACCTCTCTCGGTGGCTCCTCTGGGCTCCTTCTCCAGCACCAGCGCCCCCATCTCAGCGGGGGCCTCCCCCTGGGAGGGGACACAAGGGATAGGAGGGCTGGTCAGTCCGGTAGGAAGCTGGGGGGCCCAGGACGCCTGGGCCCTGGGTAGAGAGAGCAGGCTCCGGGGCCTACCTCTTCCTCTATGGGCTCCCCCCCTTCCGCGGCCTCGGCTGCCCGGAGGGGCCGCACGACCCCTCCCCCGGGCCCGCATCAACCCCCTCCCTCTCGGCAGACCCCGCATCTCAGGGGCCGAGAAGAGAGGAGGGGGAGGGGGCGGGGCCTCTGCGCCCCGGCCCCGCCCCCTCCTCCCGGCTGCACGCGCCGCTCCCCCTTTGTCCCCCAGGCCGCGGGGACCCCGGGCACCAACCCCTCCAGCGCCCGCTGTCCCCCAGCCCGGTGGACGGCCCCTCGTGCCCCTCGCGCGTGCTCCTGGGGCCCCGGCGCCCGCCGCCCACTCGGGGGCAGCCGGCGGCTGCACGCGCGCCTCCGTGCCCACTCCCCCCACCTCCCACCCCCTGGTCCCCTCATCCGCCCCCGGTGCTGGCCCTCCGGATTGCTGCAAGTCTCGCTCGGGCCCCCCGGCCCCGTTGCACCCCCGGAGCATTGCACGGGCGCGCGCTTCCCCCGGGCGCGCGCGCGGGCATGCACCCGCCTCTCCCCCTCCCCTTCCGCACCTCGGCGGCCGCCGCCGCTGCAGCTCCCGCCGCCGCCGCCATCGCCGCTTGCGCGGGGGGCCGAGCCGGCGCGCGGCCGCCCCGGGTCACGTGGGTTGGGAGGGAGGGCTGAGAGGAGCCTTAAAGGAGCCACTACGCGCTTTCTGGCCATTTTTCCCCCGAGAGCGGCCTCGGAGATGGCAGTTCCTGTCCTAAACTGGGAGCGGCAGGGGAGAATTGCTGCCCTTCCTGGCCTCACTCAGCTGGGAACCGAAGGCGAGGCACGCCTGGGTCCAGGTGTGGCTTCTCCATCTCCCACCTGGCTTTAGGTAATTAGCGGGGCGTCTGAGCCTTCCGGCTCTCGGCAGTCTGTATATTCAATCCTACCCGCGTGTGCTTCTCCCGCTTCTGGTTGCTTTCTAGTTTTCTGGGTCATTGGACTGAAGCCTGGGCCTCTTGGCCTCGCTTCTCTAACGAGCAGGAAGGGGGCGATGGGGATGCGCGGAGGACACCTTTAGCCTTAGCTGGTCCTAGCATGCGGCTTCAGTGTACCCTGGAGCAGCGACCCCTTTTGAAAACCTGGGGCTGAATGTCTCTCCCGTTTATGCCAGACATGTTAAGCCACCACGTGCACTAGGGATCCAGGTAAGCCCCCAGAGGCCCGAGTCTTTACTATCTGCAGACACTAAAGTAACCTTTTTTTGCCAAACACTTCACAAGCATACCAGGCACTACGTGGGTCGTAGCCCAGCCAGTAGTGGAAGTACGAATGATATTACACCGAGGCACAGAACTTTGATAGCAGTATTTAGGGTACAATCTCTTTAGGTATTACATCTGGTCAAAGTTTGGAAAATATCTGTACTTGAAATATTCGACACAGGCAAATGGTTAGGATATAGGGCACCTGAGGCCAATTCAAGGCCTTCTGGGAACTGTAGTTCTCTTTGGTGAAGAACCGTTTCAGAGCTTTCTGGGAATTGTAGTCTTCTCCATACCAGAACCCAAACAGTGGTTTTTAGCTTTCTCCAGGACATAAGCCCTTTCCCCAGACCAAACGCCCAAACACAGGCTTCTGCTTACAATTTTGATGGGCACAATGATCACAACTATAGCTCATTCCTAGCAGTCATACCCAACTCCTCAACTGGAGCAGGTTATCTGTTAATACCTCTGCCAAAAAAATCACTGAACACTTGTGCTGTGAGCTGATAGATGTTGAGGATGCAGAACTGGGAGGGTCTCTGGCTAGAGGAGCCCACCTGTCACATTTCCCTTCCCCTGTCAAGGCTCCTTTAGGCATGAGACCTGCATGAGTTGTGACCTCTGAGTACTTAGCAAATGACATCAGAGGGTGAGATGGTCTAAGGTCGGATAGTCTTTTAGACACAGTTGCCAGACAGAGTATAAAGAAAAAAAAGTTTTTTTTTTTTATTTTGTGGAAAACAAAAGCCGAAAAACTAAAACCCCAAACTCCAGAAAAAATCCTAAAAAATACGTTTTTTTTCTTAAAAAATACTGTATAAGTCTCTACTACTCTCCCTCCCCGCAACAGCCTTTCTTGTGTACTCTCATCTAAGTGCCCTACCCCCCCGCCCCCACCACTATTTGTAGTTCTTGCTGTTGTACCCCACTTCCCAGTATCTACCCAGGCTGCTCACCCCCATATTCTCTTACCTGCCATCTTATTTTGTTCTCCCTAGAATTTTGGTGAGCCTTGTACCCATCCCATTTCCCCAGCATGCAAGAACTGTCTCCCCTTCCCTTCTCCAGAATTCAGTCATCCTTTCCCCCTACCACTCCCTCTCCCAAGGATCTATTCCAAGCAGGAGCAGGTAAGCTGCCTCCTGCCAGATTCCCTCCCACTTCCCACCCCCCCTCCCCCATCAAGAAATGTCAGAACCTCTTCCTGGGCAGCCTTAGCTAGGAATAAAACATTTTCCAGTCTTTTTCCCCCCGCCTCATTCTATAAGCCCTTTTCCCTCCCTCCACATATCCATGCACCTCTAAGAGAAGAAACTTTATCTGGGACCCCCTATTCCCTTGGCCTTCTCCAAGAACTCTCCCTCTCTCCATCCTTTCCTTCTGAAGAGGCAGGGTCTTCTCTCCAAGGAATCTTCGGCCCCTTGCTGTGTGTCTGCTCAGGCTCCCACCGTACCTGCCTGCCCCCGACCCCCCACCCCCCTATTCTCCTGGACCAGGGAGACCCTCCCCACTTCGCCCAGGGCCCCGGCGCCCGCCTCGCTAGCGGATGAGGACATTGATCTCAGCCACACTGGCCTCCAGCACGTTCTCGGCTGTGGTCTTGCCGTGCTGCTCCTTGAGGTGCCGCCTAATGGCCGGCTTGTGAGCGAAGCGCACGTCGCAGTAGGAGCAGCGATAGGGCCTCGCTCCCGAGTGGAGGTTGAGGTGATCGTGCAGCGTGGACTTCTGCGTGAAGCACTTGCCGCAGATGCCACACGAGTGCGACTTGACGCCGCGGTGCACGTTCATGTGGCGGTTGAGGTTGCTGCTGTGGTTGAACTGCTTGCCGCAGCGCGGGCACATGAAGATGAAGTGCTGCGCCCGCATGTGGAAGACCAGCTTCTCCACGCCCTGGAACACTTCCGGGCACTTGGTGCACTTGATGTTCTTTAGGGGATTTCCGCTGGAAAAGCCTCCGGGCAGGGGTCCCCGGCCGCCCCCTGCCCCCAGGCTGCCCCCCGCCCCCCGGGCAGCCATGGCCACCGCTGCTGCCTCCACGAGGCCTGAGGTGGCCCCCACACTGGCCCGGCCTCCAGGGATCAAGAGCAGGCCCTCCCCTTCCGCGTCCTCAGACAGGCTGTAGCAGGCTTTAACCACGCCCTGCGGTGGGGCCACAGTGCTGGGAGGCACGCTGCTCTGGGCCAGCTCCCCAAGGTGGCTGCCCACAGAGCCTCCAATGCCCAGACCTCCTCCCAGGCCCCCGGGAGGTTTGAGCCGGTGTGCCACCTCCAGGGCTGATTCCACCTTGACGATGCAGATGTCAGACACATCCTCATCCTCGTCCTCATCCTCTTCCTCAGCCTTCAGCTCCAGGTCCTCATCCAGAGGGAACTCCAGCTTCACAGGCCGCAGGAGTGGAGGGGGAAGAGGGGGCGGGGGTGGGGGTTTGGGGGCTGGCTTTGGGGTCCTGGCAGGAGGGAGCAGGGATTTGGTGGCACTGACACTGCTCACAAGGCTGGCATCGCTGACCCCATCCTCTTTGAGGCCTATTTTGGGCTCGATAAATTGGCTGAGGGCGTTCCGGCATTTCTCCACCACGTGCTCCATCTGCAGGTAGGACGCGGCCGTCAGGTAGTTAACGATATCCCTGACGGCGAATTCCAGGGCGCCCGTATAGCAAGAGAGGAGCAGGTCAGCCACTATGCGTGCACTGTGCATCAGTGAGACCTGCAGCTCAGAGCTGGGATTCAGCAGGAACTGGTCCCGCAGGAACGGCGAGCAGGCGGCCAAGATGACCTTGTGGCCACGGAACTTGAGGCTGTCAGCCACAATGGTCACGTCGCAGAACCGCTCCTCTGCGCGGAGCTGGTTCATGTTCCGCAGCGTAGCGGCCTCGTGGCCAGGCAGCTGGAAGCGCAGGACTTCCACCCCAGAGGCCATTGTGGCGGGGGGTGGGCAACCCTGGTTGGGAAGGAAACCGGTCAGAGACAAAGGTCTCCGGCTTTGCTAAGCCAAGGCTCCAGGCCTTGCACTCCCATTCTTGGCAGGGCCCCCCAGCATCAGATCACCCAGTCTTCAAGCCTCTTCCTCAGTTTCCCCAGCCCCCGGGGAGGCGCTGTCCCTTCGGGAGAAGGGAGGCGTGGTTCCCGGGGGCGGGGCAGCGGCGTCCACACCCCCCAGCCCTACCGCCCGCGATGATGGGGCGAGCCCGCGCCCACAGGGGAAGGTCGGCAGAAGCGGGAGCAGAGGCCTGGGGTTCTGGGTGGCCCGGGTTGCAGCCTCTTCTCACCCCGCCCCTTTTACCCGCTGCCCCATTCCTCCACCGCCCCCTTGCACGTTTGCACGCGCTTTTCACGTCCTCCCCCCCTGCCTGCACGCACCGTGCACGCCCCCCCCACGTTGAGACCTCGGGGGCACGCCCCCCCCCCCCCCCACGACCCTGAGTGCACGCGCCGCTCACCTGGCTGGGTTCCGCGCGCTGTTTTTTTCCCCCCCTATTTCCCCCACCCCCCCCGGGGCCGACTGCGCCCCCACACACGGGCAGGGCCTGGGCAGCGCGCAGGCGCGGGGGTGCACGGGGCGCGCGCGCGGGGCCGGCTCCGCGTGGGCGTAAGGGGGGAGGGGTGGGGGCGGCTCGTGCAGTGTGTTCCAGGCCCCGCGCGCGGCGGCGTCGTCGAGAACTCGGGGAGGAGGAAGAGGGGAGGGAATTAAAGGAGCAGGATTCCCCCTTTCCCGACCCCCCTTTCTTCACCAGCTCCCCCCACACGGTTAAAGGGCCGGACAGCCTGGCCTCTCCTTTGGCCGGTATTATTTGTCCGCCAGAGCGGAAATACGTTCCGCACCCCCCTCTTTCTGGCTCCCCCTCCTCTGTGCCTCCGGGCCCCGTGGCCCGTCTGCGCGTGCGTGCCAAATGCCGCGCGGAGGCCCGCTCGCTGGGGCCCGCCCTCCCCACTCCCAGCAGCCGGCCGCGCAGCTTGCTTCTCGCCCCGCAACGCGCACTCCCCGCCCTCTGCTCTCCCCGCCTGCCTGGCTCCCCGCGGGGGCGCTGCCACCTGCTCACGCGGGCGTTACTTCTCTGACCCAGCTGCGTGAAGCGGAGCCAGAGTTGCAGCCACGGCCCCTCCTGGGGTCCCAGATCGCCCCGTGGCTACCGAGATGGTTGTTCTTGGTTACCTACGCCTGCATCACCTGTTGATTCTGTTCATACTTCCTCCAGCCACGCTTTCAGATTTTTGCAACTCTTCTGAAGCTGGTAAACACCTCAGCACTCCCGGCCTAAAAGATATTTTTAACTTTATACAAGACCAGACAATCCTCCACTTCCTCTCCTCTGTCTCAAAATCTTACGAAATCACAACCATCCTTCCCTTCCCTCATTCTCAGAATCGATCCTAACTTCTTGCCAAGGCAAACGCCCTCGTAAGGTCGACGACCTTGCCCATTTCACCCTCTACAATATAATAGACCTGGTACTAATTATTCTAATTATGTGAAGATGTAGTTTAGTAGAACAAGCGTCCATCCTACCCCTGCTGCTCCACCAGATTGACAAGGTCAGAACTCCTTCGCCCTAAACAAAGTCCTCCCTTAGTTCTGCCCCTTTGCCTTCTCTTTCTCTGTTCCTCCCAAACTGCCGTCTCTGCGCTTTAACACCGGCGTTTATGAGCACCCTGAAGGCTGGCTCCCTTCCCGCCTTCTTCCTTGCACCTCTCATATACCTGTACTCATTTCTCCACCCAACCAAGTCCAGGTGAAGAAGCCTCTGTTGCTTGCCGCCTGGATTTATTACATCCTCCAGGAGACTAGAGCATTATCCTTACACATCAGTTTTGGTGGAATGTTCAATATCTGTGTTCAGTCTAATGGTTTCCCCATTAGATTGCCAACTCTTGATTGCATGAATCATCTCCTGGGTTATGTTTTGCAAATAAAAGTCATACAATAAATGACTGACTGTTGAAGTCATTCCTCTTCAGTTCAGCCAGCATCCACCCATAAAAAGTTTGTTCCTGACTTAAACTGGATCCTGAACTTCAGGGATGCCCTTTGGGTTGGGAAGTGTTCAGATGGTGCCTCTACTCTTTGCCTTTCTGTTTTAAATTCTCTGACTTTTTTGCGGTCACCCTGCTGATGCTTAGTTGCTTCAGTCATGTCTGACTCTGTGCGACCCTTATGGACTGCTGCCTGCTGGTCTCCTCTGTCCATGGGATTCCCTAGGCAAAAATACTGGAGTGGGTTGCCATATTCTGTTCCAGGGGATCTTCCCCACCCAGGGATGGAACCCAGGTCTCCTGCATTTCAGGCAGAGTCTTTACCCCTGAGCCGCCTTCAGCCAGTTCTCTCTATTCTAAAATGCCCTTTTTGTAGAAGTATGTGTTGTTAGGCCACATGGATTCTGTTGGCATTTGTGTCAGATTTTCAGACACACCTAGGCTCAGAGCCATATCCCACTACTTATGAAAAGAGGGCCTTTGGGCAAGTTCCTTCTCTGAATCACAGTATTTTTATCTTTAAATTGGAGGCCCTGATTCCTCACAGGGCTAATGTGACGTTCAAGTGAGCCTGACACAGTACGTGCTGAATCAATGAGACCTCCCTTCTCCTTTGCCTAATTGGAGGACAGACTGAAATTTTCTAAAGGACTTTAAAAATTCTGTTTCCCTATCTTATCTCTTTTCCTCATTACCAAATTTCCCAAGAGTTGTTTACAGGCTTCTGGTGGCTCAGTGGTAAAGAATTTGCCTGCCAATGCAGGCGACAGGGGTTTGTTCCCTGGTCTGGGAAGATCACACGTGCCATGGAGCAACTAAGCCTGTGTGCCACAACTATTGAGCCTGTGCTCTGGAGCTGGGGGGCCACAACTACTGAACCCCGAGTGCCCTAGAACCCGTGCTCCGCAACAAGAGAAACCACCACAATGAGAAGCCTGCTCATCACGACTAGAGAGTAGCCCCCTGCTCCCTGCAACTAGAGGAAAGACCACGCAGCAACAAAGACACAGCAGAGTCAAAAATTTTTAAAATAAATAAATAAATAAATATGAGTTGTTTACACTCCAGTGAGAGCAGAAATTTAAAAAGCTGTCAAGGTGAGAATTTAAGTTTGTAAAATTCTGTACCTTGTCCCCTTCTTGCTACTTCTCCTTCCTGGGAGTATGAATGGGACAGAGGGCCTAATCTCAGTTTGGAGTTTAATACAGATAGTCCTAGGTAGCAGGTAGAGTTAAGAGCTGTGGAATCCTTAAGTACCCAGCCCACCCAGTTATAGTTTTATATGGAAACAAGCAGCGCACAAGCTTGTCTTCTGTACATTCTGGTGGGGAGATGCCGTAGGGCTGTTTTTGTCACATACCCCCATGTAAAGATGTCTTGGCCCCCAACTTCTGCCACTGTAAAATAAGGCACCCTCCTGTCCTTGGGTGGCAGTACCACCTTGGCATAGTGTCAAGAACACAAACACATAAATTCAGGATTCTTTTTCTTTTTTTTTTCTTAATTAAAAAATTTCTATTTATTTTTGGCTGTGCTGGATCTTTTTTCTGCCTGGGTCTTTCTCTAGCTGCGATGAGCAGGGACCACTCTCTAGTTGCGGTATGAGGGCTTCTCATCGCAGTGGCTTCCCTTGTTGTGAGCATGAGTTCTAGGACGCTTGGCTTCAGTAGTTGTGGCTCCTGGGCTCTAGAGCACAAGCTCGATAGTTTTGACTCAAGGGCTTAGTTGCTCCGAGGCATGTGGTATCTTCCTCGTCTAGGGATCCAACCTGTGACTCCTGCATTGGCAGGCAGATTCTCTACCCCTGAACCATCAGGGAAGCCCAAAATGAGGATTTTTATTGGCACTGAGAAGTAAAATCTGAATAAGGATTCAGAAAAAAACTGGGAGACAGAAAGTCTAGGTTCTGGTCCAGTTTTGAAGTTTTCAAGGCTCCAGAAGTTTTAGTACTCTCTTCAGTGAAATGGAGAGATTATCTTCGGAGGTCACTTCCAGCCCCATCAGTCCGCAAAAGTTCAGTCTGAAAAGGGGTATGTGTCTTTGTGTGTATGTGTGTTTGTGTGTATGTTTGGTGTTGTAGCCAGGCATTCCGGGAAACAAACTCACTCAGAAGGACAATGCAGATAGTGGAGTGCAGTTTATTACTGCGGGCCCAAGGCAGAGTCTCCTCTTAGCCAAGGACCCCAACCAGCATTTGTGAAAATCTTTTATACCCCATGTGTACGTGTCTGAACCCACCACTCCAAATTCCTTGAGACTTACATAGTGAAGTGAAAGTGAAGTCACTCAGTCGTGCCCGACTCTTTGTGACCCCATGGACTGTAGCCTACCAGGCTCCTCTGTCCATGGGATTCTCCAGGCAAGAATACTGGAGTGGGTTGCCATTTCCTTCTCCAGGGGATTTTCCCGACCCAGGGATCGAACCCAGATCTCCCCCTTTGCAGAGAGACGCTTTAACCTCCGAGCCACCAGGGAAGCTCTGCCTGAGACCTACATAAACCAAGGAAAATACAATCCCAATAACCCCATCATTCACGTGCTGTGCTCATGTGCTCAAACAGTCAAACAATTAGCCAATAATCAATAAACCCGAGGTTACACTCTGATAGATACAGAAAAATTTATGGCCTGTCTGGAGGAAGGGGTGATTAGTGTATGTTTTCTCTTAGGCGATGAGTAACCTAGATACGATCTTCAAGGTTCACCTGTCTGGAGGAACCTTGTTGTATCCTTCTGTTGTTGTTTTCATAGGCACTAAACACAGAGTTCAGAGTCCACTGGAAAGGTGGCCAAGCATGATCAGCATGAACAGGCCTAAGATGGAGTCCAGGCCCTATGAATTCCTTCTTCATTGGAAGAAGTGGTCAAGGACTAGCGAGCTCAGGGCTTAGGGCAGCACTCTTGGTTACTGATAGATATGAGCAGGGGCCCGGTAGGAAATGTGTAAGCAGTAGGAAAGCTGAGACATTTCCCTGTGGCATTCAAAGTATTTTTGGCAGTGGGTTTACTTTTGCAATTGTGCTTCGCCCAGATGGAAATAATGATTTCTTGAGCAACCAAGAGAAAGGAGGAAAGAGGTCTGCCTGAGTTTTTAATCCATCAGCTGATAAGACTTTCCTGTCTTACAACAAAATCTCCAGCTTCTCCCCCCTCTCTCCTTTGCCCCACACTCAGCGCTGCCCTCACTGTAGGAATCCTGGTGAAAAGGGCAGCCTGTTCGGGCGATGATAACAGGGGCTCACAGCTTGAGAAAAGAAACTCTATAAAAACAAAAGGCTCACACCAGTCCCCTCTATTTGTAAAGCCACCTTTCCTAAATTCCCATCCATCTCCTAAAATGTACTCCTGTCCTCGACTTTTGCTGGCCTCTTCTCCAATAACTGTTCCTTCCAGCTCTTTGGAACCCTCTCATAACAACCTCCTGATAAACTCTTCCCTCCCCTTCCTGCTTTACAGGGAATTTAGTCCTTCCTGCAGCCCATGACCTTTCCCCTCCTCCAAGTCACCTCCCCTGCCTTGCTCAGCACGAGGTCTGGGGAGATGGTGGTGGATTCTCCTAGCTCCTTGTCAACCCCAGGAGCAGAACTGTTCCACTTCATGCCAAACACCCTTTCCTCCCAGCCTCAAGAGTGCTGCTTGTTGCCATGAGAAACTGACTTCCAGGCCTGCCAGTGTTCATGCAATGACCCAATTCACACTCCAATTAAAATTTATTTTGGTTTATGTTTTCATAGAGTTCTTTGTAGGGCTCAAAATTCAAAAAAGTGTGACAGGGTACATTGTCAAAGTTCTCCCTTCCACCTCCACCCTGACCCCTTCCCTTCCACAGCCTATATTACAAGTTTTTTAAAGCTTCTTGACCTCCTTCCAACAACTTTTATCTTGACTCTTATCTCATCCATGTTCTTCCCAAGAATCATTCTCTGGTGATTATCAGCACTTGGAACTACATCCTCTCTGCAATTTAAAATGCCAGCATACCATTCTCTGAGTAGCCCTCAGATTGCTCCCTTCTGGAGGGCAGCAAGTATACCTGCCCTGCTTCCCTAAGGGGACCTCCAGCCACCTGGTCTTTCCTTTTCTGTCAGGCCCTTCTCCCTCCCTTTCTTCCCTGTCCAGCCAAAGTAGCACTCACAGTCCATCCCTCAGCTCTTCTCTGCAGGCTCCCTTTAGCTGGGCACTGGGTGCCACTTTAGGTACTGGAAGAGCCTCTCCCCAGCCCCCAGCTCCTTTCCAATCCTGTCTACTCTCCTGAGTCCCCCACCCTAACTCCAGATCCCCTTCTCAGCAAGCGGCCCTGTCTCTTAACTGAGATTCTTCAACCTGGACCCTCTCCAGCTTCTCCACTGAATCACGGTACTGTACATCTGAAACTAACACATTGTAAATCAACTATGTGTGTGTGTGTGTCAGTTGTTCAGTCGTGTCTGACTCTCTTCGACCCCATGGGCTATATAGCCTGCCAGTCTCCTCTGTTCATGGGATTTCCCAGGCAAGGATACTGGAGTAGGTAGCCATTTCCTTCTTCAGCAGATCTTCCTGACCTAGGGAAGGAACCTAGGTTTCTTGCATTGCAGGCAGATTCTTTACCATCTGACCCACCAGCAAAGCCTGTAAATTAACTATACTACAATGCAAAATTAAAAAAAAAATCCTAACACACACACACACAAGAAATAAATTCCTGGGATTTCAGATGTCCACATGCTTCACAATGACTGCATCCCTCTCCCTCTTGAGAGAATGGACCTCACCCTGAATTCTTTAGGTTCATTTTCTTTGTTTATCGTCATAGTTCCACTCTCTATGCATTTTGTAGGCATTCCTACACATGCATACTCTTTGGTTTTGCCTGTTTGATCTCCAAAGGGATAGAATCATAGGTATCATATTCTGTTTTTATGAGGCTGGCTTTTTACTGAGCATTATGATTTCACTGACCGTGTAGCTGTCATTCATTAGCTTACTTTCTGTTGCATGATAACACCACTGTTTATAAATCCCTTGTCCTGTCAGTGGACATTTGCTTTGTTCACACTGGTGCTTATCACCACAACGCTGCTGTGAGTTCTCCTACTCTTCTCTGGTAAGTTTCTCCAGGGCTACAGTCTTCAAAAGAGGGCCTATGTATCTCTGTGATGTGAGAGGACTGTCCAGGGCTTAGGTGGACCTGGAGAGATGTACAGGGACTGTCCTCAGATCCAACACTCCCATATGAGTTGGGACACTGGTGGGTCTGTGAGGGCCCCTTTCCCCACCCCTTGCCCAGCTCTTCCTTACCACAGAAAGAAGGCCCAAGAGGGAATCCAGAAGGGTAAAAACCTCCAGGCACCAAAGCGACAGTTTCAAAATCTCACTGAGGTGAGTGACCTAGTGACATCATTTTGCAAGTGAGGTACTTTTTCTTTCCTTTCAACAAAATCGAAGGAAGATTTATCAAGTGCCAGCTGATTGCTTATTTTTTTCCTATCCTTTATGCTATTGAGGTGAAATTCACACAGCCTAATTTTTAAAGAATTTTTTTTGCTAATTCTAGCAATAAATAATATTTATCCATAAGTACATGAACTGATTGAGAAGTGGCCCAATTGTCTTATTTAGAATTGGGCTTCCAATAGTGTTTTTATGCTTCATCATTATGTAGTGAAATTTATAATATATTCATATTCTTTTGACAAATTGATTGTTAATGACGATCATAAGTACTTAATCCAGAAGAAAGTTTAACACTCAGAGCCTTAAAATTTTTTAAATTCAGTTTTAAGTTATATACTTATTTTTATTGCAGACAATAGAAGATTTTCAAGCATAAAACATATTAGGATCTTATTTGGGGAGGTGGAAACAGAAATATGAATTCAGAAGAAATGGAATGATATGAATTTTTTTTTTTTGGCCATGAGGCTTGCAGGATCTTAGTTCCCAACCAGGCATTGAACTTGGGCCCTCGGCAGTGAAAGCTCAGAGTCCTAACCACTGGACTTCCAGGGAAGTCTCAGATGTGAAATTTCTGATTGTTAAAGAAGGGTGTGTTCATGTACTTTTAAATGAATCATAGTATCATCAAAAGTGAAAGAACATTTTTTTTTTTTAAAGGTCAGTGTTTACAACATGCTGGAAATGTCACTCTTTCACAACTATTTACAAACTTGAGGAAAATTTTAGATAACAGCAGGAAAATGTATAAGAGGTACACACTCGCAAAACTTTTTAACATGAGCCAAAATTTTGAGTGTTTCTCAAACTTCATCATGCATATGAATCATTTCAAATGTGGATTCTGAGTCCGTAGTTCTGGATGGCCTGGAATTTTACATTTCTACAAGCTTCTGGTGATGCCAGTGCTGCTGGTCTGTGGACCACACTTTGAGGAGCAAGCCTCAGTGTATTCCCAAGAGTGGAATTGCTGGGTGATGGGTATGGCACATGCTGAACTCCCGACTGATGTTAAAGTATTTTCTGAAATATTTGTATAAATCTGATAGCAATAGCGTAAAGGGACACAGTGGGTGATTAAATAGTTAATCCCACTAAGGGATTATAAGTAGAAAAAAATATGGGAGACCCCTGTAAGTTTATGATTACTGACGAAAGCAGGTTTGCTTAACCACAAAACCAAGCAGGCTTGCTTAGTAACAAAACCATGCAACAGTAGCATAAGACATGCCCCCAAACGAAGCAATGGTGGCATAAAACCCACATCCTGCCCAGTGAGCTTACTAAGTTGATGATCGCTAGGACATGCTCTCTGCACACATAAAAAACACTAATTTGTAAACCTAGATTGACCACACAGCAACAAGAAAACTCCCCCACTCAGCCTGGAGGAGGAACTAATGATGAAAATACGACATCTACTCAAGAAAGAAAAGAAGATCTTTCTACCTGCCCCTTTTTCCTTTGATTGTAAAATTGTAGCCCAGGAAGTCACAGCACGTCTCGCCCACCACTTGTAAGCCTCACAGACGCCCTATTCTAATAAACTACTTCTTATCTATCACCTTGTCTCTCCCTGAATTCTTTTTTGTGCTGAGGCATAAAGGATCATGATACCAGAGCTCTTTGGAGCTTCTGAAACGACACCAAACGTTGCAAATCTACACTCGAACTAGCCGTGGGAATGCTGCTGTTTCTTGAAAAAAGTTCACTAAAGGCGTCCTGATTTTCAGTCCTCATCTCACTTACACTTTCTGTGACACATGTGGTCATGCTTGTTTGATACACTGCTTCCCCCTGGTTTCTGTGACACCATTTTCTTTGGGTTTCCTTCCTTCTACAACCACAGTCTCTTCCGTGACCCTTCACCCTCTTCCAGGTCCATCATTTAACTGTTGGTTGTACTTGACCTTCTGTTGGGCTGAACCCCCAGGTCTATCAGGCCTGTACTTGCCTAGCTTTAAGACTGAAGAAAAAGCCCAGTGTCAGCAATAGACACATCAATGGAATGGAGGAGCTTGTGTGTCTCAAGCAAGATCCTGGAGTGACACCCCACCGCGTACAGCTGGTGGGCTGGCAGGACTTGGTGGCAGGCTTTGTTCCTGGGGGTGGAGGGGGAAGGGGAGATTGCCTGTTATAGGGGGAGGTGACAGCAGTTTGGCTCATTGGTTACCAGGGAAACTAGCAGAGGGGCCGCCGCTCTTTAAGACCAAGGTAGGACCACTAGCTAGGGCCAAGGCAAGTATGTAGGAAGATCAATCATGTGCATAGGGTATAAGCGAAGCAGGCACTGGTCAGGCAGGGGATGTACACAGAGCAACAGAACAGCCATTTTTCCCCCCAATTATTTATTTGGTTATGGTTGTACTGGGTCTTCATTGCTGCATGTGGGCTTTCTCTAGTTGCAGTGAGTGGGGGCTACTCTTCACAGCAGTGCATAGGCTTCTCATAGCAGTGGCTTCTCTCGTTGTGAAGCATGAGCTTTATGTGCAGAGTCTTCAGTAGTTGGGGTGTATGGACTTTATTTGCTCAACGGCATGTGGACTCTTCCCCCATTAGTGATCAAACCTGTGTCCCCTGCATTAGCAGGTGGATTCCTATCCACTGTACCACCAGGGAAAGTCTGAGAACAGCCATCTTGAGTGGCCTGACCATACACCTTCTTTCAGTTCAGTTCAGTTCAGTCACTCAATCGTATCCAACTCTTTGCAATCCCATGGACTGAAGTACACCAGGCTTCCCTGTCCATCACCAACTCCCAGAGCTTACTCAAACTCATGTCCATCGAGTCGGCGATGCCATCCAACCATCTCATCCTCTGTTGTCCCTTTCTCCTCCTGCCTTCAATCTTTCCCAGCATCAGGGTCTTTTCAAATGAGTCAGTTCTTCCAATCAGGTGGCCAATGTATTGGAGTTTCAGCTTCAACATCAGTCCTTCCAGTGAATATTCAGGACTAATTTCCTTTAGGATGTATTAGTTGGATCTCCTTGCAGACCAAGTGATCTCAAGAGTCTTCTCCAACACCACACAGTTCAAAAATATCAATTCTTTGGCACTCAGCTTTCTTTATAGTCCAACTCACATCCATATATGACTATTGGAAAAACATTAGCTTTGACTAGATGGACCTTTGTTGGCAAAGTAATGTCTCTGCTTTTTAATATGCTGTCTAGGTTGGTCATAACTTTTCTTCCAAGGAGTAAGTGTCTTTTAATTTTGTGGCTGCAGTCACTACCTGCAGTGATTTTGGAGTCCCCCAAAATAAAGTCTCCCATTGTTTCCATTGTTTTCCCATCTATTTGCCATGAAGTGATGGAACCGGATGCCATGATCTTAGTTTTCTGAATGTTGAGTTTTAAGCCAACTTTTTCACTCTCCATTTTCACTTTCATCAAGAGGCTCTTTAGTTCTTCTTCACTTTCTGCCATAAGGGTGGTATCATCTGTGTATCTGAGGTTATTGATATTTTTCCTGGGAATCTTGATTCCACATTGTGCTTCCTCCAGCCCAGCGTTTCTCATGATGTACTCTGCATATAAGTTAAATAAGCAGGGTGGCAATATACAACCTTGATGTACTCCTTTCCCTATTTGGAACCTGTCTGTTGTTCCATGTCCAGTTCTAACTGTTGCTTCTTGACCTGCATACAGATTTCTCAGGAGGCAGGTCAGGTGGTCTGGTAATTCCATCTCTTTAAGAATTTTCCACAATTTATTATGATCCACACAGTCAAAGGCTTTGGTGTAGTCCATAAAGCACAAATAGATATTTTTCTGGAATTCTCTTGCTTTTTCGATGATCCAACAGATGTGGGCAATTTGATCTTTGGTTCCTCTGCCTTTTCTAAATCCAGCTTGAACATCTGGAAGATCACAGTTCAAGTACTGTTGAAGCCTGGCTTGGAGAATTTAGAGCATTACCTTGCTAGCATGTGAGATGAGTGCAAT
The DNA here is from genome assembly GCF_032452875.1 of Bos javanicus. Classification (NCBI taxonomy): domain Eukaryota; kingdom Metazoa; phylum Chordata; class Mammalia; order Artiodactyla; family Bovidae; genus Bos; species Bos javanicus. Next base: position 27,390,997 of record NC_083890.1, on the reverse strand, counting down.
TGTGTGGTAGTTTGAACATTCTTTGGCATTGCCTTTCTTTGGGATTGGAATGAAAACTGACCTTTTCCAGTCCTGTGGCCACTGATGAGTTTTCCAAATTTGCTGGCATATTGAGTGCAGTACTTTCACAGCATTATCTTTTAGGATTTGAGATAGCTCAACTGGAATTCCGTCACCTCCACTAGCTTTGTTCATAGTGATGCTTCCTAAGGCCCACTTGACTTCGCATTCCAGGATGTCTGGCTCTAGGTGAGTGATCACACCATCATGGTTATCTGGGTTATACACCTTCTTAGCCTTTATCTTGTTCTCCCTGGTGTGCTCTTAAGAGGTGGGTTACCACCTTGATGACCCTGTGTGGTTAATTTTATGTGTCAACTTGGACGGGCTATGGTGACCAATTCTTTAGTCAAACACTAGTCTGGATGTTTCTGTGAAGGTATTTTGTAGATGTGACTAATATCTGTACTCAGTTGACTTTAATTAAAAGAGACTGCCCTAGATAATGTGGGTGGACAACCGTCAGTCAATTGAATGCCCTAAGAGCAAAACCTAAGGTTTCCATAGAAGGAATTTTGCCTCAAGACTCAAACAGAAATCCTGCCTCCATTTCCAGCCTGTTAGGCTTCTCTACAAATTCAAACTCAAGGCTACATCGTCAACTCTTACCTGAGTTTCCAGCCTACTGGCCTGTGCTATAGATGTTTCGGAATCACTAGTCCCCACAATTGCATGAGCCAGTTCCTTAAAATAAGTCTCTTTGTATATATTCTTTTGGTTCTGCTTCTCTGGAGAACTCTGACTGATACAGACAGACACCCATGTTTCTTTTTCTCACTAGACATTTCTCCTATTTCCAATCTAGAATATCCACCTCCTCCTGAGTGTTCTAAAGGTGCTTAAGACATAATATGTCCTGGACAGAATCTGTTCTCTTTCTACTTAAACCTGTTTCTCCTCCTGCATAGACTGTGCTTGCCACCAGCCATCCCCAACCCAAGCTGAAAACTTGGAATTCAGTATAGACTTCTGTTTTCCCTTTTACCCCTCATATATGCTGAGCCACCAAGTCTTTTATCCATTCACTTAATAAATATATGAATTTGGGACTTCCCTGGTGGTTCAGTGGCTAAGACTCTGCACTACCCATGCAGGGGACTGGGGCTCCATCCTCGATCAGGGAACTAGATCCTACATGCTGCAACTTAGAATTCACACGCCACAACTAGAGATCCTGCATGCTGCAACGAGGATCGATGATCCTATGAGCCACAACTAACACCCAGGGCAGCCAAATAAATATTAAATAAATATGTGAATTATTCCAATGTGCCAAAACCAGGCTAGTGCTGGGCATAAAGGACAGAGTAAGACACATTTCCTGAGGGTATGGAGATACTAAAACCTTTGTGCATTGTTGTTTTGGTGGTGAGAATACAAGCTAGTATTCCACAGCTGTTATGGAAAACAGTTCGGGGGTTCCTCAATAAAAAAAAAGAAATTATCAGCTGACTCAGAATTGCCTCTTTGGGGTATATATCCAAAAGAATTGAGAATAGGGCCTCAAAGAGATATTTGTACACCTATGTTTGTAGGAGCATTATTCACTGTAGCTCAAATGTGTCCATCAACAGGTAAATGGAGAAGCAAAAGGTAGATACAGCGTACAGTAGGATATCACTCAGCCTTCAAAAGGAAATTCTGACATATGCTTCAGTATGGATAAGCCTTGAGGACACCACGCTACAGGAAATAAACCATACAGAAAAGACAAATGCTGTATGATTCTATTTACATGAGATACTTAGAGTAGTCAAAATCATAGAGACAGAAAATAGAATGGTGGTTTCCAGAGCTGGAGGAAGGAGGGAGAGAGGAGTTATTGCTTAATGGGTGAAGAGTTTCAGTCTTACAACATGAAAAGACTTAGAGATGGTTGTTGGGGATGGTTGCATGATATTATGAAGGCATGTAATGCCTCTGAGCTGTACATTTACAATGATTGATATGGTAAGTTTAATGTTACAAGTGTTTTACCACAATAAAACATTCTTTAAAAAAAATGCAAAAATGTCATGGTCTAAAGGCATTGAAATGATACAGAGTCAGAGCACCTTTGTTTTGAGGCCTATCTCCAGTTCCCCTAGGAAGCTTTTCTGAACCTCTGGAGACATCTGATACCTCCCTCAGTGTCTCTGTGAACTTTATATGCATTCCTGACTCAGTTTGTGTCAGTCAGAATGGCCAAGTAACGCCAGAGAGACAAACCATCTGGCAATCCTAGTAGCTTAACATAGTTGTATTTCTCACTGCTACTGCTGCCGCTAAATCGCTTCAGTCGTGTCGGACAATGTGCAACCCCATAGACGGCAGCCCACCAGGCTCCCCCGTCCCTGGGATTCTCCAGGCAAGAATTTCTCACTAACGCTACCTAATTGGATCAGTAGTGGGTGGCTCTGATGGTCATAGCTGCTCCGCATCCAGATTAAAAGAGCTCTGTCAGAAGAGGGCGCTGAGGGTGTCAGGTTGAATTGGCAACGATCACTTCTGCCATGAGGAACAACACACTGAGCTTGTGTTCACACCTCGCTGTTGAAAGCAAGTTCCGTGGTTATGCCTAATTTCAAGAGCACTGAGAGCTTCATCCTGTGTGCCTGGAAGGCAGAAAATGGCAAGATTGGTGTACAGCCTAAGTGACTACCATGGCTGAGCGCAGTGCTGACTGGCGGACATGTCTCTCTCCCCAGGGACATAGAGGAATCCCGAGAGTGTCCCAGGGTCCCCTGCCCTTGAGCAGTTTGTGCTGCAGCAATGCAGAGAGACCAGTAAATTGATGGATTCTCTGCGCTAATGTTACAGTCTAGGGGTGACAGGGGTGTTGGTGGGGAGCCTATGAAGGAAGAACAGAGGGAAGTAGGAGAGGAGGATGGGAAAGGGACGGTCCTGGTTTGAGTTTCCCGAATTCAGAGCCTGAGACAGAGGTAGAGGCAGTCATTTAGGTGATTCCAGAAAGTAGATGTGAGGGAGGGGGAGATTGTGAAGGAGGAAAAATCAACTTAGGAGAGTGACAGGATTCGATTCCACTGAAACATTCTGAGGAGAGAAAGAGAATGTCTCCAGAAATTGTCCACCTGAAGGACATGGAGGCTAGAACTTCTGTCCTCCAATTTCCATTCTTCAACTGATTGCAGGTTGACTCTGGGGCTTAGCTTCCCTGCCTTTCCTACTTGTGAGTGTCCTTTGGGCATTGATGCTACAGAGAAGGCCCAGGTTGGGATGACTGAGCACAAGATGAAACTGAGCTGCAAAGAACTGCACACCTCAGCCACTGCGGAGAACAGGTGGGTGAGGAGAGGCTAGGCTCCGGAAGTGGCTGTTTCAGCAGCCTGATGTTGCTTGAATGAGTGCTTCCTGACAGTTGCTGTGCTAGGCCCTAATTTAACACATTTTACCCTTGTGTAGTGCAGCAGCCTTATGAGGTAGGGTTTGTGGTAATTTTTAGAAAGACAGGAGCATGTCATCTGGGGAAGGACAAGAGGCGGCTCTGACAGGGTGGGTTTACTTTTTTGTTTGTTTGTTTTACTTTTCTATGGTCATTTTCTAAAGGGCGTTATGAACTCAGAAATGAGATTTTAAAATGCCTACAGAATGGTCCCCAGGGAACTGACTCATGCTAGTAGAACTCACCAAAAACTAAGTGTGTATGGCTCATTTATTAGTTTCAGTGGTAGATGTAATTCACAAGATGATTCAGTGTGTATGTTCCCTGAGTTATGTTTATCAGCCTTTCAGTAAATATTTTTGGCAATGCCTATTCAGTGCCAGGGTCTTGGTGTCTTGTCTGGTCTTCTAATTTCTTTGTTTAATTATAGTCACTTATTAATCAAAGGGGGTTTAAAAATAGTTTATTTTTAACTTTTTGTTATGGAAATTTTCAAACATACCTAAAGTCGGGAGAATAATATACAGAACTCCCATGTACAGATCATTTGGCTTCAACAGTTTTCAACAGCTTGCCAGCCTTGCTTTATCTGGCTTCCCTGTCCCCCTAGCAATTTTTAAAGCAAATGCCAGATATCATATCAATTCATCTGTAAATACTGCTGTTTGCACACATAACATTAAAAGGATTTTAAAACAATATCACCATACGGATATAATATACAGCATAAGGAATATGGTTAATAGCATTTAATAACTTTGCCTGGGGACAGATGGTTACTAGACTTATTGTGGTGATCATTTCATAATGTATGCAAATTTTAATCATTATTTGTATTTGGTACACCTGAAGCTAACATAGTATTGTATGTCAACTATATTTCAGTTTAAAAAAAAAAACCACAATGATATCGTGAGGGGTACTCCTACCATTTTGCTTTTTTTTTTTTACATTTATTTTTGCTTTTTTGTGTTCTTTGTAAAGGCCATTTAAAAATATTTGTTTATTTAGGCTGCATCCGATTTTAGTTGCGACATGCAGGCTCTTTTTTTAGATGCTGCACCTGGGATCTAGTTTCCAGGCCAGGGATTGAAACTGGCCCCTTGCATCGGGAATACAGTCATAGCCCCTGGACCACCAGGGAAGTCCCCATTTTAAAATTTCTTTTCAATAGGCCTTCTGACTTTATGTCCCTTATTTCCTGCATTACTGTCTTCCTTTTATTTAGTTGGTTTTTCATAGTGACATGTTTAAATTCTCATTTCCTTTTGTATATATTCTATTGATATACCTTATTTTCTTTATGGTTACCATGGGGATTACTTTTAATATCCTAAAGTTATAATACACTAATTTGAATTTATACCAGCTTACCTTCAATAATATATAAAACCTCCTCTCCTTTCTAACTCTGCCCCCACTTCTTTTGATTGTGTGTGCCACAACTTTATTAATATGTTTAATACAACTGAGCTGTACACTTAAAATTAGTTAAGATGGTAAATTTTATGTTATGTGTATTTTACCATAATAAAAAGTTAAAAAATAGATTTGATATTGCTGAGATTAAAAATGTGAGAATTGTATTATGATTCAAAGAGTATTGTATTATGTATTATATCTAATACAATATGTATATAATTGTAGTATGTAATATACATAATATAATACATAATTATATTATGATTCAATTATGATACAATACATAATTGTGTTACAATAAAAAGAGTCCTTATCTTATATAGGTACATACTGATGCATACAGTTGGCCTGTATCAACTGTAATATGATGGCTGGGATTTGTTTAAAAATAATCCCGGGACTTCCCTGGTGGCTCAGTGGATAAAAATCTGCCTGCCAATGCAGGGGACCTGGGTTCGATCTCTGGTCTGGGAAGATTCCGCATGCTGCAGAGCAACTACGCCTGTGCACCACAATTACTGAAGCCCAGGTGCACAGAAGCCCAGGGGCACGGAGCACGTGCTCTGCAACAAGAGAAGCCAGCACAGTGAGGCGACAACGCACTGCAACGAAGAGTAGTTCTTGCTCGCCACAACTAGAGAAAGCCCATGCAAAGCAATGAAGACCCCAGTGCAGCCAAAAATAAATAACTAAATAAGTTATATTTTTAAAATCCTGGAAGGAGTGGGAGGGTATACAGAGATGAATCACGATTCTTTTATGATTGACGATTGTTGAAGCTGGGTGATAGGCACATGGAGGTTCATTTTAGTATTTTCTCCACTTTTGCATATGTTTGAACTTTTACAAAATAAAGCTTGGAATGTCTAAAGAAAGAGATTGCATCCGGATCACCTGTTAGTAGCCCAGCAGGTGCTTCTTTTGCTGCACAGTTCCATGTAGGCAGACATTCAAGCTGCTTTTTCCTGTAAAAAGCTTTTGTAGGGCTTCTGCTGGAGACAGGTTGGAGACACAAAGAAGGTGCCAACTCCCTCAGAGACCTCCTGCCTAGTTCCTGAGCCTTCTCCTGGGCTTTTTGTGTTTCCCTCCATCAATTTGAATAGGAACCATTCATACTCAATAAAAAGCTCAGAGAATAATAAAGGGGATTTAATGAAGAGTAAATCTCTGGAAATTCCCTGACAGTCCAGTGGTTAGGACTTGGCACTTTCACTGCTGGGGCCTGGGGTTCAATTCCTGGTTGGGAAACTAAGGTCCTACCAGCTGCCAGGTGCGGCAAAAAGAAAAAAAAAACACAACTCTTTCCTTTCCCCACACCCCATTTTCCAGCCCCCACCAGTTCTCCCCAGAGGCAGCTTTCCTATCCACTTTCCTGTCAACCTTTCCAGAGAAATTCCACACACATAAAATGCAAATACGGTTGCATTCTCTGTTTCCTTCTTTTTGCATAAATAGTGGCATCCCAGACACACAGTTTTGAATGTCTACTGAGTTAAAATGTATGCGTTATATTACATATAATATCTTGAGACATTCTACTTTGCAGGTACAGACAAACCCCAAGCTTTCAGAGGCAGCAGAGTTTCCATTTTCCAAACCACTGCATACTGCTTGTCAGTCTAGGGACATGGGTCGATCTCAAACTCTTCCTCTTGGTCACAGTGAGTGCTGCAGTGGATGTCTTTGTACCTTACCCTTCCACACCTGTAGGGGAAAGGATCCTCTCATTTTGTCAGTCCTAATTTAATTTTCAGAGGTATCCTTAGGAGCAGGGTGCGATAGGTGATGAAATACGGTGAAGTAAGGTTATGAAACAGCTAATAATTTTTTCAAGCTGAACCTGAGATTCCAGGCTGTCTTCAGGCAAAGACTGACTTCCTTCCCCCATCCTGGGACAGGGGCCAACGGTGGGAGCATGAGGAGCTCTGCTGGGGTATGACCTTTCATCTGTGTCTGGCAGGAAAGCAAGGCATGAATGCCTGTCCTTTTACACTGGAAAGTTCTCTCCCTGTCCCTTGGCAGCACTAGGGGGTGGGGGCAGGAAGCTGACCATTTTTTAACCCCCTGGCTGCCCTTTTTGTGGGAGGGATCTGGTATCCAGGGCATAGATAGATCACCCTCCCTGCACCCCTGGGAAATAGAGGAAAACATTAGAGAGGCATTTTGAAGGAAAGGGCAGAGGAACTGGGCTTCCTCGATGGCTCAGATGGTAAAGAATCTACCTACAATGCAGAAAGACCCGAGTTTGATCCCTGGGTTGGGAAGATCCTCTGGTGGAGGGAATGGTTATCCACTCCAGTACTTTGGCCTGGAGATCCCATGGACAGAAGAGTCTGGCAGGCTACAGCTCATGGGGTCGCAAAGAGTCACACTAGGAACTACAGTTAGTTCTCGCCTCCCACCAAAGCTCAGTGCAGACAGGGGACCAGGGTGGAGGTGATGAGAGAGGAGCCAGGGAGGTTGCAGCCAGAGGCCATCCCACTTCTGCCTTGCATTTTTCTAGATGATCCCTGAGTACACAGGCCTTGATCATCACCTTCTCACCTGGGCTATGCAGGGCAGCCTCCCCAAAGGTGGCAAGAAGTAAAAGCAGGGAGAGTGACATGCACACCGCCTCCCCACCCAAGACTGGGAGGCCCCAGAGGGGTGGGAGGACAGGGGTGAGGTAGGGGCTGTAATGTGGGAGACAGGCACACTGGCAGAGCCCAGGCCAGGCCGTTCCCAGAGGCTGATGTGGCCCCTTAGAGAGCTCACGGATAGGCTGTTTGTTTCTTGGGAGGTCTGTGTTCCACCCTTGATTAATTCTCAGGAATTGCTTGTGCAATCGACGGGAGAGGAGAGGAGGTTCAGTGTCCCGACCTAGAGTCTGAACTGGTAGGGTAGCCTCTGGGTGCAGGGGTCTGGAGGATCCTGGGGATGGGGGAGGGGTCAGGGACCAGGCATTACCCTTCTCTGAGGCTCTAAGGATAATTTATGTAAAAGGATTCTCAAGGTCACAGTTGGGCAATTGGTTCAAAGTAAGTAGGTTGGTGCACGCTAGGTCAGGGGTGGTTGTGTATCTAGTGCTCTAACACTAGTGTGTGCTAGAGGAAGGGGGTGGGGTCTGACCCAAAGTAAATATTTTTATTAAACAAGAAATGGAAAAGGACTTTCCTGGTGGTTCAGTAGTTGAGAATCTGTTGGCCAATGCAGGGAACCCGGGTTTGATCCCTGGTCCGGGAAGATTGCACATGCCCTGGGGTAACTAAGCCCGTGCACCGGAACTACTGAGCCTGGGAGCCCAACAAAGAATAGCCCACTCGTTGCAACTAGAGAAAGCAGGCAGAAATTAAGATCCACTGCAGAAAAATAATAAATAAATGTATATATAAAAACAAAGAAATGGAAGGAGTAGAAACCCAAAACAATTTTGGTGCCGATCTAAAGGAACCTGGAGGGACTTCCTTGGTGGTTCAGTGGCTGAGACTCATGTTCCCAATGCAGGGGACCTGGGTTCAATCCCTGGTCAGGGAACTGGGTCCCTTATCCTGAGAGCCAACCTGTTGTGGCCAAATAAATAAATATTAAAAAAAAAATTTGGAGTGAGGCTATGGCTAGGGAGAAGGTTCTGCTGGGTGTAATCTGGAGTCTGGGGTGTAACCATCAGTCTTGACCTCACTTGTGGCACTCATTGTTTCAACAGCTCCTAGGACCCTTCGTCTGGGAAGCATGAGACAATCGTGCACCTAACTAGAAGGCTGTACAGCCTGTGGACAGGTCTCGTAGGAATTTGGAAGACCGAGAGAGCTCCCTGGAAGGTATGGGGTTTGAGAGGGATGGAGGCGTTTCAAGAGATAGGGTAGCAAGAGGCAAGCGCTTAGGGGAGAGAGGGCTGGGGAAGATATAGGGCAAGGGGGTGGGGATGGAACTGGGACTTGAAGGAGGTTTGGGCAGCTCAGAAGATGTTAGGAAGAAGCACTAAAGCACAGGGTCTATGAGAGTAGACTCAGGGTACTGTCTTGTTTTGAATCCAGCTTTACCACTTACTGAAAGTGTTAGTTGCTCAGTTGTATCTGACTCTTGTGACCCCATGGACTGTAGCCCGCCAGACTCCTCTGTCCATGGGATTCTCCAGGCAAGAATGCTGGAGTAGTTAGCCATTCCCTTCTCCAGGGGATCTTCCCAAACCAGGGATCGAACCTGGGTCTCCCATATTGCAGGCAGATTCTTTACTGTCTGGGCCACCAGGGAAGCTACCATTTAGTACCCCAGCAAATCTGGGGCAGATCACTTAACCTTTTTTTTTCCCTATTTTTTTGGCTGCACCCCATGGCATGTGGGATCTTAGTTCGCCGACCAGGGATTGAACCTGTGCTCCCTGAAGTGGAAGCTCGGTGTCTTAACAGCTAGACCGAGAGGGAAGTCCCTCATTTAACATTTCTGTGCCTCAGTCTCATTTGTAAAGTGGTAAAGAAGGCAATGGCACCCCACTCCAGTGTTCTTGCCTGGAGAATCCCAGGGACGGGGGAGCCTGGTGGGCTGCCATCTATGGGGTCGCACAGAGTCGGACACAACTGAAGTGAGTTAGCAGTAGCAGCAAAGAGGATAATGGTAAAACCTGTGACTTGGGCTTATTGTATAGATTAAGTGAGGTCCTACTTACAAAGGATTTAGAACAGTATGTGGCACATAGCAGTTTCCTGTTAATTTATCTTCTTCTCTTAGAAGCACCCCCAGACAAGGATTCAAGTGTAGAGAGTACATTAGGGAGATGGTTCCAGGAAACATGGGTTGGGGAGTAGGGAGGTAGGAAAGGGAAGGAAAGAAGCCAAGGCAGAATGTGTTATCTATCTAGTGATTTCAAATTGTTGGCAAGTAGTGGTTAGGAACCTTGGAGTTGCTGAATATCAGTATCAGTTATCCCATGGCGGGTGTGAGCAGGCTGGGATATGTATATCCCCACCTCATGCAGTCAGCCTGGGGGCTGCTTTCAGGGGGTCTTAATTCTTTGGCAATTCCAGTTTTCTATGCATAGATGGGACATGACACCCAAGAAACCCTCAGACAAAGAGAGAGAGAGCTTGCTGTTATTGGCATGACCTACTAGTGAGACCCAAGGGATGTGAGAGGGGCAATGATGGAGCCGTTACAAACACAAAGTGTCTCATGGGTTTACTTGTTTTGTTTTGTCTGCTCCCCAAAGCATGTGGGATCAGCATGTGGGATCTTAGTTCCCTGATCAAGGACTGAACCACGTGCCCTCTGCAGTGGAAGTAACGAGTCTTAATTACAAGACCACCAGGGAAGTTGAGTAATACTGAATCCTCAGCTGAAATCACACAGCAGGCTTCAAACCAGGATAGGTCAGACTCTTTTTCTAAACAAGGGGTTGATCTGGAAGTGGGACTCAGCTCTGCAGTTGTCATGGAAGTCTGAGGGTGGCAGATCCTGGAATATCAAGTCCATGTCTAAGTGTCAGGACTGGACGAGGAGTAGACGGTGGCCAGGCGGAGAGGATACTAGAGTAGCTCTGCCTGTCTTAACAACCAGCCACTTTTTCTAGGAAAGTTTCAGTTGTGAGGTTCTGAGCTCCCCATGGGACTAGTAAGGCATCCCGAGAGGCCATCATTTCCTTTTTCTAACCTGTGAATTGCAAATGAGTTGCAGAATATGGACCTTGCTTTCTTGTCTTTGGACCTGGTCTCCTGGAAATAGATATTAGAAGCCTTGGACTGATGAGAAGAAATGTGGACAAGACAGAAGAAGCTGACAGGAATGGAAGGTCTGTCATTTTAGGCATTATTTACCTCTTTTCTGGGCTTCCCAGTTGCTAGTGATAAAGGACTCACCTGCAAATGTAGGAGATATAAGAGATGGGAAGATCCCCTGGAGAAGGACATGGCAACCCACTCCAATATTCTTTCCTGGAGAATCCCATGGACAGAGGAGCCTGGCAGGCTGTGGTCCTTAGGGTCGTACAGAGTCAGACATGACTGAAGCGGCTTAGCACGCACGCACCTCTTTTCTGTCATCTGGAGTGAACACACAAGTTGCATTTGCGAAGCATTTTTTAAAATCTTTTTTTTAAACCACTTCACCAGACACAAGATCTGCCGGTACATTTTAAAAAAAATAATTTTTATTATCTTTTGACCATAGTGTGCAGCATATGGGATCTTTGTTCCCCAAACCAGAGATCAAATCCATGCCCCCTGCAGTGGAAGCGTGGAGTCTTAACCACTGGACTTCCACAGAAGTTTCTTGCCAGGTTTTTAATGGTGCAATTAATAGATAAGCCACTTTCATCTAACGGGGTCTACTGAAAGGCTACTTAGAAGCCTAGAGAGGGGAATAAAGATCTGGTGTCTTCAGCCCCGGAGTATCTCAGATCATGGCCCTTCCACACTGGGCTCGGGCCCAAAGAGAACTAGACTAACAAATCAACTCTGGTGGCCCACTCTTTATTTGTTCACTTTGTCACCATGCAGTGTGATGCTCCCGCAGTTTCCCATCAAAGTTGACCTCCTCTTGCATATTGCTTGTTGTCTTCCCAAATCCATTCTCAGCTTATATAGTATCAGAGTTCTAGCTGAGCTCGTGATAGACAAACCAGAGGCCACATTTCCCAGCCTCCCATTTAACCGAGTTTTGGCCAATGGACTATGAGTGGAAGAGCTGGGTGAATTTCCACGTTGTTACTTGCCCCCTACTTCTTTCATGCACTTCTTTAGAGCTGGAATGCAGACTTGATGGAAATCTGTTTCAAGCACACAGACAAGAACAGTTATCAGTGGTTATGGCAGAGCCATGAGATGGAAGGAGCATGGGGTCCTGAATGATCCTGATGAGCAATCCTGTCCTGCCAGCCAGGGCCACCCTTTCCATATCACCTTGTCTGCTTACAGTGAGGTTCTTATTTGAGAGAGAAGTAAACTTCTATCTTATTTAAGTCACTATATTTTGGAGTGTCTTTATTACAACAGTTTATATTATGCCCTGATAAACACATGTCCCTGGGTGTTGCCTTTGGCTCCCATCCTGATTTCTGGCTAAGAATATTGGTTAGGTAAAGGTTTTGTTGCAGAAACAAAAGCTAGAATAACACTGGCTTAAATGGTCTGAGCATGAGTTCTGGGGCACTTATGAGAGCCCTAGAGGACCAGGGGGCAAGATTTCTAGAGCTTTGTTCCTCCCTCATTATCAACATGACTTCCACTTTGTGGTCTAGGGTGGCTGTTCAGATTTCCACTAGCCTGCCTGTATTCCAGCGGGTGGGAAGTAGAAGATAAAAATTGAGGAGCACACTCCTTTCTCAAAAGCATACTCCATGGGTCCAGTGAAAAACTTGTGAGCTTTATGACTTAAGAAAGAAGGGAGAGTAGATTCTGATACATTCTGAAGAGTTTATTTAACTCAACAAATACTGAGAGAAACTCATGAAAGAAAGGGCCTTTCTTTTCAAGACAGCTATTATATACGAGCTAGGCGGATGTATCAATATTTTTCTGCCTGGGCTGCCATAAAATAAACAAATAAAAAAAACCCCACAGACTGGGTGGCTTAAACAAAAATTTATCTTCTCATAGTTCCGGAGATCAAGGTGCCACGATGGTCAGTTTCTGGTAATAGCTCTCTTCCTGGTTTGTAGGCAGTTCTTTGCACGAGGGCAGGAGGGATATACGTGTGTGGAGAGAGAGAGAGAAGAAAAGGAGGAAGGGAGAGCAGAAGGAGGGAGGGGGAAAAATTCTCTGGTGTCTCTTTAAGGACTTAAGCCTATTGGATCAGGGTCTCATCCTTATGATCTCATTTAACACACATTACCTCTTTACAGGCCATGTCATCTCCAAATATAGTTACATTGGGGGTAAGGTGTTAAACATACACATTTTGGGGGGAGGGGCTCTAATTCAGTCCATAGCAGCAGCTTTAAGAGGCACCCATAACTCAGTGGTTTAAGTATTCAGAGTGAGGATTCATGATGTCCTGATAATAAACAACCCCCTAATCTTCATTGCCACAGTGGTTTGCAAAATATGGCCCCAAATCTCTCTTATTCCAGTGTGCATGCTTCTTTGCAAGATGATTTTGCCACTCCTCACATCAAGAGGTGAAGTTTCCCCCACTTGTAAACCTGGGATAACCTCGTGATCTGCTGTGACCGATGGGATGTGGTGGAAGTGATGTCTTGTGACTTCTGAGGGTAGGTCTCAAGAGACCTCGCAATGTGTGCTCTGGATCTCTTGTAATGCTGTTCTGAGACTGCCATGCTGTGAGGGGCGATGGGTGATAGGCCACGGGTTCTGCTGTTACCCGCTAAACTCAGCCCTCAGCTGACTGCAGTTGTGAGTGTGAGCCCAGGCCAGAACCATGTGGCCAATCCGCAGAATCATGAGAAACAAGAAATCATTTCTTTAAGCCCCTAAATTAGCGGGGGGCATCTTTTTCCCTACTGCAGTGGTAATGCAGTGGGTTAACACAACAAGGGTTTATTTTTTTGCTCACATTGCCTATCTGCCAAGGGTCAGCATGGGTTCTGCTCTGGGTGTTACCCAGGGGTCTAGGCTGATAGAGCAATCTTCTCAAACACTGCCATGAAGAGGGAAAGAGCACGAGGAAGACTGTACAGGCTTACAAAACTTTCATCTAGAAGTGAAGTGTTAGTTGCTCAGTCATGTCTGACTCTTTGCAACCCTATGGACTGTAGCCCGCCAGGCTCTGTCCATGGAATTCTCCAGGCAAGAATAGTGGAGTGGGTAGCCATTCCCTTCTCCAGGGGATCTTCCTGACCCAGGGATCGAACCTAGGTTTCCTGCATTTCAGGCAGATTCTTTACCGTCTGGGCCACCAGGGAATCTAGAAGTGGTACATGTCATTTACAGTCATGTTTCACTGGTCAAAGCAAGTGGATGGGGAAGTTCAAACCTACTACATGATAGAAAGGAGACAAAGCCAGAACATCTCTAATACTTATGACTCTGAAAGTAATTTTTTTCTCTCGTAAAAATCTGAGCAGGTCAGCAGAACTGGTATAACATCAACACAGTGTCAGAGATCCAGGCTCCTCTATCTGTTGACTCTATTATCCCCAGGATATTGCTCTTGAATCACCATCAGGTTCATATTCCTGCCCATGGGAATGGGGGTCGGCATGGGGAGAATTCTCGCCTTTTACTTGGAAGTTACACACATCAGTTGTACTCACATTCTATCGCCAGAATCTTGTCACCAGGACACTAGCTGCAAGGGAAGTTGGAAAATGTAGTCTTTAGCTGGGTGACTGTATGTCCTGCTAAACGTCTCTTACTGTAGGAGGAGGGAGAGCAGGCACTGGGTACAGAGGGAGCACCTGCAGCTCGGTCACAGCAGCAGTTTTGGGACTGCAACACCAGGGGTGTTCCTGCATTCAGTCAATTTTGTCCAAGGAACTGATTTTGTGTATTCACAGTGTTCACTTGTGTACGTGCATTTCTGAGAAGTTATTTGTAAATCAAAAGAGTTTTTATGAACTTAAATGATCACTTCAGAGATGTTTCATCTTCATCTTTGACTAATCTTATTATTATACTTACACCCCACATTCTTCCAGTTCATTCAACTATTGTTTCTCTGTCAGCTCCACCAGTTCCGACGCTGTTGTGCTCCTCTACTCAAAGGAGCTCAAAAAGTGGGATGAGTTTGAAGATGTTTCAGAGGAAAGGAGGTATATCAGTGACTTGAAATTTGCAATGATACACACCTCTTGTCTATAAGGGAATTACTCCTTGTAAGCCAAGTGATATTAAATGTAGTGTTCTCAGTTCTGAAGACATTCATTATGTTATTAAACAGGTGGTGCCAGTGGTAAAGAACCTGCCTGCCAATGCAGGAGACTTAAGAGATGCGAGTTTGATCCCTGGGGTTCCAAAGAGTCGCACACGACTGAAGCTACTTAGCACGTACCCATTGTTTGATGAATATTAAAGACTTCTGTGGGATGGGGAGGCTAACGCAGTAGCTCAGAGTTACAAAATGCACATTGTAATTAAAAATTTTATTTTTCTTAATGGCTGGTAATTTAATCTTTTTCTTTTGCTTTTAATTTTATTTATTTTTTGGCTGCATCAAGTCTCCACTGAGGCATGTGGGCTCAGTAGTTGTGGTGGCAAGCTTAGTTGCCCTGTGGCATGTGTGATCTTAGTTCCTCCACAAGGGATCGAACCCAAGTCCCCCGCACTGGAAGGCAGATTTTCAACCACTGGACTACCAGGGAAGTCCCATGCACATTGCAATTTAAAGGCACATTCCAACTCTAAAAATATTTTCACTTCTTTGAATAATCAACCCAGAATTATTTTTTATAAGTTAGGGAATTTTTATCTACTGGACTTTCCTTAAAACTGTTCTCAACCTTTTTCTTGTCTCTAAGTGTTGATTTCATTTTTATCCCTAAGGGAAGAAAAAGATGGTGAATCCTCCTAGGTATCAAGAATTTTTAAGACAATTAGTGTAATCCCTTGGGGGCTTATGTTGAAGAAGACAATATTAACCTAGGCTCTGAGGAAGTATTCGTAACATCCACTTGGGAAAACCCAAAAGAAAACCGAAACTTTACTTAAATAAAATGTTTTGCAATCTCAGTTGGTTTGTGTGCTTTGACTATTCATGTAGGAGTGTGTGGGCACGTGTGTCTGAGAGGCAGCGGCGGTGGGGGAGCAGTGGGCATCGCCTGTGGTGCAGATCGACTGACTCTAGGGATGTGTGGAGACTAGGGAGACAGGGCCAACTTTCACCCCCTCAGCTCAGCCCCCAATCCCTGATTATGTTACCCCCTTCCCCACCCCCAACAAAGGAACATTCCCCCTTGCCACTCCCTAGTTTTCTTTCTCTGGCAGCAGATGAAGCAGCTGCTGAGCCAGCTCTGGTTTTCGGGAAGTCAGATGACCTTTTCCCTCTCCTGGTTCTCTGCCTGTCCCTGCCCCTGAGGTAGACACCATGGACCCACTGATGGCCGTACTTTGCCTGCTGCCCCTGTACCCAGGTAGGAGCAGAGGAGAGGGGATGCTGGGGTCCTGTGGGGCTGGGCTGGTGCCACCAGACTGAGTTTCCACGTGTGAAATGGACAGCCCCTTCTGCTTTCCTTTTCTAATCCGTGCCTTCCTTCTCTGCTGCATTTCTGAGTCGTGTTCCCATGCCTGCAGGTTTGGCTACAGCCGCGCTTTCCTGCCCCAAGAACGTGAATATCTCTGGTGGCAGTTTCACCCTCAGCAACGGCTGGAACCCTGGGAGTATCCTCACCTACTCCTGCCCCCTGGGCCATTACCCATACCCTGTGGTGACAAGGCTGTGCAAGAGCAACGGACAGTGGCAAATCCCGAGATCCACTCGGTCGACAAAGGCAATCTGCAAACGTGAGGCTCCCTGCCAGTGGCCACCCTGGGGACTCCTATTTAGTTTACTCAGCATGGGCTTAATGTGACTCAAGGGGTGGCAAAGCTCCTTTTCCACAGGGCTTTTCAAAATAGCAAGGAAATGTCTACTGCCCACAGCAAGGCGTTGGAGGCAGGCTATGATGGAGATTGTGGGGTACTAAAGCCAAGGATGATGTTTAGAGGTTTGACAATTTGCCACATGGTACTGACCGTTCAGAACGGATGCTGAATGGTCCTGGCGTCCTCTGTTTTGCCGCATGTCACCCCTCTATTACCCACTCCTGGGACATTGGAGAACACCAAGGGAGGGACTGGGGTGGTCATAGTCCTCATGGGGCTGAGAGAAGTAACTGTTTTTAAATCTATTAGATTGAACTATGTGAAATTGCTAATATTCAACCAATTGTCAAAAGTAGCAATTTTACAGGTATCCACCTAATATTTTGACAAGCAGCTGGCTCTTGCCATGCCTCCAAGCTGAATATCACCCACTTTGGTGTCCAGTCCAGGTGTCATCCCTCCATCCCTGTATTATCATCCCCTTCTCTCCCTCCAGCTGTTCGCTGTCCAGCCCCTGTTTCCTTTGAGAACGGTGTGTACATCCCACGGCTGGGGTCCCACCCAGTGGGCGGCAACCTGAGCTTTGAATGTGAGGATGGCTTCACCCTGCGGGGCTCAGCTGTTCGGCAGTGTCGGCCCAACGGCATGTGGGATGGCGAGACGGCCGTGTGTGACAATGGTGGTGAGTGTCCTGACCCATGGCTGCATGGGGGCAGGGGTCTCCCAGGAGCCCTGGAGCCAGCTATGTGCCCAGGGAGCATGTGTGGGGTCAGGGACCAGGTGTTTCTGGTGCTAAAATCATAATCCTAGATTTTGGTCAATTGAGGTCTATAGTCGCACATCTCCAGCCTGTTAGGCTCCTGGCTCAAGGAAGTCGGTGCTAAGGTTTGGGTCCAGCATCAAGGCTGCAAATGCTCTGTCTACCTTTTCCCAATGCCTCCAAGCCAGGCTGGTACCTGCTCCCCCTGGGCTGTTGCAGGGAGGATGTGATGAAGGCAATCAAGTGCTGTGCTCAGCTGCCTTGCCTGTGGAGCCAGTCTGAGTTCCAAGCCCAGCTTTGATTTTGACAGCCTTTGGGGAGGTTATTTAACCTCTCTGTGCCTCAGTTTTCACACCTGTAAAATGGAGATGGTGAGAGTACTGACTGCAGGGGGTTGCCATCTGGATCAGATGAGTTGCCTGTGAAACAGCTCCTGGAATCTGCTGACACCACATATACTTTTGTTATGGTCATTACTGCCCTTGTGAAAGATTTAGGGCAGGGGGGTGCTGCTTGACAGAAGTGGGGTTCCTGGGATTCCCTGGAGCTACGTTTGCCTGTAGGTTTTAGGAGCTTCCTAGATCACAATTCTAAATACATAATACAGAGGACTCAGAGGTCACAAGGCGGTAGGACTGTATCCTCACCTGGAGCCCAGCTGCTGGCTTTCCAGTCATAGCCTTGATTCTTTGACAACAGCCATTTATTCAAACATAAATATAATTCACTTGAAAATTGAGGTTGAATCTATCTAAAGTGTACAGATTTTAAGTATTCACCAAAACCAAGTATTCATCATCTCAAGAGGCTCCCTCCTGTCCCCTTCCACAAGGTAACCTTCTCCTGACTTGTATCTCCATAGATTCGTTTAGCTTATTCTTACACCTCATACAAGTGGAATCAGACAGACTGTGCTCTTTCACATCTGGTTTCCTTTATTCCACATTCTGCCTGGGAGATCTATCGATGTTTCCCTGTGTATCAGCAGTTTGTTATTTTTTTTATGCTGTGTAGTTCCATTACATACTACAGTTTATCTATGCACTCTTGTTGGCGAGCATTTGGCTACTTCTAGTTTTTGATTATTGTGAGTAAAGCTCTATGAACACACTTATATGTGACTTTTGGTGCACTAGACATTTATCTCTCGAGTATATTATCTGGGAGTGGAGTTACTGGGTCACAGGTTGGCATCTGTTTTCTTTTAGTAGAGGCTGCAAACAGTTTCTCGATAGATCAGCAGCTCTGGTTGTCCTCTGACACCTGGAATTGCCCATCTTTTTAGTTTTAACAGTTCTGGTGGGTGTGTAGTGATGTCTCACTGTTTGCAAATATTCTCTGTGGAGGGGTAGGCTCTTTAGCCGCCGTCTTCCCTGAGGTTCTGGTATGGTACTAGCAGAGACCCTGGGTTGGGATTGGGATGTTTTAGGTGGCCATTGAGGCCACAGAGTTCTAAACCTTTCCCCTACTTCAGGTTTTTCCATCTGCACCCCTGGGAAGCACAGGTATGATGTCTCCCAAGGGAGAGGCCAAGGGACCCGCAGAGGCTCTGAGGGTTTCCAGAGGAGGAAGAGCCTAGGAGAGGGTGGGCCAGCCAGGTCCGGAGTCCGGAGGCTGAGGAGGCGAGTCCCTGTTCACCTCCATCTTCCTTTGTTCTTTGCAGCCAGTCACTGCCCCAACCCGGGCATTTCCGTGGGTGCAGTGCGGACCGGGTCTCGCTTCGGCCTTGGGGACAAGGTCAGATACCGCTGCTCCTCGAATCTGGTGCTGACAGGGTCTGCGGAGCGCGAGTGCCAGGACGACGGGGTCTGGAGTGGGACGGAGGCCATCTGCCGCCGTGAGTAGCAGCTCTGACCCTGCGGACACTGCTGGGCCCCGACCCCCGGGCCCAGCTGACCCCATCGGCTCTCCCCACAGAGCCCTACTCCTACGACTTTCCTGAGGATGTGGCCCCCGCCCTGGGCACCTCCTTCTCCCACTTACTTGCAACCACCAATCCCATCCAGCAGAAGAAGAAACGTGAGTGCTTGAGGCGGGCGTGGCAGGGGCGGGGCGGGAGCAGGGGCGGGGCAAGCTTGGGGGCGGGGCAGGAGCCTCCTGTGGGCTCACTGGGGCTGAGTTGACTAGAGGCGAGGCAGAGGGGTTTGATCGCCTTGGCTAGAGAGCAGGTGAGCGGTGGAGGTCTGAATCTCCCCCCTTTCACATTTCTCCCAGAAAACTTGGGCCGCAAAATACAAATCCAGCGTTCCGGTCACCTGAACCTCTACCTGCTCCTGGACGCCTCTCAGAGTGTGTCCAAAGATGACTTTGAAATCTTCAAGGACAGCGCCTCCCGCATGGTGGACAGGGTCAGGAAATAGGAGCCTGCGGATATCGGCTGCCTTCCTGCACTGTCTCTGTCTCCTTCCCTTCTCAGAATCCCATTTGCAACCCACTTCCTCCAAGAAGTCTTCCCAGATTATACACATGCTATGGATCATGAATTTAGAGGATACTATTTTTCATTCCACAAACACTGTTGGGGTACCTACTATATGTCAACCACTATTCTGGCTCCTGGGAGACCACAAAGATGAACGAGGCTGAGATCCCTCTTTTCAGGAATTCTAGAACAGTGATCTTCACGAAGGGGTACCCAAAACAGTCTGTGGGGGTGTGTGTGGCAGAAAAATACTAGTAATCATGTGGAATAACTGTAATTTAACTGAAATGAAGAACTTAATAGTTTCCTTTTAAAATTTCACTCTTTTCCATACGTTTTAAAATGTGTACAATATATCTGAACAATGATACACTTTATAAGTATACTTTATAAATATATATACCTATATTGAGGTATGTGCTCAGAATGTTTCTGCTGATGGAATGCATGAACAGAAGAGTTTGGAAACCCCTGGTTTACATTTCTTGCCAGGACTTTGCTTGGGAATTATGCTTTTCACCATAGTTTTTGTAGTTATGTGTTTTCCCTCCCTGCTCCATTGGAAAGAAGGCAGCTTTTGTGCTCCTTAGTTTCTCTCTTCAGATGTAAAGTTAAGTAAGCCACTAAGCCACAAGGCTATAAAATGCTACAGGCAAGTGCCGATAGGTTTGAATTCTTCCTCCATCTTTCACCAGTGGTGTGATCGGGGGCAAGGCAACAAGTCTCAGCATCCTCGTCTGTATAATAGGGACCATCACGACCCCTCACATCATTGATATGAGGATTAAATGCAGAGTGAACCTGTCAAACAGAGGAGAGGACCAACAACTGTCAGTTTCCTGGCTTCCTTAAGCAGCCACCTCCCAGGAAGGGATTCTCCATGAGCCTTGACTCTGTCGATCTCTGTCTAGGCTCTCTGTCTCCTCCAGGGCCCATTGCTGGCTCTCTTACCATCTTTTTTTTGGTCTGGGGGCCCTTCACCCTCTCACTTGCCCTTCACAGATCTTCAGCTTTGAGATCAAGGTTAGTGTCGCCATCATCACTTTTGCATCAAAGCCCAAAATCATCATGTCTGTCTTGGAAGACAGATCCCGGGATGTGACTGAAGTGGAGAACAGTCTGAGAAATATCAACTATAAAGGTATGATGCCATCAAATGAAGGTGATGGGAGTGGCAGTAGAGGATGGGCTCTTTGTGCCTGCAGAGATTCTAGACAAGTTCCAGAGAGAGGCCTCTTGGTGGCATTCAGGTCCCAGGGTTCTGGGCCTAAGGTTCCTTAGATTGGGGTGGCTTCCAAGTCAGGCTCATGGTTGGGGAGTTGCAGCTCCTACCAACACCTGGCTTGTTCACATGTGCTATGTGTCCAAAAGCATCGTGCAGGTCTTCAGCTCCTCCCTGAACCACATGGTCTGGTTTTCATAGTCTCCTCATGTCATTATGAAACTACCTGGGTGGTAGGTAGCAGCTGGTTGAAACAATCCACTTTCTTTGGGAACCCCATCTTCAAATCCTGGGCTTTTAGAATGACCTTTAGTGCTGTTGTGCAATGAGCATTTCTAAAGGGAAAGGTTTGAAATATTTGAACGGGCAATGATGCCAAATCTCTAACTGAATATCAAAGGTCTGTCTTTATCAAATCAATTGATAATTGCATTTCCAGTGTTTGGAGAAAATAAAGTGATTCCCTTCTCCCAGGTGGTAAGTGGAAAGTTTCTAAGAGAGCTTTTCATCTTCACATATTCCAGACCATGAAAATGGAACTGGGACCAACATCTACGAGGCCCTCCACGCTGTCTATATAATGATGAATAACCAAATGAATCGACCCCATATGAACCCAGGAGCCTGGCAGGAAATCCGACATGCCATCATCCTTCTGACAGATGGTAGGTATTGTTGTCTCTGTCAGTGAGCCTGGCACCGTGGAAGGAGCAGCAATGTGGGATCAGAAGACCTGCCTTCTGGTTCTCCCTCTGCCATGTCAGGCCTTGGTTTCTTATTTCTAAAGTAGAAACAATGTTGACGATGATGGTAATTACAACCACGACGATTACTGATAATGGAAGCTGCCCTCTTTTCTGTGTATAGTTTATTTGTTTATTTTTTGGCTGCACCGCATGGCATGTGGATCTTAGTTCTCCGACCAGGGATCAAACCTGAACCCCTGGCAGTGGAAGTGCAGAGTCTTAACCGTTGGTCCGCAGGAAAGTCCCCTTACACAATTTTTATGAAGAGCAATAAGTACTTTGTGTAAAAGTGCTTTATGATCATGTGTTCGTTGTTGCCACCCGGGAGGTCACCTAGAGGGAGTTGGGTGGGACGTGTGCAGCAGTGATGTTGAGGTCCATGGATGAAAGGCAGATTGGGTAGTGGATCAGGGCTCTGCCATTTATCTTAATTTTGCCCAAATCACACAGCTCCTCTAGAAATCAAATTTCGTATATATAACATGAGGAGACCCACACTTACAGGGGCTGCATGAGAATCAAATGAGATAAAGTATAAAGATGCCCCTGACCCAGTGCTAAAGAATTTCTGTGAAGAATGTATCTCGAAACTCCAGCAGGGAGTGTAAGTGTTGAGGCTCCCAGGATGAATGCCTCCCTACTTCTCCAGGGCTGAGGGGATCGTGCTGCATCCATCTTAATGAACAATTCTTTTCCCTCCTTGATCCAGGAAAGTCCAACATGGGCGGCTCTCCCAAGGTGGCTGTTGACAATATCAAAGAAGTCTTGAACATCAACCAGAAGAGGAAAGACTATCTGGGTGAGCCTCTGCCCCCGCCCTGCCACAATCTGTGCTCTTTGCAGAGGACCCAAGGCCCATAGCCAGGAGTTTCAGCATCTTGGCTATATTTCTCTGCATTTCATTTTTTTTTGGGGTTGCACTGTACACAGCATGAGGGATCTTAGTATCTTGACCAGGGATCAAACCCACACCCCCTGCAGTAGAAGCGCAGAGTCTTAACCACTCGACTGCTGGGGAAGTCCTAGGCTGTATTTCTATTGAGACCCCAGGCTGTGTTGTTCTGTATGCAGTCAGCCAAGGATCACACTGAAGAGTTTGTAGTCAAACTACAAACTTTGAGTTTGTAGTTTCAACCTTGGGTTCATCTTTGACTGGCTGTGACCGTGGGTCATTTCTTTACTTGTAAGGAGGATACAGGACAAGGACCTACCTCAGGCCAGTAAGGGCAAGTGCTCAAACATTATCTGGTACAGAGAAACTCACGTCAATGTCGTTTTCATTCACCAGCTTTTGTTCCACAAACCTCTCCAGGAAGAAAAGGTCTGGAATCCTTGTGGGGACTGTCTCTGGCCTTTTCTCCATCAGTGCAGTTAACTAAGGCTTTGGCAGTTGCAGTCTCTAAAACAACAGTTCCTCTAATTCAGATAAACAAAAATTGCTCTCACCTTTGACCAGAAAAGAACTTCAAAGAGAAGTGCTTCAGATAAGGGGTAGCAGCTTGTTTTGAGGTCCCAAGTTTTACTTCCCCCTTGGGTTCTCTCTTTTCTGCTCATGCCACCCACTCCACCTGCCCCTCGAGGGTAAGCAGATTTCTTTGGGAAAACCCTTGCTAAGGAAGGCAAAATCCAAACTTCACTCCCTAACTCCTTAGCATCACTGGGCCAGAGTTAAATGCTTGAAAACACCTTCTTAAAAAGAGGCAGGAACCTCAGGGAAATAGAGAAAACACATTGCTATTGTTCAGTCACTCAGTTCTGTCCGACTCTTTGCAACACTGTGGACTGCAGCATGCCAGGCTTCTCTGTCCTTCACCATCTCCTGGAGTTTGCTCAAACTCATGTCCATTGAGTTGGTGATGCTATCCAACTATTTCATCCTCTGTTGTCCCCTTCTCCTCCTACCCTCAATCTTTCCCAGCATCGGGGTCTTTTCCAAAGAGTCGGCTCTTTGAATCAAGCTGCCAAAGTATTGGAGCTTCAGGTTCAGTCCTTCCAATGAATATTTAGGACTGATTTCCTTTAGGATTGACTGGTTGGATCTCCTTGCAGTCCCAGGGACTCTCAAGAGTCTTCTCCAACACCACAGTTCAAAAGCATCAATTCTTCAGCGAAAACACATGGGACGTGATAATCGTCCAGCTCCCACTGTAACTGCATAAAAGGACTATGAGGGGTATAAAGGGTGGGAGAAGGCTAGACTTGGTGGCCACCCTGGGGCAGTTCTAACTGGCACCCACACTGGCTCAGAGGTTGGTGTGGATGGTCGTGTGGATCCAGGTCCTCCAATGGGAAGAGGTGGCTTCAAGCCCTTCTCCCAGAGCCAGCATTTTGTAGAGGATGACTAGATCTGAAGCTGCGCCTCCATGCTACATCATGAGTTCTTTTTCATTCATTTATTCATTTAAAAGTCCTCACCGAGAGCCTGTTTTGGGCCAAGCACCACTCTAAGAATACAGCTGTAAACAAACAGAGGAAAATGCCTGTTTCGTGGGGCTGTCGTTCTGGAAGGGGGTGATATATTAGTTTCTTAGGGCTGTGGCAACAAAGGGTACAAATTTGGGTGGCTTGAAACAACAGAGACGTATTCTCTCATGCTCAGGAAGTAGGAAGTCCAAAATCAAGGCATCAACAGGGCCGTGCTCCAGCCAGAACCTCCGAGAATCCTTCCTTACCTTGTCCAACTTCAGGTGGCCCCAGGCATTCCTTAGCTTGGGGTTAAGTCGCTCACTCAGTCGTGTCCGACTCTTTGCGACCCCGTGGACTGTAGCCCACCAGACTCCTCCGTCCATGGGATTCTCCAGGCAAGAATACTGGAGTGGGTTGCCATTTCCTTCTCCAGGGGATTTTCCTGACCCAGGGATCGAACCCAGGTCTCCCACATTGCAGGCAGACACTTTAACTTCTGAGCCACCAGGGAAGACAGGATTACCCAATCTCTGCCTCTCTTCACATCACTGTCTTCCCTGAAGGTATCTCTGTGATGTCACATGGTTCTCCGTGTTGGCATTTGGATTTCCACATTCTTGTAAAGGTGTCAGATTCGTCTTTCCCTCCCTTCCCCCATCCAGCGAGACTTCACTTTAACTGATTGTATCTGCAAGGACACTATTTCCAAATATATATGAGCATATTCACAGGTCCTGGAGGTTAGGACCTGAACATACCTTTCGAGAAGACATAATTCTACCCACTCCAGGCATTACAGAAAATAAATAAGGAAGCCATATGGCACAGTAGAGGGTGACATGCACTGAGGTATAAAGTTAAGCAGAAAAGAAATCGAGATGTCTGCGTCATTGCAGTTTTACACAAGGAGGCCACAGCAGGCCTCCTGCGATGGTGACATTTGAATCAAAGCTTAGAAATGTAAGAGAGTGAGGCATGTGGGAAGCCTGGGGTAGGAATGAACCAGGCAGGGACAAAGCTCGTGCAAAGGCCCTGAGGTGGGAGTGTATTTCAGGAACTTCAAGAGGTTGTGTGACTGGAAGAGATTGAAGGGGAGGAGTGGTAGGAAATGAGGTCAGATAGGTAGTGGAGGAGAGGGGAGGGCATCCCGCTCACGTAGGGCTTCGTGGGACACGGCGAGTTCCCAGCTACAGCTTCCTGTGCTGCGGGATAGCCACTCACTGTGAGATTCTGCTAATTCCCTCCCCCTCAGACATCTATGCCATCGGTGTGGGCAGCCTACACGTGGACTGGAAAGAACTGAATAACCTGGGGTCCAAGAAGGACGGCGAGAGGCACGCCTTCATTCTGAAGGATGTACAGGCGCTGAGCCAGGTCTTCGAGCACATGCTGGGTGAGTGCACTTCCCCCTCTCTGGAGGGGGTGGCCAGTGTGGAGCCGGCTGAGGGTCCCTGGATGGCACCTGCTCACATTGCCCCTCACCGGCCTCCTTCACCATCTGCTCCTCACACCCACAGATGTCTCCCAGCTCACAGACCCCATCTGTGGGGTAGGGAACATGTCTGCCAATGCCTCTGCCCAGGAGAGGACACCCTGGCACGTCACTATTAAGGTACACAGAAAGAGGGATGGGGCTTGGATCCCAGAGGTGCGGCCGTGAGCCAGAGACATAGCAGTCCCTGAGATTACCTGTCCCCCTGCAGCCCAAGAGCCAGGAGACCTGCCGGGGGGCCCTCATCTCCGACCAGTGGGTCCTGACAGCCGCTCACTGCTTCCGCAATGCCGAGGACCGCACGCTGTGGAGGGTCAGTGTGGGTAAGGAAGGGCCCGCACCAGATTCCCGATCCCCTGGGCAGAGCTCCCACCCCTTGTTCCCAGCCTCTGGCCCCTTCAGGAGCCCTGGTCCAGCCTAATCTGCTACTTTGTTTCCAGGGGATCCCAACTTTCAGGGGAGCAAAGAATTCCAAATTGAGGAGGCAGTGATCTCCCCAGGCTTCAATGTCTTTTCCAAGAAGAGTCAGGGAATCCCAGAGTTCTATGGCGATGACATTGCTTTGCTAAAGCTGACCCAGAAAGTGAAGATGTCCACCCATGCTAGGTGCAGGGGTCTGGGATGGGAGGGCACCCTCTATAGGGGAGGGTGTCCTGGGGAGCCCTGGAAGAGGGGGCACCAAGGATGGGCCTCTGTGACCCTGGCCCTTCTCCTCAGGCCCATCTGCCTCCCCTGCACGGTGGGGGCCAACCTGGCTCTGCGGAAACTCCCAGGCAGTACCTGCCGAGATCATGGTGAGCGCTGGACTCGGTGCTGGAGGGACTGGCACCAAGGCTTGGGGGGTGATATCGTGGGCTGTGCTGCAGTCCCCAGGTCAGGATGCTGGGTAAAGGGACCAGCACTGACATCCTTGTCCTTGACTGCAGAGAAGGAGCTTCTGAACCAAGTGAGCATTCCCGCTCATTTTGTGGCTTTGAACGGGGATAAGCTGAATATTAATCTCAAGACAGGGTCAGAGGTGAGGGTCTCAGGTTCTGGATGCTGTTGAGGGTGGGGATGGGATTTCTCTCTGTATCCCCTAGCTCTGGCTGCTTTCTACCTCTGACCCCAAGTCATCCCTCCTCCTGGGCCTAGCAAGCCCTGCCCTGGGCTCGCTCACTCCATCCTTGTGTCCTCTTCTGCCCCTCCTGCAGTGGACAAACTGTGTCAAGGTCGTCCTCAAAGACAAAACCACGTTCCCCAACCTGACAGATGTCAGAGAGGTGGTGACAGACCAGTTCCTATGCAGTGGGACCCAGGGGGATGACAGTCCCTGCAAGGGTGAGCCCCTCCTCCGCCCACTTTCCATCCCCAACCCCCACCCTGGAGTCCAGATTCCCCAGGGGAAGGCCACCGATGTCCCTTGTGGCCAGCATGCACGCCCTGATGCAGCGGTGATGGTTGGCAGGATGACAGTCTCTGTCCCTCCTTTCTGGTAGGAGAATCTGGAGGAGCAGTTTTCCTTGAGCGGAGACTCAGGTTTTTTCAGGTGAGAAGTTTGCAGGACTGGAGTCACGGGATCTTGGCCTTGTTGGGGGATGAGGCAGACCTTTGAAGGACCTAAGGAGGTTGGGGCTGGGACAGGGGAAGCCCCCCACTCCAACCTTTCCCTCTTCTAGGTGGGCCTGGTGAGCTGGGGTCTCTACAACCCCTGTGGCAGCTCCAGTAAGAACTCCCGCAAACCTGCGCCCCATGGCAAGGTCCCGCGAGATTTCCACATCAACCTCTTCCGCCTGCAGCCCTGGCTCAGGCAGCATCTGGAGGGCATCCTGAACTTTGTGCCCCTCTAATCTTGGCCACCGAGCCCTCTGCTGACCTGCCAGGACCTGCTGTCTCTCCAGTCTCCTACCTCTGAATGTCCACCCTCAGCCTCCATGACCCATCTGCACTCCTTGCTTTGAACACATTCCCGCCTCCAGGATTCCGGGGCAGAGGCACATCCACACTAGGGAATCCCCGGCGCTCCTGCCAGCGCTGACCCCACCCTCTGCTGTACTTGGCTCACTCTCCTTCTCCTTACATAGGAAATTACCCAGTTATGAAATTAATAAAAAGCCAGTGATCCCCACATTTGTCTGTGCCTCTGCCTAGGGGCTGGCCTGGGAGGGGAGAAAAAGGCCAGAATAATTCCAGGAACCGCCAAGAAGGCAGGTCAGAGACCTTGCTGGACAAACAGTGGCTGAACTCTGTTCCGTAACAGAGTCAGCAGCAGGGGGTAGGGGGGGCGGCGCGCAGTGTGGATCTTATATCTAGTCCCCAAGGGGAGGTCTGGGCTTGTTGGACAGGACCAGGGGCGGAGAGGAGGTGTTGACTGGCTGAGTCCTGGACCTTGGGGAGCCAAAGGTGGAGTTTTTGCAGTTTCTGTTTCCTTGATTGGCAGCTCAGTGGGGCCCTCCCCGCTTGGACATTCCGGAAAGTGATGTGGGTAGGGAGGGTGGGGTGAACAGCAGGTGCCAGAACAGGATTGCATAAAAGGCTGGAGGTTGTGGGGGGCAGGGGAAGGGAGTGTGACTAGGCTCAGGTCTAAAGTTTCAGCTTGGCCATCAAGCCAAGCAGACTTGCAGCAGAAGCCAGGAGAGGCCCTCCTGCCCCCAGCCCCGGGTCACCATGGGGATTGGTCACAACCCCCGACTCTGCCTGGTACCCTTGATCCTGGGCCTCTTGTGTGGAGGTAAGTGAGATCACAGCCCCCCTCCCTCCACTCCTGCTTCCCCCACGATCCGTCCTTGGCCTTGTGAGGCTGGGCCTCACCAACTTTTCTCTTTAGGTGTGGGCATGACGCCATTGTCTGAGGCTGGGCCCCAAAGCCCCTGCTCTCTGGAGGGAGTAGAGATCAAAGGTGGCTCCTTCCGGCTTCTCAAGGCGGGCCAGGTGCTGGAGTACTTGTGTCCTTCTGGCTTCTACCCATACCCCACGCAGATTCGCACCTGCAGATCCACAGGGTCCTGGAGCACCCTGCAGACTCAAGACAGAAAGATTGTCAAGAGGGCTGAATGCAAAGGTTGGAGGGCAGTGAGGATGGGCATAGGCTGGCTGTGGGACGGAGCAGGTGGCAGCCAAGGTCCAGACTTGGATAAGTCTAGGCTTGAGTGGAGACGAGGCAGGCTGACAAGTTGGGCTGAGCACGGGTCAGAGCTGAGCGAGGGTTGGAGGTGGGATGGAGAAAGAAGGAAGGGGAGCTAGACTTTACTAAGCATTTACCCTGTGTCAAGCAGTCCCGGCAGTTCAAAGAACACTTAGAAATGGGGAGCGGGGAGCAGCATTACTCCTTATGGGTGGAGGTTCCTCCAGGGGTTGAAGGTAGTAGCTATTCTGTGAGGCCCAGAAGTGATATTTCTCAGTGACAGGGTCCCTGAGACCAGAAGGGTTATCCTAAAGGGCAGCCCTTCCCTTCCAGTAACTTCTACTTGGTCTCCACCCCCTTGCCCCCAAAGCAATTCGCTGTCCCAGACCACAGGATTTTGAGAATGGGGAGTACTGGCCCCGGGCTGCCTACTACAATTTGAGCGATGAGATCTCTTTCCGCTGCTATGATGGCTACACTCTTCGGGGCTCTGCCAATCGCACCTGCCAAGGGAATGGTCGGTGGGATGGGGAAACGGCCATCTGTGATGATGGAGGTGAGAACCGTCCCCCCTGTCCACAACAGCTCCTTCTCCCTGACCACCCGCAGCCTGAGGAACCAGTGCCACAGCTCTCGGTTCTCTGCCTTGCCCTTTGGGCCCCAGGCTTTGGCCCTCACCAGTGTGTCTTACACTTCTGCAGCGACGTACTGCCCCAACCCGGGCATCCCCCTTGGCACGAGGAAGGTGGGCAGCCAGTACCGCCTTGAAGACCGTGTCACCTACTACTGCAACCGGGGGCTCACTCTACGTGGTTCTGAGCAGCGAACATGCCTGGAAGGTGGCTCTTGGAGTGGAACGGAGCCTTCCTGCCAAGGTGACCCTTATCTGTACCCTCAAGTCAGACCCTGCTCTCCCATCTGCACATCCCCTCAGGAGCGCACTGCCTTCTCTCACTGCCACCATCCAGCTCCTTCCTCCCTTCTCTAAATCTCCCTGAAGAACTTCTAAGCCCTTCCCGCCCCTGAAGCCCACCATCTCGTGTCAGTGTCCCTGACCCTCCCAGACATTTGACCTGCTCTCTGATCTCTCCCAGACTCCTTTATGTACGACACTCCTGCAGAGGTGGCCGAAGCTTTCCTGTCTTCCCTGACAGAGACCATAGAAGGAGTTGATGCCGAGGATGGACATAGCCCAGGTTTGAAGGCAGAGAGGGGAGGCGGGGCAGGGAGTTGGGCATGGGGTGGAGAAGGGGCAGGAGACCTCTTTGTTCTGGAGCCTGAGCCTCTCTGGTGACATCCAGGGGAACAACAGAAGAGAAAGATTGTCCTGGACCCCTCAGGCTCCATGAACATCTACCTGGTATTGGATGGATCAGACAGCGTGGGGGCCCACAACTTCACAGGGGCCAAGAATTGTCTCAGAGATTTCATCGAGAAGGTGGGGCCCCCTCCCCTTGAAGGTGGGAACCTTGAAAGGACCTCACTGCCCTGCCAGGACTAGTTCCCAAATACTCCCAGCCCCTTGGAGCCACAGGGTCCCAGAAAATCTCCAGGTCCTATTGTGTCCTCCTTTCCTTTTACTTGACCTTTAACCTGGACTCCTCCATGACCTCAGGGTGATGAGTCAGTTCTTGAGTCTCTTACTAAGGACTTTCCTATCTGTCTCAGCCCAGCTGCTGAATTCTCCCAACCGTATATTCCTCTTTTGATGCTGTGACCTATTGCTCCCCTCGCCCACAGGTGGCAAGCTATGGGGTGAAGCCAAAATATGGTCTAGTGACATATGCCACAGAACCCAAAGTTTTGATCAGAGTGTCCGACCCAAAGAGCAGCGAAGCAGACTGGGTCACAGACCAGCTCAACCAAATCAACTACGCAGGTCAGAAGTCAGGGAAGGGTGCAAGGTTCGCTTTGGGGTCAGAGAGGTCTGAAGTTTCAGGAGTGTTGTGGGGAGGGTGTAGTGAGACCATGTGGTGGGGCAGGGAGGACTACTTTTTAATCCACAGTTGGACAGCAGGGTCATTGGAAAATGGGGTTTGGTGGGAACCCTTTGGAACTGAGAGGGGCACTTTATTGTCAAAGAAAAGACAATGGGGTGACAACTCAAGTTGACAGATGTGGGAACCCAGTTGCCGCTGGACCCCTGGGGTCAAGGACGGGTTGGGAGACCAGGCGAGGTGACGACACCTTCCCTGTTTCCAGATCACAAGTTGAAGGCAGGGACCAACACCAAGAGGGCTCTCCTGGAAGTGTACAACATGATGAGCAGGGAAGTAAACCAGTTCAAAGAGACCTGGAACCGCACGCGCCACGTCATCATCATCATGACTGACGGTAAGAGGGGCTTTTCTCCTGCCTGACTCCCCACCCTCTCAAACCAGCCCGTGGCCCCAAGTCCACATGTAACACTGGACTTGTGGTGGGGGATGGCGTGCTGCTCTTCCTTGTGCCTTTACAAGGAGGGACCCTCCACTCCGTGATCTCTCACTCATGATCTCCTCTCCAACCTGCTCACTCAGCCCTGTATGTCATTCCTTCCAGCCTCTTTGTCTTCCTGGACCCTCTTCCTTCATGTCTCCCCACCCTCACGGTCCGTCTCTCCTGCAGGTTTGCACAACATGGGTGGGGATCCAGTCACTGTCATTCACGATATTCGGTACTTGCTAGACATTGGTAGAAATCGCAAAAACCCCAGGGAGGATTATCTGGGTGAGTTTTACTGCCTAGGACCCAGCACCCCACTTTACTAGCTTCTTGCCTGCGCCAGGGCCAAGACTCTCACTCTGTTTTTTCTCTCTCAGATATCTATGTGTTCGGGGTTGGACCTCTAGTGAACCAAGAGAACATCAATGCTTTGGCTTCCAAGAAGGATAAAGAGAAACACGTGTTCAAACTCCAAGGCATGGAAAACCTGGAGGATGTTTTCGTCCAAATGCTTGGTAGGAAGCTATGGAAGGCTATAAGGAGATGGTCAGGAAACTCAGCTCTCCCCAGACCCCTCAAGGTCACTCATTCTTCCACTCCTCCTAAAGCCCTGGAAAGTCTGGAAGCCCTTTCTTTCCTCCTCTACCTCCAGGTCACTATTCTTGCTTCCTGGTACTTTCCACTCCCTGATCTCAGAATCACGAGTTCTGAAATGATGCCGAGACCTTTCTCAAGTCCCTCCTTTTACAGATATGGAAGCTGGGGCCAACAGAGGTCAAGAAATGGCAAGTTAGCAGGAGTTGGGCCTGAAAATGCCCAGGTCTCTGAGCTTAGTCCCATGATTCCAGTGGTTCCTTGCCTTCCCTTCCCTCTTTTGGGCATCTGCTCCCCACAGACACACTGGCCTCCCTCCGCAAGACAGCTGCCATTTGGAAATGAACTGTCCCAGCTTTTAGCACAATCTCCTTTCTTGTCAGATGAAAGCCGGACACTGGGTCTCTGTGGCATGGTTTGGGAGCACAAGGATGGTACTGCCTACCACAAGCAACCGTGGCAGGCCAAGATCTCGGTCACTGTAAGTGCAGTGTCCTGGTGGTGGGAACTTAGAGGAAGGGAGGTCAGGGTGAAATGAAGGTCGGAGGAAGGGCAAGGCACTCTTGATCAGATTGTGAGATTTGTGAAAGCTGAGCTTTCCCTCTGCTGCTGTCCCCAGCGCCCTTCAAAGGGGCATGAGAGCTGTATGGGTGCTATTGTGTCTGAGTACTTTGTGCTGACGGCTGCACACTGTTTCACTGTGGATGATGAGAAACACTCAATCAAGGTCAGCCTGGGTAAGGATGCAACCCATCAATTCTGAGCTTCTGCGGTGCCCTCTGGGCCACACTGCCTCCAGGGCCCACTTTCCACCTGTCCTCATCGCAGCCCTTCCCTTGCATGCTGGACAAGTTAGGGATGGGGAAGATTTGGGTTAGGGATGACATGCAGGCAGGAGGCTGCCTACACAGATTTCAGTGGTCTAGAGGAACCCCTTCTTGTACTTCAGGAGGACAGAGGAAGGAGTGGGAGGTAAAAGAAATCCTATTTCATCCGAAGTACGACCTCAATGCAAAAAAAGCAAAAGGCATTCCTGAGTTTTATGACTATGACGTGGCCCTCGTCAGGCTCAAGGAAAAGCTCAAGTATGAGACCACCATCAGGTGAGCCATCTGGATTCTGAGAGAAAAGGCTGGGAGAGGCAGAACTGAGACAGTAGCAGGCCCAGGGTTCACGATCCTTGAATTTCCCCATCTCTCCTCAACAGGCCCATTTGTCTCCCCTGCACTGAGGGATCGATTCAAGCCTTGAGGCTTCCAAGGTCAACCACATGCCAGCAACAGAGTAAGAGACATTCAGGGAGAGCAGCTCGTTAAGGGTGAAGTTCTGAGACAAGGAAGGGATGAGGGGGAGGGAGAGCAGGTCATGCCCTGCCCAGCCGCCAGCTCACGGGAAGGAGTGGAGGGCCACTCGATGACAAGCACGAGGCGGGGAGGGGAGGGAGAGTGCTGCAATGACCCAGTCTATCCATCTGTAAAGTGCAAGAGCTACTCCCTGCAAAGGACATTGAAGCTCTGTTTGTGTCTGAGTCTAAGAAGACCCTGACTCGGAAGGCAGTCTACATCAAGAATGGGGACAAGGTGAGGAATGTGGGATCCTGAGGTCCTTTAGGCCCCAGTCCTTCCTAAGCAAGCTTTGTTCCTCACACCTCTCTCCACACTTCCCTATCTCACCTACAGAAAGCCAGCTGTGAGAGAGATGCTCTACGCGCCCCAGGTTATGAAAAAGTCAAGGATGTCTCTGAGGTAGTCACCCCCAGGTTCCTCTGCACTGGAGGTGTGGATCCCTACGCTGACCCCAACACTTGCAAAGGTGAGAGAAGGCTCTTTGGTTGTGATGTGAGTTCTGAGGCCTAAGTCTTTTCCTACAGCATCTCCTTCCCTGCAGGTGATTCTGGTGGCCCCCTGATTATTCACAAGAGGAGTCGCTTCATTCAAGTGAGTCTTCTCTTTCCTTTCTCTGGAGAGATGCTGAGTGGTCAGCGTGGGCCCCAAAACAGGAAAGCTCACTGCATGTGGCTGAAAAGAGGTGGGGGGTGGGGCAGAGCCTGCCTCACCTTCAGACTCTTCCTTGAACTGGCCAATTCAGGGCCATGTGTCTGGTCTGTGTGCCAGGGGACAGAACTGAACTGGGTCCCTAGCCCTCCCAGGTCAGGTCACTTCAGATGCAACTGGCAGTAGCTGTGCTTCCTGGGATTAAGGAGTTCTACTAAATGATTCTTGGCAACCCCTCGCTCTCTCCAGGTTGGCGTGATCAGCTGGGGCGTCGTGGATGTTTGCAAGCGGCCACAGCAAGTACCTGGTTATGCTCGAGACTTCCACATCAACCTCTACCAGGTGCTGCCCTGGCTCAAGGAAAAACTCCAAAATGAGGATCTGGGTTTTCTATAAGGGGTTTCCTGCTGGAAAGGGGCATGAGACCAAATTAAAACAGCTGCGACAACACCTGTGTTCAAGATCCTTTTGGGGTAAAGGAGTGGGGAGCGTGCACTAGCCATGTGGTTACAACTGAGATCACATCTAACAGCCGTTTTTAAAGGCTCAACCCCAATCCCAAGTGCTGAAAAACCAGAGGCTGAGGGAGATGGGTGAGCTTCCACCTCAGTGTTTTACTGAGACCAGCGTTGGGGCAGACGAGGCACACGGAATCCAGCTCCATTCCCTAGAAGCCGTCCACAAGGTTTTCCTTGTAGACATCGTCGCTGTAGACAATCTGAGTCCTCTTGTCCCGGTGGCAGCCCTTAGGGCTATTCTGGACAGCTGTGGAGGGAGGAGAAGTTCCGTTAAAGTCTGAGGGAGAGCACCGACCAGACCTGAGGCCCAGAGTTTGGCCACCTCAACTCTAGCCTCTGGCCTTTGGATGCCCAGTTTCCATGCTGCCCTCTGGTGGCCAGGATGGCTTCTCTACCTTTAGCCCCCTTAGGCCTCTGGCTACCAATCCATGGCCCCAGTAAAGAGTGGGCAGTTATCATGGCACACGCAAACACTGTAATGAGTGTTTTGTCCTCAGAAATAACCCAAATGTTATTCTTGACACATGTGAATAATGTTAACCGCCTACTTCCAGTCAGTACACCAAAAATTAGAAAATCTCTATAGACCTTTGCTAACATGCTGGTCCTTCCTGGTTCCTTCTTTAGTATAACGGGTTACTCTGGCTCCGAACTCCCTGTGCCTACTGCTTTACATGGAAACCTACTTCGGGTGAAACGGGTTATTCATTCCATCAGGAGAATTCATTCCAGTGTAACTCTGGCCCTAAGCGTTCTCCCTGGAGCTGTCCCTTCCCGTTCCTCTTTCCTCCCTACGCCCCATTCCCGAGGATTCCATTCCTGCCACTCTGGGGCTAGAGGGAACCCCCATGCAAGCCCCCATTGTCTTGGAGCTTTCATCTCAATGCCGTGGATCACTTCCACTTTCTCAAAGCCTCTATCCTTCGGCTGCAACGATCCAGGCCCCTCGGGTCCTGCTCCCAGCTCTCTGACCTCTCCTTTGTCTCCGATGTTGCACACTCAACTTCAGCCTAACATGTCAGGAGGGCTGGGGCCGTATGGGGCATAAGGAACACAGCCCAGCTTCCTCCCATAGCTCCTGACTGTTTATTCCTTACGTCCGGTACTGGCTCATTGCTCCTCTGCATTCAGTCTCCCCTCCAACACTATCGTGTCGTTTCGCAGCAGCCCTATGATACAGGTGACTCCAGTCTACATTTTCAGTCGTTACTGAACACCTGCGTTTCTGATTCCTAACTTCAAAGGCCTATTTTATAAAACCAACTATATTCCATCTCAAAATGAGTAAGGCCGCATGAGGTGCTCACCTTCTTCGCCAACCTGACTCACTCCCACTTTCTTCCTTGTTCCAATCAACGCCTTGGAAATTGTTTCCAATACTTTTGTCTCCTCCTGCTTCTAACTGATAGAAGGCCTGAGGATTCTCCTTCTAATCCCCATAGTTGCCACACAAAACCAGGTCTCTAGCCCCTCTAGGGGACCCAGGGACAGGCAGAAGAACAAAACAGGGTGAGCTGTGGGCAACAGACATGAGAAAGGAAGAATCCCCTTCTTACCCAGGGAGCCCCAGACAGACTTGCCCGTGGCGGCATCCAGCATGGGCTGTTTTCGGGCAATGCTGACTTTGAGCTGTACAGACTCCACTTGGGTCCCGTTGAGCTGGGGCAGAAGAGGGGAGCGGGCAGAGGATGGGGGCAAACATTACAGACAAACCAAAGGAGGGTTTCTAGGAGCTGTCATCCTAAGAATAGACTAAGTAGGGACTTGAGAATATAAGGTTTCCTGCATGAATAGGGAAATACTTTCTTTGTCAAGAGGAAATGATTTCCTCCTGGCTCCCAATATTTTACAGAGAAAAAATGAGGATGTCAGGAGGGATGGGAAGAACAGATCTGGGAAGTCCCAACCTCAGCAACGGCCTGATCTGCTGACTCCATCTTTTCATAGGTGACGAAGGCACAGCTGGGATGAGAAAACACAGGGTCAGTAGAGGGCCTACGGGCTCCTCAGGACCCAGGCAAACCCAGTGTTACAGGCTGTGGAGACAGGCTAGCTTCCTCCCTCAGGTCTCACACCCCAGGTCCTCCTAGGACAACCCACCGTGGTCCTTACTTTCTGGGTGGGTCCATGGAGAGGTCAATGATGTTTCCAAAGGGAGAGAAGGCCCCACGGAGGAGGGTGGGCGTCATGTCTTCGCCATACACATACAGAGTGTTTCCCTTCCGAGGGGCCCGGCGTTCAGGGAACGAGTCTGACCCTATGGAACACAGGAATCCAGTCATGAGACATAGGCCTAGCTCACCCTCCACTTTAGAGTACCCTTTAGTAGGACGCACCCACACAGTATCTGAAGTCACTTCACAGTAGCCAAGATCACTCACTGCGGAAAGGGCCCTCTCGGTCGCGCTCCCTGTCCCGGTCTCGATCTCGGTCCCTGTCTCGGTCCCGCTCCCGGTCTCGGTCCCGCTCCCGGTCTCGCTCTCGATCCCGATCTCGGTCTCTATCTCGGTTCCGCTCACGACTGCGGTCCCGGCTGCGGCTTCGGGGAGGGGAGGCTGAGGAACGGGCACCACCACGTTCTTCGTAGCCCCAGTCGAAGCTTCGAGGGGGGCCATCGCCAGCTCCTGGGCCCTCTGCCTCTTCCCCATCTGGCCCCAGTTCCCGAAGCCGATCACTGGAAGATACAAAGCTGGCGAGCAGCAGACAATGAGGATCAAAGGGGGCTTATACCTCATCTTCCTGGATCCCTTGCAGACTCAACACCCCCTCTGCAGCCCCAGCTCTTCCCACTTCAGTTCCAAACCTCCTAAGGACCCGGGCAAGCCTCTCGTGCCCCCCAAACCCCACCAACTGGGACCCCGATCTTTCTCTAACCTCTCATACAAAGATTTCCTCTGTGGACGTCTGGACGACTGAAAGAGACCAAGAACAGTTAAGACGAGTCTGAGTGGCTGGCATATGGCCTCCAATATGTGGGTTTCTCATTTTTCTCAATTGCCTGCTCCTCAGAGACAGAAAACTGGAAACCATTACCTCCTGCAGGTCGTCGTCAGCAGATACGCTCCTCTGGAACGGTTGGAAAGTGGGGACCGGCCCCTTCTCAGGGTCCTGGGAAGGTGGGAGAGACCTACCTCAGTGGGGGAGCAGGAGGCCGCCTATCGGGGGCGGGGGGCTCCTCTTCACTCGCCCTCCTCTTGGCTACCCCGGCCTATCTTTGTTTGTTTGTTTGTTTCTCAGTTGACTACGTGTTATTTTACATAAAAGACTTAATACACACTTGAAGCATTTAGTTTACTAAAAACATCCTAAACCTGATGATCTTCTCAGCCTTTTCAACTCCTTAGAGAACACAATCCAACAGATCCATTATATGATGGATGAGAGTCACAGAATACATAAAACGGAGGAGAAGCTGGGAGGCATCTAGTTTCTTCATTTTATAGATAAGAAGCCTGAAGCTCAGAATGGCACAGCAACTTGTCCATGACTGAACTGGCATTACTTTCCCCCTACACCTACCTTCATTCCAACTTGGAAGGATGCCCTCTGACGTGAAGGATCCCTTGAACAATCTTTCTGCCTGTGCTCACCTTTAACTTCCCCTCTAGGGTCCGAGAACGCTTGAAGCCTGAGTTCTTGGTCTCAGCCTTGATGGCACTGATGGCTCCTGACTTCACCAGCTGCTTGGCCTGCTCTGTTGCCGTGGCTGTGTCCACCACAGGCTGCTCTGACAGTGCTGAAGTGGCAAGGGAAAGAGGTTTATTATGTTGGCCAGAGGTCAGCCGGTGTGCTTACTTCCAGCCTATCCCCGCCTCCCCCGTCACTCACAGCGTTTGACACCGCCTTGGCTGGCTGTACTGCTGCTACTTTGCTTCTTCAGAGCCAGCAATGCCTTTTTCTGGGAACAAGAGTGAGAAGAGAGGGACTGATGAGGGCCAATCCCTGGCCAGGTCTCCCAAGGCCCTTGGGTGCATCACTCCGGGGATACCTTTCTGAGAGAAAATAATGCAAATGGTGCCCCTGGGGTGGTACACTGCAGCTGTCTTGCCTCTCACATATAGTCTCTCAGATCACATACGCCAGCCATACCTACTCTCTCTAAACCATAATATCCAGAGGCTTTGCAGAGTCTCATATTTTTCAAGTTGAAAACAAGGAACTCAACCACAGACCATGGTCCCCGGATATACATTGCAGTTTAGTATAAGCCTCCATGCCTTCTTAGGGGCTTCATCCATCCACCCCTACATGTTTAATAAGAACACACCAATGCTTTGAAACAGAGATTTGCAAAAGAAAGAGACACAGATCCTCCTCTTGAGCTCATCAGAGGCTGAGAAAGAAGATGACCAGACTGAACTGTCAAGACTGTGCAGACTGGAGCTGAAAGCAAGTAAGATTTTTCTGATGCAGATGGTTATAAACCGGGCCCTGAGTAGGATCTACATAACGCAGGCTGAGAGGAAAAGGCATTTTAGACAAAGAAAACAGGGTGGCAGAGATGCAGAGATAAGAAGGTTTTGAGAATGCATGCTTTGGGACCAAGGAATAGTTCTATAGGAAGAAAGGTCAGATTAAAGCTTTTTATAGGCAATGTGAAACCACTGTGTTTTGAAAAAAGAAGGGCAGTGTTTAGTGTTTTCAATGCACCGTTTTAACAGGAGTGAAAAAGTCTGTCCAAGAAAAGAAACTTGTTGAGAATCCATTATAACAGTCAAAGTGAGCATCAGCAAAGACCTGATCTAGGAAACACATAGGAAAAAGAAAACAGAAATTACTTTAAAAGAAAAATGAAGACTTGGCAAACGTTTGGCTACACAAATGGTGCAGGAGACAGAGATGAGATATTCATCTCAAACAAATTGAAGAAGTGAATGCAGACAGTCCTATTTGGAAGACCAAGTTTAGTACAGACAAGACAACAGCTTCAGTTGTTATCAGTAAGACACTAGACGGCATTGGAAAAACCAAGCTTGGGATCACCAGTTCTTAAGATGGTACTAAAAGCCATGGGAAAGGAAGACAACTCCATGGCAGACCACACAGGAAAGAGAGAAAAGCAAGTACACACTTGGGGGAGTCCATCTCTGAAGTGACACTGAGAGATGACAGGCCTCCAGGTATAAGCTAGAGGAATCCCCACCCCCCATCCCCTCACACTCACCCCAGGTGTTCTCAGTGTAGAGTCTTTGAAAGTTTGGGCCATGCCCACACACACTCCCTCACCTTTTTCTTGAGTTTGTTGAATTTCTTCTGCAGAGCCTCCTCCTCCTCGCTCAGTCCGGGGGGTATCACCAACATGGTGGCTCCTGGTTCGGGGGCAGGGCCCAAGACATCTTTCTCCACTGTCACCGCCCAGAGTTCACACGCCGTCCACACTGATCCCGATCCCACCCCTTCAGGCCTGCCTACTCCTATCTTTTGCCTCTCCCTACCCCTTGCTTAAACCAGGCTGCCGTCCAAACCCCAGCTCGTCGGGATCAACCAGCATTCCCTTCTGTCTTCAGGAATCACGGATACCAGCGCCTTGGGGCACCATGTGGCCCAGGAAGGGATAAATACCCGCTCCGTCGCCAAGACGATGGCACCAGACCCCCCTATCTCGCTGGAGTTAGTATGGAATTGCGGGGTCCGAAAAGCAGAGGAAGCAGTGGAACGCGCGCAGCGCTCTCAGAGCAACGAAAGGGGCAAGAAGACAGAAGGAGCTCGGAAAAAGGGGGGCGAAGGCTGAGGAGAAGGCCTTACCTGAGGGGGCGGCAACCGGGGCCCCACGGTCTCGGGCGGCGCCCGCGCGGGCAGCGGATCCCGGGCTCAGAGCGATGACGTAGCGAGGGGCGGAGAACGCGGTAACCAAGGCGGCCCGCGCCGCACACACTTCCGCCCGGCCTCCGACCAGTTTGGGTCAGCCCCTAAGTAGCTCTTGTCCCCGCCCCCAGGCCCTGGTGTGCCGGAAGTCGCTTCTACTTCCGCCGGTTCCAGCTCCTCCCTACGTTTCCCCGCTGCCCGGCAGCTGCTGTGGCTCCAGGATGATGGAGACGGAGCGACTCGGTGAGGGGGAGGGGGTGGAAAGACGGAGGAGACAGCGAGTGACCCTTAACCCCTGACCTGTGACATTTCCTCCGTAGTGCTACCTCCCCCAGATCCCCTGGACCTGCCCCTTCGGGCCGTAGAGCTGGGATGCACTGGGCGCTGGGAGTTGCTGAATGTGCCTGGGGCTCCAGAGAGCACCGTGAGTGCCATTTCACCCTAACCTTGACTCTGTTGAGCTTAAAACCTCCTTCATCGTCCTCCCAGTAGGATCTAAGCTGACTCGGCTGTCCTGTCTCTGGATACTTGTCATCCGAGCCTAGACTGGTGCTGGACAGACTCCAACCCAATGGCCCTGCAGTGGGTCAGAGCCCATAAGAAGACAGAGCAGGGAGCCCCGGGGAAACCTTAGTTCTGAGAACTGCTCTTTCAAACTGCTGTTTTCTCCCTGGAGTCCTGTTCTGTCTCCAAGCACCAGGGCTCTTGGTGACTGAGATGCTACCCTTTGAACACCTGGCTCTTCATCTTTAGGCCTGGGACCCCCTTTTCCTAAAACTAGAGATTCTCAAATATCAGTGTGCCTCATGATTAGTGGAAAATCCCATGGACAAAAGAGCCTGGCGGGCCACAATCCATGGGTTCGAACACAACTGAGTGTGCGCACACACACACACGCACAGACACACACATACAATTGGTGGGGGAGCTTTTGAAAAATACTAGTTCTTAGGTCCATAGATTCAGAAATCCAAAATCTGTATTACTAATCAGAACCCTAGGTAATTCAGTTGCAGACCATTTGTTCTGTAAAACAGAATAGCCTTTGGAAAATAGTGTTTCAGCCTGATTGTCCTAGTCTGGGACGTCTATCATATCTGATTTAAATACAAGTCGCGTCACCTTCTCTTTTGTGTCTTACTCTCTTCCCTTACCTCGTGCCTTTGTTCCAGCTTCCCCACGGCCTCCCTCCCTGTGCCCCAGATCTGCAGCAGGAAGCAGAGCGGTTGTTTCTGTCATCTCCAGCCTGGCTGCCTCTGCACGGTGTGGAGCACTCAGCCCGGTGAGGGGTCTAGAAGGGCCTGGGCTTGGCAGGTGGGTCCCTGAAGGAAGCTGGGACAGGGGAGAAAGAAGACCTGAACATTGCTTTGCTTCTGTCCAGGAAATGGCAGAGGAAGATGGATCCTTGGTCTCTCCTGGCCACACTGGGGGCCCCAGTCCCCTCCGACCTACAGGCCCAAAGACACCCAACCACAGGCCAGATACTAGGCTACAAGGAGGTAAGTGGTCGTGGGCCACCAGAAGCAGAGTCAGGAGAAGGTGGGGTCAGAGGCAAATTCAGCCTCACTGGCGCTCTGTTCTCTTGCCTCAGGTCCTGCTAGAGAATACAAACCTGTCGTCCACAACCTCCTTGTCTCTTCGCCGGCCACCAGCGCCCATCTCCCAGTCCCTGTGGGGGAATCCAACACAGTACCCTTTCTGGCCAGGTGTTGCTTGTGGAAATGGGATGGGAGGGGAGGGAGCCCTTAGTCTCCACCCCTCTCATGTCACTCCCACCCCATGAATCCTATTTATCCAACCTCTCCCCAGGTGGAATGGATGAGCCCAGTATAACAGATCTGAGCACTCGTGAGGAGGCTGAGGAGGAGATAGACTTTGAGAAAGGTGAGGTGGTGCCAGGAGGGACCGTGGGAGGTAGGGCTCTGTGCCTGGGGCCTGAGAAAGAGGGGCCAAGTCCTGTCACTGGGTCCTTGCTACCTCTTCCGTTCCCTTGAGCAAATTAGGAAAAGGTACCTCTTTCATAACAACCTTTACTGTCATCTGTTGGAGGACTGTCACAAAAAACTTCAACTACAGCGTGTATGCTGTGAACAGCATCCTGCAGGTTAATGTAATGTATGACTTGTACAGAAGTGTGTGAGAGCCCTGATTCTCTCTGTCCCCGTCCTCCAGACCTCCTTACTCTTCCACCTGGCTTCAAGAAAGGCGTGGACTTTGCACCAAAGGGTGAGTTTTAGTTTTGAGATGGGGCTGTAGGGGAGACAGTGCCCTTCTTCTTCAGAACGGAGGTAGATCCAACCAGGTCTCCATTTTTGCCTTGCTCCTAGGTCACTCAGCTCCAGCTGCCGGGTTGCTCAGCCTCAGCCGTCTGCTGGAGCCCTTGGATTTGGGTGGGGGCGATGAGGATGAGAGTGAGGCAGTGGGACAGCCTGGCGGTCCCAGACAGGACACTGTTTCAGCCTCTCCTGGCAGTGTTCCTCTGGCCCGAGCAAGCAGCTTGGAGGACCTAGTGTTGAAGGTTGGTGGTTCTGGGTGGTTGAGGCAGGAAAGAAAGGCCTTGTCCCAGACAGGGTGGGCTGGCCTGGTTGGTTCCCCGGGGAAGACTGGAGCGTCTTCTGGGAGAGGTGGTAACAGAGAGCTTTCTGGCTGTATGTTTATCAGGCCTACACCCCTCTCCTTCTCCAGGAAGCGGCCACAACTGTAGCCCCCCCAGAACCTCCCAAGCCCCCACCTCAGGAGCAGTGGGCCATTCCTGTGGATGTTACCTCCCCTGTTGGTGATTTCTACCGCCTCATTCCCCAGCCAGCCTTCCAGGTAGCGTGGCCCAGGCCTCAGGTGCTCCCCCACCTCCTCCAGCCCACTCCCTTGTCTCCTCTCCCCACTGGAGGCCAGGTGCCTTCAGTGGACGGAGGTCTTGGCCTTCTTCCCCTTCCCTGGAGGCCCCATGAGGTGGAGGCAGGAAGACCCCTGTCCCTTCTGTGCTCCCATCTGTTTCTCTCTCCCACAGTGGGCCTTTGAGCCAGATGTGTTTCAGAAACAGGCCATCCTGCACTTGGAGCGGCACGACTCAGTCTTCGTCGCGGCTCACACATCCGCGGGGAAGACGGTTGTGGCTGAATATGCCATCGCGCTTGCCCAGAAACACATGACGCGGTACAGGCCCCTCACCAGCCCTGTTCTCTCCTGTGTCCTTTCTGTGTCTCTTCTCTTCTCCACCTCCCTGCCTCATCCTTTAGATGAGAGGTTCAGGGAAAAACTGAGGTAGGGTTTCAGAGGGAAACAGGATGTGGGGAGAGAAAAATGAGCAGCATTCGTTGGGGAAGGGATTGGGGGACGGGATTTTTCCAGAGTAATTCCATGAAGGGGAACGTGAGGGGAGTTTGGGTAAAGAAGTGGGGGTTGGGGGGGCGCCTCAGCTCTGCGGCGTGCCGCTGGCAAGGGTCAGGGTGGGAGAGGAGGTGCTGACAAGGAGCCTGTGTGGAGGGCCTGGCTGAC
Source organism: Bos javanicus (assembly GCF_032452875.1). Taxonomy (NCBI): domain Eukaryota; kingdom Metazoa; phylum Chordata; class Mammalia; order Artiodactyla; family Bovidae; genus Bos; species Bos javanicus. Next base: position 27,347,705 of record NC_083890.1, on the reverse strand, counting down.
TTTGTGCCCTCCTCCCAGCACCATCTATACTTCGCCCATCAAGGCTCTGAGCAACCAGAAGTTCCGGGACTTCCGAAACACGTTTGGGGACGTGGGGCTGCTCACCGGGGATGTGCAGCTGCACCCAGAAGCCTCGTGCCTCATTATGACAACGGAGATCCTTCGGTGAGAGGCGGGCATTCAGCATGGGGCGGGTTTTTGGTCAGGAAGGTGAGGCCGCTTTGGAGAGCACTCTGGCTGAGGTGAGGGTGGAGATAGGAGCTGCTGAGGAGTCAGCCTGGGGCCTTTCTCCTCCAGCTCCATGCTGTACAGTGGCTCGGACGTCATCCGGGACCTGGAGTGGGTTATCTTTGATGAGGTTCACTATATCAATGATGCTGAGGTAAGGGGACAGGGTCCCCAGGTCCTGGCAGTCCTCTCCTGTGGGGTAGGTTCAGCAGGTCGGTGTTCCATACGGCCTGGGAACTTCACTGCCTTCTTTGTCCCTTCTCATGGAACCTTGTGCCACTTCCCTGGGCAGAAGGGCAGCTCCCTCCAAGCTGCTGGTGACTTGTCCTCCCTTCCTGTGTGCAGCGCGGGGTCGTGTGGGAGGAGGTACTCATCATGCTGCCTGACCACGTGTCCATCATCCTTCTGAGTGCTACTGTCCCCAATGCCCTTGAGTTTGCTGACTGGATTGGGTAAGACACTGGATTGGGTAAGACGTGTCCCGGGGTGCTTGAGTGAAGGGTGCCGTAGCATCCCTCAGTTCAGGTGGGGGTGTAGACTATCCCAGTGAGGGAGTGGTCAGAGCTTGGGGGTCGGGAGGAGAAAGGGGTGCGGCTGGGGAACACGTCCAGCCTGGGAGGTTGTGGGATCCCACCTGGGCTGAGATCACTTTGCATGTTCAGAGACGGGGTGACAGGGACAGCCTTCCAATCTGGCTCCCAGAAAACCAGGGCGAGGCCAGGGCGGGGAAGATGGCGGGCACGTGGGTTCCTTCCCGCCCTCCCAGCCCTGATCTTCTGTCATGCCCCCCATCCCCTGCTCAGACGGCTGAAGCGTCGCCAGATCTACGTGATCAGCACTGTCGCTCGCCCAGTGCCCCTGGAGCACTATCTCTTCACCGGGAACAGCCCCAAGACCCAGGGGGAGCTCTTCCTGTTGCTGGACTCCCGTGGCGCCTTCCACACAAAGGGGTAAGCCTGGGATATGGGGAGAGTCAGGGCTGGGCCCAACGGGGGGTGACTGACGGCTGCCCTGCCCTGCCCCAGGTACTATGCGGCTGTGGAGGCCAAGAAGGAGCGGATGAGCAAGCATGCCCAGACCTTTGGGGCCAAGCAGCCCACGCATCAGGGGGGGCCTGCCCAGGTGAGAACTGGCTGGTTTTGTACCTGTCACCCCTTCTTTCTCCTGAGTCCTTTCTTTCCTCGTCCTCCCAGGGTTTGGAGTGGAGCTTTGAGCACTGCCCGATCTGACTCTGCTTCACATCCCCCCACTTTGGCCCCCATTTGTTCAAGGACTCCATCTCCACTCCCTTCTCCCCGCCTCCTCAGGACCGCGGTGTGTACCTGTCCCTCCTGGCCTCCCTCCGCACCCGTGCACAGCTGCCCGTGGTGGTGTTCACCTTCTCCCGGGGCCGCTGTGACGAGCAGGCCTCAGGCCTCACCTCCCTCGACCTGACAACAAGTTCAGAGAAGAGTGAGATTCACCTCTTCCTACAGCGCTGCCTTGCCCGTCTCCGCGGCTCTGACCGCCAGCTGCCCCAGGTGGGGAGGGGGATTTGGAGACGGTGGGGATCAGGTGTTCACCGCCCCATCCCTGACCCTGGGCCTCGGCCCCCACAGGTTCTGCACATGTCGGAGCTCCTGCACCGTGGCCTGGGTGTGCACCACAGCGGCATCCTGCCCATCCTCAAGGAGATTGTGGAGATGCTCTTCAGCCGCGGCCTGGTCAAGGTGCTCGTGCTGGTGGGAGAGGGACTCCCCAAAGCATTTATCACCTTCTTGGAGGGGAGTGGGCAGCACAGTGCATCAGCTGAGAACTTGGGCTCTGGACCCAGACTGCCTGAGTGGAAATCCAGGTCCACTGTTTACTCACTGTGTGATCCTGGGCAAGTTACTTAACCTCCCTGAACTGTAAGTTTCACATATTGAAATGGGGGTACATAAAGTATGAATAGGGGCTTTCCCAGTGGCTCAGCGGCAAAGAATCTGTGTGCAATGCAGGCGCCACAAGAGACACAGGTTTCATCCCTGGGTTGGGAAGATACCTTGGAGGAGGGCATGGCAACCCACTCCAGTATTCTTACCCGGAGAATCCCATGGACTGAGGAGCCTGGCAGGCTATAGTCAGACATGACTGAAGTGACTTAACACACATGCACACAAGGTGTGAACAGGCAGTATTCAGAAGAGAAAACTAAAAAGCCAATAAACTTATGGAGGTCATTAGTCATCAGAAAAATGCAAACTGAAATACAAGATAGGACTTTACAGTAATTAAAACTGGTAAAATTTAGGAAAGTAGGCAATGCCACGTGTTGCCTGAGATGTAGGAGATGAAAGGATTACAGGAACCCTTGTACAGGTGTGGCCAGTCTGAAGTGTACCTGGTGCTCTTGAGGCAAAGACAAGTCTGTGCCTACTCTTTGTCCCTAAATTCCGCTCCTGAGTGCAAATCACAATGAAGTTCTCACCCTGGTCGGTGAGGGAACACGTCTGCTCTTCCTCTGTGGGCTCTTGTCTGGTGGCAGGGCGTTGGTGGCACCAGGGGCCCTTTCCCTGGGAGAGCAGGTAGGCAGCTATATGCCACGCACTCCACAAGGTGTTCTGTGGCAGGTTGGAGGCAACGGATTAGATATAATCACAGGAACACGGATGGATGTTGAAAATACTACATGGAAGAGAAGAAAACAGAAGGAGATATGTGTCGCCTTTACTTCAAACTGTATTACACACTCAAAAAACATATTTTATAAAACACATTCACATGAAAAGATACAGATTAAAGATAGACAGAGGGGAGACGGGAGTGGGCTGTGGGGGCGAAAGGAAAGAAATAGGTAGCTAAATAAAACAATAGTACCTACTCTGTAGATTTGCCTTGAGAGTCACCTGAGGTCTCATGAGTTAACCGTCTGGGACTATGTATAGTGGTCTTAGCCTTGGCTACAAAGTGAGGTGGGCTCGGCCAGGGCTGGGCCACAGCTGTGTTTAGCCCCTTAGCTGATCCTCTCTTCCCCTCCCCATCTCAGGTCTTGTTTGCCACGGAGACCTTCGCCATGGGTGTAAATATGCCGGCCCGGACAGTGGTATTTGACTCCATGCGCAAGCACGATGGCTCCACCTTCCGGGACCTACTCCCTGGGGAGTATGTGCAGATGGCGGGCCGGGCGGGCCGGAGGGGCCTGGACCCCACAGGCACGGTCATCCTGCTCTGCAAGGGCCGCGTGCCCGAGATGGCAGACCTGCACCGCATGATGATGGTGAGCCGGGGCACCTCGAGGCCAGCTCTGGGCACCTGCTGCATCCTCTGTGCCCACCCTCCTCCCCTGTCCTCTCTCTCTCCTTTCCTTTGGTCTGGGAGAAGCCAGGGGAGGAGCGAGCCAATCTGAGGATGAGGCTGGATCTTGTCTTCTCTAGTCTTTTCACTGTGAATATGGAGCTAGGTGGGACCTTGGAGAGTCTGTTTATTTAGTCTCGCTCCCTTGTTGTGCAGAGGTGAGCAGGCAGTTTGTCTAGGGCCCCGAGGTTGTGGGGCTGGGACTACAGCTGCTTGGAGTAGAACAGCCGAGCAGCAGGTCTCCCCCCAAACCCCGAGCCTCACTGGCGTCTCTGGCCTGGCCCAGGGGAAGCCATCCCAGCTGCAGTCCCAGTTCCGCCTCACGTACACCATGATCCTCAACTTGCTGCGGGTGGATGCTCTCAGGGTGGAGGACATGATGAAGAGGAGCTTCTCAGAGTTTCCATCTCGCAAGGACAGCAAGGTGAGGAAGTGGGTGTGCCCAGGTTGCCCTGCAGGATATGGGACAAGGGAAGCCAGGCTAGGACGAGGTGGGCCTCTGGAAGCCAGTGGGTGAAAGTGGAGAGAGCTGGCCCGGAGACTCTGGCTTCACGCCCACCCTGGCTTCTCCCAGGCCCATGAACAGGCTCTGGCTGAACTGACCAAGAAGTTGGGAGCTTTGGAAGAGCCCGAGGTGACTGGCCAGCTCGTCGACTTGCCTGAGTACTACAGGTGGGGGGAGGAACTGACTGAGACCCGGAGCCAGATCCAGGTGAGCGCCTGTGAGTGTTGGGGGCGGGGTGATGGACGGGGAGGAAGAGACTGGGACGCTCTGGGTATACCTGAACCTCGTCCCAGCATCTCTGTGACACTTCTTATCCCCTTTCTTCTCGTCCCTGCTCTTTAGCACCGCATCATAGAGTCTGTGAATGGGCTGAAATCTCTCTCAGCGGGAAGGGTGGTGGTTGTGAAGAATCAGGAGCATCACAACGCACTGGGTGTGATCCTTCAGGTGAGGGCGGTGGGAATCTGGACTCCAAGGCCAGAGGGAGCAGCCAGCCCCATCTCCATCTTCCCCACTTGGCGAGGAGCCATTTGTACTCAGCAGTGCTCTCATTTTTCCCTCTAGCTCTCTTTTCCTTCCCATCCCCACCACTTCATGCTCGTCTCCTTGTCCTCTCCCCAGGCCCTGCCCCCGAAGTCTGCTCTGATTGCTTGACTTGGTTACCAGTCTATATGGCTGCCCCATGCTCCCTGCCTGAACTGGGGGATCTGGTCTCTTCTTGGATGTCCACTTCTCACACTGCCCTGTCCTGGCCTCCCCACATCCTCTAGGTCTCTTCGAACTCCACCAGCAGAGTATTCACAGCCCTGGTCTTGTGTGACAAGCCCGTGTCTGAGGACCCACGGGAGAGGGGGCCAGCCTCCCCAGACGTGCCCTACCCAGACGACCTCGTGGGATTCAAGCTGTTCCTGCCTGAGGGTGAGAGTGGACGGATGCCCAGGCTCTTGCCAACAGCATGGCTGAGGTGCCCGGTCTGACCCTGCTCTCCCCTCTTCTCAGGGCCCTGTGACCACACTGTGGCCAAGCTCCAGCCAGGAGACGTGGCCGCCATCACCACCAAGGTGCTCCGGCTGAATGGGGACAAGATCTTGGAGGACTTCAGCAAGCGGCAGCAACCAAAATTCAAGTCAGAGATGCTGGGGAGGGACCACGTGGGAGTGGCGGGGAGGTGTGGTCAGGGAGGCTCCCCCAGTCCTAGGGGGGTTCCACAGGAAGAGAAGCCTCTACCCCAGGTCTAAGACCAGCTCCATTCTCAGGAAGGATCCGCCCTCTGCGGCCGTGACCACCGCTGTCCAGGAACTGCTACGACTGGCTCAGGCGCACCCCACAGGACCCCCCACCGTCGACCCTGTCAATGACCTGCAACTCAAGGATGTGTCTGTGGTCGAGGGGGGGCTCCGGGCCCGGAAGCTGGAGGAGCTGATCCGGGGGGCTCAGTGTGTGCACAGTCCCCGTTTCCCTGCCCAGGTTGGTCCCTGGATGTGAGCTTCCCAGCTGGAAGGGACAGCTTTCCCTCTCATCCACTGCAGACTGGCTGCCCCCGTCCCAGTCCTGGTCCTCAGCTCCCCTGCTGAGGTCAGGGAGGAGCCTCACGAGCCCTTGCCCTTGGCTCCTCGCAGTACCTGAAGCTGCGGGAGAGGATGCAGATCCAGAAGGAGATGGAGCGGCTGCGCTTCCTGCTGTCGGACCAGTCGCTGCTGCTGCTCCCGGAGTACCACCAGCGAGTAGAGGTGCGGGGGCAGGGCTGGGCTGGTGGGCTGGCGGGGAAGCTGTCTGCTGGCTCCCAACACCCACCATCCTTGCAGGTGCTGCGAACCCTGGGGTATGTGGACGAGGCAGGCACAGTGAAGCTGGCCGGGCGGGTGGCTTGTGCCATGAGCAGCCACGAGCTGCTCCTCACCGAGCTCATGTTCGACAACGCACTGAGCACCCTGCGGCCTGAGGAGATCGCTGCCCTGCTCTCCGGCCTGGTCTGCCAGAGCCCCGGGGACCCTGGTGATCAGCTCCCCAGCACCCTCAAACAGGTATGGGGATGACGTCCAGGACCCCTCCCTTCCTCGGCCATGGCATTCCCAGTCCGTGCCCACATGTTCCCCAGGTGCCCTCTGAGTGTCCCTAAGAGCTGGAATGGTTTCTCCTTTCATCCCGGCCTCCTTTCTGGAGCAGGAAGGCAGGGCTTAGAGCCTTTGCTCTCCGTCTGCAGGGGGTGGAACGGGTCCGGACTGTGGCCAAGCGGATTGGTGAGGTCCAGGCGGCCTGTGGTTTGAACCAGACCGTGGAGGAATTTGTTGGGGAGCTGAATTTCGGGCTGGTTGAGGTTGTGTACGAGTGGGCCCGGGGCATGGTGAGTAGCTAGGGTTTGGGGCCTTTGTGGACAGCCAGCTAGGGAGAGGCTGTCGGGGTCCATCGTATTCATTCCCCACCCCGCTTCCCCCATAGCCCTTCTCTGAGTTGGCAGGGCTCTCAGGGACCCCTGAGGGCCTGGTGGTCCGCTGCATCCAACGCCTGGCCGAGATGTGTCGCTCGCTTCGGGGGGCAGCCCGCCTGGTGGGCGAACCTGTGCTAGGTGCCAAGATGGAGACGGCAGCCACCCTGTTACGGAGGGACATCGTCTTTGCTGCCAGCCTCTACACCCAGTGACCGGCCCCTGGCTACAATGTAACAATAAACTGCAAACCCCCTGTGTGAACCTGAGGTGTTGGGCAGGGTTGACTCAGCTCAAAAGACACAGCAGGGAGAGCCACCTGGAAATACGCCTTTATCTGTGCACACAGAAATAGGACCAGCCCCTGTGAAGCATCAGTCCTTGGGGGAGGGCGTCTTGGGCGGTGATGGGAGGTCCTGGGTCACAGCTTCCACGTACCATGGAGGCAGGAAGGCATGGGGTGCATCTCGGTGTTCAGACACTGTGACAGGGCCGCCGGGCTCCCAGGAGAAGAGGTAGACGAGCCTGGGGGGCAGATAGAGTCCTGAATTGAGGGCTGGAGGCTGAGTTTCTGGGCCCCAGAGGGGAGGGGCAGAGCTGAATGCCTCACCTGGGGTCATCCTGAACTGCTGTGTTCTGGGCGAAACTAAGGAAGGCAGCACAGAAGTTCATGCACACGGAGGGGTTCCAGCCATCACGGTCGTTCTGCAGAGAGCCCAGGAGGAGGCAGAAGGCCGGTGGTGAGGGTGGAAGAAGGGGAAGGTGGGCTGCAGGTCCCTGGACAATGGACCTGTGGTGTTGGCGCAGGGGGATGCAGGTGGGAACTCACTGCCTTACCCTGACGTATTCAAACATCTCCATGGTAGGAAAGGTCTTCAGGGAACAGACAAAACCCTCCGGGTTACGGAAGCCAGCAACAACATTTGGGACGCCTGGCAGGAACGACTGGGCCCACCATTTCAGGAGCTTGTGTCTGTCAGGAAAGGCAAGGGGGTCAGTGGGACCCCTCCTCCACCCTCCAGCCTCCTCCTTCCCCAAGTTTCTTTCCAAGCTTTTCATACAAGGTTCTCATCCTGTCCACCCCTGTCCTGAACCTGTAGAAGCTCTTCCATTGGCCAGGGCTGTGCATCTCCTTGGAGGTCTTGAGCTCCACATAGCAGGTGGGGGGCTGTGTGGATGGGGCCTGGGGGTCTGTGCAGTCCACCTCCCCGGAAAAAAGAAGAGGGTGGTTTCCCAGGCGGCTGCGTAGCACAGAGCAGAAGGCCACGTTGGTGTTAACTTCCCCAGAAGGATCTGGGGAGACTCCGGGTTTGTCTGCACAAGGAGAGAAACAGCAGCAAGGGCTGGGGGCTCTCGATCTCTGGGGATAGGGGAGGGGGCAGAATCAGGGCAACTCTCACCTGCACACATGTACTGCTCAAATTTGTACCCCATGTACATAAGCTCCCGGAGAAGCGGTGGCCGGGTAAGCCTCTGAACCCGAGCAGCCGGCGTCTCTACCTCACTCAAGTAGAGCGTCCCCTGGAACCGGGAGGCTGCCAGCTGCCAGCCTTCCTGCCGCTCATATGGTGTTGTCAGCAGTTTTGTCAGGTGCCCCCGCCACGTCACTATGGCCCCTGCCAGCCAGCCTGGACCCCTGAGGAGGAGGAGTTAGGGGCTGAAGGTCTGACACCTGCATTAGCGCAGATGGCTTCTCCAAAGAATAGGGTAAGATAAGGACTCACTCCAGCTTTGGCTCTCCCAGTTTTAGAGAGTGAGTGCAGGTCTCTAGGGCTACTGTGTGGTATGCTTTGCTCACCCCTCTAGCTGGCCTCGGTGCTCCAGGAGCCAGCGTAGCAGGTGGTCCAGCCTTTCTTGGACCTCTTCGTCCCGGGGCTGGTATCGATCAGGGTATCCGTCTCTGAGGTCAAAGTTGGGGCTTTGACCATTGGTGGGAGGTGGGCTGTAGTACCGCAAAGCGCGAGCATCTCCATGGTACTGGCGCTGTGCATCCAGAGAGAAGCAGCCCAATTCGGAAGGGCGCCGGTAGAAAGGAAAGGGCCCAGAGTAGAGGGCAGGGTCTGTGGGCAGGGAGGGCGCTGGGCGGGGGAGCTTGTTCCGAGGCTCAGCGACCTCTATCTTTCCAGCTTCTCTCTTGGTCCCTCTGGACTCCATGAGGTCCTGAGAGGGGACAAGGAAGTTCCCCCTTTAAAAAGAAGGGCTGGAGAAGAGGGACTTCGAGTCAGGACTAAGCGAGTCTGGCCTTGAAACGTGCAAGCCCCGTGTCCTCAGACAACCCCACCAGGTGCGCATGCTACCTTTTCCCTTGACCTATATACCCCCTACCCCCAGTAGCTCCAAACCCAGAGTGGTTAGGAAGGATGCTTGGGCTCAGGTCAAGGATCTGGTTACCTCAAATCCTGCCAACCTCGACTTCCACCTTCTCAGGGCTATGACGTCATGGCAGGTACATCACATGTCAAAGGGATGCGAGGGCAGTTTTCCCCCCTCTCGATGACGCAATCATTCAGCGACAGAGGCGGCCTAACCCCTAGGTGGCGGGAGGGGGCTGTGCGCTTTACACCGAGGGAGATCCCAGCGTGGCCACCCGCGCCCCTCCGCAGCGCCCAAGCGTCCCCGGACGTGAGCGCTCTCAGAGGAAGCCAATCAGCAGCGGACGTGGGGCCTCGGCCAATGAGGATGGCGCTGGTGTTGGCATTGGCACCGTCCCCGCTAGCAAGGGGCGGAGGGATGACTAGTCGGCTCTTCTGTCGTCAGCACTTCAGCCTACGAAGCTCGGGCTGATTGGTTTCCGAGGAGGGACGCCCAGGGAGCCCGTACGTCACTGCCCTGTGCCGGAAGACTATTTTCGTGGTCTCTTTCCTCAACAGCTTTCTACTTCTTCCCCGCCGCGAAAAGATCCCGGGATATGAGCCGGAAGAGGCATCGCCTGGTCCCGGAGACGTTTGGGTTGAAGAGGCGGCGGGAACTAGGGGATGTAGAGGCAGATCCTTTGCGGGGCGAGTCAGGTAACCATGGCAACCCCGGGGCGAGGCTAAAGACCCCAGCTGGCAGCAGCCTCACCTCGGGTAACCCTGTATGTTGAGACAACAGCGCCCCAGTGTGGTACCCCCGCTTCCCCCGCCTCAGTTCACGTCGCAGTGACTCGGTCTCTCCGCCCAGGATCTGCGCGAGAGGCAGTCGCAGAGATAGTGCGGCTGTTCCCGCGAGTCCTGTTTGAGGATGCGCTACCCCCCATCGCGCTGAGGAGCCAGGTGTACAGCCTCGTACCGGACCGAACCGTGGCTGACCGGCAGCTGGTGAGGAGCGTCAGAGCGACCAACGGGAATGCGCTTTCGTGCCTCGCGGGCGCTTCCGAGGGTCTCCCCATAACTCACTCAGTCCACCAGCTGTTCAGCCATTCAGCAAGCGCTGGGTCTTTCTGGGCCGGGCTTTCAGTGCCAGGCACTGCGGTGCCGAGGAGAATGCTACAGACCCTCAGGGAATAGCATGCCAAATGATGAAGGTGGAAGAGCGAAGCTTTTGGGGAAACTGAGTCACCGGGCGTGGTTCGTGATGGGAATGTAGGCAGACGTCAGATTAGGGCAGGCCTTGTACACCAGCGTCGTTTCCGTTTTACAAAGAAGGCAATGAGCTGGTAGAGAATGTTAAAACAAGAGAGGGAGTGGTGTGTTGCACGGATTGGAGGCAGTGTCATGAGGTGGGGAGATCAATTAGGAAGATAACTGCAGCTGAGAACTGGTGAAGGCCTAAATTAGGGCAGTGTAGTAAGGAGGGAGAGGATGGATGAGGGATGTGGAGCGAGAAAGAAGGACTTCAGGATAGCTCTCGGATTTTCTGGACGACTGAGTGGTTGGTGGAGTGAACAGAGTAGGAAAACATTGAATAGTTGGGGGCAGATGATGTGTTTATTTTGTACAAGTTGAGTTGGAGGTGTTTGTGGAGCATCCGGAGGCAAATGTGCAGCAGACAGTTGGATGAGGGTTTGGAGAAAATTCTGGGCCACTGATACAGCACTGGAAGCCATCGAGATGTGAGTAGTGGTTCAGTCTGTGGATGTGGGTGAAATTGGTAGTAAGAGGGAGGAGTGGGTTTTAACCTTTTTATAAACTTTAGAAGATAATGAAAGCCATGGCTCTCCAGTGCATATATGCCACTATATGTGTATATATGTATATATAGTGTATGTACAATTTGAGAGGAAGGGGGTTGTTTCACAGATTCTCTGAGGCCAAAGGTTAAGGACCCCAGGTTTGCAGTGACAGATAATAGAGCCACATCCCCAGTGCTAGGAGATACCAACATTTAAGGCCGTGTTTCTCAAAGTATGTCCTGAGTTCCACTAGATTACCTGGACTTCTTATTCAAAACTACAGGTTCTGGGAATCTCTCAGTGAGGAGGAACTGGAAATCTATATTTTAAAGCTACTTCCTCAAGTGATTCGTAATGTGTGCTAAAATTTGAAGTTCAAGGACTTCCTGGGAGTCCAGTGGTTAAGACATTTCCAGTGCTGCGGTGGGGAGCACAGGTTAAATCCCTGGTCTGGCAACTAAGATCCTGCATAACTCGAGGTATGGCCAAAAAAAAAATTGAGGTCCACTGATACGGTGGGGGTGGGGGAGGAGAAGGAGGCGTCTGTGAAAAAGCTGTTAGAAGAATTAACAGAGATGAGAGGAACCCAGGAAGAGCTATATTGAGAAAGTAGCAATTTTCAAGAGGGTGGAGTAGTTGGCAGTGTTAAAACCTATGATTCAAGACAGTGGTCTGTGATGTGGTCAAGTAAAATAATAGCCAATTGGATTTTGCAATTGGCAACTTGTTAGGAAGAAAAAAGGGAAGAAAAGGAAGATGGAGACTAGCTCCAGTCTCTTAAGGAAGCAAATCAGAACCACTCCTTATAAAGTATTTGTTGTTTTTAACCTCCTGGTGTTAGCCTAAATTTTAGAAAAACTTTAAAAATTCCACAAAAGAAAACATGAATTTAACTCAGTCGTGTCCGACTCTTTGTGACCCCGTGGACTGTAGCCCACCAGGCTCCTCTGTCCATGGGATTCTCCAGGCAAGAATACTGGAGTGGGTTGCCATTTCCTTCTCCAGGGGATCTTCCCAACCCAGGGATCAAACCCAGGTCTCCGGCATTGCAGGCAGATGCTTTATCCTCTGAGCCACCAGGGAAGCCACAAAGAAAATATAAACACATATAATTTAAAGAATGTTTATAAAGCAAATACCCACTTAACCATCACCCAAGTCAGACTGCAGAACATAGCCAACAGCCCACATTCAGCCAAAATGCCTTATGTCCCTGGGAAGCAACATACCTGACTGGTTTGATAATTGTTCCCTTCGTTTTCTTTGTACCATCTATGTGTTTATCGTAAACAACATAGCTTAGTTACCTACTTTTCAACTTGATGTAAATAAAATCATACCATATGTATTTATTTACATCTTGTTTCATTAGATGATTATTTTTGAGATTCATGGGGGCTTCCCAGGTGGCCCAGTGGTAAGGAATCTCCTGCCAATGCAGGAGACCCAAGAGACGCAGGTTGGATCCCTGGATTGGGAAGATCTCCTGGAGTAGGAAATGGCAACCTACTCCAGTATTCTTGCCTGGAAAATTCCATGGACATTGGAGCCTGGTGGGCTACAGTCCATGGGGTTCCAAAGAGTTGGACATGACTGAGTGACTGAGAATGCGCACACGTGTGTGTGCACACACATAGGCACACACATGTTTTAAAATTCATTTTCATAGATTTCTATTTTGTGAATATATCCCACTTTGTCCATTCTAGTGGAAGAAATTGTATTGTTTTAAGAATTTGTCAGTTTCATCTAAAATTTCACATTTATTGACAAAGTTTGTAATCTCACTTTATTTTCTGTAGAATCTATAGTGATGATCCTTTTTTTGTTGTTGTTCTTTATATTGGTTATCTGTGCTTTTTCTAGGTTCCTGTTTCCGCCTTTCTGTCTTGGTCAGTCTCACTAAGGTTTATCAATTTTAGTAGTCTTTCAAAGAATTAACTTTTAGCTTTGTTGCTCTTTCTTGCATGCATGTTTTCCATTTCATTCATGTTTCCTCTCTACTGCTATGCTTATTTTACTTTTTTTCCTTCATTGATTTTCATCCTCTATTCTTTTCTAATAGATGCATGTCAGGCTGTAGTCTCCCCCTATATGTATCATCTGTCAAAGTGAAACTGAAGTCGCTCAGTCGTGTCTGACTCTTAGTGACCCCATGGACTGCAGCCCACCAGGCTCCTCCGTCCATGGGATTTCCCAGGCAAGTGTACTGGAGTGGGGTGCCATTGCCTTCTCCAGGGGATCTTCCTAACCCAGGGATGGAACCTGGGTCTCCCGCACTGCAGGCAGGCGCTTTACCATCTGAGCCACCAGGGAAGCCCTTGGTCAATCATCTGTCAAGTTTGGGTATATATTTCCATTATCATTTATTTCAAAATATCTTCTAATTTCCTTTGTGATTTTTTTTCTTTGACTTACTGGGTTGATTAGAAATGTATGTCTACTTCCTAAACATTTTCTAGTTACCTTGATAATGATTTCTGGCATAAATGATATTATTATGGCCAGAGATCATACACAATATGATTTCAGTCATTTGGAAGCTTATTGAGACATGCTTTGTGCTATATAGTCAGTTTTACGAAATATTCTATGTATGTATATTTGAAAAAATATGTATTATTCAGTTACTAATTTCTTAGTAACTAAAGTTATTACTGAAATCTTTTATTTCCTCACTGATTGCTATTTTGTCTGTTCTATGAGTTTATGTGAGTTGGATTAATGTACTTTTGTGATTGTGGCTGTTATTGTCTCTTCAGATACTTCCCACACCTTATTATCTCTTTTCTTTTCTTCTGGGACTCCAATTAAACACATATTGGGCCTTCTGTTTGAATCCTTTGTCTCTTAGTCTCTTGTCCTCATTTTTAATCTTTTTGATTGTCTTTATTATGTTCTTGTTATTATTATTATTTTTTAAATCTGTCTTGTAGATTAGTAGATTTTTATTTTGGAGAAGGAAATGGCAACCCACTCCAGTATTCTTGCCTGGAGAATCCCAGGGATGGGGGAGCCTGGTGGGCTGCCATCTATGGGGTCGCACAGAGTCGGACACAACTGAAGTGACTTAGCAGCAGCAGCAGCAGCAGCAGCAGCAGCAGCTTTTTATTTAGCTGTGCCATAATCTGCTGACTCCCAGAGTTTACTCAAACTCATGTCCATTGAGTCGATGATGCCATCCAACCATCTCATCCCCTGTCATCCCCTTCTCCTGCCCTCAGTCTTTCCCAGCATCAGGGTCTTTTCAAATGAGTCAGCTCTTTGCATTAGGTGGCTAAAGTATTGGAGTTTCAGCTTCAACATCAATCCTTCCAATGAACACCCAGGACTGATTTCCTTTAGGATTTATTGGTTGGATCTCCTTGCAGTCTAAGGGACTCTCAAGAGTCTTCTTCAACACCACAGTTCAAAAGTATCAATTCTTTGGCACTCAGCTTTCTTTATAGTCCAACTCACATCCATATATGACTATTGGAAAAACCTTAGCTTTGACTAGATGGACCTTTGTTGGCAAAGTAATGTCTCTGCTTTTTAATATGCTGTCTATGTTGGTCATAACTTTCCTTCCAAGGAGCATGTGTCTTTCAATTTCATGGCTGCAGTCACCATCTGCAGTGATTTTGGAGTCCCCCAAAATAAAGTCTGCCACTGTTTCCCCATCTATTTGCCATAAAGTGATGGGACCAGATGCCATGATCTTCGTTTTCTGAATGTTGAACTTTAAGCCAACTTTTTCACTCTCCTCTTTTCACTTTCATCAAGAGTTCTTCTTCACTTTCTGCCATAAGGGCAGAATCATCTGCATATCTGAGGTTATTGATATTTCTCCTAGCAATCTTCACTTTCTGCCATAAGGGTGGTATCATCTGCATATCTGAGGTTATTGATATTTCTCCCAGAAATCTTGATTCCAGCTTGTACTTCATTGGTGATGGACATGGAGGCCTGGGGTCTCAAAGAGTTGGACACGACTAAGCGACTGAACTGAACTGAATCTACTGAATCCATCCGTTGATTTCTTAACTGCACCTGCTTTATTTTTGAGTTCTGGAATTTCTATTAGTACATGAATGTCTTTCAAATCCATTATGTCAGTTTTTATAATTTCCTGCCGAAATTTTCCATTCTAGCTTTTATTTATTTCAGCATTACAAGCATACTTAAAAAAAATAGTCTATTTTTGATAAGTTTGCTGTAACATATATTTTTAGGTTTGTTTCTATTGTCTGTTTCTTTTGAATTTTGTTTTCCTATATTAGTTTGGTAATTCCTTATTATCTTATGAGCGCTTTAATGCTTAAACAGCTTTTAAAATAACATTTTATGCAGCATTTTACCTAATTTTCAGTGAGTGAGTTGGTCTTGCTATATTCCTGGAAACAGAAGTTCTGGTTTATTTTTATTTGTTTGAAACATTTTATCCCATATTCCTCTCCACCTTCCCCATCCAAAATCTCAACTGTTAATTCCTTGAGGGGAGAGCCCATTAATCACTGCTTTATCTAAGTGTCTGCCTATGATTGGTCTTAGAAAATATGTCATGATTTTTTTAATGTTTTTTTTTTTTTTTATTCAGCAGACATTTAAAAATATTTAGTATTTATTTGGCTATGTTGAGTCTTAGTTGCAGCATGCGGGGTCCTTAACTTGCTGTATGCAAACTCTTAGTTGTGGCATGTGGGATCTAGGTCCCCAATCAGGGATTGAACCGGGGTCTCTTGCACTGGGAGCATGGACTCTTAGCCACTGGACCACCAGGGAAGCCCCTGTGTTGACTGTTTAACAGATAACTCCTGAGGTGGCTGGGTGAAAGACTAATTGAAAAAGACTGTTTGGCGATCCACCTAATTCTCTCCCCATAGTTTTTCCTTTACTTAAAGAAGAACTCCCCAATACTTGGACACAGAATGTCCCTGCTCAGTGTGTCCAGGGTATAGCAGAGCATCTTCCCCTGATATCCTTTTCATTCTCATGTCTATGGAGGCAGAAGGCACTGCAAGAGCAGGGGGAGATCAGGATTGTCCAGCTAGGCTTCGACTTGGACGCCCAAGGAATCATGTTCACCGAGGACTACAGGACCAGAGTGAGTGTGACTGTGTGTGGGTCATGGGGGCCAGGGTAGGGGGTGCAGGAAAACTAGGGAGTGGGAATAAAAAGAAAAGAGACAACACCCCCCCCCCCCGCCCCCACCTCACATCTCACAGACAGGGCACAGGGCTCTGATAAAATATTAATATGAGGGAGAGGAAGAAGAGGAGGAGAAGTATGAGATGTAGAAGGCCCTGAGCAGCAGGCAAAACATAGGAAGAGAAATGTGATCCTGGGGACAGAGGTCGGTGGAGGGTTAGGTGGGGCCAGACCACGTCTCTCATCTCTGGTTCCAGGTCCTCAAAGCTTGTGATGGCCGCCCATATGCTGCCGCAGTACAGAAGTTTCTGGCTTCCGTGCTTCCAGCCTGTGGTGACCTTAGCTTCCAGCAAGACCAAATGACACAGACCTTTGGCTTCAGGGACCCAGAGATCACGTGAGACCTGGGGGAACCAAAAAAATCAGGCATCCGGCCCCTCCCCTCCTCCCTCCAGTCCCATCCAGCCTTGTTCTCTTTCTTTTGAGGAACCTGTTAAAAAGGCAGATTCTTTTTTTTTTTTTTAAATAAAATGACCTAAGTTTGTGCTTCTTCCCCAGGAGGAGAGGCCTGTCTTATCTGAGGCCTTGGAAACAGCCCTGGACTAAAATTCAGGAGATATGGGTGGCTAATCAAATGTAGAGGCCTGGCAGGAGCCATAAATGCCCGGTGGGAATCAGCATTCACATTCAAAAGAAAAACAGCTAGGCAAAGGCTAAAGCAAAGTATCGTTTCAGGAGGGTGGGTCTGACTCGGGATCCCTACTTTGTAATCCATGATATACCTGAACGCATTAGATAAACTTCAGTAAGATTTGGGAAGAGCTATGGTGAGGTATGGGGCTTCCCTGGTGGCTCAGTGGTAAAGAATTGCCTGCCAATGCAGGAGACGCGGGTTCAGTCCCTGGGTTGGGAAGATCTGCTGGAGAAGGAAATGGCAACCCACTCTAGTATTCTTGCCTGGAGAATCCCATGGACAGAGGAGCCTGGCCGGCAGCAGTCTGTGAGGTCGCCATGGAGTTGGACATGGCCTAGCAACTAAAGAACAAACAGTGGTGAGGTATGTGTAGGTAACGGCAGGAGCTCCGGAGAAAGGCCTCTGTGTCTCCCTTGGTGGTGGGACTGAGAGTGGTCAAGGGGGCTTCAGAGAGGAGGAGCAGTTTTAGTGAACATGCAATAATAACAGTCATGTCTGGCTCTCTGCAACCCCGTGGACTGTAGCTTGCCAGGCTCCTCTATCCATGGAATTTTCCAGGCAAGAATAAGCCATTCCCTTCTCCAGGGGATCTTCCCTACCCAAGGACTGAACCTGAGTCTCCTGCATTGCAGGTAGATTCTTTACCGTCTGAGCCACCAGGTAACAGGAAAAGAGAGAGTGGATGGAAGGCGGTCAGGTGGGAGAATGGCAGGCAAGATCATGGGGCACTGAGCAGCACGGTCTGAGCAGAGAACTGCCCCAGGCTGGACTCCTGTTGTCCAGTCCCTTGGCCTAGGTGCCCAGGCCTCTGGAGACTTAGTGTCCAACGTTAGTGGGCGGGGAGGAGAGAGAGCTCTCAGAGTCAACACTTCATCTCCACTCTCTTAGGCAGCTGGTCAAAGCTGGGGTGCTCACTGTCCGAGATGCTGGAAGTTGGTGGCTCGCAGTGCCTGGAGCTGGGAGGTTCATCAAATATTTTGTTAAAGGTACACTCTCTGCAGCCCAGGCCCGCAGCCCCTCAGGAACACTCTTTGGTGCCTCCTCAGGCCTCCAGGCCTTATTCATCTTTCCCCTCTCCCATGCCACCTCTCCCCCAGGACGGCAGGCTGTCCTCAGCATGGTCCGGAAGGCCAAGTACCGGGAGCTACTCCTTTCAGAGCTCCTGGGCCGGCGGGCAGCTGCCTCGGTGCGACTCGGCCTCGCCTACCACGTACATGACCTCATTGGGGCCCAGCTGGTGGACTGGTGAGTCTTGCGCCCCAGCCTCTGGAAGATGACAGAGCAATGACCTCAGGTTGGATTTCCTCCCTCCTTGTGCTTCCCTCATTAGCAAAGCCCAGCCCCTCTCCTGTCTTCTGGAACCTGGGAACATATCCAGCCAAGTTCTGAGTTCTCTGGAACTCAGGAACCCAGCTCCAGCCTTGTCTTTCTCTTGCACAGTGTCTCCACCACTTCTGGAACCCTCCTCCGCCTGCCAGAGACCTGAGGACTCTGTTCATCATTGCACACCTCCCCAGGGTGGGGATTGAGGGGCCCAGGAGGGCTGCCCGCCCTGGCTCAGGCAGGGTCACCTTGGGAAGGCTCGGGAGCCAGGATGAGTGCTGGGCTTGCTGCTGTGCCGAGGGTCAGATGTGACTGCCGCTGTTGACCTGGGCTGCGTCCCAGTGGAGGGGTTTGGGCTGTGCTTCTCTGCCCTTTCACGAAAGTGGAGCCAGAAACCTTGCCAAGGCCATGGCTGCTGTCTTTCATGCAGCAAGGTGCTGCCACTATTCTGTCTGGGGTGGGAAGGAGGGGTCACTGGGTAAGCTGTCAAAGTTGGACAGAGTTTTTCTTCCTATATGTTGGGCTGAAACTGGCAAATAAACTACTTCTGATGTTTTGTGGATGTCTTTTGTTTCATGAGACATGTGAGTTCGGGCATCTCGTTTAGGGGCAGAGGTAAAGCCAAAGTGGGGCCAGGGCTTTACCTTGTTGATCAGAGAGGAACAAGGGACACTGAGGTCAGTTCCCCTGTGGGACGGTGAGAATGTGTCTGATTTCCTAAATGACAGAATTTTTGTCAGAGCCTGCAAAAAGCTAGTGTAGTTCAGTTTTTGTGGGAGTTAGTATAAGAGGTTTCCCAGGTGGCTCAGTGGTAAAGAATCCGCCTGCCGGTTCCGGAGACTGGGTCAGGAAGATCGCCTGCAGGAGGAAATGGCAACCCACTCCAGTACTCTCGCTGGGGAAATCCCATGGACAGAGGAGCCTGGTGGGCTATAGTCCCTGGCATCAAAGAGTTGGACACAACTGAAGCAACCAAGCATGCATGAACACATAGTAAGAGACAGGTTCCTTAGTATCTTGTTTTGTGGGACCAAGAAAGGAACCATTTGCTGAGCCACGTGGGGCCCTGCTGGGCAGATGTGTGTGTGTGCACGCTATATGCACAGGCACACAGACCCAGGCAGCAGTGCTGGTGCCCAGGGCATTGGGATGAGAGGGTTAACAGGGAAGGACTCAGTTGAGTCCATGATTCCCTCAAGAGACCCAGGTGTCTGGGGTGCCCCCTCCCAGTTCTGGGCCTGGGGCCAGTTGCAGTTCTTGCTTGTCACGTGGTTTCCCGGCTTATCTGGGCCAGGGGAGGAGCAAGGCTCTGAGTCAAAACTCTGCTCCAAGCCCTGGGTTAACCAGAAAGGAGCAGGCGGGTCTGAACCCCTCAGGTCCTCCAGCCATGAGGCTCCTCTGGGGGCTGATCTGGGCATCTTGCTTCTTCGCCTTGTCTCTGCAGAAGCCCAGGTCCTGGAGGCAGGATGCGGAGAGCTTGAACAGGGCCAAGGCTGGCGAGGGGAGAGTGGGCTCAGAGGGTCCTGATTCGGGGGGAGGGCTGGAGGCTGGCTGTTGACTCGCACCTGTTCTTCCCAGGTTGCTCCTGTTTTCTCCTTCTGTGGTTCGCATAGGGGTCCCCCTGTCTGTGGCCGTGAAACTCCAGGATGCTCCTTCAGGACAGGTGGTGAGAGGATCCGTGTTCCTGAGGAACCCATCCCATGTTAATGAGCTCTGCTCCCCGAAGGTGGATTTCAGCCTCAGCTCAGACAGAGACTTCATACTCCTCAACGTCCCGGTAAAGGCCTACTCCCTCCCGGTGCCACCCAGCGCCCCACCTCCTGTTCTCCTCTGTCTTCTTGGAAACATCTTTGTCTTCTCATCCCCCTGCTCCCTTCCTCCCCTCCCAGCCCTGTGTTCCTCTGTGTGTCAGTCTGTCTTTCCCCTTCTGCTCTGTCTCTCACCCACTCCCTCTCTCTCTCTTCCAGATCCCCCAGGCACAGGCCAGGATCTGTTTCCTCCATCTCCGCAGAGTCCCCGAGGTGCAGCTGATGGTGCAGTCCTCATGGCTAAGGGACTCTCTGTCCAAACAGACAGACATGCAGGGTGTCAACCTGTTGTTCTCCTCTCGCCGGGGGCACCTCTTTCTGCAGACGGACCAGCCCGTTTATAACCCTGGCCAGCGGGGTGAGTTGGCGCCAGGGCCTCCACCTTTCATGCCTTCCCAGCCACTTGAATGAGATAACCTGAAGCCCCTCACAGGAAGGCTGCTTTGCAAACATTTGTTCTCCTTCCCTTCGCTTTCTGGGAGGGGGTCCGGGGTCCAGGGCCCACCCTCCCATGGCTCCTGCTCACCTCCTCATCCTCCATTTCCAGTTCGCTACCGAGTCTTTGCTCTGGATCAGAAGATGCGCCCGGCCACTGACATCCTCACGGTCATGGTGGAGGTGAGCCCCCGACCTCTGAGCTTCCTAAGGGGCCAGGGCTGCTGAACTGGCCTGTGGCTGTGACTGCTTCACTCCCATTGCAGAACTCTCAAGGCTTCCGCGTGCAGAAAAGGGAAGTGTTTGCTCCCTTCTCCATCTTCCAGGACAGCTTTTTGATTCCAGACATCTCAGAGTGAGCATTTCCTCCCAGGGACTGCTCCCACCGACAATTCTGTAATTCCCACTTCCCTGAGCTAGCCAACTACAGCACATGGTCCAGTTCTGAGCTCCCTCAGCCCCTGGATCACCCCATAATCTCTTCCTAGGGAGCTGGGTCACTGGCTGTCAGTGGGCCTCTTGCACGAGTGGGCTGAGTCTCTCCCTTGTCTGTCCTCAGGCCAGGAACATGGAAAATTTCAGCCCGATTCTCAGACAGCCTGGATTCCAATAGCAGCACCCAGTTTGAGGTGAAGAAATACGGTGAGAGCTGGAGATGGCAAGGACAAGTGCCTCTTTTCTGCAAGGAGGAAGGGGTGGAGCAGAGGTGGGGGGTGCAGGGCCAGGGAAGGGAGGTGCGGCTGCCACAACCCCAAGGAGAGGATAATATTTTAATGGTCCTTTCACGAGAGTCTGATCTGCCCTCCCTTTGCCTTGGGTCAGTTCTCCCCAACTTTGAGGTGAAGATCGTTCCTGAAAACCCCTACATCCTGATAACACCTGGCTTTCTTAGTGACATCCAAGTGATCATCCAGGCCAGGTAACTCCCCCTCGCACATGGTCCCTCACACTGGGCCTGATCCCAGGATGCCCCATGCAGCATGAATGTGCTGTGGAACCCCACTTCCCTCCCTTGCCCCAGGCCTCAGCCCCTTATCCGAATCTCTCCTTGGTGGCAGGTACATCTACGGGAAGCCAGTGCAGGGGGTGGCATACGTGCGCTTTGGGCTCCTGGGTGAGGACGGTGAAAAGACTTTCCTGCGGGGCCTGGAGAGTCAGACCAAGGTAGGAAGGAGGGTTGAGGTGCGTGAGGTGGGTGAGGAGAGTGAGGCGGCGTGAGGAGGTGAGGTGGGAGACTCGAGTCTCATTCTCTGTCCTGTCTTCTTTGCCCCAGCTGGTGGATGGCCAGTGCCAAATTTCCCTGCAAAAGGCTGAGTTTCAGGGTGTGCTGGAGAAGCTTAATATTAGCACTGATGACCTCCCAGGGCTGCGCCTGTATGTTGCAGCAGCTGTTATTGAGTCTCCAGGTGAGTAGCTTCCCCTGATTATAACCCTGGACCCTCACCTCTGACCTCCGAGCTGACCCTCTGTTCTCTAGCACCAACACCACCCTGCTTCATCTCAGCTGGGGCACAAAGCCAGGAAAGACCCAGAGGCTGTATCTCTACAGCTCCATTTCTGGGCTTTTTCTTCGGAAGGGGTCCTTCCACCATCTCAATGTATTATTTTTTACCCACCCACCCAGCCATCCCTCCATCCATCCATGCATCCCTCAATCAATCCACCCATCACTGCATCCATCCACCCAACCATCCATCTAATCACCCATCCATCTATCCATCCACCTATCCATCCATCTCTCCCTCCGTCCATCGCATATCCCTCCATCCCTCCATGCATCCATGCATCCATCCATCCAGCCTTCCAGCCACCCATCTCCTGCTTCCATCCATCTATCCACCATCCATACATCTATCAGCAGAGCTGTGTTATACACCATCGGTGTGCTACGTCCTGTGGTGGCCTCAAGAAACATAGAGATGAACAGAAGGCAGTTTGTGCCCTGAAGAGTTCAGCCTTGGTGGAGGGAAAAACTAGAGCACCCCTTCCCCGCCCCCAGCCCTCCTTTTCCTCTCTTCCCAGGTTTCTGTGTCCACCTCTCTCCATCCTGTATCTTGCAGGAGGAGAGATGGAGGAGGCAGAGCTCACGTCCTGGCGTTTCGTGTCATCTCCCTTCTCCCTGGATCTAAGCAAAACCAAGCAGCAGCTTATACCTGGGGTCCCCTTCCTGCTGCAGGTTTCTTCTGGAAGGGGGAGGATGAGCAGTGGGTGCCGGAGGTGGTGGGCAGGAGGGGGCCGCGTCTCACTGACTGCACTCTTCCCTCTGCCCCTCCCTCATCTACCTAGGCCCTGGTCCGTGACATGTCAGGCTCCCCAGCCTCTAGCATTCCCGTCAAAGTGTCTGCCAAGTTGTTTTCTGGATCGACTTCTAAAAACCAGGACTTTGAACGGAACACAGATGGGAGCGGCCAAGTCGTTGTCTCCATTGGTGTTCCTCGGACCATCTCAGAAGTGCAGCTCTCGGTAGGACCCCACCCTCATGGGACTGAGGGGGCTAGGAGAGAAGGTTCCCAGGCTGGTGGGTAGAGGGGGGGAAGCTGGGTGCCTGTGCCCTTTCCATTGACCCTGTGACCCCTGCCCTCTCTCCAGGTGTCTGCAGGCTCCCCCTACCCTGCAGTAGGCAGTCTCACTGTGAAAGCGCCCCTGTCCAGAAGCTCTGGGTTTCTGTCCATTGAGTGGCAGAATCCGCGACCTCTTAAAGTCGGAGAGACCCTTAAGCTAAACCTGCAAGCCGTGGGCATCAGTGGGAGCTTCTCGTACTTCTACTACATGGTGCGCATGAGGGGCCACAGGGGGGACAGGGTGGGAGGGTCTCAAGAGGAAGGAGCCCTCAGGGTGGGTGGCAGCCTCAGGGCATGGGATGGGCAGTGAGGAGCACCCTGCTGTCCTCCAGATCGTGTCCCGGGGCCAGATCGTGTCTGTACATCGAGAGCCCAGGAGCCACCTGACCTCCATCTCCGTGTTTGTGGACCATCACCTGGTGCCCTCCTTCCACCTCGTGGCCTTCTACTATCACGGGGGCGTCCCGGTGGCCAACTCCCTGAGAGTGGACGTCCAGGCTGGAGGCTGTGAGGGGAAGGTAACTGGCATCGGAAGAGATGGGGTGTGTGTGTTTGCTGGGAGGATTAAGAGAGAAGACTGCATGACTGCAAACGGGGTGATTTAGTTTGGGGTGCACTGAGGATGCACAAGACTGAACGAGTTCTCCCCACCCCGACTGCCCCCCACCTGCCACCTCTGCCAGCTGGAGCTGAACGTGGACAGTTCCAAGGCGTATCGTCCTGGGGACACTGTGAAACTCAACCTGAAAACAGAGTCTCGAGCCCTGGTGGCCCTGGGAGCTGTGGACACGGCTCTGTATGCTGTGGGTGGCAAGTCCCACAAACCCCTCGACATGGTCAAGGTTGGTCAGCTCCTCTCTCTGATCTTCCCTTCCCTCCGAGGCTCATCTTCCTGCTGCCCGACCCCATGCCAGCCACTAGAACTCACTCAGCTGGACTGCTGCCACTCCTCCCTCGAGCCTTGGCCCTGGTGGCCTCTGTTTCCGCTCTCTGTGTCTCTCTCGTACTTGTGTGGACCCTGCCCTCTCACCTACAGCTGAGTATGCGATCGTGGCCACAGCCACTCTTGTCTCTGCAGCATCTCTGCCTTTTCTGGCCAGGTCTTCGAAGCTATGAACAGCTATGACCTTGGCTGTGGTCCCGGTGGTGGAGACACTGCCCCTCAAGTGTTCAAAGCAGCTGGTCTGGCCTTTTCTGATGGAGACCATCGGACTGAAATCAGAAAGAGTGAGGACAGAGGAGGAAGGGGAGTGGGTGGTGGGAGGATAAGGAGGAAGGAGGGGCCTGAAGGGGAAAGACAGGAAGAGGAGGGGTGGGAAGGGCTGGGCTGGGAGGGGAGACTCAGAGGGGAGGGGGAGGCCCTGCACCCTCCTGCTGACTGCAGTCCTGCTCTCTACCAGGTCTGAGCTGTCCCAAGGAGTCAAAGTCTAGGAAAAAGAGAAATGTGAACTTCCAAAAGGCGATTCATGAGAAGCGTGAGTTGAGGGTGCCCATGTAATTCTCTAGGGCTTCCCTGGTGGCTCAGATGGTAAAGAATCTGCCTGCAATGCACGAGACCCGGGTTCAATCTCTGGGTTGGAAAGATCCCCTGAAGAAGGGAATAGCTACCGGCTCCATTATTCTTGCCTGGAGAATTCCATGGACAGAGGAGCCTGGTGGGCTACAGTCTATGGGTCTCAGAGTTGGACACACCTGAGCAACTAAGGCATATGCAGTTCTCCACTTGGGCCCGAGGCTCGGGATGCAGGTCTGCCTGTTGGGTCCTCTGCTCCCGATTGAGCCCGTGCATGGCGTCCAGGCTAGTAATCCAGACACCACAGTTCTGAGGTGAAAGGGAGGCGGGGAGGTGCTCTGCTTTGACCACCCTCAAGTTCCTGGTCTCTCGGGGTGAGTCCTGGTACATCTAGAGGTCGGGGCGGGGATGAGGCGTGCCTCACGCTCACCCTCACCTGGTCCTGCAGTGGGCCAGTACACTTCCCCCGTCGCCAAGCGCTGCTGCCAGGACGGGCTGACGCGGCTGCCCATGGCCCGCACCTGTGAGCAGCGGGCGGCCCGGGTGCAGCAGCCGGCCTGCCGCGAGCCCTTCCTGTCCTGCTGCCAGTTTGCCGAGAGCCTGCGCAAGAAGGCCCGGACCAGGGGCCAGGTGGGCCTGGCCCGAGGTGAGGGGCTGGGTGTCCGGGGCACTGGCCGGGGCCCCTGGAGGGTCAGGACGGCCCCCTCCTCACTGCCCTCCACCGTGTGCCCCCGCAGCCATGGAGCTCCTGCAGGAGGAGGACCTGATCGAAGAGGATGACATCCCCGTGCGCAGCTTCTTCCCCGAGAACTGGCTTTGGAAAGTGGAAGAAGTGGACCGCTTCTCCCAGTGAGGGCGCGCGTGGGGCCTGGCCTTGTCTCTGGGCAGTGTCGGGGTCCTGCCCAGCGTGGGACCCAGCTTCTCACCTTTCCCACTGCAGATTGCGACTGCTGCTCCCGGACTCTCTGACCACGTGGGAGATCCACGGCGTGAGCCTGTCCAAAACCACAGGTGCCGTCACCCTGCCTGGGCCCTGGGCCTCCCTTTTCCAGGCTCCCTGGTCGAGGCTCCCTGCTTGGTCCTTAGCTCTTGGTACAGGAAGGAGGGGCAGAGACCTGGAGATGTCTGCATGCCGAGCATGGGGCCTGAAGCCAGAGAGCAGCGGCAGGCAGGGGATGGGTTGGAAGTGGGGGGACCAGGGGCGGGCGTTGCCCCTCACTGCTGGGGTCCCCTGGGTGTGATCCCCCCAGGCTTCTCATATGTGCCCTTGATCCATCAGGCTTGTGTGTGGCCACCCCGGCCCGACTCCGAGTGTTCCGTGAATTCCACATGCACCTCCGCCTGCCGGTCTCTGTCCGCCGCTTTGAGCAGCTCGAGCTGCGGCCTGTCCTCTACAACTACCTGGATAGCGATCTGACTGTGAGGCCCCTTGGCGGCTGTGCGCACGGTGGTGGCGGGGGACTGGGGCAGGTGAGGGTGGGGAGCCTAACTGGGCTGGGACTCTGGCCCTCCCCGTCTTCCTGTCCCCAGGTGAGCGTCCACGTGTCCCCAGTGGAGGGGCTGTGCCTGGCCGGGGGTGGAGGGCTCGCCCAGCAGGTGCAGGTGCCCGCGGGCTCTGCCCGGCCCGTTGGCTTCTCTGTGGTGCCCATCGCAGCTGCTGCCGTGTCCCTGAAGGTGGTGGCTCGAGGATCCTTTGATTTCCCTGTGGGGGACGCAATATCTAAGATTCTACAAGTCGAGGTGAATGGCACACCCCTGAATCTAGGTCCCCAGCTCCCAGATTCATCCCCTGCTCTGGCCCTCTCCCTGCAACAGGGCTGAGGCCACCCCCAAACCCAATGCTTTGGTCCATTGCACGTTCCACAATCCTGGCCCCACTGTGTCCCTGAAGTTCCAACTGCAAGTCCTGAGGAGTGTGCGCTGGGAGGGGCAGGCTGTAGCCTGTGTGACCTCTCACAGCTCTTTTTCCCCTCCACAGAGAGAAGGGGCCCTTCACAGGGAGGAGATGGTCTATGAACTCAACCCCCTGGGTGAGTGACCTCCACTCACAGACAGCAGTGTCCTGGGGTGGGAGGGGACAGAGGGCGTGGGCAGCAGGACAGACCACTGACTCCCATCATCTTCCCAGATCCCCTAGGCCGGACCTTGGAAATTCCTGGCAACTCTGATCCCAATATTATCCCTGAAGGAGATTTCAAGAGTTTCGTCAGAGTCACAGGTGGGCGTGTCCTCCAGTCCCTTCCCGGGTGCCTCTCTTGGATTCATGGGAAACCTGGGAATTTCTGTTTGATCCCGAGATTCCTTGACCCTCCCACCCTGGCCCCCTGACCTGCTCTCTGACCCTCCATCGTGTCCCTCCCCATAGCCTCGGATCCACTGGAAGCACTGGGCTCTGAGGGGGCCTTGTCACCAGGAGGCCTGGCATCCCTCCTGAGGCTTCCCCAAGGCTGCGCGGAACAAACCATGACCCTGTTGGCTCCAACACTGGCTGCTTCCCGCTACCTGGACAAGACAGAGCAGTGGAGCATGCTGCCCCCTGAGACCAAGGACCGCGCCGTGGATCTCATCCAGAAAGGTTCTGAGTGTAGCGACTAGCAGGACTGGGGGCCAGGGGAGGGCAATTAATGGAAGCTGGGCAGCCCAGGTGGTCAGGGCAGGGAAGAGAGATGTGGTCCCCAGTGGAAATGGGGAGCATGGCCTGACCACAGCAGTAGGGGAGTGGGTGTGACCTCAGCCGCCTTAACTCTCCAAGGCTACACACGGATCCAGGAGTTTCGAAAAAGAGATGGTTCCTATGGGGCTTGGTTACATCGGGACAGTAGCACCTGGTGAGTTTGGGGGAGTGTCCTGGGTGTATGGAAGGGGCCAGGGCTGGTGGGGGCAGAGCCAGCTACTATGGGAGGGTAAATAGCCAGGAGCCACCAGGAGTGGGCCTCCCTTTTATAGGGACCAGTGGCTATCCCTAGCAATGCCTTCGTCTCCTCTAGGCTCACGGCCTTTGTGCTGAAGATACTGAGTTTGGCCCAGGATCAGGTGGGCGGCTCTGCTGAAAAGCTGCAGGAGACAGCCACGTGGCTGCTGTCGCAGCAACGGGATGATGGCTCATTCCACGACCCCTGTCCTGTTATCCACAGGGAAATGCAGGTATGGGGCTGGGAGGTTGGGCCAACGGCATAGGAGGGAAGAGTAGCCCTGCCCCTCCCCACTCATGGTTGGTGCCTCCTTTTCTGCCCTCTTCAACCAGGGAGGCTTAGTGGGAAGCGATGAGACTGTGGCGCTCACCGCCTTCGTGGTCATCGCCCTTCACCACGGGCTGGCGGTCCTCCCAGACAAGAATTCTGAGCAGTTGAGGAGAGTGGTAAGGCAGCTATGTGTCTGCCCTTCGCTGATCCGCTTTCCCCTCAGGAGCCCAGTGCACAGACCTTCCCTCCAATTTCTTCCAGGAAAATTCCATCTCAAGAGCAAACACCTTCTTGGGGGCGAAAGCAACCTCTGGGCTCCTGGGCTCCCACGCCTCCGCCATCACAGCCTACGCCCTGTCGCTGACCGAGGCCCCCGAGGACCTGCGGAGAGTTGCCCACAACAACCTCATGGCCATGGCCAAGGACATCGGTGGTGAGGGGGTCCTGGCAGTGGTCCTGAGGCTTGGGAGAGCTTGAGACCCCTGAGCATGTCCAAAAGGAGAAACGGAATGAATGGAGGCCCTTGCAGGGAATCAGAGCATAAGCAGGGGTTACTGGGAAATTAGGAGAGATAAAGGGGGGGCGTCAAAGGGCCAGACATCTAAGATCCTCCCCTGTTCACCTGTGGGTCTCCTTTCACTCCAGATAAGCTGTACTGGGGCTCAGTCACCACTTCTCCAAGCAACGTCCTGTCACCCACTCCGGCTCCACATAGCCCAGCAGACCCCATTCCCCAGGCTCCAGCCATGTCGATTGAAACCACGGCCTACGGCCTGCTACACCTGCTGCTATGGGAGGGCAAGGCTGAGTTGGCCGACCAGGCTGCATCCTGGCTGACCCGCCAGGGCAGCTTCCAAGGGGGATTCCGCAGCACCCAGGTAGGGGCTGTCCTGGGATTCTAGGGTGGCTGGTCCTGAGATCGAGTACCTGAGTCCCGGCCCGCTTTCCCCAGGACACTGTTGTGGCTCTGGACGCCCTGTCTGCGTACTGGATTGCATCCTACACCGCCGAGGAGAAGGGGCTCAACGTGACCCTGAGCTCCTTGGGCCGCAGTGGGCTCAAGTCCCACGTGTTGCAGCTGACCAACCACCAAGTCCACAGGCTGGAGGAGGAGCTGCAGGTGAACCGTGCCCTCACCTGGGTGACGGGGACACCTGGGCCTCCCTCGGCCAGGCCAGAAGCCATCCCCTCTTCCTCACCCCTGCTGAATCCCTATGGCCCCTCTTTCTGATAACTGTGGGAAGACTTACTGGCTCTGTGAGCTGTAGCAAGTCACCCAACCTCTGAGATTCATTGATCTGATCTGAAAAACATGCAGAGTCACAGAGGGTTTAGGAGATGGTGGAGAAAGAATGTGGGTGAAGGTAGAAAGTGTTGAGAAGAGAGGTGGGGAGAGGAGGTGGAGTTATTTTGGTGGAGGAGGTAAGTTGAAGCAACAGTGTGCCCTTCTGACATCTCTTTCCCTTTTGTGCTTGTGAAAGTTTTCCCTGGGAAGCAAGATTAACGTGGAGGTGAGAGGAAACAGCAAAGGAACCTTGAAGGTGAGAGCTGGTGGCACTGGGCAGGCAGGCCCATCAGGGTGAAGCCGGGGTGTTGAGTGGGAGACCTGCGGGCAGAGCTCATGGTCTGGGAAGGAGGAAGAGGGCCCTGGATTGTGGTTGCCTGTGCTCTGTCCTGGGCAGGTGCCCCTCACTCTGCTCTGCACTCTTTCTGGGCACCTGTGGTCCCCTTCAGCCCTCAGTGCTGATGCTCAAACACTTGGCCCCTCAAGCCAAGTGTCTCCCCTGAGCTCTGAGCATCTTTGACGTGGTTGAGCCCCAAACCTTCTCTTCCTCTGTGTCTCTTGTCTGCCTGACAGAGTCCATCCCTGCAGAAGCACAGCTGCCACTCCGGGGGCCATCTTAGCGGCCCCTACCATGCTAAGGCTTGCCTTATGACCCGGGAGACTTCTCTGTCTTCGTCCCAGACACGCCCACCTCCCTAGTAACTCCGCCTCTGCTTTCACTCCAGCCCAGCCCACCTCCCCAGTAACTCCTCCTCTGCTTTCTCCCAGATTCCCACCGACCTCCCCGGTAACTCCTTCTCCGCTTTCACTCCAGCCCAGCCCACCTCCCCAGTAACTCCTCCTGTTCTTTCCCCAGATTCCCACCGACCTCCCCGGTAACTCCTTCTCCTCTTTCTCTCCAGACCAGCCCACCTCCCCAGTAACTCCGCCTCAGCTTTCTCGCTAGCACCGCCCACCTCCCCAGTAACTCCGCCTCAGCTTTCTCCATAGCACCGGCCATCTACCCAGTAACTCCGCCTCTGTCTTCGCCTCAGCCCCGCCCACCTCCCCAGCTGGAAAGATCCTCCTAGGTACACACATCTAGCTTTGAATGACCTTCAGGATCTTCTCGTCCCACATGACAAACTCATTTTCCTCTTTCAAGCCTAGGCCAGGCGCATTTCCTGAACTTTCCATTAAAGCCTCTCCGGTGCTTCTGTACAATGCTTGCCCCCATGCCAGGACCCTGCACCCCCTACTCACCCAACACCTGAGTCCATTTGTATTTCTGGACAGGTCCAGGGGCAGGATGGGAAAGGGCAGAAGGCCTCAAAGCTCTTAGCCCAGGAGCTAAGGGATCCAGAGCCCTTCCATGTGGCTCTGCAGAGAGGTCTGTGGCCCTAAGTGTCCGCATGTCCTCTTCCCACCCCTTGATGAACCAGGTCCTTCGCAGCTACAACGTCATGGACATGACAAACACGACCTGCCAGGATCTTCAGATTGAAGTGACGGTCATGGGCCACGTCGAGTACACGAGTGAGTGTTGGGGTCACAGGCTGTGGGTCTCTGAGGGGGTGGTGCCAGGGCTGAGCCACAGTGCTGTCCCCTCGCAGTGGAGGCGGAGGAGGACTACGAGGACTACGAGTATGAGGACTTGCTAGCCGGGGATGACCCCGAGGCCCACTCCCGGCCCGTGACACCCCTGCAGCTATTTGACGGTCGGAGGAACCGCCGGAGGAGGGAGGCCCCCAAGGCAGCTGAGGAGCGAGAATCCAGGGTGCAGTACACTGTGTGCATCTGGTGAGCCCTGGGGTGGCCCTGGGCGTGTGGGTGCTGCCGGGCTGGGAGAGGGAGGCAGGGCCGAGGTTGGGGCTGGGTGTCTGCAGCCTGGCACCAGGTGGGGGGCGACCCAGACAACAGGCACATGTCTCCACAGGCGGACTGGCAAGGTGGGGCTGTCAGGCATGGCCATTGCGGACATCACCCTCCTGAGTGGATTCCACGCCCTGCGGGCTGACCTGGAGAAGGTGTGACCAGCCACCCAGAGGGGCCGCCTGTGCCCCAGGAGCCCTGCCCCATCCCCGCAGCAGCCCCAGCTGCTGAGCCCTGTCACGTGCAGGCGGCCGGGGGCTTTCTCCTTGTGACTCCCGGCTCCCGTTCCCCACAGCTGACCTCCCTCTCCGACCGTTACGTGAGCCACTTTGAGACCGAGGGTCCCCACGTCCTGCTGTACTTTGACTCGGTGAGCAAGGAGGGTGACAGAGGGGCGCACAGCTGGCACTGGGTTTCCTGAGCTCGTGTTAGGAGGATTCCCAGGAGGCAGGTGTATCAGCAGCTACTGCTCTGGGAGAGACCTTGTGGAGTGAGCAGGGAGACAGGACAGGAGGAGGTCAGAGCCTTGGCCAGGGAGGTTCCCCGCTGCCTGCAGGGGGCGGGGCTGAGCCCCTTCGGTGGCTTTGGGCCCAGTGCCAGTCAGCCGGGGAGGGCTTGAGAGAGTGCCTTTCTTAAATTTGAATTTATTCGTCGTGAGGGACGGCTTTTTGTTGTTGAATTTCCCGTTTTGATATTCAAGTGTGTTTTGTTTTTGTTTTTAGAATGATGGTGGACCCAGAAGAGTTGTTTTTCTTTCCCATGGCCAAATTTGACTAACACACAGTTATCAACTCTCTGATGGCCCTCCAAAATTTTTTTGAATATTTATTGTAACCTTTGGAGAGAAATGTGAAAAAGGCGTGTTAATACTGTGATACCATTCGCCATGTGTCTGTGGGTCGGGGAGGCCCTCCCTGCCCACTGTGTGCAGAGGGGACGGACCCTGTTGGCTAGAGAAGCCAGGCAGAGGAGTCTGGTTGAAGAAAATGAGGAAGATGTCAAGTCAGGGAGCTCACTGTGCAGCTTAGGAAGGAAACTCGTGTGCGATACCAGGCTGGACTGGAGCAGCGTGGCCATGAGGAGAGGGATCAGGGCCTACACGAGTGGCGGGTCAGAGAGGACGGCAGAGGGCTAGCACTTGGTGGTACCTAGGAGACAAGTGAGGCCTTAGTTGTATCAGTGAAGCTATGGAGGGGGTGAGTGGGTTTGGAGGGCAGGCAGTGGGAATTGGGAGAGTTTAATACATCCTGTAAAAATCCCAATACAAGAATCAGGCTGAACATTTGGTTCAGGAGCCACGCGCCTGCAGTTTGGGGAGCGGTGAGACTGCCCCAGGAGAGCACAGAGAAGGGGAAGGGCCTGCGCTGGGGCCTGTGCCTCTGTGAGGGACCAGCAGGAAGGTCAGAAATGAGCAGGTCAGAATCAGGGCTGGTCTGGAAGCTAGCCCTGAGGGTAGGGAGAGGTTTGTGAAGATGTGTCCATGAAGTGAGCCTCTGTGAAGCCGCTCAGGGCCCCGGAGATGGGTGAGGTCACCATGTGGGCAGTGAAGTCAGCAGAGACCTTGGGGAGCAGTTTTTAGAAATCCCGAGGCTGGAAGGTAACAAATGGTGAAGGACACGGAAGATAAGATCGACCAGAACCAAACAGGCAAGCAAATCCATCATAGCGGTCTGCAGGGCCCAGAGGTGGGTCCCTGACTTCCCTTCACCCATCACCCGCCATGGCAGGTCCCCACCTCCCGGGAGTGTGTGGGCTTTGGAGCTGTGCAGGAGGTGCCCGTGGGGCTGGTACAGCCGGCCAGTGCCATCCTGTATGACTACTACAACCCTGGTGAGACGTCGGGGACTCTCGGGAGGGTGGGGATAGGTGGCAGTGAGGGTGGTAAGGGAGTCCTGTGGGTCCATGGGACTGGGGAGGCAAGGAGAGGCGAGTGCCCTAATGAACGCCCCTCTCTGCTTTTCTCTAGAGCACAAGTGTTCTGTGTTTTATGGGGCACCACGTAAGAGCAAACTCTTGTCCACGTTGTGCTCTGCGGATGTCTGCCAGTGTGCTGAGGGTGAGACACTGGGCCGGGGATCAGGGGTGGGAAGGCGGCGTGGCTGGGGCCTACACGGTCTCACCTGGGCCCCTGACTTCAGGGAAGTGCCCTCGACAGCGCCGGGCCCTGGAGCGAGGGCAGCAGGACGTGGAGGGTTACCGGATGAAATTCGCCTGCTACTCTCCCCGAGTGGACTACGGTCAGTCTTCCCGCCTGGGCCCTGGCCCTGGCCCTGGCCCTGACCCCCCCTCAAGGTCTCTTAGATTTGGCCTGCTCCTCTCAGGCCCATGGGCAGCCTTGTCACTCTGCACTGACCTCCCATCCTCTTAGCCTCGGGATAACTAACCTTCCCTCCCTTCTCCTAACCCCCCACAGGCTTCCAGGTTAAGGTTCTCCGAGAAGACAGCAGGGCTGCTTTCCGCCTCTTTGAGACCCGTATCACCCAAGTCCTGCATTTCAGTAAGAGGGGGACGATAAGTGGGCAGGGCCGGGGGGCATACTGGGGAGCTGAGGTCTGGCTTTGGGGCCTTGGTGCCTGGAGGAGTGAAACTGCAGCCAGTCCGAGCTCAAAGCCCCTCAGCCTCTTCGAAGCCCTGGGCTTGTCCACAGACAGGAATGCAGTCCCACCTGCCCGCTGGGAGTGGTGAGGGTCAAATGGAGGCTCGGCGCAAAGCCCCCCGGCCCCCTGCTGTCCCACCCCTCCTCTTCCCCTCGAATGACTCTGTGGACCTTCACCCCTCAGCCAAGGATGCCAGGGCCACCGCTGATCAGACCAGAAACTTCCTGGTCCGAGCCTCTTGCCGCCTTCAGTTGGAACCTGGGAAAGAATATCTGATCATGGGTCTGGATGGGGCCACTTACGACCTCAAGGGAGAGTGAGTTCTCGGGACCCCTCAGTCTTCTGCTCTGCCCACGCCTCTCAAGGGAAACGGTCCCCTGTGCCCTCAGAAGCCAGGTGCCTCAAGGTCTGCCTCTGACCCTCCGCTGACCCCTGCTCACTGCCCCTTTGCCTGCAGCCCCCAGTACTTGCTGGACTCGAACAGCTGGATTGAGGAGATGCCCTCTGAGCGCATGTGCCAGAGCACCCGCCATCGGACACCCTGTGCCCAGCTCAACAGCTTCCTCCAGGAGTATGGCACACAGGGCTGCCAGGTGTGAGGGTGCTCTCCCAGCTTCCCCAGGATGACCCAGAGCTGCGAAAGATGGTGCCTGGACTCCTGCTGTGCCGGGTACCCTGAACAGAGCCCTAGGCAAAACCAGGGACTCAATAAAAGCCTTTGGTGGCAAAGTGTCTGTGTGTATCTCCAGGACTGAGACCAACGTCCCTACCACCTGCTCCAGGTTCTCAGGGGCCCAGGCCAGGGTTGGCATCATCTAAGGCTCTCAGAGCCTGGGTGACCCTTGCAGTGTCCAGCTCTGCCTGAATCCCCTCCTCCCTCAGGCGACCCCTTGGGAGCTTGGTGCCACATAGTGACCATGGTGGGCAGCTGACCCTGCGCTCTGAGGATCCCATGTCTGCACTAAAACCTCCCTTTTACTCTGCCCGCAGGGCACTCCTGTGCCTGGCAGCCTGTCACCGGGGCCTCAGGCTGGGGGCTGCACACCAGGCACCTCAGCCCTTCTGCTTCGTGAACAGCTCCCCAGCCACGTGTCCCCCACTGTGGTCATGCACGCAGCACTTCTAGGGTCTTGCTTCTAACCGAGACCTGCTCTGTTGAAAGCCTGTTTGACACTGGATCCCTTTATCAGTATTACGTAACTTTCCCAGAAATGTGCAATCATTAGGTCTCATGATACCTTCATCCAGATACTGATTTCAAACAGACCGAAAGGCTGAATTTGGTGTTTCTTAATACTCTGAGGGAACTGCTGTTCCCCAGGGTCAGCCCTCCCCACCTGCCTGCCTAGCTCTCCCCCATTATGGCAGCACCTCTTGGGTCTTCAGGGCCAACCTAGAAATTCATCTAGAGGAATGTGCTGAGGTCATTTTTGAGGGAAACTGAGCTAATTCAGCAGCCTGCCATTCAGTCATTCAACAGGAATTGTGGACCTCTCACTCCATGCCCTGCTCCAGATCCCCATCTTCTGTGAATGGTGTGAGGTCAGGGAGCTGCAGGGTTCTGTGGGGCCTCTGACCAGTCTGGGTGCATGTGAGAAGTGGGCCGGGGAGGCTTCCTGGAGGAGGTGACCTGTAAGTTGGACTCGGCAGGCTGAAAAGTCAAGCAAAGGGAGTAGGAGTAGATGAGGGTATTTGAGGCAGAAGAAAGAACATAAAAGGCCCCAAGGCTGGAGGCAGGACAGCACTTCTGGGGGCATTGCATATCATTTATCTTGTTTGGAATTAGGATTTGGAGGTGGTATGGAAGAGACGGAGTTGGCAAGGTACACGGTGTCCGTTATGAAGCGGTGTTCACAAGCAGGTCAGCAGTCCAGGTCACTCTCCATTCGAACAGAGTCCCCTCCCATTCCATGAAACTCTGAGTAGTTCTGACCTGGGAATTCCCTGGTGGCCCAGTGACTATGACTTTGCGCTACCAGTGCAAGGGGTCCAGTTTGATCCCTGGGCAGGGAACTAATTCCTACATGCCACAAATAAGAGCCTCAACTGAAAAAAAAAAAAAATTCTGCATGCTGCAACTGCAGATCTAAGATTCCCAATGCTGCAACTAAGATCATGCGTAACCAAATAAGTTAATTTTTTTACAAAAGCGTTCTGACCTTCCTCAGTGTTTCAGAGGCTTCTTAGGGCTATTGTCTACATGGCCTGGTCATTGCCCATCAGATGTCTCCTGAAATCCGGTCAGCATGGTGGTGGCATAAAGCCACGTACGAGAGTCAAATTTTCAGCTATAGTTGTGGCAAGACACGATCTAAGGCCTGAGGTCAACTAAGAAGAAGGAGCTGGCTGTTGCTGCCCAATCCCAGAAATCCCATGTTTTCTCCCTTTCAGTCCTGGGCCTGGGTCCAGGCTGAGCTGAACCTCTCCCATCAGGTCCTAGCAGTGAACTCTTTAGGCTAGTTGGCACCACAGCTGGGATCTTGACCCAGGCTCTCTGGTGGCAGAGTCTTGCTCTGACTAAAGCTCTGAGGTCAGCTGGCAGAGAAAGGGTGGGATATTGGGGGATGTGTAGGCTCAGTTCAGCTCTAAGCTCTCACCCCACCTCCTCGGTGCCCCAGCCTCCCACCGAGTCCTGCCACCCATCTTTAGCATGACCTCTCCTGTAAGTCCTTCAACTGCCCCCTCACCTGCAACAGTGGCCCCTGATAGCCCTACTTAGTCCACTGGGACCCCACCCCTCATGGCAACAGCTCCCTGAAGAGGGCTGGGCCCCTGATCCCAGCTGTGGCTATCAAGTTCCTTCCTGAGGACTTTGGAATCCATGGGGGCATGTTTGATCACGCCATTACAGCCTTTTTGTCCTGGGGCTAGACCCGTATTCTGTGGAGTCTAACCTTGAAAGCAGTTCTGTGCCGCCTGCACCTGGGAGCACAAGCAGCTTGACTGCAGACAGAGAGGAGGGAGGGGACTTCCCTGGTGGTCCAGTGGTTAAGAATCCACCTGCCAATGAAAAAAACGGGTTGGATCCCTGGTCTGGGAAGATCACATGCCGTGAAGCAACCAGGCCTGTGGGCCCCCACGACTGAGCCCGAGTTCTAGAGCCCATGAGCCTCAATTGCTGAAGCCCACATGCCTGGGTGTCACAACTAGAGAGTACCCTCTGCTCGCCGCAATTAGAGAAAGCGCAGGCATGGCAATACAGGCCCAGTGCAGCCAAGATTAATAAACAAACGAAAGAGGAGGAACGAAGAGTGAGGAAGCAGCCATGTCTCTAGGGCTCTTTAGTTCACAATTCCTGGCTTTCCAAGGCCAGAAGTTCCCTTCTACTTGCCTGCTCTTGGATTCTGTGAGATATCCCTCTATTTGTAGAACAATTCTTACTTTTGGCTCAAACTAGCTCAAGTGGGTCTCTTTTCCTTGCAACCAAAGATCGTCAGGTAGAGGGTAAGAGCTCCAAACTGGGGAAACATTTAATTCTTCATCTTCAAGTTTTGAGAATAAAAAGAGGCAATATTAC
This sequence comes from Bos javanicus, assembly GCF_032452875.1. Classification (NCBI taxonomy): domain Eukaryota; kingdom Metazoa; phylum Chordata; class Mammalia; order Artiodactyla; family Bovidae; genus Bos; species Bos javanicus. Next base: position 27,311,243 of record NC_083890.1, on the reverse strand, counting down.
TGATGACACTTGGACTATAGGTATAAACTGGGATAACACATGCAAACCGGGACATGTGGTTCCCCTATCTGTAAGTTAAAAGAAAAACACACAGATCATTCTCATCTCATTTTGTGCTTCAAAGGCCATCTGGGAGGGCATATTAGGCGTGGGTTGTCATTCTTCTCTCTGAGACAAACCCGTGGCAGGAAGCTGGTCCAAGGTGGTGGTGGGGGTGGGATGGGGTGGAGGTGGGAGAGGGCTCATGGACACGTTTTCCTGAACGGTTGACAGAAAGCTGATTCTGGCTGTTGAAGAAGGTCAGGGTTGTGTTTCCTTTCCTTTCTTCTTGATAGATGAATGGGAAAAGGCCTGCTCTTTGATATTGGATTTTCCAAGGCCAAGAGATTCGATGCCATTCCAGGAATGTACTGTTTTGTGGGCGGGACAGTGGGCAAGGACCTGAGGGAAGGAGTCGAGGGAGGCTTCAGAACAGCTCAAGTAGCCAGATGGCTGGAGGTGTGGAGAGCTATAAGTGGCGGGGCCGGGGCCTCTGCCTGGGTCTCCAGCCATGGTCCTCGCAGGGCTGCTGCTGCTGCTCACCCTGCTAGCTGGCGCTCACCTGCTATGGGGCCGGTGGAAGCTCAGAAACCTCCACCTCCTACCTCTGGTCCCGGGCTTCTGCACCTGCTGCAGCCCAACCTTCCCATCCATCTGCTGAGCCTGACTCAGAAACTCGGGCCTGTCTACAGGCTTTGCCTTGGGCTGCAAGGTGAGGGTCTGCCTCCTTCCTGGCCCACAACAGTGAGGAGGGTTGGGGGTGTGCTTTCCTGCTGACTTCCTGCTTTTCCTACCACTCCCCGCGCCAGAGGTGGTGGTGCTGAACTCCAAGAGGACCATTGAGGAGGCTATGATCAGGAAGTGGGTGGACTTTGCCGGCAGACCCCAGATACCATCCTGTAAGGGGTTGCTTGAGGGGAGAAGCAGGGCTTTGGGAGGCAGGGGAGGTCAGCCCTGTGGCTTCCTTGGTCAAGTCGACCCTCCCACCCCCAACCCCTACTCGCAGACAAGCTGGTGTCTCAGTGCTGCCAGGACATCTCTCTGGGGGACTACTCTCTGCTCTGGAAGGCCCACAAGAAACTCACCCGCTCAGCCTTGCTGCTGGGCACCCGCAGCTCCATGGAGCCCTGGGTGGACCAGCTGACCCAGGAGTTCTGCGAGGTGAGCCTGGACTCCCACAGTTAGCCCAGGTCAGCTTCACCCCTCCTTGAAGGCCCTCTATTTTTTTTCCACTTATATTACCCAAAGCATGTGGCATCTAGTTCCCTCACCAAGGATCGAACCTGTGCCCCCTGCATTAGGAGCAGAGAATTTAGCCTCTCGACCACCAGGGACGTCCCAGGTCCCTCCCTATTTAGTTCATGCTCTTTCTCTTCAGCGCATGAGAGTCCAGGCCGGTGCCCCCGTGACCATCCAGAAGGAATTCTCTCTGCTTACCTGCAGCATCATCTGTTACCTCACTTTTGGAAACAAGGTCAAGGCTCTCTTGCCCTCCCATATGCCTGCCCCCCTCCCCCAACCCCCCGCAACCCCTCCCTGATCCTCTCCTGGTTCTGCACTGAAAGGATGTCCTTCTTTTCTGGCAGGAGGACACCTTAGTACATGCCTTTCACGACTGTGTTCAGGACTTGATGAAGACCTGGGACCACTGGTCCATCCAGATTTTGGACATGGTTCCTTTTCTCAGGGTGAGGAGGCGCAGCCCCGACATGCCTGGTCCTGGGAGAAAGGGTGGGGATGGGGAACAGGCTTCCTTGCCAGCAGCTACACCTTCTTACTCTCTGCCCCAGTTCTTCCCCAACCCTGGGCTCTGGAGGCTGAAGCAGGCCATAGAGAACAGGGACCACATGGTGGAGAAGCAGCTGACGCGCCACAAGGTGGGAATCGTGCGTGGACCGGGGTCCTCCTCGGTTGGCAGCGGTGACGCTACTGGCCAGAGCCAGGCAGCTTCTGGGCCATCCCTGCGGTCCTGGACCCATGGCACTCTCTAAACACTCTCCCCAAGCCAGGCACTCAGGCCAGCTGGTCCTCCCCTCCCCAGGAGAGCATGGTGGCCGGCCAGTGGAGGGATATGACGGACTACATGCTCCAGGGGGTAGGGAGGCAAAGAGTAGAAGAGGGCCCGGGACAGCTCCTGGAAGGACACGTGCACATGTCTGTGGTGGACCTTTTCATCGGGGGCACTGAAACCACGGCGAGCACCCTCTCCTGGGCTGTGGCGTTCCTACTTCACCACCCCGAGGTATGCCCTGGAGGAGGCAAAGGGATCCTTCCTGGCAGCCTGGCCAGGGTGGCGGGAACCTAGCTCACTGGTGGCGATGCAGGCTGTGTTGTGGGGTGTAGGACTGGGTGGGTCAGTGGGGTTTGCCTGGGTTCTTCTACTCGGCACATAGTTTCATGTGAGTTCCTCCAGGGAATGGTGGAAGTCTGGGCTTCCCTAGTGGCTAAGACCGTAAAGAATCTGCCTGCAATGTGGGAGAGTCAGGTTCGACCCCTGGCTCAGGAAGATGCCCTGAAGAAGGGAATGGCAACTCACTTTAGTACTCTTGCCTGGAGAATTCCATGGACAGAAGAGTCTGGAGGGTTACAGCCCATGGGCTCTCAGAGAGTCGGATACGACTGAGTGACTAGTGTATGCATGCACGCACACACACACACAGACACACACAATGGAGGCTGGCAGCTGAGGGCTGGCCAGTGACAGGACTTGGGCTCCATTTCTCAGATTCAGCAATACCTTCAGGAGGAGATGGATCGCGAGCTGAGCCCCAGAGCCTCGAACCCTGGAGTCACATGAAAGGATGGCGCTCACCGGCCCTTGCTAAAGGCCACCATTGCAGAGGTGCTGCCCCTGGCCTTGCCACATGGCACCACGGCCTAGCAGGTGACTCCGGAGGCCTAGGGATGAACGGCCAAGGCCCCAGCAGGGTCCAGTGGGCCTCTCACTTAACCCTAACCCTCAGCATCTTCAGCTACGACATCCTTGAGGGCATGGTCGTTATCCTTAACCTCTAAGGTGCCCACCTGGACGGGACCGTCTGGGAGCAGCCGCACGAGTTCTGGCCGGGTGCGTGGCAGGGCGGGTGCCTGCGGTGGTGGGTGGCGGTGCAGCGGGCGGCCCATGAGCCCGGTCGGTCCTTCCGCCCGCCCGCAGACCGCTTCCTGGAGCCGGGTGCGAACCCCAGCGCACTGGCATTTGGCTGCGGGGCGCGCGTGTGCCTGGGCGAGTCGCTGGCGCGCCTGGAGCTCTTCGTGGTGCTCCTGCGACTGCTGCAGGCCTTCACGCTGCTGCCGCCACCCGTGGGCGCCCTGCCGTCGCTGCAGCCGGATCCCTACTGCGGTGTCAACCTCAAGGTCCAGCCTTTCCAGGTGCGGCTGCAGCCCCGGGGGGTGGAGGCCGGGGCCTGGGAGAGCGCCAGTGCCCAGTGATGGGGGAGGAGTGGGTGGGAGGACTCGGCCAGTCACGTGCCTCGGTGTCTCCTTTTATTGCTCCCGTACAAACCGCTGCCCTCCCCGCTGTAAACATGGTGCTGTGAGATCAACGGTGAGGGGTCTCACGCCCACCACACTGGCAGAAGGCTGCTAGCACAACATGGAGAAGAGTTCGCTTTTACGTGGTGCCCCATAAAACACAGAGCTTTTGTGCTCTGGAGAAAAGCAGAGGGGTGTTAGGGAACTTGCCCTCTCTCTGTCTCCCAGGAGATGGATCCACAGGACTCCCTTGCCACTCCTCACTGCCACCTACCCCAACCTTCCAGAGTGTCCCCAACGCCTCACCAGGGTTGTTGTAGTCACACAGGATGGCCCTGGCCGGCGGTACCAGCCCCACGGGCACCTCCTGCACAGCTCCAAAGCCTATGTACTCCTGGGAGGTGGGGACCTGGCATGGGGGGAGATGGGAGGCACGGAAGTCAGGGACCCACTTCTGGGCCCTGAGCTTTCATAGACCGCTGTGATGGATTTGCTTGGCCTGTTTGGTTCCGGTCGATCTTATCTTCAGTGTCCTTTATGTTTTTTTACCTTCCAGCCTCAGGATTTCTAAAAACTGCTCCTCAAGGTCTCTGCTGACTTCACTGCTCACATGGTGACCTCACCCCAGTCTCTTGTCCTGGCACCTTCACAGAGGCTCACTTCATGGACACATTCTTCACGAAGCTCTCCCTACCCTCAGGGCTAGCTTCCAGACCACCCGGATTCTGACCTGCTCATTTCTTACCTTCCTGCTTCGTCCCTCCCAGAGACACAGGCCCCAGCGCAGGCCCTTCCCCTTCTCTGTGCTCCCCAGGGTAGTCTCATCATTCCCCAAACTCTGCAGGTGGGCAGCTTCTCCCAAATGTTCAGCCTTTTTCTTGTATTGGGACTTTTACAGGATGTATTAAACTCTCCCGATTCCGTCTGCCTGCCCTCCAAACCCACTCACCCTCTCAATAGCCTCAATGATACAACTAAGGCCTCCCTTTTCTGCTTGGTAACAGCAAGTGCTAGCCCTCTGCTTGCCTTCTATGACTCCACCACTCATGTCTAGGCCCAGATCCTTCTCCTCATGCCCACACTGGTCCAGTTCAGCCTGGTATCCCACGTGAGTTTCCTTCTTAAGCTGCACGGTGAGCTCCCTGACTTGACATCTTCCTCATTTTCCACTGTGTTCAACCAGACTCCTCTGCCTGGCTTCTCAAGCTAACAGGGTTTGTCCCCTCTGCACACACTGCGCAGGGAGGGTCTCCCTGACGCACAAATACCTGGCCAGTTGTATCTCAGTCTTAACACGCCTGACGAATGGTATCACAGTATTAACACGCCTTTTTCACATTTTTCTCTGAGAGGTTACAGTAAATGTTCAAAAAACTTTTTTGAGGGCCATCAGAGGGTTGATAACAATGTGTTAGTCAAAGGTGGCCATGGGAAAAACAACAACAACAACAACAATTCATCTAAAATCACCATCATTTCAAAAAAGACAAAATACACATTTATATAAAAAAAGAAAGAGAAGGTCAATGAAAAAGAAGCAGTCCCTCAAGTTGAATACATTCAGCTTTATGAAAGGCGCTCTCTCAAGCCCTCCCCGGCTGACTGGCACTGGGCCCAAAGCCACCGAAGGGGCTCAGCCCCGCCTCTCTGCAGGCAGCGGGGAACCTCCCTGGCCAAGGCTCCGACCCCCTCCTGTCCTGCCTTCCTGCTCACTCCACAAGGTCTCTCCCAGAGCAGTAGCTGCTGATACACCTGCCTCCTGGGAATCCTCCTAACACAGCTCAGGAAACCCAGTGCCAGCTGTGCGCCCCTCTGTCACCCTCCTTGCTCACCGAGTCAAAGTACAGCAGGACGTGGGGACCCTCGGTCTCAAAGTGGCTCACGTAACGGTCGGAGAGGGAGGCCAGCTGTGGGGAACGGGAGCCGGGAGTCACAAGGAGAAAGCCCCTGGCCGCCTGCACGTGACAGGGCTCAGCAGCTGGGGCTGCTGCGGGGATGGGACAGGGCTCCTGGGGCACAGGCGGCCCCTCTGGGTGGCTGGTCACACCTTCTCCAGGTCAGCCCGCAGGGCGTGGAATCCACTCAGGAGGGTGATGTCCGCAATGGCCATGCCTGACAGCCCCACCTTCGCAGACTTGCCTGTGGAGACACGTGCCTGTTGTCTGGGTCCCCCTGCCTGGTTCACTGGATGCACCCTGGGTTCCAGTTCGTTGGCCGCCTTGGCAGCCTCTGTCTTACAGTAGTTCCTCCACCTGTCAAACAGATTTAGAGGTGTCATGGGCCGGGAGTGGGCCTCGGGGTCATCCCCGGCTGGAGAGTCCTCCTACTTTAGTCCTCGTAGTCCTCCTCCGCCTCTACTGCGAGGGGACAGCACTGTGGCTCAGCCCTGGCACCACCCCCTCAGAGACCCACAGCCTGTGACCCCAACACTCACTCGTGTACTCGACGTGGCCCATGACCGTCACTTCAATCTGAAGACCCTGGCGGGTCGTGTTCGTCATGTCCATGACATTGTAGTTGCAAAGGACCTGGCTCAACAAGGGGTGGGAAGGGGACATGGGACCTTTGGGGCCACAGACCTCTCTCCAGAGCCACATGGAAGGCTCTGGACCCCTTAGCTCCTGGGCTAAGAGCTTCGAGGCCCTCTGCCCATTCCCATCCACCTCCCAGACCAGTCCAAAAATACAAAGGAGCTGAGGTGTTGGGTGAGAAAGAGAGCGGAGCAGGGTCCTGGCATGGGGGCAGGCACTGTACACATGCACTGAAGAAGCTACAGAGAAAAGTTCAGGAATGGCTGCCAGGAGAAGCTTGGAGTAGGAGAATGAGTGTGTCATGGGGGACAAGAAGCACCTGAAGGACATTCAGGGCCAGGAGATGTGTATAGATGCAAGGACCTGTCCTGCTGGGGAGGTGGGCATGGCTGGGGTGAAAGCAGACGAGGAGTTACTGGGGTCATGAGGACAGGCTTAGGATGGAGCAGGGGGCACTAAGATGGCTTCTGCAGTGGCAGCTGGGCTCCTGTATGGAAGGGACACTGTCAGTCAGACAAGGAGACACAGGAGGAGGAAGGGGTTTGGGGCTCAACCACGTCTAAGGTGCTGTGGGACACAGGGGCTCAGAGCTCAGGGGAGACACTTGGCTTGAGGGGCCAAGTGTTTGAGCATCAGCACTGAGGGCTGAAGGGGACCACAGGTGCCCAGAAAGAGTGCAGAGCAGAGTGAGGGGCACCTGCCCAGGACAGAGCACAGGCAACCACAACCCAGGGGCCTCTTCCTCCTTCCCAGACCATGAGCTCTGCCCGCAGGTCTCCCACTCAACACCCCGGCTTCACCCTGATGGGCCTGCCTGCCCAGTGCCACCAGCTCTCACCTTCAAGGTTCCTTTGCTGTTTCCTCTCACCTCCACGTTAATCTTGCTTCCCAGGGAAAACTTTCACAAGCACAAAAGGGAAAGAGATGTCAGAAGGGCACACTGTTGCTTCAACTTACCTCCTCCACCAAAATAACTCCACCTCCTCTCCCCACCTCTCTTTTCAACACTTTCTACTTTCACCTGCATTCTCTCTCCACCATCTCCTAAACCCTCTGTAGATTCTGCATGGATCATTTTTAGATCAGATCAATGAAGCTCAGAGGTTGGGTGACTTGCTACAGCTCACAGAGCCAGTAAGTCTTCCCACAGTTATCAGAAAGAGGGGCCATAGGGATTCAGCAGGGGTGAGGAAGAGGGGATGACTTCTGGCCTGGCCGAGGGAGGCCCAGGTGTCCCGGTCACCCAGGTGAGGGCACGGTTCACCTGCAGCTCCTCCTCCAGCCTGTGGACTTGGTGGTTGGTCAGCTGCAACACGTGGGACTTGAGCCCACTGCGGCCCAAGGAGCTCAGGGTCACGTTGAGCCCCTTCTCCTCGGCGGTGTGGGACGCAATCCAGTACGCAGACAGGGCGTCCAGAGCCACAACAGTGTCCTGGGGCAAATGGGCCGGGACTCAGGTACTCGGGCTCAGGACCAGCCACCCTAGAACCCCAGGACAGCCCCTACCTGGGTGCTGCGGAATCCCCCTTGGAAGCTGCCCTGGCGGGTCAGCCAGGATGCAGCCTGGTCGGCCAACTCAGCCTTGCCCTCCCATAGCAGCAGGTGTAGCAGGCCGTAGGCCATGGTTTCAATCCAGAGGGCCGGAGCCTGGGGAATGGGGTCTGCTGGGCTACGTGGAGCCGGAGTGGGTGACAGGACGTTGCTTGGAGAAGTGGTGACTGAGCCCCAGTACAGCTTATCTGGAGTGAAAGGAGACCCACAGGTGAACAGGGGAGGATCTTAGTCATCTGACCCTTTGACGCCCCTCCTTTATCTCTCCTAATTTCCCAGTAACCCCTGCTTATGCTCTGATTCCCTCCGAGGGCCTCCATTCATTCCGTTTCTCCCTTTGGACATGCTCAGGGGTCTCGCTCTCCCAAGCCTCAGGACCACTGCCAGGACCCCCTCACCACCGATGTCCTGGGCCATGGCCATGAGGTTGTTGTGGGCAACTCTCCGCAGGTCCTCGGGGGCCTCGGTCAGCGACAGGGCGTAGGCCGTGATGGCGGAGGCGTGGGCACCCAGGAGCCCAGAGGTTGCTTTCGCCCCCAAGAAGGTGTTTACTCTTGAGAAGGAATTTTCCTGGAAGAAAGTTGGGGGAGGATCTGTGGACTGGGCTTCTGAGAGGAAAGGGATCAGTGAAGGGCAGACACATAGCTGCCTTACCACTCTACTCAAGTGCTCAGAATGCTTGTCTGGGAGGACCGCCAGCCTGTGGTGAAGGGCGATGACCACAAGGGCCGTGAGCGCCACAGTCTCATCGCTTCCCACTAAGCCTCCCTGGTTGAAGTGGGCAGAAAAGGAGGCACCAACCACGAGTGGGGAGGGGCAGGGCTACTCTTCCCTCCTATGCCCTTGGCCCAGCCTCCCAGCCCCATACCTGCATTTCCCTGCGGATAACAGGACAGGGGTCATGGAATGAGCCATCATCCCGTTGCTGCGACAGCAGCCACGTGGCCGTCTCCTGCAGCTTTTTAGCAGAGCCGCCCACCTGATCCTGGGCCAAACTCAGTATCTTCAGCACAAAGGCCGTGAGCCTAGAGGAGACGAAGGCATTGCTAGGGATAACCACTGGTCCCGATAAAGGGGAGGCCCCACTCCTGGTGGCTCCTGGCTATTTACCCTCCCATAGTAGCTGGCTCTGCCCCCACCAGCCCTGGCCCCTTCCATACACCCAGGACACTCCCCCAAACTCACCAGGTGCTACTGTCCCGATGTAACCAAGCCCCGTAGGAACCATCTCTTTTTCGAAACTCCTGGATCCATGTGTAGCCTTGGAGGGGAGAGGCAGCTGAGATCACACCCACTTCCCTACTGCTGTGGCCAGGCTACGCTCAACATTTCCACTGGGGACAGAATCTCTCTTCCCTGCTCTGACCACCCGGGCTGCCCAGCTTCCATTAATTGCGCTCCCCTGGCCCCCAGTCCTGCTAGTCGCTGCACTCAGAACCTTTCTGGATGAGATTCACAGCGTGGTCCTTGGTCTCAGGGGCAGCATGCTGCACTGCTCAGTCTTGTCCAGGTAGTGGGAAGCAGCCAGTGTTGGAGCCAACAGGGTCATGGTTTGTTCCACGCAGCCTTGGGGAAGCCTCAGGAGGGAGGCCAGGCCTCCTGGTGACAAGGCCCCCTCAGAGCCCAACGCTTCCAGTGGATCCGAGGCTATGGGGAGGGACAGGATGGAGGGTCAGAGAGCAGGTCAGGGGGCCAGGGTGGGAGGGTCATGGAGTCTCAGGATCAAACAGAAATTCCCAGGTTTCCCATGAATCCAAGAGAGGCGCCCGGGAAGGGACTGGAGGACACGCCCACCTGTGACTCTGACGAAACTCTTGAAATCTCCTTCAGGGATAATATTGGGATCAGAGTTGCCAGGAATTTCCAAGGTCCAGCCTCGGGGGTCTGGGAAGATGAGGGGAGTCAGCGGTCTGTCCTGCTGCCCACACCCTCTGTCCCCTCCCACCCCAGGACACTGCTGTCTGTGAGTGGAGGTCACTCACCCAGGGGGTTGAGTTCATAGACTATTTCCTCCCTGTGAAGGGCCCCTTCTCTCTGTGGAGGGGAAACGGAGCTGTGAGAGGCTACAGCCTGCCCCTCCCAGCGCACACTCCTCAGGACTTGCAGTTGGAACTTCAGGGACACAGTGGGGCCAGGATTGTGGAACGTGCAATGGACCAAAGCATTGGGTTTGGGGGTGGCCTCAGCCCTGTTGCAGGGAGAGGGCCAGAGCAGGGGATGAATCTGGGAGCTGGGGACCTAGATTCAAGGGTGTTCCATTCACCTCGACTTGTAGAATCTTAGATATTGTGTCCCCCACAGGGAAATCAAAGGATCCTCGAGCCATCACCTTCAGGGACACGGCAGCAGCTGCGATGGGCACCACAGAGAAGCCAATGGGCCGGGCAGAGCCCGCAGGCACCTGCACCTGCTGGGCGAGCCCTCCACCCCCGGCCAGGCACAGCCCCTCCACTGGGGACACGTGGACGCTCACCTGGGGGCAGGAAGACGGGGAGGGCCAGAGTCCCAGCCCAGTTAGGCTCCCCACCCTCACCTGCCCCAGTCCCCCGCCACCACCGTGCACACAGCCGCCAAGGGGCCTCACAGTCAGATCGCTATCCAGGTAGTTGTAGAGGACAGGCCGCAGCTCGAGCTGCTCAAAGCGGCGGACAGAGACCGGCAGGCGGAGGTGCATGTGGAATTCACGGAACACTCGGAGTCGGGCCGGGGTGGCCACACACAAGCCTGATATAGAGTGGGCACAATTGAAAGGCCTGGAGGCATCACACCCAGGGGACCCCAGCAGTGAGGGGCAGAGCCTGCCCCTGGTCCCCCCACTTCCCACCCATCCCCTGCCTGCCATTGCTCTCTGGCTTCAGGCCCCATGCTCGGCATGCAGACATCTCCAGGTCTCTGCCCTTCCTTCCTGTACCAAGAGCTAAAGACCAAGCAGGGAGCCTCAGACCAGGGAGCCTGGAAAAGGGAGGCCCAGGGCCCAGGCAGGGTGACGGCACCTGTGGTTTTGGACAGGCTCACGCCGTGGATCTCCCACGTGGTCAGAGAGTCCGGGAGCAGCAGTCGCAATCTGCAGTGGAAAGGTGAGAAGCTGGGTCCCACGCTGGGCAGGACCCCGACACAGCCCAGAGACAAGGCCAGGCCCCACGCGCGCCCTCACTGGGAGAAGCGGTCCACTTCTTCCACTTTCCAAAGCCAGTTCTCGGGGAAGAAGCTGCACACGGGGATGTCATCCTCTTCGATCAGGTCCTCCTCCTGCAGGAGCTCCATGGCTGCGGGGGCACACCATGGAGGGCGGTGAGGAGGAGGCCGTCCTGACCCTCCAGGGGCCCCGGCCAGTGCCCCGGCCACACCCAGCCCCTCACCTCGGGCCAGGCCCACCTGGCCCCTGGTCCGGGCCTTCTTGCGCAGGCTCTCGGCAAACTGGCAGCAGGACAGGAAGGGCTCGCGGCAGGCCGGCTGCTGCACCCGGGCCACCCGCTGCTCACAGGTGCGCGCCATGGGCAGCCGGGTCAGCCCGTCCTGGCAGCAGTGCTTGGCGACGGGGGAAGTGTACTGGCCCACTGCAGGACCAGGTGAGGGTGAGCGTGAGGCACGCCTCATCCCCGGCCCGACCTCTAGATGTACCAGGACTCACCCCGAGAGACCAGGAACTTGACGGTGGTCAAAGCAGAGCACTTCCCCCACTCCCTTTCACCTCAGAACTGTGGTGTCTGGATTACTAGCCCGGACGCCATGCACGGGCTCAATCGGGAGCAGAGGACCCAACAGGCAGACCTGCATCCCGAGCCTCGGGCCCAAGTGGAGAACTGCATATGCCTTAGTTGCTCAGGTGTGTCCAACTCTGAGACCCATAGACTGTAGCCCACCAGGCTCCTCTGTCCATGGAATTCTCCAGGCAAGAATACTGGAGCTGGTAGCCATTCCCTTCTTCAGGGGATTTTTCCAACCCACGGATCGACCATGCATCTCGTGCATTGCAGGCAGATTCTTTACCATCTGAGCCACCAGGGAAGCCCTAGAGAATTACATGGGCACCCTCAACTCACGCTTCTCATGAATCGCCTTTTGGAAGTTCACATTTCTCTTTTTCCTAGACTTTGACTCCTTGGGACAGCTCAGACCTGGTAGAGAGCAGGACTGCAGTCAGCAGGAGGGTGCAGGGCCTCCCCCTCCCCTCTGAGTCTCCCCTCCCAGCCCAGCCCTTCCCACCCCTCCTCTTCCTGTCTTTCCCCTTCAGGCCCCCCCTTCCTCCTTATCCTCCCACCACCCACTCCCCTTCCTCCTCTGTCCTCACTCTTTCTGATTTCAGTCCGATGCTCTCCATCAGAAAAGGCCAGACCAGCTGCTTTGAACACTTGAGGGGCAGTGTCTCCACCACCGGGACCACAGCCAAGGTCATAGCTGTTCATAGCTTCGAAGACCTGGCCAGAAAAGGCAGAGATGCTGCAGAGACAAGAGTGGCTGTGGCCACGATCGCATACTCAGCTGTAGGTGAGAGGGCAGGGTCCACACAAGTACGAGAGAGACACAGAGAGCGGAAACAGAGGCCACCAGGGCCAAGGCTCAAGGGAGGAGTGGCAGCAGTCCAGCTGAGTGAGTTCTAGTGCCTGCCTGGGGTCGGGCAGCAGGAGGATGAACCTGGGAGGGAAGGGAGGATCAGAGAGAGGACCTGACCAACCTTGACCATGTCGAGGGGTTTGTGGGACTTGCCACCCACAGCATACAGAGCCGTGTCCACAGCTCCCAGGGCCACCAGGGCTCGAGACTCTGTTTTCAGGTTGAGTTTCACAGTGTCCCCAGGACGATATGCCTTGGAACTGTCCACGTTCAGCTCCAGCTGGCAGAGGTGGCAGGTGGGGGGCAGTCGGGGTGGGAAGAACTCGTTCAGTCTTGTGCATCCTCAGTGCACCCCAAACTAAATCACCCCGTTTGCAGTCATGCAGTCTTCTCTCTTAATCCTCCCAGCACACGCACACACCCCATCTCTTCCGATGCCAGTTATCTTCCCCTCACAGCCTCCAGCCTGGACGTCCACTCGCAGGGAGTTGGCCACCGGGACGCCCCCATGATAGTAGAAGGCCACGAGGTGGAAGGAGGGCACCAGGTGATGGTCCACAAACACGGAGATGGAGGTCAGGTGGCTCCTGGGCTCTCGATGTACAGACACGATCTGGCCCCGGGACACAATCTGGAGGAGAGCAGGATGCTTCTCACTGCCCATCCCATGCCCTGAGGCACCACCCACCCTGAGGGCTCCTTCCTCTTGAGACCCTCCCACCCTGTCCCCCCTGTGACCCCTCACGCGCACCATGTAGTAGAAGTAGGAGAAGCTCCCACTGATGCCCACGGCTCGCAGGTTTAGGTTAAGGGTCTCTCCGACTTTAAGAGGTCGCGGATTCTGCCACTCAATGGACAAAAACCCAGAGCTTCTGGACAGGGGCGCTTTCACAGTGAGACTGCCTACCGCAGGGTAGGGGGAGCCTGCAGACACCTGGAGAGAGGGCAGAGGTCGCAGGATCAATGGAAAGGGCACAGGCACCCAGCTTCCCCCACTCTACCTGCCACCCTGGGAACGTTCTCTCCTAGCTCCCCCACTCCCATGAGGGTGGGGTCCTACCGAGAGCTGCATTTCTGAGATGGTCCGAGGAACACCAATGGAGACGATGACTTGGCCGCTCCCATCTGTGTTCTGTTCAAAGTCCCGGTTTTTAGAAATCGATCCAGAAAACAACTTGGCAGACACTTTGACGGGAATGCCAGAGGCTGGGGAGCCTGACATGTCACGGACCAGGGCCTAGGTAGATGAGGGAGGGGCAGAGGGAAGAGTGCAGTCAGTGAGACGCGGCCCCCTCCTGCCCACCACCTCCGGCGCCCACTGCTCATCCTCCCCCTTCCAGAAGAAACCTGCAGCAGGAAGGGGATCCCAGGTATAAGCTGCTGCTTGGTTTTGCTTAGATCCAGGGAGAAGGGAGATGACACGAAACGCCAGGATGTGAGCTCTGCCTCCTCCATCTCTCCTCCTGCAAGATACAGAGTGGAGAGAGGTGGACGCAGAAACCTGGGAAGAGAGGAAAAGGAGGGCTGGGGGCGGGGAAGGGGTGCTCTAGTGTTTCCCTCCACCAAGGCTGAACTTTTCAGGGCACAAACTGCCGTCTGTTCATCTCTATGTGTTTTGAGGTCAACAGAGAAGGGGTGGATGGATGGATGGTTGGATAGAGACATAAGTGGATGGAAAAATAGTTTGTCAAATAGATGGATGGATGGGTGGATCCATAGATGTTTGTGTGATGGATAGATGTTTGGCAGGGTGGATGGCCAGATTGATAGGTGGATAATAAATGTATGAGTGAATGAATAGCTGGATAGGCAGATGATGGGTGGATGGCAGGATGGGTGAATGAATGAATGGATGGATAGGTGGATGGTAGGGTGATGAATGGATAGATGAGGATTGGATGGATGGGTGGATGGATGGGTGAAAAAAACAATATGGAGATGGTGGAAGTTCGCCCTTTCCCAGAAAAAGCCCAGAAATGCAGTTGTAGAGACACGATCTTCTGCATCTTTCCTGACTTTGTGTCCCAGTTGAAGGTAAGCAAGGTGATGTTGGTGCTAGAGAACAGAGGGTCAGCTCGGAGGTCAGAGGTGAGGGTCCAGGGTTATAATCAGGGGAAACCACTCACCTGGAGACTCAATAACGGCTGCTGCAACATAACAGGCGCAGCCCTGGGAGGTCATCAGTGCTAATATTAAGCTTCTCCAGCACACCCTGAAACTCAGCCTTTTGCAGGGAAATTTGGCACTGGCCATCCACCAGCTGGGGCAAAGAAGACAGGACAGAGAATGAGACTCGAGTCTCCCACCTCACCTCCTCACGCCGCCTCACTCTCCTCACCCACCTCACGCACCTCAACCCTCCTTCCTACCTTGGTCTGACTCTCCAGGCCCCGCAGGAAAGTCTTTTCACCGTCCTCACCCAGGAGCCCAAAGCGCACGTATGCCACCCCCTGCACTGGCTTCCCGTAGATGTACCTGCCACCGAGGAGAGATTCGGACAAGGGGCTGAGGGCTGGGGCAAGGGAGGGAAGTGGGGTTCCACAGCACATTCATGCTGCATGGGGCATCCTGGGATCAGGCCCAGTGTGAGGGACCATGTGCGAGGGGGAGTTACCTGGCCTGGATGATCACTTGGATGTCACTAAGAAAGCCAGGTGTTGTCAGGATGTAGGGGTTTTCAGGAATGATCTTCACCTCAAAGTTGGGGAGAACTGACCCAAGGCAAAGGGAGGGCAGATCAGACTCTCGTGAAAGGACCCTTAAAATATTATCCTCCCCTTGGGGTTGTGGCAGCCGCGTCTCTCTTCCCTGGCCCTGCACCCCCCACCTCTGCTCCACCCCTTCCTCCTTGCAGACAAGGAGCGCTTGTCCCTCCCATCTCTAGCTCTCACCATATTTCTTCACCTTACTGGGTGCTGCTATTGGAATCCAGGCTGTCTGAGAATCGGGCTGAGATTTTTCACATCACTGGCCTCAGGATAGACAAAGGAGAGGCTCAGCTCACTATTGTGAGAGGTCTGCGGACAGCCAGTCACCAAACTCCCTAGGAGGAGACTGGAGGGTGAACCAGGGGCTGAGGAAGCTCAGTATCGGACCATGTGCTGTAGGTGGACAGCTCGGGGGAGGTTTTGGCATGTCCCAGGGAGGAGATGCTCACTCTGATATGTCTAGGATCACAAAGTTGTCCTGAAAGATGGAGGAGGGAGAAAACACTTCCCTTTTCTACACATGGAAGCCTTGAGAGTTCTGCAATGGGAGTAAAGTGGTCACGATCAGAGGCCAGTTCAGCAGCCCAGGCCCATAGGAAGGTCAGAGGGCGGCGGCTCACCTCCACCATGACCATGAGGATGTCAGTGGCCGGGCGCATCTTCTGATCCAGAGCAAAGACTCGGTAGCGAACTGGAAATGGAGGATGAGGAGGTGAGCAGGAGCCATGGGAGGATGGGCCCTGGACCCCAGACCCCCTCCCAGAAAGTGAAGGGAAGGAGAACAAATGTTTGCAAAGCAGCCTTCCTGTGAGGGGCTTCAGGTTATCTCACTCAAGTGGCTGGGAAGGCATGAAAGGTGGAGGCCCTGGCGCCAACTCACCCCGCTGGCCAGGGTTATAAACGGGCTGGTCCGTCTGCAGAAAGAGGTGCCCCCGGCGAGAGGAGAACAACAGGTTGACACCCTGCATGTCTGTCTGTTTGGACAGAGAGTCCCTTAGCCATGAGGACTGCACCATCAGCTGCACCTCGGGGGCTCTGCGGAGCAGATGGAGGCGACAGACCCTGGCCTGTTCCTGGGGGATCTGGAAGAGAGGGAGAAGGAGTGGGTGAGAGAGCAGAAGGGAAAAGACAGACTGACACACAGAGGAACACAGGGCTGGGAGGGGAGGAAGGGAGCAGGGGGATGAGAAGACAAAGATGTTTCCAAGAAGACAGAGGAGAACAGGAGGTGGGGCGCTGGGTGGCACCGGGAGGGAGTAGGCCTTTACCGGGACGTTGAGGAGTATGAAGTCTCTGTCTGAGCTGAGGCTGAAATCCACCTTCGGGGAGCAGAGCTCATTAACATGGGATGGGTTCCTCAGGAACACGGATCCTCTCACCACCTGTCCTGAAGGAGCATCCTGGAGTTTCACGGCCACAGACAGGGGGACCCCTATGCGAACCACAGAAGGAGAAAACAGGAGCAACCTGGGAAGAACAGGTGCGAGTCAACAGCCAGCCTCCAGCCTTCTCCCCGAATCAAGACCCTCTGAGCCCACTCTCCCCTCGCCAGCCCTGGCCCTGTTCAAGCTCTCCGCATCCTGCCTCCAGGACCTGGGCTTCTGCAGAGACAAGGCGAAGAAGCAAGATGCCCAGATCAGCCCCCAGAGGAGCCTCATGGCTGGAGGACCTGAGGGGTTCAGACCCGCCTGCTCCTTTCTGGTTAACCCAGGGCTTGGAGCAGAGTTTTGACTCAGGGCCTTGCTCCTCCCCTGGCCCAGATAAGCCGGGAAACCACGTGACAACCAAGAACTGCAACTGGCCCCAGACCCAGAACTGGGAGGGGGCACCCCAGACACCTGGGTCTCTTGAGAGAATCATGGACTCAACTGAGTCCTTCCCTGTTAACCCTCTCATCCCAATGCCCCGGGCACCAGCACTGCTGCCTGGGTCTGTGTGCCTGTGCATATAGCGTGCACACACACACATCTGCCCAGCAGGGCCCCACGTGGCTCAGCAAATGGTTCAGACACATGGCTCCTTTCTTGGTCCCACAAAACAAGATACTAAGAAACCTGTCTCTTACTGTCCATGCACGCAGGCTTGGCTGTTTCAGTCATGTCCAAGTTTTTGTGACACCGGGGACTGTAGCCAACTAGGCTCCTCTGTCTATGGAATTTTCCCGGGAAGAATACCGGAGTGGGTTGCCATTTCCTTTCTAACCCAGTCTCCTGAACTGGCAGTTAGATTCTTTACCACTCAGCCACCTGGGAAACCTGTCTCTTACAATAACTCCCGCAAAACCTGAACTACACTAGCTTTTTGCTTTTTGCAGGCTCTAACAGAAATTTTATCATTTAGGAAATTAGACACATCCTCATCGTCCCACAGGGAAACTGACCTCAGTGCTCCTTGTTCCTCTCCAACAAGGTAAAGCTCAGGTGCCACTTTGGCTTTACCTCTGCCCTTAAACGAGGTGCTTGAACTCACTTGTCTCATGAAACAAAAGACTCCAGAAAACATCACAGGCAGAAGAACTTTATTTGTCAATTTCAACCAAAATATGGAGAACTCTGTCCAACCTCCACAGCTTCCTGAGGTCCCTCCTTCCCACCCCAGACAGAATAGTGGCAGCACCTTGCTGCATGAAAGACAGCAGCCATGGCCTTGGCAAGGTTTCTGGCTCCACTTTCGTGAAAGGGCAGAGAAGCACAGCCCAAACCCCTCCACTGGGATGCAGCCCAGGTCAACAGCGGCAGTCACATCTGACCCTCGGCACAGCAGCAAGCCCAGCACTCATCCTGGCTCCCAAGCCTTCCCAAGGTGACCCTGCCTGAGCCAGGGCGGCAGCCCTCCTGGGCCCCTCAATCCCCACCCTGGGGAGGTGTGCAATGATGAACAGAGTCCTCAGGTCTCTGGCAGGTGGAGGAGGGTTCCAGAAGTGGTGGAGACACTGTGCAAGAGAAAGACAAGGCTGGAGCCGGGTTCCTGAGTTCCAGAGAACTCAGAACTTGGCTGGATATGTTCCCAGGTTCCAGAAGATAGGAGAGGGGCTGGGCTTTGCTAATGAGGGAAGCACAAGGAGGGAGGAAATCCAACCTGAGATCATTGCTCTGTCATCTTCCAGAGGCTGGGGCGCAAGACTCACCAGTCCACCAGCTGGGCCCCAATGAGGTCATGTACGTGGTAGGCAAGGCCGAGTTGCACCGAGGCAGGTGCCCGCCGGCCCAGGAGCTCTGAAAGGAGTAGCTCCCGGTACTGGCCTCATGGCACAAGCCACCCGCCCGGCCAGCTTCACTGTGCCTGCCTCGTCCACGTACCCCAGGGTTCGGAGCATCTGCAAGGATGGCGGGTGTTGGGAGCCGGCAGACGGCTTCCCTGCCAGCCCACCAGCCCAGCCCCGGCCCCCCACCTCTACTCGCTGGTGGTACTCCGGGAGCAGCAGCAGCGACTGGTCCGACAGCAGGAAGCGCAGCCGCTCCATCTCCTTCTGGATCTGCATCCGCTCCCGCAGCTTCAGGTACTGCGAGGAGCCAAGGGCAAGGGCTCGTGAGGCTCCTCCCTGACCTCAGCAGGGGAGCTGAGGACCAGGACTGGGACGGGGGCAGCCAGTCTGCAGGGGATGAGAGGGAAAGCTGTCCCTTCCAGCTGGGAAGCTCACATCCAGGGACCAACCTGGGCAGGGAAACGGGGACTGTGCACACACTGAGCCCCCCGGATCAGCTCCTCCAGCTTCCGGGCCCGGAGCCCCCCCTCGACCACAGACACATCCTTGAGTTGCAGGTCATTGACAGGGTCGAGGGTGGGGGGCCCTGTGGGGTGCACCTGAGCCAGTCGTAGCAGTTCCTGGACAGCAGTGGTCACGGCCGCAGAGGGCGGATCCTTCCTGAGGATGGAGCTGGTCTTAGACCTGGGGCAGGGGCTTTTCTTCCTGCAGAGCCCCTCTCAGCCTGGGGAAGCCTCCCCGACCTCACCTTGCCACCCCGCCTTATGTAGTCCTGCCGCAGCATCTCTGACTTGAATTTTGGTTGCTGCCGCTTGCTGAAGTCCTCCAAGATCTTGTCCCCATTCAGCTGGAGCACCTTGGTGGTGATGGCGGCCACGTCTCCTGGCTGGAGCTTGGCCACAGTGTGGTCACAGGGCCCTGAGAAGAGGGGAGAGCAGATTCAGACCGGGCACCTCAGCCGTGCTGTTGGCGAAAGCCTGGGCATCCGTCCACTCTCACCTTCAGGCAGGAACAGCTTGAATCCCATGAGGTCGTCTGGGTAGGGCACATCTGGGGAGGCTGGCCCCCTCTCCCGTGGTTCCTCAGACACGGGTTTGTCACACAAGACCAGGGCTGTGAATACTCTGCTGGTGGAGTTCGAAGAGACCTAGAGGATGTGGGGAGGCCAGGACAGGGCAGTGTGAGGAGTGGACATCCAAGAAGAGACAGATCTGCCAGTTCAGTCAGGGAGCATGGGGCGGCCATATAGACTGGTAACCAAGTCAAGCAATCGGAGCAGACTTCGGGGACAGGGCTTGGGGAGAGGACAAGGAGACGAGCATGAAGTGGTGGGGATGGGAAGGAAAGGAGGGCTAGAGGGAAAAATGAGAGCACTGCTGAGTACAAATGGCTCCTCGCCAAGTGGGGAAGATGGAGATGGGGCTGGCTGCTCCCTCTGGCCTTGGAGTCCAGATTCCCACCGCCCTCACCTGAAGGATCACACCCAGTGCGTTCTGATGCTCCTGATTCTTCACAACCACCACCCTTCCCGCTGAGAGAGATTTCAGCCCATTCACAGACTCTATGATGCAGTGCTAAAGAGCAGGGATGAGAAGAAAGGGGATAAGAAGTGTCACAGAGATGCTGGGACGAGGTTCAGGTGTACCCAGAGCGTCCCAGTCTCTTCCTCCCCGTCCATCACCCCACCCCCAACACTCACAGGCGCTCATCTGGATCTGGCTCCGGGTCTCAGTCAGTTCCTCCCCCCAGCTGTAATAGTCAGGCAGGTCAATGAGCTGGCCAGTCACCTTGGGCTCCTGCAAGGCCCCCTGCTTCTTGGTCAGTTCAGCCAGAGCCTGTTCATGGGCCTGGGATAAGCCAGGGTGGGTGTGAAGCCAGAGTCTCCGGGCGACCCTCTCCACTTAAACCCATTGATTCCAGAGGCCCGCCTCACTGTACTATGTTCTCAACAGGCTGCCCTGTCCAGACTGAGGCAGGGTCACCTTGGGAAAGTTCGGGAGCCAGGTTGAGTGCTGGGCTTGCTGCTGTGTAGAGCGGCAGATGTGACTGCTGCTGTTGACCTGGGCTGTGTCCCAGTCGAGGGTTTTGGCCAGGGCTTCTCTGCCCTTTCACGGAAGTGGAGCCAGAAACCTCGCCAAGGCCACGGCTGCTGTCTTTCATGCAGCAAGGTGCTGCCACTATTCTGTCTGGGGTAGGAAGGAGGGGTTTCTAAGGAAGCTGTGGAGGTTGGACAGAGTTCTTCTCCCTATTTTGATTGAATCTGACAAATAAAGTACTCTTGCCTGTGATGCTTTCTGGATGTCTTTTGTTTCATGAGACATGTGAGTTTGGGCACCTCGTTTAGGGGCAGAGATAAAGCCAAAGTGGGACCTGAGCTTTACCTTGTTGATCAGAGAGGAACAAGGGACACTGAGGTCAGTTTCCCCTGTGGGATGGTGAGGATATGTCTGATCTCCCAAACAACAGAATTTCTGTTAGAGCCTACTAAAAGCAAAAAGCTGATGTAGTTCAGGCTTTGCGGGAGTTATTGTAAGAGACAGGTTTCCCAGGTGGCTCAGTGGTAAAGAATCCACCTGTCTGTTCAGGAGACTGGGTCAGGAAGATCCCCTGGAGGAGGAAATGGCAACCAGTATTCTTGGCACTCCAGTATTCTTCCTGGGAAAATTCCATAGACAGAGGAGCCTGGTGGGCTACTGACCTCGTGTCACAGATTGGACATGACTGAAGCGACCAAGCCTGCGTGCATGGACAGTAAGAGACAGGTTTCTTAGTATCTTGTTTTGTGGGACCAAGAAAGGAGCCATGTATCTGAACCATTTGCTGAGCCACGTGGGGCCCTGCTGGGCAGATGTGTGTGTGTGCACGCTATATGCACAGGCACACAGACCCAGGCAGCAGTGCTGGTGCCCGGGGCATTGGGATGAGAGGGTTAACAGGGAAGGACTCAGTTGAGTCCATGATTCTCTCAAGAGACCCAGGTGTCTGGGGTGCCCCCTCCCAGTTCTGGGTCTGGGGCCAGTTGCAGTTCTTGGTTGTCACGTGGTTTCCCGGCTTATCTGGGCCAGGGGAGGAGCAAGGTCCAGAGTTAAAACTCTGCTCCAAGCCCTGGGTTAACCAGAAAGGAGCAGGCGGGTCTGAACCCCTCAGGTCCTCCAGCCATGAGGCTCCTCTGGGGGCTGATCTGGGCATCTTGCTTCTTCGCCTTGTCTCTGCAGAAGCCCAGGTCCTGGAGGCAGGATACGGAGAGCTTGAACAGGGCCAGGGCTGGCGAGGGGAGAGTGGGCTCAGAGGGTCTTGATTCGGGGAGAAGGCTGGAGGCTGGCTGTTGACTCGCACCTGTTCTTCCCAGGTTGCTCCTGTTTTCTCCTTCTGTGGTTCGCATAGGGGTCCCCCTGTCTGTGGCCGTGAAACTCCAGGATGCTCCTTCAGGACAGGTGGTGAGAGGATCCGTGTTCCTGAGGAACCCATCCCATGTTAATGAGCTCTGCTCCCCGAAGGTGGATTTCAGCCTCAGCTCAGACAGAGACTTCATACTCCTCAACGTCCCGGTAAAGGCCTACTCCCTCCCGGTGCCACCCAGCGCCCCACCTCCTGTTCTCCTCTGTCTTCTTGGAAACATCTTTGTCTTCTCATCCCCCTGCTCCCTTCCTCCCCTCCCAGCCCTGTGTTTCTCTGTGTGTCAGTCTGTCTTTTCCCTTCTGCTCTCTCACCCACTCCTTCTCCCTCTCTTCCAGATCCCCCAGGAACAGGCCAGGGTCTGTCGCCTCCATCTGCTCCGCAGAGCCCCCGAGGTGCAGCTGATGGTGCAGTCCTCATGGCTAAGGGACTCTCTGTCCAAACAGACAGACATGCAGGGTGTCAACCTGTTGTTCTCCTCTCGCCGGGGGCACCTCTTTCTGCAGACGGACCAGCCCGTTTATAACCCTGGCCAGCAGGGTGAGTTGGCGCCAGGACCTCCACCTTTCATGCCTTCCCAGCCACTTGAGTGAGATAACCTGAAGCCCCTCACAGGAAGGCTGCTTTGCAAACATTTGTTCTCCTTCCCTTCACTTTCTGGGAGGGGGTCTGGGGTCCAGGGCCCATCCTCCCATGGCTCCTGCTCACCTCCTCATCCTCCATTTCCAGTTCGCTACCGAGTCTTTGCTCTGGATCAGAAGATGCGCCCGGCCACTGACATCCTCACGGTCACGGTGGAGGTGAGCCCCCGACCTCTGAGCTTCCTAAGGGGCCAGGGCTGCTGAACTGGCCTGTGGCTGTGACCACTTCACTCCCATTGCAGAACTCTCAAGGCTTCCGCGTGCGGAAAAGGGAAGTGTTTGCTCCCTCCTCCATCTTCCAGGACAACTTTTTGATCCCAGACATCTCAGCGTGAGCATCTCTCCCTCAGACTGCTCCCTCCGACACTTCTCTAACTCCCACTTCCCCCAGCTGGACAACTACAGCACATGGTCCAGTCCTGAGCTCCCTCAGCCCCTGGATCACCCCATAGTCTCTGGGTCACTGGCTGGCTGTGGGCCTCTTGCATGAATGGGTTTGAGTCTCTCCCTTGTCCGTCCTCAGGCCAGGAACATGGAAAATCTCAGCCCGATTCTCAGACAGCCTGGATTCTAATAGCAGCACCCAGTTTGAGGTGAAGAAATATGGTGAGAGCTAGAGATGGGAGGGACAAGTGCTCCTTGTCTGCAAGGAGGAAGGGGTGGAGCAGAGGTGGGGGGTGCAGGGCCAGGGAAGAGAGACGCGGCTGCCACAACCCCAAGGGGAGGATAATATTTTAAAGGTCCTTTCACTAGAGTCTGATCTGCCCTCCCTTTGCCTTGGGTCAGTTCTCCCCAACTTTGAGGTGAAGATCATTCCTGAAAACCCCTACATCCTGACAACACCTGGCTTTCTTAGTGACATCCAAGTGATCATCCAGGCCAGGTAACTCCCCCTCGCACATGGTCCCTCACACTGGGCCTGATCCCAGGATGCCCCATGCAGCGTGAATGTGCTGTGGAACCCCACTTCCCTCCCTTGCCCCAGCCCTCAGCCCCTTGTCCGAATCTCTCCTCGGTGGCAGGTACATCTACGGGAAGCCAGTGCAGGGGGTGGCATACGTGCGCTTTGGGCTCCTGGGTGAGGACGGTGAAAAGACTTTCCTGCGGGGCCTGGAGAGTCAGACCAAGGTAGGAAGGAGGGTTGAGGTGCGTGAGGTGGGTGAGGAGAGTGAGGCGGCGTGAGGAGGTGAGGTGGGAGACTCGAGTCTCATTCTCTGTCCTGTCTTCTTTGCCCCAGCTGGTGGATGGCCAGTGCCAAATTTCCCTGCAAAAGGCTGAGTTTCAGGGTGTGCTGGAGAAGCTTAATATTAGCACTGATGACCTCCCAGGGCTGCACCTGTATGTTGCAGCAGCCGTTATTGAGTCTCCAGGTGAGTAGCTTCCCCTGATTATAACCCTGGACCCTCACCTCTGACCTCCGAGCTGACCCTCTGTTTCTAGCACCAACGCCACCCTGCTTCCCCTCGACTGGGACACAAAGTCAGGAAAGACCCAGAAGACTCTCTCTACAACTGCATTTCTGAGCTGTTTCTGGGAAAGGTGACCTTCCTACTGTCTCAATATATTTTATTCCACTCATCCATCCACGCATCCCTCATCTATATCTCTGTCCAAAACACATCCTTCCATCCATCCATCAATCCGTCCATCTATGTATCCATCATCCATAAGTCTATCAGCAGAGCTGTGTTATACACCATCTGTGTGCTGTTTCCTGTGTTGTCCTCAGGAAACATAGAGATGAGTAGGAGGCAGCTTGACCCTGAAAAGTTCAGCCTTGGTGGAGGGAAACACTAGAGTGCCCCTTCCCTGCCCCCAGCCCTCCTTTTCCTCTCTTCCCAGGTTTCTGTGTCCACCTCTCTCCACTCTGTATCTTGCAGGAGGAGAGATGGAGGAGGCAGAGCTCACGTCCTGGCGTTTCGTGTTATCTCCCTTCTCCCTGGATCTAAGCAAAACCAAGCAGCAGCTTATACCTGGGGTCCCCTTCCTGCTGCAGGTTTCTTCTGGAAGGGGGAGGATGAGCAGTGGGCGCCGGAGGTGGTGGGCAGGAGGGGGCCGCGTCTCACTGACTGCACTCTTCCCTCTGCCCCTCCCTCATCTCCCTAGGCCCTGGTCCGTGACATGTCAGGCTCCCCAGCCTCTGGCATTCCCGTCAAAGTGTCTGCCAAGTTGTTTTCTGGATCGACTTCTAAAAACCGGGACTTTGAACAGAACACAGATGGGAGCGGCCAAGTCATCGTCTCCATTGGTGTTCCTCGGACCATCTCAGAAATGCAGCTCTCAGTAGGACCCCACCCTCATGGGAGTGAGGGGGCTAGGAGAGAAGGTTCCCAGGCTGGTAGGTAGAGGGGGGGAAGCTGGGTGCCTGTGCCCTTTCCATTGACCCTGCGACCTCTGCCCTCTCTCCAGGTGTCTGCAGGCTCCCCCTACCCTGCGGTAGGCAGTCTCACTGTGAAAGCGCCCCTGTCCAGAAGCTCTGGGTTTTTGTCCATTGAGTGGCAGAATCCGCGACCTCTTAAAGTCGGAGAGACCCTTAACCTAAACCTGCGAGCCGTGGGCATCAGTGGGAGCTTCTCCTACTTCTACTACATGGTGCGCATGAGGGGCCACAGGGGGGACAGGGTGGGAGGGTCTCAAGAGGAAGGAGCCCTCAGGGTGGGTGGCAGCCTCAGGGCATGGGATGGGCAGTGAGGAGCACCCTGCTGTCCTCCAGATCGTGTCCCGGGGCCAGATCGTGTCTGTACATCGAGAGCCCAGGAGCCACCTGACCTCCATCTCCGTGTTTGTGGACCATCACCTGGTGCCCTCCTTCCACCTCGTGGCCTTCTACTATCACGGGGGCGTCCCGGTGGCCAACTCCCTGCGAGTGGACGTCCAGGCTGGAGGCTGTGAGGGGAAGGTAACTGGCATCGGAAGAGATGGGGTGTGTGCGTGTGCTGGGAGGATTAAGAGAGAAGACTGCATGACTGCAAACGGGGTGATTTAGTTTGGGGTGCACTGAGGATGCACAAGACTGAACGAGTTCTTCCCACCCCGACTGCCCCCCACCTGCCACCTCTGCCAGCTGGAGCTGAACGTGGACAGTTCCAAGGCATATCGTCCTGGGGACACTGTGAAACTCAACCTGAAAACAGAGTCTCGAGCCCTGGTGGCCCTGGGAGCTGTGGACACGGCTCTGTATGCTGTGGGTGGCAAGTCCCACAAACCCCTCGACATGGTCAAGGTTGGTCAGCTCCTCTCTCTGATCTTCCCTTCCCTCCGAGGCTCATCTTCCTGCTGCCCGACCCCATGCCAGCCACTAGAACTCACTCAGCTGGACTGCTGCCACTCCTCCCTTGAGCCTTGGCCCTGGTGGCCTCTGTTTCCGCTCTCTGTGTCTCTCTCGTACTTGTGTGGACCCTGCCCTCTCACCTACAGCTGAGTATGCGATCGTGGCCACAGCCACTCTTGTCTCTGCAGCATCTCTGCCTTTTCTGGCCAGGTCTTCGAAGCTATGAACAGCTATGACCTTGGCTGTGGTCCCGGCGGTGGAGACACTGCCCCTCAAGTGTTCAAAGCAGCTGGTCTGGCCTTTTCTGATGGAGACCATCGGACTGAAATCAGAAAGAGTGAGGACAGAGGAGGAAGGGGAGTGGGTGGTGGGAGGATAAGGAGGAAGGAGGGGCCTGAAGGGGAAAGACAGGAAGAGGAGGGGTGGGAAGGGCTGGGCTGGGAGGGGAGACTCAGAGGGGAGGGGGAGGCCCTGCACCCTCCTGCTGACTGCAGTCCTGCTCTCTACCAGGTCTGAGCTGTCCCAAGGAGTCAAAGTCTAGGAAAAAGAGAAATGTGAACTTCCAAAAGGCGATTCATGAGAAACGTGAGTTGAGGGTGCCCATGTAATTCTCTAGGGCTTCCCTGGTGGCTCAGATGGTAAAGAATCTGCCTGCAATGCACGAGACCCAGGTTTGATCCCTGGGTTGGAAAGATCCCCTGAAGAAGGGAATGGCTACCGGCTCCAGTATTCTTGCCTGGAGAATTCCATGGACAGAGGAGCCTGGTGGGCTACAGTCTATGGGTCTCAGAGTTGGACACACCTGAGCGACTAAGGCATATGCAATTCTCCACTTGGGCCCGAGGCTTGGGATGCAGGTCTGCCTGTTGGGTCCTCTGCTCCCGATTGAGCCCGTGCGTGGTGTCCGGGCTAGTAATCCAGACACCACAGTTCTGGAGTGAAAGGGGGCGGGGGGTGGTGCTCTGCTTTGACCACCCTCAAGTTCCTGGTCTCTCAGGGTGAGTCCTGGTACATCTAGAGGTCGGGCCGGGGATGAGGCGTGCCTCACGCTCACCCTCACCTGGTCCTGCAGTGGGCCAGTACACTTCCCCCGTCGCCAAGCGCTGCTGCCAGGACGGGCTGACGCGGCTGCCCATGGCGCGCACCTGTGAGCAGCGGGTGGCCCGGGTGCAGCAGCCGGCCTGCCGCGAGCCCTTCCTGTCCTGCTGCCAGTTTGCCGAGAGCCTGCGCAAGAAGGCCCGGACCAGGGGCCAGGTGGGCCTGGCCCGAGGTGAGGGGCTGGGTGTGGCCGGGGCACTGGCCGGGGCCCCTGGAGGGTCAGGACGGCCCCCTCCTCACTGCCCTCCACCGTGTGCCCCCGCAGCCATGGAGCTCCTGCAGGAGGAGGACCTGATCGAAGAGGATGACATCCCCGTGCGCAGCTTCTTCCCCGAGAACTGGCTTTGGAAAGTGGAAGAAGTGGACCGCTTCTCCCAGTGAGGGCGCGCATGGGGCCTGGCCTTGTCTCTGGGCTGTGTCGGGGTCCTGCCCAGCGTGGGACCCAGCTTCTCACCTTTCCCACTGCAGATTGCGACTGCTGCTCCCGGACTCTCTGACCACGTGGGAGATCCACGGCGTGAGCCTGTCCAAAACCACAGGTGCCGTCACCCTGCCTGGGCCCTGGGCCTCCCTTTTCCAGGCTCCCTGGTCGAGGCTCCCTGCTTGGTCCTTAGCTCTTGGTACAGGAAGGAGGGGCAGAGACCTGGAGATGTCTGCATGCCGAGCATGGGGCCTGAAGCCAGAGAGCAATGGCAGGCAGGGGATGGGTGGGAAGTGGGGGGACCAGGGGCGGGCGTTGCCCCTCACTGCTGGGGTCCCCTGGGTGTGATCCCCCCAGGCTTCTCATATGTGCCCTTGATCCATCAGGCTTGTGTGTGGCCACCCCGGCCCGACTCCGAGTGTTCCGTGAATTCCACATGCACCTCCGCCTGCCGGTCTCTGTCCGCCGCTTTGAGCAGCTCGAGCTGCGGCCTGTCCTCTACAACTACCTGGATAGCGATCTGACTGTGAGGCCCCTTGGCGGCTGTGCGCACGGTGGTGGCGGGGGACGGGCAGGTGAGGGTGGGGAGCCTAACTGGGCTGGGACTCTGGCCCTCCCCGTCTTCCTGCCCCCAGGTGAGCGTCCACGTGTCCCCAGTGGAGGGGCTGTGCCTGGCCGGGGGTGGAGGGCTCGCCCAGCAGGTGCAGGTGCCCGCGGGCTCTGCCCGGCCCGTTGGCTTCTCTGTGGTGCCCATCGCAGCTGCTGCCGTGTCCCTGAAGGTGGTGGCTCGAGGATCCTTTGATTTCCCTGTGGGGGACGCAATATCTAAGATTCTACAAGTCGAGGTGAATGGAACACCCCTGAATCTAGGTCCCCAGCTCCCAGATTCATCCCCTGCTCTGGCCCTCTCCCTGCAACAGGGCTGAGGCCACCCCCAAACCCAATGCTTTGGTCCATTGCACTTTCCACAATCCTGGCCCCACTGTGTCCCTGAAGTTCCAACTGCAAGTCCTGAGGAGTGTGCGCTGGGAGGGGCAGGCTGTAGCCTCTCACAGCTCCGTTTCCCCTCCACAGAGAGAAGGGGCCCTTCACAGGGAGGAGATGGTCTATGAACTCAACCCCCTGGGTGAGTGACCTCCACTCACAGACAGCAGTGTCCTGGGGTGGGAGGGGACAGAGGGCGTGGGCAGCAGGACAGACCGCTGACTCCCCTCATCTTCCCAGATCCCCGAGGCCGGACCTTGGAAATTCCTGGCAACTCTGATCCCAATATTATCCCTGAAGGAGATTTCAAGAGTTTCGTCAGAGTCACAGGTGGGCGTGTCCTCCAGTCCCTTCCCGGGTGCCTCTCTTGGATTCATGGGAAACCTGGGAATTTCTGTTTGATCCTGAGACTCCATGACCCTCCCACCCTGGCCCCCTGACCTGCTCTCTGACCCTCCATCCTGTCCCTCCCCATAGCCTCGGATCCACTGGAAGCACTGGGCTCTGAGGGGGCCTTGTCACCAGGAGGCCTGGCCTCCCTCCTGAGGCTTCCCCAAGGCTGCGGGGAACAAACCATGACCCTGTTGGCTCCAACACTGGCTGCTTCCCGCTATCTGGACATGACGGAGCAGTGGAGCATGCTGCCCCCTGAGACCAAGGACCGCGCCGTGGATCTCATCCAGAAAGGTTCTGAGTGTAGCGACAAGCAGGACTGGGGGCCAGAAGAGGGCAATTAATGGAAGCTGGGCAGCCCGGGTGGTCAGAGCAGGGAAGAGAGATGCGGTCCCCAGTGGAAATATTGAGCGTGGCCTGGCCACAGCAGTGGGGGAGTTGGTGTGACCTCAGCTGCCTCTCCCCTCCAAGGCTACACGCGGATCCAGGAGTTTCGAAAAAGAGATGGTTCCTACGGGGCTTGGTTACATCGGGACAGTAGCACCTGGTGAGTTTGGGGGAGTGTCCTTGGTGTATGGGAGGGGCCACAGCTGGTGGGGGCAGAGCCAGCTATTATGGGAGAGCAAATAGGAACCCCAGTAGTGGTCCAATGTCCCCTGTAGCATCTAGTGGATATCCCAAGCCATGCCTTCCTCCCTTCTAGGCTCACGGCCTTTGTGCTGAAGATACTGAGTTTGGCCCAGGATCAGGTAGGCGGCTCACCTGAAAAGCTGCAGGAGACAGCCATGTGGCTGCTGTCCCAGCAACAGGATGATGGCTCGTTCCATGATCCCTTTCCAGTAATGGATAGGAGCATGCAGGTATGGGGCTGGGAGACTGGGCCAAGGGCACAGGAGGGAAGAGTCACCCTGCCCCTCCCCACTCCCGGTTGATCCCCCTATTCTTCCTACTACAACCAGGGAGGCTTAGTAGGAAGTGATGAGACTGTGGCGCTCACCGCCTTCGTGGTCATCGCCCTTCACCACGGGCTGGCGGTCTTCCCAGAGAAAAATTCTGAGCAGTTGAGGAGAGTGGTAAGGCAGCAATGTGTCTGCTCTTTGCTGATGCCCTTTCCCGTCAGGAGCCCAGTCCACAGACCTCTCCCCCACACACACTTTCTTCCAGGAAAATTCCATCTCAAGAGCAAACACCTTCTTGGGGGCGAAAGCAACCTCTGGGCTCCTGGGTGCCCACGCCTCCGCCATCACGGCCTACGCCCTGTCGCTGACCGAGGCCCCCGAGGACCTGCGGAGAGCTGCCCACAACAACCTCATGGCCATGGCCAAGGACATCGGTGGTGAGGGGGTCCTGGCAGTGGTCCTGAGGCTTGGGAGAGCTTGAGATCCCTGAGCATGTCCAAAGGGAGAAATGGAATGAATGGAGGCCCTCGCAGGGAATCAGAGCATAAGCGGGGGTGATTGGGAAATCAGGAGAGACTAAAGGGGGGGGGCGTCAAAGGGCCAGACATCTAAGATCCTCCCCTGTTCACCTGTGGGTCTCCTTTCACTCCAGATAAGCTGTACTGGGGCTCAGTCACCACTTCTCCAAGCAACGTCCTGTCACCCACTCTGGCTCCACACAGCCCAGCAGACCCCATTCCCCAGGCTCCGGCCCTCTGGATTGAAACCACGGCCTACGGCCTGCTACACCTGCTGCTATGGGAGGGCAAGGCTGAGTTGGCCGACCAGGCTGCATCCTGGCTTACCCGCCAGGGCAGCTTCCAAGGGGGATTCCGCAGCACCCAGGTAGGGGCTGTCCTGGGATTCTAGGGTGGCTGGTCCTGAGCCCGAGTACCTGAGACACGGCCCATTTGCCCCAGGACACTGTTGTGGCTCTGGACGCCCTGTCTGCGTACTGGATTGCATCCCACACCGCCGAGGAGAAGGGGCTCAACGTGACCCTGAGCTCCTTGGGCCGCAGTGGGCTCAAGTCCCACGTGTTGCAGCTGACCAACCACCAAGTCCACAGGCTGGAGGAGGAGCTGCAGGTGAACCGTGCCCTCACCTGGGTGACCGGGACACCTGGGCCTCCCTCGGCCAGGCCAGAAGCCATCCCCTCTTCCTCACCCCTGCTGAATCCCTATGGCCCCTCTTTCTGATAACTGTGGGAAGACTTACTGGCTCTGTGAGCTGTAGCAAGTCACCCAACCTCTGAGATTCATTGATCTGATGTAAAAATGATCCATGCAGAATCTACAGAAGGTTTAGGAGATGGTGGAGAGAGAATGCAGGTGAAGGTAGAAAGTGTTGAAAAGAGAGGTGGGGAGAGGAGGTGGAGTTATTTTGGTGGAGGAGGTAAGTTGAAGCAACAGTGTGCCCTTCTGACATCTCTTTCCCTTTTGTGCTTGTGAAAGTTTTCCCTGGGAAGCAAGATTAACGTGGAGGTGAGAGGAAACAGCAAAGGAACCTTGAAGGTGAGAGCTGGTGGCACTGGGCAGGCAGGCCCATCAGGGTGAAGCCGGGGTGTTGAGTGGGAGACCTGCAGGCAGAGCTCATGGTCTCGGAAGGAGGAAGAGGCCCCTGGGTTGCCGTTCCCTGTGCTCTGTCCTGGGCAGGTGCCCCTCACTCTGCTCTCCACTCTTTCTGGGCACCTGTGGTCCCCTTCAGCCCTCAGTGCTGATGCTCAAACACTTGGCCCCTCAAGCCAAGTGTCTCCCCTGAGCTCTGAGCATCTCTGACGTGGTTGAGCCCCAAACCTTCTCTTCCTCCTGTGTCTCTTGTCTGGCTGACAGAGTCCATCCCTGCAGAAGCACAGCTGCCACTCCTGGGGCCATCTTAGCGGCCCCCACCATACTAAGCCTTGCCTTATGACCCGGGAGACTTCTCTGTCTTCATCCCAGCTCTGTCCACCTCCCCAGTAACTCCTCCTCTGCTTTCTCCCCAGCCCCGCCCACCTCCCCAGTAACTCCTCCTCTGCGTTCTCTTCAGCCCAGCCCACCTCCCCAGTAACTCCTCATGTGCTTTCCCCCGACTCCCACTGACCTCCCCAGTAACTCCTTCTCTGCTTACTCCCCAGCCCCGCCCACCTCCCCAGTACCTCCGCCTGTGTTTTCGCCTCAGCCCCGCCCACCTCCCCAGTGGGACAGATCCTCCCATGTACACACATCTCTTAGCTTTGAATGACCTCCAGGATCTTCTTGTCCCACCTGACAAACTCATTTTCCTCTTTCAAGCCTAGGCCAGGCGCATTTCCTGAACTTTCCATTAAAGCCTCTCCGGTGCTTCTGTACAATGCTTGCCCCCGTGCCAGGACCCTGCACCCCCTACTCACCCAACACCTGAGTCCATTTGTATTTCTGGACAGGTCCAGGGGCAGGATGGGAAAGGGCAGAAGGCCTCAAAGCTCTTAGCCCAGGAGCTAAGGGATCCAGAGCCCTTCCATGTGGCTCTGCAGAGAGGTCTGTGGCCCTAAGTGTCCGCATGTCCTCTTCCCACCCCCTGATGAACCAGGTCCTTCGCAGCTACAACGTCATGGACATGACGAACACGACCTGCCAGGATCTTCAGATTGAAGTGACGGTCATGGGCCACGTCGAGTACACGAGTGAGTGTTGGGGTCACAGGCTGTGGGTCTCTGAGGGGGTGGTGCCAGGGCTGAGCCACAGTGCTGTCCCCTCGCAGTGGAGGCGGAGGAGGACTACGAGGACTACGAGTATGAGGACTTGCTAGCCGGGGATGACCCCGAGGCCCACTCCCGGCCCGTGACACCCCTGCAGCTATTTGACGGTCGGAGGAACCGCCGGAGGAGGGAGGCCCCCAAGGCAGCTGAGGAGCGAGAATCCAGGGTGCAGTACACTGTGTGCATCTGGTGAGCCCTGGGGTGGCCCTGGGCGTGTGGGTGCTGCCGGGCTGGGAGAGGGAGGCAGGGCCGAGGTTGGGGCTGGGTGTCTGCAGCCTGGCACCAGGTGGGGGGCGACCCAGACAACAGGCACATGTCTCCACAGGCGGACTGGCAAGGTGGGGCTGTCAGGCATGGCCATTGCGGACATCACCCTCCTGAGTGGATTCCACGCCCTGCGGGCTGACCTGGAGAAGGTGTGACCAGCCACCCAGAGGGGCCGCCTGTGCCCCAGGAGCCCTGCCCCATCCCCGCAGCAGCCCCAGCTGCTGAGCCCTGTCACGTGCAGGCGGCCGGGGGCTTTCTCCTTGTGACTCCCGGCTCCCGTTCCCCACAGCTGGCCTCCCTCTCCGACCGTTACGTGAGCCACTTTGAGACCGAGGGTCCCCACGTCCTGCTGTACTTCGACTCGGTGAGCAAGGAGGGTGACAGAGGGGCGCACAGCTGGCACTGGGTTTCCTGAGCTCGTGTTAGGAGGATTCCCAGGAGGCAGGTGTATCAGCAGCTACTGCTCTGGGAGAGACCTTGTGGAGTGAGCAGGAAGGCAGGACAGGAGGAGGTCAGAGCCTTGGCCAGGGAGGTTCCCCACTGCCTGCAGGGAGGCGGGGCTGAGCCCCTTCGGTGGCTTTGGGCCCAGTGCCAGTCAGCCGGGGAGGGCTTGAGAGAGCGCCTTTCTTAAATTTGAATTTATTCGTCGTGAGGGACGGCTTTTTTGTTGTTGAACTTCCCGTTTTGATATTCAAGTGTGTTTTGTTTTTGTTTTTAGAATGATGGTGGACCCAGAAGAGTTGTTGTTTTTCTTTCCCATGGCCAAATTTGACTAACACACAGTTATCAACTCTCTGATGGCCCTCCAAAATTTTTTTGAATATTTATTGTAACCTTTGGAGAGAAATGTGAAAAAGGCGTGTTAATACTGTGATACCATTCGCCATGTGTCTGTGGGTCGGGGAGGCCCTCCCTGCCCACTGTGTGCAGAGGGGACGGACCCTGTTGGCTAGAGAAGCCAGGCAGAGGAGTCTGGTTGAAGAAAATGAGGAAGATGTCAAGTCAGGGAGCTCACCGTGCAGCTTAGGAAGGAAACTCGTGTGCGATACCAGGCTGGACTGGAGCAGCGTGGCCATGAGGAGAGGGATCAGGGCCTACACGAGTGGCGGGTCAGAGAGGACGGCAGAGGGCTAGCACTTGGTGGTACCTAGGAGACAAGTGAGGCCTTAGGTGTATCAGTGAAGCTATGGAGGGGGTGAGTGGGTTTGGAGGGCAGGCAGTGGGAATTGGGAGAGTTTAATACATCCTGTAAAAATCCCAATACAAGAATCAGGCTGAACATTTGGTTCAGGAGCCACGCGCCTGCAGTTTGGGGAGCGGTGAGACTGCCCCAGGAGAGCACAGAGAAGGGGAAGGGCCTGCGCTGGGGCCTGTGCCTCTGTGAGGGACCAGCAGGAAGGTCAGAAATGAGCAGGTCAGAATCAGGGCTGGTCTGGAAGCTAGCCCTGAGGGTAGGGAGAGGTTTGTGAAGATGTGTCCATGAAGTGAGCCTCTGTGAAGCCGCTCAGGGCCCCGGAGATGGGTGAGGTCACCATGTGGGCAGTGAAGTCAGCAGAGACCTTGGGGAGCAGTTTTTAGAAATCCCGAGGCTGGAAGGTAACAAATGGTGAAGGACACGGAAGATAAGATCGACCAGAACCAAACAGGCAAGCAAATCCATCATAGCGGTCTGCAGGGCCCAGAGGTGGGTCCCTGACTTCCCTCCACCCATCGCCCCCCATGGCAGGTCCCCACCTCCCGGGAGTGTGTGGGCTTTGGAGCTGTGCAGGAGGTGCCCGTGGGGCTGGTACAGCCGGCCAGTGCCATCCTGTATGACTACTACAACCCTGGTGAGACGTCGGGGACTCTCGGGAGGGTGGGGATAGGTGGCAGTGAGGGTGGTAAGGGAGTCCTGTGGGTCCATGGGACTGGGGAGGCAAGGAGAGGCGAGTGCCCTAATGAACGTCCCTCTCTGCTTTTCTCTAGAGCACAAGTGTTCTGTGTTTTATGGGGCACCACCTAAGAGCAAACTCTTGTCCACGTTGTGCTCTGCGGATGTCTGCCAGTGTGCTGAGGGTGAGACACTGGGCCGGGGATCAGGGGTGGGAAGGCGGCGTGGCTGGGGCCTACACGGTCTCACCTGGGCCCCTGACTTCAGGGAAGTGCCCTCGACAGCGCCGGGCCCTGGAGCGAGGGCAGCAGGACGTGGAGGGTTACCGGATGAAATTCGCCTGCTACTCTCCCCGAGTGGACTACGGTCAGTCTTCCCGCCTGGGCCCTGGCCCTGGCCCTGGCCCTGACCCCCCCTCAAGGTCTCTTAGATTTGGCCTGCTCCTCTCAGGCCCATGGGCAGCCTTGTCACTCTGCACTGACCTCCCATCCTCTTAGCCTCGGGATAACTAACCTTCCCTCCCTTCTCCTAACCCCCCCACAGGCTTCCAGGTTAAGGTTCTCCGAGAAGACAGCAGGGCTGCTTTCCGCCTCTTTGAGACCCGTATCACCCAAGTCCTGCATTTCAGTAAGAGGGGGACGATAAGTGGGCAGGGCCGGGGGGCATACTGGGGAGCTGAGGTCTGGCTTTGGGGCCTTGGTGCCTGGAGGAGTGAAACTGCAGCCAGTCCGAGCTCAAAGCCCCTCAGCCTCTTCGAAGCCCTGGGCTTGTCCACAGACAGGAATGCAGTCCCACCTGCCCGCTGGGAGTGGTGAGGGTCAAATGGAGGCTCGGCGCAAAGCCCCCCGGCCCCCTGCTGTCCCACCCCTCCTCTTCCCCTCGAATGACTCTGTGGACCTTCACCCCTCAGCCAAGGATGCCAGGGCCACCGCTGATCAGACCAGAAACTTCCTGGTCCGAGCCTCTTGCCGCCTTCAGTTGGAACCTGGGAAAGAATATCTGATCATGGGTCTGGATGGGGCCACTTACGACCTCAAGGGAGAGTGAGTTCTCGGGACCCCTCAGTCTTCTGCTCTGCCCACGCCTCTCAAGGGAAACGGTCCCCTGTGCCCTCAGAAGCCAGGTGCCTCAGGGTCTGCCTCTGACCCTCCGTTGACCCCTGCTCACTGCCCCTTTGCCTGCAGCCCCCAGTACTTGCTGGACTCGAACAGCTGGATTGAGGAGATGCCCTCTGAGCGCATGTGCCAGAGCACCCGCCATCGGACACCCTGTGCCCAGCTCAACAGCTTCCTCCAGGAGTATGGCACACAGGGCTGCCAGGTGTGAGGGTGCTCTCCCAGCTTCCCCAGGACGAGCCAGAGCTGCGAAAGATGGTGCCTGGACTCCTGCTGTGCCGGGTACCCTGAACAGAGCCCTAGGCAAAACCAGGGACTCAATAAAAGCCTTTGGTGGCAAAGTGTCTGTGTGTGTCTCCAGGACAGAGACCAGTATCCCCACCACCTGCTCCAGGTTCTAGGGGGCCTAGGTCAGGGTTGGCTTCATCTAAGGCTCCCAGAGCCTGGGTGATCCTTGCAGTGTCCAGCTCTGCCTGAATCCCCTCCTCCCCAAGACAACCCCTTGGGAGGTTGGTGCCACATAGTGACCATGGTGGGCAGCTGACCCTGCGCTCTGAGGATCCCATGTCCACACTAAAACCTCCCTTTTACTCTACCTGCAGGGCACTCCCTGTGCCTGGCAGCCTGTCACCGGGGCCTCAGGCTGGGGGCTGCACACCAGGCACCTCAGCCTTCTGCTTCGTGAGCAGCTCCCCAGCCACGTGTCCCCCACTGTGGTCATGCATGCGGCAGTTCTGGGATCTTGCTTCTAACCGAGACCTGCTCTGTTGAAAGCCCATTTGACACTGGATCCCTTTATCAGCAGTATTACGTAACTTTCCCAGAAATGTGCAGTCATCAGGTCCGATGATGTCTTCATCCAGATACTGATTTCAAACAGACCAAAAGGCCGACTTTGGTGTTTCTTAATACTCTGAGGGAACCGCTGTTCTCCGGGGTCAACCCTCCCCACATGCCTGCCTAGCTCTCCCCCATTATGGCAGCACCTCTTGGGTCTTCAGGGCTAACCTAGAAATTCATCTAGAGGAATGTGCCAAGGTCATTTTTGAGGGAAACTGAGCTAACTCAGCAGCCTGCCATTCAGTCATTCAACAGGAATTGTGGAGCTCTCACTCCAGGCCATGCCCTGCTCCAGGTCCCCATCTTCTGTGAATGGTGTGAGGTCAGGGAGCTGCATGGTTCTGTGGGGCCTCTGACCAGTCTGGGTGCATGTGAGAAGTGGGCTGGGGAGATGACCTGTAAGTTGGACTCGGCAGGCTGAAAAGTCAAGCAAAGGGAGTAGGAGTAGATGAGGGTATTTGAGGCAGAAGAAAGAACATAAAAGGCCCCAAGGCTGAAGGCAGGACAGCACTTCTGGGGGCATTGCATATCATTTATCTTGTTTGGAATTAGGATTTGGAGGTGGTATGGAAGAGACGGAGTTGGCAAGGTACACGGTGTCCGTTATGAAGCGGTGTTCACAAGCAGGTCAGCAGTCCAGGTCACTCTCCATTCGAACAGAGTCCCCTCCCATTCCATGAAACTCTGAGTAGTTCTGACCTGGGAATTCCCTGGTGGCCCAGTGGCTATGACTTTGTGCTACCAATACAAGGGGTCCAGTTTGATCCCTGGTCAGGGAACTAATTCCTACATGCCACAAATAAGAGCCTCAACTGAAAAAAAAAAAAAATCCTGCATGCTGCAACTGCAGATCTAAGATTCCCAATGCTGCAACTAAGATCATGCGTAATCAAATAAGTTAATATTTTTTTACAAAAGCGTTCTGACCTTCCTCAGTGTTTCAGAGGCTTCTTAGGGCTATTGTCTACATGGCCTGGTCATTGCCCATAAGATGTCTCCTGAAATCTGGTCAGCATGGTGGTGGCATAAAGCCACGTACGAGAGTCAAATTTTCAGCTATAGTTGTGGCAAGACAAGATCTAGGGCCTGAGGTCAACTATGAGGAAGGAGCTGCCCAATCCCAGAAATCCAATGTTTTCTCCCTTCCAGTCCTGGGCCTGGGTCCAGGCTGAGCTGAACCTCAGCAGTGAACTCTTTAGGCTAGTTGGCACCACAGCTGGGATCTTGACCCAGGCTCTCTGGTGGCAGAGTCTTGCTCTGATTAAAGCTTTGAGGTCAGTTGGCAGAGAAAGGATGGGGTATTGGGGGATGTGTGGGCTCAGGTCAGCTCTAAGCCCTCACCCCACCTCCTAGGTGCCCCAGCCTCCCACCGAGTCCTGCCACCCCTCTTTAGCATGCTACTGCTACTGCTGCTAACTCACTTCAGTTGTGTCCGACACTGTGTGACCCCATAGACAGTGGGCTGCCTATCCCCCATCCCTGGGATTCTCCAGGCAAGAACACTGGAGTGGTTTGCCATTTCCTTCTCCAATGCAGGAAAGTGAAAAGCAAAAGTGAAGTCGGTCAGTTGTGTCCAACTCTTAGTGACCCCATGGACTGCAGCCTACCAGGCTCCTCTGTCCATGGGATTTTCCAGGCAAGAGTACTGGAGTGGGGTGCCATTGCCTTCTCCGCTCTTTAGCATGACCTCTCCTTTAAGTCCTTCAACTGCCCCCTCACCTGCAACAGTGGCCCCTGATAGCCCTACTTAGTCCACTGGGACCCCACCCCTCATGGCAACAGCTCCCTGAAGAGGGCTGGGCCCCTGATCCCAGCTGTGGCTATCAAGTTCCTTCCTGAGGACTTTGGAATCCATGGGGGCATGTTTGATCACGCCATTACAGCCTTTTTGTCCTGGGGCTAGACCCGTATTCTGTGGAGTCTAACCTTGAAAGCAGTTCTGTGCCACCTGCACCTGGGAGCACAAGCAGCTTGACTGCAGACAGAGAGGAGGGAGGGGACTTCCCTGGTGGTCCAGTGGTTAAGAATCCACCTGCCAATGAAAAAAACGGGTTGGATCCCTGGTCTGGGAAGATCACATGCCGTGAAGCAACCAGGCCTGTGGGCCCCCACGACTGAGCCCGAGTTCTAGAGCCCATGAGCCTCAACTGCTGAAGCCCACATGCCTGGGTGTCACAACTAGAGAGTACCCTCTGCTCGCCGCAATTAGAGAAAGCGCAGGCATGGCAATACAGGCCCAGTGCAGCCAAGATTAATAAACAAACGAAAGGGGAGGAACGAAGAGTGAGGAAGCAGCCATGTCTCTAGGGCTCTTTAGTTCACAATCCCTGACTTTCCAAGGCCAAGAAGGTCCCTTCTACTTGCCTGCTCTGGATTCTGTGAGATATCCCTCTATTTGTAGAACAATTCTTACTTTTGGCTCAAACTAGCTCAAGTGGGTCTCTTTTCCTTGCAACCAAAGATTGTCAGGTAGAGGGTAAGAGCTCCAAACTGGGGAAACATTTAATTCTTCATCTTCAAGTTTTGAGAATAAAAAGAGGCAATATTACTGATGACACTTG
Organism: Bos javanicus; assembly: GCF_032452875.1. Taxonomy (NCBI): domain Eukaryota; kingdom Metazoa; phylum Chordata; class Mammalia; order Artiodactyla; family Bovidae; genus Bos; species Bos javanicus. The sequence continues at coordinate 27,272,670 of NC_083890.1, read as the reverse complement.
GACTATAGGTATAAACTGGGATAACACATGCAAACCGGGACATGTGGTTCCCCTGTCTGTAAGTTAAAAGAAAAACACACAGATCATTCTCATCTCATTTTGTGCTTCAAAGGCCATCTGGGATGGCATATTAGGCGTGGGTTGTCATTCTTCTCTCTGAGACAAACCCGTGGCAGGAAGCTGGTCCAAGGTGGTGGCGGGGGTGGGATGGGGTGGAGGTGGGAGAGGGCTCATGGACACGTTTTCCTGAACGGTTGACAGAAAGCTGATTCTGGCTGTTGAAGAAGGTCAGGGTTGTGTTTCCTTTCCTTTCTTCTTGATAGATGAATGGGAAAAGGCCTGCTCTTTGATATTGGATTTTCCAAGGCCAAGAGATTCGATGCCATTCCAGGAATGTACTGTTTTGTGGGCGGGACAGTGGGCAAGGACCTGAGGGAAGGAGTCGAGGGAGGCTTCAGAACAGCTCAAGTAGCCAGATGGCTGGAGGTGTGGAGAGCTATAAGTGGCGGGGCCGGGGCCTCTGCCTGGGTCTCCAGCCATGGTCCTCGCAGGGCTGCTGCTGCTGCTCACCCTGCTAGCTGGCGCTCACCTGCTATGGGGCCGGTGGAAGCTCAGAAACCTCCACCTCCCACCTCTGGTCCCCGGCTTCCTGCACCTGCTGCAGCCCAACCTCCCCATCCATCTGCTGAGCCTGACTCAGAAACTCGGGCCTGTCTACAGGCTTCGCCTTGGGCTGCAAGGTGAGGGTCTGCCTCCTTCCTGGCCCACAACAGTGAGGAGGGTTGGGGGTGTGCTTTCCTGCTGACTTCCTGCTTTTCCTACCACTCTCCCCGCCAGAGGTGGTGGTGCTGAACTCCAAGAGGACCATTGAGGAGGCTATGATCAGGAAGTGGGTGGACTTTGCCGGCAGACCCCAGATACCATCCTGTAAGGGGTTGCTTGAGGGGAGAAGCAGGGCTTTGGGAAGCAGGGGAGGTTCAGGCCTGTGGCTTCCTTGGTCAAGTCGACCCTCCCACCCCCAACCCCTACTCGCAGACAAGTTGGTGTCTCAGCGCTGCCAGGACATCTCTCTGGGGGACTACTCTCTGCTCTGGAAGGCCCACAAGAAACTCACCCGCTCAGCCTTGCTGCTGGGCACCCGCAGCTCCATGGAGCCCTGGGTGGACCAGCTGACCCAGGAGTTCTGCGAGGTGAGCCTGGACTCCCACAGTTAGCCCAGGTCAGCTTCACCCTCCTGGAAGGCCCTCTATTTTTTTTTCACTTATATTACCCAAAGCATGTGGCATCTAGTTCCCTCACCAAGGATCGAACCTGGGCCCCCTGCATTAGGAGCAGAGAATTCAGCCTCTCGACCACCAGGGACATACCAGGTCCCTCCCTATTTAGTTCATGCTCTTTCTCTTCAGCGCATGAGAGTCCAGGCCGGTGCCCCCGTGACCATCCAGAAGGAATTCTCTCTGCTTACCTGCAGCATCATCTGTTACCTCACTTTTGGAAACAAGGTCAAGGCTCTCTTGCCCTCCCATATGCCTGCCCCCCTCCCCCCACCCCCCGCAACCCCTCCCTGATCCTCTCCTGGTTCTGCACTGAAAGGATGTCCTTCTTTTCTGGCAGGAGGACACCTTAGTACATGCCTTTCACGACTGTGTTCAGGACTTGATGAAGACCTGGGACCACTGGTCCATCCAGATTTTGGACATGGTTCCTTTTCTCAGGGTGAGGAGGCGCAGCCCCGACATGCCTGGTCCTGGGAGAAAGGGTGGGGATGGGGAACAGGCTTCCTTGCCAGCAGCTACACCTTCTTACTCTCTGCCCCAGTTCTTCCCCAACCCTGGGCTCTGGAGGCTGAAGCAGGCCATAGAGAACAGGGACCACATGGTGGAGAAGCAGCTGACGCGCCACAAGGTGGGAATCGTGCGTGGACCGGGGTCCTCCTCGGTTGGCAGCGGTGACGCTACTGGCCAGAGCCAGGCAGCTTCTGGGCCATCCCTGCGGTCCTGGACCCATGGCACCCTCTAAACACTCTCCCCAAGCCAGGCACTCAGGCCAGCTGGTCCTCCCCTCCCCAGGAGAGCATGGTGGCCGGCCAGTGGAGGGATATGACGGACTACATGCTCCAGGGGGTAGGGAGGCAAAGAGTAGAAGAGGGCCCGGGACAGCTCCTGGAAGGACACGTGCACATGTCTGTGGTGGACCTTTTCATCGGGGGCACTGAAACCACGGCGAGCACCCTCTCCTGGGCTGTGGCGTTCCTACTTCACCACCCCGAGGTATGCCCTGGAGGAGGCAAAGGGATCCTTCCTGGCAGCCTGGCCAGGGTGGCGGGAACCTAGCTCACTGGTGGCGATGCAGGCTGTGTTGTGGGGTGTAGGACTGGGTGGGTCAGTGGGGTTTGCCTGGGTTCTTCTACTCGGCACATAGTTTCATGTGAGTTCCTCCAGGGAATGGTGGAAGTTTGGGCTTCCCTAGTGGCTCAGATGGTAAAGCATCTGCCTGTAATGCAGGAGACCTAGGTTGGACCCCTGGCTGGGAAAGATGCCCTGAAGAAGAGAATGGCAACCCATTCTAGTACTCTTGCCTGGAGAATTCCATGGACAGAGGAGTCTGGAGGGTTACAGTCCATGAGTTTGCAAAGAGTGGGACATGACTGAGTGACTGACTCACACACACACACACACACACACACACACACACACATACACATAGAGACACACATGGTGGAGGTTGGCAGCTGGGGGCTGGCCAGTGACACGATTGGGGCTCCATTTCCCAGATTCAGCGCCGCCTTCAGGAGGAGTTGGATCGCGAGCTGGGCCCCGGAGCCTCATGCTCCCGAGTCACTTACAAGGACCGCGCTCGGCTGCCTCTGCTCAACGCCACCATCGCGGAGGTGCTGCGCCTGCGGCCGGTCGTGCCCCTGGCCTTGCCTCACCGCACCACGCGGCCTAGCAGGTGACTTCGGAGGCCTAGGGATGAACGGCCAAGGCCCCAGCGGGGCCTCGGCGGGCCTCTAACTTAACCCTAACCCTCAGCATCTTCGGCTACGACATCCCTGAGGGCATGGTCGTTATCCCCAACCTCCAAGGTGCCCACCTGGACGAGACCGTCTGGGAGCAGCCGCACGAGTTCCGGCCGGGTGTGTGGCGGGGCGGGTGCCCGCGATCGGAGCGGGGGTCGGGGGGCGGGGGGCGGGTGGCGGGCGTGGGGGGGCGGGGGCGGGGGCGTGGCGGCGCAGCGGGGGCCGGAGGCCGGCAGCCCCTGAGACCCGGATCGGTCCTTCCGCCCGCCCGCAGACCGCTTCCTGGAGCCGGGCGCGAACCCCAGCGCGCTGGCATTTGGCTGCGGGGCGCGCGTATGCCTGGGCGAGTCGCTGGCGCGCCTGGAGCTCTTCGTGGTGCTCCTGCGACTGCTGCAGGCCTTCACGCTGCTGCCGCCGCCCGTGGGCGCCCTGCCGTCGCTGCAGCCGGATCCCTACTGCGGTGTCAACCTCAAGGTCCAGCCTTTCCAGGTGCGGCTGCAGCCCCGGGGGGTGGAGGCCGGGGCCTGGGAGAGCGCCAGTGCCCAGTGATGGGGGAGGAGTGGGTGGGAGGACTCGGCCAGTCACGTGCCTCGGTGTCTCCTTTTATTGCTCCCGTACAAACCGCTGCCCTCCCCCCTGTAAACATGGTGCTGTGAGATCGCGGGTGGAGAAGGCTTCCGCTGGTGGCTTGATGGTCAAGGTGGCCCCTGGCTCTTCTCTCGGCGCAACCCCTCAGTGCTCGGCAGTCATGGTGGGGCGCTGGAGGGGTGAGCGGCGGCTCAGCCTCCCCTGCCCAGGGGCCGGTAGCTTCTTGGTCTCAGCTTCATTTCCGTGAAGGGCACTGAGAAATCGAAGCCCTTCCAGTAGTACCAGCTCACTCCCTGGGAAGGGGGTTGTTGGGAGAGAGTATTAGACGTTCAGCTCCCACCTGCCCTCCCCTCTGGGGAGATGGTTCCAGAAATCAACCAGCCATTCTCCCTGACTCCCCTTTTCCTTTTAAACCCTCAACTGCAAAGGACTGAAGCAGAATCCTGAGCCGTCCCTTTACATCCAATAAATCATCTCCTCCTCAAGATAACTTGGTGAGATTGACATTGTTCCATTTCACAGGCGAGAGCCCTGAAGCGCTGAGCCATTCAGTAACTTATCACACTGTGTATCACAGACACCCAGGCAGGTGGAGCCCCAAGCACCCCCAGCTTGGTGTGGCCCCCCAGACCTCTCACCTGGTGGTCCACTGTGCTCCCATAAAGCCCGTTGAGGTTGGCATAGTGGCAGTTCCTGTACCACCAGGCCCCTCGGTAAGAGACGGCACAAGAGATGAGCAAGTTGTTGGGGTCTCGGTCCCGGGCAGAGAAGACACTGCCACTGTGGTAGCTCATGGAATCCCCTGGTAGGGCGTGGAAGGAGCAGTGAGGTCCTTTCCTCTCCTCTCCTGGCTCTCCCTGCCCGCTCCCCAGACTGAGCCCTCACCTGCGGTGCCATGGTAGCCTTCCAGGTGGAGGCGGTAGTACTCATCGGCGGAGTCCACTTGGAAGGAGTCGTACTGGGCAAACACAGCCTCGTCCCCAGCCCGCAGGTCCACGCGCAAGGAGTAGTCGCCGGCTTTGGTCAGGCTGTGCAGGGCCTCATTGCCTGTGGGTGCGGAGTTTGTGCTCGTGGGGCAGTGTGAGTCCACAGGGCCCCAATCCCTTCCCTGGTCCCCCAATTCCTGTGAGACACTCACCCAGCCAGAACTCCCCAGAGATATTCCCAAAACCATGGGCGTAGTCCTCCCAGTCCCTCCAGAAGTCCGTTTTTCCATCCATGCGGCGCTGGAATACCTGGAAAGTAGGTGGAGGTATTGTTAGCCTGTGGCTCCCGGCCTGGCAACCCCTCCTGGTACAGACCCCATGGGCTTCTGACTGCCACGCACCAGCCAGCCACCCCCATCGGTCTCCATGTCACAAAACACGTTCAGGGGTCGCTCGCGGTTGCCATTGAGGAAGATGGTGGTGGTCCTTGATGTGCTGACCCCGTTCTGCATCTCCTCCCCACAGTCCCGGGGGAAGGGGATCCGCAGCCCACCTGGGGAGAGGAGTGAGGGGCCAGTCCTTTATCCAGATCCTAGACCGATCCTAGACCCCCGCTACCCAATCATCCCCCAGACTCAGGTCCCAGGGCCCGAGTACCAGTGGTGAAGGAAGTGGACACGGGGGGAGTGAAGCTGTCGCCCCACATGGCCCGGAGCCATGTGCTGTAGGGGGTGGAAGGAAAGAGGCCGCGGAGCTGGTGAGAGGTGACCCCTCCTGGGAGCAGGATCTCCTACGGAACAGACAAGGGGCGGTCAAAGGAGAGGGAGGTGGCGCCCACCCCCAGAAGCAGAGGCAGCTTCTCTGGACCAGAACCCAGGGAGGGAGCTGGCCTGAGGAGCAGGGCTTGGGGCACCTGGGTCTGTCCCCCTGGGGTGTTGAAGCTGAGCAGGTAACCAGTTGGGGAGACTTCAGGTGCCGTCCAAGTGAGCAGGGCTGTGCGGGGGGTCACTTCCTTGGCTTCCAAGTCCTGGGGTGCCTCCAACCCTGAGAGCGGGAGGAAGAGAAGATGGAGATGAGGCTCTTCCTGGCTCTCTTGCTCCCCCACCGCCACCCCGTCCCATGCACCTCAAGGACCACACCTGTGGTGAAGGTGATGCTGGCTGGGGAGGTGAAGTTGGGGCCCCGAAGGCCACGCAAGGTTGCCGTGTAGTTGGTGTGGGTCACCAGGCCCTGCAGGGGGTAGTCCACGGCGCTGCCAGGGGCTGAAGCCTGGAGGGAAGGGGCTGGGAGGGGGCGGGTATCAGCGCTGCCCTGCAGGAGCCCAGCCTGCCCTCTGCTCCCCATCACTGAGCGAGTACCCCTCTAGAGGCCTCATCCAGCCTCACTCACCCCCTGGGGCTGTGACCTTGACATCATAGGTATCCACCGGGGTCTGGGGGGGCTTCCAGTGCAGCAGGGCGGATTCATCAGTCAGGTTCAGTGCCCGCAGATGGGTGGGGCCATCAGGAACTGGGAGAAGGGTGGCGGGAGGGCGGCGCTCAGAGCTGGTCCTGGCTGCTCTCCCCACCTGTCACCTTCCCAAACTCCGCTGCACCTCTCGTCTGCCATTGGAGCCTCCAACACCCCCGTTCCCCTCCCCTTCCCCATTCACTCTCAACTCCCACCAGTGCCCTCATGTTCTCCCCCTACTTCCTGTCCAGGGTCTCAGTCCCGCTCACCTGTGGTCAGGAAGCCTGTGAGAGGCTCACTCTCCTCAAAGCCACGGACGGAGACCACAGTCACCTCGTATTGAGCTCCTGGGATCAGCCCCTCGAGTTTCTGGGTCCGGCCATCCACCTGCACACTCTGTGGCTCCCCTGGAAACACACAGTGGGCTGGGAGGTGGGGGCGGCCAGAGAGGCAAGGAGGAACGACGGGATGGGCAGGGTGCAGGGGGAACGAGCAAGGACACAGGCCGAACGGTATTACCTCCATCTGCCAGTTGGTAGGAGACTTTGAAGCCATCCACCCTGGATGTCGGGGGTGTCCAGCTGACCCTGGCTGAGGTCTCCCTGATTTCGCTGAATTGGAGGTCACGGGGGCTCTCTAGAACTGACGGGAAGGATGTGCGTAGGAATGATGACGAGGGCACGGGGTGGGGAGGCTCCTTCTCCCAGGGACCCACAGCCTCCAGACATGCTCACCACCATCCACCTTTCCTCTGGACTTAGTAATGGAAGCTGCTGTGCAGATTCCAAGCTCTCCACCACTCACCAACTCCCCCACTCTGGCTGTGGCACTAGGTCCCACCCTACAAAGTACAAGACCCCCACTTTGGGGCAGGGTGCCTATGTGCCCAGGATGGAACCTCACCTGGGCTGAGGGTCCGGGCTGTGCCCTGGATGCTGTCGGCCTTGTGGGGCCCACGCAGCCCATACAATGTAAGGGTGTATAGGGTCCCTGGATGCAAGTCCCGCAGCACGGCCGAGCGCCGTGTCCCTGGCACCGTCAGCTCCCGCTGCAGCAGGGGACGTAGCTGTGGCTCCAGGGTGCTTGGAGATGGGACTCCGAAGCGGAGCAGGAAGGAGTCAAAGGCCTCGGGTGGGGCCTCCCAGTTGAGCCTCAGTGAACTCGTGGTCACATCAGTCACCGACAGGTGAGACAGCCTGGGCCCTGGCTCTCCGGGCGTCTGACCCGCAGGAACTGGCCCTGCAGAGTGGGTGGGAGAGAAGGGTTTGGAGACAGAAGCACACCAGCTAGGTGCCCTGCGGCAGGTCCCTTCCTGGCCCTCATTTCCTTTCTGTAAAATGGGGCTAATGAGGGGCTGCCACCCATGATGACAGGTCAGACCCATAATGACAACACGTGTGTAGGGCCAAGGCCTGCCAGAGCGCCCCTTCCTCCCTCCATGGCGCCCTCATGTTCTTTCCCCGTGGGCACCACTTCTGGGCATCCCCTTTCGCCTTCCCAGTCCCAGACTAGAGGCAGCCAAGGCCAGGACACCAGTCCCTCTCTGGGTGGTACCTGTGGTGCCCTCAGCTGAGACGGGCCCCAGGCGCTTCCCTTCGTGGAGGCCGTAGAGGAAGAACTCGTAGGAGGTGCTGGGCTCCAGGCCTGACACGAGGACCTTGTTCTGGTCGCCCCCCACGAGCAAGGCCTGGGGCTGCCCATCTGTGTCCTGATACTGGACCACGAAGGAGTCAAAGGGGCCCTGGACCACGCTCCAGGAGAGGCGCAGGGAGTCCGGGGACACATCCCTCACTGCCAGCACCCCTAGGCGGGGCCCTTCAGGGGGCTTGGGGGCTTCCGTGGCTGCGTGCCAGGGCGCTGGTGTGTCCTCTTCTGGGGCTGTGTGGGAGAAGCCCAGGGAGAAGCTGAGTGCAGGGTAGGGGGTGCAGAGGGGCCCTCCCATTCCATCTCACCTTCCAGAGATGGAGGGGGTCAGGGCTGAGGCTGAGGGGGGCACTTTTCCATCTTGGCCACAGCAGCCAAGTGGAGAGAAGACAGGGACTCAGACTCTCCTAGCATCTTCCTTCTCTTGAATCTGCTGCATCCCTGCTGAGACCCTGACTCCCCCACCCCCCACCCAGACCTCTCTGAGCGCCAGCCCAGTTGCCCCGTGGCCTCTCTGTGGGGCTCCTATGCTGCCTGAATCCTTCACTTGTTTTCTCCTTCTCTGCCCCGAAGTCTCAGCATGCCCCGCTCTAGATGTCTGCACAGCCCTGCTCCCTCCCCAACCCCCAGGGCGGCCTGAGCCATGGCCTGAGGCAGGACTCACTCAGTCCCTCCCTGAGCTCAGGGCACATGGGTCTCCCTGCTGAGAAGGCCTGAGGATGGAACTGGCAGGAGAGCTTGAAGAGCGACTCCCACCTGCCAGGCTGATGCAGGGCTGGAGGGGAGGGTGCGATATTAGGAAGTCTGGAAGGGGAACTCCATCAGTGCAGTCACTCCTGTTGCTCTCTATGCTCCTTGCCTGCCTTGTTTTCCAGTAATTTTCCATTTGAGAAAATGCTCCTGACTCATCCACGGGAGGGGGTTTGCCTTATCCGGGCAAGGCCGCTGCCGGGAGGTAAGAGATGATCCAGTAGGGTGATAGGGAGCAGCTGGCAGCTGTGGGGCTGGGGCTGGGGGGTGGGGAGGGGAGGCGGGAGGTTAGGGACCCTTGCCAGGGCTTTGTCTTTCTGCTTGTCTTGGCTCTGCTTTTGACGGATCCCTCGAACACTGTTCCAAGACTCTTCCTCCTGAGCCCTGGGCAGGGCCCCCTTGCGCCTCCACCTTGACCACTCCTGCCTGACCTGCAGCACAGAGGCCTGGGGACACACACTCAGGCCGGTTTGCAGGGACCAAGCAGCACGGCCTCCTGCTCACCTGTCATTCCCAGGACAGAGGCAGGGCCCAGGCGCTGTCCTCCGAGGAGCCCGTAGAGCAGAAACTTGTATTTCCTGCCAGGCTCCAGGCCCTCTACAGTGAACTCCCTCTGGTCTGCAGCCACAGGCACCATCCGGGGCTGCCCGTCTGTGCCCCTGTACTGGACCACGAAGGAGTCAAAGCGGCCCTGGGCCACCGTCCATGAGAGGCGCAGGGAGTTTGGGGTCTCATCTGTCACTGTCAGCTCCCCCAGGCGGGGTGGGGGCTGTCGTTCCTTCTTCAGGGGGGCTGTGGGGAGAGTGGGGGCGGGGGAGAAAGCCTTAATTAAGAGCTGCCTTTATCTCAGCCCTGGCAACTTCTGGGAGGAGGGAGGGTCCCCCCGCAACCTGGGGAGACAGGCTGTCCCAGCCCTGTCCTTCCAAAGGAGCCCAGTTTCCTCCTCTGGGGGCTACTGCCCAAACTTCTAGTCCCCACTGCCTCCCCTCTGTGATGAGGGCGCAGTAAATGCAGAAAAGATCACCTCAAGAGAGAGGGCAGGCTGGGGTTGCAGGAAGAGCCTCAGTTTCCCCTGACTCCTGGCCCCCAGAGCTGGGAATGTGGCCAGAGCTGAGAAAGGCGCCCAGAGGATGTCTAGGTTGTCAGGGAGACGCTCCCAAACAGTCAGAGCTGGCCCGGGCAGCCAGCCAAGCTCCTGGGCTCCCATCGCTGGCCATGACCTCCCCCTGCCTTGCCATCAGCCTGGGCTCTCCTTGCCACCTGCTTCCAGTCGGCACTAACTCCACTAGAGCAGGGTGGCTGGGTGGGGCAGGGGGAGAAGCCAGGGGCAGAGCTGAGAGGACAAAGGACAGAGCGGAACACAAAGGGGACTTGTCTAGGTGGGTGTGGGTGCTGACTGATGAGGGTTGGAGAAGCCTGTATCCAGTCTCCACAGTGAGAGTTTGGGGAAGATAATTATGGAGTCTGAGACCCCCAGGCTCCAACTGGCCATGTGCCCCATCCTTGTCTGGCCAGGGTGACTCATGGTCCTAGAGGTGGGGTAAGGGTCAGTGACCCACCTCCACCCGTTCCTCAAGAGGCTGAGTCATGGTCACAAGACACTAGATTTTTCCATGGTCTTTCTGCAGCCAAACCCTCCCATATTTTCCATCTCTTGCCATAGAACTGGAATGGAGGGAAGAGGATGTGAACATTTATTGAGCCCCATTAGATATTATTCATAACCATTATGCATGTCTGGAAACTGAGGCACAAGGAAAAGAAGTGGCCTGTCCAAGCCCACATAGCTGGCAATCAGAAATTGAACACAGGTCTGCTTGGCTCCAAAGTCTGAGTTCTTTTTATTATATTGCCAATAAGAGACTGAAGGAAATAAATGCTTAGAACAGTGCCTGGCATTCAGTAGGGACTCAATAAATATTTGCTTTTGGCGTTATGATTGCCATGTCGAAATCCCCGGGGCCAGCTCTGGGGGCTCAGATGAAAGACAACTCTGGAAAAGGCCGCGGGTGGGGGGACCCAGGGCTCACCTGTGCTGCCTTCAGCGGAAATGGGGCCCAGTCGTTTCCTGCCTACCAGCCCATAGAGCAGGAACTTGTATTTCCTATTGGGCTCCAGGCCGGGGACGGTGACCTCGCGCTGGTCGGCAGCCACAGGCACCACGCGGGGCTGCCCGTCCCTGTCCTTGTACTGGACCACGAAGGAGTCGAATTCACCCTCGGGGACTGTCCAGGAGAGGCCCACGGAGTCCGGGGTCACATCTGTCACCGTCAGCTCCCCCAGGCGGGGAGCAGGTTTTGTGTCTGGGACTGGACAAGAGAGAAGTGCATGGAATGTGACAGAAATGAAGCAGGCAGCCTCCTCAGGGTGCTAGGGTCTAGGTGCTGGCTCTGGGTGCTGGGAGGGGGTGACAAAGTCATAGGTCAGGAAGAGGGGAGGCAGAGGAGTAGGGATTAAAGAGGGGCCAGGGAAGAAAACAAGTGTCCCTGGGGATATAGGAGTAGGATGGGAACGAGAGGGTAACTGGGTACTCGGGACTTGGATTTCACTGAACCCGGTAAATAAACGGGTCTGGGGTGTGGAGCATGGAAACGCGAAATTCCACAAGGGAGTGGAGGATGGTCAGTTTAGGATGGTCAGATGGCAAAGGTGGCCTCCAGCCCTCACTCACGAGTCTTTGCATCTGCAGAAACTGGGCCGTGTCGTTTCTCATCCTGGAGTCCGAACAGGAGGAACTTGTACTTGCGGCCGGGGGCCAGACTCGAAACTGTGACCTCTCGGAGGTCTCCAGCCACGGGCACTGCCTGGGGCTGCCCCTGTACATCCTTGTACTGGACCAGGAAGGAGTCAAAGGGCCCCTGCTCCACCGTCCACGAGAGACGCGCTGTGTCCGAGGTCACGACTGCCACCGCCAGCTCCCCTAGGCGGGGTGCCAGGGGGCGCTCCGTAGTCAGGGAGGCTGGAACAGAGCAGAGGAGGCTGTGGTCAAGGACAGGACCCTGGGCCAGAAGGGGGCGCTGTTCCCTGGCTGTGAAATGACCATTTGCAGCAAACTCTTCTTAAAACTGCTTCATGTGTCCCAGGCACTGCTGTAGGCAGTTTGCAAATAGTGCATTTAATCCTCACACAGCTGCTGAAGTAGGTGCTTTTATCCTTAGCACCCTTGTTGTGTGGGCATCCGTGGTGCAGAGAGGTTAAGAAACATTTGCAAAATGAGTACCTTCAGAGCAGGATTCAACCTAGGGAACCTGGTTCTCCATCTGTGCGCCAAGCTGCTAAAATGCTTGGTGGCTGAGGAAGCCATACATGAACACCTGAGCAGGTCTGAGGGTCCAGATCATGAAGGAAGGAAGAAAGCGGAAACGTGTGGGGCAGAGGCTACCTGCCGAGCTGACCCCGAGCACACCGTCCATCAATCCTCACGCAATTCGAGCATGGGGTGGGATCCCCAGCACCACGTGAGGAAAGGGAACAGGCCCCATTTGTGAGAAGTGCAGGTGTCCCAAAGAGGGAAACACAAGGGCAACAGAGGGAAACCTAGGGTTTGGGGCTTGCTCTCCTACTCACCGGTCACGCCCACGGTGGACACGGGGCCCATGCGCCGCCCCCCGTGCAGGCCGTACAGGTGCATCTTGTACTTGTGTCCAGGCTCCAGGCCCCCAACGGTCACCTCAGTCTCCTCGCCCCCAACACGCACCACCTGGGGCCCGTCCCTGCCCTTGTACTGGACGGTGAAGGAGTCAAAGTGGCCCTGGGGGACAGTCCAGGAGAGGCTCAGCGAGTCCGGGGAGGATCCTGTCACCATCAGCTTCCCAAGGAGGGGCTCCTCGGGGGGCTCCGGGGCCTCTGTGCTGGGTTCTGTGGGGCTGGGGGTCTCCTCCATCTCTGTGGGACTGGGGGTCTCCTCCATCTTTGTGGGGCTGGGCGTCTCTTCCTCTGCAGCTGAGAAGGAGGGATACACAGAGGGTGAGGCAGGGTCCCCGGGAGATGTCCTTGGGTCTCCTCCCGAGCCATGGTCCCCAGCTGGGGACTCTGAGGTCAGTTCAGAGGAGCCTAAGGAGGCTGGTGGTCCTGCTCGGTTCACACCTCACAGACATGCCTGGAGTCTCTGGGGTCAGCTGTAGGGGCCAGGACCACCACCAGCATGGCTCACAGAGGCCCTTCTCTGCCCAGGAGGATGCACTAGTCCTCAGGGAGCCCAGGGGAGGCACAAAGAGCACCATAGCTCAGCCTCGAGGAAGGGGGCCTCCCACACCCCACTCCCCCATCACCTGAGGGGGTGGTCTCCCCACTAGGTCCCATCCTGGGGCTTCCACTGTGCACTCACTGGTCACCCCGATGACAGAGACGGGGCCCACGCGCTGGCGGTCGTGGAAGCCGTACAGGTTCATCTTGTACTTGTGGTCTGGCTCCAGGCCCGAGATGGTGACCCCGTCCTCGTCCCCGGGCACCCTCACCGCCTTGGGCTGCCCGTCCCCATTCTTATACTGGACCAGGAAGTGGTCGAATTGGCCCTCGGGGATGGTCCAGGAGAGGCTCAGAGAGTCGGGGGTGGCATCTGTCACGGTCACCTCCCCCAGGCGGGGCTTGGTGGGAGGCTCGGGGACCGCGGTGGACGGGGTTTGGGTGGTCATGGCATCATAGTCTGGAGTTGCACAGAGACATTCAGGACAGGTGAGGTCTCCTCAGTCCTCAGTTCAGCATATAAAGGGGTGTATTACAAAAATAAAATAATAAGGTACAGGACATGTCTGTCCACAGGAGTTCTAACTCCTCTTTCTCTTAACTCTTTCTTTCTGGTCCCTTTAATGTCGGCCTTCCTGGCACCTTAGCCTCATCCACCCCGCTCTCACCCCTACCTACCAGCTCCCTTCCTCACACGCAGGCCCACATGGCCGCTGTGCTCTGGGCCTCCCTCCACTGTGGTCTCACGGCATCTTAACTCCTTTTGGCTCATGTCTTGGCCCCCAAGCAGCTCAGAAGCCCCATCCCCCTTCTCTAATCAGAAACCTGGAGTCTTCTTGGATCCGTTCCTGTTGCCATCTGCTGTCTTCCCAGGTGGTGCTAGTGGTAAAGAACCCGCCTGCCAATGCAGGAGACTAAGAGATGTGGGTTCAACCCCTGGGTCAGGAAGATCCCCTGGAGGAGGCATGGCAACCCACTTCAGTATTCCTGCCTGGAAAGTCCCAGGGACAGAGGAGCCTGGCTGGCTCAGACACGACTGAAGCGACTTAGCACACACGCACCAGTTTCTCTCTCTGGCATCCCTCTTGCATCTTCTTACTCCCCACACCTGTCTGGGACGCCCTTACCTGTCACCTGGGTTACCACCTCCCTATGCCTCTCTGCCCCCCGCCTCCACCTGTTCTTCACAGGGAGCCAGAATGAGTCTTTAAAAGTACATCTGAGGGTCTCAGTCTTGGCATAAAACTGTGCAGCAGTCCTCTCTATTCTGGGAGAGAAATTCCTGGCTTCCTGAGCAGTCCCAACCTCTCTACCCCATCTCAAGACTCTCTCTCCCACTCCAAGAGTTTCGTATAAAATCCTCTCTTGTGCCATGATGTTCCTAGTACTGACTGAGACCCTTCATCCTGTCTGTAAGTGTCACCAAGATAACGCCTGCCGGTCGTCAAGTCTCAGCTGTCCCGTGGGAACCTGTGGACACCCGTGGGCAGGCAGGCTGGTGTTGGCCTCACTGCCCAGTTTTGGCCCGGCTAGGGCTTCCCATCACCTACACATCCCCCTTTTCTGGTCCACAGCCTGTCTGTGAGCCCCGTAGGATAAGAACTGGTTTCTCTGCCACGTTCAAGGTTTATCTCAGTGAACTTCCTCAGTACTTGGCTCAGGCCACCCACATCTTTCTTGAACCACTGGTGTCACAAGTCTGTTAACACCCAAACTGTGCGGCTAGGGGGCGTTTCAGTCAAGACACTAAATTGTGAGCACGCTCCTGCCTTCCTCCACAGCCTCCAGTCAACTACATAGAGGCCGAGCTTGCCTGAGCTCCTGTGAGGACTCAGGCATGCAAGCACAATTCTGTCTGATAGAATCTAAGGAAGCATCCAATTGCTTTGTGAGGAGCTTTAGCAGAGTGTGGTCCCTGGACCAGCAGCATCAGCATCAGGAAGGACTTTAGAAATCCAGTATGTCCAGCCCCAGCCCAAACCTGCCAAATCTGAATCTGCCTTTTAACAAGAAGCCTTGACCATCTGATGTTCTGGAAAAGACATGCTGCTGAGAGTATTTATGTTTTCATTAAGATGGGAATAAAGGGAAATTTAAGATGGGAATAAAGGGAAACTCTTCCAGGACCTGTCCTTCCCATCCTGCACCCCACCCTCCCCACCTCACTCATCACTCACGCCCTACCCTCACTCACCGGTCACGCCCACGGTGGACACGGGGCCCACGCGCTGCCCCCCGTGCAGGCCGTACAGGTTCATCTTGTACTTGTGTCTGGGCTCCAGGCCCCCAATGGTCACCTCAGTCTCCTCGCCCCCAACACGCACCACCTGGGGCCCGTCCCTGCCCTTGTACTGGATGGTGAAGGAGTCGAAGTGGCCCTGGGGGACGGTCCAGGAGAGGCTCAGCGAATCCGGGGAGGATCCCGTCACTGTCAGGTCCCCCAGGAGGGGCTCCTCGGGGGGCTCTGGGGCCTCTGTGCTGGGCTCCGTGGGGCTGGGGGTCTCTTCCACAACCTCCTGAGGGTCTGAGAAAAGAGATTGGGGGCAGAGGCTTAGATGGCAACTTGCTTTGATGTCTGCTGATATCAACAGAGACAACCAGCGAAAGATCCAGCAAAACACTCCTCAAGCTGCAGGCCTGGAGGCTCACGCAGCCTCTGGGTGCAGCATTCGGTGACTCCACGCAGGGGAGACCGAGACATGCCCGACCCCCCTGACATACTGGCTGGCAGGCACCGTGAACCTTCAGAAGGCAATTCGGACATGCATGTCGGGAGCCAAAGTACTGCTCATTTCCTTTGAACCAATAATCTCATTTCTGGGCAGCTATCCTAAGAAAATTATTAAAAAGCAGGAAAAGTTGTATCACGGGAGTTCATTTTGGGATTATTCATGACAGCAAGATGTGTCAGGACTCCAAAGGAACCACAGAAGAAGATTAATTTTGTTATGGCACTTTCACCATGAAGCATCAAATGGCCATTAAAATGATGATTAATGACGGTTATGTAGCCACAGGATAAAAGCTCTCAGTGTAACTTAGGTACAAAAAAAGTTAAGAGCCAAGAATTACATGAACACTCTGCAACCTGAAAACATGCAGGCATGGAAAACACAGAAAGAGCGGGTGTTACACACATTGTTATGAACGGCGGTTCTTGGGTCAGAAAGTGGTCCGATGAGAGATTTGTTTCCCCTACTTTCCAAACTTTCCATCATGTTGCTATATGCTTTTCCGAGAAAAATACGGACTTAAAAAGAAACTGGATTATTAAAATTAGTAGTCCGGTGGTGGATGTGGAGTAGGGACATGGGTCCCTCTGTGCTTTTTGCATATGCTTGTGATTTGCATGATAGGGGGCCCTCTGTCCGAAGTGTCTTCGGAGGGAAGAGTGAACCTCACAGAGACAGCTGACTCACCCCACAAAAGATTGACTCTCAGGAGCTGGGTTCTCCCATGTGCAGAGGAACCCTGGTGACATATTGTCACTGGGCATAAGATTCCAGCTGACAGTGACTTAGAAAAGCCACCCTGACTACAAGTGGGGAATTTAATTCCCCTTGGGGATTTTTTTTCTTCATTTCTTAGAGACCAGAAATTGTAACTTTTTCATAATCATCAATGAAATAAATTGCAAGAATGATGAGCAGAAAAGATGGAAGGAATACAAAAGAGGAGACGATGTACTGAAAATTTCCTGATTATAAAAGAAAAAATGCTTGTCACTTAAGAAAATGTAAATGACACAGAACAGAACAAAATGGGAAAAAAAGCACAATGGGAAAAATAAAAGCAAAATGGGAAAAATATTGTATTGTGTCCCACAAGTCATGCATCCCATGGGATGTTTCCTTCCAGTTGTCTTACTATGCAAGTTATTTTCAAGTGGTTTTGATTAGCCTCCTTACAAACATTGTAAACTCTTATTTCATTGTAAAGTATAAAGTAATTGTCTTATGTTTAAGCATTTCAATGATGCCGTAATAGGTCATTTTACAGATTGTTGTCTAATTACTTAATCATCTCAGTGTGGTTGGATGTTGGGTTGTTTCTTTCATTCTTTTTTTTTTTTTTTCTTGTTGTAACAAAGAATGCTGTGATTTGTGATTAAGATGGAAAGAAAAGAAAATTCTAGTCAAGTCAAGCTTGGTCTGAGCCTGACACATTTCACCCTTCGAGGCAGCCAGTGACTGACCATCAGAGGAGGTCATGCTACTGTGGACAATGAGGCTGTGGATTGACAAAGGGCAGACCACTACACATGGGTCATGGCCCAGGGCCATGGAGGAAGGGCATAAGAGGGGTTCAAGGTCTGGTGAAATAACAGAACAGTCAAACAGGTCACCCATGAGGAAAAGCTATTTCCACCCCGAAGACCCCTGAGCCCTGCCGTCACTCACCGGTCACGCCCACAGCGGACACGGGGCCCACGCGCTGCCCGCTGTGCAGGCCGTACAGGTTCATCTTGTACTTGCGTCCAGGCTCCAGGCCCCCAATGGTCACTTCAGTCTCCTCACCCCCGACACGCACCACCTGGGGCCCATCCCTGCCCTTGTGCTGGATAGTAAAGGAATCGAAGTGGCCCTGGGGGACAGTCCAGGAGAGGCTCAGCGAGTCTGGGGAGGATCCTGTCACCGTCAGCTCCCCAAGGAGGGGCTCCTCGGGGGGCTCCGGGGCCTCTGTGCTGGGTTCTGTGGGGCTGGGGGTCTCCTCCATCTCTGTGGGGCCGGGAGTCTCCTCCACCTCTGTGGGGCTGGGGGTCTGCTCCATCTCTGTGGGGCCAGGGGTCTCTTCTTCTGCAGCTGAGAAGAAGGGACACACAGAGGGTGAGGCAGGGTCCCCAGGAGACGTTCCTGGGTCTCCTCCCAAGCCTTGGCTTCAACTCCAGGCCCTGAAGTCAGTTCAGAGAAGCCCATCTTTGGGGCTGGGTGGTCCTGCTTGGTCCACACCTCACAGACATGCCTGGAGTCTCTGGGGTCAGCTGTGGGGACCAGGACCACCACCAGCATGGCTCACAGAGGCCCTTCTCTGCCCAGGAGGACACACAAAGGTCACCATGGCTCAGCCTCGAGGAGAGGGGCCTCCCACACTCCACTCCCCCTTCCCCTAGTGGGTGATCTCCCCACTAGGTCCCACCCTGAGGCTTCCACTGTGCACTCACTGGTCACCCCGATGACAGAGATGGGGCCCACACGCTGCCGGTCGTGGAAGCCATACAGGTTCATCTTGTACTTGTGGTCTGGCTCCAGGCCTGAGATGGTGACCTCGTCCTCGTCCCCAGGGACCCTCACCGCCTTGGGTTGCCCGTCCCCGTTCTTATACTGGATCAGGAAGTGGTCGAACTGGCCTTCAGGGACGGTCCAGGAGAGGCTCAGGGAGTCGGGGGTGGCGTCTGTCACCGCCAGCTCCCCCAGGCGGGGCTTGATGGGAGGCTCAGGAGCTGCAGTGGGCAGGTCTGTTGGGGCTGGAGTCATTTCTTGGTCTTTTTCTGAGACTGGATCAGGAGACAAAGAGAATGGTGACATGCTTCCTGAGCTCCCTCCTAACAGGATGGATTCTGGGATTTCTCCAAGACACACCAGGGTCCTGAAGCTGGGACTCCAGTGCCCCAGGGTTAAGACTTCATTTCCCTAGTTTAAATGTTCAGCTTCCAGGGGCAGGGCACACACTGTGGAGATGTCAAGATGGTAGGGTGGGACGCCACTGACCTCAGCATGTGCAGCATGGAAGCTGCAGGAGCTGCTGAGCGAATTCACTTAGTGGGTCAGGACTCATGCTTTGTAACAGCACCACGTCTAACAGACACGTCGCGTCAGGAGGTGCCTGTGCTCAGGTTCTTAAGTATTTTCCTTTAATATCTCCTCTGGTTTAGAAGGCTTTTCTGAGCATTTGAGAATCTAATTTAGATTCCACAGTGGACAGCAGAGATGAGACCACAGGAAATCAGATCATCTTTGCAGTTGGGTTGCTTGGGGACCTCGTATTAATTCTCTTGCCAGTTTATGGCAGGGACGACACATCACACCCACAGATTTCTTTTGTCTTTCCTGTTCTGCATAGAGTTTTATTCCGGCTTAATAGCTGAATTATAAAATCATCGTGTTTCAGATCTCCATTGTGTTTGGGAACCAAGTTTTAAGCATGTCGCAGGTAATAGCTATAAAGGAACTTAACACAAGCAACCAACAGACAAGATAAGGAGTAATTAATGAAGAGAAAATATCTTGTTTAGCTGCACATATGACTAATATTAGGGCTTCCCTCATAGTTCAGTCAGTAAAGAATCTGCCTGCAATGCAGGAGAACTGGGTTCGATTCCTAGATCAGGAATCTTCCTCTGGAGAAGGAAATGGCAACCCACTCCAGTATTCTCACCTGGAGAATCCCACGGACAGAGGAGCCTGATGGGCTCCAGTCCATGGGATCGAAAGAGTTGGACACAACTTATCGACTAAGCCACCATGACTAATGTTAACTACTGAAGTAACAGTATCCATGATAGCAGGGTTCCGTGTTGACATACAGTCCATGGGTATTGGTATCAAATACAATTTTACCCAGTGAAATCAATAATAATTATGAGAATTCACCCAAGGGTTTTTAGTAACTAATTTTCTTCTTCTAAAGGAGGAGCCGTAGTTACCAAACACTGTGGGTGAGGCAAGCCATACCCATCCTGCCAGACAGGTAGGGTATTCTTTCTGCAAGGATGCCGAAAGGGAAGCACAGAGGCTGAGTGACTCTCTCGAGGTCACACAGCTCTAAGGGGCTGAGAACAGGGCCAGCCCCAGGTCTGCCTGAGTTACTATTTCCTTGGCATCTTCCCTCTTCAAGGACTCAAAAAGTGTAAAGGGTGAGACAGCTAAAGTGACAGTAAGGCTTGGAGTGAAGACAGGCACAGAACCACTCCCAGGCGCTTGGGAGGCTCAGGCTCAAGAACAGTGGGAGAAAAACACGAGTACTGGCAATTAAAGGGGAACTGAGCCCAGCTCGGGGCCAGTGTCCTACTGCACACTCACCAGTTAAACCGACAGTGGAGACGGGGCCCACGCGCTGGCGGTCGTGGAAGCCGTACAGGTTCATCTTGTACTTGTGGTCTGGCTCCAGGCCCGAGATAGTGACCCCGTCCTCGTCCCCGGGCACCCTTACCACCTTGGGCTGCCCGTCCCCATTCTTGTATTGGACTAGGAAGTGGTCGAACTGGCCCTCGGGGACGGTCCAGGAGAGGCTCAGGGAGTCGGGGGTGGCGTCTGTCACAGTCAGCTCCCCCAGATGTGGCTTCAAAGGAGGGCTAGCAGGGGGCTCCTCTTCCCGGGCTGGGGAGAGAGGCAAACAGAACCGTTCCTGCTGCTGGAAGGAACTGCTGAGGCCCTGCTCTCCTGGGTTCAGGCCAGAAGGTGGGCCAGCTCTGTGGGCCTCCCTTCAGATCCAGCTGTACCTGTGGCCCTCACAATCTCTTTGTGGCCTCCTTATGGTCCATCCAGTGTGCCAAATGGCCTCTTGCCTCGATGCCTGAATGTTCTTTCCCCAGATGTCTGCATGGCTCATGTTCACACCTCCTTTAAGTCTTCATTCAAATGTCAACTTCTCTCTAGGGCCTTTCCTGCCCACCCTATTTAAAATCCCAGTTCTCCCAATTGCAGCCTATCTTTCTTAATTGGATCTGATTCCAGCAAAAAATTGCAAAAGAACAATTAGGACACCATCAGGAAGGTGAGTGCTTAGTCGCTTAGTCATGTTCAACTCTTCGTGACCCCATGGACTGTAATGTAGCCTGCCGGGCTCCTCTGTCCATGTGGATTCTCCAGGCAACAATACTGGAGTAGGTTGCCATGCCCTCCTCCAGGGGATCTTCCTAACCCAGGGATCGAACCTAGATCTTCGGCATTGCAGGTGGATTCTTTACCGTCTGAGCCACCAGGGAATCAGGAAACTAGTAATACCTGAATATCTAGTTTTTAAAGGCACAATCACTGTGTCATGGTTACTTTTAAGTGGTCTTTTTGAAAAGAGCAGTACACTTAAATATGTAATGATGAAGTAAAGAGAGTATAGAATATGTTTTAAAATATTACAGCAGTGTATCCATACAATGGAATATTATTTGACTATAAAGGAATGAAGTACTGCTACATGCTACAACACAGATCAACCACAAAAATGTGCTAAAATGTGGTAAAAGTCAGACATGAAAGAGCAGGTATTGTATGATTCCAGTTATATGATGTGTCCAGAAAAGGCAAATCTACAGAGACAGTAGATTTGTGGGGATCGGAAATGGGCCCTGACAAAATGGGTCTGGACACCAGATTTCATCTCAATGTGCTGGAAAAGTTCTAAAATTATTAATAGATAGTGATGATGGTTGTACAACTCTGTAAATACACTAAAATTGATAAGCTGTATGCTTAAAACAGGTGAATTCTATGGTATGTAAAGTATACCTCAATAAAGCTGTTAATAAAGAAAACATTCTAGGACTTCCTAGTGGTTAAGAATTTGCCTGCCACATTGAAACAGGTATAATATCATATATGAAACGAATTGCCAGTCCAGGTTCGACGCATGATACAGGATGCTCAAGGCTGGTGCACTGGGATGACCCAGAGGGATGTTATGGGGAGGGAGGTGGGAGGGGGGTTCAGGATGGGGAACACATATACACCTGTGGCGGATTCATGTTGATGTATGGCAAAACCAATACAATATTGTAAAGTAATTAGCCTCCCATTAAAATAAATAAATTTATATTAAAAAAAAAAAAGAATCTGCCTGCCAACAGAGGGGACATGAGTTCAATCCCTGCACTGGGAAGATCCCACATGCCGCAGAGCAACTATCTTCTTGAGCCACAATTATTGCGCCTGCGCTCTAGAGCCCTCCAGTCGTAACTACTGAACCCCACAGTACCTAGAGCCTGAGCTCTGCAACAAGAGAAGCCACTGCAACGAGAAGCCCCTGTATTGCAACAAAGAGTAGCTCCTGCTCGCCACAACTAGACAAAACCTGTGTGTAGCAATGAAGACCCACCACTGCCAAAAATAAAATACATTCAAAAAAAAATAAGAAAGATGATTTTCTAGTTGAGGAGGGTGGGAAGTGATGGGGTCTGGATGAGCTAGACTGCTCAAGAGGTGCTTTTTGGTTGAAGTAGGGTGATTGACACATAGGAATTCATTATGCTATTCTTTCCTTTTGGGTATGTCTGAAATTTTATATAATAAATACTTGTTGAGATTTACTATTTCATGGCATTTGTCCCAACACCCCAAAAGAGTTCTTTTCAGAGTTTCCATGCAAAGCAGAGAGCCACAGACAGGTCATGTGTGACTGGCTTGGAGGCCTCAGTCCCCAACAGCCTCTCAAGGGCGAGCACTTCCCTGGGACTCCCTCTTCCTGCTCCTAGATCACTCCTGAAGTGCTGAATGGATAATGAATGAACTAGAGATTTGGGGGTTTTAGGGTCTTCAGTGGAAGACACTAGAGAGGCTCTACTATGAGACCTTTCCTGAGACCTCATCCTAAGCCCCGCCCTCACTCACCGGTCATGGCTACAGTGGACACAGGGCCCACGCGCCGCCCCCCGTGCAGGCCGTACAGGTTCATCTTGTACTTGTGTCCAGGCTCCAGGCCCTCAACGGTCACCTCGGTCTCCTCACCCCCGACACGCACCACCTGAGGCCCGTCCCTGCCCTTGTACTGGACAGTGAAGGAGTCGAAGTGGCCCTGGGGGACGGTCCAGGAGAGGCTCAGCGAGTCTGGGGAGGATCCTGTCACCATCAGCTCCCCCAGGACGGGCTCCTCAGGGGGCTCCGGGGCCTCTGTGCTGGGTTCTGTGGGGCTGGGGGTCTCCTCCACCTCTGTGGGGCTGGGGGTCTCTTCTTCTGCAGCTGAGAAGGAGGGATACACAGAGGGTGAGGCAGGGTCCCCTGGAGATGTCCTTGGGTCTCCTCCCGAGCCATGGTCCCCAACTGGGGACCCTGAGGTCAGTTCAGAGGAGCCTAAGGAGGCTGGTGGTCCTGCTCCGTCCACACCTCACAGACATGCCTGGAGTCTCTGGGGTCAGCTGTAGGGGCCAGGACTGCCACCAGCATGGCTCACAGAGGCCCTTCTCTGCCCAGGAGGATGCACTAGTCCTCAGGGAGCCCAGGAGAGGCACAAAGAGCACCATGGCTCAGCCTCGAGGAGAGGGGCCTCCCACACCCCACTCGCCCATCACCTGAGAAGGTGATCCTCCCACTGGGTCCCACCCTGAGGCTTCCACTGTGCACTCACTGGTCACCCCGATGACAGAGACGGGGCCCACGCGCTGGCGGTCGTGGAAGCCGTACAGGTTCATCTTGTACTTGTGGTCTGGCTCCAGGCCTGAGATGGTGACCCCTTTGTCATGCCCCGGCACCCTCACCACCTTAGGCTGCCCGTCCCCGTTCTTGTACTGGACAGTGAAGGAGTCAAAGTGGCCCTGGGGGACGGTCCAGGAGAGGCTCAGCGAGTCTGGGGAGGATCCCGTCACTGTCAGCTCCTCCAGGAAGGGCTCCTCAGGGGGCTCCGGGACCTCTGTGTTGGGTTCTGTGGGGCTGGGGGTCTCCTCCATCTCTGTGGGGCTGGGGGTCTCTTCCTCTGCAGCTGAGAAGGGACACACAGAGGGTGAGGCAGGGTCCCCAAGAGACGTCCTTGGGTCTCCTCCCAAGCCTTGGCTTCAACTCCAGGCCCTGAAGTCAGTTCAGAGAAGCCCATCTTTGGGGCTGGGTGGTCCTGCTTGGTCCACACCTCACAGACATGCCTGGAGTTTCTGGAGTCAGCTGTGGGGACCAGGACCGCCACCAGCATGGCTCACAGAGGCCCTTCTCAGCCCAGGAGGACACACAAAGGTCACCATGGCTCAGCCTCGAGGAGGGGGGCCTCCCACACTCCACTCCCCCTTCCCCTAGGGGGTGATCTCCCCACTAGGTCCCATCCTGGGGCTTCCACCGTCCACTCACTGGTCACCCCGATGACAGAGACGGGGCCCATGCGCTGGCGGTCGTGGAAGCCATACAGGTTCATCTTGTACTTGTGGTCTGGCTCCAGGCCTGAGATGGTGACCTCGTCCTCATCCCCAGGGACCCTCACCACCTTGGGTTGCCCGTCCCCATTCTTGTACTGGATCAGGAAGTGGTCGAACTGGCCCTCGGGGACGGTCCAGGAGAGGCTCAGGGAGTTGGGGGTGGTGTCTGTCACCGCCAGCTCCCCCAGGCGTGGCTTGATGTGAGGCTCAGGGACCTCGGTGGATGGGGTTTGGGTGGTAGAGGGAGATTCTGAAGGTTCATCATCCTCCTCTCTTGGGGCTGAACACAGACACGGAGAGAACAGAGCCTGAGAGAAGGGCACAGAGGCCATGGGGCCTCGGCCTCCTCTGGGCCCTCACGGCCCCCTTGGAAGGAAGCTGAGTGGGCAGAGCTCTTTTGCTCACCTGTCATGGCCTCGATGTGGGCAGGACCAACACGTTGCCCGTCGTGGAAACCGTACAGGCTCACCAGGTATCTGTGGTCAGATTCCAGGTCAGAGATGGTGATGTCATGCTGGTCGCCCCCTACATTAACTTCTTGGAGTTGCCCATTCTCGTCTGTGTATTGGACCTCGAAGGAGTCAAATTCTCCCTCAGTTGCCGTCCAGGAGAGACGCAGGCTGTGTGGGGCGGCCTCCTCCAGAATCACCTCCCCCAGAAGGGGCTCAGATGCTGGAGGACTAAAGGTTGCGGGCTCTGCTTTGATTTCTTCCCTGGGGGCTGGTTCTGAGAGACAGGTAGAGAGGGGTGAGTGGTCTGTCGCTGCACCAAGACTCCAAGAGGATGGATGGAGGGAAGGAGGTAAGGACAAGAGATCAGTAATAAAAAGGACCAACTACTGATACCCAGGGATGAACTTCAAAAGCATCATGCTAAGTGCAGGAAAAACACACAAAAAACTATGTACTGTATGAGTCTGTTAAACAAAACACTTAAAAAGGCAAAACTATAATGATAGAAAGCAATTAGGGGTTGCCAGAAGCTGGGATCAGGGAAACTGACAGCCAAGGAGCATGGGGAAACCTCTAGAGTCAATGTTTTCTATCTTTGTTGTGGTAATGGTCATGACATAGACCAATGGTCATGACCATTCACCCAAACTCACTCAATTATGCTCTTAAAATGGGTGAATTTTATCGTACGTAAATTATGCTTCTATGAAGCTGACCTCTTCCCCCAAAAGAAGGGGTACAGGAAGCTCAGAAATCCTGACTCCATCAGACCAGGAGAGCCAGGTGGGAAGGAGGGACAGCGAATTCCCCCGGCTGCACTCACCGGTCACGGCGATGGCAGAGATGGGACCCACTCGCTTGTCCCTGGACAGCCCGTAGAGCAGCAGCTTGTACCTGCGGGCAGGGTCCAGGCCCGAGACACTGACCTCCCTGCGGCTGCCCTCCACGGGCACCACCTGTGGTTGCCCGTCTCTGTCCCTGTACTGGATCACAAAGGAGTCAAAGTGGCCCTCAGGGACCGTCCACGAGAGGCCCACGGAGTCTGATGTCACACCGGTCACCTGCAGCTCCTCCCCCAGACGTGGTTTTGAGGGACGCTTTGTTCCAGCCTCATCCACAGCTCTGCGGGTCTCTGAGATGGAAACACAGAGAGTAAATGGTTGTTTCTGGAAGGCTGGGTGACACTGAAAGGAAGGACTGAGAGGTCTAAAGACGGGACTGAGCTGTGGCTGCGTCCTGCAGGGCTGGGTCTTCGGGCTTGTGCAAGGAGATGGGTCGGATTCCAGCCAGACAACCAGAGCCAAACAGCAACCATGTTGACAGCCACCACAAGTGACCACAGTGACTCTCCCCAGGGGGCCCTCCAGATCAGACGCCCCCCGCAGGGGCTGCCCTCACCTGTGGTGCCCTCGGTGGTGAGGGGGCCATGGCGCCTCTTGCCCAGGAGGCCGTAGACTAGGAATCTGTACTTGCGGCCGGAGTCCAGAGGGCTAATGGTGACCGAGCGCTCATGGCCCTCCACGGACACCACGCGGGGCCCATCCCTGTCCTTGAACTGGACCACAAAGGAGTCGAAGTGGCCTTCAGGGACCGTCCAGGAGAGGCGCAGTGAGTCTGGGGTGGGGTCTGTCACCCACAGCTCCCCAAGGCGGGGTGGGGCTCCTGGGCTGGCGTCACCTCGGCCAACTGACAGAAAGGAAAGTTTCTTGTGTTTATTTTTTTTTCCAAAATGACTCCTTGACTGCCTCCCTCTGGAGCTGGAAAAATCTAGAACTGCCCAAATCATCAGTGCTTCCCCCAGATATTTCCATCACCATCACATGCCCGCCAGCATCCTCATCAGGCCATGCCTCTGTCCATTAACCAGCGCAGGGAGCAGCCTTCCGTCCTGGGAGAGGTGATCCCCTGGTTTCCTATTTATCTTATTCCACTTGTTATCCAGACTCTAGCCACCGGATAGAGACCATTTCCTTGGCAGGGTGCAGCTTATCACAGGCTTCATCTGCTTATTTCCTTTGACCAAGGAATCCACTGTTTGTGATTTGACTGTTCTTTGGGAAAATCCAAGGGTCCTGGGGACATCAGAGGGGGTACAGGTCCCTGGGGGCAGACAGCTGGTGGGGAGGTAGGATATTATGATGATGGTGACCCTCCTAGGACCTGGTGGAGGAGTGGGGACTGCTTTTGTGTGAGGAGGGGTACAAGGAGAAGAAGGATGCTCAGACAGGAGAAGGATCCGGTGTCTGCCCAAGAAGCCATCCCGGGGCCTGAGAAGGAGCTGGCCTTCTGCCTTCCTGGACAGCGAGGACGCTGACGGCATTGTTATTGTGAGAGTTCTCTGGCAACTGGGAACCCCCAGGGGCAGGGGAGGGCCTGGATCAAAATCCAGGAAAGGGGCATAGCTGGGCTGGGCCCGACTGGGCTGGACTGGGCAGCCAGTCTTGGGCTCTTCTGGTGTTTCTGAGCTCCAGGAAGAGGGCAGGGGAGGAAAGCGGTTCCTCTGGAGAGGCAGATAAGGGACCCAGAGTGCCTGGGCCAGTAGGGCGGGAAACCAGGGTGAGGGTCAGTGGAAAGCTCTCTCTCGGGAGGTGATGGCTACACAAGGCTGAGACTTGGATGTGGAACAGCTCTGGCCTCCCGCCCTTGCTTCCCAGTCCTGCTGTGTCTCGCACTTCCACCTTCCAGGAAGGGTCCTGGAGGAGCCTTCCCCATTGAACAGAAGTAGGAATTACGAGAAGAGGTGAAAGTCAGCAGGGGGAACTGATCCAAGAACCCACTCCATATTCTTGGTTCCCATCTGACTGGGAAGGGAAAAGGCAGCAGGGCTTTTCAAATAAAAAGGAAGAGGTGAATGAAAGGGAGACAGGTGGAAAGGAGAGGTGTTCAGGCAGCGGGAAGAAGGACGGTGGGGCTGGGACCTCAGCTTCGTGGGGGTCCCGCTCACCTGTCTTTGCCTCCACAGAGACTGTGCTGCGGCGTTTCCCATCTTGGATCCCAAAGAGCAGGAACTTGTATTTCCTACTGGGCTCCAGGCCGGGTATGGTGACCTCGCGCTGGTCAGTGGCCACAGGCACCACCTGGGGCTGCCCGTCCCTGTCCTTGTACTGGACCAAGAAGGAGTCAAATTCGCCCTCGGGGACGGTCCAGGAGAGGCCCACGGAGTCCGGGGTCACATCCGTCACCGTCAGCTCCCCCAGGCGTGGCTCCACGGGGGGCTCTGTGACTGGGTCTGGGGGGACGGGAGCTAGGATCCAGGGAGACAGAGAACATGGCTGAGAACTCCGGCGTCAGAACTCCCCCTTCTCAGGGCTCCTGGGCTCCGAGGGCCTCCAGGGGGTGTTGAACTGAGACAGGGAGCAGTTACATCTCTATTTTCACTGGCCTCTAGCATTTGCTTCAGTGATGCATATAGGAAACCAACACGGTGGTACCAGCAGTGCTCGTAACTGTCACCAACAGGAATCACGGATGCTGTCACATCAGCTTAGAATTACTGCAGAAACTTCAAAACACTCTTTACACTCATCACTGCTTCTAAATAGGTTATTAAACAGGCCACAAGTTTCTTGCTATTTAATGAACTAATAGTGAAGTTCCTATATTACTAAATCATAAATTCAAATTTTAAAATACCTTTGATATTTGGATATCAATAGAATAGGTATGGTATGGTAAAATCCTATGCATTTTACTTTATAGATTTTAAGACATTGCTCTGAAAGGGGTTCACTGGTTTCATAGACACCACAGCACAGAAATGGTGGTGGCCTGTCCCCAGAAGGCATGAGGAGAGGGACACGCCAGGAACGGGAGACGCCGGGAGCGGAGAGCAAGGGCCATCTCCCTGAGGAAGGAAGACTCTGGGTTGGCCAGAAGGGAACACAGCTCAGGCCAGGGGGGCCGAGGGCCTCTGAGAAAAGATTCGAGGGATGTGTGTTGTTTAACCCCAGTGAAAAAGGGCAGCAGGGGGAGGTGGTAGCCAGTCCAAGTCACAGCGGGGCTGTGAAGAGAGAGGAGGAAACAGCTGTGGATGATCAGAGAGATAGTATCTGGCTGGACCTGGTTGGAGGGGAGGAAGACAACCCTGCCTGGGGGAGGAGGCGGAGCAGAGATAGAGACTGGAAGACAGGGAAGGTTCCAGCTTACAAGAGGATCCCTGGGGTCAGGGAACAGAACACATGCCTGTGACTGGGGAGGATCTGAGTGAGAGGCTGGGGAGGTGGGGTGGCCCCGGGTGACCAGGGATGGGGACTGCCTTGACCCGCCCTCACTCACCGGTCAGGGCCACCACGGAGAGGGGGCCCACGCGCTGCCCACCATGTAGCCCGTACACGTTCATCCTGTATTTGCGCTCAGGCTCCAGCCCGGAGACAGTGGCCTCTCGCTGGTCTGCGGCCACAGGGACCACGTGGGGCTGCCCGTCCCTGTCCTTGTACTGGACCATGAAAGAGTCAAACTGGCCCTCAGAGACTGTCCACGCAAGGCCCACGGAGTTGGGGGTCACATCTGTTACTGTCAGTTCCCCGAGGCGTGGTTCCTTGGGGGGCTCGGTGGCTGGAGGAGTCTCTTCTGCTTGTGGAGCTGAGACAGAAATGGGGGAGGCTGTCAGGAAAAGCTCTTCTTCTCCTTGGTAGTAATTATCTGCGTTGTTGTGGTGGTGCCCATGGGGTGGTTCTGATGTAAGACTACACTGATTGGCAACATCTGTCTGGCCGACAAGCCTTCAGTAAGTGCCTGCCAGAATCTGGGGCTGTGCTTGGTGGGGAGGGGTGTCAGTCACCACCGAGACCCTGGGAAAGTGGCTGAAGGTCCATCTGCCCATCTCTGGCTCCAAGTCCTCCAGCCAGACCTCCCAGCTGAACCCCAGACTTGGGTGTGCTCAGCATCTTCCTTGGGTGCCTAACTGATCCCAAATTCCAGTCCAAAGCTGAATTCAGGGGCTTTGCCCCACAACTCCTGTTCCTTCCACAGCCTTCCCACCTCATCAAAACCACCGCTTCACTGTCAGAGTCATCCCCGAGTCCTCTCCCCCACCCCACGGCTGGCCTTCGAGTAAGTCCTGTCGGCACCACCTTCAGAAGCTGACTCCCCTAACTCCTAAAGTCCACCACCACCCCCTCTAAGTTGGAAAAGGAAATGGCAACCTCCTCCAGTATTCTTGCCTGGAGAATTTCATGGACAGAGGAACCTGGCAGGATACAGTCCATGGAGTTGCAGAGTCGGACAGAACTGAGCGACTACCACTCACCTCCTCTAAGCACACGGCTCTTACTGGATTGTAGCACAGTCTCCTAAATCCCCCCTCCCCCTCTCCTCTTCACTGTGTTCCCCACTGTTAGCACATTAGTCAGAGCCTGTTCCCGCCATGGCTTCCATCTCACTCAGAGCAAAAAGCCAAGTCCTTACAATGACCTCCCTCCGAGGCCCCACATGTCTACCTCTCACACCACCCTCCTCATTCCAAAACAGTCTTCACTGGTCCTCAGACATTCCATCTGCCCGGAAGCTCTTCCCCAGAGGCCTACGTGGCTTGTCCTCTCCTTCTGGCAGGTCCTTCGTCAGCGAGTCCCTTTCCAGCCCGCTTCCCACCCACTCACCATCTCGCCTACTGGGCTTTGCTTTTCTCCCCAGCTCTTGTCACTGTCTCACACACAGTCCTACAGACATCCTCTGATAGAATGTGAGCTCCTGGGAGGAGCCTTGCCTTGTTCACTATTGTGTCCCCAGCACCAGCACCCAGTGGGTGCTCCACAAATGTCTGTTAAATTAATGAGTGGTATGCACATCTGGGAGAGGCTGAGCTCAGGACCTGCTGGTCCCCATTGCCCAAGAGTGAGCTGAGTCTGGGAGGCACTGCTTATTAGGACCAGCCTGGAAAGTGGTCCCAAGAGGCAAGTAGCAGAGGGGTGGCTAGGTGGGTGGGTTCCCAAGATCCTGTTTCTCAGGTTCCTGTCAGAGGATAAGATTAGGCTGTGTATCATAAAACCTGCTTTCAAAATGGGCTGGTGGGCTTCCCTGGTGTCTCAGTGGTAAAGAATCCACTTGCCAGTGCTGGAGACTCAGGTCCAACCCCTGATCCAGGAGGATCCTGCATGCCACAGAGCAACTAGGCCTATGCACCACAAGTATGGAGGCTGTGTCTAGAGCCCGGGAGACACAACCACTGAGCCCTCGAGCCACAGCTCCTGAAGCCGGCATGCCTAGAGCCTATGCTCCTCAACAAGAGAAGCCACTGCAATAGGCAGCCCGCGCACAGCAACTAGAGAGCAGCCCTCACTCACCACAACCATAGAAAAGCCTGTGAAGCAGTGAAGACCCAGAACAGTTAAAAATAAGTGAAAGTGAAGTCGCTCAGTCGTGTCCGACTCGTTGCGAACCCCTTGGACTGCAGCCCACCAGGCTCCTCCGTCCATGGGATTCTCCAGGCAAGAATACTGGAGTGGGTTGCCATTTCCTTCTCCAGGGGATCTTCCCGCCCCAGGGATAGAACCCAGGTCTCCCACATTGCAGGCAGATGCTTTAACCTCTGAGACACTGACTTAAAAGGGGGAGGTGGGGCTGGCATGGGAATCCCCTGGTGGTTCTTGGTTAGGGCTTGATGCTTCCACTGTAGGGGGCATGGGTTCAATCCCTGGTCCTAAAATCCTACAAGCCATGCAGCTTGACCAAAAAAAAATTTTTTTTTAATTAAAGTAAAAAGTAAAAATGGGCTCGTGATGAGGTCTCAGGAGGACAGAAGTAAGTCTAAGTGGGAAGGGCAAGGATGGAGGCAGCTGAAGGCGGGAGGGAGTAACCACCATGTACTGAGCTTCTTCCAGGTCCAGGAGCCAGGCCAGGCGTTGTGTGTGTTCCATTTAATTTGCCTTTCAACCCTGTTGTTCCTGTAGCTTCCATTTCCTGCTTGCTTTCCACGAGAGAGAAACTGTCCTCACCATCAAGCCTTATCGTTGGTGCTTTGGCTCAGCTGGGGAAGGTGGAATGATAACTACCCATGAGTACTGCAGTCCTCATGCTGCATTTGGTAAAATCCTTTCCCAATTTAGCAATGTTTCTAAAGCTGCATGTTAATTCTTCTCCTAGCAACGGCTCAGCACGTGCTGTGTGCCAGGCATAGTCCCTCGGTCAGCTCAGCGGGCTCCAGCTGCCCATCGCCTTCCTGCTTGGATAATGAGCTCCATCGCACAGCTTAGAATTGAGAAGCCAAGAATGGAATGCAGTTTCTTCAATTCCAAGACTCAATTGTCCTCTACTGCCTCAGTCAGCGCCTGACATAGTCCATCCTTACCTGGGAACCGGGCTTCCCAAGTGGAGCTAGTGGTAAAGAACCCGCCTGCCAATGCAGGTGACATAAGAGACCCAGGTTTGATCCCTGGGTGTAGAAGATCCCCTGGAGGAGAGCATGGCAACCCACTCTAATATTCTTGTCTGGAGAATCCCATGGACAGAGGAGCCTGGTGGGCTATAGTCCATAGGGTTGCAAAGAGTCAGACACAACTGAAGCAACTTAGCATGCACGCATGTGCCCAGGGACCAGAGTCGCTGCCCCAGACAGACAAATGGACCTAGGGTGACCCCAGGAGAAACCTCGGCCACATGTGCTAGGCCTGACACAAGCCTCCACCTTTCTACTTCAGGCCCGCAGGACAGTAAACCACTGAGGCTTTCCCCTCTCCCTACTCTCTGTGCTGACTGAGGAAAGAAAAGAAATCAGGGGTGGAAGACTCTGGACTCTAAGCCAACCAAGTCCCTTTGAGAAATACAGAAACCACGTTCCGGAAACATGTTTCTCCGCTTTTAAAAATCTTTCCCTTTAGAATAAAAGTTGCTTTTGAAAAATCTTTGTCTTTGTTTCAGTGAACAAAGGAGAAAAGAGACGCCCTGTCCCTGGGGCCAAGTTGGGCAGACCAGAAGGAGGGTCACAGAGGCCTGTCTGGGGCCTGGGCCTGGCCCTGGGGCTCTGCAGAGTGGGTGCCCAGGCGGGTCCTCTGTGGTGGCTGAGGGGCCCTGTACCTGGGTGGAGGGACAGTCTTCCTTGCTGTCATCACTCACCGGATGAGTCATAAAGGAAGTTTCCAGCTGCCCTGGTGAAGAGGCCAATATCTCATGTACATTCTAAGAAGCCGAACCAGCCAAAGGGGACAGAGCAGACCCCAGGGTAAGGCCAGACATAATCATCGTAGTGGCCAACACTGCAGCATGTTTACTCTGAGCCAGGCCTGCGCTAATGCACTTAACCTCACAACTGTTCTGTGAAGTGGGCATTATTATCCCCATTTTATGGCTGAGGAAACAAACACAGTAAGCTGAAAACTCGCTCAAGGTGGTGAAGCTGGTTGTTGCCCAGTCCCCAATGAACTGTTCTTTCTAGGTCGTCCCCAAGCAGGGGGTTCTATCGCAGCAAGGGAGGGTGATCTCACAGGGAGGCTGGGGGTCCCTGAGGTGAGGAAAACAGACAAGGGCCCCGCCCTCACTCACCGGTCATGCCTACGGTGGACACGGGGCCCGAGCGCTGCCCCCCGTGCAGGCCGTACAGGTTCATCTTGTACTTGCGTCCGGGTTCCAGGCCCCCAATGGTCACCTCAGTCTCCTCGCCCCTGACACGCACCACCTGGGGCCCGTCCCTGCCCTTGTACTGGACGGTGAAGGAGTCGAAGTGGCCCTGGGGAACGGTCCAGGAGAGGCTCAGCGAGTCTGGGGAGGATCCTGTCACCGTCAGCTCCCCCAGGAGGGGCTCCTCGGCGGGCTCTGGGGCCTCTGTGCTGGGTTCCATGGGGCTGGGGGTCTCCTCCATCTCTGTGGGGCTGGGGGTCTCCTCCTCTGCAGCTGAGAAGGAGGAACACACAAAGTGAGTGAGGCAGGGTCCCCGGGAGATGTCCTTGGGTCTCCTCCCAAGCCATGGTCCCCATTGGGTGCCCTGAGGTCAGTTCAGAGAAGCCTAAGGAGGCTGGTGGTCCTGCTCGGTCCACACCTCACAGACACACCTGGAGCCCCCAGTGTCAGCTGTGGGGACTGGGGCTGCCACCAGCACAGCTCATGGAAGCCCTTCTCTGCCTAGGAAGCCCCACAGAGGTCACCATGGCTCAGCCTCGAGGAGGGGGGCCTCCCACACTCCACTCCCTCATCACCTGAGGGGGTGATCTCCCCACTAGGTCCCATCCTGGGGCTTCCACCATCAACTTACTGGTCACCCCAATGACAGACATGGGGCCCACGCGCTGGCGGTCGTGGAAGCCGTACAGGTTCATCTTGTACTTGTGGTCTGGCTCCAGGCCCGAGATGGTGACCCCATCCTCGTCCCCTGGCACCCTCATCACCCTGGGTTGCCCATCCCCGTCTCTGTACTGGACAGTGAAGGAGTCAAAGTGGCCCTGGGGGATGGTCCAGGAGAGGCTCAGCGAGTCCGGGGAGGATCCTGTCACCATCAGCTCCCCCAGGAGGGGCTTCTCGGGGGACTCTGGGGCCTTTGTGCTGGGTTCTGTGGGGCTGGGGGTCTCCTCCATCTCTGTGGCACTGGGGGTCTCATCCAGGACTTCCTGGGGGGCTGAGAGAAGAGATTAGGCTCTCAGTTGACATGCTTTGCTGGTGACATTAATCATGACATAAAGTACATTTGGCAAGTATACTCTTCAAGCTGTTGGCTTAAGGGTTCCTGTAGCCTTTGTATTAGCCGTTCAGTGACTCATTGAAGGAGACAGCGCTGAGACAGGCCCCTAAACTCCATCGTGTACTGCTGGCCAATTGCACTGGCTGTGCTCTCGTGTCTGAGAAAGGAGGTGAGGCAGGGTGAGAGGAAACTGAGCAATTTTTCCTGGACTGTGCTGACCACAGGAAAGCGGGGGGGCAGCAGGGACTTGTCCCACTTGCATTTCTCCCTGTCAGTTCCTGCCCCTCCCCAGGGTTGCCCAGCTCCCCCCACCCCACTGACCAGGACAGAAAATGGGATGTGCTCTGGCTAAGACCTCCCCAGGCAGCCCTGTCTCTTCCTCCACTTTAGACAAGAGTAGGAGAAAAGGTACGGGAATGGGGCTGGGGGCTGGGGAGAGCCGTGCTCTTCCCTGGCTGGGCTAGAATCACAGCCACGAGGGCATCCACCCACCGTCTGCAGTAGCCAGGTCTCTGCTGAGGCTCCATGAGCTGGGGAAACTGGCACAAGGGAAGCCAGCCCTTCTGTGACCCACTCCCCGGCCCACGGGGGACCACTTTGGGCACAGAAGAGCGAGGAAGCAGCAAGCAAGAATGATAACCCAGACAGGGAAGGGGAAGACGGAAAGGCGGAGAGAAGAGGATACTGGGAAGGGAGAGAGTCGGGGAGAAATGATGGCTTACTCTTCAATAGCAGTTTTGACGTGCTTGGCACTAAGTGCCATGTGTGTACTAACTCATTTAATTCTAATAGCTCTGTGAAGCCGTTACCCTTGTTATTCTCATTTGACAGGTGAGAAAACCGAGGCCCAGAGAGACTCATTAAGTTGCACAAGATCCCAAAGCTAGGATTAACATCCAGGCAGCTGGCCCTAGAGCCCATACTCCCAACCACAATGCTACACAGTCAGGGAAATGTGCTGGACGAGGGGAGGCTGGGCCCTAGGAGGACTGCAGGGCTGGGGGCTGAAAGCGAGCCCTTTGCCCTGCTCCAAGCTGGCTGGGACTCAGCGAGTCAGGGGGGCTGGGGAAATGTGGAGCTCATGGCCCTTGGATTTGCCAGTTCTGAACAAAGCATCGGTGGAGGGAGGGTGTGGGCATCGGGTAACAGAAGCTCAGAAAAGACCACAGCCTCAGCCAGGAGAAGGCGGCCAGCAAAGGCCGCGAGGAAAGAACACAGTGGCTGAGGACACCCAGGGGGAGCACAGCCCAGCAGGAACGGATGATTCTCGGAGCTCAGAATGGCGGAAAAGGGGCCTGTCGTTGGAGGTGGAGAGGCAGGGCCAAGAAAGATGTCAGGGACTGGCAGCTGGATGTGAAATCCTGGGATGTGGGGAAAGAGACGGCGGAGGCTTTGGCAGAATTGGAGCCAAGGAAGAAAAGGTGGAGAGAGGCGCCAAGGGTCTGGGGCCAGGTCCCACTCAGAGGGCTGGGGGTTGGAGGGCAAGGGAGGCCTGACTCACCTGTGGTGGCCACC
Organism: Bos javanicus; assembly: GCF_032452875.1. Lineage (NCBI taxonomy): Eukaryota > Metazoa > Chordata > Mammalia > Artiodactyla > Bovidae > Bos > Bos javanicus. Next base: position 27,237,491 of record NC_083890.1, on the reverse strand, counting down.
ACGGACACGGGCCCCACACGCTGCCTGCCATGAAGCCCGTAGAGGTTCATCTTATACTTCCGGTCGGGCTCCAGGCCGGGGATGGCGACCTCATTCTCATCACCCGTGACGGGCACTGCTTGGGGCCGCCCCTGGGCATCCTTGTACTGGACCACGAAGGAGTCGAAAGAGCCCTGGGCCACCGTCCAGGAGAGGCGCAGAGAGTCTGCAGTGGCGCCAGCCACTGTCAGCTCCCCCAGCAGGGGCCGCTCTGGGGGCTCTGGGTGGCGGGGCTCCTCTTTCTTCTCTGGGGCTGTAAATAAGAAGGCCCAGGCAGGGCTGAACTGGCAGAACTCCAGGATTGGGGCCTGGGGTTTGGAAGGCTTGTCACACCTGTGGGGGTCTCTACTCGATTAGCATGAGCACCGAACTCTGAGAAGCCTGGCACAGCCAGAGTATGACACACCTTCTGGGCCTCGGGGAGCAGCTGAACAGGATGAAAGGGGCCCAGCAGTGCGGGGGAGGCTGGCTGGCCCTGAGCCCAAAAGCGGGGCCAGGATTCCGAGTCAGCCATCTCGCTGGGAGGCCCCAGCCAGCTCCTGGCTGAGGGCAGGCATGTGGAAGGCTGGGAGGGGTCAGCCCCCTGTAAGGCTGGGGGCTTAGGAGGCTGCCACTCACCGGTGGTGCCATCAGCCGTGAGGGGGCCATGCCGCTTCTTGTTGGCAATCCCAAACAGAGTGAATCTGTACTTGTAGTCAGGGTCCAGCGGGGAGATAATGACCGAGCGCTCGGGCCCTTCCACAGGCACCACCTGTGGCCGGCCGGCCCTGTCCCTGTACTGGACCATGAAGGAGTCAAACTGGCCCTCAGGGACAGTCCAGGAGAGGTGCAGTGAGTCTGGGGTGGGATCAGTCACCCACAGCTTCCCCAGGCGGGGTGGAGTCACTGGGCTGGGATCAGTCTGAGACACTAGGAAGAGGAGGTGGGAGAGAAGGGAGGGACACGGGTCAAAAGAGAAGAAGAAATCCGTCTCTCCCCTAGGAATGCTGTGTGAGACTGTGCAGGCTGTTCACTGCACAAAGGTACGTGGTGAAGGCAGCGCGGACAGAGCACTCTGCTTGCCGAGCTGTGCACCCTGGCAAGCGGCTGTGCCCACCTAAAAGGACAGGCAGCTCATTTGACGTGGCATGAAAGCACTGTCTTAACTGCTGTTGTTTAGTTGCTAAGTCGTGTCTGACTCTTTGCCACCCCCTGGACTGTAGCCCGCCAGGCTCCCCTGTCCATGGAATTCTCCAGGCAAGAATACTGGAGTGGGTTGCCATGCCCTCCTCCAGGGGATCTTCCCAACCCAGGAATCGAACCTGAACCTCCTGCATTGGCAGGGAGATTCTTTACCGCTGAGTCACCAGGGAAGCCCGCTGTATGGACTAGTGCGGCCCTCACTTATTGTGCAGACTGGAGAGGGGCTTCAGAGAGAAGGAAGTGCAGTGAGCCCCTTCCACATCTCCACAGCCAGGGAAGTCTTCCAGGACAGCCTCCACTGCTTCCAGACCTAACAACTAGCTGATTTCCTCTCCAAGAGAGGGGTGCTTGGTCCTAGGAGCATTTTCTTGTGGGAGAGCCCCCCACAACTGTGCTCTGGGCCCCACTTTATCCGCTCCCACTCTCACTCCATCAGCTGTGCCCTCAAGATTTACGCAAACTCCTCCACTCAGCTGCATCGCCCTCCAGACTCCACCCTCCCTCTTCGCTCTCCACTCCAGCCCAGATTCCAGAGAGAGATGCTTGTACTCATGTCCTCACCTTCATCGCCCTCCCAACCCAGCCCTGCCCTCCACCAGCAGCTCCCACCAGGGTCAGTGGTGACCTCGCCGTTGCTAAGTCCTGTGGACACTCTGCAGCCCTGAGTCACTCGTACGGAATCTGACATGTCTGACCTCGCCCTTCATTTTGGCATTCCTCTCCCCAGTTCCCCCCTCAGGCTGCCCTGCAGATCCTGATCCTCTGTTCATGCCATGAGTGATGGCCACCTCCAGGTCCCAGGGGCCATGTCTCTCCTCCCTGCCTCCCCACCCTGGCTTCTGCCCACTGGGACATGCTCCATGCTCAGGCCTTTTCTCTGCTCTCCAGTCCCAGGAGGGCAGCGGGAGAGCGCTATGGCGCCTTCACTTTCTGCCCAAGTGGCCTTGCCCCTCTCTATGCCGCCCCTCTCCTCATTTGTGAAATGAGCATGCCTCACAAGGCTGCTTGTGAGGATTAAGTGTGATCATTCTCTTAGAACATCTTGAACACATCTGACACTTAAACGCTCGAAAGATGTCTGACTAAGTGTTGCTGCCCTGTTGCATTGTTCCTCACACCCGCTGTTCCTTGCCTCAGGGAACAGCACTGCCGGATCCAGAAGCGTGGGGTGCCTGGGCCTCCTTGCTCTCCTTCACCCCACCCAATCCCAGCCTCACTGCCACCATCCCTGCCAGGCCAGCATCCTCGTTTGCCGGTTCCTAACTCACTTCTCCAGCTGTCCTCTGAAGCAGCCTCAGAGCTATTTGTAAGATAAATATTGATTCGGGTCATTCTCCCACTTAAAGCACTTCAGAGGCCCCCTAGGGTCCTCAAATGGGGCCTAAGTGACTCAGTCACTGGAGATCAGTGAGACCAGTGTCCTCAGCCCCCAGGTGCCCTACCCTGCTATCCGGAGGAGAGACTTTGATTCCCTTACAGGGCCACTCTCACTCCTGCCTCACTCTCCACAGCTCCCTCTGTTGGCACTGCCCTCCTCAACCTCCCTGCCTGACCCACCACAATTTTCCCTTTAGGATTCAGCTCAGGGACCACCGCCTCCAGGAAGACTTCTGGGAGTTCCCAAAGCACTGGGGAGACCTCCATTAGGACCACGCAGAGGGCAGGGGCAGGGGCCTGGGTGACCCCTGTCACTCACAGATTTTGGCTTCAGCCACCAGGGGGCCGTGCCTCTTCTTGCCCACGAGCCCGTATAGGACAAATTTGTACTTGCGGCCGACGTCCAGGTTGGAGATGAGGGCTGAGCGCTGGGGCCCTTCTACAGGCACCACCTGGGGCCTGTCCCTGTCTTTGTACTGGATCACAAAGGAATCGAACTCGCCCTCAGGGACTGTCCAGTGCAGAAGCAGGGAGTCCGAGGTCACGTCTGTCACTGTCAGCTTGCCCAGGCGAGGTGGGGCCAAGGGTTTCCCAGGTTTCTCCCCATCCTTGTCTGGAGTTGGAGGAAGGGGGGCAAAAACAAAGCACGTGGGCTCAAGCACTGTCTCGTCCCTGCTCTCCGTCCCTCTCCTCTGCCCTCTGGCTCCCTCCATGCTGGACGGCTCCTTCCCTTGATGCCTCCATTCCCCGCCCTCAGTTCTCTGGGACCAGCCTTTCTAAGAAGGGCGGCATTTCTCCCCAACGTCTACTCTTGAGCCAGAGCTTCCGCTCTTCCCTGTGATAACTTCCTCCCCACTCACAAAGGTCCCAGGCCCTCTACACACGAACACTTTGAGGGAGTTTTGGGTCCCCTGAGGTTCTTCCTGAGAGTTTGGAACCATTGCTGCTTCAGAGCAGCCTGGAGATGCCTTAGTCCACCTGAATGTTTCTCTCCCTTGCCACTCTCTTCCTGGTGAGAGATCTGGAGTTGCAGGGAGAGCTGGCTACCCGAGTCCCATAAAGGGGGACCAGGAGAAACTGTGAATGCCAGGAGCCCCAGGCTCCTGCCCGGGTTCCACAAACCTCACCCATCTCCGAAGTCCCGAAGGCCGTGGAGTGCCCTCCCCAGGGAACCTCCACCCCTAGGAGAACTGGCTGATGGGACCATGGGGTGCTGCAGACCAGGCTTGCAGGGTAGGGGGACAACGTGTCCTAGTCTGTCCAGTGAGGGGATGGCAGGGGCTTGAGAGAAGGGAAAGGGAGGGGGCTGAAAGAGGAGGGGGCTGAGGATCAATATCCTCGGAGCCAGAGGCTTTCCCACACCCACCCTGAGAGACGCAGGGGGCGGAGAGGGGCAGAGGAGTGACCAGGAAGTGGGGGCGGGACACTTCTACACAAAGAAAGCTGCAAGTGGAGAGGCAGGGGCCAACAGTCTCTTTCCCTGAATCTTTGTCCCATGCTTTGACTTTTCTCCTCTCATCTATTTATCTGGAAGGACTCCCCTCTCCGATCCACCCTTTCGTTGTACTAAGACTTTCCCCATCCCTCTTGCCTCTGAGCCCTCAACTCCCTTTCTCTCCTTGTTTCTCCTACGTTCTCGACCCAAACACCAGCCCTGCCCTTCGGTCTTCATCCCACCCCTGAAGTCCTAATGGCCCAGCCCCTCCCCCAGCCTCAGGACACTGGACTTGAACAGAGTCCAGGATGTACCCATAATGCCTTGGTAGATGAGAGGGGCAGAGGGCTCGCCACTGGGAGGGATCCCACGAAGTGACAGCTCGTAGGGGGATTCGGGAGGGGGTGAGGGCACCAGAGCCTGACGGACATCCCCTGGCAGTAGCTCCTCATGGGCCCCTGGCCCTTCGGGCACCCGTAGGCGCAGCTGGAAGTGGGTAAAGGTGTCAGGCTGGGCGGTCCAGGCCACTCGGAGGCGCCCTGTCTTGTCTTTGCCCAGCACCCTCAACTCGGCCAGCTCCTGGGGGCGCTGCTGCAGGACAGGGGCCTGAGCCCCTTGAGTCGTTGAAGGGCCTGAGGGAGGAGGCTCATCAGTGGCCCCCAAGAGGCCTGAGAGGGAGGACCCTGGGAAGAGGCAGGGCGAGAAAAACAGGAGAGTCGAGTATGAGAGCCAGAAAGGAGACTGCAGTTCCCAGGTTCTGCTCTCTGGCTTCTAAGAGTCTTCAGACTTTCCCTTTGCCGCTCCTGGATCACCTCATTGTCCCAAACATCCACTATAGCCCTGCACAGACGGGCCTGCAGGTCATAAACAGAAGAACTAAGTCTGCCATCCCTCCTCCCACAAGGCTCCTAGCTCCCTTCCCATGGGAAACCCTCCCCACTGGGTGGAGGTCCTGGCTTCCATTAGTGCTGCAGTGAGAAGCCTGGAAGAAAGAAGACGGTGGTGTTAAGGAAGACTCAAGAGACAGTGGGCAGTCAGAAGAGAGAGAGGAGTGGACATCCAGCTCCGGTGACATCTGGGCCCTAGTGGGGAAGAAGAGGTCCATAACCCCTCCCCCCAACAGCCACAGGGCGCCCCCTCCCTGAGCCAGGATGCCGTTCCTGTGGGAGAGACAAGTGTGAACTGAGCCAGGAGGTCTGGAATGCCAGCCCAAGAAGCAGTGGCTTCACCTCTCACCTACCCATGCTGCCTAACGGTTTCAAGGCCACCCCCAAGCAGTTCCGATGCGTCTCTTTGAGGTTAGGGCCAAAGTGTGGAAAATAGTAACCACTGACCACAGTTGTCAGCTACCCTCACCACAGTGAGTCAGAGTGGGAAACCACTGGTTTCACGCCCTACCCCACCCAAACTGCTCCAGAGAATCTTTGCAGACACTGTCCCTCCCATCAAATGACCCTTCTATTGCCTAGAACAGGATTCCTGGCAGAAGTGTCCTAGGAACCCAAGTGAAAATCAGACAATTCCAAAGACCAGGTCTCAGCCTCCGGTATCCACCAGGACCCTGAGGGTGGAGGGGGTTTCCAGGGACACAGGAAGGTGTGGGGAACCCCCCGGAGCCTGAACCAGGGAGGGCTGGAAGGCAGAAGGGCACAGGTGGGGGAGTGGCAGCCTGAGCAGTGAGGCAGTGGGAGGCACTCATAGACTCCGATGGCAGGTGAGACCGGGCAGGGGGTGGGGGGTCGCGCGGCCCCACCCACGCTACCTGTGGTGGTGATGAAGGCGTAGGACTTGGAGGTCTGCCCTGCCCGCACCCCGTGGACCTCCACGTGGTAGGTGGTGCCGGGCTTGAGATCGGGCAGACTGACGGTGCGCGCGGTGCCCGGCACGGTCAGCTCCCCGGCGGGCCCCTCCGCGGGCGGCTGCGGCCGCCAGCGCAGCACCACGCGCTCGAAGTGGCCGCGGAGCCCGTCGAGCGACACGAGGAGCGCGCCGTCGGCGGAAGTGCCCAGCACCTCGGGCTTGGGGTGGCGGGGCGTCGCCACCCGGTCGACGCCTTCGGGCGAGAGGCCGTAGATGCCCTGGTTGGAGCTCCGCTTCCAGGTGCCCGAGTCGGGGCTGGCGGTGGGGTGGGGGCGACCGGGCGGGGGTGCAGGGGAGCGACGCCGCTGCAAGTATTCGTGGATGTGGTGCGCCACCGACGTGTAGGTCTGGTTGGCTCGCAGTGGGTAGCCGTGAGCCCGCAGGTGACGCTCCAGGTCCTGCACCGTGCCGCGGAAGCGGCCCAGCTCGGCGGTCAGGTTGCCCCACGCCCGCCGAGGGGGCTGGGGCGGGCTCGGCCGCGGCGGAGACTCCGCCTCACCCTGCTCCGCGGGCCGCGAGGGCCGAGGGGGCGGCGCCGGGCGCGCGGGCCGCGGGGGCCGCGGGGCTGGGGCCGGCCGGGGCCGGGGCTTGGGGGGCGGGGCTGGGGGGTGCGCCTCCGGGTAACTGTAGTGGCCTGGTGCTGCCGGGCGGAAAAAGGGGGAGGAGAGAGCCGGTCAGTGGCAGCACCCCCCATCACCAACCCCTGCACTCCCCCCACGGCAGCCCCGCCCGCGTCCCTCCCACCAGAGCCTGAGGCCTCTTTCCTGGGCCCCAGCCCCACCTGCAAAGAGAACCGAGAGAAGTTAGTGCCCCAGGACGCCCTCCCGCTTCGCCCTCCAAGCCCGCCACCGTTGGTGCCCTAGAAAGAAGAAATGAGCGGGTGGGGCACTGCGTCTGAAGGAGAGAAGGGGGCGTGGGAGGAGAGAACGCGAGCGACAGCGAGGTGGGCGTCCCTCTGTCACAGGAAAGGGAAAGAAAGATCCAGGCATCTGTTAAGAGACTTGGAGGGTTAGTGGAAAATTACTGCTGAGACCTAACTCCCCCAAACCCCAGTTCTAAAGTCAGCAGGCGCCTTGATCTCTAATCTCCCCCAGCTCCAGTCCCAGGAGACCTGACCACTGAGATGGAGCACAGGGCAGTCCCTGTGCCCAAGGTCAGATCAGAACCACCCCTATCTGGTTGGGCCGGATAGCATCTTTTATTTACTGCATCTCTCCATGAGGCTGCTCTTCCCAAACTCCAACCCACCGCCTGCCTACAGGACTCCAGGCACCTGAGAACTCCGTCTCCTCAGAGCCCCTGGTACAGAGGAAGGCCCCCAGAAGGTACTTTGGGACTGCCACACACCCTGTGCAGTGCATTCAGAGGAGCCTGTGTGCACTTCCCAAGGAAGTGGCTCCTGGGCTCAGAAACTTCCCCAGCCCTTGGCCAGCCGTACCTGTGTTGGCCCTGATGGAAGCTGGGTAGCTTACTGCCCGGCCCCGCTCGGCAGTGACGGTCACCACGTATTCTACACCTGGCATCAGGCCGGTCAGCAGCGTCCCGTCTGCCTCAGAGGGCACTTCCAGCCGCACCCTCTGGTTGCCAGCACTGACGTAGGACACCACAAACCGGTCCACTTCAGCCTGGGGGCGCAGCCAGTTGAGCTCCAGTGTGGTTGGTGTCACAGCCACCACGCGGAGGTCCTGGGGGCCGTCAATCACTAGCCAGGTCAGAGAGAGGAGGCATCAGGTGGGAGTCTGGTTCTCGGTTACCAGCTGTCCTGCTAAGAGCCTTGCCCCCAGCCAGTCCCTCCCCTCTGCCCTCTTGGAGGGCATATCCCAGCCCCCCCTTTTCAAATCCATTCTGCACCCATGACATCCCACCCTGCAACAGCCCCAGCTCTCACTGGTGGTGATGGTCTTGGAGGCAGGAGGGCCCCAGTTAGTCCCTCGAAGGGCACGGACAGTGACCTGGTACTCCTGACCAGGGGCTAATCCTCTCTGGTCATAGGCTGAGGCAGAGCTGGGCACCCGTGCTGTGAATGGGGGGCTCGCCCCCTCTGTCTGCAAGAGAGAAAATTCTGGGTGGATCAGAGCTGCCACTCACCCCTGCTGCTCAGTGCCCCTGATCCCTTCTTTCCCCAAGGTCTAGGCAGAGTCAGCATGAGATTGTGTAGAACTTGGCCCTTTACAGCTGGGGAGCATGGATGGTATCAGCAAACACATCTAGAACACCTACTCCGTGCCAGCTCCCGTTCAAGGCAATTTACATGTGAACTCACTCAATTCTCTTGAGAATCTAATGAGGTAGGTCAGATTATTCCCATTGGACAGATGAGGAAACTGATGTACAAAAGTATTTAGTGGTTTGCCCAAGGAGGCAGGGATTTAAACCCAGGCAGTGCGACCTCAGAGTCCCCTCTTATGGGGACTACCTTTTTTAAAAAAAATATTTATTTACTTATTTGACTGCTTTGGCTCTTAGTTGTGGAATGAGGACCTGGCCTTGAGGCATGTGGGATCTTAGTTCCCTGACCAGGGATTGAACCCAAGTCCCCTGCATTGGAAAGCAGATTCCTAATCACTGGATGACCAGGGAAGTCCCTGGGCACTGCCTTTTGAGCCTGTTCATCAGCTGTCTGTCAGAATTCTACCTGACACATGCCAGGACTCTCTTTCTGGCTTTCCTCCGGCAATCCTGACCCTCTGGGCATGAGGAGGCTTCTCATAAATCCGTTCCTGTCATAACAGGTGAAGCAGATGAGGGATACCACTTCAAGTCTCACTTCCTCCTTGAGGCAGCTGCCCCAGCCTGAGCCTTCCCCTAGAGACACCTGTTCCTGCCTGTGTAACTTGGGTGTGACCCACATCGTGACATTTCCTTTGAGGTATTTTCCTTGTCTTTTCAGCAGGGTTGTAGGCCCCTCAAAAACAAGGCCCACCTGCTCAGAGTTCCACAAATATGTTTCCTGAATTTGTACCTGGCATCATTCTGGGCCCTCGAGACACAAAAATAAGAGATATGATCCCTGTCTCCTCAGAGAGCTCATGCTCTAGTAGCTAAATGTGTGGCCACGTTTTACATTTTATTAGATCCTTAACCCAAATCTCTGTGTGTAGTCCATGCCTGTGAGAGAACAAACCCCATTTAAGTATACCTGTAAAGTGTTATGATTATTTGCAGGAACCCCACAGAAAATCTGCCAGCCCCTGCTCCAGGCAGGGTCTCCTGGAGTGCCAGCCTCTGGGGAAACAGGAGGAATGGACGTCTGGGAACAGCTCAGCATTTCGCTGGGCCATCTAGCTAGAACAGCTAATAAGGACGCTCTGTTCTGCTTTGCTATGTTGGCTGTGATGGGGACACCTCCATTCAGCCAAGTAGGATTGGAAATTTCAAAAGGTACTCTCCTAAACCAAGAGAACTGCGAGGAAATCAACACAGTAAATACTAAAGTATAAAACCAGATGAAGGGCCACGTAGAGACTTCTGGGTTGAGGATGAAGTGAAGCTTTGTTAGAGTTTTCTTGGCTGAAAAGGTTTTCTGGGCATGCAGGATCTTCATCTCTCTCTTACTCACTGCCCTAGAATATCCCAGCCTGGGAGGCCTTGGATGGGTGTCTACTCAAGGCCTTATGAGGCCTTTATCCTTCCCCAAACCTTCTCTCTCTCTCCCTTTACTCCCCCAACCCACCACCACCAACACACACACCCATACCCCTTGAGTGCTTCCTGATGATGTCCGGTCCTTCCAGGGAGACAAGCCTATCCCTAGGGTACCTTCTCCCTTCAGGTCACCTACATGAACCTTTTAGACACTTTGAGATCCATCTGGGAACAATCCCCTGAGAAGTTATACTGCCAGTCTAACCCACATCTTTCAGCACCACCTGTCTGGTCTGAGGCTGGCTCTCTAACCAGAGGCTGGCAGCTGATTCGGCCCCTTCATGATGGTTTGGCTGTTTCACTGATGTCCTTGGCAAGTTTCTAACTCTATTCTCGATATTAACCTCATGGCCCCACGTGGAGGGCTCCACCTTGGCTGGCCCCTGGAGCTCACCTCACCCTCATCCTCTTTTTCAGACCAGACCCGAACACAAACTTTTCTGAGGCTGCAAGTTCCTGTGTCCCAATGAAAATGTGACATAGCCCCAGTTTCCAGTCTGTGGAATACATTCAAACTGGAAACACCTGGATGTCTTTCTGTTCGGGGGTTCACCTCCCTCAGTTTCTTCAAGCTTTGTCTCACATTCATAGAAGACCTTGCCTTTTGCAAAACAGCAGCATTCCTTGAACAAAAGAGCAGTGGTCCTTGGACTTGGGGTACATGAGAATCACCTGGGGGTATGTTATGATGCAGGTTACCGGGCTCTTCCCCCTACAGCTTCTCATTCAGCAGATTGGGGGGCAGAGTCTGACAGTTTGCATGGCTAATGCTCCAGGTGATGCTAATACTGCAGGTCCAGGGAGCACACTTTCAGAACCGCTGAGCGTAGCCGTGCCACGTATGCAGGGAAAAGAGGAATGTTCCTCTTCTGTGTTTTGAAAATCATTCCAATAACTAGGTGTGTCCCTTGGCCAGGAATAGCAGAGTTTGAGTTTTGAGAGAAAAGTGTTTCTGGAAAAGGGAAAAGGATAAGGTAGAGAGAGAGGCTTCTAGGAAGATGGCAGTGGCCAGAGGGATAGCCAGCTACTGAACGCACTCTGTGCCAACAGAAATGGATACAGAGTGCTGGCCAAAGGCAAGAGACACAATCCCAGAGGCCAGCCACAAAAAAGCGTAGAAAACATAGTCAGAGGGCCAGCGGCACAGGCTGATGTGGAGGCCAAGGGAGGTGTCTGGGGACCAATTTTACGGGAGCATTTTCCACACCCAGGATCAGGGAGAACCTAAAATGTGTTGGAGGCCCATACCCAGTGCAAAGCAGATGAGCTGAGAGCATGGCCAAGCTGGACACAGGCTAGCTGGATCCCCCCGGGCCCCACAAAGAGGGAGAAAGCCCAGGGCTCCTCCTGGGAGATTGTGCCTCTGGAGAACACCAAGGATGAGGTCATATTTACTAAGAGCAGGAGATGCTGTTGCCCTTTAAGCTCCTTCTAGCTCAAATGTTTATTTCAATTCTTTCCCTAAAGTTTCTTAGGGAAATTTCTCTTAAAAGTCCAACCCTCTCAAGATTGAAACTATGTAAATAATATACACGCAGAAGAGAGTGGGAGAAACACTTTAAAATGTTAACAGTACTTGTTTCAGTGTGAAACAGCCAAGAATTATTTGTTTTTTTCCCTAGTCGCCAAATTCTTGTCTTGTGATTAAATTATTTTTATAACTGAAAAACAAATTTTTAATGGAAAAAAAAAATCCAGGCTCCCTTGGTTGTGCAGCAAAGTAGGGATTTCTGCCTCTGCTTCTACCAGAGGGTAAGGAGAGATTAAAACATGATGGGGCCTGGGTTTGAGGTGATAATATTGATAAGGAGACTTAGAATGACTAGGCCAGTTGGGGTGGGGATGACAGCCAGCACCTCAGAGCTATCCCTTCTGTCCTGGAGGCTTCCTAAGTTTAAGCCCTGGAACTTACTTATTTTTCCAGAGTCCTGACTGGGGAGAGATTAGAGTAACATGGCCTACCCACCTATGGCATTTGTGGAATGATGCAGGAAAACATATTTGAATGGGAGAAATGTCAGATGATTTGCAACTAGGAGACCAAACACACCATAAAAATCCAATCTGCATGAAGGGAGATCTCTAATGAGAGGCCACAAACTTTGTCCTTAGGGTGCCCCCAAATATTTTAAGAGTGAGTTGGAAGGAGATAGAGAAATGAGGCTTTGCAATGTACTGATGACTTGGAGGCTAGGGAACTAGTTCACAGAATCAAATTATTACAACAGCCTAGACAGCTTGGCCCAAACCAAAAAATGATAACACTGAACAGAGCCAAATACAAAGGCTTATATTTAGATTTAAAAGGGGGTATGTAGTTGAATGTCTTTTTTCCTTGTTTATATCTTCTAAAGTATCTACACTGAGCTTATATGACTTTTATAATAAAAAGTTACTTTAAAAATCAAATGTGATCAAAATAACTGACAGTTTGTGTGACCACACGTTCATATATGTCAACTCTGAGAAAAGTAGCTGGATATCCAGAGTCAGCCAGGTGAGTGACTGGATTCCTTTCTGCCCCTGTAACTGGGGGGAAGAGGCACATGCAAAAAGGAGGAGGCATTAGAGGAAGAAAACAAGAAATGAAGGATTCAGAGGACAAAGCCTCAAGGAAATAGGGAGAAGAAACCAGTGGGTTTGGCCTGGAGGGAATGAATGGTGATGTGATGGTGTGTTCATTTGCTTCAGTGCTGTCCGACTCTCTGCGACCTCATGGACCATAGACCGCCAGGCTCTTCTGTCCATGGAATTTTCCAGGCAAGAATTCTGGAGTGGGTTGCCACGCCCTTCTCCAAGGGATCTTCCTGACCCAGAGATGAAACTCGCATCTCCTGCATTGGCAGGCGTTTTCTTTACTACTGAGCCACCAGACAAGCCCAAAGTGATGGCTGATGTCTCCAAATATCTGAAAGTCCGTGGTGTAAGACGAAGGGAAAGAAAAAACACATTCCAATGCTGGTGAAGGCCCAGCTGGGGCCACTGAATGGATGTATGAATGGGGCAACTTTGGATTCAGCAACAACAGAAAGAAGTGACTTCAGTAATGAGCAAAAATGGAGTCAGCAGGCAGCCTTAGGAAGTACTGAGCTCAAGGTCACCAGAAGAGTTCCAGCAGCAGTGGGCCTATGATGCAAAGGCCTTCTGCACCCAGTGTGGGCAGAATGAGAAGGTCTTTAGCACAGCTTCAGGAATCAGCTACCCGGACTCAACCACTGATTACCTGGAACTCCTTTTGAGATGAGCGCCCCCACCACCAGCCCCACTCACTCAGCCCCCTCTTGGAGCTTGGCTCTCACCGTTGGGATGAACTGGATTTCATAGGCATCCACATTGCCAGGAGCCCGGGTCCACTCTGTCCGAACCGTCGTCTCCTCCAGCAGGTGCATCCTCATGCCCTCGATGGCCGGCACCTCTGCTCAGGAGAGTGGGATGTGAGAAGCTGCTTAGCCCAAGGGAGCTCCCCATCCCTACCCCAACTCTCACAGGCTCTTCGTACTCAGGGTCACATTAAGAGATCCAGCCAAGTTCCCAGTCCTCTCTGGGGGGAGAGCGGGGTGGTGAGGAAAAGCCAGCAGTGGCCTGAACAAGCCTTGGTTTGCTTCACTGCCCTCCATCTCCAGGAACCAAAATCTCCCAAAAAGTACCTGAAGAGGGCCCCTGGATCTGCTCATCAGAGATCTTACAGCAGGTCCCGCCTGCAGGCATCCCCCCCACCCCCCACTCCACCCGCTGTGGTTCTGCAGCCCTGGTGGACCCTGGCCCTCAGGCTCACTGCCCCACCGCCCACCCCAATATATGACCACCCCCATCACCCTGCCTCCAAGTCCGGGGGCTCCTCCGCCTCAGACTCAGGCTTTCTCATGGGGCTCCAGTTTTCCAGCCCCAGACCCAGCACACTGAGGCAGGCTGTCGGCTCACCTTCCCCGCAGTCCTCCCCTGCATAGCCGTCTTGGCAGACGCAGCTGCCCTCACGACACTCTCCCCGGCCGCGGCAGTCCCCAGGGCACGTCTGGATGGCACAGTCGGGCCCCCGGAAGCCCTCGACGCAGACACACTGGCCTGCGCTGCACAGTTCCCGTGGCCCGCAGCCCCCGGGGCAGGCGCTGGCAGGAGGCTCTTCCTGCCCACAGTCCTCGCCGCTGTAGCCCACGTGGCACACGCACACACCCTGCACACAGCGACCACGGCCCCGGCAGTCGGCCGGGCAGGTGCGGGTGGCGCAGGAGGGGCCTGTGTAGCCCGAGTCGCACACGCAGCGCCCGTTCTCGCAGCGGCCGCGCCGGTGACAGTTGGAGGGGCAGACACGGAGGCCGCAGTCCTCGCCCGCGAAGCCCTCCCAACAGGTGCACACACCGTCCTGGCACACGCCGCGCTGGTTGCAGTCGCGCGGGCACCGTCTCACACCGCAGTCCTCACCCTCGTAGCCGTCGTCGCACACGCAGCGCCCCTCCAGGCACTGGCCGCGGCCTTGGCAACCCCTGGGGCAGCTGCGCTTGCCGCAGTCTTCGCCCTCGTAGCCCACGTCGCACGAGCACACGCCATCTTCGCAGCGGCCGCGACCGCGACAGTCCCCGGGACACCGACGGCTCCCGCAGTCCTCTCCTGCGAAGCCCGGGTTGCACACGCAGCGGCCGTCTACGCAGCGCCCGCGCCCGCGACAGTCGCCAGGGCAGGCACGCGTACCGCAGTCCCGGCCTGTGTACCCGGGCCAACACACGCAGCGGCCACTCTCGCAACGGCCCCGGCCGCGACAGTCCCCGGGACAGCTGCGCACGCCGCAGTCCTCGCCACTGTAGCCCGCGTGGCACACGCATACGCCGTTCTCGCAGCGCCCGCGGCCCCGACAGTCGCGCGGGCAGGCGCGCGCGCCGCAGTCGGGCCCCGAGTACCCGGGCCAGCACACGCAGCGGCCGTCCTCGCAGCGGCCCCTTTGGTTGCAGTCGCTCGGGCAGCTGCGCACGCCGCAGTCGTCCCCGCTGTACCCTGGGTCGCAGATGCATTCGCCATCCTCGCAACGCCCTCGGCCCCGACAGTCGCGGGGACAGGTCCGCGTGCTGCAGTCCTCGCCCGCGTACCCGGGCCAGCACACGCAGCGGCCGTCCACACAGCGCCCGCCCTCGCCACAGTCCCACGGGCAGGTCCGCGAGCCGCAGTCGTCGCCAGTGTAGCCCGGGTCACAGACGCAGCGCCCGTCCTCGCAGCGCCCCTTCTGGCTGCAGCCTCGGGGACAGCTCCTCACCCCACAGTCGTCGCCAGTGTAACCGGGGTTGCACACGCAGCGCCCATTCTCGCAGCGTCCTCTCTGGCTACAGTCTCGGGGACAGCTCCTCACCCCACAGTCCTCGCCACTGTAGCCTGGATTGCACACGCAGCGCCCGTCCTCGCAGCGTCCCCTTTGGCTGCAGCCGCGAGGGCAGGAGCGCACACTGCAGTCGTCCCCAGAGAAGCCCGAGCGGCACACGCACACACCCTGCACGCAGCGCCCGCGGCCGTGGCAGTCCCCGGGGCAGGAGGGCCAGCTACAACTAGGCCCTGTGTAGCCGGGGAAGCACACGCAGCGACCACGGACGCAGCGACCCTGATCATTGCAGTCATCTGGGCAGGAACCGGGGGCAGAGGGTGGTGAGGAGGGGGGTCCCTCTGCACCTTCGGGATCTG
Source organism: Bos javanicus (assembly GCF_032452875.1). NCBI lineage: Eukaryota > Metazoa > Chordata > Mammalia > Artiodactyla > Bovidae > Bos > Bos javanicus. Next base: position 27,222,292 of record NC_083890.1, on the reverse strand, counting down.
AGCAGGTGGGCCCACCCCAGCCTGGCTCGCAAGAGCAGGCACAGCGGCTCAGGTCAAACACGCCATGGAGACTGCAGAGGCTTCGAATGTCAGTCTGGCCTGGAGTAGGAGTGAGAGTTGGGTCTCAGTCTCTCTGGGGAGGAGAGGGTTAGCCTGTGTAGTGCTGCCCTGAGTCAGCTTCTCCATCAGGGAAGCCTCATTTCCTAAGGCCATCTCAGTTTCCAGCTGCAACTTATCACCCAGGGCCCTAACATTCACTGGGGAGGGCTGACATCTAGTCACATGGCTCCTCTCTCAGAGCCGTGCCCTGGGCTGCACTCACCACTTGCAAAGAGGAGGCGGGGTGCCTTTTTCTAATTCACACCAAGGTCCTCTAGTGATGCCCACCCAATCCTAACCACTTCCCTTCTTTTCCATGCTCCTCCCTGTGATCTTCGGCTCACCTGTGCCAGCCTGGGCAGCCGGAGGACAACACCCACCAGTGCACTGTTCCTTGAGCCCCTTCACCAGCTCTTCCAGGATCTCCAATCGGACCCTCAGGGCCTGCACCTCTGAAGCAGGGACAGGGGGCTCAGTGCCTGGGGGACAGCCACAGCCAGCTGAAGGGGGCAGGTTAATGCGGTGGGTGAACACCACCTGCTTCTCCCCTCCTTCCACGGTGTGCTCGTAGAGCCGAGAAGAAGGGCCTCCCCCTTCTGGCTGCACTGTACGGCCCCCAGGCTGGGGAGGGGGCCGTGGGGCTGGGAGTGTCATGTTGGAACGTGGAGAGAAAGGGCCTGCTGTGACAGTGCCCAGCAGCATCAGAAGGGCCAGGTTGGAGGTTAGGGAACATTGGGTGGGCATCTTCCCGGAGGCTGTGGGGAGAGAGGGCACATATAAGAGCAGACTCACAGAGCAGACAAGATGAATATCCCCTTCCCCAACACACACACCCACAGTCCCACCACCCACAACTCATCTACCCGACTCACATATTTGCAAAATTCCACATTCAGCTCAATCCAATCACACACCCTCCCTGGGCAGATCTGTCTCTACCTTGCTTTCTTATGTCATTTGGTCACCCTGCTCCCCCACTCCTTATTTTATTTATTTTTTTACTGTTCCATCCACACTGGTCTTTTTTGTTTGTTCCACAGACACTACAAGCTTACATTAGCCTAAGGGCCTTTGCACTACATGTTTTCTCTGTCTGGGGTGCTCTTCACTCAGCTCTTAGAGGTTGGCTCCTTCCTGTTTAAATCTTAACTCACATGTCATCAACTCCCAGAAGTCTTCCTTGGTGCCCGATTGGAGCAGTCTTTCATCACACTTCATCAGTGTCCTGCTTATGTTCTTCATGCCATTTACGGCTGCCTGAATTATCTGTTTGTGAGCTACTTGTTTGTTATCTTTCCCTCACCACCAGAATGTGAATTCCATAAGAACAGGGACTTCATCTGTCCTGGTATTGCTGCATGCTTGTGCCTGGCACACGGGATGGGCACTATACAACACAGTTTTTGGTGTTTTTGTGTGTGTGTGTGTGGCCATTCTGCACAACTTACGGGATTTTAATTCCCTGGTCAGGGATTGAACCCAGGCCCTCAGCAGTGAAAGTGCAGAGTCCTAACACTGAACCACCAGGGAATTCCCTATCCAACACATTTTTGTTGAATGGGTCAGCAGATGAATATAAAAGACTAATCCTTCCATAAGCAACTGGATCCCAGCTCCTAGTATCATTTTAGAAACCTTAAGGTATAGATTAGCCTCTCCTTCTTTCATTCAGCCCCTCACTCTCAACTAGATTCTTCCCATTATCTTTTCATATAAGCTCAAAAAGCTCGTTTTCTTTAAAAAAAAAAAAATCCTCTTCCTCAGGACTTACATTACCAAATATCAAAATTTATTATGAAGGTGCAAGCATAGAGCACAGAACAGAAACAGACCCACACATATGTGGTCACCTGATTAATGAAAAAGAGGCCCCCTACAATTAAAAGGAGAATAAATTGTGATAAATGGTCCTGGATTAGTTGAAGATCCACATGGGAAAAAATCTATCTCTACCCTACGTCCACATACAGAAATTAATTTGGAATGAGTATATAGATCTAATTGTGAAAGGTAAAGCAATATCTTTCACAAAATGTCTTAGAGGAAAAAACTATAGGAGAAAACCTTTATGACCATGAAATAAACAAAGATTTCTTAAAACCTAACCACAAAATTTACCATAAAAAATTTCACACAAAACTAAACCACAAAAAAGATATTGATACATTCAGTTCAGTTCAGTCGCTCAGTCGTGTCCGACTCTTTGCGACCCCATGAACCACAGCACGCCAGGCCTCCCTGTCCATCACCAACTCCTGGAGTCTACCCAAACCCATGTCCATCGAGTTGGTGATGCTATCCAACCATCTCATCCTCTGTCGTCCCCTTCTCCTCCTGCCCTCAATCTTTCCCAGCATCAGGATCTTTTCCAATGAGTCAGCTCTTCTCATCAGGTGGCCAAAGTTTAGGAGTTTCAGCTTCAACATCTTGGACCACATTAAATCGATAACTTCTGGTCATCAAAGGACATCACTAAGGGCTTCCCTGGTGGCTCAGTAGTAAAGAATCCACCTGCCAATGCAGGAGACATGACTTCGCGCCCTGGTCCAGGAAGATCCCACATGCCTCAGAGCATCTAAGCTCCTGCATCACAACTACTGAGCCTGCGCCCTAGAGCCCACGTTCTACAACAAGAGAAGCTACCGAAATGAGAAACGCACACACCACAACCGGAGAGTAGCCCCCACTCGCTGCAACCAGAGAAAAGCCCACACAGCAACGAAGACCCAGCACTCCCCCAAATAAATATAATTATAAAAATTATACAGTGAAGAGAAAAAGAAGGCAAGCCACAGAATGGGAGAAAATATGTGAGAAATGTCAGGATATATATATATATATATATATGTATTATATATGGTGGGGAGATTGGGAGACAGTGCTTGATAGTTGAGAGAGGATAAAAATCTAAAGAATTCCTTCAGAACAAAAACAAACAAAAGGCAGGTGCCAGTTTTTTAATTTGCAAAAAAAAAAAAAGTCTCTCTAGCAAAGAATATATCCAAAGGTCCAATAAATATATGAAAAATAAACATATGCATGTGTAGAACAAAACCAGTAATCAGGGAAATGAAAATTAAAACAAGCGGATGCCATCAAATATCCACCAGAATGGCTAAAACTAAAAGGGCTGTTGATGCTCAATATTGGCAAGAAAGTGAGGCTACTGGGACTCTCTTTTATTGCAAGCAGGGGCAGAAATTAGTGCAGCCACTTTGGAAAACTGATAGGCAGTTGCTACTAAGGCATACAGCCTATAACTTGGCAGTTACACTTCTTGGTAAATACCCAACAGAAACGACTGCACGTATCCTCCAAAAGACATGACTGCATGTATCCTCTAAAAGATGAGTACAGGAATGTTTATGGGATTTTTTTCATATGAGCCTGAACTGGAAGCACCTCAAGTGTCCATTAATAGTAGAATGGATAAATAAATTGGGGCATAGTCATACAATGGGATACTCCCCAGCAATGAAAAAACATCCTTCTGGGACTTGCTGGGTGATCCAGTGCTCAGGACTGGATTCAATGCCAGGCCCTGGGTTCAAGCCCTGGTAGGGGAAGATCTGCAAGCTGTGCAGTATAGCCAAAAAGCAAACAAACTCCCCACCCCCACCCCGCCAAAAAAAAAAAAAACATTCTTGTTACACACAGCAACATGGACAAAATTTGACACACATAATGCTAAGCAAAAGAAACAAGACACCAAAAAATAACATTGTAAATGATGCTATTCATATGAAGTTCAAAAATAAACAGAACTAATAGAAGACAGGATAGAATTACTAGAAATATTTTGCACCTTTAACTGGGTGGTTAAACAAAGGTATGTATAATCAAAAATTAATTGAGCTATACACTTATGTGCATTTCACTATATGCACAAAATATACTTAATATACAAAAATATACCTTAAAAAAAATTCCCCAACCTCACACTCCCTCCAGCCACCACATATTTCTCTTCTCTACTTCATGGCCATAGTTGTCAAAAGAGTTATCTGGACTTGTTGTTCCTATCTCACATATCCCATGCATGTCTCAACCAGCTCCCATCTGACTTCTTTCAGTCTACCAAATAGCCCTCCCTGAGGTCTCCCAATGATCTGTGTCACAAAATCTAAAAGACATTTGTCTTCACCTTGATCTCTCTCAAAATCACTGGACACTGATGACCACGTCTTCCATTTTAGAGCATTCTGTATCTGTGCTGGCAATAAGGTAGATAGGAGAGATCACTGGCTCTTAACACTTAAAATGTGGCTAGAGGGACTGAAGCACCAAACTTTCTTTAGTATTTTTAACAGCTCCCCAGGGGATTGCAGTGTGTAGCCAGAACTGTGACCTACTTGGGGTAGTCATCCACTTAGGTACCTCATCCAGATCCAAGACTTTAATTTCCAAACTATATCCCAAAGTATAAACTATCTCCTCTTAACTCCAAGCAATATAGCTATCCTTCTATTTGGCATCTCCTCTTGGGCACCTCAGACTCAACACATCTAAAACAGAACTCAACGTTCATCCCTCCTGAACCCTATCCCTTTTCAGTGTTCTCTACTGCAGCTCATGGTCCCATAGTTACTCAGCTTCACAAGCCAGAAACCCAACAGCTCACTCAACACCACCATATTTCATCATATCAACCCATATTTTATTGTAAATGTCTTTTTAATTTGCGTATGTTTCTCCCTCTAAGCATCATTATAGTCCAAGCTACTATCTACCTTTTGCTTAACAACTGTGATTGCCTCCTAGCCAGTCCCTCTGCTTCTATTCTTGCTTCTTAAAAATCTTGCAAAGGCAAATAGAATGTCCCTCGACCCCAAAAAACTTTTCAGTGGCTCCCTTCTGAATAGTCTTCAAATACTGAGAGACAGTCCTGCACCATCCGGCCCCTGCTGACCTCTCCCACCTCATCCCCCGTAAGACTTCCCTCCCTCTCTCCATTCCAGTCCCACCAGCCTTATGTCTCCCACATTCTTCCCAGCCCCAGACCTTTGTATCTGTGGTTCCCTCTATGGAATGTTCTTCCCTTTTCTCTTGGCTTCCTCATCATTCAGGTCTCAACCCCCCATCTCCTCCTCAGGAAATCTTTCCTGTCCAGGTCAGCTCCCTTATTATATGATATTACAGGATCATGTAACTCCCATTTGCAGCATTTATAATAATTTATATTCACATATTTATTTGTGGGATTATTTTATTACTTTCTTGCCCACACTCAACATTGCTCACTAGACTGTAAGGTCCATGGAGGCAGACATAGCACTTGGTTTTTTGTTTTGCTTTGGCTGCTGTATCCTTACATCTGGCACATAGTAAGTGCTCAAAAAATATTTACTGACTATATAAATATTTAGTCAATTTACATAGTTCAAGTTAAGCCCAGGGCTAGCACAGGGCTGGAGCCAAGGACAGGACCAAGGTCAGGGCTAGGACCACGGACAGCTATCTGGGGCAGCTGTTCACCAGGGAGCAGGCCATGTGTAGATCCTGGCAGGACTGCATAGAACAAGCCCATTGGAAAACCATTTGGCACAACTGACCAAATCCACTAGAGCTGTGTGCAAGCCCTATGACCTGGCAGCTCCACTCCGAGGGGTCTACCCACTACAGCAGTACTTCTCGTAATAGCCGCAGACTGGGAACTACCCAAATGTCTCACATGAGTAGAATGGATTAAATAACACGTGGTTTGTTCACACAGTGGAATATAATAAAGCAAAGAGAACAAAGTATAACTATATGCAATAACACGAATGGGTCTCACTAATATAGGGTGGAGCAAAAGAAGTCACAAAGAAGAACTTGCTGAAACATTGTTTCATAAACATTCTGTTTGTGACATTTGAGTCTAGACCATGTGAACTGTCAATCAGTAGAGTTGCAAATCAGAAATGTGGCACTCTCGGGGGAATGGGGACCAAGAAAGGGCATGGTGGGGAAATTCTGGGGTGCTAAGAACGCCCTGTTTATTGATCTGAGTGCTGGTCACCCAGTTGTATTCGTGGAATCCACTGAGGCAAGAACTGGGGGGCACAGGGAGACGAGGATTAGAGAAGAAAGGTAGTGGGGTGATGGGAGGAACCAGGAGAGGGGGCCTCGGTAACAGAGATGCGTGGAGGGTTCAGGCGAAGGGTTAAGGAGCGGTGTTAGCAGGTGCCCAGTTCTTCCAGACCAGAGAGGCTGGAGAGGGAAGGAGAGTAGGGTGAGTGATGGGAATGCTGACTGAGGAGGAGGATTAGGGGCTGTGACCAGTGCCTCCCACAACACACACACATTTCCTGGCTTCCTATGCTTAAAATTCTCCTCTGAGTCTGAGAAAAAGGAGTTTCCAGGGCGACCAGCCATCACACTCCACCACCATCCCACCAGAGATGGAAGAGGAGCGGGCAACAGGAGCAGAGCATTTCCACACTGAGAGGCACCCTGCCCCACAAAGCCCAGCAGAAAGCCTGGCAAGCAGAGAGCTGCCCTTCCCTCAGCCCCTCTCTCAGCTTGGAGTGTAGCCCTGGGTGTGAACTGGGCTCTGACTTACCTTCAAATTCTGTTGCCCTGTGTCTAAGGTTGCGCACATCTCCAGGTGCACACACACACAAATACACATACACATACAAATGTACTCACATGTGCTTATCCACAAACACAAATATGAACACATTTCTTGTATCTGTCCATCCTAAGTCGCTTCAGTCCTGTCCAACTCTTTGCAACCCTATGTATTGTGGCCTGTCAGGCTCCTCTGTCTTTGGGATTCTCCAGGCAAGAATACTGGAGTGGGTTGCCATGCTCTCCTCCAGGGGATCTTCCCAACCCAGGGATTGAACCCGTGTCTCTTACATCTCTTACATTGGCAGATGGGGTTTTTTTACCACTAGCACCACCTGGGAACTATACATATACTTATACTCATCCAAAGAAGCTTGCATCTTTGCAGGCACACATATTTGAGTATGTGCAGGGGTTTCCCAGCAGTAAAGAACCCATCTGCCAATGCAGGAAACTTGGGTTTGATCCCTGCCTGGGTTGAGAAGAGCCCCTGGAGTAGGAAATGGTAACCCACTCCAGTATTCTTGCCTGGGAAATCCGATGGAGAGAAGCCTGGTGGGCTACAGTCCATGGGGTCACAAAAGAGACACAACTTAACTACTAAACAACAACAACAACAAGGCCATACACACACAAACTCCTCTTCACATTTCCTCCACATCCAGTCATTGAGCGATGTCTAAAAAAGCTGATTTCTCATTGGCTCAGAGGGCAGTTGTGTGAGTCAAAGAACTTAGTTGGAGTGAGGGGAACCACACAGGAGACCCTTCTCCAGAGGAGGCAGAGGTTACAGGGTGCTCCACATCCCTGGGGCTTGGGAGGAGCTGCCAGTCCCCCTCCCTCAACAATCGAATCCTGCACCTCTTCCCCACTTGGTGGGAGCAGGGGGAGGGTCTCTGCAGCAGGAAGAAGCAGGAAAGTAGTGAAGCTGGTCTGAGAGGAGAGGCACGAGAGGAGAGGCCCCCACGGGCCACACCCCCAGAACCTCCCTCCCAAGCCCCTCTCCCCTCGAGTCTCCACCGCCAGCCTAGCTCCCTATTCCCGTTTCTTGAAAGAATCGCGGTCTTCTCTCAGCACCAGGAAAGCAGGATACTTGGTTGTCCCTTATGTTTCCTCTCATCGCCCGCCCTCCCGCGGCGTTAGGGGTGCCTGTGCGCAGCGAGAAAGGAGGGGAGCACGGGCCTCCCCCTCTTGGCACCCTCCCCATAGTCGGAGGGCTGGCAGGGATGGGGCATCGTCCCAAGCGATGACTCAGCGCGCAGGGTATTCATGTGGTAGCCAAGTTTGACACTTCGCTCATCAGGGACTGTAGGTCCCAGGAGCTAGGGAGAGGGGCTGGCCTCCTGCAGGGATGTTCCAGAGGTGGGGGATTTTGGCCCCACCCCCATGCTTTTCTCTGTCCCTCGTACCACAAGAAGAGCGAAGGTAGAAGGATTCTAGCACTGAGAGATCAAGGAGGGAGGTGAGGGCGGGCTGCAGACACTGGGTTGAAGCAGGTGGCAAGGAGGTAACCGGGAGATGGGGCAGTTGGAGGATCTAAGACACCCCTTATTCTGGGAAGTTCATGGGCCAGAGACGTGGGAAAATTAAAGGATTTCCGGACCCTCAGTGGCAAAGAGTCCTGGGGAGGAGTACTGAGTGACCAGGACTCAAGGGAAAGAAAGTTGAGAAATTAAGGTGCTGGGTCCCCGGGAGTCTGGAGGCAGGGCCAGGGAAAGAGGGGAGGGGGGTTAAGGATCTGGGAAGTGGGCGGGGATTGGAAGCGGACGGACGGCAGCTGCGGTGTTTCCGTGTTTCCGAGTTGCTTCCCAGTAGTTCCTCTCAGTTCCATTTCCAGTTGTTTCCAAGCCATTAAATTCTTTCCAGGCGAGATAAGGGTCCCGCCCGTCCCACCCAGGGTGTGTCACGTGTAGGGGGGAGGTTCAGATGGACAGAGCAGGAGAGCCTGGAAGGGGGATTGGAGCGAAGACGGAGCCCCTGTGCCCCTCTGGAGGCATCGCGCAGTCATCCCAGCCCCACTGAACCGTGAGTCACGGGTGCAAAGCTCTCTGCCAAGAATAAATTTTAGGATTCTCTCCACAGACTCCGTGCCCTTCCCAGACCTGGGAGTCCTAACTCTGCTCCATTGCTGCATTTCCTAAAGGCTGGAGACCCCCAAAACTCCCTCCCGGGGCCTTGCAATCCACCTGCTGCCACCCGGGGAGTCCCCATCTGGATGCTCAAAAAAGTTCCCTCAGGCACGTTCCTAGAGTTCTGGCTCAGCCGCTCCAGCCAGATCACTTGGGGTTCCACCAGCACTTCCATCCTGAGGTTCAGCCGGCCACCAGCTCATCCTGGCTTCTGGTTTCTCCCAGCCCCAACACCGCACCGATAACCGCCTCCACCTTGGTGCCGCCCCTGGTCCTATCCAAACCCGAGCATCCATCCTCCGTGCCCAACTCACACACACCTGCACTGACTCTCCCAGACACACCCTCCACGGGGAGTCCGGTCCTGGGTGCATGGTCTTATTTCCTCTGCCCCCGCAGAAAGTCCCTGCTCTCCTGCCAACCTTCACCTGGGGTTTGGGGGTAGAGGTCCCCACCTCTCCCGTCTCTTTTCCTGTCTCCCAGAGACGGAGGTTACTTCCTTACCTGAGTAACCAGCAGCTTCAATGTGTCTGTACCTGCTCTGTCCCGAACTTGGGAAGGGGGGTTCTCAGGGAAGGGTGGGTGGATGCCCCTTGGCAGCCCTGAGCTCCTGGTATATCCCCTTGCTCGTTCCCTGCAGCAGGGGCTCACTGAGCCGCGACCCGACTGTCGATCTGGGCAGCGACAGTGAGGAGGAGGGAGACTGAAGCCAGCCGGGGGAGGAGAAAGGGAGGACCAGCATGAGGTCAGGGAGGGGAGCGGAGATAGGGCAGGTCCTCCCACCCATCCGCCCCTGCCAGGCCCTCCCAACGTCATCATATGTCACCCCTCCTCTCCTCCCTCCGTCATCCCACCCACCTCCCTGTCTGGGATCACTGAGTCCCACAATACCCTCATCTCACCCCCTCCAGCCCTCATCCAACCTCCCCCATCCTTTCCTTATCCCACTTTTATTCTTCCTCCTCACCCTAATTTGTGTCCCAACTTGACACCCCCATCCCTCATATCATTTCTCCTTTTCCCCACCATTTCTCCACCTCTTGCTCCTGCTCTCTAACCTGTTTCCCCCTCTTCCAGCACCCCTTCCCACGGCCAGCCCCTCTCCCTCCTCGGAACCTCCTCCACCTCTTCCCAGCTGCCAAATTCCTCCAGCTGGGGTCTTGCCCAGCACCCGGTCCTTCATCCCCTTACCATTTATCTCCTGGCAGGGGCAGGCAGCAGAGAGGGTGGGTGGCAGGAGGAAGCCTCCCTCCCCAGTCTAGACTGCTCTCCACGAGGAGCCTTCTTGTCCCACCTCGGCCCCTGCCTGGCCCCACTGCTCCCACCTGCACTGTGTCCTCTTCTCGCCCCGTCTCTGTGCTGCCTCTCCCTGTCTGTACTGTTCAATCTCTGGTTCTCAGCTCAGGGATCAGTGCCCCCTTTTCATTCTTTCACCTGAGCAGCTTCCTAGAGAAATGGCAGATGAGGCTTGGGCACTGGCTGGACAAGAGTGTGGCCTGAACACCGAGACATAGACGACTTGGGAAAGGTGGGGTTCACAGGAGACAGGGAAGGGAAGCCTGAAAGTTAGGAGAAAGGTTTGGGGACGGAGAAAGAGTGAGAGCCAGGGGCAGACATGAGGGTGGGGGGCACATGGCATGCTGATGTTCTGGAAAGAGGAAGGGGACTAATTCTGTGCTGCAGCGGAGAAGCAGGGGTAGGGAGGGAGTTGTGGGCTTGAGGAAGAGGTCATTTCGATCTTGGGTAGAGATAGGAAGACTGGCCAGAGGGCAGAGTGGCAGATGCGCACATCAGGCTGCCGGGCTATCTCTCTGGTCTCATTTCCCCATGTGCTTTGCTCCCCTGATGAGGGGCTGAAGAAGAGACTTTTTCTGGATAAGAAATATCCAGGCTGAGGGAGGTTTCACGCAGATAAAGTTCTTTCCATCCAACCAGAGGGAGGTTTCACGCGGATAAAGTGCTTTCCACCCAACCACAAAATGGTGGCCCACTCCAGTACTCTTGCCTGGAAAATCCCATGGATCTCGGAGCCTGCTACTGTCCATGGGGTCACAAAGAGTGGGACATGACTGAGACTCCACTTTTCACAATCCTCACCATGGAGGCTTGGCCAAGTGACAGCTCGAGGGTGACAGGGAGTGCGGGAACCCGTTTCTTGACTCTGTACATCGTTGGGGCAGAGGTGTCCACAGGTCCCCAGGGTCTCGGGTGTGTTGTTTCTGGGGGGCAGGGCGCACTGGCCCAGCATGTGGCTCTGCGGAATGCCCCGTGAGCTCCTGGTGGCCGAGGGCGAAGGCTTGCGTGGGTGCTCGCATGGGTGTCACCGTGTGTGCCCGTGTGTCTGGGTGTGCATGTGTCTGTTTTTTTTTTTCCTGGCTTTGATAGGAAAGATGAAGTCAGCATCTTGGATAGAGTTGGGTTCAGCTTCCTTCCTCTGCCTTGGCCCGAAGCCCCCAGAGCCTGAAATAGGTAACAGTTTCCCTCAGCTTTCCATGCAGGGCTTGGGGGAAAGCACTTGAAAGGGTGGAGGGTCTAAAATGGCATTACCTGGCAAGAGCAAACTTGAGAGAATAGATTTTCTCTGATACTGCCAGATTCTAGTAATTCTAATGGTCATATCCTGCCCCCCTCCCTTTTTTTTGATCCTGTACCCTATATGTTGGTTTTATTTTTATCAGATTCATGTATTTTTCCACTGCACCACTAGGCATGTGGGATCCTAGTTCCCCCACCAGGGATCAGACTTGCACCCTCTGAAGTGGAAGCGTGGAGCCTTAACCACTGGACCAAAGTGTGGAAGTATAGTGGAAGTATGGTCACCGTAGGTATACTTGGTCCATGAGTGGCCAGAAGAGCCTGGAGAGAAAGGAGGACTGAAATGATGGCCTTGGGGTGTTCTGGAAGTCCACTTCTCAGGGGAGACAGGATGCTGGAGTCAGAAAAGGGTGCGAGATTCCAGACATTCACAAGCTCAGAAGGCATTCAAAGAAGCCGAAGCCACTGGAGGCCTGACAGACACAATTCCAGCTTCTGAGATAATCATTATCTAAAATGTGATCCACACCCTGGATTTCAGGCTCCTGGAGGAGCTTATGTCTTATATATATATATGTTTGCCTTTTATCAGAAAAGCACTGGGCCTTGCATAAAGCAGGTGCTTCATAAATGCCTGTCAACACTGAGTTGCCAAAGGACTGTGAGAGAAGTAAGTGGCAAGAGTGTCTGGCAGGGAGCCTCAGAGTGAAGGCAGGGAGTCCAGTGGTCAGTGGGGTCGCCTTCACCGAGGTGTCCCAGGCAGTGGACAGAAAGGCTGGGGTCTTACTGAGACCCGTTTGTGTGCTCTGGCTGTTCTCCAAATCCTTGGTCTAGGTGTCTTCAGCTGTGGGCCTCCATCCTTGAATGAACCTCCAAGTTCTTGTCCGACCCTCAGGAGGATGAGAGATAAAAGGTATACAGCAAGGAAGGAAAGGAGAAGCCGAGGAAGACAAGAGTAAGGGCAATTGAGGGCAAGGGCCTGAAGGATAGAGAGGGAGCGAAGAGGCCAGGGGCTGTGATCCAAAGAAGCAGTCCCAGAGAGGGGAAGATAGAAAGCAGTTGTGCTGGGCTTCCGTTTACAAAGCCCTTTCCCACACCGCAGCACTTTATTAATCCCACTTTATGCTGAGGAAGTGGGGGCTTGTAGACATTAATGGACTTGGCCGGGTGACTTTGCTAGTGGTGGTGAAGGTGGGCCTCAGGCCAGGTTTTCAGATTCCAAAGCCTGTATGGCTCCCCCTCCCCCAAGAAGAGCCCTAGAAAGATCGAAGACTTAGGGCAGAAACAAATGAAGGGCTTCAGGCAGGATTTGTTGGGGAAAGGTGGGTGCTCTCGATTTCTGAAACTTCTTTCTGCATCCAGTTATGATGTAGATTCAGTGGGAAGAAACTGCCAAGTCAGGGGGTCAACACTTCATTACTGAGACTGGGGGGTGGGGCGAGGTGGGAGGTGATGAGGAACGTGGAGAGCAAAAACTGATCCTGAGATGAAAGAGGGGGGAGAATTAAGAGCCTGGGCTGAAAAACAGGGCAAGAGAGCCACAGGAGGAACAGTTTGGACCCTTAAAACTTCCTTTGCCTGGAGACATGGGTGTGGGGAAAAGGGAGGAGGGAGGACATTTCTATCTCGTGACAAAAGAAAGTCACACAATTATTTTGTTCTCTGCTGTGGGGCGGGTGGGCGCCCGTATTTACCAGAGGGACCGGGGTCGCTGTAGCAACCACACATCTGGGCCCCGGAATCCAGATGTGCTGTATCCAGAAGCCATAGCAGAACGATGAGGCAACAGTGTGAGGCTCTCCAGTCCTGGCCCCACAGCTGGGAGAGGACCGAGCACTGGGGGAGGTGAAGGGAGACGGGGGCAAGGGGGCGGAAGGAGGAGAGGGCTGGAGCAGGGGAGAAGAGAGGAAGTTATGGAAGGGGGCAAGGAATGTGGATGAAGGAGTGGAAGCAGCCGGGGGAGAGGAGAGGACCCAGAAGAAAGGGAGCAGACTGTGAAGCGGAGGGGGAGGAAGGGAAAAACACAAAAACCTTGAGAAACCAGCAGATGAACAAAGGATAAAGGGTGTGAATGAGAAGGTGATAACTTGGGGCTGGGTAGAGGGCAGAGAAAGGCAGCAAACCAGTCTAGAGAAAAGAGAAGAGGGAGAGACAGTGGACGAAAGGCGATTCTGAGGAAGGAAAGTAACAGAACAGAAAGATACAGAGGGTCTGACCACAAAGGGGTCAACAGGACGCGCAGGAGTGACAGCACGTGGAGGTGGCCTTCAATGGGGCCGAAGCTAGAGATCAGCACGGGCCTGCAGGGAGGCAGCCAGACTGACCTGCTTTCACCCCCCATGGCACACCCACTCTCCACACCTCTCCTGAGCCTTCCTTCCCACCACCCAGGCCCTTGCCAAGACAGAGTCCTGGCTCACACCACAGTGCCAGCTGTGCCCTGCAAACCAGCCAGAGGAGCTGCATGCCACACCCCAGAGCCCCCTTCTGAGACGCCAGTACTTTAAGCACGCTCCTGAGCTGGCGTCAGGAAAGAGAGAAAGTGACGGGACAATGAAACAGTGATGGACCCAGATGGGATAAAAGTGGAATCGAGGAGAAAAGGACCAGGTGAATGGAGCAGGTGAGGAGAGAAAGCTGTGTCCACTGTAGACCAGGCATCCTGCACATCATCTTTCCTCCGCACATCAACCCAAGGAGTAGGCAGGAACACCCCGTTGTGCAGGTAGGCAACTAAGGCTCAGTGTGTGCAAGCAACCTACCAGTGTTAGTCACTTCGTCGCGTCTGACTCTGCGACCACATGGACTGTATCCCACCAGTTCCTCTGTCCATGGGATATACCCAGCAAGAGTACTGGAGTGGGTTGCCATCCCTTCTCCAGATCTTCCAGACCCAGGGATTGAACCCAGGTCTCCTGCACTGCAGGTGTATTTTTTTACCATGTGAGCCACCAGGGAAGCCCAAGATACCCACTAATAAAAGGCAAAACAGGAAATCCAACTCAGGTGCTCTGCCCGCAGAATCCTTGTTCTCCTTGCACGCACTGTCTGGATCAGGCTGGGAAGGGCTCCGGGGACCTTGGGACAGGAAGTGATGGTAGAAGAGCCAGGGCTGCCCTCTGGAGGGAGGAAAGGCCTAGTTCCTGGGGGCCCTAGGTTCCAGGTTGCCATAGTTACTTGGTCTGTTTTCACCCCAAACACAGTAATGGGAAGCAGGGGAGCCTGGCTGAACACGTGAGGTTCTTCTCCCGCTTTCAGGCCTGGGCTTGTGGCCCGGGCGGCCCCTGTCCAGTCATCTGGGCGTGGAGCCCAGGCCCAGCCCACGCCCTCCCGCTGACCCAGGACACTCCTGCAGGGCCAGGTCCGAGGTGCTGCTGGACAGGCGCCCCTGACAGGGAACCCCCAGGTTGAGGGAATCTTGGCCCCTCGCCTGTTGTCCTATTCTCCTTCCTCCTAATTAGAAAGCACAGCCTTTCCTGCTGGCCCCGCAAGTGTCCTTTTCTTTCAACTGGACTCTCAAGTCTCAGTTTCCTCCAGTTTGGGGCTAAGGAGATGCTTCTCAGCGTCCCTCTTCCCTCCAAACACTGCCTCCTTCTCCACTGTGGCTCCTCCTTTCTGGGCTCACAGCCCCTGGCCCCAGCTCCATTGTTTGTTCAAGCTGCTCCTCCTGGAAAGCTAGGGGGAAGAACCTGCTAGAATGCAGGGGACCCAGGGAGGCAGCCCGTTCACCCTGAAGGGCGTGGGGCCCCCTGTCCTTCCTGTTTACTCAGACACATTCCAGAATCTGCACTCTCTAGCCTGTCACACCATGGGACATCCCTCCCCCGCTCCCCACCAGACACCAGACATATCCCTCGCGCGTTACAGGGCTGGGGAGAAGGGGATGACGTGAGGTCTGTGATCACACACCCACTCCACCCCAGAGCTAGCCGTGTCCTCAGTGCTCGGCTCTCTGACACACCGGCCCTACAGCAGCCAAGTTCCCCCAAATGACCCATCACAAGCCAGGAAGGCAGGCACCATACCTTCAACTCCCTCCAAGTTGTTTATTTAATAATAAAAAAGAAGATATGCCCATACATCCACCTGACCTCCCTCTGCCATGCCTCATTGACTCCCAGGAACTAGCTCCAAAATGTAAAAACTTCCCTTGTCCCGCCTGGGGACTAAATTCCCAACTCCACCCCCCAAAACAGAAACATAAGAATAAAGAGTGTACTGGGGCCCACTCACCCCAAAACTTAACTTCACTCAGCACCCTCAAGGAAAGAAGCAGGGATTGGGGGTTCATAGAAATGAGAGGAGCTCTATATTCCAAAAAAGGGGTGAGAAGAGAGGAAAACTCCCACCCACCTCCAAATAAGTGCTTAACCCCCACATCCTGTCTTCCCTTTACAAATTGCCGCAAGCCCAGGGATCAGGACAATTCAAAACAGTCCCACTTGGTTGCTTCCACCCTTACCCCCCGGTTCTAAGTCAGTGTGAGTCATAGAGGTCAGAGATGATTGAGGTAGAGGGCTGATGGGCAGCCTGGTGAGCCTGGCTGGCTGCTGCAGAAGCTGGCAAGGGGCCACCTGTGGCATTGCCCGGGGTTGAGGACGGCTGTTTTCGTAGCGAGGGGGGCACTGTGGAGGTCTTGATGTGAATCACCCTGGTATCCATGACCTCACACTCGATCTGCATCATCTCCTCATAGTCCCCAGGGGGTCCCCGGCCTGACAGGGTCTCTGTGAGATGGGCAGAGTTAAGGGAGAGGAGAAGGGGAAGGCAGAGAGGTCAGAAAAGCAGAGGTGGACAGGGGGGAACGGGCAGTGATGGGCAGGCAGATCCAGGGGGTGTTCAGTGAGAAGGTAGGGATGGAGTTGGTGCGGGGAGAAGAAAGAAGTGGCAGGGGCGGGGTGGGGGTGGATGACAGTGATGAATGTAAAGTCGCAGAGGAGAGGATATCAAGAGAAAAAAGAGAAGTAAGACTCTGGCAGGTTCCCAGCCCACCCCGGTCCACAGCCCTAAGCACCTTCACCTAGGGAGGACCCACGTCTCATCTTCCTCCCATCAGTCTCCTGCATTTTGTTTTTCTCAAACGATTTCTGGCTTGCTCTCACCCATGTATCTAGCATCACTCTGGAATCCCTGCTCCTGTCATTTCCCCCCTCAACTCTTCATGCTGGATCTCCCCATTGGAACTTCCTTATTTCTCAATCTCAAGACCTGTCTCCACACTGGGCAGGGAAAGAATTACCATTGGGGGCCATAGCAGGCATCACCAGGGACATCTTGGGCCGGGAGGTCTTGTTGTGGCTGATGGCTGGGAGCAGCAAGTGGTCCTGGGGACAGAGGGGCCAGGCCAGGAGGGTGGAGGAAAAGGTGCTGACAGGCTCCCTGGCCCTGCTCTCCAGCCTCGACCTGCAGAGAGATTGCCGGGGAACCCAGGGTGAGGGGATGGGGCCCGCAGGAGAAACTCACCCTTCGGAAAGAGACAACGTAAAATGTGTCTTCCCGTCGGTCAATTGCATCCAGGAACTCGGGCTGCGAACGGTCTGGTTGGCGGTACAGCTGCAGCTGGCCCACGGAATCCCTGGACAGGTAGGAAAATGGGATTGGAGAGGAAGCAAGCCCAGGGACCAGTTCCCACTAGGGAAGAGGGGAGAGGGTGAGAGGGAGACAGGAGACCCCCAGGGGAGGAGGGAAGCATGAGGCCCTGGGGGCAGTGATGACGCACGCAGGACGGCTCCTTTAGAGGAGCCTTGCTTAATAAGTAAGTGCCCCTTCAAGACTCACCCTTCCGGGGGCCCAGGGGGGCGGGTGGGGACTGCCTGAACTGGAGGAGACTTCTTCCGCAACTGAGACTTCTGGAAGGAGAAGTATCTAAGGATTTGAAGAGGATGAAGGGAAAAGGGAAAAGAGAGACGGCCCCTACAAACTGACGCCACCTCACACCCACCCTCCTTCCCACCACCCCAAACCACTCACAACCCCTAGGATGTTTAGCCCTCATTTTCAAGTGGCCTTCCCTGAACCGGCCCACCCCCTCCTACCTGTTTCTCCTGGGCTCTCTGAGGTGTCTTCCGCCGGCCTCTCTGGTGGCGCTGGACCCAGCCACTCAGCTCGTCGGCAAGCCTGGGGAAGCAGAGGAGGGGGACACCTCCATGCCGGGCCAAGACGCCCACTCTTCTGTCCCGCACATCAGAGGGAAGGGGAGAGGGCACGGGGAGCTGGCGCTTCAGCACACAAGGTTAGCCAGGCCTTCGGGGAGGGGCCTCGGGACACAGGGAGGACGCCCCAGTCATGAACCCCCCTACCTCAGGGACTCGGTTCGGTTAAAGTGCCGGCAATCCGAGGAGAGGAAGAGCTGGTCCAGGTCTCTCAGCAGCAGCTCCCTGGTGTCCCCAGGGAAGGCTGTCAGGTTCCTGGAGTGAGGCAGAGAGGGGGCATGACCCAGGGTGCCCAACACTGCCCCGTCAATAGGAAAGGCCATGTTGGCATGAGAACAGCTCTGTTGCTGTGTATGTGCTCAGTCATGTCTGACCCTGTGTGAACCTACAGGCCGTAGCCCTCCAGGCTCCTCTATCCATGGAGTTTTCCAGGCCAAGAATATTGGAGTGGGTTGCCATTTCCTTCTCCAGGGGATCTTCCCCAACCCAGGGATCAAACGCGTGTCTCTTGGGTCTCCTGCACTGGCACGCGGATTCAACTGGGAAACCTGGCTCCCCCTCAAAAAGGAAAGGTAACTTTAGGGGAGAAGACACACTCAGCACCTCTAAAACAGAGAGGGCCCACTCCTCACCTGAAACTTGGGTGGCCAGCGGGGCTGGGCTGGGGCTCCTCAGGGTCCTGGAAGGGATGCTGGCGGGGCTCGGCTCCATGAACTGGCTCTTGTGCCGAGAACTCCAGCAAGTGTCTCCGGGGTCGAGACTCCCCTCTGCTCATCCGAGGAGAGATGGAAGCCGGAGGAGGCTCACTGATGCTGTGGATAGAAAAGGATGGAGCATGAGGAAGAATTCCAGCTTAACTGAGGGCCTGGGTAAGAGGGAGGGCTCTGCAGATAGCATGCCTGGTTCCAATTTGTGCTGCAAGACTGATTCTCTTCATCTGCAAGATGGACTGAGAACAGTCCCTACCCACAGAGCCAGAAAACACTAGAAAAGGAGCGTGCTTAACCGAGGGCCCAGAACTCAGTAAGCACTTAATATAGTCACTATGTTTATCAGTGTTCTCATGACCATCTCCTCCAGGACGTACCATTTATGACAGAGATGATGGAACATGAAGGGACTAGGGACTAGCTGGCTACACCATCAGTACCAAGGACACCAGAGCTGTCTGTGTGCAAGTAACGAAAGGGATTGTGCCTAAGAGGTAATCAAACGGCCGACAGGCAGGCTCCACCCAGACGGTTCTGGGGAGACGAGGAAGGTCTCACCTCACAGGCCCAAAGTTGAAAGCGATGAAGAGAAGGAAGACCATGACGCAGACCACCTTCCTGTTTCCAGACCCTAACTTGAGCTCGCTGTTCTAAGATGCAGAGGAAGAGAGAGGCCGGAGAGGGTGAGTCATCCCAGGGAGCCCGCACTCCCACTGGTCTCCCCAGGCCTCCCGGGTCTCACCTCAGTCAGCAGGGCCTCCAGCCGCCGGCGGAGGGCAGCATTCTCCCGCCGGAGCTGCTGGTTGTCGGCCAGCACGGCCTGCAGCCGGGCTTCCAATCCCTGCAGGTACTCTTTCTTCTTCCTGCGGGACTGGCAGGCTGACTCCCGGTTCTTGATCATCCGCTGCTGCCGCTTCAGCAGCTTGGCCTGGGCACCAGAGGGTCAGAGGGAGAGTGAAAGCAGGGCGGGGAAGGGGAAGTGCATCCCACCACCCCAGGGACTGACTACCCAAAATTCACGTGGGCCTCTCTCCTGCCTTCTTCACCTCTACATGCAGAGTCAGAGAGGGGTTCTTCCTCTCCGCTGAAACATTTTAGGGAAGGGGCCCTTCTCTCCACCACTTCCTACTCCTGTGCCTCAGAGCTTCGAGAAGTCGGACTATAGGAGGAACTTCCCCACCCAGGTTCTTGGTAGAACCTCAGTTCTTTTCCTTGATGAGTGGTCTTCCTTCTTTGCAATTCTCCTTTTTTAGGACCCAAAGTTTAAGCTTGCTATAGTAAGAGAACAGTTTACCTGGCTTTCCCCAAGGAAGCAGCCTCCCTCTTCTATAACACAGGATGACTCCTCTGGCTTTGATTTACTAAGACCACTCCCACTTCTCCATCTGCAGGGACAGCAAACCTGAGGATCCTAAAACTACATGGGGTTGATAAAAGGGGTCTACTCTGACCTGAGGATCATCTGATGGGCCTGCTTGCTCACTTTTTTGCTTCCTTCTCACTCCACAGTTCTCTCCCCTCCCCATTACTAAGCCTTCCTCCTCCTCTCCCCAGTAAATAACTTACATCCACCTCAGGAGGGCAGGAGTTCCCAGGCATAGGGGCTGGAACAATGCTCTTCCTCTCAGGCCGTGGAGGAGGAGGGGTCGGTCCCTCAGGCTGGACTCGAACAGTACCTTGGATGAGGACAACTGGGGACACTGGGACAAGTGGGCAGAAGAGGGAGGTCTGAGAGCTGGGAGTCAGGTGGTGTCCTTGTGCCCACACCCACAGCTGAGCACCCAAGGGTCAGGGCGCTGGAAGGCTGTGAGCTGCCTCCTTCTCTCCTTCAGTACCTGGGGGTGGCTGGACAAGGGGCTGCAAGAGGACGGTGGTGCTGGTAGGCACAGCTCTCGGGGGTATCGGGACAGTGGTTATCAGCATGGGTTTGGGCTGCAGTGATGGCTTCCGGGTGGGCAGGGCTTTGCCTGAAGGAAGGTGAAAGGAAAGAAGGAAGGGATGTCAGGACAACAGGCCTCTGGCCAGGGGCCCCAGCTGTCAGGAGATGCATTACCTGAGGAGCTGTCAGAGGACAGGCCCATGCTGATCTGGACAGCTCCAGGAGGGGGGCCGGGGACATCCCGCAGGAGACACCCCTGAGGGGACGGGGACTCTGTCTTCACTTCCAGGACCTCCTCTCCTATGAAAGCCTACATAGGGCATTCCAGAAGACATGCGAGTCAGGAAGAGCGCAGAGGAGGAGGAGCTGAAGAAGAGAAAGCCCTCACACCTCTGAGAGTCAGGAGGAACTCACACGCATGCTGGAGGGAGGAGCGGAGTGCATGCTCACCTGGCTGGGGGACTCCGCAGACAGCAGGGGAGCCTCCGAGTTGATGGAGGAAGATGGAGAGGCAGGCTCTATCTTAATCTGAACATCTGTGGGATGGCAGGATGAGACAAAGAGCTGGGTGTCAGATAAACACTGAAGGAGAAGAGGGCTAAGATGCGGAAATGGGAGACACAGTCACTTCCCCTTGTACCTGGAAGTAAAACTATTTCTGGCTCAGGAGGGCAATCCAGAGGAGGGGGACTGGAGCTGCTAACTTGCTGCCTCTCCTCCAACCTCTTTTCTCAGAAAGGACTCCCTTCTCCTTCCTTGGCCCCTCTCAGCTGGTTCTACCACTGCCAAACCCTCAAGCCTGCCCTTGCGTGTCAGCTGTCCCTTTCTTCTTCACACATCTTGTTCATTCGCATGGTGAAGGCCCACACAGGGAGATTCGGCTGCATTTTCATGGGCCCAAATTCCTGTCTGGCTGGATTTCCACCTCATCCTGGCCCAATGCAATCACGCATCACAACGCTGACAACTGCCTGGCCTGCATCTCTACCCTTGACTGCTCCCCTGCGCCCGGATTCTGACTCTCAAGCTGCCTGCTGGTCACTTCCATTCTCACGCCCCTCCATTCACCCAAATTCAACCGGCCTTAACACAGGGCTCACTGCTTGTCCCTTTATACAGATCTCCTTCCTACCGTCAGCCTTGAAAGCTCAAGTCACCTCTGAGCCTTCACAGCCTCTGTTAAATCTATCTGTAAGACTTGTTGATTGCCCCATGGAGGTTAACCTAGCTGAAGGCCAGATTCAGCTCCAAGGTCAATGATCCACTACTACCTCTGGTTCATAGCTTGGATTTTGATACCTAATTATAAGATTACCAATACTGCTATTTTAAAATCTCAAGTCTATTTATGTATTTCAATAGGTAATACACTCATATAATACAAGATCCCAAAGAACAAAGGGAAATTCAGTGAGAAGTGAATCTCCTTTCCTTCCTTGTCCACCAGCCATCCAGAACCTCTCCACAGAGGTGACCACTGTCTGAGCTACGTAACCATATATTAACCTTCATGAGACTCTCCAAAAGCAATGCCTAGGTCTTGTGCTTCATGTCTATCAAAGGGATGGGTAAAGTGCATGGGTGCCTGTGTGGTAAGTCATTTCAGTCATGTCAGACTCTTTGTGATCCCATAGACTGTAGCCCACCAGGCTCCTCTGTCCATGGGATTCTCCAGGCAAGAATACTGGAGTGAGTTGCTATGCCCTCCCCCAGGGGATCTTCCTGACCCAAGGATTGAACCCACATCTCTTATGTCTCCTGCATTTGGCAGGCAGGTTCGTTACCACTAGTGCTACCCTAGGGAGCCCAGGTAAAGTACAGGCCCTCAAAAAAATACCTATATATTAGAGGAGACTCTGACTCCAAGAACTCTATCCTTTGCAAAATCGTCAACAATCTTTTTACTAATATAGACTTTTCAATCCTTATTTTGTTTCTCCTCTTTGTAATACTTAATCATATGCTGGATATGAGCTGTTTGTCCCTCCAAATCCCTCCCCACCCTCCCCTGCCCTGCTCTGAGGCCCAGGAGGAAAACATGTGTGGCTCTCTTGTCTTCAAGCTTCTGGCTGAACTTCAACCAAGGGAAGGTAGTGCTAAGAAACCCTGAAGTCACCTTGAAATCAACAATCAACAAGTCCCACATTGAATTCATCATGCTTCCTGCCAGGAGGCTCCTGCTCCTGCAGTCGCTCTCCAGCGATTGGTACCCTCACCCACCGGGTGGCTGCCCTTGTTAGAAACCCAGGCACGTTCTTTCACCTCTGCTCATCTTTAATGCCCAGGAGGTCACTGCACTCATCCATTCTAATTCACTCTTTCTCAAATCTGCCTTCTTCTCAGCATCTGAGTATCTTACCTGACTAACCACATGGACCTCTTTCTTGGTCCTCCTTCTGCCTCCAGTCCTGAGTTTCTGCAATCCAGTGTCTACTTTGCCACCAGAGTCATCTTCCTAATCACACTGTTCTCCTGCCTGACTCTTCAAAGACACAGAACTGCCCACAGGAAAAAAGCTAAGAGTCCCTAAACAAGGTTTCTACCTGGCCCTGAAGCCTCTGAATTTCCAGGCCCTTCCCTACTCCCCCTCCTTACATCCACTCTAAAGAGATGCAGGTTCCTTAGGTTCCACACTAGTCCCTACAGTCTTCTTCTGGCTAATTCCAATCTATCTTTCAAAACTCAGCTCAGGAAACCCCTCCTGCATGAGTACATCCTTGATCTAGCCCCAGCTGGGTGAGATTCCCCCTCTTATGAGCCTCCATGGCACCCTGTGATAATCTCTACCCTAGAATTACCATACTTTAGTTGTCTTTCTCCCACACCATAGCATGGGATCCTTAAGTCAGTGAGGTGGTAAGGTGTTCTTCATCTTTGCAACTCAGAACCCTGTCCAGTATCTGGCATGGAGTAGATGCTCAAGAAATGTAGATGCTGAATAAACATGCAAGAGTAAATAGACTCAATAACACTTCTAAAAAAGCACAAATAATGTTACTTGTAGAATGCAGGAGCAGGTATATGGTATTCCAACTTTTCTGTCTGCTTGAAAATTTTTACAATAAAACCTTTGGAGGGAAAGTCACATATATAAATATGCCCTAAACTGTCTGCAAGTTTTTAAAAATGAAAAGCAACAGAAACAAGAAAAGAAAGAAAAATTATTCCCATCTCTTCAGTGCTGCCCTTACTGTGATTTCCTGAAATCCTCCCTCCTGCTCCTGGCCTTCCTCCTGGTTATCTGCCATCTCCCCTCCCCACCTCTCCTCCTTGTCCTGCTGACTGGACTCCCTCTTTACACAAACACACACACACACACACACACACACACACACACACACACACTCTCTCTATCTTGGTAAAGCCTGGGGATGATGCAGGCTATTATTACCTGAAGGATCATCAGAGGTGGCGCTGACATTGATCTGGATGGTTTCAAATGGGGATGTTGGATCATCTCCCAGGAGGCAGAGTGGGGGTGCCAAGGACTCTGACTTCACAACCAGCATCTCCCCTACACCAGGGGCCTGGGTAACAGTGAGGGTGAAGCAGGGGAGACAGAACAAGAAAGAAAACAAAAAGGACATGTTGAGAGTAAAAGCCAGGACAGACGCCTTATAGCTTACAAACCACCAGTTACTTGACATTCTGGTTTGAATGGTAGTCAGCATCTTGCTAAACTGTGTCTGGCCCCTTGTTCTCTTTCTGTTTTATTCCTAGGAAGGTGGATAAAGTCTCATGATCTCAAATATTGCAGTAGACAACCTGGACAAGAATAGTTCCAGAATTCTCAGTGGTTAACAACTCTCTTCTTCCCTGTTCCCCCACCCCACAATGGCTGCCACATTTCTCTCTATATTAAAAAACTCCATCTTCGATTCTAGAGAATCACGTGGAAATGTGAAAAATGAAGATATAAAAGAAATGGCAAAAGTAGAAAAGAACTTCCCCCCTGCACCCCATGACCTGCAGCCCACAAATCATTTCCTTAGCATCAACAGGGGAAGGCAAGGGAACTGAGTCCCTGCCACAGAGAGTAGGAGGGAGATGACTCTCTCACCTGGTTGGAGGGCTCTGTGGAAAGATGCGATGATTCAGAGCTGAGGGAGGAGGAAGAGCAGGGGGAGGATGGCTCAGACTTCACCTGGAGATCTGGAGGAAAACGGGCTAGAAAATAACCACGAAGCGGAGCCTGACAAGAGCCCAAAAAGCGCCCAAGGACATGGGGTAAAAACCCCTCACTGGGCAAGGGAGAAGGAGCACATATCAGGGGTCAAAGGGGGAGAGGAGTACACAGGCACTCAGGTGGAGGAGGCTTGAGGATAAGAGGAACTGCACAGTTTCTGGGAAACAATGGGACGGTGAGGGTTTCTCAAAGGATGAGGGAATCACAAAGGGTATCTTACCTGGGAAGATAGGCAGAGAGTCCCAGGGGGGTTCAGGAGGGCTGACGTCCATTCCCAGGTCCAGAGAGCTGCTGCCAAACTGAACAAGGGGGCCGGGTATTAGAAGGCAGAAGTGTGAGGATGAAGGGGTGCTCCAGCTGAGCGCTGGCTTGGGGATGAGTCCCAGGTTCTGCGACCACTCGCACCCACCAACGGTGAGAGACAAGGCTTGGGGAGCGATACCGGGACATCTTGCTCCGGACAACGGAAGAGCTCCGTCTGCTCCTCGGCCACTTCATCCAAGCCGGCGTACAAAGTGCTGTCTGCAAAAGGTGCGGAGGGTCGGGGGTCGGCCGGTAGCGCAACCTTCAGATCCTCACAGAGCCTCGCCCCATCCCTCATTGGCTCGGCTCGGCCAGACCCACCGCCCGCCCACTTGAAAAGTGATATAGCCGAAGAACTTCAGTCCCTCCTTCCCCAATCCCGGAACGATTCCACGTTTCCGCGGGAGCGGAGGTCTTCCCCGACTCCCGCATCCCCCAAAGCCCAACTAGCTCCTCTGTTCCACCCTTCTTCAGACGATCGATTCCGTATTTGCCCAGCCTTCCTCTTTGAGCCTCCGCTTCTTCCTACGTGCCTCAGGGGCACAGCAGGCCACAGCCCTATCCCTTCCCCGAGGCGCCTCACTCCGCGCACCCCAGTCCTCCGGGCTCAGCAAGTTGTCGGTGAAAAAGCGTGTCGGGTCCGCAATCTCGCTGAGAAGCATCAGCTCCGCCATCTTTCCCCCCACCCCCCAACCATGAGACGGTCCCCCCAAGGCCCGCCTCTTCCGCATCATCAACGAATCAATCGACTCTTAAAAAGGGAGGGGGGCGTCCCGGAAGTCCTTCCGACCAGTAAGAGGCCTGGGTACTGAGCACATGCGTCAATAGAAGAGCCGGTCGTACAGGCTGGGCCAATGGGAGCGCGGCAGGACGCTAACGCTTCAACAGTACTGGACAGTGAGGTTTGCGCATGCGCCAAACAGATCTCCGCCTGAAAGCGCCTAGGAAGTGTGGCCTTCGGTCTTTGGAGTTACGCCCTCTGCCCCAGAGTGTCCTAAATTTAGAAGTTTAGCTCATCGATTCATCTTCGGAGATGGACAAGCCCCCCCAAAACATAGCACACGTGACTATATAGCTTTTTAATGGTAAAAAGGGACGCTGAGACCACAGCTACCTCCCTTAGGAAGGCAGAAGCTTGGAGTGGGATATGGTGCAACTCTCCCTTGGTCCCCACCAAATCTCACAGCATAGACCACACTTCACAGGTTCCTGTCTCTTTTAAGGTTTAACTTTTAATCAGCCAAACATCTTGCGCAGTCCTTGAGCCAGCCCTGCATCCTGTTTCTTCCCCTGAATGATCACCTTTCCCAGCTCCTCCTGGGCTGCCCGGTTTTTGGGGTCTACGGCCAACACCTTCTTAAGGTCAGTCATTGCTTTTTCTAGGTTTCCAAGAGCAGCCTGGGCAACACCCCTTCGGTACAATGCTTTTATATGGCCAGGCTCCCGCTCCAGCACCCGGTCACAACTTTGGGCCGCCAAATGGGGCTGCCCTAGCAGCAACTGACAGGCAGCCAGGTTGGCGTGAAGTACAGTTCGTTCCGGAGGGCCAGGTGGGGGTAAGGTCAGCAGCAGCCGAAGAGCCCGTGCATAGCATCGGGCAGCTCCTTCCGGATTCCCCGCTCGAAATAATTCTGTGCCCCTTGCACGTTCTTCTCTGGCCAAGGCCTCCTTCTCGGTGTCCTCCAGCTCCCAAGAGTCTCGACCCTGAGTGAAGGAGGCCAGTGTGAGCCTGACAGGAAGTCCAGAGCGCCCAGGGAGCTGAAGCTCTGCCTCCTCGCCTTGACACATGGACTCCAAGCATTTCTCTATGAGCTCCCCCCAAGTTTCCTCCCTCCATGGGCCTAACCCCACAGTTAGTTCTGTCCAGCCCTCTGGCAGCCCTGACCCCAAAGGAAATCCAGAAGCCTGTACCGTGCAGCGGGAGCCCAGCTTGGGTTTGTCCAAGCCGTGACCACGGACTACAATCTTCTTGACAAAGCTGCCATCAGGACAGTACCAGAGATCAGAAGCTTGAAGGGGCTCTGACATCGCACTGGCTGATCCATGAGACTTAGCAGAGTCTCTTTCAAGTTCAGCAGGCAGTTTTTCAGTTTCCTGAGGATTCTCTAGAATTTGGCTAGCTGGATCTGGGCTCACTCTCAGCTCAAGGATTTCCGTAGGAGATTCTCCCCGATGCTGCCTAATCTGAGTAGGTAATTCAAGGTTCTTTTCCCCTTGTTGTTGCGGTTGACAGCTGTCCTTCTCTCCCATTGAATTGATTGGTGATGTATCCATTTGGGTGCCTGGCCCCTTCCACCGTGGGTAAACAGTTTTGGATAGAAAGGGATGGACCGAGTCCAGGTCAGCACCTGATTTGAAAAAAAAAAAATCAAAGCAATGCTATTGGCAGAAATTTTATTTAGACTCCTTTTCCGTCCTTTTGGGACTCCGGACCGTGGTCCTCAAAGTCCTCTTTTTTTTTTTTTCTTTCCCGAATCTCTGTCGGGTCCAGTCTCCCCTCCAACCCCGAACTACAAGTTCCACAATTCCCTGCGGCTTGGGTAGCCATTCCCAACTACGGACACCCGATCGAGTCAAAAAATACCTGGGGGGGGCCGAAGCGCCTCGCCTGATGGCAATAGCCAGACCATTCAAATCACCTCTTCTTCCGAAGCCAAGTGCTACTGAGTACTGTCGTTGGAGTCTTTCCCCAGGTGGAGAAGATGGAAAGGGGAGCCAGGGGACAGCTGGACAGAGACACTGACAGCTAACCCTGGAGCCCGAGAGACAAGAGAATCTAGTCAAATTCCTGGCAGCCAATCGGGAGGAGGGAGAAGTCTGATTAAGCCCGCCTTTTGGACGTTACATCATTTCCCCCACTGACTCACCGCCACACCCCAGCGAACGAGAAGCTCCAGGCCTTTGCGACCAGACTAGGCCAAATCATACCGAGCTAGGCGAGGTACGACTGCGTCAAAGTCTGGAGAAGGTCTGGAATGGGAGATTGGGCCCATAGAGGATATAATGGGGAATGCTGGAGCTGGGGTGGCTGATCGCGGCTGTGACCAGTCCTTTTGTCTGGCCACCTAAAACCCACGTGTGCTATTCTATTAATACTTGCCCCTACATTTAGCTTAGACAGTAAAGAATCTGCCTGTAATGCAAGAGACCAGGGTTCAATCCCTGGGTCATGAAGATCCCCTAGAGAAGAAAATGGAAACCCACTCAAGTATGCTTGCCTGTAAAATTCCATGGACAGAGGAGCCTGGCATGTTACAGTCCATGGTATCACAAAGGGTCAGACAGGACTGAATGACTTTCACTACATTTGGGACAGCCGGTCAGAGTGGCCCATCCTGTCCAAGGTCCTTCAAAATAAACCCTGGAGGAATTCCCTAACAGTCCAATGGTTAGAATGCTGAGCTTCCTCTGCAGGGGGCTGGGGTTCCATCCAGATGAGGCTTGCCTTACCTTTGCCTCATGTTCGTTAATGCCTTTTGAGCTCTTCTTCCTCAAAGAATCTTATAGACAGTGCTTTTCAAACTTTGATGACCCCACACATTATCTGGGGAACTTGTTAAAATGCATGTTCTGACTTAGGAAGTCTAAGGTGGGACCTGCTACTCTGCATTTCTAACAAGCTCTTGGATGCTGCTGCCGGTGGTCCATGGACCACACACATTGAATAGTGTGACTCTAGAATAATCTCATCCTGTTCTTTTGACCTTTTAGTCTGTGTCCTTTTAGTTTTTCAAGTATTTTGCATATGCATATGTCCTCAGTTGTGTCCCACTCTTTTGTGAACCCATGGACTGCAGCCAGCCAGGCTCCTCTGTCCATGGAAATTTACAGCCAAGAATACTAGAGTGGGTTGCCATTTCCTACTCCTACGTTTTACATGTATAACTGGTATAACCTGATCCACTGGACGTACCAGTGGAAAAACCGGTCCTCCTCTTCCTAATAAAATATGTAGGTCTCTATTGTGATTCAGGCTTGTTCGTCCAGCTCCCTGCACAGGCAGGCTATGACAGCTCTTCAGGGAAGGAGAATTCCATTCTTAGTCCTCACTTTGGCTCCCTCTTCAGTTTGCAATTGTTCAGTTCACAATTGTGTCCCAGACTAAAGGACCGTGCCAGGACAGCCAGGAGGGGAGGTAATGTCATCATTAGCCACAGACTTGTGTCAAAACAGCCCTCTCCATTTTGTGTTGAGTCTCAGATCACTAAATTAGACCTTTTTTCCCTTCAAGCTTTATTTCTAGGTTCTGTGCTGCTGCTGCTAGGCGACCGACTTCAGCAGTCGTGTCCGACTCTGTGCGACCCCATAGACGGCAGCCCACCAGGCTCCCCCGTCCCTGGGATTCTCCAGGCAAGAACACTAGAGTGGGTTGCCATTTCCTTTTCCAATGCATGAAAGTGAAAAGTGAAAGTGAAGTCACTCAGTTGTGTCCGACTCTTAGCGACCCCATGGACTGCAGCCTACCAGGCTCCTCCGTCCATGAGATTTTCCAGGCAAGAGTACTGGAGTCCACTTCAACTAAGGCTAAATATTCTGATTCTTGGAATCCTTATGTTCTTGTTGAAAACTGATCTACCTTTTCTCCCTCCCTGCTCCATTTCACGGATTTCTAGGAAAGACAGAAAGTCTAGAATGAGTCACAGAAGATTTGATTACATCCTGATCCCTGGACAAAGATTGCTAATTTGTATTATGGGTGCCTTAATTGAGAGGTCCACTCCAATGACCCTTCAGAGATTAGCTTCTCTCAATTAAAAAAAAAAAAAACTACTCTGCTACAAATGTATTGCTTTGTAATGGTCTCTTACTGTTTTGTGTGTATATGTTTCAGTTCCAACAGATTCCACAAGGCATGGGTCTTGCCTCTATTTCTTTTCTTTTTTTTGAGGCAAGGAAAGCAACCTTAGTTGGAAAGCAGCAGACCAAGAAGATGGCAGACTAATGTCTCAAAATAACCATCTTGTCAAGGTCTAGATGCCAGTTTGTTTTATAGAACAAAGAGGGAGAGGAGATGAGGAAGTAAAGTAAAAAGGCCATTTTCCTTTAAAATAGGAGGGGATGTGTTAATTTCTTCTTTTTTGCAGCCATTGACAGGTGGACTGGGTCAGACCGTCTCTCTGTGAGCTGAATAAAGTGCCTCTATTTCTTTTGCGTTTCATCTCCTTCTCCATTCATTCATTCAACAAATATTTATTGAGCACCTCCTATGTTCTAGACAGGATGCTGGGAACTAGGGATACATAAATGAATGAGACAGAGACAGTCCCTATTCTCATGGAGCTTATAGTTGGGGCATGGAGAATAAGTTGTATGAAGAAGTGAGAGATGCTATGAGAGTGGACGAGGGGTGAGGGAATATCCCTTGAGGATGAGACGTTTTTTACTTTTGGTTGAGCCTCGGAGTATTTTGGGATCCTAGTTCCCCAACCAGGAACTGAACTCACACCTCTGCATTGGAAGTGCAGAGTCTTAACTACCGCACTGCTAGGAAGTCCCAAGGATGAGACACTTTGGTTACCATCTAAAGAATGAGTTAGAACTGAACCTCTGAGAACACAATAGACCACATACTCAGAAACACTGAATTAAATGTTTAACTTTGTCTCTTTGGGTGGTCCCTTGTCATCATTGTGACTATATGTAAAAAACAAACATAAGGGACTTCCCTAGTGTTTCCGTGGTTAAGACTCCAAGCTCCCAGTGCAGGGGTCATGGGCTCGTTTCCTGGTGAGGGAACTAAGAGCTGTGCGACTTCACCAAAAAGAAAAAAAAAATGTTGAAAACAAGCAAATACGTTAACAAAGGCCCCAGACCACTAAAGATAGTAATCAAAATCACCCAGGAAGAAAATATTTTTATTTTTAAAAAGATGACCCGTTAAAATGAAAATGAAAAATTTAAGTTTTAAAAGAAGACTGAAAAGTCTGCATTCATGGGTCTGTAAACGCCCCCTGTTCTCAGCTTGAGAAGCACAGGCCTAGGAAGGGGTCAAGATATGAAGACTCAGAAATGGGAAATAGTATCTGCTGTCCCCCTAAAGCGTTACAACATGGAATGTTGACGGACACACTGCTTGCTCTCTCAGTTTCCCTACCCTTGCATCCTGTATTCTAGGGCTCAGTTCTCTGGAGATAGTCACTAAGGAATGAAAGAAGAGAAGCCTGGAGGATTATATCCCCAGGCCTGTCTAGAGATCATTGGATCTCAGAAGATCTGGCCTTATTCTACTGCTCTCCTTGCCTGACCCCATAAAGGCATTGTTTCCCCTTCATCAGAGACTAATCCTGGGAATTCACTGGTGGTCCAGTGGTTAAGACTCCCACTGCAGGGGTCACAGGTTCAATCCCTGGGAAAATAAGATTCCACAGGCTGCTCTGGTGCAGTCAATAAATAAATAAAGACCTGATCTGATGGGAGAATGCAAAGAAAGGTTCAGGAGCTGGTGCAAAGTAATTTGTGAGCTGATTGTTGTTACATGTTGTCTTAAC
The DNA here is from genome assembly GCF_032452875.1 of Bos javanicus. Lineage (NCBI taxonomy): Eukaryota > Metazoa > Chordata > Mammalia > Artiodactyla > Bovidae > Bos > Bos javanicus. The sequence continues at coordinate 27,191,256 of NC_083890.1, read as the reverse complement.
ACACAGAGCCCTTTAACAGGTGAAGTTCCATTCTGTAAGCAGATAGAGTAGGGGTGGTTCCCAGAAGAAAAGAACCAGATAACAGCTTTTTAACATAAGAGAAGCCATTTTAGCCCCAAGCCATTTTGTTATCTAAGCCTGGCCATAATGCTTGCCCTTGAACAAGTCTCAGTAATAATGATCTTACGAGAACAATGACTGTTAGTGATCTCTGAGAGACAGCAGTGAGTGGTCCTAAAGACAGATCTTAGTTCCCTGCCCAGGAATTGAACCTGGGTAATCTAGATGAGAAAGAATCCTAGCCACCAGACCAGCACAGGCTAGAGATTAGAAGCAAAGTGACCCTGGCTCTTTATCCCCCTTTGAAAGCAAGAATGTTTCAAGGAGGCAAAAACTGTAAAAACAGATACAAAGTTAAAGAGAAAGCACAACAAGGGGGAGAGCACACAGAGGGAAGCAGTCTGTTTAAGACTGAAGGGAGGCAGAAATACATATTCAAAGAGGAATGCTGGGGTCCTGAGTGAGGAACAAGCAGGAAAGAGGTGAATTAATTACTTATATAGGATAGTCCTTCTGGCTGTCTGTTTACATTTGGCCAATTGTCTTGTCTCTTTCCTCACACCTAACTGGTCCTTGGACACTTATCAAGATACATGTACAGCTTTTTGCTAAGATAGCTCCCACCACAGAGGTCTGTGGGTGCATTTCCACACTAATTATGGGATGGGGCCTCCTCCCTTTTCGACCCCCAAGAAGCCTTCCTCTGCATGTGCAGAAAGGAAAGTCTTCCTTGACCTCAAGAGTGGGCACCTTATCTCTTTAGCAGGGCTCAACTTTTTTTCACCAGTTTTGTACTGAGTGTCTGGGTGAGAACAGAGCTTGAATTTTACTCCACTTGACAGACGCCAGCCCAGGAACCCATCACGAGCCTACCTCATTACCAGGCAAGAGAAGTAACAATAGCAAAGAATAAATCAATCATAAAGACTTCCAGTTCTGTTTCAATGATATGAATTAGCCAGAAGCACTTTCTTGAGCTGCTTTTCGTAATTCAACACCCCTCACAAGTGCTCAACCACCAGATCAACTAGTACCTGAAGGATGCTGATGCTTCTGACCCTCATGGCTTCAGTCAACTAAAGCTGTTGACCTTTGCCCCAATTCTATACTGAATTCTCCTCTGTTCAAATCCCTTCAAGAATATGAATAATAGGGCTTCCCTGGTGGCTCAGTGGTAAAGAATCTGCCTGCCAATGCAGGAAACACAAGTTTGATCCCTGATCTGGGGAGATCCCACATGCTTCAGAGCAAGTAAGCCATGTGCCACAATTACCGAGCCTGTGCTCTGGAGCGGAGAAGGCAATGACAACCCACTCCAGTACTCTTGCTTGGAAAATCCCATGGATGGAGGAGCCTGGTAGGCTGCTGTCTGTGGAGTTGCACAGAGTCGGACATGACTGAAGCGACTTAGCAGCAGCGGCAGCAGTGCTCTGGAGCCAAGGAGCCTCGACTACTGAAGTCCATGTGCCCTACAGCCTGTGCTCTGCGACAAGGGAAAACACTGCAATGAGAAGCCTATGCATTGTAACTAGAGAGTAGCTGCCACTTGCCACAATTAAAGAAAAGCCCACGCAGCAATGAAGATCCAGCACAGCCAAAAATAAATTAAGAAATAAAAAAACTTTTTTTTTAAAGAAAAGAATATGCATACTATGCCCAAGTCCCTTCATGAGTATGCATGTACCCTTATCTGAAAACTTCCTCAGTTTTGCTGTTCAAGAAGACACAACTTTGGGAAAGATCCCCAGTGTTCTCCTTACCTGCTATAAGTAGTAAATTCTTCCTCCTACCAGTCCTTGGCTTGGTTGTGGCTTTTGGATCAACACCCACCAAGAGATGAACCCAGTTTTGGGGTAACAATTCTTTTATCTATTCAGTAATCTTTATCTTTACTGAGTACTTAGGATTAGTCAGTGAGCCATGGAGATAAATACAAAACTCCCCATCTGAAAGAGGTAGAGAGTTATAGTTGACAAAAGCTCCAGATGAAAGGCAAAAAGTGACAAGTGGCAGGGAACTTATTTCCAACTGGAGGTGATCTGAAAAGGACTTCAAAGGGTTGAGCCTTGGAAAGTGTTAGTTGTATCCAACTCTTTGCGACTGCATGGACTAGGCTCCTCTGCCCATGGAATTCACCAGGCAAGAATACTGGAGTAGATTGCCATTCCCTTCTCTATAGAATCTTTCTGACCCAGGGATGGAACTCAGGTCTCCTGCACTACAGGCAGATTTCTTTTACCATCCGAGCGACCAGGGAAGATGGCCATAATTTTGACATGCAGAGATTGATTTACTGCAGGTGGAGGAAGCTGCACAAGATAGGAGGTAAAAGAAAAGAAAAGCTGTTTTACATCCATGTTATTCATTTCCAGCTTGTCAATTTCAGCATCTCTTTATACCCGTTTCAGCATCTCTTTATACTGTCATCAGGCATCAAGCTGACTGGAAGTTTTTACACCCTCACATTCCCCTGCATTCCATACTCATCACATGGAACCATATGCTACACTTATTCTCTGTCATTTATCATCAGAATAAGAGACAAAAATTCTAGTTTTCCAAAGGCTAAATAAATTTTCCCTTCTGTTTAGCTTTGGTGGGTTCTGTGGTTTTTTAGTTCTGCTGGGATTTATGTCAAAATAGTTCCTCTCTCCTCTCTGCTTCCAAACTATTTGGCTTGTGCTTCCCTTATAAGTAGGGTTTTCAGGCAAGATGAGGCAGTGAAGGGCAGCCTTTCCATAATAAAATATTAAATTATGAAAGATGCTGTGTATGTGTACCAATGTGTGACCATGCATTATGATCACAATGCTACCAGATATTGCTCTATGTGTCTTTTGTGTATTACCTCATTTCTTCTCACACAATTCCATGAGCTACTTATTCAGTCCCTGACCAGGAATCAAAACTGCATCTCTTGCAGTGCAGTGAGGAATCTTAACCACTGGACCATCAGGGAAGTCTAGATGGTGCTGTTTTTAATCAAATGATGAGGGAAAGCCTCCTTGTAAAGATGACATTTGTTCAAAGATATAAATGATGTCAGGGAGCAGGCATGTAGATATCTGAAGAAATAGTATCCAGGGTGAGAAAGACACAAATGCAGAGACCCTGAGGCAAGAAGGAATTATATTTTTATATTAAATCATAGCTGCTAGAAGAAGAATAATGGGTCCAGAGTGGATGAATCAGAGTAAGTGAGGAAAAGAGTAGGAAGGGATGAAATCAGAGAGGCGGGGAGAAGCCAGGTCTGGTAGGTCAAGGTACAGGTTTTGTTCTGAGTGTGATTGGGAGCCATCAGAGGGTTTGAGCAAGGTGAGTGATATTATCTGGTAATTTAAAAGATCACTCTGGTTTCAGCATGAAGGAAGGACTATGTAAGTCAAAAATAAAAGCAGAAAGTCCAGTTAAAGGGCTAGCCAAGAAACAACAGCAGCACAGGAGCTTGGATTAAGGTAGAGGACAGGGCCAAGGACAGAGGCCTGAGCCTTCTATTATTTAGGAGTTTGAAGAGTCAATGAAGACTGAGAAGTAGCAAATAAGGAACTAGTGTATACTTTCTTAAATTGGATCCAGAAAGAATATTCAAAGTGAAGAAAGCACTTCAAGGAGGAAGTGATCAACTGTGTCAAATGTTGCTAATGGTTCTAGAGCAGACTTTCTCAATCATGGCACATATATATTCTAAAGTAATTAAACATCTTTCAGCTTAAGGACTAAATCTGGCTATTGTTGAAGCTCCCTATGTATCTCTCTCCAATTAGAATTCTCCTGGCTGGGATGGGTGGATGGGAGAGGGATGGAGTGGGAATTTGGGATTAGCAGGTGCAAACTATTATATATAGAATAGATAAACAAGATCCTACTGTATAGCATCAGATCAGAACAGATCAGATCAGTCGCTCAGTTGTGTCTGACGCTTTGCAACCCCATGAACCGCAGCACGCCAGGCCTCCCTGTCCATCACCAACTCCCGGAGTTCACCCAGACTCATGTCCATCGAGTCAGTGATGCCATCCAGCCATCTCATCCTCTGTCATCCCCTTCTCCTCCTGCCCCCAATCCCTCCCAGCATCAGAGTATTTTCCAATGAGTCAACTCTTCGCATGAGGTGGCCAAAGTACTGGAGTTTCAGCTTTAGAATCATTCCTTCCAAAGAAATCCCAGGGCTGATTTCCTTCAGAGTGGACTGGTTGGATCTCCTAGCAGTCCAAGGGACTCTCAAGAGTCTTCTCCAACACCACAGTTCAAAAGCAACAATTCTTCGGCGCTTAGCCTTCTTCACAGTCCGACTCTCACATCCATACATGACCACAGGAAAAACCATAGCCTTGACTGGATGAACCTTTGTTGGCAAAGTAATATCTCTGCTTTTGAATATGCTATATGAATATGGTCATAACTTTCCTTCCAAGGAGTAAGCGTCTTTTAATTTCATGGCTGCAGTCACCATCTGCAGTGATTTTGGAGCCCAGAAAAATAAAGTCTGACACTGTTTCTACTGTTTCCCCATCTATTTCCCATGAAGTGATGGGACCAGATGCCATGATCTTCGTTTTCTGAATGTTGAGCTTTAAGCCAACTTTTTCACTCTCCTCTTTCACTTTCATCAAGAGGCTTTTTAGTTCCTCTTCACTTTCTGCCATAAGGGTGGTGTCATCTGCATATTTGAGGTTATTGATATTTCTCCCAGCAACCTTGATTCCAGTTTGTGTTTCTTCCAGTCCAGCGTTTCTCATGATGTACTCTGCATATAAGTTAAATAAACAGGGTGACAATACACAGCCTTGACATACTCCTTTTCCTATTTGGAACCAGTCTGTTGTTCCATGTCCAGTTCTAACTGTTGCTTCCTGACCTGCATACAGATTTCTCAAGAGGCAGGTCAGGTGGTCTGGAATTCCCATCTCTTTCAGAATTTTCCACAGTTTATTGTGATCCACACAGTCAAAGGCTTTGGCATAGTCAATAAAGCAGAAATAGATGTTTTTCTGGAACTCTCTTGCTTTTTCCATGATCCAGTGGATGTTGGCAATTTGATCTCTGGTTCCTCTGCCTTTTCTAAAACCAGCTTGAACATCAGGAAGTTCATGGTTCACATATTGCTGAAGCCTGGCTTGGAGAATTTTAAGCATTATTTTACTAGCGTGTGAGATGAGTGCAATCGTGCTGTAGTTTGAGCATTCTTTGGCATTGCCTTTCTTGGGATTGGAATGAAAACTGACCTTTTCCAGTCCTGTGGCTACTGCTGAGTTTTCCAAATTTGCTGGCATATTGAGTGCAGCACTTTCACAGCATCATCTTTCAGGATTTGGAATAGCTCAACTGGAATTCTATCACCTCCACTAGCTTTGTTTGTAGTGATGCTTTCTAAGGCCCACTTGACTTCACATTCCAGGATGTCTGGCTCTAGGTCAGTGATCACACCATCGTGATTATCTGGGTCGTGAAGATCTACTGTATAGCATAGGGAACTATATTCAATATTCTATGACAAACGATAATGGAAAAGAATATTAAGAATGATGTGTGTGTGTGTGTGTGTGTGTGTGTGTGTGTATATATGTGTGTGTAGGGCTTCCCTGGTAGCTCAGATGGTAAAGAATCCACCTACAATGGGGGAGACCTGAGTTTGATCTCTGGATGGGGAGGAGGACATGGCAACCCATGCCAATATTCTTGCCTGGAGAATGCCCATGGACAGAGGAGTCTGGCAGGGCCTAGTCCATGGGGTTGCAAAGAGTCAGACGTGACTGAGCAACTAAGCATACATATACGTGTAACTGAATCACTTTGCAGCACAGCAGAAATTAACACAGCATTGTAAATCAACTACATTTCAATTTAAAAAATTTAAAAAAAAAAGAATTCTCCTCTTCTCATGGGCTAACCACTATTCTGAATTTTGTGTTTTTACTACATAGGTTAGTAGCAAAATAATTTATTTCCCCCTTCTTCTCAAAGATGAGCTATATTATTATAGCATGTTTGTATGGTGATGGAATGTTTCAGTAATGAAGGGAAAACTGATTATGTGAGAGGGATAGGGATCATTTCAAGAGTTCCATTTCTGTGTAGGTGAGAAGGGTGGGATCCCAGTGCCCACATAGGGTGGGGACTGGGGAACAGGTCAGCTTCTCTGCCGTAACAAGGGGAAGGCACTGAATTCAACAGAGATGCACGTGGCCTGGTAGATTTGGAGCTGGGACCAGAGGAGGTTCTCTTCTGAGAGTTTCTATTTTCTCACTGAGATAGGAAAGAAGGTCTTCATCTTGTGAAACTGTGATCTCAGATTTGTGGAATGTGGGAAAATGCAGGCTTGCAGGCCACCCTGAGTGCTCAAAGGAAGTAAGACTAGCTGGTATGACTGTGCATTTTTCCCCAGACATATTCAGCACTTAGGTGCAGGTATGGTGCAGACAGAGTTGGATTTGGAATCACCTGGGGATGTCTTTAAAAATATTGATGCCTGAGTCCCAAGAGATGGTGATTTAATTGGTTTAGACTGTGACCTGGGCTTTGGGCTTTTTAAATGCTCCCCAGATGACTATAATGTATTGCCAGAGGCAAGAATCCTGACTCCAAGGAATGCCTGGAGCTGTGTTTAGAAACCCACTGCTTTATTTATTTTTTTAAAGGCAACTTATACCCAGTTTTTAAAATTTTATTTATTTTTGGTTGGGCTGGGTCTTTGTTGCTGCTTGAGGGATTTCTCTAGTTGCACTGAGCAGGGCTACCCTTCATTGAGGTGCACAGGCTTCTCATTGAGGTGGCTTCTCGTTGCTGAACACAGGCTCTAGGCACAGTGGCTGCAGTAGTTGTAGCACGCAGGCTCAGCAGTCATGGTGCATGGGCTTCAGTTGTTCTGTGGCATATGGAATCTTCCCAGACCGGGGGTTGAACCGGTGTCCCCTGCATTGGCAAGTGGATTCTTAACCACTGGACCATCAGGGAAGTGCCGAGAGATTCCTTCTTGCTGCAGTGAAGGAGTGAATTGATCTGAGCTTTTAAGGATTGGTATATTTTGGCCAAGTGGAGAAGCCGATGTGAAAGGAGGGAAAATATCATGAGCATAAGCTTAGATGTGGTCTGAAACACATGGCAAGCAGCAAACAATTTGGTTTGCAACAGGCAAATATTAGAGAAAGAGCTCTTAGATTTGAGGACAGCTGGGTAAATAAAGATCTGGAGGTGGGCCTGAATAATACAGTTTGGTTCCACAGAAAGCTGGATGATGTCAAATTATGGGAGAGGTCAAAGGCCAGATTAAAACTTTGTGAACAGTTGAGTAAGCAATAGGGAATCTTGAAGGGCTTTTGAGTAGCATGTTAAGAGTTTATAAAAGCATGTTTAGGGAGGGTAACCCGACAGCAGTGTTGAGGGAGACCTGGAGTAGGAAGGGGTGGGAAAGAGGGAAACCTATTAGGGAAACTGTTGTAATAATCCTAGATGAGGTCGTTTCCCAGCAAGAAGTGGGGAAAAGTTACAGATTCAAAAGACATCATGATGGCAGAATTGACTGAGCTTAACAGCTCACCACAAGTAAAGGCAGGAAGGAGGTGGAAGAGGCATCAAGTTTTCAAATAAGGAAGGGCACTGGGGAATTGGTGCTGTCTACAGAGGGAGGGGAGCTGGTTTTCAGTGGCATTTTATCTATTTGGTTTTGAACCAGCTGACTTTAGAGGACAGGCCGCATTGCTTCCCTGGTAGCTCAGACTGTAAAGAATCCTCCTGTAATGCGGGAGACCTAGGTTCAACCCCTGGGTTGGGAAGCTCCCCTGGAGAAGGAAATGGCAACCCACTCCAGTATTGTTGCCTGGAGAATTCCAGGTCGCAAAGAGTCAGACTGAGAGACTTTCACACCTAGCATTGTCCACATGTTCCACAGACACCAGAGGAATGCTTATAAATACAGAGTTTGGAGAATGTTCTACTCAATTTGGACTGTTAACAGAATACCATAAACTGGCTATCTTATAAACAGCAGAAGTCAATTTCTCAAGTCCTGAAGGCTGGAAATTCCAAGATCAAGGTGTTGGCAGATTCAGTGTCTAGTGAGAGCTTCTTTTGGTTCACAGAATACCTTCTAGCTATGTCCTCACATGGTGGAATGGTAAGGGAACTCTCTGGGGATCTTTCATTAATTAAAACAATTAAAAAAAAAATCTTTTGACCATGCCATGGGGCATGTGGGGTCTTAGTTCCCAGGCCAGGGATCAAACTCATGACCCCTGCCTTGGAAGTGTGGCGACTTAACCACCCAACCACCATGGAAGTTCCTCTGGGGTCTCTTTTATAAGAGCATTAATCCCATCCATGAGGGCCTACCCTCAAAACCTAATCATCTCCCAAATGCCACACTATCACACTGGGGATTAGGGTTCAACAGATGAATTTTGAGGAAACACAAACATTCAGTCTGTAGCAAAGGAGCATTTGGTTACAAATGAGGTCTGAGTTTGGAGTGGATGAGATTTTTCAAGGGAAATTCTCAGAGAAGGAAAAAAAAAAGTCCATATGTAGATGCTTAAGGCACAGGAGGTAAAAAAAAGAAGAAAAAAAAAAAAAAACAGGCGGGGAGAGAGGAAGAAGGATAAAGTGAGGTTTGTGTGTGCACAGAGTCAGACATGACTGAAGCAACTTAGCAGCAGCAGCAGCAGAGGGGAAGGAGGTAATATGTCCCTGAACCTGGGAAAGTGGGGAATCCAGGATGAAGGGACAAACATGGAAGGGTTCAGAGAGGCAGTGTACTATGAAAATACCGTGGGTTCTGGCTCCTGGTAACTTTGGGTCATTGAATACTATTTGAAAAAACAGTTTCAGTAAAGTTTGGATTGGAAGCATATTCCAAAGGGTTAAGAAGCAGTGGGTATGAAGGAAAGACATTTCTGACAACAGTACGCCCTATTGAACGGAGGTGGGAAAGGGGAAGGTGGGGTTGGAGGTGGTGAGTAGGTAGTGAGGAAGTGCGAACTGCAAATGTAAGTTCTTTTTTCACGAAGTTGGGTAAGGAAAGCACAGCAAACCTGAACCATCCAAAGGAAAACCCATGATCCCATCCTCTTCCCATGTCTCCTATCACAGTGCATGGCTTCCGTTTTAGATTATAAACTTCATGAGTTTCAGGGTTTACACCTGCTGTCGGAGATGATGTCTCACCAGCATCCTGCATGGAATTCAGGATAGGACCCTGTCCTGCAGGTGCACAGCTGAAGATACCAAGTCCACTGCTTGTGCCACCTCTCCCTCCCCAAGAGGTCTCCTGGTTGAGCGTAACTAGCCCAGGTAGACGTGTGAGGCTACTGACTTTCTCCCTGGCATTCTGCTTTAGTCAGAATATTTGTGATCCCTGCACCAATACATATGTTGAAATTCTAATGTGCAATACAATGGTATTAGGAGGTGAGGCCTTTGGAATGCACTTAGGTCCTGAGAGTAGCACCCTCATGAATGGGATTAGTACCCTTGTAAAAGGGACCCTACAAGGATTTCCCTGGTGATCCAGTGGTTAAGGCTCCGTGCTTCCAAGGCAAGGGGTGTGGTTCGATGGCTGAACAGGGGTGAAATATGATCCCACAAGTCCCGTGGCCAAATAAATAAATAAGGAAATAAATCCCACAGAGCTCCCTAGCCCTTTCTGCCAAGAGAGGATACAGTTAGAGAGGAGACAGGGATCGGTGTACATTTAGAGATCTACAACTCAGAAGAGGGTCTATACCTGACCGTCCTGGCACCTGATCTTAGACTTCCAGGAAAGTTCTGTTCTTTATAAGCCACCCAGTGACGGTATTTTTGTCACAGCAGCCCGACCCCCGCAGCTCCGTGCTCCCTTTGCCTTGCCTACCTACACTGGTACAGCACAAGTAGGGCTCGACCCGGAGTTGTCTGCCACCCTCCAGCCTGTGAGCAGGAACAGCTGTGGGCAGCTGGGCATGTTTCCCTACCCCATGCCATCCTATCCTGGGCCAACTTTTTCAGAATACCCTGCCTACTTTCCTCCTGCCTTCCTGGAATTCTGGGGATAGATTCCTGGATCTGCTCGTAAATCTTCCTCCAAAGTCTTAGGTCGAGTCTGGTAGGGAATGGAAAAGGTGTGCTGGATAAAGAAATGTCTAAGAAGAATGGATCCCCAGGTCTTCGCCAGTAGGATTCCCAGGGAAGCCTCTCTTTCCCATCTTTGTGTTTGTCTCTCTGGTGTGCGGGAATCTGTGTCCATTCACTATTGTCTCTGTAAGTTTTTGTCCGCCCCTCCCCCACGTCCCCAGAAGGGGAGATAAGTGAAAGGCGAAAGGAGCCGGGTCTTTGCTAGTCTTCGGGATTGCGGGTGATAAATCCACTTAATCTATTTAATATTGTCTTTCAGAAGTTCACACACACACTCACACACAGATCAGAACAAGGTGAGGACTAATGAGGAACGGGGATTGGGCTGGCTCCCTCCAGATATCGGAAGGTTTGTACCCTCGGTTCTCTCTGCTCGCTTGCCCAGTTGGGGTAGGAGGAAGGGAGTATTTACAGAGAACGGGGACTTAATCTTCTTCCAGGGAGAAGGTTCCGAAACCGGTAACCTCCTAAATCTCATTCCAAACCCCCCTCACCCCGGCCCCCCCCCCCCCCCCGCCAAAACCCAAAAGTTATAGAGGTCCTGGGATTAACATGAAAATAGACGGGGATGGAGTGGAGGAGAGACAGAAGTGGAAGTGAGGGTGAGGGTTCTGGCTAACCTGGGGCTCGGCTCTCACGCCGGGAGAAGGTGTGGAGTGACAAGTATACTGACAACTATCCGGGCAAGGCCTGGCGCCACAAACCCAATCACCGGACTGAATCACCCCGCAGCGAAGAAAAGAAGGCGGAGCCTGCCGACCTGGAGGCGGGGTTTTATCAGAGCCGGGGCGGAACCTATGGAGGAGGCGGGGCTTTAGGGACCAGTTTTCAGTCTGGGGAGCCGTGACCGAGAGAGTTCGGCTGGGGGTGCTGTATTTAGAGGGGGTGGGGGCCTGGAGCGACTGAGGGCCCGGCCGGGAAGTGGCGTCCCTATTAGTGTGGGTTTTGGCGAGGTTCCTGAGGAACTGGATTCCGAGCGTGCTCGCAAGGCGAGAGTTTCCGTGGAGGCCTAGTTTAGGATGTAACCAAGTCCAGTAGCCCCAGAAGCGGGTGTGCGGGGCGCCCACTGTGGATCCCCGGCTTGACGGCAAAACGTGCTTGGGACGTCGAGGGGCGCAGGGTGGGGCCGGGCCGTGGTTGTCCTTACGGATCCCAATAGTTCTCGTGGTGCTGCGCTGCAATGATGATGACTACGGTTAGGATGGTACAGAGCACCATGGCTGCAATGCCCACCGCCAGGGAAATAAAGGAGAAGTTCCGGGCCTCGCGTGAAGCGATTTCAGCTGACACCATGTCTCCGCGGGCCAAGGCCGTGCGCACCTGCGGGGGACGGGGAGGGAAAGATGAGAGAGCCGCTACCTCGGCCGCACGCCTCAGCCTCCCTCTAAGATGCTCCCTCAAACGTCCAGCACTCCCTGGGAATAAGAACCTCTTGAGTCCTCCTCTCCATACTCCGCCTCCGTCCCCTCCCCTCCCCTCACCCCCCACACACCTGCACTGCCTTGAAGATGGCAATGATGCCTGTAGGCCAGAAGCAGCAGATGGTGGTCAGCACCGCGATGGGCATGTAGTCGTGGGGCGGGCGCCTTGGCTCCAGCAGGGCCAGCCCTGGGCCCTGGGGTGGCGGGGGGAGCGTGGAGGTTACTCCTGTTCCCCCCGGGGTCGCGCCTGCATAGGGCTGTGAAAGGAAAGAAGGTTGTAGGGAGGGGACGTCTATCACTCTTAAACCCTCTCTGAGCCCACCAGCTTTCCACGTCTAGCAGAGAAAGAAGGTTGCTTTCCTCTTTTAAACCTCCTCTGGACTTCAAGGCTGTTTCCCCTGCCAGATCTTGATCTTTGACTCCAACAGACCACCCACCCCATTCCCAGATCTTTCTCTAGTCTCTCCTCTCCCTTGGCCCCAGATCGCCTCCTGGTCCCCTGGTTCTGTTCCTCTTTCCCACCAGTCCCCAGTGTGCCTCCAATTCCATGTCCTGTTCCATCCTTCTCCCAGCCCCCTCCTTCCAGTCCCCTGTCCGCCCTGTACTCACCGTGCCCACCGGGTAGACCGGTACGTAGGCAGTGCAAGGCTGCAGCTGTAAAGGGTAACCCGGGGCTACGTAGCCACCCAGCGGCAGCGTGCCTACCGCTCCCGTGTGCGTGGGCACCACGAAGCCCGGGGCCTGGGCAGTATGAGAGGTCGCCGGCGGGGGCGGGGCGGCGGCGGCGGGCGGCGGTGGGGGCAGTGGGCCCTCGAAGCGAGTCTCCTGCAGGTAAGGGTCGGGTGGCATGCGGGGCAAGGTAGCGCAGCCGGGTGGGGGCGCCCCAGCGGCCGGGCCAGGAGGGGCATGGTGTGGGGGCCTTGGCAAGGTAGCGGAGGACGAGGGACCGCGCTGAGCGGCGGCCCCAGAAGCCAGGCCCCCTGCCCCTAAGCGCGGGAGGGTGGCAGTGCCGGACTGGTGGTAGTGGTGGTGGTGGTGATGGTGCGAGGAAGGGGCTGTCTGTGGGGGCGGGGCAGGAGGTTCGGCGGGGGGCTGGGGGGCATTGTAGGGTGGTGGAGAGGTGTGAGGGACTGAGTCAGGGAGACCTGGGGGCGGTAAGCAGAGGAGCCAGTATGGGGAGAGATAAGATAGATGAGATGAGGGAGAGGGGGAGACACAGAGGGTCAGGGACGGAGAAAGATAATGGGAGAGACAGAGAGGAGATGAGTGAGAAGCCATCTCTCATTCTTGGGGGAGGAGAGGGGTGGTATCTAGGCCAACAGCCCTTTCCCCCCGCCCCCACTTTAATCTAGTTTTGAGGTCATAACTCTCTTCTGCTCCTCTCCCTGCTTCAGCAGTGGGCACACAGCTTTAACCTGCAGACCCAAACTCCTAACCCTCTTGGCTTATGGCTGCTTTGGGGTTTGCCTATCTGAGCTAGTCCTGCGTGTGCACATGTATAGACATGCAACACTTGTGTGAACATGTGCTCAGTCCAACAGTTGTATAAACACATGTAGGATAACATGTTCCACTCTGCCATTCCTTTAGTGGGGAGGGGGTCCCCTAGTCTCTCTTGGAATCTCCGAACCTCTTTTAGGGCAGATTAAGAAGGGTCCTCTGGATTTTACTCCCCTGGCAATCCCCATCTGATCATCTCTCCATATTACCCCGCTGGATGTCTCCATGCGGGCCAGCGTTATCTGTCCATCTGTCACTCCCAATGATGCTATCCATGCAGTACCTGGCTGATGCTAAGCCAGTCTTGTACTTCCCTCACCCTCTTAACCTGCCCCCCCCCCTCCAATGTTGTTGGCAAGGGACCCAGCCTGAGACTGGCCAGAGGCAAGGAAGAAAAGGGAAGGATATAGAAAGAGAAGGGGGCTTGGGGGGAGGGATATGGAGAGCTGGATAGAAGGGGAATGAAACAGAACCACCCGCTAGGGAGGGGTAAGGGAGGGGGGGGGTAGTCAGGAGGCAGTGGAGAGGGCGAGGGGTTTTGTTGTTGTTTTCTACCTGACTTTTCGGATGACATGCTTGCGCTCTCCCTGGGACAAGATCCGTGCAGCCGGAGTCCGGAGTCGGGGTCCCTGGCTAGCACCGGAGTCTGGGTGCGCAGATTGCGCAGCCGGCAGCAGCGCAGAGATGGAGAGATGAAGACTGTGGCGGCGGGGGGCGGAGGGAAAGCTGAGAGGGGGGAGCTTAAAGGGACCGAGGCGAGGGAGGGGGAACCCTTCAGAGATACCCCCACTTGGTCTCTCTCCGCTTTTGGACTATGTCTCGCCTCCTCTAACCCCGGCATTCAAGCCCCCAGTTTGGGTTCCTTTGGAGTTGTCATGGAAACTGGGAGGCAAGCAAGACCAGGCAAGGCGGGTGGTACTAAGGGAAGGAAGGAGGGAGAAAGAACCCTCTGGAGTCTTCCCCTTCAAGACTGGCTGTAGTGATTATACTGTAGGAGGAAGCGAGCAGGTGCTCAGTGGATTCAGTACCCCGGTTCCCTCTGAATCTTTTTCACCCCAGTCAGGCCTCCCCCCCGCCCTCCCCCCAACTCAGCCTCCCTCAGAGTCCCTGTAAGATCTGGGGATCTTCTCTCAAATCCTTGGCTCTAGTTTCCCTATCTGTACCAGAGATGCCTGTGTGAGAGAGAACCATAAAAACAACAACAAAAGTTCCCAGGGTTATGATCTTGACCTGCCGCTCTGGCTTGGGAGGAATCCAGAGGTAAAGTGAGAGGCCCCAGTCTATAGTCGTTGGGAGGTAGTAGGGCTTGTGGTGTGTTGGGGGGCAGGAGTAGGACGAAGAGGAAGCTTGGGGGATACTTAGTTACCTCTTACCTTCAGTATGTAGGAGCTGTAGCGCGTTGGGAGGAGAGGACGAATCAACTGCTCATTGCCGGCAGCTCAGTTTGGCAGTACCTGCTTGGTCCCCCTTCCCCCGCTTTGCTTACTAGGCTTCTTAAAGAGTTTCCAGGGCCCGCAGTGTTCCGATCCATTCCTGAAATCCCACCCACCCACCACCCCCGCCAAGACGCAGCGCCATCGCCTGAGTCGACCCGGGGGCCTAGCGGTAATTGCAGTCTTTTTATTTTGCTTATTGCATCTTGGGAGTTTGTACATGGGGAGGGGAGGTGAAAATCAGTAGTCAGCCGAGATTTAACCAGAATCGGGCCATTTGCAAAAGCAGAGCCGAGATACCACCCTCCCTCTTTAGACCAGTGCTTCCCAGCCCCTTCTTGAGGCAGTCGCTCTCCAACGCTGTATCCTTCCCCATCCGACTTCAGGCGGAGACTACCGAGCTGTAACAGCGGCGCGCGTCAGGGCCAGTCCCAGGCTCCAGAGATCGAGATCACGGCCCCACACCTCTCATTCTGGCTTCTGAGGTGTTCGCGTGAGCCCCTAACCCCCTTCCGCCACACCATCCTGTACACAATTCGGGGCGCAAGTTGGTTTTATTGGGAGAGACTTAAGACTGTCAAAGGCCTGGTGAACATAGAGGAATTCTGATGAGCTGCAAATTTTTTTTTTTTTTTTTAAATCAAGGCAAACGTCTTTAAATGTTCAGTAAAAGCCCTAACACGGGCACCCGGGTACCGATAGGGATCATAGAGAGAGAGGTGGGAGACGCCTGGAGTTAGAAGTCCAGCCCCGGTGGGAAGGTCTGAGTAAGGAGCCGCCCACAAGGAGCTCCAGGATCAGGGCGGGGGTGTGGGGTCGCTCAGGTAATGAGACTTGTCAGAAACTAGGCGGAGCGTGAGTCAGCGCTGCCCAAAGGGCTCTCCTCCCCTTGGGGGGTGGGTCGTAGATAGGCTCCGTTCTAGAGAAGGGCAGAAGAAACTGGGCCAAGCCGCACTTTTACCTCGAGGGGCCTCGAGGACTCTCCGCGTCTCTGGAGACAAGGGCACTACAAGCACTTCAAGATGAAGAGCTGTAAGGCTCAGACCTGGCACGGGCGGGAGGGAAGGGGTTAGGAGCAGGGTCCACCTGGGCTACCTTCAGCCCCTAGCCGGCGGAGGACGAAATACCAAGGACTGCCATTCCCGGGTCTGTTCCTCCAGCGCGCCTCCCTGGGGAAAGAGAACTCCGTGTTCCCTTGCGGAGCCTGACGCCTGCATTGGGAAGTAGGGCAAATCAAGGCAGGGAAATGGGACTCTTAGGTCGCGGCTGCCGCAGGGCCTGAAGAGGCCTTCTCTCAATTCCCAGGACACATCTGCGGCTTCTCCCTCTCCCCGCCGATCTAAATGGATCACTCCGCCTATTCCCTCTCCCCCGCCCCTCGCCCCCCGCCCCGCCCCCCACCCCCCGCTCTTAGGGCGCAATGGATTGTTCCATTGCCCCTCCAGTCTCCGGCCGGCGTTGCGGGGGACGCTGGCACGGTTGCTAGGGAAAGCCCCGGACGTGACGGCTAAATGCGACCCTGAGCAGCCTCCCCTCTCCCGTCCGTCATTCCCCTGCGCGCGTTCTCCTTACACCCTTGCCCTCCCCCACGTGGGTTCCAAGCTGGGGAGAAGTAAACAGCAGGCGGAGCGGGGCTCGCGTATCCAGGCCAGGTGGGAGTTTGCACTCCCCCAGGGTCCTACGCTGCTGCTCTGAGGTCCTTCTTGCAAATCTTCAGTCTTGCATGACTGGGATGATCCATTAGGAAGCTCCTGGCCTCGGGACCGAGTCCCCGTTGCGTTGGGGGCGGGGCTTGGTTGCGCGTCAGTGCGTCTGCAGCGTGGTGGGGGTGTGTGTTTGTGGAGAGGACTGGAGTAAAAAGTAGGATGTTTTATGACAAGGACCTGGTGTGGGAACGGGTCGGGGAGGCTTGATTGCCGGCGTCTGTTCCGAAGGGAGGGTGTTGTCATCTCTCTCACAGGTCCTCATCGTCCCCTTCTCAGGCGGAAGCATGCTGGGGCTCCCGGAACGGCGGCTCCCTTCGGCGGAGTTCCTGCTCCTGTTGCCATTCCTGCTGCTGCTGCTGCTGCTGCTGCCCGCCGCCCCCGCGCCCCATCGGGCTGCCTACAAGCCGGTCATAGTGGTGCACGGGCTCTTTGACAGTTCGTACAGCTTCCGCCACCTGCTGGAATACATCAATGAGGTCTGGCAGGGGACGCCCCGGTTGTGGGGCCTTGGTGGCGGCTACAGAGGCTGGGGAGGGAGAATGGGGAACTGAATGCTGGGCCTGCCCAGTTCCTCGCAGAGCTGGTGCTCTGCTGGGGAAAGTTGGGGGACGAGAGATCCTTGCTTCTAGGAGGGCACAATAGGCATGTAGGCGCCGGCTCGGGGGCGGCCTGGAGGGGGGTCTTTATAAGTCCATTCCGGCTGCGGCATCGCCCCCTTCCCACAGACACACCCTGGGACTGCGGTGACAGTGCTCGATCTCTTCGATGGGAGAGAGAGTTTGCGACCCCTGTGGGAACAGGTGCAAGGGTTCCGAGAGGCTGTGGCCCCCATCATGGCAAAGGCTCTTCAAGGGGTGCACCTCATCTGCTACTCCCAGGGTAGGCACCCTCCCCGCTTCCCCGCCTCTAAGCCCTATCTGAAGCTTGATCCTTATCTGAGGGACACTGCCTAGTGTTCCCTTTTTTGAACCGCATTGCTTCCTTTTCTGACTTCCCTCAGCACCTGGGTCTTACCTGTGTGCGTGTCCTGAGTGGGAGGGCCGCTCCCTGCACTGCTGCCCCTTTCTTTCCCGTCACCCATGGCTCCTGGACATAAGGGATGGGAGGCGGGGGACAGGAAAAAGCACCCTAGGGTTCGTCGGAAGACCCAGATCGAATTCTGGCTCTGTCACTTACTTGACGTGGGGCGTTTTGACACAGGGCGTGTGCCTTCTCAGGGTCTCAGCTTCCGTGAGGTACATGGTGTGTGTGCGGGGGTGCGGAGTTGGGGAGACTGCTGGCCTGGCTCTCCCTAAGTCCTGCCCAACATGGTGTTTTGCCTGCAGGGGGCCTGGTGTGCCGGGCACTCCTGTCTGTGATGGATGAACACAATGTGGATTCTTTCATCTCTCTCTCTTCTCCACAGATGGGACAGTATGGAGGTGAGTGGGCACTGTGGGCTCCATAGGGGGGCCCTGAGTCTTGAGGGCACAAAGTTCGGGGCCACTTGGCACTGCTGTTCTTTTGCCAGACACAAACTATTTGAAGTGGCTGTTCCCCACCTCCATGAGGTCTAACCTCTACCGGATCTGCTACAGCCCGTGGGGCCAGGAATTCTCCATCTGCAACTACTGGCATGGTGAGTAGGACATGCCAAACTGGGGCCTCCATGCTAAGGGCATCCTGGAGGGTGGGGCCTGCTGCTCCCACCTCTACCATAACTAACAGCAGTGATGATGATAACTTACATTTATCGAGCACTTACTATGTGAACGGGCACTGTTCAAAATGCTTTATGTGTTTCACTTTGTTGCCTTAGAGAATACAGTTTGCTGCAGGGGTTGGCAAACTTTATCCTTAAAGGGCCAGACAGTAAATTTTTTTTGGTTTTGCAGGCATATAGTCTCTGTCACAACCACTCAATTCTGCCATAGTCATGTGAAAGCAGCCATATACCATATGTAAATGAATGTGTCTGTGTTGCAATAAAATTTTATTTACAGAACAGTGAACTGGATTTGACTAATGAATCATAGTTTGCAAATGCCTGGTTATAGTTTTTAAGATCATGGATGCTGGGTCCAGACTACTTGGGTTTGAAGCCTAGTCCTGCTGCATGACTTTGGGCAAGTTGCTCAACCTTTCTGTGACTCAGTTTTCCTCATCTGTAAAGTATAGTATGTACCTTTTATTGTGTTTATGAGGATTAAATAATGAATGTCATGTGCTTTGAACAGTATCTGGCTCACAGCAGGTGCTGGAAAAAGGTGTTTGTTATCATGTTTGCAGTTATTACTGCTACTATCATATTACTGTGCGCCTTGTCTGTTACTGTAGCCTTCTGATTGGTCTTCCAGCATCTGGTCTTGCCTCTTCTCCCTGCTTCTCTGACGATCTAACTGCTGTTTGTACCCAGACCCTCACCATGATGACTTGTACCTCAATGCCAGCAGCTTCCTGGCCCTGATCAATGGGGAAAGAGACCATCCCAATGCCACTGGTAATGACCCCAGGCTCCTACCTTGGTCCCATTTTCTGCTTCTCTGACCTCGTATATTCCCCTTTCCAACCTGGCCTGACCCCTGTGACTAACTCAGGCTCTCTTATTCCCACCCTGTAGCTTGGCGGAAGAACTTTCTGCGTTTGGGCCGCCTGGTGCTGATTGGGGGCCCTGATGATGGTGTCATTACTCCCTGGCAGTCCAGGTAATAAGGGACTGTGTGGCCTGAAGGTTGGCTAAGGACACCCCAATCCCAGCCAATCTTTATCTCATTTCTAAAACTGGCCTGCTTCTTCCACTGTTCAGTTAATCCCCCCACCCTCCATTCATCGTCACCCAAGACCAAAACCTGGGAGTCATGTCCCAACCTCTTATATCTAGCCAGTCACTAAGCCTTGCTGACTCTGCTTCCTTTCCATCCCTACCAGCCCCGCTTTGTGAAAACTTTGAACTCTGAACTATTTACAGATTCTTAGGATGTTGCAAAGATAGTTTAGAGAAGTCCTGTGTATCTTTTGACATCTTTTGTGTATCAGTTTCCCCCAATGCCTGCATCCTATGTAATGACAGCACAATAGTGAAACCAGGAAATTGACAAATCGCTACAACGCATGTCTATAGTTCCATGCCATGTAATCACATTTCCTACCAGCTCTTTTACTTACCTGGAAGTAAAAGGTAATTGCTCCAACCTTGTCCCCTCTATCCTATTCCTCAGGAAAACCCATGGCTTCATGGCACTATGTGTCTGCCTCTGATCATCATGAGTGATCTGAAATGTCACCTGATCTACTTTCTAGTCATTCAACAAATACTCATCAAGCACTGTGTGCCCAGGCACTGTTCTGGACCCTAGGGATGCAGTAGTAAATGAAAGAGAAGTCTATGCTATTATGTAGCTCACATTCTAGTGGGGGAGACAGATAATAAATGTAAATATATATATATATCAGACAGTGATAAAATAAGGCAGGGAAAGGATTAGAGGATGGCTGGGGCCTATTTTAGATAGTGGCCAGAGAAGTCCTTCTGGAAGAGCTGCCATTTGAGACTGAGTTGTATCCGACTTTTTGCGACCCCATGGAGTGCAGCATGCCAGGCTCCTCTGTCCTCCACTGTCTCCCGGAGTTTGCTCAAATTCATGTCTTTGAGTCAGTGATGCTATCTGTTTCATCCTCTGCTGCCCCCTTTTCCTTTTGCCCTCTATCTTTCCCAGCATCAGGGTCTTTTCCAGTGAGTTGGCTCTTCGCATCAGGTGGCCAAAGTATTGGAGCTTCAGCTTTAGCATCAGTCCTTCCCATGAATATTCAAGGTTGATTTCCTTTAGGATTGACTGGTTTGATCTCCTTGCAGTCCAAGGGACTCTCAAGCGTCTTCTCCAACACCACAGTTCAAAAGCATCAATTATTCGGCACTCAGCTTTCTTTATGGTCCAACTCTCACATCCATACGTGACTACTGGAAAAACCATAGCTTTGACTGTATGGACCTTTGTGGGCAAAGTGATGTCTCTGCTTTGTAATATGCTTGGAATGTCTAGGTTTGTTCTTCTAGGGAAGAGGAGTAGCACCTGCAGAGTCACTAGGGCAGGCATTGGGAATAAGGAGGTCCATGCGGCTAGAGGGCAGTCAGCTGGGGTGAAAGTGAAAGAGGTAGAAGGGGCCAGATACAGAAAGCCTTTGTGGGGCAAAGTAAGGTCACTGTTTTTTCTAAAATATATGCAACACAAAAGTTACCGTTTTTAAGGGTAAGTTTGGTGGCTTCAAGTTCATTCAAATTCTTTTGTAAGCTCACCACCATCTATCTCCAGAACTTTTTTCTTGCCAAACTGAAACCCCATAACTCTTTAAAGAATGGTAACTTCCTTATCCCTGCTACTCGCAGGCCCCTGGCAACCATGACCCTTGATTTTTTTTTTTTTTAATTCTGAGTGAGATGGGAACACATTGGAGGGTTATAAATGAAGGAGTAACATGCCTTATAGTAGTTAAAGGTGGGATTTATTTTTATCTCATTTCACACCTACTACAACCCTATGAAGATAAGTAGTACCTCTAAGTACTTTGCAAATAAAGCTCATTTAATCCTCACAACAACCCTATAGGGTAATTACTATTATCCTCTTGTGGCATGTAAGGAAACTTAAGTACAAAGAGATTAAATAATTTGCCTACATTCATAGAGTTAGTAAGTGGTGAAGTCAGGCTGTCTGACTTAACCACAATGTTTTATTTCCTCTCTACAAAGGAGGTATTCTTGTATAGGACAAAGAAAATCAGCAACATGATCAACCACACACAGTGGGGAGTGTGTGGCAGAGCTGGAGTTCCAATCCAGGTCTTTGTGCCCCTACTGCTTTCCTATGGCTTAAGAAATCTTGTCCTTCAGCGTGGCCTCCAGGCCCCCAACCCACCCAGTTGTGCCATACCTCTGTGGTGCTCTTGTTGTTGCATTTGCCTGAGACAGCTTTTCCTAGTTCAGGCTAATCGCTGGGAAGCCTTTGTTGACGCTCTAAAACTAGAGTAGTAACCTCTCCTCTTTGCTCCCATAGCCCATTGGACTTAGTACTATTAGCCTTTGTTCAGTTATTCTTGGCCTGTGTCCACTCAGTGCCCATAACAGTTAAATATTCCTAATTAAAAAAAATTTTTTTTAACTTTTTCTTTGGAAATAATTTCATACTCAAGAAATTACCAAAGTCGTACAAAGCAATCTTGTATATTCTTCACCTAGATTTCCCAAATGTTAACATTTTACCAAGTTTATATTAGTGTCCTCTGTCTCTCCCTCTGTATATCCATATATATATGTGGAGTATGTGTATGTATGAACCCTTAAGACTTCAGTATGTCAGTGTCTATTTTCTAAATATAGGACATTCTTTTATGTATCTACGATTATCAAAAGCAGGAAATTAACATTGATACAATTCTCTGTAGACCTTATTCAAATTTTCCTAAAATCTTCCATATAGGAAAAAAAAATCCAGTGAAAGATTCAATTCAGGATCCCATGTTGCATTTGGTTCTCATGTCTCTTTAGTTTTAATCTGGAATAATTCCTTGGAGTAATCCTGCGACACTGATTTTTTTTTTTGGCCCCGGCATGCGGAACTTCCCCACCAGGGACTGAACCCCCCTGCATTGGGAGTGTGGAGTCTTAACAACTGGACCACCAGGAAGTCTGACATTGATATTTTTTGAAACATAACAAGCCAGCTATCTTATAGAATGGCCCTCAGTTTGGGTTTGTTGGCTATTTCCTCATGATTAGATTCAGGTTATGCATTTTTGATGGGAACTGTGCAGAAGTGATGGAGAAGGCAATGGCACCCCATTCCAGTACTCTTGCCTGGAAAATCCCACAGACGGAGGAGCCTGGTAGGCTGCAGTCCATGGGGTCGCTAAGAGTCGGACATGACTGAGCAACTTCACTTTCACTTTTCACTTTCATGCATTGGAGAAGGAAATGGCAACCCACTCCAGTGTTCTTGCCTGGAGAATCCCAGGGACCGGGGAGCCTGGTGGGCTGCCGTCTATGGGGTTGCAGAGTCGGACATGACTGAAGCGACTTAGCAGCAGCAGCAGCAGTGCAGAAGTGATATTGTATCCTTAATCCATTACCTCCTGAGGTACATGATATGTGTGTGCTAAGTCGCTTAGTCGTGTCTGACTCTTTTTGACCCCATGGACTATAACCTTCCAGGCTCCTCTGTCCATGGGATTCTCCAGGGAAGAATACTGGAGTGGGTTGCCATACCTCCTCCAAGGGATCTTCCCGACCTAGGGATTGAACCCACATCTCTTATGTCTCCTGCATTGGCAGGTGGGTTCTTTATCCCTAGTGCCACCTGTGAGGTACATGATACCCAGTTAAATATTTTGAGTATTCCCCTTGCTGCTTGTGTCCCCAATAGGCCATGAGTTCCTGAAGGTCCCTACCCGCCTTTGATTTTCTCCCACTCTAATAACCTCCCTCGTATGCCCCAATCTCTTTGCAGCTTCTTTGGTTTCTATGATGCAAATGAGACAGTCTTGGAGATGGAGAAGCAACTGGTGAGTCCCCTGGAATTACTTTCCCTTTCTGCACACACTGTGGTTCTCTCTGCCCCTGACACAGAAGCTGAAGGGTCTACCCTGTGGGGAGGGGGTCTGGGACGCCAGCGGGAACTTACTTTGTCTCTCCCTATGTCTTTCTTCCATGCCCGTTGACCCACCTTGAAGGTTTATCTGCGGGACTCTTTTGGGTTGAAGACTCTGCTTGCCCGGGGGGCCATAGTGAGGTGTCCAATGGCTGGGATCTCCCACACGGCCTGGCACTCCAACCGTACCCTTTATGAGACCTGCATTGAACCTTGGCTCTCCTGAGGGACCCCTCAGGAACTCCCCGCCCAGAGAATGAGTGGAGCCTTGGATGTCGGGCCTTGGTGTGCCTGTGACCACCTCACTGGTCCCACACTGCCCCCACCAACCAGGGCTCCAGGACCCCTGCTCTGTGAATGACACATCCTGGTCTCCTCCATCTCGTGTCCTCCCTTTTGGGGGTTGCTCCATGCTCTCCCATGCCCCCCAAGGCCAAGGCTGGGAAGTGGAAAACAAGATTAACTTGTGGCTGCTCCTGTTGCTGCTGCTCCTCTGTCTCTGGCTCTACACAAGGAGAACCCAGCCCCTGCCCACCACAGGGTCTCCTTCCAAGCCACTCAGGACATTTTTAGCTTGTTTTTCCCACGTTCCCTTTTCCTCTGAACTCCCCTGTTGTGAGCCCTCCCAACCCCTCAGGAAGGACCACCTATGAGAGTGGGGTTCTGAGGTTCCACTATGGGGACAGTTCGTTCTTGAAGTGTCAGTGTTGGGGAATATCTGTGGCCTGTGAGGCCCATCTCAGGTTTGGGGATCCCCCAGTCCCTATGTTCAGTATTGGGGTGCCCTCTGGGAGCCTAGTTTCTTTGAGGCTCCAGCCCCTCTTTTAGCTACCCTGGAATGGGTGTGTTACTACCCCTGTATTTATGAAAATAAAGTTGCATTTACTCAGTGTGGCTTGCCTCATTTCTAGGTGAGGGGGACCTGGCTCCCTCAGGAGGGTGGGGATGGAGAGCCTGGGGCCTGGGTGCCCGGATGCTTGGTCTGGGGTGGGACCCCCTTGGTGTTTCCGCTCTCTCAATGCCCATTCTGTGCGGGTTCCTGATTCTCTGTGGGTTCTTTCCTGCTGAGGACAATTCTCTTCCTGTCCCAGCCTGCAACTGGAGGGCTGAGCCCAGGGCTCTAATGGTTTGGGCCCCAGCCTCATGGATGGAATGCACCAGCCACCCCCAGGCTAGACAAGGGGACGCAGGGTCAGGGTGGGCATTTGTTGTGCCCCTTTTCGACCTTTGTAGGCCAGAGCTGGGTGAGGGGCTGGACAATGAGCCTCCTCTTCCTTGAAAGAAGGAATCTTGGTAGAGACAATAAGGCCCTGTCTGCTCTGGCATGGGGGGCGGTGGCTGACTCAATTCTGCCCCCTCTCCGCCCCCCAGGCCCTAATAAATGTCATCAAGAAATCGGGGCAATTTTTCCCTCAGTGCCCTGGGCAGCCTCCCCAGCCTCCCCCACCTTTGTGGTATCTTGCCCTTCTTTCTTTCCTCAGCTGATCTTGCCTTTTCTCCCATGACCTAACCCCACTTTCTTCTCTGCCAGCTCTGCCTCTCCCTGCCCCTCAGTTCTTCCCGCCTGTGTTGGGTTGAAGGGTGGAGGGCAAAGGCCAGGTGTTTCAAAGTCAGTAGCCTCTGTTGACTTGGGGGAGTTCCAAATAAGGGGCCTCAGGGTTGAGAAGAAACTTCTAGGGGCTCTTTACTTGGCTGCAGGGGGTGGGGGTGAAGGTCAGTGGGGATTTGGACCCCACTGAATTGACCAAGCTCCAGCTATGGGAGGAGGCTTATGGGAGGGGGCAGGGATGGGAGGGCTCTGTCTGGCCCAGCCCCTCCTCCCCTTTACAGCCCGCCCACCAGTCTGAGCAGCTGCTGCTGAGGCTGGTTGGCCTGAAGTCTCCCGGAGAAAGGCAAAGACAGGTGGGGAGAGAATGTCAATGGGGAAAGAGTGGGGGTCACTAAGAGTCTTACAGTGAGTGTGGGTTGGAGGTGTTGTTTGAGTAAAGGGTCCAGGGTGTATGTGGTGGTGGGGTTGTGAGGGTAGCATGAGTGTGCTTAAGGTGGTGCCTCCAGGTGCGTGGGTTGTATACAAGGTGTAAAGGGGTGTAATGGTGAATATCTGAGATTTTGAAGGTAGGAAGATTAGGATGGAAGAGGGCACATCAGAGATAGGAGGGGCCTGAGGGGAGGTGGAGGGAGTGGGTCAGGCTGTGAGCTTGTATGGTGCTGCATGGACCATGATGTGCTAAAGGATGGTGGGTGTTAAATATGTGCAGGTGCTGACAATCCTGGTGGCTAGTGCAAGTGTGCAAATCAAAGTCCTGCCTGGCTTACAGGGCACCAGCAGACTGTTCTTGGGAGCGCTGGAGCTGGAGAAGTTACTAGCAGAGGGGCAGGGCCTCCATTAACCTCTTCTTGCCTGCAGCTGGCAGTCTGAAGTCAAGGAGAATCATGGGGTCCAGGGCTGAGCCGTGCACTGTCTTAGGCGGACTCTGGTTCCTCCTGCTACTGATGACAGGCGAGGGGGCCAAGGGTGGAGCCCTCAAAGAGAGGTGACAACAGAGGTGGCAGGGCCAGGGGTGGGGCTTCACAGGGGGCAAAACAAAGTTGAGGAGGGGATGAGGCTGTCATGTTTAGGGAGGGTGACGGGAAGTGGGGCTCTGGCTCCCAGGGCCTGGCCCACTCAGTGTCTCACTTTCTCCCACATGGGTGCAGTCAGGGGGTCTGCTCCAAGCAGACCCTGGTGGTCCCACTCCGTTACAATGAGTCCTACAGCCAACCTGTATATAAGCCCTATCTGACCCTGTGCTCTGGAAGGCGTGTCTGCAGCACCTACAGGTGAGGATGGGGAGCCAGGACCCCGGGGTCTCTCAAGAGGAACCCCCCAAAGCCAGGACAAGGACCCATACATAGGCTAACACCCAGAGCCCCGCGTTGTGTTCCAGGACCACGTACCGCGTGGCCTGGAGGGAGGTGCGGAGGGAGGTGCGGCAGACCCACGCCGTGTGCTGCCAGGGCTGGAAGAAGCGGCATCCTGGGGCACTCACCTGTGATGAAGGTGAGG
This sequence comes from Bos javanicus, assembly GCF_032452875.1. Lineage (NCBI taxonomy): Eukaryota > Metazoa > Chordata > Mammalia > Artiodactyla > Bovidae > Bos > Bos javanicus. The sequence goes on along the minus strand of NC_083890.1, from coordinate 27,165,366 downwards.
CTAGGGCTTCCCGGGCCTTAGGGGGAGGTGTGCCCCGCTGGGCGGAGAGCCAGGCCTTCCGCTAGGTTCTGAACCCCACTTCCTGCACCCTCAGCCATCTGCGCCAAGCCCTGCCAGAATGGAGGTGTCTGCGTTCGGCCGGACCAGTGCGAGTGCGCCCGGGGCTGGGGTGGGAAGCACTGTCACGTGGGTGAGTCGGCTCGCCCTCCCTCGGAGGTGGTGCCAGGACCTCCCTGCCCGCCGGTGGCGCCCATCCCCGCCCCGCCCCCGTCAGCCCCCTCCTCTTTCCGGTAATTAGATGTGGATGAATGCAGAACCGGCGTCACTCTCTGCTCGCATCGCTGCCTCAATACGGCGGGCAGTTTCACCTGTGGCTGCCCGCCCGGCCTGGTGCTGGGCCTGGATGGGCGTACTTGCGCGGAGAGGGCCCCAGAGCCCCCAACCAGTGCCAGCATCCTCAATGTGGCCGGTGAGTCGGTGGGAGCAGGGGGCGAATAGAGGCAGGGCCGGGGCAGCAGTGACGCTCCCTCTCCTTGGTCCCCAGTTCGTGAGGCTGGACTTGATAAGCGTGCCCTGAGGCGGGAGATTGGCGAGCTGCGAGGGCGCCTGGAGAGGCTGGAGCAGGTGAGTGGAGATGCCGGGAGGCCACACTTACAGAGCTGACAGGCCCCCTCCCTGCCCCTCTGAGGTATCTCTTCCTTTCTAGTGGGCCGGTCAGGCTGGGGCCTGGGTCCGAGCAGTGCTGCCCGTGCCCCCGGAAGAGCTGCAGCCCGAACAGGTGGCGGAGCTGTGGGGCCAGGGTGATAGGATCGAGTCTCTCAGTGACCAGGTGCTGCTGCTGGAGGAGAGACTGGGCACCTGTGAGTCCCCATGGCCCTCTCGGTGGGGACCCCCATCTCCCCACAACTGCCCCCCAGCTCCTCAAAACACCTTTTCCCAACTTTTAAGTTTTCTCTTATCCAAAATCCTTCCTCTGCACCCACTCACCTCATACCTTCCCAGATTTCTGCAGTTCACCACCCCCTCTTTTGGTACCCCGTTCTCCAGCTCAGTGGCGGTTCCACTTATTGTTGAGAGAGGTTGTCAATCTGTTTAGCGTCCAGGGCCCGCTCTAGGCATGCCAGAAATACACAGTCGATTTGTCTGCCTGTCTCCTTGTCATTAACCAGGCTCCTGTGAGGACAACAGCCTGGGCCCAGGCCTCAAAGGGCGAAGATAAGGAGCCTCTGCAGAGCCCCTGCCCTCTAATTTATACAGAAACTGGACTCACTAATCCTCTGGGATTGGCTGGCTAGGGAGCTGCAGATAAGGCTATTTGCTGCTGAGAAGCCATGGACAATGGAAACCATGCAAAGCTAAAGAATGGAGGAAGGCGGTTGCCACCCCTGAATCCTCAGGCTAGGGCCGATGCCTGGGTGAGAACTGCCTTCTTAACTCCTTAACAAAAACAGCCAGAACGTGCTCAGATCTTGCTCAGTCTTTATTCTTGGTTTCTTGCTGTTATCCAGATAAGTAATAAAAATCAACCACGCAAAACTGGGTCCCACCCTCTCCTTTTGCTCCCAGCCCACCTCCCCGGTTTTTGGGGCACAGGTCTGGGGTGGGAGGCAGGGAGTGGCTACTGCCATAGGGAGGAAATGAAAACTGGCTCAGAGAGGGGAAGCCTCAAAAGAAAGAGAAATAAATTAAAAGCCCTCCCCATCCCCTCCAGCCAGGGTTCAGGTCCTGTCCCCAGCTCCCCAGGGGGAAGTGAGTGCAGCACCCGTTAACTGCTTCTTCCCCCAGTGCCCGGCTAGGATGGTATAGGAGGGCTGCAGGGCGCTGCGGGGCCAGGACCACTAAACAACTGTACCCAGGGGATGGGTGGAAGTGGAAATGTGGCATCCAAGAGTGTGCTCAAGCCCGGGCACCTGGGCAAGGGCAGGGATGAGACCTCTGGGTGAGAAGAGTCCAGCCTCCACTGACAGGAGGCTCCACGGAAAGAAGAGAGAAGGTGCTGAGGAATGTTCCCAGGGTGACCCTGGGAGAAGTATTCCACGCATCAGCTTCCAGCCACAGCGTGAGGAGTGTCCTCACCAACGGATGAGTCCACTGTGTCTGTGGACGTGGGAGTGAGGAATTGTTCCACAGAATGGATGAGTCCACTGGCCAACGTGAGGTGGAATGGGAGAGAAGACCACAAAGGAAGAGGGTCCACTGGGGACAGAATGGAGTGTTCCTACCCTTGTGTAGGCTGAACCACTGAGGATGAGGGAGAGGCAACTGTCCCACAGACAAGATGGCACAGAAGGCAGGGGTCAAAGTGGAGACTGCACCGAGGCAATGGAGTCTGTGGGGAGGGGGGCGGGGACGGGGGCAGGGAGCGGTGCTATGACCACATTCACTTCAAAAGTTGAAGATTCCAAAGAGGAGAACAAGTGGGGAGAGGGCAGATGACGAGCTTGGCCCGGCTTTAGGCCGGTGGGCTGGTAGGTGTGGAGAAGGTGGTGGGGGGTGGGGCAGAGGAGGGGGAGATGAGAAGGGAACTCAGAGCCCGGCCTCGCCCACCCCTCCGGGCTTCTTCAGATAGTCACCACCACCCCTGCCATCAGTGGAGATTTCCCGGAAAACAGTGAGCATGGAGTGCCGGACTCTGTCAGCCAGAGCTGGAACGTCATCCGGCTTCAGCCCTTCTGTGGGCACTGGGGGCAGCACCCGGACCTGACATCGCCCTGGGAAGGGGGTGAGCACCGTCAGGGCTGTCTGCTGGGACTCTGCCCACCGCTGGGGCCTGCTTGCTGAGCTCTCCTGCTGCTTGCTCTCGTCCTCCACCTTTCAGCTCCCCTCCCTCTGCCATGGGCAACTGCCACCTGCTCGCTGAGGCCTTCCCCAACCCCAGCCCAGACACCTCAGTGCCCTGCCAGCCCTCACAGTCTAGCGTTTACTGCCGGATGCTGTGACTTTGCACACAAAGGCTTATCTTCCCTGCTAGACAGTAACGGCCCTTACTGGAAGGACAGAGTGTTACTGCCTAGCAGGGTACAGCTCTGCTTCATAAATACGTATCGGCTGATGTGGGGTCACATTACACGATCAGGTGGACATCTCACCGTTCTGACACTGACTGAAGCTCCTGCCTTGTGGGGATATCCCTCTAGCCTCTCATGGCCCTTCCAGCCACCCCCAATCCCAGATCTGCACAGAGCCCTCACCCGAAGTGAAGCGGCGCTCCTTCTTGCAGTAGAAGTCTTGATAGGAGGACATGACGATGGGCACAATGGGAACCTGAAGGTGGGGGGTGGGGGGGAAAGCGGTCAGCCCAGAGCTCCTTCTGAGGCCCCCATGACGAGCCTCTGCCAAGAGAGGAAGGGATGCTGGGGACTGCGGGTCAGGAGAAGGGGAAGTCGGGATCACCTGGGCCTGCACTGCGAGGTGGAAGGCGCCACGTTTGAAGGGCAGCATGGAGCCGTTGTGGTTTCTCGTGCCCTCAGGAAAAACCCAGACCCGTACCTGGGGGAGAGAGGGGGTCAAGGAAGACACACATGGAGCAGTCAGAAAATGGTTATGATGCTGTCATGGGACTTCTGAGGCCTGTGGGCCCTGCACATCAGTTTACAGCTGTTCTATCCTCTAAGCCCCATTTCCCCAGGGTGACTCACGTCCTGTGTAAGCAGGGTCTGGGCGACCTCAGACATGACACTGATGGCATCCCCAGTGCGCTTCCGGTCAATGAAGATGACTCCCGCCAGCCAGCAAGCCAGCCCAGCAGAGCCGGCCCACAGCAGCTCCCGCTTGGCAATGGGCACACAGCGGCCTGGCAGCACCTCCATCATCCCTGGGGCAGGGGTGGGGGCGGGGTGAGGATCAGCATCACAGGAAGCGGCCCACCTCAGCCACACCGCCAGGGACCAGAGATAAAGGAAGAGGTAGACTGGGACGGCAGGGGCAGCCCGAGAAAGTAAGGGTGACTGCAGGTGTATCACCCTGCTCCTGAGGGCAGCAGAGGGAGCAAGGGGGCGACGTCCCAGAGGAGGGAGGGTGGAGGACCCCTAGGGGAGGTGATCCCAGGGAAGGTTCCCAGGGCGGCTGGGAGGGGCTGCTCACCAAGCAGGTCGAGGGAGCTCTGGTGGTTGGAGACAACGACGTAGGGCTGTGAAGGAGGGAAGTGGTGGGCCCCTCGTACCTCCACTCGGATCCCGTACAGGTATTTGATGTGGAGTAGCATCAGACGCAAGATCCTGTGGGGGTCCCATACAGCAAGGGGTTCCAGCAGGACCCGCTGGCATACATCTGCCAGCAGGGCTCAGCTCCCCGCCACCCTGCCACCTTCCTGGGCATCTTGGCAGTCTTCTCCCCTTCCTCGTCCCTGGGCTCGGCTCGCTCAGTGTCTCCTGCACACTCACTGCCCTCCCCATCCACTGCTCGCTTCCGACCCTGAGGTTCCCTCCATCACCCCAAGCCCCTGGGACCTCACTTCATGTTCTCGACGTTGCGTCCTCGCACGGCACACACAGGGATGGCGAGCACAGCCAGGAAGAGGATCCAGCCGTTGTAGAAGGCCATCTTGAAGAAGTACTTGGCACTGGGGCTGCAGAACCACAGAGTGGGCAGCAGGAGGAGCAGCAGCAGGAAGAGCAGCAGCAGCAGAGTCCCCGCCCCTGGCCACAGCTCCATTCTGGTCACCTGCAGGGGGCGGGGCGAAGGGCGGTGGGCCTGGTTCCTAGGTGGGGGGGCGGGGCGGCAAGGTGCGCGCGGGGAAGGTTTGGGGGGCTGTGGGGAGCATTAACACCTGTCCAGGAAGCCTCTTTAGGAGGGGAGCGATGGGGATGGGAGCTCAGGGCTGCTCTCCCACCCGTCCCTGAAGGTGCCAGATATATTCACACAAAAGACACACGACATGAACATCCACAGCTCACAGATACACGGCAATAAAGGGACATTAATAATAGCTAACACTTGCAGCCAGTAAGGCTCTTATAATGGTCTCTCCCTCTGCTCAATATGGTAGCCACCAGCCACATATGGCTACTGAGCACTTGAAATGTGCCCTGTTCTACACCGAGAGACACTGAGAGGTATCAAATACATGTCAGATTTCATAGATGTTGAATAAAAACACAATGCAAAATATCCCATTAATAATCTTTTATATTGATTACATTCTAAAATTATAACTTTTTGGACATTCTGGGTTCAATATACTAAGGTTAATTTCATCCTGCTTTTTTATGTAGCTGAGAATTAAAAATTATATACGTGCCTTACATTATAGTTCTGTTGTACAAGGCTGGTCTATATACTACGTTGCCATTGCTGCTAAGTTGCTTCAGTTGTCTCTGACTCTTTGTGACCCTATGGACTGTAGCCTGCCAGGCTCCTCTGTCCATGGGATTCTCCAAGCAAGAATACTGGAGTGGGTTGCCATGCCCTGCTCCAGGGGATCTTCCCAACACAGGGATCAAACCTAAGTCTCTTATGTCTCCTGAACTGGCAGGTGGGTGCAAGCCCATATACTATGTTAAGTCCTTAAATACGAAAGCACACAATTTACATATGAAAGGAAATAGACCTAGAAAGGTTAAAAAACTTATTTGAGGTGATATGACCCCCAAGGGGTACTTCCTAGCTTAAACCTAAGCAGCTTGTGCTCCTAACCACTTGGTTATGCTGTTGTCTGTATAAATATCTGTACACATGTGTACACACAGCACATAGTAGATACCATGTACGTGACAAAACACAGACATTCTCAAGGGCTGACTGCCAAGAATAAAGGCTCTGTCACTAATGCAAACCCAGACACACACAGTTATACAAAGACCAACATGTTCGTGCACACATGCAAATTTATAATCATGACAAGATAAAAGGATGGCAAAATGAATACCCAGTAAAACCCCTCTCCACCCAGGCAGGCTCCCTGCTCCCAGATCAACCCATGGACATACCTATGTCCATTAATCCTGCCTCCACAGACAGGCAAACAGATCCCACCAGCCCTCCCCTCGCTTCCAGCGACACTGGAGGCAGAGTGGTCCGGCAGGCAGTATGCAAGTCCTCACCAAGCGGGAGGAGGAGGGCGAAAGAGTAAAAGGGTCATCGTACCACCTGCCTGGGAGAGGAAGGAGCTCTGGAGGAGGAAGCGTGGCATGCAGAATCGCTTCTCCAGGCTCTTCCTCCTTCCTCCACTCCGACCCACTGTTGGGGGCAGGGTCACAATTCACAAAAACGGCATTCAGGTAAACATCTATCACTCATATCAAGGCCAAAGGCACTCCCTTCCACGACAGAAGGACTGTGCTCCAAGGTCAGTCCACTGCCAAGGGTGAAGGTGACAGGTGATAGGGGAAACAGGACTGTGCCAGCACTAGGAGAGCAGGCTGTGTGTGGCTTCATTTTACTTTCCCCGCAAGCTGGAACCAGCGTGTCTCCCCTGCACTACGTGCAACAGGCTCCTAACTCATCCCCTTCGATCCATCTTCCACACGGCAACCACAGGATGTTTCCGCGACACCAGTCTGAGCATATCTCTTGCCCAGAGGCCCTTCTGGACAGGCTGACTTCTGCTTACATCTTTGGCCACATCCCTACAAGAGTCTTTTTCACTCCAGCACACCGATTAACTGCAGTTCCTCAGACACACCATGATCTTTCATGCTTCTAGGTCACAACAGGATGTTCCCTTCGGTGGGGATGTTCCTCCACCTCTTCACTTGCCTCATCCAGTTTGGTGTCACTTTTTGGAGTTCTTCCTGAACTCCTCCAGGCTTGTGTTTTCATTACACTTTATCTTGATCACTGGTCCTCAAAGTGTAGAAACACAAATCCTTGGCCCTCACCCCAGATCTTCTGAAACAAGACTTTTGGGCACTGGGCCCATCAACCAGTGTTTTAACAAGCCATCTAGGTGAATCCAATGTGCATGTAAGTCTGAGGACCACTGACCTCAACACTAAACAGCATGTAGTTGCTTGAGGTCACCTGTGTCTACCTTCCTAGCCTGCAGGCAAGCCTGATGGCAGGAACTGTCTTATTCCCAATGCCCAGGACAGAATGAAGCAGAGAAGATGCTCAATAAATATCTACTGGACAGATTATAAGGATGTGTACATACCCACCTAGTTGTAATTAACGGGACAACACTTCTGAACATGAATCAGATAGCTACCCTCTTGAGGACTATTAACTAGGAAAAGAAAAGGCACCAAGAAGGCAATGAACACACAGGCCTAACAGTAACCTACTCTGGATGCACACACACACGAGGGTCACAGTGATGGCAGAACAACAGTTGAGACAAGATGGAACACACCGTCTCGCACAAGAGAAACATACAGAATGGGGATTAACATGCCACAGGGGAAAGATGCTGGTGTCATCAAATGCGTGCCAACAGTGCAAACAGCGGGGGACAGACAGCTCATGTGCTTGGCAGGGCTGACCCTGTGCTGGGCACTGAGCTCCATGGACACAGACTGTGCACAGGCGCCAGAGATAATGTGCATGAAGAGATGCAGGCCAGGGGGTCAGCAAGGGAAGGTATATGGAAGTGGCTCTTCAGCAACATGGAGGCCCAGTTATCTTCTTCTCTAATATGTGATGTTCCTTTCCTCTGCAGAACAGGAAATGTCCAAGGATTCATAAGCACAATGGAGTGCCAAGGGAGTTAATGAGCATATGGCTCACAAAATATACTGCCCCTCAAATTATGAAATACATGTCTAACCAGAAGCACACGAGTTGTGGACATGTCACATCAGCACATCATGCAAAGGGGCACGCATGTGGGTGGTGTGAACCAGGATTAAGAAAACACAGACAGTCAACAGGCCAATCCAATCACAACCGAGTGTGCGCTAGTCAGTTAAGCCATGAGATTCCACACACGAAGGCGCCTGCATATGGTGGGACTAAACACAGCACCTGTGGGCCTGAACAAAGTAAGGTATGATCTCTACATGCTAAAGTAAACGTGCAAATACATAACATGGACAAGAAACACAAAACCACACAATAGAGGCAACAGATGAGAACAAGCAGACGTGAACACGTTAAGACTGCATATGAGACATGGACATAGATATGAGAACAGGCAATTCTGATGGAAAATAACACATTGTTTCTCCAGCCTGTGGACAGCACTGGGCACACTACTGGCATAGAAGCCATTAAACATGTCAAAGGCACACCCACTCGGTGTAGAAAACATGGCCCCCCACGAGGCATCTGTATGTCAGTAAGGGTCGAACACAGTACCGAAGGCCACTGAGAAACAAGAGGTCCTGTGCCTACACAGAAACAGAGGTGTCTGAGGGCATTCCTAGGAAGCCAATTCTGCTGGGGAATCGAGGGCAGTAAACTGCCTTCTGACTGCCACAACCCCGCAAGAGTTATGTGGGGCCAAAGGGCACAAAAAGGAACTGGGAAGGTGATGGGAATTTCCTCTCCAAGATCCCCCTGTCCACACCCCCATCTCAAATTCACAGGGTGTCCATCTCTCCTCCCTCTTGTGTCTCTTCCATCCTTCCCCCCTCTCAGGCCCCCTCTCCTTTCCCCAGCAACCCTCTCCCCAGTCGGCCCTTATCCTTTTCCCATCAATCCTCTCCCCAAGCCCGCCCTCCCAGACCCAATCTCTCCCCCATCCCCTCCTCCCTCCTCCTCCCATCCCTTTCCTGCCCCCACCTCAGTGGGGTGGGGGGCCTGGGGGGCTGGCCCCCTCCCCAGCCAGGCTGCCGCAGCGGTGGTGGCGGGTGGCTGTGTCTCTGCCTCAGTCGGGGTGTCGGTGCCAAGGGGGCGACAGGATTTGGGGGTGTCCTAGCCCCGGCCGAAGGAGGGGAGGTGAGAGTGGGAGGCTGGGCCCATAGCGGTAGGAATGGTGGGGGGTTGTCCCCTTAGCTCCCTCCCTCCCTTCCTGCTGTCTCTCTGAGGGCTGGGGCTGCTGCTGCTGCCGCTATCCCCCGCCACCCCTCCCCACGCCCGCTGATTTCCGGGGCTGGCCAGGAAGTAGGGGGCGGTGATGGGCGCCCTGTTTTGCCAATCGCCTCCCGGGGACCCTGTTATCGCCTTCCCACATCTTTCAGTTTCTGCCTAGCCCCGCCCCACGAGGGCCCAGCTGGGCTCTGCTTAGGTTTCTCTGGCCTTCTCTGGTTCCAGCTGCATCTTTTTTCCTCCAACTTCCTTTCGGCACACATGGCTTGTGTGTCCCTTGCTGCTGTATTCCTTCTCATTCTCCATCGGTTCTCCTCATATTGTCAGTTGGCTTCTTTTTGTTCTCAACTCCCACATCTGCTGCTTATTCCCTCCAACTCCAACCCTTTTCCAGCTCCCTCCTCCTGTTCCCCATTCAAGTTCAAATATTTATCAAGCACCTACTATATGCCAAGCACTAGGTTCTTCACGTCTCTTCTTTTTCTCTCCAGGGCTCGATGGAGACGAGATGTCACCCCAGCTCACCTTCCAACCCTCATCTGATCTCTGCCCTTTGTCCCTGCCACTATCTCCTAGCAGTCCAGCTCCCTCCTCCACTGCCCGCCCCCCATCCTGGTCTTTGGAGAGAAGGCAAACTCTCAGGCCCTTGTCCTTCTAGGCTGTACCTTAACCTCAGTACTTTGTCTACTTTCTTCCTTAGTATAGTGTCCTACTCACCCACGCTGAGACTGCCCGTCTCTGCAATATAGAAAAGATGTATGCTTTTTTTCCAATGGAAATTGGACATTAGGCTTAATTTCTTGAAAAAGTGAGGAAGAATGCTGTTTCCTCTGGGATGAGCATGCCTCCTTAATTTTGTAGTCATGTACCTAGCTCTCTCTCCACCATACTCCCATCATCCCCTTGTCAGGATCATCCCATCAACTCTCCACTCCTATTGGTCTCCTCTTCTCCCTCTCAATGACCTTTTCCCTAAACCTCTACACGTCGTGGCCTGAACCTTAACCTCCTCTGCCATAGGCGACTCCTAATTTCTCATCTTTCCTCACTTGAGTCACATGGGGCCTTTTTATCAGGATGTTGTTGAAGAACCCTCAGCTTGTGTCTGGCCTCCAGCCCCCTGTCACCTTTGCCCTGAAAGAGTTTCCATGCCCCTGAATAGGATGTAAAGAACACCATAATGGCAGGGCGGTTACCTACTTCTGCTCCTTGGGCTACAGTGAGGGCCACTGACTGTAGAAGAGGCTCAAACTTGTGCGAAAGGCCCAAGCTCTGAAGCAGCCTGCCTAAGTCCCAGGTATAATACCCCAGGATGCCAGGAGGAATACCCCAGTTCTGCTGGGCACAGGAGAAAGAAGGGGCGGGTTGCCTTAAAGGGGGCGGGCCTTGCCTCTTTTGCACCCACTCACAAAAGGAGGGGGCTAGACCTTTTCTGCTTTTAAGATTTAAAACGGAGTCGAGGTCAACTCGTTCTACTATGTGTCACGTTAAAAAGGGGATGGGTCTTCAGTTCTGCTCTGTGAATCACCTAAAGAGGGGCGGGCTGAGTCGTCCAGCCGAGGGTGATGGGTTAACACCAGCGCTGCAGGTCGATGTTCGCACCATCCAAACGTCGGGCTAATCCTAGTCCTGCTCCCTTCTTCACTAAGAGGGAGGGGCGGACCCAAGTTCTGCTCTCTACGTCACCGAAGGAGGCCGAAGCCATTTTGAACCCTGCGACCCTAGTATTTGTCCTCTTTTCCGAGCTCTTCGCCGTCTTTCCTGATCTCGGCCAATCAGGAGCGAAAAAAGAGACCCAATCAGTCGAGAGAGATCGCAGTCGGAGGACCCGGATGAGGCCGAGCCGAGGCCTTTGAACCCCAAAAACCCGCCAATTGTAGAGCAGTCACCATGGCGACAGTATAGAGGTGAAGGGGTGGGACCAGAGAAGGCTCAATCCTCATAGGATTGGCCCACCTCGTCCCTCCGCCTGATGCGCACGCGCACTTTACCTAGCTACCATTTTCCGTCGAGTTCTAGCCAATCAGTTGCTTCGGAGCCAAACGCTCCAAAGTCCAATAGGAATCCGGACGTTCTCTGAAAGAGGAAGTAAAAGAAAGACTGGGGCTTGTAGTGGGCGACGTCTAGGCAGTCTTGAGCCAATTGCTTCTGGCCTTTGGTTATGACTGGCAGTTACTCAGACGAATAAAGCCCGCCCTAGCTGGGTGACAGGACGTATGGAGTTGTTACCAATCCCGTGGCATTGTAGACTAACTGTGACTGTGTCAGCCAATAGTCATTGTGTAAGGGCGGAGCCGCGTAACCATCTTTCCTCCCTCCGCCTTTTGGACCAATCCTTCCTTCCGATTCTGTATGATTGGCAGGCACTCAGGCCAATAGTGATTAGAAAACTTTGAAGCCTGTCCAAAGACCGTGGGCCGGAGGAGGTTTCTCGTTTCTCCGGGCGTTTGTATGTGTGTTTCAGGGGACTAAGGGGTACGCGGGGGACGAAAGAGTACCGGCCATGGCAGCAGCGGAGGAGGAGGACGGGGGCCCCGAAGGGCCAAACCGCGAGCGGGGAGGGGCGGGCGCGACCTTCGAATGTAATATTTGTCTGGAGACTGCTCGGGAAGCTGTGGTCAGTGTGTGTGGCCACCTGTACTGGTGAGAATCTGAGGGGGCAAAAATAAGTGGGGCTCACATCTATCCTGGGGAGGTTGGGCTGGGGGTGCCACAGTCATACAGGCAATCGGAGGGCACATTTTCATAGGTGAGGCCTGAGGGGGGCTTCTTGCGTCTTTTGGGGTATGTGTGGGTGAGAGGGTCACGTCTGTATAGAGGAGACCCGTGGAAAGTCGTAGGAACTAGGCGCCAACTAGTGTGTTAAGAAGAAATGGGGCGCAGGAGGTGGGCACCGCACGTCTGTGCAGGTGAGACCCGAGCCACCTTACCTCTGGAAATTGAGGGGTCTTAGCTGTACAGTTGGCAACAGATTAGAGTGCAAGGCTAGGGGAGATCTAGAGAACGTGGGATCACATTCAGATGAGTTGTGTCAAGGGGTGGTATGAGAAACCTGCGGACAAGAGCACTGTGGAGGAGCGGCCCCCAAAGATTAAGGAATTGTGGAAGTAAGGTCTTTATTGAGCATAGGAGATAGGAAAAGTAGTGGGAGAAGGTAGGTGCTGGTAAAGGGGATTTGCTTGGGGAGTTATGGTGGCAAGAATGAGACGAGGGCTGAAAGGAGCTTGGAAAGGGGTGGTTGAAGAAAACTGGAAATTGAAAAGCAGAGAAGGAAGGGGTGAGGATTTGTATATGTATGGGATGTGGGGGGTGTGGCGGGGGAGAGGAGAGAGGTGAGGATTGAGCCTGTTGAGAATGGATGTAGCTTTGGAAGGTTAGAGAAGCAGGATGGCCAAATTGGCTGGCATGGTAGGAGTTGTGGAAAATATGAAAAGAAACAGCAGGTAATACCTGGTAACAGCGAGGTGGGACTCTGAGGTTGGGTAGGTATCTCTTTTGTGTTTGGTTTCAACTGGTTTGACCTTTCTTTTCCCCCTTGCAGTTGGCCCTGTCTTCATCAGGTGCGTACTCAGAGGAGATGAAGAGGGAAATGGGGAGGTCTGAGGAGCTGGAAGAACCCTTCTGTGTACTGGAAACCACATTTTTTTCCCCCAGTGGCTGGAGACACGGCCAGAGCGGCAAGAGTGCCCAGTGTGCAAAGCTGGGATCAGCAGAGAAAATGTTGTCCCTCTCTATGGGCGAGGGAGCCAGAAGCCCCAGGATCCCAGGTAAGAGAGGGGAGGTGGTACTGAAGGATAGGGGACACTTCTGTCGGGGGAGTGGGGTGTAGAAGAGGAGGGAATATTGATAGTCCCTCTCCTCTTCCTCAGATTGAAAACCCCACCCCGCCCCCAGGGCCAGCGACCCGCTCCGGAGAGCAGAGGGGTGAGTCTTGTCTGATTTGTATTCCTTCCTTGCCAAAGACTTGCCTCGTTCCCCACTGACCTTCTCCGCCTCCCTAGGGATTCCAGCCATTTGGCGATACTGGGGGCTTTCACTTCTCATTTGGTGTTGGTGCTTTTCCCTTTGGCTTTTTCACCACCGTCTTCAATACCCATGAACCGTTCCGTCGGGGTACAGGTAAGAGTCTGCCCTCAACTGCTACCAGCAAGTCCTCTGAATCCCCTGGCCTATGAGTGGATACTTCTTTCACAGCTCTCTTCTCTTCCACAGGTGTGGATCTGGGACAGGGTCACCCGGCCTCCAGCTGGCAGGACTCCCTCTTCCTGTTTCTCGCCATCTTCTTCTTTTTCTGGCTGCTCAGTATTTGAGCCGTGTCTCCTTCCTGCCCACCACCAGCCAGAGGAGAATCAGTATTGGGGGTCCCTGCTGACCCTTCCTTACTCCTGGACCCTCCCCCCCACAGGCCCTTCATTTCTGTTGGCTAAAGCCAACCCTGGCCACTTTCCACAAGGATGTGCGGAGGAAGAGTGACATCTGTGCATAGGCTGGGAGAACCTGTGCTCTGAACTGCTCCCTCAGTAGCGTCATAACTCTCAGCTCTGGGAGAGGAGGGTGGACTAAAGACAGTGTCTGTCTCTCCTCTCTCCTGATCCTTTGCTTTCCACCATATTTCTTGATTTGATGTTGAAAGGTGGGCAAGGCTTCCTCTGACTCTTCTCCCATGTTCCCCTTGATTTAATTTAATTTTTCTCTCCCCAGTGTCTAATGTGGGTCCTGACTCTCAAGTGCTTCCCTCCCCTCACTACCTCCTTTATGATAAATTCAATAAACATGGTAAGATGTATTCACTCTGCCTACCTTTGTCCGTCCCTCCTTCAGGACAGGAGCATCTGCTCCCCAGCTTGAGCAGATATTGGTGTGGTGTGGGGAAGCATGGGGGAGAGGGCATCACACAGCACACAACAGCAAATGTGGCAGGTGTTTACTCATCACTTTTTGTGGGAGGCTCTGGTTGTGGAAGAAAGTTTGGGAGACGTGGGCTGGAGATTATACAGAGGAGAACTGGTCTGGGGCCAGAACAGAGTGTGGGAAAAGAAAAGGGGCTGATGGATCGGGTCTGGCCGTGGGCTCCTCAAGGCCCTCCTGTGCTGCTCTCTGCCGCCTCGGGCTCCTCTGGCTGGTTCAGTTCCGCTCTCTCCTCCTCTTCCTCCTCCTGGTTTTCCGGGACCTTCCTGGGGAGGAGGATTGGGGAGAATTCTGCACATGGTTTCTAGCACGCCATCATTTCTTACCCCACACCTCTGCTTCCTGCCTGGAAGTTCTCAGTCTGAGGTGTCTGGCTTCCTCCACTCACCTCTCCTGTCCTTTGCGTTGCCGCCTTCGATGCCACACGATGACCCCAATGAGCAGGGCGACTGTCCCCAGGCCTCCCAGGATCCCCAGGGTCAGGGCTAGGGTTTCCAGCCCCGGCCCTTCCACAGAGCCTGTATGGAGATGGGGATAACTGAGGGCATGGCCCCACCACTCATAGTTGTTTTCTGGTTGACCCCCTCAGTCCTGTTGAGGTCTGTCTGCTTCTCTTTGACTTTATCCAACCCCCTCACCTGCAGTCGTCCCCTCCTCGCCTGTTTCTGGAAAACAAAGAAGGGAAGGCTTCAGTTTGGAAGCGAGGTATTTAGTGGGAACCCCAGTGAGTCCCTTAAAGAGACAGGCTGTTCTCTTGGGTTGTGTCGGACAGAGGAGGCCTGGGTGTGGCTGCACTGAGGGAGGGGTAGGGTGGCTCTTGGGGACAGTGCTAGTGTAGGGTGGGGAACTGGGGCCTGCACTGTCCCTCAGCCAGCCTCAGGGTTGGCCTGGGATTCAGAGGAAGGTCTCACCGATGATGCTGACGCTGACAGCACGGCTCTCCTGGGGCCCATGGCTGGGATGGGTGGCCACACAACTGTAGGTTCCCTGGTCCTCAGGCCCTACCTCTGGGAGGAGCAGCATGGGGCCAGGGGGAAGGGGCAGGGGCCTGCCCTGGTGGGGGAAGGAGGGATAGGAGACTATTAAACCCCCTGTCCACACATCCCATACTTCTGTCCTCGCCTCCACATCCTCAGATACCCTTGTACCTCCTTGCCTGCCTCTCCATGAACCCCCTGCCCTCCGAATTGCCAATTATGTATCTTGCTACCTGCCAGCCCCCTCTCAGGTCACTCACATCCTTGATCCAGTGGATTTGAGGTGGGGGCTGGGCGGGGGCTTCACAGGTCAAGGTCACAGTACCACCAGGAGCTACTGCTCCCCCTTCTGGCTCTACCACCAACTGGACTTCCTTCAGTGGCACAGCGTCTGGGGGTGGGAAGGCGATGGGGTTGAGAGTCCTACCTGTGTGTGGTCCCAGTGGCCACAGGCTGAACCCTTCCCTTCCTGAGGGTCATACATTCTGACATGTGCTCACCCACGTTGGGGCCCTCCCCACCTCGGCGCTCACTCCAGACCCTGAGCTGGATGGGGGCCGTGTGCAGGGCTCGGCGCCGGGGAAGGCCAGGGGTGAAGCTACAGGAGAAGGTGGGGTGGAGAGCTCCTCCCCGAGCTGGGGTCACCATCAGCTCCGAATGGAGCGTGAAAAGCCCTGTCTTTGGGTGTCTCTTGGTCTCTTCCTTCACTGACACTCCTGTGGTGGGGGGAAGACAAGGTGAGACATTCCAGGGTGGGTGTGGGAGAGGGCTCAGAAAGAAGGCAGCTGGGAGGGGAGACGCTGGGACTCACCTTTGCCATCAGGAATCAGAGTTTTCCCATCCAAGAGCCAGTTAAGAGTCCCTGCAGGGTAGCCCCCCTCGGACACACATGTCCCCACCTGGGGAAAAATCAACTTCATCATCTCTGGAAATAAGAGAATCCAGTTGCTCAGATGGTAAAGAATCTGCCTGCAATGTGGAAGACCCGGGTTTGATTCCTAGGTCAGGAAGATCCCCTGGAGAAGGAACTGGCAAGCCACTCCAGTATTCTTGCCCTGAGTATCCCATGGATAGAGGAGCCTGGCGGGCTACAGTCCATGGGGTCACAAAGAGTCAGACACAACTGAGTGATACATACACACACACACACACACAGAGCTACACTCCCCTCCCATTCTCAGGATCCCTTTCCACGTCTCCCCTTTTCATCCTCTACCTTATTGGGGACACCAGCCATGAGTTCAGAGGCAGGATCAACAATTTCTGGCTTCCCAGGAATCTCTGAAGGAGGGAAAATTCCTATCAGAGGCCACAGCTTTGAAGATTCTCACACCCTGGGTGTGGGAATGGGGGCAGCTGAAGTCAAGTTCTCCCAGGCCAGGGCCAAGGAGTCAAGGGCTGGGGTCGAAGGCTTTTCCTTAGATGAGAGGTGGGTGGTGAAGAGGTCCTGGGAACCCTTACGATAGACTCGGACTCGGTAGTTAGACTTGGTCTCCTTTCCGCTCCGGCTCGTTGCCCGGCACCGGAAAGTCCCCTCATCCTGGATCCCAACAGCCGGCAGGAGGAGGGAGCCGTTGGGGAGGACCCGAGCCACGCTATCCCAGGGGTCTCCCTGGGGAGACAGGACTTTCCAAGCTTCTGTCCGGCCTGTGTTCTGGGGGCAGAGGAGAGGGGCCTCAACAGTGCAGGCCCTTTGGGAAAGGACTGATGAAGAAGGGAGGTGGGCGGGAGGGGGCGCGAATCTCACTGGCGTCCCCAGAAGTGGAGAGACAGGAGCCCCACTTACCAGTTTCCATTCCAGCTGCTGGGGTGGTTTCTTGGGGGCTCCCTTGCAGTTCAGCACCAGTGGCTTCCCGATCCGGGCTGTGATGTTTTGGTCCCCTGTGACTGTCCCTGGGAGACAGCACCATGATGGAGGGCAGGGAGATGGCAGCTAGCAAGACTAGAACAGGGAGGATGAGGGAGACTGGAAAGCGGCACCCAGGTTCCTGCAAAGCTGGGGGGGAGATTTGGGGACAGGGCGGGGTGCCTTCTGCGGGGAGGATTGTGGCAGGGGAGTGGCTCACCCCCCAGACTGAGGACTAGCATCCAGGCTCCGACCACTGCCCCTGCTGCCATCCTTCCTTCCCAGGCTCCTGGCTCTGTCTGCCCCTTGCTGCTGTGGCCACCACCCTAGGTGGGGCTTGTACCCTCTCCCCTGCCCCCATCTCCCCCGTCCTGTCTCGTCACAGGGAATGCTAGGAATTCAAATTCAAGAGTCCTTCAGGTACTAGGAGAAACAATTGTCACCCCACCCCAGGGCACTGCCAGCCTCTGGGCACAGTCACATCCATGGGGGGGTGGGGAGTGCATCTCCTAGGGTCTCTCACCCCTCAGGACCCCCAACCTATTCCACCAGTCCACCGAAGGCTACTGGATGACTAAGCAAGGTTGCCAGGCAACAGGGTTCAGACCTGGCTGTTTCCCAGGAGGCAGGGGTGAAACCTGGGGCCTGGGTGGTGAGGGAAAGACTGGAAGACCTGGGTGGGGCGGGGATTGGGGAGCACCTATTTAGGGTTTTCTGAGAAAGAAAAAATTTTTTTTCTGGGGTTTTTCATATTTTTTAAAAGAATTCTCAACTAAACCCAGGAAAAAAAGAAATTTCTTTATTTAAAACTGTGGTTGTTTTTTTTTCTGTGAAACTACAAGTTTACAAGTGAGGAGAGAACTGCCCCCAGCCCATGCCTCCCACCCCCACCCATCACACTCCCAACCTGCCCCCCAATCCTGCCTGGATCTTTGACGGGAGGGGTTCCCCACTGTGACAGTCTAATAAATGCCTGAGGATGTTTGAGGGGTTCAGATGGTAGGGTTCAGGGCCCAGGGTTGGGGATGGAGATTTTACCTTCCCTCATAACCTGGCTCTTTGCAGCCTCTTTCCTCTCTCCCCCAACCCTCTTGATTTTGGACTGAGAAAAAAAGATACCTCATATCTGGGGAAACTGAGGGCAATACACACACAAACACCCCAACCCTTATTTAACATATTTGGCAATAACCCCCTCCCCATTCTTCCTCCTCCAATCTTTAAATAATAGTTTAAAAAAAAAGGATTTTCGATGTGTCACTTGCTCACAATTACTGAGTCCAGCCCTGCCCAAGGGATGTAGGAAGAAGGGGGATAGGCCGACAGAGCAAGACCGACTGCCTCCATGCTCAGTGCAGCAGAAAGCTGCCCACATGAGCAAAGGACACCTAAGTGACTTTATAAGCAAAGGAGAACACCTAAGTGATTGTGTGTGTGTGTGGGGGGAAGAAGCAGGCTTGATGCCCTGCTAAATGTTACTTCTCGATGGACAGGACTGGAGCCAGGCAGGCCTATTTGTTCCCCTTTCTCTTATCATGACCCCTTTGGCTATTACCCCTAATATGGGAAAGCAAGAAACTTAAAAAAAAAAAAAAAAAAAAACACATTATTTATAAAAACATCTACTTCCTAAACTAAATTAAAAATTAAGAACCACCACCACCACCAACAAAAACTCCCAAAATAAGAATTAAAAAAACTACAGATGGAACCCCGGGATAATTTTTCTTTCCTTAAAAAAAAAAAATTCAACCCCAAAGCCCAGTCAACAATTCCCTAAAGTAGCAGAAACTCCCTCCGAGGTAGATATCTGAGTCAGACACTCTCGTCCACCGAGCGATTCTATTGGTTTAAGATGAGCTGCGTATGAGGTAATAAAAGCCGTCTGGAGGGGCAGGAGGTGGGGGGGCACAGGGGGCGTGGCCCATGTCCTCTGTCCAGAAGTCATGTCCCCATTTTTGGCATCTCTGGTTGGGCAGGGCTGGCGTCTCCACAGATCCCAGAGCAGATAAGTGGGGTGGGGGAGGGAGAGTGGGGGAGCCCACAGAGAGACAGAGAGAGAGAAACAGAACAGTTGTCGGTGTGTTTATGAGAAAGGAGAGGAAAGATCTGAAAAATAGGGTGTGTGTGTTTCTGAGAGAGAGAAAGGGGGAGAAAAAAAAGAAAGAAAAAAGGGGTAGACAGACCCCACTCTCCCCTGAGGGGACCCCATCTTCCCTGCCATGTCGTCGGCACCCCCAGCACTGACAGAATCTGGCCGGGGAGGGGACGGCCCCATCTGGCCTTCTCTTGTCTTGTGCTTCTCCCATGTTTGGGTCTTCTCCGGATGCCTGTGTCCTCTTCAAGAGTTGCCTTGTGAGCCCCCACCCCTGTGGCCCTGAGGGGCAAGATCAGTTGGAAGTGTCCGAATGAACGCTCCCTGGTCCCTCTGTCGGGGATGTCACTGAGGACGGGGTCACAGCCTCCTGCCAGCCGCCATTTGCCTGGGAAAAAAAGAGACAGACAGCTGGGGTGGGGCTTTGAGAAACCCAGCACAGGGGCCAGCGCTGCGAGGGAAAAGGCCTCCCCAGCCCCATCCCCTGAGGAGAGGGGCTTCAGGGGCATACTCACCCTCATTTCCCGAGGGCTATACATCTGGCCTCCCCCGAGGTTATCCCCGTAGCCCCCTGGCCCCATTGAGTGTCGGAGTGATTCCACCTGCAGGCAACAGGGGAGGACACGACACAGTGAGAGGCCTTGGAAGAGAAGACTTTCATATCCAAAAGTAGGGGAACCGAGTTTGAAAAAGCCCTACTCAAGGCGCGATGGACCACCTGACCTGGGAGGCAGAGTAGGAATCTCCGTTGAGCCCGGGCATCCCCAGAAACATGTCACCGGATCCTGAGAGATTGAAAGAGCCACCAGAGCCTTGGGGGAGCAGAGGGGGAAGTAGGGAAGAGTGTAACAGAGCCTGTGATGGCAGATGGGAGACTCCCCACAGCTCTCAGTTTTCAGGAAGTGCCCTGGACTAGCTTGGTGGAGGTGTACCACCATACCCAAATTATCCACAAGACAACATGGCAACACTCAGAAGGAGCGGGCTGTTTCTGAGCCTCCCCTGGCCACTTACTGGAAGAAAGGCAGAAATAACTTCACTGGAGTGGCCTCAGCCCCCCGATATCCCCACCCATCTGACCAGCTTGGTTCCTCTCACCCCAGAAGGCCCCCTCTTTCTACTCTGATCCTGCCTAGACAAGAAGTGGGACAAAAGCAGGAAGCGTGCAGAACAGTCAGCCAGGGTGGCAGTGGGATCCACCTGCGGAGGAAGGGGGTGTCGGGGAGCTGGTGCGGCTGTGGCCTCCCTGGGTGACCGACACGGCGGTCTTGACGGCATAGATGTTTGCCTCCTCTTGGAACTTTCCTATGTTTTTCTTATAGCGAATCCGCTTGTTGCCAAACCAGTTGGAGACCTGCGGGGTGGTGGGCAGAAAGCAGGGTCAGGTGGGAACCTGTTCCTCTGTGAAAACCTTAGTTAGAGCTGTGTGCCCTCCAAACGCCTCCCCGGTACCTGAGAGACAGTGATTCCGCACTTCTTGGCAAGCTCCTCCTTAGCCTCCTCACTAGGGTATGGGTTACTCAGGTGGGAGTAGAAATACTCATTCAGAACCTCCGTGGCCTGTTTGCTGAAGTTACGGCGTTTCCGTCTATAGAGGAAAGAGGGGGTGATGAGGAGGGTGTTGGTGTCTTGGCCGGGCCATCCTGTCGATTCACTTCACAGGGCGCCAATGTCATGGAGCAGACTGTTGTGCTGTGCAACATGGAGGCCTGAGGCGTGGGGAAAAATGGGAAGGAGCTGAGTGCTGGGGGCCGGTTGGGGGCCCTGGGCCCCACCTGGCGTCCAGGAAGCGGGAACGTAGGATCATGACGGCCTCGCAGGTGCTCTGCTTGAGTTGCATCTGGATGGCGCTGAACTTCCGGTGGATGATGCTCACCATGCGCTCCATCTCCTTGGGTGCCACCGGCCGCGTGCGGCTCTGCTCCCTCAGCAGGTTCATGACGTGGGTTGTGAACTCGTTACACGCCTGCAGTGGGGGCCCGAGGCTTGGTGAGCAGGAGCCCTTTGGCCCTGGGCATCGCCCTTAACGGCCTCTCCCTCCACCCACTCTGGCTTCTTCTCCTCACCTGCTCGTACTTCTCCAGCTCCGAGTGGTAAATGTGGCGGATCTGGGCAAGTTTGCTGCGATAGTCCGAGTGTTCGATGGAGTTGTCAGGGGACACTCCGCCCCCGGAGGCTGCAGCTGCTGCCGCTGCAGCCGCTGAGCCACCCCCTTTCTCAGGCCCAGCCACACCCTCTGCCAGAAGCATGTTGTCCAAGCGCATCAGCTGTGGATCCACAGGCTCCTCCTCTTGGGAGCTTCGAATGCTGAGGCCTAGCGTGCAGGCGAGTGGACTTAGGGACCCCACACCCCAGCTCTCAGCCCTCCTGGAGACCCAAGTCTCCAGGTGTGGGTTCCCACCCAAGCCCCCCTTAGCAATCTTCCTGACCCACACTTTCCTCAGGGCCCCAAGTTGTCAAACTCTTAGCCTAAGTTCCACAGGGAACCAGGGTTCTGTCCCCAGAGTTGAGGAATCGGAGGAGGGAACTCACGTACCCGTTTTCTCCTTGATTTCACACAGGACGCTAAAGAGAGCAGGCTTCATGCGGTGGCAGTTTAGGGCGTGTTTCCTTGGGGAACGGGAGAGAAAAGTTGAGAGGCTATGGAATTGCCAAGGGGGAAAAACAACCACAGGACGACACACCCACAAGGGTAAGAGAGGGGAGCTTGGGAATAGGGAGGTGGTGGGTCAATCTGTGGCAAGAAAAAGCAAGGCTGGGGGCCGAATGAAGTCTGGGGGGTTCTTAGGAAGAGTTCAGCTTCCATGTAGAGACAAGGTGAAGCTGCCCGGCTTTGGCTGGAAGGAGGGAAGGTGCCGCGAGCTAAAGGCACCATGGCCAGGTGGGGACTGTGGGAGACGGTCTAGAAAGGTACAGAAGAGGATGTGGGAATGACTGCAGAAATAAGAGTGACTAGGTAGATTTCAGAGGAAGACAGGAGGAGGCCGAGAAGGAGGAGGAGATCAGAGTTTGAGGTGCCCGAGGGGGTGAGGGGTGCTGAGCTGAAGTGGGGAGTTCAGTATAGAGATGTGTGAAGGGTCCTGGGACTGAGCAGGGCTCCTAGTGTCCACTGAGCAGGGGCGAAGGGTGCCCGAGGACCTAGGAGGCTAGGCCCTGGGTGGAGAGAAATGGTCGGAGCCCTGGGGAGGGGTCTGGAGAGCCCTAGGAAGAGGGTGGGCTGGAGAGTTAGGGGAGCAGACAGCACAGCAGGTTTTCAGTCTGGGAGTCAGAAGGGGTCTCTGGAGATGGAAGGATGTGGGGTGGTTAGGGAGAGGTGGGGGGGTAAGACCACCTAGGGTTCCCCTTTTCTAAGGTTTCAGGGACTGGGGGGTGAAGGGAGGTTTGAGAGGGATCACTTATCTTGGGGCTCCCGGGAGTAAGGAGAGGAGAGCTGTAGTATCCTGGGGAGGGTCCTGAGTTGGGGGCTCCCAGAAGGTTCAGAGCTTGTGAACCGGGCTTCTGCTGGGTCTGTGTGGGGTCCCGGGTTGGGGGCACTCACTTGGCCTGGGCCTCATCCAGGCTCTGGTCGGTGATGGTCATTATCTGCTGCAGAATGTCCCCGATGTCTTGCTTCCCTCGGCCTCCCGGGACCCCCCCGCTACCCCCACCGGGGTCTCCGCCACCGGGAGGTTCGCCAGGGCCCCCAGGCTCCCCACCCACCAATCCAAGGGCCCCCCGGCCCCCGCCTGGAGGGGGCGGCCCCAGCAGCCGCTCGTCCATAGTTGGGGGGGGCCCTGAGGCCCCCTCCCTGCTCCGCCCCTCCCCCGCGCCTGGTTACTTCCCCCCCAAACTCGCTGGGGCCGCTGCTCCCTCCGCCCCAACCCCCGCCCGTCTCTCCGGCTCCCGGCTCTCCCGGGGGTTCACCCCGGCCCTGAAGGGAGACCTGGGGTACCGTCTGGGCCCCCCACAGGAGACCCCGGCCCCCGGCGGCGGAGAAAATGGAGCCGGAGAGAGAGAGGAGGCCCAAGCGGGGGTGTGTGTGAGAGAGAGAGGGAGGAGGGAGGAGGGAGGAGGGGGGAGCGAGGGAGGGAGGTTGGGGGAGGGGAGCCGGGGAGGAAGAGGAGGGGAGAAGGGAGGAGGAACAGGGAGGAGCTGGGGGCGGAGAGAGACGCACAGAAACAGAGGAACTGAGACCGAGTGGAGGAGGGGACGAGGGCGGAGACTAGCCCGTGGGGAAAATAAGGGAAGGGCCCAGGGGCTGGACTTCTGTGGCCTTGAAGCGGGGGCGTGTTGGAGGCTGGGGGTCCTTCTACCCGGGTTCTAAATCCGGGATCAAGCTGATGAGGACCCTGGCCGCTGGAATGCCTGGGTTCACAGACAGCTTAGTTCATATTTCTTATCCTAATGACTCCCCTCCCTGTTCTACTTAATTAAAACCAGGAGAGGGGGGCTGGGGGGGATAATTAGGGAGGTCTCCAGCCGCTGCTTAATGAGCCAGTAATTAACCAGCCAGGGAGGGGAGCTGGCCTCTGGCCAGACTCGGGAGAGCGGGCAGCCTCCGGCCTCACCTTCCTACCCTCCACCCGGCCACCCCAGACACCAGTCTTGAGTCCAGAGGGGGATCACATTTATTCATATAACCAAACATCAGACAGTTCAGAACAGCAGTGGGGAGGGAGGGTGGGCAGGGCTAAATGTCCTTTCACAGCCTGTAGGCCCCTCAGTCCTGGGGCTAGGGGGTGCGGGTGATGGAGATGTGAGAATGGTCTTTATGTCTTTGCCGGGCCCTCTCTTCCTTTCTTCTTATTGGGAAGGAGGGTGGAATTCCCAGGTCAAAACCTTGGGAGATTTGCCGTTCTTTGGGAGATGGAGGACAGAGCCCTGAGATACCACCTGGTAGCTTGACTACTGGGGTTGTCCCCACAGCTCAGGACGGAGACTCTCAGGCACTCCCTGAGATCAGAAGAGAGGGTGAGGTGTCCCACTGAGGCTGGGATCCTCTCATAGCCTCATAACACACTTGGTTATGGCGGGAGTTATTATCCATCCTACCTTGGCTATTCCTAGGCTTTGAGACTTTCACCTGCTCCACTTCCCAGGAAAGGTGGATGAGGGTGATGAATATTGAGATTTATGCTGGGTCTTCCAGTCTCTGGTGCTCCTCCCTGGCAGGGGTGAGGGCATGCAGTGGGGCTGCCCAGCTTTTGAGCCCCAGGAATGCAGAGGGGCTGGTGGGGGGCTCAAGTCTCAGCAGGTGTGTGTGGGGGGCCGGGACCTTTGCTCCTCCATTCGACCCCCACCCTGAACTCTCAGCAGCAACTCCAGGAGCTCCTGCCCCCCTGGGGGTAGGGGAGGCTCTGACCGCTGGGCTTCCATCCGCTGGCACTGGAGGAGTGGAGGAAGGGGAGGTTGATGGTGAGGTTTTAAGAGGAGCAGACCTTGAAAGGAGCCAGGGCTGGTGTGAGGGGCATAGAGGACACCAGTGATGTGGGGATAGGGAGAGTAGGACCTGGCGAGGGGGAAGATGCCTGGGGAGAATGAGCGGTAGGACCCAAGAGAGAAAAGGGGCCAGAACCAAGAAGCCTGGATCTTGCCTTCTGCGGGGAGGGGTGGGGATTGTCTCACCTGGTGACTGAGGATGGTGCTGTAGAGCTGTTCTCTGTCCTCAAGAGGCCGGGGCAGGGCTCGACCTAGGCTTAGGGGGTTCTTGGGGGGATGGAAGGTGGCTCTCTGCTCCTCTAGGCGGCGGGACTGGGCCTCTGCCACCAGGTCCAGAAGGAGCTCGGTCTGCAGGGAGAGCAGGGAGGCCGAGCGGGGCCCCAGGGCTGGGGAGAGGAGGCATGGGCTCAGATCCAGAGAGGTTGGCAAAAGGAGTGGTGGGTGTGTGTGTGTTGGGGGTGTCAGGGCTACCGGGGTGTGATGGAGAGTTGGAGGGGGTGGGGAGAGAGCCCCTGATGGAGTGGGCCTTGGTAATAGGATCAGGAAAGAAGTGGGTACCAGGTTAGGGAGCTCCCCAGAGCGGGGCTGGGGGTACCTGTAGGGCGAGTCCCTGGAGGAGGAGGGGACGGAGGGGCAGACCTCCAAGGCCGAGTGCTGGAGCTCGCGGGGGGCCAGCCATGCTCATCCTGATGGGGACCCTGATGCTGAGAGACATCCGTTCCGGTCAAGTAGGGGTGGGGTGGGCAGAGGGCTAGGCCAGCAGCCCATTTCCTCTCTGTGTCTCTGTTCCTGCCTCAGTATGCCCAAACCCATCCAAGTCCCCTGAGTACACCATTACTCAGTCTCTGCCCCAGGTCCTCTCACCTCTCTCTCCCCCAGTGTCAGCCTCCCCAACCCGGTGCCGAGCTCACCTGCTCACCATCCTCTTCTTCCTGGGGTCTCTCAGCCTCCATACCCTGGAGGGGAGAAACCGATGGGGGAGGGGGTAGCTGGGATTTGGGAGGAGGACCGGAACCCTGAGTTCCTGAGGGGAGTAGGGGCCGAAAGGGGTGGGGGTGAGCCGGGGGCTGGATGCCTGGGTACTGAGCAGGAAGCTGGGTTCCTGGTCAGCCCCCCCACGGGCCCCGCCCATCCCTGTCAACTTCCTCCAGTTCTCTTTTCCCACCCAAACTGCTGGCTTGACTTCTCTTGCCCCAGGGGAGCAGAGAGACTGGGAAAAGCTCCTCCAGCTGCAGTAGTGGTGGGGGTTCAGAATGGGAAAGGATTTTTGGCTTTCCCATCTCCAGAGCCTCAGTAGCCCCCTAAACCCCAGCTGTGTTCCCTCCACCCACCTCCTCCCCTTCACTTCTGTCAACACAGGAACTAGCTACAAAGGAAGTGGTTTCACTCTTCAGAATCCCCCCCCAACCCCCCCACCCCCAACCCCAGGTGCCTTCTCTAAGAAGGACCCACTGCCTGCTTCCCAGCTTCCCTGACTTCCTGGGATGGGGAGGAGCATGTTTCCAGTGGGAAGACAGATCCAAGGATGCCAGGTCCTCAAACATACATACATTCCTAGCACTGTGTTTAAATATGGGTTGAGTACTTACCATTGCCCTATAGGTGCTTACAGTCTATTCAGGGCACAAAAGAAGCACCAAATGTAAGCCACGAAGGGAAAGCTTTCCTCTCATCATGAAATGGAAAAGGGAGAGGACCACAACCTGACTTGGGCTTTGATCAATGCTGGTCAGACTGGCTGGCACCAAAGTGGGAAACAGGACAGACAGAGACGTTTGGGACCTCTTAATGGCAACCTGTCACATTAGCTGAGTGACTTACAGCATGACATATGATGAAGAGATCAGGTTCTGCCGCTTAATGCCTTGCAATCTTGGCAAATACAATCTCCGTGCCTCAGATTCTCAAAGAGTAAAAAGGAGTTTTTCTTTTTCCCCCCATTTATACTGTTGATATGAGGATCAAATGTAATAAAGCATTTGTCCTGTAGTGAATGCTCAATAAATGGTGGTTATTATTAGTTTTCAAAATGCTTCATGCCTGCGTGTTTCAGGTCCATCGCCATGAAAGAGGCATAACCATATTGCTGAATTGTAGTTAAAGTTTGATGCTCTCTCCATCTCCCTCTACTTGAGGCCTCAGGAATCAGATCTAAGTGGCTATAACAAAATGCCCTTCAAAGAGGGATGAAGGGTATGCATGGTTTAGTGTGTGTGGTTTCTCACTGGATTACTAGAGACTTCAGATGATTCCTTAAACTAACATAGGACCCCAAGTCTTATTCTTGCTCTTAAAACTATACTCAAAGCTTCCATCCACATATTGAACCTAGGGCACAAAAATTCTGAAAACATGATGCAGTCAATTTCATATTTTTTCCATTCCCCAACCCTTCCAAAAGACTGTAACACTTCAAATCATCTTTATTATGGGGTGACAGACTTGGTGTTCTTAGAGATAGTGGTGGCTAGAAGGGTGGCACTTCATCCCTGCAATAGTTTGGGGGTAGGGTGCGGTGGGAGAATGCAAGGAATCATCAGTTGGCGTAACCCTTGGCCCTGTCTTCAGCGCCTACACAGTGCCAGGCACACAGTAGGCGCTCAATAAATATGTCAGCCGTTTGCGGGTATTGGGGATTTCAGGCGATAGAGGCTCCCTTTGGGAACAATATACAGAAAAGAACATCTCACATTCTGTCAGTTTGCAGTTCTTGGTTCAAGGGTACTTCCTGTTACCCCTCATCCTTCTTTTCTGAGAGAGGCTGGCCATCTCATCAGGGTGCTTCATCCCAGTACCCTGAACCCTCTTTCCAGGGCTGCAGTTTCCCCCACGTGGAGGACGATGTGATGTACATCATTCTGGGAGGGACACTACACTCTTGATCTCTCACTTTCGAGGCACAAGGATCTTAAAACCTAGAGGCCTTCCAGACTGCTTGTTATTTAATGAGTACCCACTTTTAGAATCCCTCCCTGAAATGTGGCCTTTTATTTTTGACCCTCGCCTCCTGCATTTAAGGGTATTACTTGGTGGGCTGGGGGACCCCAGGCAACTTGAGGGGATCCCCGCTCAGGGGACGGTGTTAGGCAAGGAGGCGGGATTGGCGTGTTGGAAGCGGGGCCGCAGGCTCCCAGGGGCACCCAGTCGCAGGGCCAGTCAACAGTTGCAGCCACGCCCCCGCTCCCGGCCGAGACCCCGGGTCTTCCTCGCCCCATTGCAGGGTTGGGCCGAGGCCCGCGCATGCCTGCTGAGAACCTACGGCCGCGGAGGGGCGGGCCTTCTCCTGTTCCTTTCGATAGGCTCCGGCAGTGCGAGTAGGCCCCGCCCCCGTGCGCGGCCAAGTCTACGGACAAAGTCCGGGCTTGCGGACGGGCTCCGGCTGACAGCGTCCGGCAGCGCGGCACAGCCCCGCCCCCACGCGGGGGCACGCTTCCGGACGCGGTCCGCGCGCGCTGGAAGGCGCCGGCGCCGCGGCCCGGCGTGGGTTTGTGACGCGCCTCCGGTGGCCCCGCCCCTTCCAGCAGCGTCAGCAGATCCCAGTGGTTGCGCTGACGGGCGACGTCTCCGGGTGTTAAGCCGGCCTGGTCCCGTAGTCCTTGGGCGGCTCCCAGCCCCAGCAGCAGCTGAGCTACCTCCATCGCCCCTTCTCGGGCCGCCAGGAACAGCGGCGTCTGCTCCTGCGCGGGAGGAAACAGCGAAGGGCGAGGTCAGGGAAGGCCACGCCCGCAGGACAGGCCCTCCTTCTTGACCGCTGCCCCGCCCCCTCAGGGTTTTCGCAGTTCACCTCTCCCGCTCCCAGTTTGTTAGGGGCCCCATCTAACCCTGCCATCCTGTGCGTCTTTATCGGCTCCCGCCTGGAGAAGGGAGCGGGCGGCCCGGGCGTTGTTCACGGCGGCGGCCCAGTGCAGCGCTGTTTTTCCTAGGGGACCACGTGAGAGGTAGTTACCGCGAGGCTAGGGGCCAGACGCCTGGGTTCCTGTTTCCCACGGGTTCTGGTCTTGGGGGAAGGGCTGTTCCGCCCGCCGGGTCCCTCTGAGGCGGAAGCGTTGTCCGGGTGACCGTCGGCCTGCAGGAAGCGTTGCCCCTGGTGACGTCACCGGCGCGCGGGAGGGACAATAGGGCATTGTTCTGGGGTCTATGGGACCGGCAGGCCGCGTCCCTCCCACGAGACCCCTCTCCGTTTTCACAGACACTCTTCCTCCATCCTAGTTCCCGGTGGGCAAGGGCAGCGTGTGTGTGGGTGTGTTTGAGGATGCTGAGGGCAGACTCAAGTGCTTCCTGCTGCTACTGCTCCGCAGATTTACCACCTTCACAGCAGGGTGGGAGGGAATGTCCCAGCTTCCGGTTGGTTCCTCTGCTGCCCCCACCCCCCCATTTTTTAGATCTTACCTCACACCCCATTTGCTCAGTTTCTCTATAGCACAACATCAACTTCTCCAGATCCATACCCCATTTGTCTCTGGCCCCCACATCTGCTTGGGCTGCAATCAGTTCTTCAACCAGGTCTTCGACAGCCAGTCTGGCGGCCAGCATCAGGGCTGTGGTCCCATCCTCTGTCCGTGCATCCACTGCAGTCTGTCTGCTGCGGAGTAAGAGCTGGAGGGGCCAGAGAGGACCAGTGACTGCTGGTATATCTGGACTGTTAGCTAAGGCCCCTTGCACTGCTAACCCACCTCCCAATCCATATTCAGTCTTCTGTTCTTGTTTCTCTGTCAGTCCCCAATCATCACCTTCCTCTTTGCCAAACCCTGGAGAAGGCTTTTGCCCAGCCTTACTTGCAAGTTTGCCCAGTGTCCTTTAGCAACCCCAGTGTGCACTGACCTGGCAAACCTCCCTAGCATCAGCAGCCACAGCCGTGTGAAGCGGGGTGCGCCCTGCCCAGTCTGGCTGGTTGGGGTTTGCTCCAGCCTCGAGGAGGCGGCGGGCAGCGGTTGGCCGGGAGAATCGAGCAGCCAGGTGCAGGGGTGTCTCCCCAGTGCCCACAGTGTGAACCTGGGGACAGGCCCCTCCCTCCAGCAGAGGTTCCCAGGGCTCAGGACTTCCCAGCCATGTCTCCTGGTAGGTCCTGGACTCCACGCCCCCACAGCAGACTGCTGACATCAGGGGTGTCACCCCATCTGTGGATGAGACATGAGACATGGGGGACAACTGGGAAAGTGGGAGAACATGGAGGCCTAGGGAGAATCACGGCCTGAGGTGTCAAGAAGCCGAGCTTGGGATCTTGATTTTTGTGTGGCTTGTGTCAGTGACTTTCTGTTTTACTCTGGGCTTCAGTTTCCTCCTCTGTAAAAAGGAAGTGTCAGGCCTTAATACTTTAACATTTTAGAGCAGTGATTCTCAAACTTGAGCCCTGGTTCAGACTCACCTACAGGGCTTGTTAAAACACAGATTCCCTGGTATTTTGAATTTGAGTCAGAAGCTCTGGAGTGGAACCTGAGAATTAATATTTCTAACAATTTCCCTGGTGATGCTGCTGCTTCTGTCCTGGGACCACACTTTGTTCTGAAGCACTTACTCTGGTATTAGTTTATCCAGTTCAGATATCAAAGGACTTTGTGATTCTAAAAGGGGTCAAAGGGAGTTTTCATTTTCTTGGTTTAGGATGACTCACGTACCAGGTCCCTGGGTGTCCACGTCAGGGACATCCATCTCAGAATCCTGGGGAGGAGTCAGCATGGCTGCCTGGGGGAGCTCTTGGCAGTCACTGCTCAGAGACCAGAGCTGGCACTTGGGGGGTGAGGCCATTTCTTCAGCCTTGGGGATCAGAACAAGGGTCAGTGAAGGCAGGGTGACTTGTCCCTTCAACCCCTCCATCACTTTAGGACCATTCTTGCCCCAGTGCTTTCACCTGGCCCACCTCCTCTCCTTCCTTGGGGACTGAGCACATCACAACACCATCCTCATCCATGTCTGCCTCTGCTTTCAGTGCCCTGGAAGGGGGTGGGTGGGGAGAGGACCTTCAGGGCCCCAGAGATTCCCAGCAGCCTTCCCATTTCTCTCCCCTTCCTGTCCCTTCCTGTGTCTTCAGCTTCTGCAATAGCATCTCTTGTTGCTTCTGATCACCAATATCTCCACGGGAAAGAGTCCCCTCCCTGAGCCCCAGTTCTTTCTCACTCTCACTTGAGGCCGATGCTGTCCTCGCCCAGCGGGGGTCGACGTCGGCGGGAAACTGGCTGAGTCCGGGGCCTGCGAGTGAACCCAGGGGGCAGCCAGAGGGCCCCATGCTCTCGGCGCTTGCGACGGATGAGCTGGAGGACGAGAAGAGCCCCTAGGGCTAGGAGAAGGACCCCGACCACTGGGGAGCACAGTACAGGCCAGGGAAGCTGGTTGGCGGAGGGCTCTGGTGGAAGAGACACAGAAAAAGAGGCCATGCCTGGTGAGGCTGGGTACTCTGGTGAGACCTTTGAGCAAGTTCAGATGCCTTTTTTTGCCTCAGTTTCCTCAACTGTAAAATAGGAGTAATAATAGTACTTGCCTCATAGGGTTTGTTGGGAGGATTAAATAATACTATAAAATGCTTAGAGCAAGGCCTGGCACATAGTAAGTGGCATATAAGAGTTGTTATTCTTCCATAATGCTATGAACTGTTTGATTTGCAGATGATTGGATAACTCTTGGCTTATTAGAGAGAATAGGCCAGAACTCAAGGTTTGTGGGCGGTCTATGATAGAGGTTAGGATAAAAGACTCAGGGAGATGGAGCTTGCAGAGCAAATGGGTTGTGAGGAGATATACTTAGAGAAGAAGGTTAACAAGGGTAAGTCTCCACAAACAACATTTGGGGTCTCAGTGCTTCTGTTTCATTTGACTTCGTTGAGGTTGCTGGCATGAAAGCTGGCCCGGGAACAAAATTGGGGAAATGACGGGATCACCTACCGGTGCCTGCACGAGGGTGGGCAGCCAGCAGGGGTCCTGGCAGTAGGGGTTCCAGGGCCCCCACTGCAGCCATTGCAGCAAGGAAGCGGAGTAGGAGCCCAGGGTCCCAGGGGCAGCGGGATGCAGGGCGCTCGGGGCCACAGTGGGACAAGTCCACACCCATCACCACCACAAACCTGTGAGGAAGAGACCCCTGGGTTAGTCCCTGGCTTCCCTCTGCCAGTTAAAGAACTGATGTCTTTCCTCCCCCACCCCGCCCCGCCGTTGTCCTTACCCAGTGCTCAGGGAATCTGTCTCCTTGCCTGTAGGCTCTGTTTGGGGGGCTGCTCTCTCCTGCTGAGAGGGGTCTGGGGTTCCTCCTAGCTCCTCTTCTGCTTGGGCTCCAGGATAGGGGTACACCATGTCCTTGCCTTCACTGTCCTTCCTCACCCAGAGCCCTACCCTCAGAGTCAGGGACAGCACCCGGGCCAGGGCGAGCAGCTGCTGGTCCAGGGTTGAGGGGCTCAGCACCACCAACAAGGCCAGGGAGGGCCCCCACTCTGAATTTCCATCTTCCGGCCTGCAGTCTCCCCCGTCCCAGCCACATTCTGCCATGTTGCAGCCCTTCTCGCAGTGTCCATTGTGGAAGTGATCACGGCAGTACTGGTCATAGGCTGGACTGTGGGGTGAGGAGATGGCGGCTCAGGACCCTAAAGAAACTGGATTCCCTCGTCCCAGAAAGGATTCCTGATACTCTACAGACTCTAGGGCTCTGTTTTGCTTAGTGGGGGCAGTTCTGGAGTAGTGGGTTTACTCCCTGGACGGTAGCTAGTCCAGACACCCTAATGTCTACTGACCTTTGTTTCCTAACACTGTCCCCTCTCTACCCTCCCCAACTCCTGGCTCCCTAAAAGGGAGCCCTTTTCCCTCAGGGATGCTGGTTGCTAGGGGAGATTCTCCATGGCAACAGGAGTTGCCTGGCTTCAGGCCAGGGTTCCCATGATACTCAGAGGGTAGCCCAGACAGGCAGTGCCCTCTTTCTTGGTCCCCACGTTAAAGATTCATGCTGCCTCATTCCCTTGGGTTGGAGTCTAGTGTCTTCTATCCCTATTTAGCGATGATTATTAGAGTGGAAGCTCCCCGGAGCATGAGGCTATGGTCACACTGTAACTCAGACTCTTCTGTGTCCTTCTGTCTTCATCCTGCCTCCCCCACCACCCCCTGCCCATCATCCCAAATCAGTTTCAGGCTCACGTGCAGGCTGGAGGAGTCTCACAGTCGTAGCCATCAAACAAACACTCTTCAGAGTCACACTGTGGGTGGCACTGCCCGTCCCGGAAAAGAAGCCAGCACCGGGAGTGGGAGGGGCAGCCCTTCCAGGGGTCTGGGACCCCCAGGGAGCAGTCCCCCCCATCCCAGTTTCCTCCTGGGCCACTGCAGCCAGCATCACAGGCCCCATCTCCACTTCTGCCCTCGCATCCCTTGACTCCGGGCCTCTGACACCGGGGCCCTGGAGAGCTGGCAGGGCAGGAACAGCGAAAGCCTGGGCCCCCCAGCCCGGGGGTCTCTGAGCAGCTGCCATTGTGTAGGCATGGAGAAGGAGGGCCACAGCCTGAAGGAGCTGGTGGGGTCAGGCAATCCGGACCCCCATAACCATTGAGGCAGGCGCAGCGGGGTGGGAGTCCAGGCTTGGGGGAGGGCAGACACAGGCCACCATGGTGGCAGTGATGGAGACCACAGGAGGGGGCTCTGTGGCTGCAGGTGGGGCCTTCAAAACCCTGTGGAAAAATGTAATTTGTAACAACAATGAAGGGGAAAACAGTTATAAAGGGGAAAAAAGTGTAATTTGTAACAATAGTAAAGGGGAAAATGTAATTTGGGAGTTAAGTTCACCGGTGTTATCTTTTAAAGAAAATAAAGGAAGGCTATGCATAAACTAATATTAATTTGTATTTTACTGTACCATGAACCAAGGTTTAAGATTAACCTAGGGCTTCCTTCATAGCTCAGTTGGTTAAGAATCTGCCTGCAATGCTGCAGACCCCAGTTCAATTCCTGAGTCGGGAAGATCCGCTGGAGAAGGGATAGGCTACCCACTCCAGTATTCTTGGGCTTCCCTTGTGCCTCAGCTGGTAAAGAATCTGCCCGCAATGCGGGAGACCTGGGTTTGATCCCTGGGTTGGGAAGATTCCCTGGAAAAGGGAAAGGCTACCCACTCCAGTATTCTGGCCTGGAGAATTCCATGGACTGTATATGTATAGTCCATGGGGTTGCAAAGAGTTGGACATGATGGAGTGACTTTCACTTGCCCTGGGGTCCAGTGGTTAAGAATCTTCCTGCCAAGGCAGGGGACACAGGTTCGATCCCTGGTCTGGGAAGATCCCACATGCCATGGGGAAACTAAGCCTGTGTGCCACAACTACCAAGACTGCTCCCTGAAGCCTGTAAGCCGTGGCTACTGAAACCTATGTGCCTAGAGGCTGTGCTCGGCAACAAGAGAAGCCACCACACTGAGAAGCCCCTGCATCACAACTAGAGAGTAGCCCCTGCTCTTTGCAACTAGAGAAAGCCCTTGCACAGCAATGAAGACCCAGGGCAGCCAAAAATAAATAAATATGTATATATATATAAAGATGAACCCAGTTTCATGCATTTGAGGTCTATAAACAAATACACACACTGAGTTAAAAGAACTTATTCACGGTCACCCAGCCAGCCTTGTGGACCTTCCCACAGGCAATGTCCATGACTTCTGAAAGTTCCATTCAAACTTTCACCTGATTCTGCCTTTCCCCGTCACTGCTTCTGAGGGTCACGTCCCCCTCTGGACCTGAGATGGCTTTCTCTGATAATTCCCTCTCAGGTGCTCCCCCAGGTTCCCAGCTCAGGGTTTCTTTTGTGTTAGCGTTGGGGGCAACAGAGGAAGCAGCTTGTGGTCACTCACCTGGGGACAGTGGCAGGTGAATCCTGGGGGTGGCCCTGCTGTGGCCTCACATGACCCGCTGTGGGCACAGGGCTGGCTCTGGCAGGGGTCTAGCTCCACTTCACACCACTGGCCTGCGGAGGGGTGGGATAAAACATGACACTCCTTCAGTTGCTGCCTCCTTCCCAGCTCATTCCTGGGAGTCAGCCCATCACTAGCTGCACAGGTGCAGGGATGGTGGTGCATGTTCTCTAGGCTGGGGTCTGAGGCAAGGGAATGGGCCAGATGATTAGGCTACCTGTGGGTGGGGCTTGTCTGGGCTTCCATGGTCAGTTCAGCTATGGCTAGAGATGCGTACGCCCCTATCTCAGGCCTCACCTGTGTGTCCAGGCAGACACTGGCAGTAGAAGGCATTGGCCAGAGAGTGGCAGGCTGCAGTGCCTGTGGGGTGACAGGGCCGGTCCAGACACTCATCCACGTCCCCCTCACAGCGCAGCCCCACAAAGCCTGGCGGGCAGGCACAGTGGAAGCCTCTGGGTTTGGAGATACAGGTCCCCTGGTTGTGACAGGGCTGGGATTGACATGCGTCCGGTTCCTCTGAGCAGTTCTGTCCACTGTAGCCGGGTGCACACTGGTAGGCAAAGAAGGTCAGACAGGGAACCAGTAAGTGAGCCCCTCCTGGCACTCTAGGGGACCCAGTGCAAGATGGTCTGCCTAGCATCCCACCTTCCAACTCAAAGCATCGCTCAGCTCACCCTCCATCACAGTCACGTGTAGCCTAACCCTTTAACCTGAACTCCACATGAGACATTATTGTTCAGTAATATGGACCTTGTCCCCTTCCAAGTCCCAATCTCTATAATTCATTACCACTAGATATAATTCCATTTTTGATAAAACCTCCCTCTTCCAACCACACACCCACTGGGTTCTCTCATGCTTTATTAATTTATAAGCATTTATTAGACTTCCCTGGTAGCTCAGATGGTAAAGAATCTGCTTGCAATGCAGGAGATGGGAGTTCAATTCCAGGGTCGGGACGATCCCCTGGAGAAGGGAATGGCAACCCACTCCTGTATTCTGGCCTGGAGAATTCCATGGACAGACCATGAGATTGCAAAGAGTCAGACACGACCGAGTGACTAACACTTTCACTTTCAAGCATTTATTGAATTGCCTACTTTGTGCCCAGGCATCTTTTCAGGCTCTAGAAATACAAAGAAAATTAGAACTGCTTCCCTGCCTCCATGAAATTCTCAGTCAACCAGAGAAGAGACAGCTATCACTGATTGTGTGATTTATACACATAACCTCTAGAACTCTCCTGACCACCCTCTCTATGGGTCATCTCATTTGATTCTCACTTCGCAGAAAAGGAAACTGATTCCTTGAAAGATAAGTGCCTTGCACAAGTCACACAGCTGGTAGGTGGCAGAGCTGGGATTCAGCACAAGTCTATGACTCAGCAACTCATGACCTTAACCATTTTCTGATTGTTGCATATCCTGCTGGTGAGAAAAGGGTCATTGTGAGGTCTGTACCACGTGCTGAGTTCTTGCAGGAGGAAGGAGAGTATGCAAGAATGGAGTACCAGGAAGGTTTCAGAAAGGTGGAGAAAAAACAATTCAGAGAGTGTCAGGAATGGCCAGAGGGTTGGAAGAAGCAGACGAGGGAGGTGGGAGTTTTGAAAACTTCTGGAGGAAGTAGTTTCATGAAAGAGGAAGTAGAGCTGAGTAATGGGTGCACGGGGGTTCACTACTCATCAGTACGCTGTTTTTGTGTATGTTTGAAAATGCCTGTAATAAAAAGTTAAAAAATACATCGAAAATTTAAAGAAAGAGGGTAGTTATGGGATTATGCCTTCTATTCAAAGTCATGGTTGTGAGTACATGGATCAGGTTGCTTGGAATTAAAACCCAGCTGTGCCTTCCTGTCCTGCTCAGTGACCTGAACCACCAAGGAGAGGCCCTAACCCAGTCTGGAGAGAAGTTAGGGACATTTCCCTGAGGCAGGTGCCTCCTGGGCACCAGCCAGTGGAAGAGGGGTGAGGAAAGCCACCGAGGAGCCAGTCTGGGGTGTGGGGAAGCCAGCTGCAGTTTTGTGTTGCTGGAGCAGTTGAGTGGTGGGTGAAGAGAGATGAGGCCTGAAAGGGAGGCAGGGCTGGGTCACGCTGGCTTGGGACTTCACTGTGAAAGAGGTGGGCAGTCACTGAAGGGTTTTTGCGTTTTTTGGCCATGCTGCGAGACCTGTGGCATCTTAGTTCCCCAACCAGGGATCGAACCTGGGCTCCCTACACTGGAAGCATGTCTTAACCCCTGGTGAAAGTGAAAGTGAACGTGTGAGTTGCTCAGTCATGTCTGACTCTTTGTGACCCGATGGACTGTAGCCCGCCAGTCTCCTCTGTCCATGGAATTCTCCAGGCAAGAATACCGGAGTGGGTTGCCATTCCCATCTCCAGGGGATCTTCCCAACCCAGGCATCAAACCCTCACCTGTTGCACTGCAGGCAGATTCTTTATTGGCTGAGCCACCACGAGGGAAGTCCCCACTGAAAGGTTTTAAGTAGGAGAGTGACAGGCCAGCTTAATGTTTTCAACAGAGCACCCTAGTGGTGGAATAGAGGGTGAACCTTTAGGAGGACAAGTGTGGAGGCAGCGATGATATTAATTATTAGGAGGCTGATGCAGGTGTCCAGGTGGAATGAGATGAAGGCCTGGACTAAGGCAGTGGGATGAGGGTGAAGGGGCAAGGACAGAGCTGAGAAATATTCAGGAGGCAAAACAGCTTGACTTGGTGGTTGGTTGGACGTATGGGGTAAATGAAAATGCCTTCTCCCCACCCTTTCTGCCCCCTGACTGCTGTTTTCCATATCCAGCCCAACTTTGTCTTCCCCCCCGCCTCCTCTAGACCTTCTCACCTGGCAGAGATAACCGTTGGGTTGGGCCACGCAGGTGGCCCCATGCTGGCAGGGCCTGGACTCACAGGGGTTCACCTGGTCCTGGCATATGCTGCCTTGGAATCCAGGGGGACAGTGGCAGAAATGGGAGGGGCCGCTGTCAATGCAGACGCCTCCATTCTGGCACAGGGAAGAGACTTCTGTGCCTGGGAAGAGAGACAGTAAAGCTACGTGGGTTGGGAGGATGCGCAGGGGCCCCAGATACTCAGCAGAGAGGTCCATGGAGGGGCCACTAACACATCTGGGGTGGGGGGAGGCCACCTGGAGCCTGAGGAATCAGTAGGCCCCTGAAGCTGAAGAGATTAAGCATGTTCCGAACATGGATGGACCTAGAGATTTTCATACTAAGTGAGTAAGTCAGACAGAGAAAGACCAATACCATATGATGTTGCTTATATGTGAAATCTAAAAAAAAAAAAAAAAAAAAAAGATGCAAATGAACTTACCTCCCAAACAGAAACAGATTTACAGATGTAGAAGATTAATTTAGGATTACCAGGGTTAAGGAGGGAGAGAGGGATAAATTGGGAGGTTGGGATTGACATATATACACTTTTATATATAAAATAGATAACTAATAAAGACCTACTGTGTAGCACAGAGAACTCTACCCAGTACTCCATAATGGTGTATATGAGAAAATAATCTACAAAAGACTGTTTCTTTTTTAGATTCACTTTGCTGTACACCTGAAA
The DNA here is from genome assembly GCF_032452875.1 of Bos javanicus. Classification (NCBI taxonomy): domain Eukaryota; kingdom Metazoa; phylum Chordata; class Mammalia; order Artiodactyla; family Bovidae; genus Bos; species Bos javanicus. Next base: position 27,127,788 of record NC_083890.1, on the reverse strand, counting down.
CTCATACAACATTGTAAATCAACTATACTCCAATTAAAAAAAAATTAAGTTCCTTCTCCTGCATATTTTGTCAGAATGGAGAGAAATACCTCTTCTTTGATTTAACAGAACATTATAAGCAACTGTATTCTTGGCCTTAAACAAGTCTCAAGCAAGGAAGAACTCAAGACAAACTTCAGGTGGAGACACTTGGCTTAACAGTCTAACTCCATCCCTTGGGTTTCGCCATTCTCTGATGTTCGCTTACTGATTTCCATCTACCGTCTTCACAATGGTCTCTCCCCTGAGTTTTCATATCAAAACTTATTTGAGGACTTCCCTGGTGGTACAACGGATAAGAATCCTCCTGCCAATGCAGGGACACGGGTTCCATCCCTGGTCTGGGAAGATTCCACATGCCTAGGAATAGCTGGGCCCTCAGGCCATAACTGCTGAGCCCATGTATGGGAACTACAGAGGCCCGTGCACCTGGAGTCCGTGCTTTACAACGAGAGAAGCCACCACAATGGGAAGCCCCATGCAACACAATTAGAGAGTAGCCCCTGCTCTCTGCAACTAGAGAAAGCTTGTGAGCAGCAATGAAGACCCAGTGCCACCAAAGATAAGTAATTAAAAAAAAAACACTTACTTGAGCAAGGAAGGTATTCTTTTACTAGGGAATTGGCATAACATCCAAGTGAGGGGGTCATGGTGGAGTGTGTTGCGTGTGGTCAGTTAAATGTGGTTCACTCTGAGTTATGATGGTAATGACAGTGTTGAGTTGTTCCACCCTGGAACTGGTTATGTCCCTGGTGATTGTGTTAAACTGGAGTCTGATTGGCTGGGCTGCGTAGTGTTCCTTGAGTTGTGTTGAACGTGGTTCTAGGAGTTGAGTTGTGTTAGGCTGTCCTGGGTGTTGAGCTGCAGCTTCAATAACTAGTTGGTATGTGTTGCTTCAGCTTTTAGTCGATCAGTTGGCCAACTGTTGTGTGTGGATGTCCTTAGGGGTGGGTTAGAGGAGGAGACCCTTTTGCTCTTCCTCTGCTCCCTAGCCGGTCTTGGGTTGGTACCTTGGCTCAGAGCAACCTTCTGGCAGGAGGACAGCGGCAGGTTGCAGAGAGGCCCAGTCCATCCCTGGAGGCACAGGCACTGGAAGGAGGGCCCAGTCTGGAGGCAGTGGGAATTTTGTGGGCAGGGCTTCTGGGCGCATAAGTCCATCAGCGTCTGAAGGTTAGGAGGGAGTGTGAGGCGGGAAGGAGCATCAGGTTCCCAGGCCCAGAGATGGTCCTCTGCCAGCTCCTCAAAATCCCTTCCCCCCAAAACTCTCTCCTGAATGGTCTGGGACCAGGTCACCCTCCCTGATTTCCTTGGATATGTGCATCCCAGAAGAGTTGCTGGGATCAAAAATCCTTTCAGCGAGCCATACAGACATCAAGCTCAACTCCTAGACTCCCAAACCTCCTTTCACCTCTCCCAAGCTTCCGTGCTGCCCCCTGTCAATGCCCTAGGCCCTCTAACTGGAGCTTTCCCGCCCCCTCCTTTCTCTGCACACCTGGCTCCCGGCCCCTCACCTGACAGCTGCCTCCTGTGTAGCCAGGGGGACAGAGGCAGCGGGGACCCTGAGGGCTGTCTTGGCAGGTTGCCATGTTCCTACAGGGGCTGGATGAGAAAGAGAGAGGGCACAGTAGGAGGAGGGTCAGGGAAACAAGGGGTGGGAGTGTGTGACGTGTGAGGAGGCAACTGCTGGGGAGGTGGGAAAGCCGGAGGGAAGGCAGAGTGGAAGAATGCGGGGCTTGGGGCGAGAGGCAGCACGGAGCCCCAGAGGAGACGGAGCAGAAGGCTGGCCAGGGCTCCCTCCCTTCCTCCAGGGGTCTGTGTGCCCTGCTCACCTGTCTGCGCAGCTGGGACGGGTCCTTCCCTCGCAGCGTGGGCCCTGGAAGCCTGGGGTGCAGAGGCAGGAGAAGGTGCCCGGCTTGTTCACACAGGTGCCCCCATTGAGGCACAGTGCTGGAGAGAGGAGGCTGTGAGGGGTTGGGTTCCTTGCCTGTAACCTGGCCTGTGACCTCAGTCACACACAGGGTACCACCGCCCTACCCTGCCAACTTCCCCACCCAAACGACCGCTCTCTGTGTCCAGTTAATTTTTTTACCAATGTACCCTGATCCCCTTCTGCATCCTTCTGTGGCCCAGCCCCAGGATGTGGTGGGAACTCACCAGAGGCACAATGGTCAATGCTGGTCTGGCAGCGGAGCCCCGTGTGGCTCAGAGGGCAGGTGCAGGTGTAGCCCCCGGGGCTGGGGCTGCAGGAACCACCATTGAGACAGGGCCCTGAGTGACAGGCTGTCACCTCCTCACTGCAAGTGGGCCCTGAGGGGAGTGGGTGGGGTCTGAGAAAGTGAACCTTCCTTTTCTCTCTTCCCTTTCCTTCCCTTCCTCATCTCCATTCCCACTGTTCTCCCCCACCCAACATTTTTTCTTTTCTCACCACCTCCTGCACTGTTTTCTTTGGCTGTGCCTGCAGCATGCACGTGGAATCTTAGTTCCGGGACCAGGGATCAAACCCGTGCCCCCTGCAGTGGAAGCGCAGAGTCTTAACCACTGGACCACCAGGGAAGTCCCAGTTCTTCTTGGTGGTGACTGAGACCCAGAGCCCTTTGGACACATGTCTCCACTGGCCTTGCCTTTGATTTAGATGGTGGTCAGCCCAGGGTATACATGGTTTAGGGAGCGCCTCACCTGTGTAACCTGTGGGGCAGGTGCAGTTGTAGCCAAAGGGCTGGGGGTGGCAGGTCCCTCCGTGGGCACAGGGGGTGGAGACACAGCCCCCCAGATCTGTGTCACACTCTGGTCCTGTCCAACCCCCATCACACACACATGAAGATCTGGTCATAGAAAGAAAGAGGGGGTTCTCTTCTCTCTTCCCCACTGGTCAGACCCCTATGACCTCTCTCTTTCTGGTCCTGAGACTCTGGCCCCTTTCTTTGCTCTCAGCATTGCCCCCCTTTTGCCTGACAAACCCCACTAATTTTCTCCAACTAGATCTATCTATCCATTTATTCCTTCTATAACTTGTTTATTGTCTGTTTTTCTATATTAAAACAAAAGCTCCATGAGGTTAGATATGAAAACTTGGTCTCTTTTGTGCTGTTTTCCCAGTGCCTGGAAAAGTATCCACACGTAATAGACACTCAATAAATATTTACTGAATGAATGATATGAATTGGTCCTGGGATTTAATACATTTCTTTCTGCTTTGATCCTCCCAAGTCTTGTTTCCCTCTTTATTTATGAACTCTCCCCTCATTGGATAACACTCACCAGTCAAGCCCTCCCATTGGTTGTGATCTCAGAACTTTGTCCTCTCCTTCCTATTCCGTATTGGTCATTTCCTACAGACCAGCACCTCACTGGCTGTCTTCTCCTGCCCTAGCTGAGGAGGACCCAGAGGAGACTATAAATGGGGAGGGCCTGGAAGATGTTACCTCTGGCAGTGCCCATGGTGGCAGGTGCAGTTGTCTTCTGTGGGGACACAGCCTGGGTTTCCATCAGGGCAGAGGCAGTGGGCATTGTCCTCCTGATCCTGACATTTTTGTTTGGGCTGGCACAGGTTGGGGGCACACAGGGGAATTTCACAGAGATGGCCTACAGAGATGGGTCAGAAAACAAAGTCCGTCTTTGTCCTTGATGAGGTTGGAGGCACTTCTTATGCATGACTTGCTCACTTCCCATTACCCTATCCTCCAGTGGCTCCCTGGTACCTCAGGATACCAACTTCTTCAGAATGACACATGGGGTCCTGCATGACATGACCTTCCTAGAAGTGCTACATTTCTCACCTTTGCCCTGGCACTCCAAGTTCTGGATGTCCTACATTTCCTTAAGTGGGGCGTGCTTTTCTGTCCTCCCCCTGCCCAGTGCCTTTGCATGTGCTGTTATCTGTGGCTAAAACACACTGCCTAGCATTCTGTGTTGACAAACTCCTGCTCAGTCTTTACGACTCTGTTCAGCCATCATTTCTCATCTCTAGTCTGGGTTGGCCAATTCTTTGTGTTCCTATAGGATCCTATGCATTCCTCAGAGCTAACAAGAGACCTTCTGGTCTTTCTGCAGTAGATTTAAAGTCACTCAAGGATAGCAACTCAACTTTGTGTCTGTGTCGGCACAGTAGGCACTTAATGTTTGCTAAATAAGCAAATGAATGGCTTGCCTTTGAATCTCCTCCTCTGCTCCTGGTCTCCAGTCATATCATTCATGTTGAGCCAGATGTGAATCCTACAGTAACACCCTCAGTGCCTGTACGGTTGTGCAGATTTTGCACTGCACAACTTTCAGGGATTCCATTCTCATTCTGTTCTCACATCCCGATCCTCAGACACTCATCAATGACTCCACCCGAGTTGTGCTCAAATATCCCTCCAGTTCTTTCCAACCTCTCCCCTGCTGACCTGTGAAGCCAGAGGGGCAGACGCAAAGGAAAGCTCCTGGGAGGTCAAGGCAGCTGGCTCCGGTGGGGCATGGGCCACTCAGACACTCGTCCACCTCCTCCTGACAGCGTGGGCCTTCAAAGCCTATGGTACAACAGGGGAATCAGGGCCCTTCATGGAAGTCTGCCCCATGTCCCCACTGTCACCTCCAGTGTTTTTGAGCCCCAGTTTACCTGGGGGACACTTGCAATGGAAGGATCCAGGCTGGTCCTGGCACTCCCCGCCATTGGCACAGGGAGAGCTTTGACATTCGTTGATGTCCTCCTCACACCGGGGGCCAGTGAAACCTGGAGGGGTGGGGAGTGAGTGGGGAGAGATGACCAAGGTCTTTTTTTCTTTTCTTTTTTTACTTTCTCTAGACTTACGAGGGACTTTGTTACAAATGTTTAAGATTTAAAGGGATGATTTCATGGATTCAAACAAGAAGTTAAGAGTTAACACTTGTATTTAACCTTTTCTTTGTTGTTTAGTTGCTTAGTCCAGTCTGACTTTTTTGTGACCCCATGGATTGAGCCTGCCAGGCTACTCTGTCCATAGGAGTTTTGGGCAAGATTATTGGAGTGGATAGCCATTCCCTCATCCAGGGGATATTCCCAATCCAGGGATGGGAACCTGTGTCTCCGCATTGCAGGTGAATTCTTTACCACTGAGTCACTGGGGAAACCTAGCTTTCTCCTTACAAATATAGAAATAACATGGTTACAAATTGCAAGGAGAGAATCTGGTTTCAAAGGATTTGGGTTTTGAGGTTTTGTATAAATGTGTCATTATATGACAAAGGCACCAATGTGGGGGCTTCTCTAATAGTGATTTGAATTTCAGGACATAACGGAGCATAACTTGGTAACTTTAGCCTTCATATAAGGCATAATTGGATATGTGTACTAATGCTGGAAATACATTTTTATCAGAAGAATAAATACAAGTCCTGGCCTTTCCCCTTGCTAAGAAAAGTGAACCTGAGGAACTTCCAGAAAAGACATCTGGGGCAGGTGGAGATGACAGGAGGGTGATGCATAAAAGTGGAACTCAGCCACTGTCAGCCATGTGACTTTGGGCAAGCTACCCAACCTCTCTAGGCTCCCCTTTCTTCCTCTGTGGGATGCCCTGTGGCTCAGCTGGTAAAGAATCCGCCTGCAATGAGGGAGACCTGGGTTTGATCCCTGGGTTGGGAAGATCACCTGGAGAAGGGAAAGGCTACCCACTCCAGTATTCTGGCCTGGAGAATTCCACGGACTATATAGTCCATGGGGTCACAAAGGGTCAGACTGACTGAGCGACTTTCACTTTCACTTTTCTTCCCCTGTAAAAGGAGAATGATTATATAACCTACATCATGGTACTGCTGAAAGGATTAAATGAGATAATGCCTGAAAGTACGTAACCAAGTGCCTGGCTTGGAGTAAATATTCAATAAACATCAGTTATTACAGCTGGGAACAGAGGGATGTCCCGTGAAACTGGAGAATGAAGGTCTGGGATGACTTTCCCTGCATCCATGGCTATCAGTGCCAAGACCAACGGGGACCCTGAGCAGGCAGGGGGAGGGTATGGAGGGCTCTGAAGGAGGGCTGGAGGGGAGGATTATTTGGGTGACTTGGCAGGAAAGAGATGAGGGTGGGTGAGTGAGCAGGGGAAGATTTGCAGGATGTAAGAGGAAAGTTATGACCAACCTAGATAGCATATTCAAAAGCAGAGACATTACTTTGTCAACAAAGGTCCATCTAGTCAAGGCTATGGTTTTTCCAGTGGTCATGTATGAATGTGAGAGTTGGACTATAAAGAAAGCTGAGCACCGAAGAATTGATGCTTTTGAACTGTGGTGTTGGAGAAGACTTGAGAGGCCCTTGGACTGCAAGGAGATCCAACCAGTCCATCCTAAAGGAGATCAGTCCTGGGTGTTCATTGGTAGGACTGATTTTGAAGCTGAAACTCTAATACTTTGGCCACCTGATGTGAAGAGCTGACTCATTGGAAAAGACCCTGATGCTGGGAAAGATTGAGGGCAGGAGGAGAAGGGGACGACAAAGGATGAGATGGTTGGATGGCATCACTGACTCAGTGGACATTGGTTTGGGTGGACTCCGGGAGTTGGTGATTGACAGGGAGGCCTTGTGTGCTGTGGTTCATGGGGTCACAAAGAGTCGGACATGACTGAATGACTGAATTGAACTGAAGAGAAGACAGTTTGGAAAGCAGGGGAGTTGGAGAGATGGGGCACTCCTTGGCCAGGCCTGAGAGATCTTCGAGAGGCCAGTGGCGACTGCCAGGACTGAACCGTGGAGCAGAATCTGCACTTACCCGGCTGGCAGATGCACTGGAAGCCGTTGAGCAGGTCGTGGCAGTCAGCCTGGTTCAAGCAGGGGGCCGAGGCGCACTCGTCTATCTCCACCTCACAGAGCTGCCCTTCTAAGCCTGAGGACATGCAGGTGGGGTCAGCTTTGCTTCAGCTGCCTCCCCCTTTCTGCCCCAAAGGCCGGGTTCCAGAACCAGCACTGTCCTTGACCTGACCCACCAGACAGCCCCTCCTAAGGGGCCACTGCATGTGGGTTGGAGAGATGAACTGAGGCTCTGCTGCTCTGCTGGACAGTGGCTCTGTTGCCTTCAAGTGTGAAAGCTCAGGGAGCAGGGCGCCTGCCGAAACCTGGGAGGGCTCCTGGAAAGTGTCTTTTGAGGCCATTCCTCAGTGCACAGAAGGCAGGGCTCACCCGGGAGGGCTGAGCAGCCTGGAGGTTTTCTGGGTACCAGTGTGACAAATGGGCATCTGCTTGGAGGTGATCCACTCCTTCCATGCTACCTGGGCAGGCCTCCATGCCAGGGAGACCAGGGATCCCCAAGGTGGGGATTTGAAAGGTGTTTGGGAACCTGTGTCATTCCCATACTTGTCCTGTTTCTCCGGGCTCTTCCTGGTCTCCGCTGTCTCACCCTGAACTGATGCGGATCACCCTCTGGACCTCGGCTGCCTCCCTCTTTTTGCCTGGGGAGCCTGCCTCTGAAACTCCTTAGTATCTACAACCTTGTCCCTTGCTTGGATTACTGGATAGTGTTCTCAGCATTTTTCCTTGGACACATCTCAGCTTAGGAAGGCTGTGTGGTGTAGTGGGTGAAACTATCAAAGCTCTGTGTTTGAATCCTGACTCTACCACTTACTAGCTGGGCAACCTCGAACAAGTCACTTAACCCCTGTGTGCTTCAGTTTCTTCATTTATAAATGGGCATAGTAACAATGCTGACCTCAGAGGGATACTGTAAAGATTAGATAATGCCCCCAAGATGCTCAGGCAGAAGTAAGCTACTGTTTTTCTAGTTTCATTCAGCTCCCTGCTATTGACTCCATCACTGTCTCTCTGGGAGATGTTTCTCCCCTTAACTCTAACTTATAGGTAGATGCTGCTTTGCAGTATTCCTTTCCCACTAAGCCAGATTCAAGCACATAGACCCTTTGGAATTTAAAACTTAACCCTTGATCTCTACAGGGTCGAGTTTCCCTGAGTAGGTGGAACATTCTGGGTTGACATAAGCAGAGGCTGCAGCATGAAAAGTTTATTAACTGCTGCTTTTCTCTCCCTTGATGGGCCTCTGCATACAGTGGATCAGGTTGTGCATGCTACGGTGGCCATGAAATGAACACAGAGTTGAGCAGTGTGCAAGCTCACTACCATCTGTGGAAGCTCTTTTCCTGGGGTGGGGGTGGGGGGTCACTGGTTTCTTAAAGTTTTCATCTGGGGGGTGAGGAGACGAGGAGAAGCCTTCTTTGCTATCTGACCCCAACTGGCTTCAGGCTAACCATGCTCTGGAGGGGTCACGTCCAGTGACTTCCGCACTAGTTCCCTGGCTCCTCCACCCAAGGCCCCCTTCAGCTGGTACCTGGTGGGCAGAGGCACTGGAAGGTGGCGAGCAGGTCCAGGCAGGTGCCGCCCCTGTGGCAGGGCTGCGACAGGCACTCGTTGTGATCGGCCTCACAGCGGGAACCCGTGTAGCCAGGCGGACAGAGGCACTCGAAGGAGCCGGGCGTGTTGAGGCAGGAGCCGCCGTGTTCACAGGGACTGGGGCCTTGCTGAGCTGGGAGGAGAGAAGACCTGGGAGTCCACTGGGCTCAGGGTGGAAGGGCAAGAAGGCCTGAGTGGCAGGGAAGGTGTTGGGGGGCCTGTCTGTGGCAAATGAGATCAGAGTGGGGAAAGGGGTTGTGACCTTAAAGTGGAGAAGGAGTGGGACTTCCCTGGTGGGCCAGTGCTTAGGACTTCACCTCCAATGCAGGGGTGTGGATTCACTCCCTGGTCAGAGAGCTAAGATTCCACATGCCTGATGCCAAAAAACCAAAACATAAAGCAGAAGCAATATTGTAACAAATTCAATAAAGAATTTAAAAAAATGGTCCACGTAAAAAAAATCTGAAAAAAAACTTGAGAGATGACTAAATGCAGTCTGGAGGGCTGAGTATTGGTGAGAAGACTGGCTAAGAAAGAGATGCCAAATAAGGACAAATTCAGGAAAAAAGAGATGTTCATTTCTTTATTTGGCCGCTGTGCAGCCTGTGGAATTTTAGTTCCCTGACTAGGGATTATATCCGGGCCCTCGGCAGTGAAATAGCGGCATCCTAACCATCGGACCACCAGAGAATTCCTGAGATGATTTTTAATTTGAAAAACAGTTTGCCTGTTTCCCTCTTCGGCAGAGGCTGTGTGGGGGCTTAGAGAGGGTCTGATGAGGGGGGTGCCTCACCCATCTGACACTCGTCCAGGTCCTGGTGGCAGGTGGGCCCTGTGTAGCCTGGCTGACATACGCAGAGTGTGGAGCCACTCAGGGGGTTGGTGCTGCACTGGGCTTCCTCATGGCATGGCTGACTCAGACACATGTCCTCCATGTGGCACAGGAGGCCTGGAGGGCGGGGTGGGCAAGGTGCTCAGAGGCTGCTTGAAGCTCCCAGGTGCTCTCCTGGTGCTCCGGTCACCTAGCATCTCCGCCTCCCGCCTCCCTGAACCTCTGCGTCACACCTGTGCGCCCAGGCGGGCAGAGACAGGAGAAGGAGCCCACGCGGTCAATGCAGGTGGATCCGGGGGCACAGGTGGCGGCCACACAGTCGTCCAGGTTCTCCTCGCAGCCGGCACCTCCCCAGCCACTCACACACACACAGTAGAAGTCTCCAGCTGAGTTCTGGCAGGTACCCCCATTTCTGCAGCGAGGGGGACCCTGAACCTCACATTCGTCCACATCTTCAGAGCAATCCCAGCCTGTAGGGGAGTGAGAAGGGGACAGGTGCTGCAGCTGGGGGCCATGTGAGGACTAGAGATGGGGGCTGACCATCCGGGCCACCGGTGCCATCCACCTGGCTTAAACGACTCACCTGTCCAGGCCTCTGGGCAGAGGCAGGTGTAGGTGCCCAGCCCATCCTGGCAGGTGCCCCCATTCTGACACTGGTGCCCAGCACAGTCATCTGGATTCACCTCACAGCTTGGGCCTGTGAAGCCTGACAGGGTTGTGCCATGAGCTGAGAGAAGGGACCCATGGGACACCACCTCCATGCCCAGAGAGGGGCCTCAGGAAGACCCCCGTGAGGACGCACCTGGGGGACAGAGGCACAGGTGGAAAGTGGAGTCTCTCCCTGGAACCAGTTGACAGGTGCCCCCATTGAGACAGCCCCTGGGGGTGCAGGGTCCCGGCCGGAGTCCACAGCGTGGACCCTCCCGCCCAGCGGGGCAGAGACACTGGAAGGATCCCAGGGTGTTATGGCAGGTGGTGCCCTTGGGGCAGGGTCCCGGGTCCAGGTAACACTCGTTGACGTCGTGTTCGCAGGCGTGGCCCTCGAAGCCGGGTGGGCAGCGGCACTGGATCTGGGGGTAGGTGGCCAGACACACTCCTCCATTGACGCAGGGGTTGGCTGAGCAGAAGTCTCGAAGCTGGCAGTGCTCACCTGAGGTAGAGGACGGACGGTGAGGGGGCCGTTTCCAACAATGCACACGTTCCAGCTCCTCCAGAGTGACCCGCTCTCACTCTGGGTTATCTCTGTGTCTGATTTCCGTACTTCCTTCCCTTCTTCCCATCCTCTCCCTGTCCTGGTCCATCATCCTCAGTTTTATCATTTTTTGGGTAGGGTTCTCTCTGGAGTGACCACATTTTCTTCCAGCCGAAAACTGAACATGTGGCTATTGGTGGGAGTATTGTGAATCAACCCTGCTTGGGAAAATCTGGGACTTGGTGTCTGTCCCTTTAGTGGTGACCTGGGTGGAGAAGATCCCCCGGAGTAGGAAATGGCAACTCGCTCCAGTATTCTTGCCTGGGAAATCCCATGGACAGAGGAGCCTGGTGGGCTACAGTCCATGGGATCACAAAGAGTTGGACATGAATGAGAGTCGGACATGAATGAGCATGTGGTGGGGAAGTAGAAAGCATGGATCCTCTGAAGGCAGGTGACATAGCCCCTGGCTTTGCCCCTGCCAGCTGTGTGCCCTTGGGCAGTCATCTCGCCTCTCTCATCCTGATTCCCTGATCTTTGAGTGGTTGTAATGTATCGCGGTAAAGAGATTCCACAGCCGTGCGCACTAGTGGGAATGGTGGCAGTGGCTGCTGGTACTGAACTAAATAAGCACTTTCTGAGCATCGCCCCCTTTCCTATCCACATCAGCCTTATGAAGTGTGGACACTGGCTGACAACTGAGGATCCAGACAGCTTAAATATCATATGCAAGGTCATGTCTAGTCAGTGGCGGAACTGGCTATGGGCCCAAGGAGGGGGCTGCCCAGAGCCCCTCCTCTGAAGCACAAGGCCTGGCAAGTTGCCACTGCCCATCCTTCTTCTTGTCATATATGCTGGTCTCTCACACCCAGTTGCAGGCCCAGTTTCCTCAGAATCTCCTGGTTAGTTTAAGAATCTCCATTCCCTGGGTCTGCTCCAGACCCACTAGAGCAGGCTTTCTGGGATGGGGGCACTAGTATTTTTAAGGCCTTCCAGGGTTGCAAAGTTGGACATGATTGAGCACACACAATACATCCATCCGTCCATCCACCAATCAAAGGTGACTGCTGTGCCTGCTCAAGTCTGAGAAGCCTGGCCTCTAGTCCACCCCTCCTGGAGGCACCCACATCCAAGTACTTCCTGGTCATGTGAGCTTTGCTTCCTGGTCCAGTCCTCTCCATCCTGCTTAGGTGCCATGGAGCCTTTCTCTCCAGGTCCTCGCAGCTCTGTCCTGGCACCCCTGACAGGGTAGCACACCTGCCCAGCATATGTCCTGCTCTTGTACCCCAGGACTGCACCCCTCCTCCTGGGATGGGCATCCATTCCCCTCTCCGGGTCAGATCCTCCCATCCCCATCACACCTCCCACCACTGCAATCTTCCCCGATGGTAGTGTGGGCTCCCACCACTCAGAAAAGGAGCCACTCAGGTGCTCAGAATGCAGAGTCTTAGAAAGACGGTACTAATGATCCTATATGCAGGGCAGCAAAGGAGACACAGACGTAAAGAACAGACTTCTGGAGCCAGCAGGAGAAGATGAGGGTGGGATGATTTAAGAGAATAGCACTGAAGCATGTACATTACCATATGAAACATAGATGACCAGTGCAAGTTCAATGCATGAACCAGGGCACCCAAAGCCTGTACTCTGGGACAACCCAGAGGGATGGGGTGGGGAGGGAGATTGGGGCAGGGTTCAGGATAGGGGGGCCACATGTATACCTGTGGCTGATTCATATTGATGTATGGCAAAAACCATCATGATATTGTAAAGTAATTATTCTCCAATTAAAATAAATTAATTAATTAAAAAAAAAAAGAATGCAGAATCCTGGAGGTCCCCTGATGTGCTAGGCATTAACCCTCTAGCTCCTGGGTCAGGGGAGATTGAGGGGGCGGGGAAAGTGGTCAGGGGCTGTGCTAAGGGGGCTATGGCAGTAGTTCTTTACCAGCTGGCTTGGAAATAGCTCAATGTTTTAGCAGTCATTACAATTCTGCTGGTGAATGTCAGTTTCGGGTAAACGGATCACCTAGAATTGGCTGGTTGATTCTCGAGGCCTCCGTCCTCCAAAGGCTCACAGTCTCTTGGGCTCCAGTTCCATCTCTCCTACCCCACAGCCCAGCCACGGCCCCCTCCTGTCCCTTCCTCCCTCTCCCATCAGCGCTCACCCGTCCATCCTGGCATGCAGGAGCATCGTGGGCGGCCCGAGTCCTGGAGGTGGCAGCGACCCATTTTGGAACAGAAGGAGGAACAGGGGTCCCTGATCTGGGCCTGGCACCTATCGCCAGTGAAGCCAGAGGGGCAGGTGCAGAAGAAGCTGGGGGCCATGGGAGAGGGGGTGCTAGGGGAGCCGGGAAGGGTGGGAAGAAAGGCGTGGCAGCTGCCTCCGTTCTGGCAGGGCTGGGCATCCTGGCAGGGGTCAGGAAACTGGCATGTCTCACCCAGGAAGCCAGGGGCACACCTGGGAGGGGTGGAGAGAGGCAAGTTCACATCCTGACCCTCTGCTCCCACCTGCCTCCCTTCTTTGCCTTCATTTGTTTCTTTTCATCTTCTTCGCCTCCTTCCTTTCTCCTTTCTTCCCATTCTCCGCATCCCCTCCCTTGTTCCCCTTCCCCGTCTCCCACTCCCATGAGGTGCACTCACTGGCAGGTCCCTTGCCCCTGGGATAGGCTCAGGCAGGTGCCTCCGTTGGCACAGGGTTCTGGGAAACTCCCGCACTGCAGCCCTAGGGATGGAGATGAGGGTGAGATGGGAGCAGGGAGCAAGGGGCTCCATTTGCCCTCCTTTGGATGCTTGGGAGGGACCTGCCTGCAGCAGCCCAAGAAGGTGCTCCACACCACCATCGCCTTTACGCCCCTGTTCTAGTCCCCACGTGGCACTCACACCCCAGCCCCCTAGATCCCAGGTCTCTCAGTTACTAATCCCCACCCTTCCTTTCCTGTTTATTCTCTGGCCTCCCAAGTCCAGCTTCAGGCCCCATCCCTCGGAAGCAAGACAACAGGGATCAGGAGGGGGGCTGAGGGGACTCCTGGGAGGTGAATGGCTGAAACACTAAAGGGATTTCCTCCCGGAAGGGCCCAGCATTGAGCCACCAGGGGTGGGGACAGCTGGACCGGGAAAGGGACTTGACTTTCCCATGTCTCCATCTCCTGTTCCCTCTCATCTCTTCCCCCAGCAGGTGGTCACTCTGTTTCCTCTCTTATTTCTAAACATGATTGCAAGAACATGCTGTCCCCTAGTTTCAGGGCCTACTTGGTTCTGCCCGGGGGTGGGCACCCTCTCACCCATCCCCCTGCGGTCACCACCCCTGGCATGAGGCCCACAGCCTTGGTCTGTGTAGCTGCAGGAGCCGAATCGGGTCTCCCTGCCAACTGTCCCATTTTGGGGGCAAGAATCTTCTCCATCCAGTGTTGCCTCAAAGCAAGGACCTTGGCCCTCTGTCCCCCACCCGCTGGACTTCCTCCTAAGGAAGGTGGGTCGCGGGGCCTCTTGCCCCGCGGTGACTCACCTCTGGTCCTGACGACTGGCTGACACAGCAGCAGCAGCAGTGGCAGCAGCAGTGAAGGGGGCTGCATTCCAGAGCCCCTGCCCCACGCCCAGATCCCCCCTGCCCCCTCCAGCGGGACCCTCAGAGCCCCTCGCTGAAGCAACAACCACCTCCTCTGCTCCCACGGCCCCTTCTTCCTCCTCCTCGGCCTGCTGCGAACCTCACGTCTGAGCTGTTTCCTGAATCACACAATGTCCTGGACACCCTAGTGATGGGGCGGGGGGAGTGGAGGAACATTGAGGGGGATGAGGGAGGGGCTTTCTTTGCCTGACCACCCCTGGGGAGGTGGTGAGGAAGAAGGACAGTGTGGCCGGAGGGCAAGTGAGAGAAGGGGGAACTGGGTGAGAGGGGGGCCCCTGAAGCAGCCATAGCCCTTCTGTTGTTAGTGTGGACTCTTCCCTTTGTATCGTTGGGAACTTCACAGTGACTGCCCTGTGCCCTGGGGGAAGGTCAGGACCTGGAAGCAGAGGTGTGGGGTGATAAGCAATCTTCTTTCCCCTTCTGAGGAGAGGATATTGTTTCATGTGGTCAGTACAGATGCTTCTCAGAGAATCCACACCTCTCCATAAACTGAAACCACTAATTCTTGGCAGACAGAACCCACAGGACCTCAGTCCCTGCTGGGAACTTCGTTTTCTCATTCTGTGGAATGGGCGAGATGCTGGGCAGGTTTAGGGGGAAATCTTGGGCTTCTTTTGGAGGAGAAAGTGTAAGATCGTCATCGATGATCAATGAACATTGGCTCTACTAAATTTTGCAGTCTGGATTAGCCATAGTAAACACTGCATTTGGGTGAATTTTCCTACCTCCATGTCACCCTCTCTCCACCCAGATGTCCCTGGGATGCAAGGAATGCCGGTCATTGAATTAAAAGTTGGAATAAATAAAATCACAAAGGAGAATTCAGGGCCCTGACTCAACCAGCCTTCTTGAGTCAACCCAGGATGGCTTTGGGTTCAGCCACACACCCAGTTCCTCTAGTAGCTCAGGGAACTGAGAGTCCAGGGTGGCTGGAGGTGTCATCCGTAGCTGTGCACAGCTCCAGTGTTAAGGCCCCACGGCCCAGACTGGTGCACTCTGAATACCTTTCCTTGCCAATGAGTATACTTTGCCAGCATCATTCTTTTTTTTTTTTTAAATTTTCTGTTTTTTTAAACTCTTTATTTTGAAGTAATTTAAAACTCACAGAAGAGAGGCAAAAACACCACAGATTATCCCAAGATATTCTTCACTCAGATTCACCAATTGATATAATTTGACCACATTTATTGTTATTTCTCTAATTACATGTTAGTGTTTTTTTTCTGAAGCCTTTGAGAGTAAGTCACACATAAGATAGGCTTTCCTGGAGGATCAGATGATAGATAAAGAGTCCTGCAATGCAGGTGACCTGAATTTGATCCCTGTCTTGGGAAGGTTCCCTGGAGAAGGGAATGACAACCCACTCCAGTATTCTTGCCTGGAGAATTCTATGGACAGAGGAGCCTGATGGGCTAGAGTCCATGGGGTCACAGAGTCAGATACGACTGAGCAACTAACACTTTCACTATGAGTAATATATCCTTTTCCTAATAAACACATTGGTGTGAATTTCTTAAGAACAAGAACCTTCTTTTGCAAAACCATGGTACAGCTATCAAAAGCAGGAAACTTAAATTGATATACTACTATTATCTAATCTATAGTCCATGTCCAAAATTTGCCAACTGCTCCATAATGTCCTTTATAAAGTTTATTTTTTCTTAGTCCAGGATCTAATCTAAGATCATGCACTGCATTTATTTGTCATGTCTTTTTGGTCTCCTTTATTTTAATAGGATAAAAGGATACAGTTTCTTTTTCTTTTTATTAAATATAGTTGATTTACAATGTTGTATCAGTTTCATGTGTATATCAAAGTGATTCAGGCATCTGTTCAGTTCAGTCGCTCAGTCTGTCCAACTTTTTGCTACCCCATGGACTGCAGCACGCCAGGCTTTCCTGTCCACCAATGACCAGAGCTTATTCAAACTCATGTCCATTGAGTCAGTGATGCCATCCAACCATCTCATCCTCTATCGTCCCCTTCTCCTCCTGCCTTCAATCTTTCCCAGCATCAGGATCTTTTCCAGTGAGTCAGTTCTTCACATCAGGTGGCCAAAGTTTCAGGCCAAAGAATCAGGTATATGTGTGTATATATGTGTGTGTGTGTATATATATATATATATATATATATATAATTTTTCAGATTCTGTTCCCTTATAGATTATTACAAAGTATGGAGCATAGTTCTTCATACTACACAATAGGTCCTTGTTGGTTATCTATTTTATATTTAGTTGTGTGTATGTGTTAATCCCAAACTCCTAATTAATCCCATCCCTGCTTTCCCCTTTGGAAACTATAAATATATTTTCTATGTCTGTGGACCTATTACTGTTTTGTATGTAAATTCATTGGATTGGGAAGATCCCCTGGAGAAGGAAATGGCAACCCACTCCAGTATTCTTGCCTGGGAAATCCCATGGACAGAGGAGCCTGCTGGGCTACAGTTCATGGGGTTGCAGAGTGGGACACAACTGAGTGATGCAACAAAACTAACATTAAAAATATAGTTCCTTAGACTTTGTCTTTTATTATACTGATACTTTTGAAGAATACAGATTAGTTATTTTGCGGACTGTTCTTAAGTTTTGGTCTGTCTAGTATTTCTTAAGTTTATGCATTTTTGACCAGGAATCCCACAGAAGTGATGGTGTGTCCTCAGAGTGCATCACACCAGGGAACACATGAGCCAGCATCATTCCTAATGGTTGCCTAGTGTTTCACTGTTTGGGAACCCTGGTTCGCTGAAACCAGTTTCCTATTGTAGGGCATTTATGTGGCTCTCAATCTTTAAAACTACGAGAAACCATGCTGTAATACACGTTCTTGAACATATGTCTTTGAATGGTTGTCTAAATATTTTCTTTGGCTAAATTCCTAGAAGAGAAACCACTGAGTTGAAGAGTCAAAGGAGAAACTTAAAAAATATTTTTTGGCTTTGAGAAGAATTAGGACATATACTTAGTCGTAAGTCCCCTTCCTTTTTCAGTTGACATATTTTAAACACTCACGGAAGTTAAAGAGTGTCCAGCACTAGTCAATCTTTCTAAAACTAGCCTTTCATGAGCATGCACACCACAGATGTGCACCACCAGTACTATTATTTCTTGTACATATTTTAAAAATCTTTGCCCATTTTGAACTTAGATTTTAAAGGGGATCTTTTTCTGTCTGATTGTAAATAGAGAATAGCCATAAAAAGCTTTAGTGAAAACAAAACAATGTTAGTAAGTTCTAGATTGCTTATATTCCACTTATATATATCTACTTATATATATAAGTAGACTTATTTTTAAAGTTTTTTTGTACTTAAGGGTCATTCTTTAGAAAGCAGTACAGGACGTTCTACTGTCTTTATTTTTTTTGGAGGGGGTGCCCCACATGGCTTGTGGGATCTCAGTTCCCCAGTCAGGGATTGAACCCACCCAGGCCACAGCAGTCCTAACCACTAGGCTACCAGGGGGACCTAGGACTTCATACTCTTGGCAGTAATGTCTGCATATGTCCTTGCTTTCACCAACCCTGGGAGTCAGAATCCATGCCACCTTGATAGATCAAATAATATCTCATTGTACAAACTATTATGTATAAAATAAGCTACAAGGATATATTGTACGACACAGGAAATAGAGCTAATATATTATAACAGCTATAAATGGAGTATAACATGTAAAAATTGTGAATCACTATATTGTAGACCCTGAACCTGGGTCTCCTGCTTTGCAGACAGATTCTTTACCTTCTGAGCCACCAGGGAAGCCAATTTATATAATATTGTACATCAATTATCAGTCAATAAAAAAAGGGAAAAAAATTGTTTGTTGGTTTGTTTGTTTTGGCCATCTCACAGAGCTTGCAGAATCTTAGTTCCCCGACCAAGGATTGAACTGGGCCATGACAGTGAAAGTGCTGAGCCCTAACCACTGGACTGTCAAGGAAGTCCTTTATTGTTGTTGTTGTTATTTTTTTATATAATTCCATTTTGAGATTTATTTAGTATATAATTTACATACATGACATACATGGAGGTATTTGGGGGACATATCTACACATTCATTCACTCATTTGTTTCTTCTCTCACTTATTAATTTGTTCATCCACTCATTCAAAAAATATTTAGCAATGATTACTCCAGGCATTGGGATGCAGACTCTCCCTGTGAGCTCACGGTCCACTGGGACAGACAGTTGGACAAATAAATGACAATAATGTATCCTGATAAATTGTACAATTAATGTTATATACATTCTTGATAATGTCATGTACACACACACACACACATATAATGACTATTTATAGATACTCTGGGGCCAAATAAAGAGCTGTTAGAAAGGCAATGGGTATTTATCTTACTTATTCTGTTTACTTAATATTTGAAGGAGTGATTTCAAATTTGTGATTATTTTGTATTTACTTCTGCATTTGGACTTGCTTTCAACATAAAAAAATGTTTGTTATTATTGTTTTAAATAGCATTTTGTGGTAGGGTTAACATTATTTTCATCTGTTTAGTGGCTGTTCATGGTTCTTCTTTCATGAGTTGCCTGTCCTTGATTCTGTCCCATTGTCCTATGCATGTCATTTTCATTTTCCCATCACTTTTCTTGGTTGAGGAGACAGCTGTGGGTGTAGAGACCTCAAGCAGAAGAAATCTAGTATGAAAAGTTCCTGCTTTTGCACTGTCTGCGTTGCTGACTTGGACTGGGGAGTAGATTTTGATCACGAGATGGGAAAGGAAAATAAGAAGACACCAAGTTTCTCGTGCAAACTGAAGAAGACCTGAGTAGAAAGAGCTTAAACTCTCCATTTTTGCCATCTTTTTGACCTCACACTTTTTGTGGAAAGTAGTCTGGGGCATTAGGCTGGAACTTGAGAGAAAAAAGAGGAAATGGTAACAGAGTCAGAGAAAGAATGGTTAGGTAGAAGGGGAACCTTTAGTGTGGTGGGCAGAAGCTAAGTTTAAGGACAATGTCAGGAAGGTGCACAACCCACTTCTTGCTTATCTGTGCCTAAGATCTTGGGTTAGACAATGATGTTTTTACATGCGACACCAAATGTGCATGCAACAAAATAAAATACTAACACATTGATCTTCATCAAAATTAAAAACTTTTGTGTTCCAAATGGCACCTTGAGAAAGTGAAAAAAGCAACAGAATGGGAGCAAATATTTAACATCATATATCAGATAGCATCACTGACTCAATGGATATGAATTTAAACAAACTCTGGGAGATAATGGAGGACAGAGGAGCCTGGTGTTCTTCAGTCCATGGGTCACAAAGAGTCAGACATGACTTAGAGAACAAGCAACAACAATTCAGATAAAGGACTTGTATCTGGAATATATAAAGAAACTCTTATGACTCAATAATTAAAGTTTAAAAATGGGCAGGGAATTCCACGGCAGTCCAGTGGTTAGAACTCTGAGCTTTCACTGCTGAGGGCCTGGCTTCGGTCCCAGGTTGAACCTAACAAGCTATCTAACCACTCCTCTGTTTCTGTCCCAGCTTACCAACAGGGGAATAAACCTTCCTAAAGAGATCAAATTGCCAACATCTGCTGGATCATGGAAAAAGGAAGAGAGGTCCAGAAAAACATCTATTTCTGCTTTATTGACTATGCCAAAGCCTTTGACTGTGTGGATCACAATAAACTGTGGAAAATTCTGAAAGAGATGGGAATACCAGACCAGCTGACCTGCCTCTTGAGAAACCTATATGCAGGTCAGAAAGCAACAGTTAGAACTGGACATGGAACAACAGACTGGTTCCAAATAGGAAAAGGAGTACGTCAAGGCTGTATATTGTCACCCTGCTTATTTAACTTCTATGCAGAGTACATCATAAGAAACGCTGGGCTGGAAGAAGCACAAGCTGGAATCAAGACTGCCGGGAGAAATATCAATAACCTCAGATATGCAGATGACACCACCCTTATGGCAGAAAGTGAAGAGGAACTCAAAAGCCTCTTGATGAAAGTGAAAGTGGAGAGTGAAAAAGTTGGCTTAAAGCTCAACATTCAGAAAATGAAGATCATGGCATCTGGTCCCATCACTTCATGGGAAATAGATGGGGAAACAGTGGAAACAGTGGCTGACTTTATTTTTGGGGCTCCAAAATCATTGCAGATGGTGATTGCAGCCATGAAATTAAAAGACACTCACTCCTTGGAAGGAAAGTTATGACCAACCTAGATAGCATATTCAAAAGCAGAGACATTACTTTACCAACAAGGTCCGTCTAGTCAAGGCTATGGTTTTTCCAGTAGTCATGTATGGATGTGAGAGTTGGACTGTGAAGAAAGCTGAGCACCAAAGAATTGGTGCTTTTGAACTGTGGTGTTGGAGAAGACTCTTGAGAGTCCCTTGGACTGCAAGGAGATCCAACCAGTCCATTCTGAAGGAGACCAGCCCTGGGTGTTCTTTGGAAGGACTGATGCTAAAGCTGAAACTTCAATACTTTGGCCACCTGATGTGAAGAGTCGACTTATTGGAAAAGACCCTGATGCTGGGAGGGATTGGGGGCATGAGGAGAAGGGGACGACGGAGGATGAGATGGCTGGATGGCATCACTGACTCGATGGACGTGAGTCTGAGTGAACTCCGGGAGTTGGTGATGGACATGGAGGCCTGGCGTGCTGCGATTCATGGGGTCGCAAAGAGTTGGACACGACTGAGCGACTGAACTGAAAGGAGGTCAAGGACCTGTACACGGAATACTGCAAAATTGATGAGAGTAGCTGAAGATTACACAAACAAATGGAAAGATACATAGTGCTCATGGATTAGAAGGATTAATATTACATTTTTGTTTTCTTTTTTTTCTCTTTTAAAATAAAAAAAATTGGAATGTGATTGCTTTACAATGTTGTGTTCGTTTCTGCTGTACAACAACATGAATCAGCCATAAATATACATACATCCCCTTCTTCCTGAACCTCCCCTATTCCACCTCTCTAGATGATCACAGAATACAGAGCTGACTCCCTGTGTCATACAGCAGCTTCCTGCTAGCCATCTATTTTACACATGGTAGTGTACATATGTCAATGCTACTCTCTCAACACGTCCCACCCTTTCCTTCCCTCACTGTGTCCACAAGTTCATTCTCTACATCTGCATCTCTAAAGAATTAACTGTTACAATGACCATACTACTCAAAGCAATCCACAGATTCAGTGCAATCCCTATCAAAATACCGATGGCATTTTTCACAGAACTGGATCAAATAACTATGGAATTTGTGTGTAAACATAATGAATCTTGAATATTCAAAACAATCTTGAGAAGGAAGAACAAGCTGGAGGTCTCACACTTCCTGATTTTAAACTATACTACAAAACTACAGTAATCAAAACATAATGGTTGGTTCAGTTCAGTCACTCAATCATGTCTGACTCTTTGTGACCCCATAGACTGCAGCACGTCAGGCTTCCCTGTCCATCACCAACTCCCACAGCTTGCTCAAACTCATGTCCATCGAGTTGGTGATGCCATCCAACCATCTCATCCTCTGTCGTTCCTTTCTCCTCCTGCCTTCAATCTTTCCCAGTGTCAGGGTCTTTTCCAATGAGTCAGTTCTTTGTATCAGGTGGCCAAAGTGTTGGAGCTTCAGCTTCAACATCAGTTCTTCCAATGAATATTGAGGACTGATTTCCTTTAGGATTGACTGGTTTGATATCCTTGCAGTCCAAGGAAATCTCAAGAGTCTTCTCCAATACCACAGTTCAAAAACGTCAGTTCTTTGGTGCTCAGCTTTCTTTATGGTCCAACTCTCACATCCATACAAGACTATTGGAAAAACCATAGCTTTGACTAGACAGACATTTTTTGACAAAGTAATGTCTATAATTTTATGCTTTTAATATGTTGTTTAGGTTGGTCATAGGTTTTCTTCCAAGGAGCAAGCATCTTTTAATTTCATGGCTGCTGTCACCATCTGCAATGATTTGGAGCTTCTTGGACTTTTGGCTAAGATCAAGTGTAAACATAATGGTACTGGCACAAAACAGATACTTAGATCAATGGAAAGGGATAGAGAGTCAGGAAATAAACCCACACTTATGTGATCAATAAATCTATGCCTTCTTTAGGCAAGAAAGTGCAATGGGAAAAAAGGAGTTTTTTCAATGAACACAGGAGTATTGTTAATACTGTGATTCTGGGGTTGAATTTATTTCAGAAAATGTTACTATTTTTTAGAACAGCACACTGAAATTTGTGGGCGTAAAATGACAAAATGACCAGGTTTTGCTTCAAAATAGTTCAGGGAAAATTAAGGGAAGGATGAGGTAAAAGAGACAAAGTTGAAAATTCTAGAATATGGGTATGAAGAGTTCATTATATTGTTTTTAACTATTTTATGTTCAAAATTTTTCATAATTATGAAAAAGAACCAGATTAGAGCCCAACTACTGAAAATGTAGTTTTCAAATTAGGAGCATTGACATCACCTGGGAGTAGGCATGTCAGACTTAGCAAATAGCAATACAGGATGCTCAATAAAATTTGAACTTCAGATAAACAATAAACAATTTTTTAGAATAAGTAGGTTTCATGCAATGTTTTATTTATACTAAAAATTATTTGTGAAAATAGCTTGGCAGGGTTTTGTTCTGTTTTTAAATAAAACTAAACATATAATTTCTTGGCTTGGCTAAGAAATTAAAAGATGCTAACTCCTTGGAAGGAAAGTTATGACCAAGCTAGACAGCATATTAAAAAGCAGAGACATTACTTTGCCAACAAAGGTCCATCCAGTCAAGGCTATGGTTTTTCCAGTAGTTGTGTATGGATGTGAGAGTTGGACTGTGAAGAAAGCAGAGCATGGAAGAACTGATGCTTTTGAACTGTGATGTTGGAGAAGACTTTTGGAAGTCCCTTGGACTGCAAGGAGATCCAACCAGTCCTTCCTAAAGGAGATCAGTCCTGAGTGTTCATTGAAAGGACTGATGTTGAAGCTGAAACTCCAACACTTTGGCCACCTGATGCAAAGAACTGACTCATTTGAAAAGACCCTGATGCTGGAAAAGATTGAAGGCAGGAGGAGAAGGGGACGACAGAAGATGAGATGGCTGGATGGCATCACCAACTCAATGGACATGAGTTTGGGTAAACTCTGGGAGTTGGTGATGGACAGGGAGGCCTGGAATGCTGCAGTCCATGGGGTCGGAAAGAGTCGGACACGACTGAGCGACTGAACTGAACTGAACTGAAACATGTAATTACTTTATGACCCAGAAATTGCATTCTTGGGCATTCATTCCAGACAAATGGAGACTTATGCTCACACAAAAACTTACAAGAATGTTTATAGCAACTTTATTCCTAACAACCCCAAACTGGAAACAACCCAGATGACATGCAAAGGGTGAATGGTTAAACAAACTGTGTGTCTCCATACCACAGAAGTAATATAGTGTCTAGGATATTTTAGACATTATATTATTTCTATGATAAATATTTTATTTATTTATTTTTATTTTTTATTTTAATTGTAAGCTAATTACTTTACAATACTGTGGTGGTTTTTGCCATGCATTCACATGAATCAGCCGGGTGTACATGTGTTCCCCATCCTGAACCTCCCTCCCCATCCCATCACTCAGGGCTATCCCAGTGCATCAGCCCTTAGCACCCCGTCTCATGCATCAAACTTGGAGTGGCAATCTATTTCACATATGATACTGTACATGTTTCAATGCTATTCTCTCAAATCATCCCACCCTCCCCTCTCCCACAGAGTCCAAAAGTCTGTTCTTTACATCTGTGTCTCTTTTGCTGTCTTGCATATAGGGTCATCGTTACCATCTTTCTAAATTCCATATATATGTGTTAATATACTGTATTGGTGTTTTTCTTTCTGACTTACTTCACTCTGTATAATAGGCTCCAGTTTCATCCACCTCATTAGAACTGATTCAAATGTATTCTTTTTAACAGCTGAGTAATATTCCATTGTGTATATGTACCACAGCTTTCTTATCCATTCACCTGATGATGGACATCTAGGTTGCTTCCTATTTCTATGATAAATATTTTAGTATCTTTTAAGGATAAGGGCTCTTAAATATATCCACAGGACTTCCTTGATGGTCCAGTGGTTAAGAATCCACCCGCCAGCAAATAAGGGACATGGATTTGATCTCTGGTCTGGGAAGATTCCACATGCTGTGGGGTAACTATGCCTGTGGGATAACTACTGAGCCTGGGAGCTGCAACTACTGAAGTCTGCGAGCCCTAGAGCTGGTGGTCCTCAACAATAGAAGCCACCGCAATGAGAAGCCTGTGCACCGCAGCTAGAGAATAGCCCTGACTTACCACAGCTAGAGAAAGCCCGTGCATAGCAGCAAAGATCCATCACAGCCAAACAAAAACAAAAAATCCATATCCATAGTGTTATTATGATGTCTATCAATTTTCAATAATTCTTTAATATCCTAAAATGTGCAATGTTGAAGTTTCCCAAATTTTCTAATAAATACATATGCAGTTTATTTGGTTGAATCAGGGTCAAAACAAGATCCACTCATTGCCTTTGGTTGATGTGTCTCTTTAGTCTCTCTGTCTTCTAAGAAGAACTGTTTTTAAGAACAGTTTTAGTTTTATAGAAAATTGGAGTCATAGTATAGAGTCAAGGACCCTGTAGTGTGTTCACTATTATTAACATCTTATGAGTAAAGTACATTTGTTATAATTCATGAATCAATATTGATAAATTATCATTAAAGTTCATAGTTGCCTTGGATTTTCTTAGTTTTTACTTATTGCTCTTTATCTGTGACAGGATTGCATCCCAGATGTCACATACATGTAACTGTCCTGTATCCCTGGGCCCTTCTTGGCTGTGACAGTTTTGCAGACTTTTCTGTGTTTGATGATCTTGACAGTTTTGAAGAGTACTGGTTAGATATTTTGTAGGATGCCTCTCTTTTAATATTAGTTTGGTGTTTTCTCATGGTTAGATTGGAAGCTTAAGTCTCCTTTAATCTTTTCTTTCCTTGGCATTTATTTGTTGAAGAAATGGCTTGTTTCCTGTAGAATTTTTCACATTCTAAAAAATGACCCAAAGAACTAAACAGACACTTCTCCAAAGAAGACATATAGATGGCTAACAAACACGTGAAAAGATGCTCAACATCACTCATTATCAGAGAAATGCAAATCAAAACCACTATGAGGTACCATTTCACGCCAGTCAGAATGGCTGCTATCCAAAAGAATAATGCTGAAAAAGAAAAAGCAATAAATGCTGGAGAGGGTGTGGAGAAAAGGGAACCCTCTTACACTGTTGGTGGGAATGCAAACTAATACAGCCACTATGGAGAACAGTGTGGAGAGTCCTTAAAAAACTGGAAATAGAATTGCCATACGACCCAGCAATCCCACTGCTGGGCATACACACCGAGGAAACCAGAATTGAAAAGAGACACGTGTACCCCAATGTTCATCGCAGCACTGTTTACAATAGCCAGGACATGGAAGCAACCTAGATGTCCATCTGCAGACGAATGGATAAGAAAGCTGTGGTACATATACACAATGGAATATTACTCAGCCATTAAAAAGAATACATTTGAATCAGTTCTAATGAGGTGGATGAAACTGGAGCCTACTATACAGAGTGAAGTAGGCCAGAAAGAAAAACACCAATACAGTATACTAACGCATACATATGGAATTTAGAAAGATGGTAACGATAACCCTGTATGCAAGACAGCAAAAGAGACACAGATGTATAGAATAGTCTTTTGGACTCTGTGGGAGAGGGAGAGGGTGGGATGATTTGGGAGAATGGCATTAAAACATGTATATTATCATATGTGAAACGAACCAGTCCAGGTTTGATGCATGATACAGGGTGTTCGGGGCTGGTGCACTGGAATGACACAGACGGATGGCATGGGGAGGGAGGTGGGTGGGGGGTTCAGGATGGGGAGCACATGTACACCCATGGAGGATTCATGTCAATGTATGGCAAAACCAATACAGTATTGTAAAGTAAAAAAAAAAAAAAAAAAATCTGCTAATTGCAACCCTGTGCCATTTACCATTTCCCTCTGCCTCCCTCATTTTTTCCCTGTAAGCTGGTAGTTAAATTTAAAGGCTTGATATGATTCAGAATCTATTTTTTGGCATGGACATGTCATAGGTAGTGTTTGTACTGTGTTTTTCCACCAGGAGGCATATAATTCTAGTTGGCAGTCATTGATAAGCATTGCCTAGGCCCATGGTTTTATTAAGGGTTGTAAAATAGTGATATTTTAATTCTATCACTCTGTCTCTGTTATTTTATTTATACAGAGAAATTATGCCTCAATTACTCTTTCAGTATGATTTATTTAGGAAAGGCATTTACTTTACTCTTCATTTTACCATGTTTCAGAATAATGAATTCATTCTCTAGTATTCTCCAAAGGTAACTAATGAATTTTTTATTTAGTATAATTATGAATAAATCCATTTAATGTGTGTTAATCCCTCTCAGTGATTATTTTTATTGATGCTTAATTTTTCCCATATTTGGTGAGTTTGAGCCTCAAGTTGACAAGATTCTAATACCTTTGATAGCCTTCTTGCCATCAATATCATTTCGTACATATATGGCTACTTTTTTTTTTTTAGTGGAACAATGGTACAAAAGATCTCAGTTTGGTTTTTACTTGTTTATTTTTTAAGATAGGAAGTATAACATGTTTGTTTGGTAATGGGTATGATTCCCTGCAGAGGTAAAGGTGATGGTGTGGGAGAGGGATTTTTGCTGAAAGAATATCTTTGAGTAGATAAGAGGGGATGGGTCCAGTGCCTGAGTGGAGGGTTGGTTATCAGTTGAAAGTGAAGAGGAGGGAGGGTGTATAATGGAGAAAAAGGAAATGTGAAATAATTGCCTTGAAAGTGTGTGATCGAGTGGCCAAGAAAATGGCCAACTAGAGGTTTGTGATGATATATACCCCATGTTTTTATCCAACCACTTCAATTGCTTGGGTGCAGGGATGGAGGAGGTGGGAAGTTCAATTCAGCCAGAACTGGGCTTTTGCCAGGCTGGTATGATGTGGGAGAGTGAGGGAGACTAAGCATGCAAGGTGGCTATTAATGGGTCATTAAATTTAAGAGGGATAAGGTTGGAACAGGGCAGTATCTCATATCAGGGGCAAAGGGGTGGGAAGTCTGGGGAGTAGAATAATTGTTGGCAAGAGGGCCCACGAGAGAGTGACTTGCAAAGTACAGGGGGTGTTGAGCATAGGGTGGGAGGCTTAAAGCTGAGATTATGGAGAGGTTAATTACTGGTCCAGATAATGAGAAGACCAAGGTATGACCGTGGGGCGGGGGCTGCAGCACAGGGAAAACAGCGTCAGTGGAGATGAGGAGACACAGGGGTCAGGGTGTGAGGCCGGGGTGCTGGATGGATTGCCTTGGTTGATGAGAAATCACCAAGAATGGTAGTAAGAATGGGATGAAGAAAAGACAATGACCCAGAGGCTGAACTGTTCAATGACGGTGGAGGAAAGGCAGTCACATCTGGAAGGCTGCTAAATGCTGGCAACTGGAGCAGCTGAAGGTGGTCTAGAAAGCAGCGGAGGGCCCCAAGATGTGTGGTGTGGGCAGGGAGTGGTCTGTCTGCAACCTGTGATGGAGGCAGCTGGAGGTGGTAAGATCACCAGGCTGGCCTGGTCTGCTCATAACCTGCCATTCCTGAGTGTTTGGGGTAGTAGGTAAATTCTCCAGTCCACAGCCTGTGCTGACCTCAAGGCTGGCAGTGACTCCTTTGTGTCCCGGGCCCCAGACTGGTGCAGTTGAGGGTCAAGGGCTGCCTAACCATGGCTCACGTTCCTCATGGGGACTCTGAGCCTGACCCAACTTCGGGTGGCAGGAATTTCTGTCTGCATTCAAGGATCTCTGGCTTCCCATGCTTTACCCTCTGGAGGTTCCCCATCCAGGTGGCAGATCCTGACAGTTACAAGTAGAGCCCTGTGTGTGACGGAAAGTGGTGTGAACATTAGCAGTGGACGCCCTGGGGAGAAACCCTGTGGTTCTCTATCCCCACAGCCCCCTCTACCATCAGATGGTCCTGGAGCCCACAATGATGTCTCCAGCCCAGATCTCAAGGTCTACATGTTCAATTGCGTCCTCCACTTCTTCTTGCTGGGATGTCTAGTAAGGAAGTCCACAGAATCGCGTCTAAATCCAAACTCTTGCTTCCCTGCTCCAGCAGCTTTCCCTGCACCACCTCCCCACCCTCCCGCACCCATCCTGACAAAGCTGTTGTCTTATTGCTCAGGCCAGATAGCTGCCAATCATTCTCTTTCTCTCACATTTCATATCCAGTTCACCTGCCAATCCAGTCACTTTTGCCTTCAAATAAATCCCCTACTGACCCCTTTTTATGCCCATTTCGAACATGGCACAACTGGTCAAAGCAGTGGGGCCCAAATAGGACTGGCAGAGGCTCTGCCCCTCCCTGGTCTTGCCTGGGTCTTGGCTGTGGCCTTCCTGCTGGTCTCCTGCTTCCAACCTTCTGAGTCTCTTCTCCAAATATTAACTGAGTGATGCTATTAAAGAGGAAGCCTTGTTTTTCCTGGGGTATGAAATGCCAGGAAACAGACATGTTGGTAGATGAAATGATATGAGTCCTAAGATTTGCTTCACAATAATCCAGGAGGAGGGGGAAGTGGGTGGGAGTAAACACGGCTGAAGCCAGGAGGTGGGTAAGCGGGTATTTATTATACTGTCATCTGTATACTACTCGGTCTACTTTTTATAAGTTTAAAACATTTTATAATAAAGGTAAAGGCTGATGGAGGTGGTCTTGAAGGACAAGCCGACTGAAGGAAGTGCAGGTCTGGGGTCCACAGAGCCCGAGACAGACACTGAGCCCTCTGCTCCCGTCATGGTCATTATGCATGGTGGGGCTGGTGGGGCTGGTGGGGCTGACTGGCCTGTCCTCTCTTCAGAGAAGGAGGCGGGGGTGCACAGAACTGTGGTGGGTTTGGGGCCCCCACGCCTGCATGCTGGGAAGAAGAGCATCTTCTGCCCTGTGAAGATTTATAGGGTGCTGATAAGACTCCTCAGGGTGATGGCTCTTTTTGTATGTGTGTCTGTTGATCTGAAATCCTGCAACCTTGCCAACTCACATTAGTCCTTGGAGCTTTTTTGTTTTAAGAATAACTTATTTATTTTTGGCTGCGCTAGTTCTTTGTTTCTGCCCGAGGGGCTTTTTCTAGCAGGGGCTACTCTTCATTGCAGTGCACAGGCTTCTCACCGCGGTGGCTTCTCTTCTTGCGGAGTGCAGGCTCTAGGGATGCAGGCTTCAAGAGTTGTGGCACTCGGAGTTATTGCCCCCTGGCACGTGGGATCTTCCTGGACCAGGGATTGAACCCATGAGGGAGTGAGGGAGGGGGAATTGCTTGTGGCTTCTCATTGGGTTTGGCCAATGGTAGGCACTAGGGGGATGGGAAGGAGAGAGGATGGGGTACTTCTCTCATATTGTCTCCCTGTCAGTGTCCAGGCTCCTCCTTTTGTCCTCTCACGTGTGTGTGTGTGTGTGTGTGCATGCCCGTGGGATGGGGGCTATAAACCTTCCCAGTGCCTCAGACTCCCCTTTGTTCCCTTCACCCAGCCCTCACTCATATTAACAGCTTCTTCTTTACAGCTCTGTCCTTGAAACTTCTCAGTGGAGTTCTGCTTCCCGCTGAGACCCTTCATCTCTCATTCTTCTCCCTCCTGTCCTCAGAGGGGCTGGACCAGGATTGAGTTTCTCCTGGGCAGGGCTAGGGGTGGGGGTGGTGGGGTGGTGGGGAAGACACTCCCTTCTCACTCTGGACTGTGCTTTTTCTCAGCAGAACCTGGAGGGTAGAGTTGGCAGCTTCATCTTCACCTCCCTGCCTTCTGGGATTCAGCCTTTAACTTCTCCCTCTACCCAGCTCTCTAAGTCAAAGTGTTTTCAGCGAGGAAGATGTCTCTAAGATGTCTCTTCTGAGAGGTCAGGCCATTTTCAGCTTGAAAGTGAAAGTGAAAGTCGCTCAGTCATGTCTGACTCTTTTCGAACCCATGGATTATACAGTCCATGGAATTTTCTAGGCCAGAACACTGGAGTGGGTAGCCTTTTCCTTCTCCAGGGGATCTTCCCAACCCAGGGATTGAACCCAGGTCTCTTGCATTGTAGGCAGATTCTTTACCAGCTGAGCCACAAGGGAAGCCCAAGAATACTGGAGTGAGTAGCCTATCCCTTCTCCAGTAGATCTTCCCGACCCAGGAATCGAACCGGGGTATCCTGCATGGCAGGCGGATTCTTTACCAACTGAGCTATCAGGGAAGCCCAATTTTCAGCTTAGTTCCAGGAATTTGGAGTTTGGGAGTCCAAGCTGAAACTGAGATCACTTCTCCAGCAACTCTGCCCAGGGCCTCCGTTAGGTGCATTTTATGTTTGGTGTACCTGAAGGTTCTCTTGTTTTGTGATTTTGTCCACTTCACCACGAGTCCTGTCAGGTGGCCAGGGTGTGAGGCTGCCTGAGCATGCCTTTTTGTCTTCCCCAGATGCCTGCCGTGGCTGTCAACAAATGCCCACTGAGCCAGTGATTGTGGGGAGTGTGTCCTGTAAGTTTCTATTAGGGATGTGGGAGAGGTGAAAGGGGAGGGGGCAGGTGAAGGAAGAAAGAATTCTGTTTGGAGGAAATGGCAGACCCAAGGCTGGGCCTTTGCAAAGTCGGGGTGTGTGTGTATGTGTGCGTGCTCTCATGAACGTGTCTTTAGGAGGGGTTTGGCGGGGGGGTCCATGAAGGGGGAGATCCTCCCTTCTCAGACTTCAGGGGAACAGTAAGACTGGGGAGCCTTGGGGCATAAACTGGTGCGTGGGGACCGGGTTGATCAGAGATGCTGATATTGTCGTGACACTTTCCTGTGGGAACTCAGTTTTGTTCTTAAAACAATACTATTTTATTAAAAATAACCAAACAAAATAAAAGTAATAAATAAAATAAATAAGAGCTAACTTTTCAGTAAGTCAATAAGTATTTGAATTAATTCTCCCCACCCCAGGACTCTCCTTCAGGTCCCTAACCCTAAACCCTACAGCAAGCCAGGGACCCCCTCTTCTGACTTCTGTGACAGACACATTTTGCGCATTATTTAACTTCATATACGAGGAACTCTGTAGCCTGCAGTCTTTTGTGTCTGGTTTCCTGTGTCCGTGTCCATTTTTCTAACATTCCTTGTCTGCATCTCCTTTCCTTCTCTCCCTCAGCGTCCTTCGCCAGAGAAGCCCTTTCTCAGTTCACCGCATTGGCCACAAGGGGGCAGCAGAACCCAGTGGAACCTGGGCTGACCTAGCAGAGCATTGCGGCTCTCGCCCGGGTTTCTCCTCCCACCCAGGTAGCATCCTCTTTCTGGGCTGCCTCCCAGGGAGCTGCCACAGGGTGGTGCTGCTCCCTCCCTCTCTGAAACCTGCTGCTTTAGAGAGGATTTCTGGAGCGAAATTTTGGAGTTTGGGTCTCCAGACTTTCTAGATCATGCACTCCTTTCAGTAATGTATTTTAAACATATGCCTAACATATACAAATGTTGTACAGATTGTAAAAATCAACACAAATAACACACTAAAAGAGATCGATTAGAGCATTTATAGTAGAACTTCTAACATTTCTTCTGCCTCCCTTCTTGCCCCCAGATCCCTAGGGCACCCCTGGGGCGGGTTCTCCCCTACCTGGGGGCTCCCGTTTAGGGCTCAGTTGAGCTTTAGGGGGGCCTTGAACCTGTGGGTTTGACACACACAGGCATGACTCTGGGCAGGTCCCTTCCTGAGTCTTTCATCTCAGCTGTAAAATGAAGAAAGTAAGAGTTTCCTCTGAGGATTATAATAAAGTATGAGCTGCTCAGAGTAAAATTGGCGCTGGGTGAACAGTGTACCTAAGTATTTGGTGACATCATTAGAGAGCAGGGCCTGGCCTCAGGGCTTTAGCCCACAACCCAGCCTGTGGAGACAAGTCTCCTGACATGAAGGAACAGGGTGGGCATCCTAGGGACTGTTGGAACCAGCCTCTCAGGGTTGGTCAGGCTTCTCCCGCTTCTATTGCACCAGACCTCTCTCCTCTGATTCTCTCAGGGATGGAGGCCAAAGTGCCAGAACTTCAGTCCTTTCCCAGAAATTGGTACTCAAATGCCTCCAAGCAAGACTTGCCTGATTTACCCTTGGCCATGGGTGGGCTTGACCTATGGGCTTGGGAGAGTGAGTAAGTACTTCCTAGGTCACTGAGTGAGTCATGCATGTGGGCAGTGCAGTAACTCATCTCTGTAAAATTCACTGGCATCTCAGTGACTGGGGAACGTGTTTGACACACTCTGGGCAGATCTGCCAGGGCTGAATGCCAGGGGGATCCTACCCCTAACTTTTGGCTTCTTCTCTCCCTCCCTCCCTTGCACTATCTTTTTCTGGTTCCTTTCCTTCTAATCTTTTATTTTCTTTTGTTATTCATCAAAGTAATAAAATTTATAACATTTTCTATAAGACTGTCTTCTTCCCCAGTCTCCCTCCTTTACCTTTACACATCTCAGGGTTTGAGTGGGACATACGTCGCCTGGAAGGAATCTCAGACTTTGGAATCAGAGTGAGTTGTCTACTCAGAGGGTGGTGGGGTTGGTGCTGTGGGCCAGATGGGCTCTGCAGCTGATCTCTGGATAGGCCGGGCAGCACTCACTCTCAGGAAAGCCTGAGGGGCTTAGGGTGTCCTGAGCTGCCTTTGCTGGATATTCTAGTTTTGGAGATGACAGCCTGTTCTGGGAGGAGCTGTTTTTACTCAGAGGAGGGGCAGAAGTGCAGGTTCAGAGGAAGGTCTTGGCCCCAGCTGTGCCCTTGCGCTCTGCCCAGCAGACTTCCAGGGCAAAGCCTGGTCACCAGCCAGGATAACTGTGCTGAGAGAAGAAAGGAAAAATTGTAAAGTCAAAACAAGCCATCACTTTGTGTGTGCTTGTGTTTGTGTGTCTTTACGTAAATAAGCAGAAAACAGTTCTTCAGCTTTTTCCTGCAGTACAGTGAACTTTTCACCTTAACACTGTCAATTAATTTATTAATTATCTCTTTAAGAAAAGGGATTTAATCCTTTTTATAAACTGTCACATTTTAAAATTACAATTCATTTTACATTCACATTTGTTTTATGGCTTAGATCTGCTATATGTGTTAAAAAGGAAAGTAAAATATTAACCCCGCTAATGTTAGGATAATTTGTAATTTGAAAAAAGGGCTTTCCCATAGCTCAGTTGGTAAAGAATCTGCCTGCCATGCAGGAGACCCTGGTTCGATTCCTGGGTCGGGAAGATCTGTTGGAGAAGGGATAGACTACCCATTCCAGTATTCTTGGGTTTCCCTTGTGGATCAGCTGGTAAAGAATCTGCCTGCACTGCGGGAGATCTGGGTTCGATCCCTGGGTTGGGAAGATCCTCTGGAGAAGGGAAATGCTACCCACTACCCACTCAGTATTTTGGCCTGGAGAATTCCATGGACTGTACAGCCCACTAACATTAGGATAACTTGTAATTTGAATATAAATGGCAACCCACTCCAGTACTCTCGCCTGGAAAATCCCATGGACGGAGGAGCCTGGTAGGCTGCAGTCCATGGGGTCGCTAAGAGTCGGACACAACTGAGTGACTTCACTTTCACTTTTCACTTTCATGCATTGGAGAAGGAAATGGCAACCCACTCCAGCGTTCTTGCCTGGAGAATCCCAGGGATGGGGGAGCCTGGTGGGCTGCCGTCTATGGGGTTGCACAGAGTTGGACACGACTGAAGCGACTTAGCAGCAGCAGCAGCAGCAGCAGGATAACC
This sequence comes from Bos javanicus, assembly GCF_032452875.1. Classification (NCBI taxonomy): domain Eukaryota; kingdom Metazoa; phylum Chordata; class Mammalia; order Artiodactyla; family Bovidae; genus Bos; species Bos javanicus. Next base: position 27,093,922 of record NC_083890.1, on the reverse strand, counting down.
CCACTAACATTAGGATAATTTATAATTTGAAAAAGAAAAATCATCTGTGGCCAGTGAGCAGTCTTTCTTGTTAAGGCAGCTGGCACAGGACCCTGATGCCTTGGCGGGAGCGGGGGTGTGGGGTGGGCAGTGAAGTTGGCTGTTTTTGTCCATCTTGCCACTGTGTTCAAGTGTTCTTGCAGCGTGCTAAACATTCCCTCTACTTTGTCGTTCCCACCCATTCCCCCTCCCAACATGGACTCAAAGGGCTGGTGAGATAAGCTTTCTGGTCAGAAAACCTTGGGACTTTTCTGAGTCCAAGGTCCCTGCTTGCTCCTGCTTCCTGTGGAGTCGTGTGGAGCTGGGGGTGGGGTGGGCTGGCTTTGAAGGCTGGGGGAGGACATGGAGGGGCAGTCTCCCTGCAGCTCTAACCCCTCCCTCCTCTGTTAGGGGTCTGGACTAAGTGTCGTCAGTGACAGGACTTACTAATAAGAGGTTCATGACCTGGGCAGGAAAATGCACTGGAGGGGGTGGGGCTGGAGATGGGGTGGGAGACCCGAGAGGAGACTACTCTGAGACTGTGGAGAATTGATGGCAGTCTGGAAGTATGTACTGGCCACTGACGTGAATTTGTGAAAAATCTTAAATGTGTTGGAAGCACACTGGTGGGAGAGTGGTGTGTGAAAGATGCCCCTCAAGTTTCTGGCAGAGAAAACTGAGTGAACACAGGTGCCCTTTACTAGGTAAGGAAAATGCAGGATGGGATGAGCTGGAGAGGAAAAGCCAATCTCCTTGGGTTTGTTTGTTTTTTTGAGACCAGAGGATCAGGCCTTGCCTGGTATTCACTGGAACCGGGCTGGGAGGGGATCTGGATGGCACTGGGTGACACACAATCTTAACAAGCCTTAGGGCACTGTCTGTTCAGCCTGGAGCTGGTCCCGGAAGCTCCTGATATCAGGTTAACCCATGGGGGACCAGGTTGTGAGAGCTCCTGGGTCACCTGTTGGGGAAGAAAAATCAGCCAGGCTGGGGGCCATTCTCGGCGCAATTTACCAGCCGACATGGAATCGTTTCAGTGGTGAGCAGCTGGTGCAAACAGACCAGCAGGGGCTAGATGTTAGTCTTGGCTGTGCCACCCACGGCCCCGCTTCCAAGGTTAGAAGCCTGCCAACCTGGAGTGGAGCGCTTGTGGAGAACAGTCATCGAGTGTGTGTCTGTGTCCCCCTCAGGGTGGTTTCAGCTTCACTTGAATCCCCTCTCTTGTTGCTGCTCCGATCAGGCTGTTTCCTTCTTGATAACCGGGTGACTGTCCAGAGGGCAGGGCAGAGTCTGCCGGGACTGGTTTTTCCAGGTTTCACTTTCCAATGGTGAAGGAACCAGAGAAGGGCGGACTGAGCTGTCTGGGATCGTTCCCGAGGGTCCCACGGTCCAGTCTCTGCAGACACCCCTGGGCCGGGCTCTGCTGCTTCTCCACTCTCCTGAGACCACCTGGCCCCGGACATGAGGAACTCAGACTTGGATCTGGATCAGGATTGGGGCTCTGAGTGACTAACTTCAGGTGCGAATTCTGAGGGCAGATTTGGGGTCTGCCAGGGTCCCTGAACCTTCTCATGCTGCTGCGTTTAGAGACGCCCCTGAAGTCCTGGCCTTTCAGAGCAGGTAAGTGGGCTTTGAAGACACTTGTGGGTGAGAAGAGCAAGCAGGGAGCAGCAGGGTTGAGGAGGAGGCTGAGCAGGTGGCGGGGTGGGGGCAGGGTGGGTGGTGCTGGATGGTGGGGTGGCTCTAGGGAGACCCCGGACCACCACAGTGAGGGGGGTACCTTCACTCATTTGTTTCAGTGTTATTGCTGTAGCACTTACTAGTAATAGGCTGTTTTCTAATTCCATGTAGTGACTACAAATATAAATTCATGTGATTCTCATGAAAACCTTGAGATGGAAATGCCGTTAATATCCTCATTTTGCAGATGAGGAATAACACAAAGATGGTTGAGAAACTTGGCAGACAGGGGCCCAGTCTTGGGGGGAGGACTCAGCGTTTAGCCCTTAGTATCTGTCCTTCCCAGGACCCTAAGCTACCTCCTCCCTCACCTCAAACATTTAGTGTTTTGGGGTCTTTTCTCAGACAAGGACTCATTTTTTTAACTTCGGCTGCTCTGTTTCCACCGGGATCTCCAATCCCAATGCAGAAATCTTCTTTAAATTCAGTGGGGATGAGGATTAAGCCCTCTGTGGGGACTGACTGGGCACCTGGGTGCGGGCCTTGTCCTTGGTCCCTGCAGGAAAGGACTGGGTGGGGTTGAAGTGCAGGTGAACTAACCCAGCAGCAAAGGCAGCTCACAGTGCCTCTGAAGGACCCACAGTCCCCTCGAGGAAGACGTTTGTGGGGCCCCAAGTGGGAGCTGGCCTGTACTTCACAGTGAGGAGCTGAACCTGGGTCTCTGTCCCTAACTGGTGGACAGGCATCACTGGTGGTTGTGAATAATGGGGAGATGCAGGATGGTCCCAGCTCGGGGCCCCCGGTGCTGGGAAAGGAAGCACCTGGTGTTCTGGGCAGAGCGGGCTGGGCTGCAGGTGCCATTGGGGTGGGAAGGCAAGGGGGGCATTTTCCCAAGCAAACCTTGAGGTTGTTTAGCTCCACAGAGGCTTCCACAGGGCTGGGAGGAGCCCAGGCTCAGTGCTTTCTGGGTGTCAGAGTTGTGGGGAGCCCAGCACCTCATCAGCACAGGGATCCGGGGGGGGGGGCTATGCTCCTGCAGGACTGTTTCTGGCCCTGAGCCCTCCTCCCCACTGGGGTCCCTGAGCTCTGGGCCAGCCCTGGGTCTGCCTTCTGCCCTGTGTCTCCCCAGCTCTGAAGAGATGGAGGACTTCTCCCGCGGCTCTGGGCTCTGCCACCTCACCATGCTGCTCCTCCTCCTCCCGCTGCCCACTGGGGGGTCCACAGGTGAGTGTGTCCCCACCCCCTTCCTGTGTGGGTCCCCGGGAGCTAGGCCGGCTCTCTCCACCAGCAGTGGGTGGGTATTCAAAGAACCCTTTCTCTAGAATAATTATGATGCTTCCCCAGGCACTAACTGTAATTATATAATTGAGAAGAGTCTCTAAACCATAAAATAAGGGACCTTGACAGTTTCCAATGTGGAGATTATGATGTTTTCAAAAGTCAACTATCAGGACTTGCCTGAAGGTCTAGTGTTTAAGACATCATGCTTCCATTGCAGAGGCATAAGTTTGTAGCTGGTTAGGATGCCTGGTCATGCATGCCTTGCAGCAAAAAAGGCAACTATGAAAAATGTTACCATGGGAGAATGGATACACATGTATGTATAGCTGAGTCCCTGTGCTGTCCACCTGAAACTATCACAACATTGTTAAATGTCTATGTGTTGTGTGCTAAGTTGCTTCAGTCACGTCCAACTCTTTGCAACAGCATGGACTGGGGTCAGCTAGGCTCCTCTGACCACGGGGATCCTCCAGGCAAGAATGCTAGAGTGGGTTGCCATGATCTCCTCCAGGAGATCTTCCCAACTCAGGGATCAAACAGAGGTCTCCTGAATTGCATGCGGATTCTTTACTGACTGAGCCACCAGCTATCCTCCAATATAAAATAAAAAGAACAAAAATGTGACAGTAAGAAAGTGAAAGTGTTAGTCACTTGGTCGAGTCGGACTCTTTGTGACCCTGTGGATGGGGCCGCCAGGCTCCTCTGACCATGTGGATTCTCCAGGCAAGAATACTGGAATGAGTTGCCATGCCTTCCTGCAGGGGATCTTCCCAATCCAGGGATTGAACCTGGGTCTCCAGCGTTGCAGGCGGATTCTTTACCGTCTGAGCCACCAGGGAAGTCCATTAGGTGCTGTACTTGAACAAAACAGACAGATCCTATCTTTATAGAGCTTACAATGTAGAAGGAGGCTGTGAGTAAGAAATGCACAGAAGACTGTAACTGACAGTTTGTTGTAAGAGATGAGAGGAGGGGCAGTGGAGTGATGAGGCTGGAGGGAGGCAGCCAGGGGTGGGGAGGTGGGAAGCAGGCACCAGCATGTTCAGGGAGAGGAGAACAAAGACCTGGAGGAGGGGGTGAGTCTGTGACCGTTCCAGTGGAAGGATGGTTTCTGCAGGAGAGAAGAGCCAGTGCAAAGCTGCCTGTGTGCCTGTAATGCTCAAAGGACTGTGGAGGCAAGTCTTGGCTGGAGCAGAGTGTGTGAGAGGGAGAAACCAGGAGTAGGGGTCGGGGAGGCCCCGGGGTTCAACCTCAGTGGGCCTGAGGTCCACTGAGGGGACTGAGGAGCCATGGCAAGGCTTTGAGCCGAGTAGGGACAAGGTGTACAGCTGTTTAGAGTGGCCTGTCCTTCATGGTGAGGGGCTGACTGTGGGCCCTCACCCCATGGGAGTGGGGAGAGGAGACCCAGGGTGCTCATTGTACCATTGTCCTCTACGTGAGAGACGATGGTGACTCAGACCAACTCTGAGCAGCTGAAATCTTTCTTTGGAGATCTAGCAGGGCTGTCTCACACAGGGGTCATGTCGTGACCCATCCACCAGGTCTCAGAAGGACAAAGGCTCTGGAAAGATGTCAGTGGGGTGGATATGGGTTCCTGTGTGATGAGAAGAAAGGCAGCTTTTTAACGAAAACAGCATTCGGATCTGGGTTTTAGTGCATGTTTGAGCCGAAGAGAAAGTCATGAACACACATGATAAAGTTAGGGCTGGAATAGAGTAGCCCCGGGTGTGGCTGATGATCAAGAATTTCTGACCTAGAGCCCGGGTATGTTCTTTGTTCAGAGTTCAGTCCTGCCCAAGGAGTGGGGGGCAGGATAGAGCTGTGGTTCTCAATGTGTGGTCCATGGAGCATCAGTATCAGCCTCCCAGGGACGGTTTATAAAGGCATATCCTTGGGTCCACCCCAGACCTACTATATCAGAAGGTGTACTGGGAGTGGAGGGGGTCCCTGCCAATTGTGATTCCCCTGATCTCATGACGATTCTGTTGCATATTCACGCTGAGGGCCTTCACAGAAGGGCCTGGGGACAGGAGAACAGGAGAGTGAGGGATTCTCCTTGAAACTGTTTCTGGGTCACAAAAATGTGATCAGAGATGTTGCTCAGATTCAGAGTCATCAAGCTCAATCCATCAGTCCCGTGGTCATCTCATTCGAGACTGGGGCCTTCCCACCTGATGCTGTGTGTCCCCTGCCCTCGGTCTGCATCTCTCCTGCTCTCTCACTGCCGTCTCTGTGTTCACAGAGAAGTTCCGGGTGACTGGCCCTTTGCACCCCATCGTGGCAGTGCTGGGTGGAGAAGCTATGCTGCCGTGCTCCCTATTTCCAGCTGTGAGTGCAGAGGACATGGAGCTGAGGTGGTTCCGCTCCAAGTCTTTGGAAGCCGTGTTTGCCTATCAGAACCGACAGGAGCAGAAGGAGGAGTTGATGGCTCCTTACGCAGGGCGGACCTCGCTGGTGGGGGGCCGCCTCAACCAGGGATATGCTGCCGTGCGCATCCAGAGGGTCCAGGCTTCTGACAATGGGCTGTACACCTGCTTCTTCAGAAAAGGACACTTCTATGAAGAGGCTGGTTTGGAGCTGAAGGTGGCAGGTTGGTGACTTGGGTAACTAGATTAGCGTTTTGGGGTGTTGGAACTGGGAGGGATCTGAAAGATAAAATTCAGCTCCACATTTATCACAGGAGGAAGGGAAGCTCTTTGATCCATTCATTCATTCAGTGCAAATATATAGAGTCCCTCCTATGTGTCTGGGCTTCCCAGGTGGCTCAGTGGTAAAGAATCCACCTGCAATGCAGGAGACATGGATTCTATCCCTTGGTTGTGAAGATCCCCTGGGGGAGGAAATGGCAACCCACTTCAGTATTCTTGCCTGGAGAATCCCATGGACAGGGAGCCTGGAGGGCCACAGTCCATATGGTCGCAAAGAATCGGATCCGACTGAAGGGACTGAGCATGCACATACTATGTGTCTGATCCTTTCTAAGCACCTTGGATGCATCAGAGAATGTAATAAAAATCCCTGTTGTTATGAGTGTATATTCTCAAGTGGATGATCAAGCAGTCACAATGAAGAAACAGATTATAGGTGATGTTAGAATGTGGTAAGTGCTGAGGATGAGAAGCTGAGTGGAACAGGGGAAGGGGATCAGGACCGAGGGTTGGGAGTGAGGCTGGGCTGCAGTGTTACACAGTGGCGCAGGCCGGTCCTGATGGAGAATGTGTATCTGAACGTAGACTGGAAGGAGGGATTCAGCGTCTTGGACATCTAGGGGTTGCAAGTTCAAAGGGGAGGGAACAGCCAACCTTAATGGCCTGGGGAGGGTGTGTGGCTGGTGTGTTCTAGGGACACCTGGGGTCCTCATAGCTGGTGGGAGTGAGTGAAGGGACAGGGTGTTCAGAGGGGACAAGAGTGTGGCAGACAGGGACAGGGACTGGATATAAAGATGAGTGGAGATGTTGGAATATTTTCACAATCAAGCCATCATAGATGGGGCCAAAGCACATATTAGTTCTGGAATTATGAGTTTGAAGTCTATGTGAGGAGTCCATGTGGAGGTAAACCTGAGGATAGAAGGAAGCGGAGTTCAGGGCATAGGGGTGTCAGCTGACCTAATTTTCCTGGTGATTTACAAAGAGAGGCAGTGGGTGTGGAAGCAGATGCCCTGGGAGAGTGTGAGGTGAGGAGAGCAAGGATAAGTGTGGACCTGGGACCACATTCCTCCCCCTGTTTACACGGCATCAGCCCTTTCACTTGCACGACTGGGGAGAAGGGTCCAGCCCTCTGAAACCCTGGGGGTCCCCATGCTCCTTCCTTCTGTTCCCCGAGCAATGATGCCTCCTTGTTCCCTGTGGGAGCAGGCTGTCCCCAGAGCCCCCAGAATGCCAAGTGCAGGGCGCCCCCTGGAGTTGTGCACACGTAGGCACTGCTGGGTCCCTGGGCTCTACATCTTGCCTCCCGCAGGTGTGGGCTCTTCCCCTCAGGTGCGCATCACAGGGCCTGAGGAAGATGGGGTCCGCGTGGTGTGCACGGCCTCGGGGTGGTTCCCGAAGCCCCAGGTGCAGTGGAGAGACCTCAGCGGAGAGAAGTTCCTGGCATTCTCTGAGGCCCACACCCAGGATGCTGAAGGGCTGTTCAGTGTGGAGGCGGCGCTGGTGGTGAGAGACAGCTCTGTGGGGAACGTGACCTGCTCCATCCTCAACCCTGTCCTGGGCCAGGAGAAGGCCATGGCCATTTTCATCCCAGGTCAGAGGTGCTCCCGGCTTCCAGCAGGGCTGGAGGAGGGGGCCGGGTGTTCCTGGGTGTTCCGGGCTGTGCTGTCCTGGGCAGGAGCCCTGACGGGGTGTCTGGCTGGGCTACAGAGCCCTTCTTCCCCCAGGCCTCTCCCTGGAAGGTGGCTTTCTCGGTGAGCCTGACTGTGCTGGTGATCTTGCTCCTTGGGGCTGGATGTTACACCAAGAGAGAACATTCCATGAAGATGCAGGAGATGGGAGAAAAGGAGACTCTGTGCCAGACTAGCGAGCAGGACCGTCAGACAAAGGAGGAATTGCTGAAGGACGCAGGTAAGGCAGGACAGGGGTCAAGGCTGGTGAATGTGGCAGCTGGTGCTGAGATGAATGCGCTGACCACAGGGCCTGAGTGCAGGGCTCTGGGGAAATCCCAGTCCAGAGCAGGTGGCTGGGGAGACCTGGGTGGACAGCTGGAGCTGAGGAGGCTCCAATGGGTCTGCAGTTGTATCGTCTTCACCAGGGGTTACGCACAGAGAGGTGGTATTTGTGAATCTTTTTCTTAGGGAGTGGAGTTCATGCTTTTTTATTTTCACTCTCTTTCAGCTAAACTTCAGGAAGAACTAGGTAAGCTCTACTTTTCCTCTTGAGCTCTCTGCATCCCCTCCACAGGATACATTCTTGTTCTTAGCATGTTTCACTGGTTCAGACATTTCTGGTTCTTAGAAAACACCTGTTTTCTTGTGTTTTGCTTTTCAGAGAGGAGGAAATCTGCTTACCTGGCTGGTGAGTGACTCTCCAGATGTCCTTGGGTCTGTGTTACCTGTGCCAAGGTGTCCCTCTCCCTGTTTGTGTCTAGACATGTGGACCCCCTTTTGCGGAGTGCAAGTGGAGGCTGGGGGAGGCAGAACCCGGCTCCTAGGCCCCTTGCAGACCTGGGCTGGCAGGAAGCTTGGGTCTGATGGTGACCTTAGAATTTCTCATGCACCCTGGGTCTTATTCTAACCCTGATCAACCTGGAAATTACCGATAGCTTTGTAGCCTGAATGCATCTGGTTTTTGATCAGTACCTGAGGGCCACATGCCCTGAGATTTCACAGAAGGAGCTACACAAACAAATGGTGATTAACTTTGTGTGTGGCCTCCTTCCTCTATCCCAGCACACCATCCAGGGAGAGTCTCTTCTTTCCAGTTCCTCAAGATGATGATCAGAAAGTGATTGAGGGCTGATTGATACCTGGGCTGACGATGCATGGAAAAGTCATGGGCTGCCCAGAAAAATGACATGTATATCTAGAATGATTTCCTCTGGGAATGCTTGGCCAGTTTTACCTTGGAGTTGACCTTGTATCTATGTTCTTTTAAAATTCCTGCTTCATGTCAATTTTTCATATATATTTTTTTCCAGAAAATACTGATGCAATAATCAATTGTTAGAATTGTGGAGTAATTTACACTTTTTCCCCTAAAATCTATTCAAACAAATAGCTTCTGAGCCTGAGTAGCAACATGGAGTAACAGGTGAAACAGGAGTTTTGAAGGATTTTGAAGGAGGAGCAACTAGGTGAACTAGCCAAACGTCACGCAGCAGGGGACAGCGGTGGAAGTCATTCCAGAGTGCTGCAGGCCTCTGACCTGTGCTCCAGGGGATTCCCCACCACACCTGCTGTCTGCACGTGGCTGGAAGTCACCTATTCTCCAGCCTCTTCCCACTGTAGTTAGTCTCACCTGCAGAGCAGAGGGGAGGCAACGGCCAATAGAGTCACACTGAGCAGGTTTCTTCTGGCTGAGGTCTCACCAGAGTGTGTTCCCTTTCAGCCTGGAGGAAGGCGCAGCTGTATGCAGGTAAGTGGCTCTGAGTTCCTGTGGCCTCCCCTCCCAACCTAGACTCTGCCCCCTTCTCCCTGAGGGGACCCCACAGCAGGGTGGGGTAGTGTCCTTGGTCTTCTTGGCACCTTTGTAGCCTCCACCTGGAGACTGCAGGGACTCCTCGGCACACAGATGTGCCTCCATCCTGCCCGTGCTCTACTGCAGGGCACGGTCAGGGTTAGCAGCGCCTCCCCAAACACCTGGTGCAACAGGGACTTCTTGTGACAGTGACAGCGGAGGTGTCAGTGGTGAGGAGGGACGGCAGCAGGGAACGACTGTGTGGATCAGGGGTCGGTCATCTCTGGAAGATGTCAGAAGTCATGCTTGCCTGCTTATGGGAGCCTTGGTTTGAATCCTTCTTGCTCGACAAATCCTAGTCTCATTGGCTCTAGTTTTGGTTTCCCCGTTTCTCCCTGGTCCTCTGCAATATTGGTCTTCTCTCTGCTTCCTCATGCTCTGACCCCATGTCCAGGCTGGCTTTCATCCTCCACGCCTCCTGGTTGATGAGGAGCAGGTGTTCTGACTCTGGGGTCCAGCACCTCTGGGATATGTATGGACTCCTTGAATGAGGGTGTGAAAGATCTGAAATTATATGGAAAATCCCAAGTGTGTTTTTTTGCCATAAAACCAAAAATGTAACATATGATGGATTATTCATGACCATCATCTTCCATTTTAGGAGAATATTTGTCTGAAGGGCTCAGGTTCCTCCTCCCCTTTTCAGGGTTAATATAGAAGATTGGAAAAGGAGACAGTGAGAGAGGTTAAATTGCTTCTTGGAGAAGGGGTAGGGGAACAAATCACGGAAGAAAAGGTCAGGAGGAAGAGAGGAGAAGATATGAAGGAAATATAGGAATGTGTGGGGGGAAATGCACTGTAGAGTTTTTGAGTGGACAGAGTGACTGAAGAGAGGCCAAAGGTCAGAAGGTCAAAAGTCACAGCCACATGGTGTGAATCTGAGACGTGCCCTGAGAGTTTGCAAGCTTCATGACATGAAATGTAATGGACTCCTTGAGTCTTCTTTAAAATATTTAAGAGAAACTTACATTCCTAAGCCCTTTTTAGGTAACCATATAATGAGTTTGCCTCTGATAATGAGACCATCTGCACCTCCCAGAGGAGCTGGGGCAGGTGTGTGGTTGCAGGGATGCTCGTGCGGTGAGGGTGGTCTCGAGGACCCTTAGCAGTGGGGTGAGTGAAGGCTCTGCACCCTCTGAGCCCCTGTCATAGGCCCTGTTCCTGCTTGGAATGCTCCTGTTTAGGGTCAGGAATACAGAACTGTGAGAGAAAGTGGGGAACCCAGAGGGTGACAGAGGCCTGGGCACCAGATGGGTGAGAAGCCACCTCAGACGTCTTACTGATTCTTGCAGGGATTTGTTTCTACACAGTGATGATCGTGTAGTCTTCTTTTACCATCCTCACGTTCTCTGCCAAATTTAAGTCGTGTGTATTTTAATGTATACCTTCTATTCTATACCTTTCATTAAAAGAAAAGAAACTGTACCATGATACTAGAATCAGCATTTTTAAATATTTTCACTATATGCCATGTCTATAGGGATGGTTTTGTTCCTACAAAAATGGAAGGAGAAGTTATTCGTGTTTCATCTTTTCAGCGCTTGTCATGCTTCCTTATTTGAACGTCTCTCTCCCTCTCTGGAAACCTCTGCATGGTCTTCTACCTGGGTCAGATTTCTCCAGTGCTGTGCGCTGAGCTCTCTTCTCTCCTGGCACATAGTCATGCTCCAAGTTCAGCTTAGCCAGTTGTATTCTCTCTACCCATGGCTCAGGGACAACCTGCAAGCTCAGCCCAATGAGTTCTTCACTTGTGATCGAAAGCTTTTATCTCCCCAATTCTTTCTCTAGAAAGCCTATCTTTCATTATAGATATGTGGCTAGGGCCTTGAGAAAGAATAATTTGGTAGGCAAATATGGCAAAGATCTTTCTGTTCAGGTCAGTCTCCAGCTTCTCAATCCCTGAGTATTAAGGTTTATGGCTAGGTCTTCAACAAAAGGTTGCAAAATGATCATTCTGTGTGTGTGTGAGTGTGTGTGTATAAAAGAGCAATAAATGTATGAAGCGAATATTTCCAAACTGTTTCCCAACAAATTCTTCATTAGCAGCTTCAGTACCCACCCTAGGTACCCACCCTAATGTGTGTTTTATAGTCTTCGTGAAACCCTGATACGAAATGTGTGTTTTCCTTGTAGATTGGCGGAAGGAGGAGTTCCAGGAATGTGAGTGACTTTGTGTTTTTTCTGGATTTTCCTACTGCTGTCCCCATGGCCTCTCCTTCAGTTCTCAGTGGTGATATAGATGCTGGCACCATCAATAGCGTGGGGTGGGATGTGGTGGTGACAGTCACACACAGGTGGGGCTGATGACTTTGGCTGATATTGAATGCTAAATAGACATCCTTCAGCCCTTGAAGAGCAGGCTGGTCCTCAAGGGCTCTGTGACGTATCTCACCCTGAAATCAGTCTTGTGGGTCCATTTCCTGCTTGGAGGCCCGTCGACTTGAATCACAAGTTCCTATTGTCAGGGTGCTTAGCCTTCCTCCCATGGAGCTGGGATTCCGGGTTGAGGGGTGGTTGTGTGTTCTTGGGGAGGGGAGGACCTTGAACGATAGACAACTTTCTCCGCAGGGCCTGTCACTCTGGATCCAGGATCTGCCCATTCAGACCTTGTCGTCTCTGATGAAAAGACAAGTGTGACCTTGAAGGCCTCCTGTGTGAACACTGCAGATACATGCAGTGTACTGGGCTTTGAGGGCATCACAGCAGGGCGCTGTTACTGGGAGGTGGAGATCAGGGATGGAGACCAAAGTGAGTGGGCCCTGGGGGTCTGTGGGGAAGGTGTAAACAGGAAAGGGTTGTACATAGAGTCCCCACATAAGGGGTTCTGGACTGTGGGGAGATTTGAAAGAGGATATTGTGCCTGTGCTGTACCTCAGACTCCGCTATCCCTCATGCAGGCTCCCCACCCCAGGCTTAGGGTAGGGGTGTTCCTGGACCACCAGGAAGGGGATGTCTCCTTCTACAACATGACTGATGGCTCCCACATTTTCTCCTTCCCTCAGGCTTCCTTCTCTGGGACTCTCTTTCCATACTTCATGATTAGGTCAGGAAACGTGTCCACGACCATCTGCTCCAAGGTGGGAAGGTCTGCGGGGCTCCCTGTTGCCCTTAGCAATCCTTCTCTGGAGGAGCCTGTGAGCCTCCCAGGGGCGGGGTTCAGCTCAGGTTCTGGTGCTGATGGTCTCCCCGGGGCCGAGTCTCCATTGCTCCCCTGAAAGCCAGAGCCTGTGTCCCCTTAGGACCTGTCACTGTCCTGGACCCTCGCTGTGGCTCTTCCCCTTGCGACAGAGGCCTCTGAGGTGCAGCCTGGATGGCTGGGGGGTCTCGTCCCCCTGCTCTGGAGACAGACTCCTGGGCCTGTGGTTATAACAAATGTCAGTTCATGCCATGGACTCAGGTTTGGGAAGCTAGACGTGGACTGTTTCTGAATTAGTTTTGATTAGGCTGTAGTTTGCCATGGGAAGTCAATTTTCTGCTGGTAATAAATCTTTTTTAATGCTTTTTAGAAGAAAAGTATTTTTATTTATTTATTTGGCTGCACCAGGTCTTGGTTGTGGCATGTGACCTCTTAGTTGCGGCATGTAGGATCTAGTCCCTGACCAAGGATGGAACCCAGACCCCTTGCATGGGGAACACAGAGTCTTAGCTACTGGACCACCAGGGAAGTCCCTTTTATGGTGTTTATACACCATTTGGTTATTAAAGGGCACAAGAGCTGAATCACTCTGCAGAATAAAAGGGGGTTATTTTATTGAATCAGTGCAGAGGAACCCAGAACCGAAGGTGGGTCTCCAGTTGTATTTATGAGGATCCAGAGTCTGACCAGAAGCACTGGCTATCCAGAATCTTGCAGGGAAATGGATGGCTGATGAATTTTAGAGGAGTTAGCATTCTACTTTATATACTTCCTATTCTGGGGTGGATGAAACTCACCTATTTTTTTCAACCTCAGTAGATTTCTGTGAAAGAAGGAGAAGGATCTGGGTTTTGCTGTAGTGTCTGCATCAGGAGGAAAGAAAAGAACTGCTACCAGGATTAAGGTGTGAGTGAAGACAAGAGTTTTCAGAGGCAGGTGCATTGCAGAGAGCTCTGACCGTGAGCTCGATTCTAGTAATCAGTGTATTGCCTCTTAGTACCTCCAAGTCCTATGGTAAAGAGCAGAAAAGGAAGCAGGACTCTGAGGGACCCAGACCTTTGGAGATTTGCTCAAGCTCCTTAAATTTCACAGGTGCCTGGGGAGTAAGCCCACGGGCTGTGGTTCTGCTTCACTGAAGATGTAGAATGGCTGCTGTAGGTCCTAGTTGGATAGGCACTACGCAATTTCTGATTGTTTGTGTGTGTTTGTGTGTGTGTGCACAAACTACTTTATTCAACTCATTTAAAGGGGGATCAGTGCCTGTTACAACCTGTTCACAGAAGAATTCAAAGTACTACATATTGATAGATTAAAGCGTGCTTAAATTTATTTACAAATAGATGCAAAACTGGTCAATATTTAAGAAAGTATAACTGGACTCCATTGAATGCAATTTGGAATTCTATGGAATTGTTCTGATAGTTTCTAAAATGCTTATTTTTAAAGAAGCCATCTTTTATTACCCACTCCTCTATCATTCTTGAAATCTTTTCCTTGTATTGCAAAAAATATGTAATTATTTAAAATCTGGAAACTATTCTTTAAAATATTATTAAAAAAATCCTATAATTAGACAAATGTAAGGTGTCATGTTGGAGTAGGAAATTGCAACCCACTCCAGTATTCTTGCCTGGGAAATTCCTTGGCCAGAGAAGCCTGGAGGGCTACAGTCCACAGGGTCTCAGAGATCAGACACGACTGAGTGGCTGAGGACAGCACAGCATGGTATAGGACATGAACCACTTTCCCCCCCAACTCAGCATATTTATTTTTCACTGCCTTTTCTGGTGAGACAATAATTAAGGTATCCTTCAAAATGCTCTTTGAACCAGCTTTATAATTGTAGCAGTTCTGTAATGGATTAATTTTCTGAATAAATTCTTTGACTTCTCTACTTGTCTGAGAGGCATGTATATGACTTTATGAAAATTATATATTTTTATAATTTAAAAATTAATGAAAAATTTTATGTTAAATATAAGCAAAACCCTTTTAATACGGATAATCTTAAGGCTAAGTACATTGCAAAAATCCAATGTTAGTGAATAAAAATAGGAAACTGAAATAACAGGTATAATATACCTAAATATTCTTCCCCCACAGATTGGAAGAGAAGCCTGAAAAGACACACAGAATTTTCTAGATGCCCCAGAGAAGGCTGGGGTTTGGATCTTTATTCTAAGTTGAAAGCTTCTTGTATTCATGGATCCCTTTCTCATTATTTATTTACTGGCGATGCTGGGACTTCCTTTTTGTGTGAGGGCTTTCTGTAGTTGCAACAAGTAGGGGCTACTCTTTAGTTGCGGTGCCCGGGCTTCTCACTGTGGTGGCTTCTCTTATTGTGGAGCACGGCCTCTGGGGCTCACGGGCTTTAGAAGGGGCAGCATGTGGTCTCAGTAGTTGCGGCTCCCGGGCTCTAGAGCGCAGGCTCAGTAGTTGTAGAGCACGGGCTTAGTTGCTCTGGGGCATGTGGGATCTTCCTGGATCAGGGATCAAAGCCATGTCGCCTTTGTCAATTCAGTTCAGTTCAGTCACTCAGTCGTGTCTGACTCTTTGCGACCTCATGGACTGCAACACACCAGGCTTTCCTGTCCATCACCAACTCCCAGAGTTTACTCAAACTCATGTCCATTGAGTTGGTGATGCCAGCTCATCCTCTGTCGTCCCCTTCTCCTCCCACCTTCAGTCTTTCCCAGCATCAGGGTCTTTTCCAACGAGTCAGTTCTTCGCATCAAGTGGCCAAAGTATTGGAGTTTCAGCTTTAGCTTCAGTCCTTCCAATGAATATTCAGGACTGATTTCCTTAGGATGGACTGGTTGGATCTCCTTTCACCTTTGTAGCCTTGGTAGGAAGGTGGATTCTTTACCACTGAACCACCAGGGAAGCCCTTGATTCTTTTCAAGTGCTGAGGTGATTTTTAAAGTTTAAAGATGTGTTTTTTGGTTTATCATACATCTGTGTATAATAGTATATGTTTTACTGTACATTTTACATGTTTAAGTTTACCTTATGCACAAGTATGGGGCAGTACTTTATGAGCAACGTAACCAACTTTCAAGGGTTATTTTTTCCATATACAAGACTTGCCTGCCCAAGAATCAACTTTCTTGTGTAAGATGGGACTCCACTCCCTTGACATTTCCATGGAGAAACAGATTTATTTTTCTGGTTTATCTTCCCTGAACTCTATTTCTGCTTTACTGCTACATATCCAGTTGAAACTCAGGCTCTCTCTCCAGTCTCAATGGAGTATCTTCACTGTTTGGCTCCATAGAATCCTGTTCCTTACCTTTGACACAGTTATACCAATTTGCAGTCGGTCCTGATAATTTTGAGTGATGTTCATTTCCAGAATGTAAGTTTCATGGAAGAGGGCACGTACCTCCAAAGACTGGGGATTTTCTGCTGTCACGTTGTTGTTCAGTCATCCAGTTGTGTCCGACTCTTTGCGATCCCATGGACGGCAGCACGCCAGGCCTTCCTGTCCCTCATCAGCTCCTGAAGTTTGCTCAAGTTCATGTCCATTGCATCGGTGATGCCATCTAGCCTTCTCATCCTCTGACACCCTCTTCTCCTTCTGACCTCAATCTTTCCTAGCATCAGGAACTTTCCCAATGAGTCCGCTGTATACATCAGATAACCAAAATACTGGAGCTTTGGCTTCAGCATTAGTCCTTCCAGTGAGTATTCAGGGTTGATTTCCCTTAAGATTGAGTGGTTTGATCTCCTTGCTGTCCAAAGGACTCTCAGGAGTCTTCTCCAGCAGCACAGTTTGAAGGCATCAGTTCTTTGGCACTCTGTCTTCTTTATGGTCCAGCTCTCATAGTCGTATGTGACCACTGAGGAGACCACAGCCTTGACTATATGGACCTTTGCCGGCAGAGTAATATCTCTGGTTTTCAACACACCGTCTAGGTTTGTCATTGCTTTCCTGCTGAGAAGCAATCGTCTTCCAGTTTCATGGCTGCAGTCACCATTTGCAATGATTTTAGAGCCCAAGAAGAGGAAATGTATCACTACTTCCACCTTATCTTCTTCTGTTTGCCATAAAGTAATGGGACCAGATCTTAGTTTTTAAAAATACTGTTTAAAGCTAGCTCTTTCACTCTCCTCCTTCTGCTGTCATACAGAGGCTCAAAATAAATGTTTATTAAATGAATATATTTGTCATACAAAGACAAACATCATATGGCATTGCTTATATATGGAATGTGAAAAAATGGTAGAAATGAACTGATTTACAAAGGAGAAATACAGTGACAGACGTAGAAAACAAACTTATGATTACCTGTGGAGAAAGTGATGGGGGAGGGATAAATTGGGAAACTGAGATTGACATATGTACACACAATTATGTATAAAATAGATAACTAATAAGGACCTACTGTGTAGCATAGAGAAGTCTACTCAGTATTCTGTAATGACCTATATGTGAAAAGAATCTAACAAAGAGAGGATACATGTATATATATAAATAGGTACTCTAGCCACTATGGAGAACAGTGTGGAGATTCCTGAAAAAACTGGAAATAGAACTGCCTTATGATCCAGCAATCCCACTGCTGGGCATATACACTGAGGAAACCAGAAGGGAAAGAGACACGTGTACTCCAATGTTCATCGCAGCACTGTTTATAATAGCCAGGACATGGAAGCAACCTAGATGTCCATCAGCAGATGAATGGGTAAGAAAGCAGTGGTACATATACACAATGGAGTATTACTCAGCCATTAAAAAGAATGCATTTGAATCAGTTCTAATGAGGTGGATGAAACTGGAGCCTATTATACAGAGTGAAGTAAGCCAGAAAGAAAAACACCAATACAGTATACTAATGCATATATATGGAATTTAGAAAGATGGTAACAATAACCCTGTATATGAGACACCAAAAGAGACACTAATGTATAGAACAGTCTTTTGGACTCATGTGAGAGGGAGAGGGTGGGATGATTTGGGAGAATGGCATTGAAACATGTATAATATCATATATGAAACGAGTCGCCAGTCCAGGTTCGATGCGCGATACTGGATGCTTGGGGCTGGTGCAATGGGACGACTCAGAGGGATGGTACGAGGAGGGAGGAGGGAGGAGGGCTCAGGATGGAGAACACGTGTATACCTGTGGTGGATTCATTTTGATATATGGCAAATCCAATACAATATTGTAAAGTTAAAAAAAAAATAGGTTCTCTTTGTTGCACTGTGGAAACTAATGCAACATTGTAAATCAACCTTACTCCAATAAAAATTAAAACAGGAATTATTAAAAAAATTTAAAAAGTGTTGAAACAATGAACAAACAGAACAAATGCAATGTTCTCAAACTGTAGTAAAATGACAAGTGAATATAACTAACCCCATAAAAATCAAGGCAACAAAGATTTGAGCTAAAATACTGAACTCTAAAAAATAAAGAATCTGTTTGTATATTGAATGTATATGTTTTCTTTTTTGTATTGATGCTGAGTTCAGGTTAAATCTGTGGCCCATTTCTAAGAAGTGTAATTATAATATACTCTCACAGGACTTTATCTTACATTTCCATCTTTGTTTTCTTTTTTTAATTGACTCCTTCTACTTATTTGAGTTTGTATCATTGTTCTGAAATCATTTGTATGAATTGCTCTAAATCTTTACTTAGAATAAGGCAGTTTATAAATAAATACATAACAACTACACTTGAGTGAAATATTTAACTGAGTCATTGGACTTCCCTGATCACTACTTCCTCCGTGTCACTTTCTCCTTTTTGGCTCCTGCAATGCAAGCCCTTCCACTCATCTGTCCCAGTGTCTCTTCTTGGCCCTGGAGGGTGTCTTTGCACCAGTGTTAACACCGTTCCAGTTTCCCAGGATTCTCTCCTCATCTCCCTCTTGATGCTCTATCTGGGAGGTCCTGTTCACACCCCTGAAGTTGGCCCTCCCTCACCTGCTCAGGACTTCCTCATCTGCATCTCCTGCTCAGTCCCTTTCTTGAGACACAGAACTGCATTTTCCTCTACCTTCTACCATGTGACTCAAGAGACGGCTTTTGTTTTTTATTAAGAGGAGAGGATAAGCTAAGCCATTTAATTAGTAAACATTTCCAGATTTTATGTAGATTTGAGAATCACCTCTTTGTATAACAATGCAATTCAATGCAAAGTTGTTGAAAATGTCACAGATTCCTCTCATTTTTGTTTGCAGAAGGTTGTTTTCCTCTCTGAATTCTCTTGATGAATGTGCCCAAGATAAAAATCTGAGACTCTTCCTCATGCTTCCTCTTAATTATCACTTTGAGTGTCATCTCTGTCATCTCTCTCTTTCCAAATGTCACATACCTCCTCCCCAGAAGTTTCTGTTTTTGTTTTAGTTGAGAAGCAGAAAGAAGGAGACACAGGGGAGCAAAAGATAATACACAAATGGAATAAAGGCCACTGATGTCCAGTGTGCAGTGTGATGAATTTTTTCGTATGCACATAGCTGAGTAACCACACCCAGATCATATCGGATAGCTCCCTGGTGTCCCTCTCTAAGTGTCCCCTCAAGCTTCCAGGACCTCCTCCTCTGACTTCTGCCAGCACAGACGCATTTTGCCTGTGCTTTAACTTCATATATGAGGAATCCTGTAGCCTGCAGTCTTTTGTGTGTGGTTTCCTGTGTCCACGTCCATTTTTCTAACATTCCTTGTCTGCCTCTCCCTCCCTTCGTGTCCTCCTGCGGGGAAGCCGTGTTTTCAGTCCACAGCGCTGGCCACAAGGGGGCAGCAGAACCCGGTGGAACCTGGGCTGATCCAGCAGGGCAGCCCTTCTCTTGGCCCCCAGGTTTCTCCTTATCCCCGTAGCACCTCGTTTCTGGGCTGCCTCTCAAGCGGCTGCTGCAGGTTGATCCTGCTGTCTCCCTCTTTGATACCTGGTGCTTTAGAGAGGATTTCTGGAGTGGAAGATTGGAGCTTGGTCTCCAATTCTGGAGCATGCACTCCTTTTAGTAATGTATTTTCAACAAGCAGCTATCAAGTGTGTGGAAATGTTGTACAGATTCTAAAAACAAACACAAATAGCACATTAAAAAAGAGTAAGATGAAAGGTATTCTAACATTTCTTCTGCCTCCCCTCCTGCCCCCAGATCCCTGGAGCACCTCTGGAGCTGGTTCGCCCCTAGCTGGTGGCCCCTGTTTAGGGCTCAGCTGAGCTTTAGTGGGGCCTGGAGCCTGTGGGCTTGACACACATAACTCTGGGCAGGTCCCTTCATGTTGTTGAACCTCTGTCTCTCAGCTGTAAAATGAAGAAAGTAAGACTTTCCTCTGAGGATTATAATAAAGTATGTGATGTTCAGAGTAAAATGGCACTGGGCAAACAGTGTGCCCGAGTGTTTGGTGACATCATGCGAGAGCAGGGCTTGGCCTCAGGGCTTTAGCCCACAACTCAGCCTGTGGAGACAAGTCTCCTGACCTGAAGGAACAGGGTGGGCATCCTAGGGACTCTAGAACTGTTGCAGGAAGGGGGATCCCTTCCAGGGTCCAAAAATGGGCTCTTGTCTAACACTTGGAAATGAATTTTCTGAGGAAACACACATGCTGACAAAGCAGGAGATTTTATTTGAAAAGGGCGCCCTGGCGGAGAGCAGAAGGGTAAGAGAACCCAGGAGAACTGCTCTGCCGCGGGCTCGCAGTCTCGGGTTTTACGGTGATGGGATTAGTTTCCTGGTTGTCTTTGGCCAGTCATCCTGATTCAGAGTCCTTCCTGGTGGCGCACACATTGCTCAGCTAGCGAGAAGGATTCTGGGAGGTAGTTGAACACGTGTGTCAACTTTTGACCTTTCCTGAACTCTTCCGGTTGGTGGTGGCTTATTAATTCCATGTTCCTTACCAGGACCTCCTGTCATAAAACAATTCATGCAAATGGTTACTAGTGTGCCTGGGCAGAGTGGGCAGTTTTCAGTCATTGTTCCTCCTCAAATAGAGCCAGCCTCTCCTGCCTTTCCTGCCCCAGACCTCTCTTCTCTGATTCTCTCAGGGACGGAGGCCAAAGTGTCAGACCTTCAAGTGGTTCTCGGACGTTGGTACTCAAATCCCTCTGAGCAGGACTTGCCTGACTAACCCTTGGCCATGGGTGGGCCTGATCTATGGGATTGGGAGAGTGAGTAAACACTTGCCAGGTCACTGAGTGAGCGTATACTCAGGTTCTGTACTCAGGGCATGTACACAGGTCACTGCCTTGTGGGCAGTACAAAGGCTCACACTGTAAATTGTACACTGACATCTCAGTGACTGGGGACATGCATGAGACACTCTGGGCAGACGTGTGCATTCTGGAGTCCGGTCCCGCATGTGCCAGGATAAACGCAGGGGGATCCCACCTCTTCCTTTTTGTCCTTTTCTTCTCTCCCTTTCTCCTTCCCTCCCTCCCTTTTTCCTTCCTTTTCCCCTGCTCTTTCCTTTCCCAGACCCTCTTTCTGTCTGCCTTCTTTCCCTTTAGAACCTTACTGTTGAAGCTGAATCTGGCCCCTGTACCCCGACACCATATTAAATCTTGGAGACAGCGTGTTGGGTGAAGTAGAAAATAGTCGCTTTATTGTTTTGTCAGGCAAAGGCGGCCGCAGTGGACTAAAGCCCTCAAAACTGTGTGATCCTCCCTGAAGAGGGCAGTGAGGAGTTCTATAGTAATGTTTTCAAAAAAAGCATGATCAGCTCGTGGACATTCTTCTGATGGGTTAGTGGTGAGGTGAGTGGGAGTTAGCATCACCAGCTTTCTGGTTCCAACTGATCTGGGGTCTCTGTGCTTGTAGTCGGCATTCCATCCTTGTTAAACATTAACTTCTCCCCCTGATGAGGGTTTCAGTATCTCTGAAATAACTCAAAGATATTTTTGTGTGTTTCCTTTGATGGGGAATCAGACCTTGCCCCAAGGCTGCACTACTGTATCTCTTGACTGTTCCTCTCTTATCTCACAACCCTTCTCTTCCTTAATTAACAACCACTTGAACCTGCCTGTTGGACTCAAGGATGGTCTTGGAGGTTGAATGAATCCTATTTTCTGTAATCAGAGAAATTCAGGGCACAGAAAGGCTTTTGTGCCCAGGAGTCCCATGGGGTCCTGCTTGGTATCATAATCTTTTATTGGTGAAATAAAACATATTATATTTTCTGTAAGCCTGTGTGACTCCTCAGTCTCCCTCCTTTACCTTTTGTTATCGCAAAGAGTTGGACACAACTTGGGGACTGAACAACAACAACAACAATCTCAGGGCTCGGGTGGGAGCGATGCCTTTTCATGTTCCTGGAAGGAATCTCAGACTTCGGAATCAGAGTGGATTGTCTACTCAGAGGATCGTGGAGTCAGTGGCATGGGCCAGGTGGACTCTGCAGCTGACCTCTGGGTGGGCTGGGCAGCACACACTCTTGGGAAGGACTGAGTGACCTAAGCATGTCCTGAGCCGCCTTTGCTGGGTATTCCAGTTTTGGAGATGACAGCCTGTGGTGGGAGGGCCTCTCCTTCCTCAGCAGAGGGACAGAAGTGCAGGTTCAGAGGAAGGTCATGGCCCCCAGTGTGCCCTTGGGCTCCACCCAGCAGGCTTCCAGGGTAGACCTTGCCCACCAGCCAGGATATCATGGTTAGAGAACAAAAGAAATGTTTTAAGATTGAAATAAAATCATTGCCTCTGGAGTGTGTGTGTATGTGTCTTTCTAAAAATAGCTATCAAAGGAATTGTTTAAACTTTGCCTACAGTATAAATTAATCTAGTGAACTATTCAACTTAACAACGTGAAGGACAATAAGGTTTCCAGATTGTATATTATTTAAAATAGGAGTTTAATTCTTTTCATCTACTGTAACATTTTAAAAATCACAATTCATTTTATATCACTATGGTTTTATGGATTAGAAGTTTTTCTGAAACTGTTTTGAAAGCTCCTGAAGCAAATTAAAGATAAGGGATACTATGACTGTTAAATATTAACCCTGTTAGCATTAAGATAATTTATATTTGGAGAAAGAAAAGTCTTTTGTGGCGAGTGAGCAAGAAGCAGCTGGCACACGACCCTGATGCCTGGGGTGGCGGTGGAGGTTGGTGAAGTTGGCTGTTTTTGTCCACCTTGCCAGCGTGTTCAAGTGTCCTTCCAGAAAAATCTTTCCTGTACTTTGTCATTCCCGCCCCTCTCTCCTTCCAGTATGGACTCAAAGGGCTGGCATTCAGGGTGAGATAAGCTTTCTGGTCAGATCATCTTGGGGCATGTCTGAGTCCAAGGTCCCTGCTTGTTCCTGCTTCCTGTGGAGTTGTGTGGAGCTGGGGGTGAGCTGGGCTGGGTTTGAGGGCTGGGGAAGGACTGAGGGGGCAGTCTCCCTGCAGCTCTAACCCCTCCCTCCTCTGTGAGGGATTTGGACTAAGTGTCCTCGATGGCAGCACTCATGTCTTGTTTCATGTCTGTCTGCATATGTGAGAATGAAGTAGCATAAATGGAATTTGTGTGGCTCGGTTCTTGGCACATAGGGAGTATTCAATAAAATATGGTTGCTATAAAATTCCTCTAATGTTTCTGAGACCTTAAAAAGTCTTGTGGTGAAGGGATTGGTGGTGTAAGTGGGGCATAGATATTAGGGGGGCCCTGGAGGCTCATTTTTGAACTTGTCTCATTAGATCTCCTGCGGTTAATATAAATATTCCAAATATTCTTGAGTCCAGGTGGATATTATAGGGAGTGGACCTTTTGGGGAAGACAAAGTGGGATGTGTTCAGGTATACCCTGATGGTCTGGGTTTGCCTAGAGCTGTAACACCTCAGACCAGACTTCTGGGCACTAATCCACAATTTGTGGTTTTGTGGATCCGCCGGTCCTTACTCTGTGGAGACAAATATAATGGGTCGTTCAGAACCATCCGGAGTGAACACAGGCTGAGAGAGACTTGCTGAGTGTGCGGCTGTGAATGTGAGGTTTGGTTTTCTCATCTGTAGAATGAAGATAATAGTGACAACCACGAGGCAGAGGTGAGGAGGGAGAGACACGAGCCCAAGTCACCTCAGACCTGAACCTCGGACACTGGGACACTGGGCAGGCTGGAGGGAGCACTGTGCTTGTGTGTGCTTAGCCGCTCAGTTGTGTCTGACTCTTTGCGACCCCATGGGCCCAGGCTCTTCTGTCCATGGAATTCTCCAGGCAAGAATACTGGAGTGTGTTGCCATGCTCTCCTTCAGGGGATCTGAACATACTGACTCCCACCCTGCAGGCGGACTCTTTACTGTCTGAGTTACCAGGGAAGCCCTGAGGGAGCATTAGTGGTGGTTGAACCTGGTGTTGCCAGTCCATGGCTGTAACTAGTGAAGTCTTTATGTCTGGGGTAGACAGGAAAGCTGGAGAAGGCAATGGCAACTCACTCCAGTACTCTTGCCTGGAAAATCCCATGGATGGAGGAGCCTGGTAGGCTGCAGTCCATGGGGTTGTGAAGAGTCAGACATGACTGAGTGACTTCACTTTCACTTTTCACTTTCATGCATTGGAGAAGGAAATGGTAACCCACTCCAGCGTTCTTGCCTGGAGAATCCCAGGGATGGCGGAGCCTGGTGGGCTGCTGTCTATGAGGTCGCACAGAGTCGGACACGACTGAAGTGACTTAGCAGTAGTAGCAGCAGATAGGAAATCAGAGATGGGCAGATGGTGGGGCTGTTGTAGCCTTCCAGAGGTTGACTCTATTAGTTCAGAGTTAGCAGTCTTCCTGTTTCTCTGTGGACTAGAGTGTTCTGTGAAATTGGACAAGGTTGAGTAGCCCATGTGCTGCTGAAGAGACTCCTGCCAGTCAGCTCAACCAATGTTTATGGCGTGTTTCCTACATGCTGGGAAAGAGTGCCTCCTCTCCTGGATTCCATCGACATTCCTCAGGTGAACACAAGTCAGGGCTGTGGAGGAGACAGGGTGCCACCCAAACCCCAAAAGGCTTGTGTATGGATCTCATAATAGGGGTCAGGAGGTCAGCAAAGCATGCCTTGAGCAAGGTCATTTGAGGTGAGAGCTGTACAGTGGACCGTGAGGAATGTGGGGGAGGAGCAGGATCCCCCACCAGTGCTGGTGAGACCAGTAAGGGGGCAGCTGGGAGAAGCATGGGATGAGGTCAGATAGGAAGTTGGAGGCCTCGGAGCCATGGAGGTGAGGTTGAAGCAGAGGGGTCCCTTGAAGGGTGAGGCATAAAGTTGACATAAACTGACCTGTGAGCATCATGACATTGGAAAGAAAATGACCTGGAGGGAGTGAGGCTGGAGGTGGGGCGGGAGACCCATGAGGAAAACTCTGTGTCAGCAGAGAAATGAGAGTATGTGATGGCTGTTAGCATGAATTTGTGAAAATCTTGAATGTCTTGGAAACACGTTTCATGGGAGAGTGGGATGTGAAAGATGCCCTTCAAATTTCCACAGAGAAAACTGGGTGAACACAGGTGTCCTGTACTAGGTAAGGAAAATTCAGGAAGGGATGAGCTGGAGAGGAAGAGCCAGTCCCGTTGGTTTTGTTTTGGAGACCAGAATCAGGCCTTTCCTGGTGTTCACTGGGCCTGGCAGAAAGGGGGTCTGAATGACTGAGCCCAGGCCATGGGTGATACACAATCTTAACAAGCCTTAGGGCACTGTCCGTTTAGCCAAGGTTCTGGAAACACCTGAAGCCTGGGGGTTAGCCCCTGGGGGCCAGGCTGTGGGAGTTCCTGGGTCATCTGCTGGGGAAGAAAAGGAAGCAGCCAAGGTGGGGACTGTGCCCTGTGCACTTTACTAGCCGACATGGAATCAGGCGGGGGCTAGGTGCTTGTCTGTGTAGACTGTGTGCTGCACACAGTCCCCACTCCCGAGGTTAGAAGGCTGCCAGCCTGGAGTATGTCTTCCCAGGTGACGAAGTAGTAAAGAATCTGCCTGCCAATGCAGGAGACCCAAGTGATGTGGGTTTGACTGCATGGTTGGGAAGATCTCCTGGTGTAGGAAATGGCAACCCATTCCAGTGTTTTGGCCTGGAAAATTCCATGGACAGAGGAGCCTGACAGGCTCAGTCTATGGGATCACAAAGAATGAAACTCAGCTGAGTGACTGAGCACACATGCACAACCTGGAGTGGAGCACTTGTCGAGAACGGTCATCGAGTGTGTGTCTGTGTCCCCCTCAGGGTGGTTTCAGCTTTACTTGAATCCACTCTCTTGTTGCTGCTCCGATCGGGCTGTTTCCTTCTTGATAACCGGGTGACTGTCCAGAGGGCAGGGCAGAGTCTGCCGGGACTGCTTTTTCCAGGTTTCACTTTCCAATAGTGAAGGAACCAGAGAAGGGCGGACTGAGCTGTCCGGGATCGTTCCCGAGGGTCCCACGGTCTGGTCTCTGCAGACACCCCTGGGCCGGGCTCTGCTGCTTCTCCACTCTCCTGAGACCACCTGGCCCCGGACATGAGGAACTCAGACTTGGATCTGGATCAGGATTGGGGCTCTGAGTGACTAACTTCAGGTGCGAATTCTGAGGGCAGATTTGGGGTCTGCCAGGGTCCCTGAACCTTCTCATGCTGCTGAGTTTAGAGACGCCCCTGAAGTCCTGGCCTTTCAGAGCAGGTAAGTGGGTTTTGAAGACACTTGTGGGTGAGAAGAGCAAGCAGGGAGCAGCAGGGTTGAGGAGGAGGCTGAGCAGGTGGCGGGGTGGGGGCAGGGTGGGTGGTGCTGGATGGTGGGGTGGCTCTAGGGAGACCCCGGACCACCACAGTGAGGGGTGAACCTTCACTCATTTGTTTGAGTGCTATTGCTATAGCACTTACTAGTAATAGGCTGTTTTCTAATTCCATGTAGTGACTACAAATATAAATTCATGTGATTCTCATGAAAACCTTGAGATGGAAATGCCGTTAATATCCTCATTTTGCAGATGAGGAATAACACAAAGATGGTTGAGAAACTTGGCAGACAGGGGCCCAGTCTTGGGTGGAGGACTCAGTGCTTAGCCCCTCGTATCTGTCCTTCCCAGGACCCTAAGCTGCCTCCTCCCCCACCTCAAACATTTAGTGTTTTGGGGTCTTTTCTCTGATGAGGACTCATTTTTTCACTTCGGCTGCTCTGTTTCCACTGGGATCTCCAACCCCAATGCAGAAATCTTCTTTAAATTCAGTGGGGATGAGGATTAAGCTGTCTGTGGGGACTGACTGGGCACCTGGGTGCGGGCCTTGTCCTTGATCCCTGCTGGGTGGGTTGAAGTGCAGGTGAACTAACCCAGCAGCAAAGGCAGCATGCATGCCTCTGAAAGACCCACAGTCCCCTTGAGGAGGATGTTTGTAGGGCCCCAAACACTACAGATGGTGACTGCAGCCATGAAATTAAAAGACGCTTACTCCTTGGAAGGAAAGTTATGACCAACCTAGATAGCATATTCAAAAGCAGAGACATTACTTTGCCAACAAAGGTCCTTCTAGTCAAGGCTATGGTTTTTCCTGTGGTCATGTATGGATGTGAGAGTTGGACTGTGAAGAAGGCTGAGCGCTGAAGAATTGATGCTTTTGAATTGTGGTGTTGGAGAAGACTCTTGAGAGTTCCTTGGACTGCAAGGGGTTCCAACCAGTCCATTCTGAAGGAGATCAGCCCTGGGATTTCTTTGGAAGGAATGATGCTAAAGCTGAAACGCCAGTACTTTGGCCACCTCATGCGAAGGGTTGACTCATTGGAAAAGACTCTGATGCTGGGAGGGATTGTGGGCAGGAGGAGAAGGGGTCGACAGAGGATGAGATGGCTGGATGGCATCACTGACTCGATGGACGTGAGTCTCAGTGAACTCCAGGAGTTTGTGATGTACAGGGAGGCCTGGTGTGCTGCGATTCATGGGGTTGCAAAGAGTCAGACACGACCGAGTGACTGATCTGATCTGAAGTGGGAGCTGGTCTGTACTTCACAGTGAGGAGCTGAACCTGCGTCTCTGTCCCTAACTGGCAGACAGGTGTTGCTGGTGGTTGTGAATAATGGGGAAATGCAGGATGGTCCCAGCTCGGGGCCCCCGGTGCTGGGAAAGGAAGCACCTGGTATTCTGGGCAGAGTGGGCTGGGCTGCAGGTGCCATTAGGGTGGGAAGGGAAGGGGGGCGTTTTTCCCAAGCAAACCTTGTGGTTGTTTATCCCCACAGAGGCTTCCACAGGGCTGGGAGGAGCCCAGGCTCAGTGCTTTCTGGGTGTCAGAGTTGTGGGGAGCCCAACACCTCATCAGCATGGGGATCCAGTGAGGGGCTCTGCTCCTGCAGGACTGTTTCTGGCCCTGAGCCCTCCACCCCACCGGGATCCCTGAGCTCTGGGCCAGCCCTGGGTCTGCCTCCTGCTCTGTGTCTCTCCAGCTCTGAGGAGATGGAGGACTTCTTCCATGGCTCTGTGCTCTGCCACCTCATCTCTCTGCTCCTCTTCACGCAGCTGCCTACTGGGGCTTTCGCACGTGAGTATACCCCACCCCTCTTCCTGTGTGGATTCCTGGGAGCTGGGCTGGTTCTCTCCATTAGGAGTGGGTTGCTGTTTGAAAAGTCTCTTCTCTAGAAAAATTTTGATGGTCCCCAAACCAGTAATTGTCATTCAATTTTTGAGAGTCTTTAAGCCTGGTAGCTCAGACGGTAAAGTGTCTGCTTATAATGTGGGAGACCTGGGTTCGTTCCCTGGGTTGGGAAGATCCTCTGGAGAAGGAAATGGCAACTCAGTCCATTACTCTTGCCTGGGCAAATCCCATGGACGGTGGAGCATGGTAGGCTACAGTCCATGGGGTCGCTAAGAGTTGGACATGACTGAGTGACTTCACTAAGCCTAAATATAAAGACTATAAGGCTTATAAGTCTTTAAGCCTCAAGGCATATCAAAATGCCTTGATAGTTACCCAATGAGGTGTTCATGATGTTTTAAAAATTCAACTATGGCATATGTGACAGTATCTTTCATATCATTTTTTTGTGTAGTATCTTTATTTTACTTAACACATTCATTAATTATTTCTTTCCATTTCTCATATATTTACAGAGTATTGAACATGTGGTAGGTGCTTTTTATGAACAAACCAGGCAGATTCGTGTTTTTGTAAAATCTTACAACGTAGCAGGGAGCCATGAACAATAAATGCATGAAAGCAGTATAATGAATAGTTTTTTATACGCAATGAGAGGAGAAGCAGTGAAGCAGCATGGGGTAGAGGGCAGTCAGGCATGTGGAGGTGGGAAGTGGGCAGCAGTGTTCACTGAGGTTTTTGTTCAGTGAGACAGTGAGATAAGAATAAAACCTGGAGGAGGGGGTGAGCCTGTGAGGGTTCCAGTGGAAGCATGGCTTCTGCAAGACAGAACAGCCAGTGCAAAGCTGGCTGTGGGCCTGGATTGTTCAAGGGACTGTGGAGGCAAGTCTTGGCTAGAGCAAAGTGAAGGAGAGGGTGAGAAGTAGGAGCTTGGGTCCAGAAGCCCTGGGTGTCATCCCTATTGGGCCTTTGGTCCACTGAAGGGACTGAGGAGAGTTGGCAAATCTTTGGGTAGAGTAGGGATATGGTTTACAGGTGGAAAGAGCTGCAGACTTGGGAGTGAGGAGAGGAGACCCTGGGAGGCCAGTGTACTGTTGTCCTCCAGGTGAGAGACCATGGTGACTCAGATCAACTCTCATCAGCTCAGGAGCTGAGGAGTCATTCTCTGTAGATCCAGCAGGGCTGTCCTGCACAAGGTTCAGGTCATAGCTCATTCTCCAGGCCTCCGAAGGCAACGGGCTCTGAGAAGATGTCAGTGGGGTGAATATGGGCACTTGTGGGTGAAAAAAGTGAAGGTAGGCTTTAAATGGAAACAGTATTTGTGTCTAGTTTTTAGCGCACATTTGAGCTGGGGAAAAAGTCATGAACACAGATAAATTTAGCTCTGGAATAGAATAGTGTGGCTATACTAGGATGTGACTGAATGATCAAGGAGTTTTGACTTTGACCACAGGTATTCTCTTTGGTCAGGGTTCAGTCCTGCCCAAGATGGGCAGGATAGATCTGTGCTTCTCAAAGTGAGGCCTCAGGAACATCAGTACCAGCATCTTGGGGAATTGTTTAGAAATGCACTTCCTTGGGCCCACCCCAGACCTTACTGAATCTCTGGGGGTGTTGGCCCAACACTGTGGTTTTATAAGCCCTCTTGCTGATTTTGCTGCATGCTGAAGGTAGAAACCATTGAGCTAGAATTTTCCATGGAAAGGTGTGAAGACAGTAATACAGATGGATGAGGGACTTTCTTTGACATCTTTTCTGGGTCACAAACTCCAGTACTTTGGCCACCTCATGTGAAGAGTTGACTCATTGGAAAAGACTCTGATGCTGGGAGGGATTGGGGTCAGGAGGAAAAGGGAATGACAGAGGATGAGATGGCTGGATGACATCACCAACTCGATGGACGTGAATTTGAGTGAACTCTGGGAGTTGGTGATGGACAGGGAGGCCTGGCGTGCTGCAGTTCATGGGGTCGCAAAGAGTCGGACATGACTAAGCGACTGAACTGAACTGAACTGGGTCACAAAATTATCATCAATCTAGCTCAAAATAGCTGTGAATCATCACAGCTCAACCTATCAGGTCAGGGTCCATCCCACCCAACCCCTGTCCCCAGCCTGCCTGGGGCTTTCCATCATATTGAGCATGTGTTCTGAGCTCCCTCTGTGTCTCCTCCTCTCTCACTCCTGTGTCTGTGTCCACAGAGGAGTTCACCGTGATTGCTCCCCCGGACCCCATTGTGGCAGTGCTTGGTGGGGAAGTCCTGCTACCCTGCCGTGTATCTCCAGCCATGAGCGCCGAAGACATGGAGCTGAGGTGGTTCCGCTCCAAGTTTTCAGAAGCTGTGTTCATCTATCAAGACCGACTCGAGCAGAAAGAGGAGCAGATGGCTCCTTACGCAGGGCGGACCTCGCTGGTGAGGGACCTCCTCAACCAGGGAGAAGCTGCTGTGCGTATCCAGAATGTCAATGTTTCAGACAATGGGCTGTACACCTGCTTCTTCAGAAAGGGAGGCTTCTATGAAGAGGCCAGTTTGGAGCTGAAGGTGGCAGGTTGGTGACTTGATATTTTTGATCCTGGAGTATTGGAGTTGGGAGGAACTTCAGGGATAATGGCAATCAATCCCTCATTTTATAGATATGAAACAGGAGACTCATCCACGCATTCCATTATTTGGTACAAACATATTGAAACCCTACTCTATGTCACATCCTGTTCTGGGCACCTGGGATGCATCAATGAACCAAAAAATGTTCCTGTTCTGTGGAGCTTATATTCTAGAGGCAGTTCATAAATACTTTGATAAATAGGTTATAGAGGAAATTAGGAGGTGGTAAGTATTAATATTTATGATAAAAGGGCAAATATAACAGTGGAAGGGGACCAGGATGAGGTGGGGCAGGTGGGCTTGTGTTATGTAGAGCCTCAGGTTGGGATTTTTTGACAATTTGAGCAGAAGCTCAAAGGAAGTAGGGATTTAGCCACGTAGATATCTGTGGGACCAGAGTTCCCAGCAGAGGAAACACCTGGCGTGAAACCCTGAGGCAGGAGTGTGGCTGGAGCAGGAAGCCCCCGTGGTTGATAAGATGAGTGGAGGGTTGTAAGAGATGACAACAATTGAATAAAGATATGTTCCTGGCATGGGGTGCACAGAGAAAGGATTGATTAATGCTCTCTCTGGTGGTCAGGAGAATTTTGCAGGTAATAAACACTGAAAGGGGCACCTGAGTTCACTAGATCAGGCTGCAAAGAGGCCTTGAGGTTGATGGGCTGGAATATGAGAAGTCAGGGGAGAGGAGAAGAAAGGAGAGGAAGAGAGAAGAGAGGAGATAGAGTGTGGTGATTTCAGTTGCTAGCAGTTAACCAGAGTCCTTGGTGCTGCAGTGTGGTCCCTGAGGGGCACAGACAGTGGAAGCTGGGGGGAAGAGGAGAGGAGGCATTTGAGGAGCAAGGTAGATGCTAGATTGTAGAAGACTTTGCATGCTGTGCTATGGATGTTGATGTACCACTGAGGAAATTTTAAACAGAACAGTGCCTGGGACATTTCTTTGGTCAGCTGTGAAGAGGGTGAATGAAACGTGAGCCAGGCTAAAGGCATGGATATAGTTACGAGGGTCACAGGGTCAGAGGATGACCCCCAGAAGAGGCAATGGGATCACATAGAGGGACGAGGGGATCAGACATCTGTGATGTTTAGAAAGTAGAGCAAGCTGAGTGAGTGGGTTTGGGGACACAGAGTTTGGGGGGAAGAGGAGACTGCAGAAACTCTGAGAGTTTTGCTTTGGCTGTTTGTTGTTTAGTGGTAAGAATACTGAAAATTATGTGTGTTGATTGAAGAAAAACACACAACTTAAGAACTGTGAGCTGTGTTTTATTCAGGGTCTTACTGAGGGGCATATAATCTAGGAAATAGCTTCTCAGTAGCTCGGAGAAACTGCTCCAATGAGGTAGGGGGAGAAGCCAGTTTATACAGGATTTTGGCTAGGGAACAAGTGCAGTCAAGCATGCTTAGTATGCTAAGTGGCTTCAGTCGTGTCCGACTCTGCGGCCCCATGAACTTGTAGCCCACCAGACTCCTCTGGCCATGGGATTCTTCAGGTAAGAATACTGGAGTGGGTTGCCATTTCCTCCTCCAGGGGATCTTCCCAACCCAGGGATCTAACCCGCGTCTCCTGTTGCTCCTGCATTGCAAGTAGATTCTTTACTGCTGAGCCACTGGGGAAGCCCAGAAGTCAAGCGTACACTTCAGTAAATGGTTACTGTTTGCCACAAGGATCAGATATCTCAGTTAACAATATTAGCACTTTTCTAGGAAGATGGGGTCGCACAGAGTTGGACACTACTGAAGTGACTTAGCAGCAGCAGCAGCAGGAAGATGCAAGAATCTAGGTTCACTAAATATTTTTTCCTGAGACATCTCTAAGTATCTAAGGGGCCTGTTTTTCCAAAGCACAGAGTGCCTTGCCCTATTTTCACCCTGAATTCCATTCAGAGTGTACTGTCACTGAGTGACTAAAAGGTTAATGACTTGATTCTTGTAGAATTGGATGGTGGGCAAGATTCTTTGCTTTATGTATGTTAGTTATCTGTTGTCAATGCTGTATCACATTATCACAAAGATAATGTCACGAAGATCACAGTGGTGTATAACAATAACCACTTATTTAATTCAGGCATGAAGGGAGTACAGCTAGTTTGGGCTGTATTTGACTAATCTTATCTGGGTTTATTCATACCTCTTTGGTCATGTTGGGCATAAAACAAAAACAAAATCTCCCAAACCAGAAATCGTCTTCACAGTTAGTGGAGAAAGAACACGGTTTTGTTACTGAATGGGCATTCAACAAGAATGTGATAGACATCACAGGCAATCGAATAAGAGATTGTAAAGACAGAAAGATATCTCCCCCCTTTTATAAAGCCAAGCAGATACAACCCATTATATACTTGTTTTTAAGATGAACAATAACTATTCCTCATGTCGGAGGACTTGATAGCACCATCTGTCACACAGTTCACTCTAAATTTTCCTGGTAATTGAGCTGACCATATATGTTAGCTAATTGGTTTAAGCCAGAGGAAAAACAAATTCTTATGTTTTTATGACAGGAGGTATTTTTACACCTTGTAGCTTGGTGATGGCTGAAGCTGGGCTCCTACCCTCCGACAGGGAAGGGGAAAGTGGGGTGCTGTTTCTCTTGAACTTTATATTTACAGATGGCTCCTAGGTCCAGTGAAAGACATTCCTGGGTCAAAATTCTTATCTAGTTCTCAAAAAGGATTTATATACATTTAAAACTGGGGAGAAAATACATACAATTACAGATTTTCTCAAGTAAATATTCTAAGAAAAACAAGGGAAGGGGAATCTCTGCTCTTATTTTCAACAGGGAGAATGAAGCCTGTTATTTTTAATTCATATTTGTCATTACAGTCAGCTGAGGAGGTCACATAAGAACCTTTGCTGGGTCTGTTCATGTGGGTTTGTTCAACTGGCTATTGATTGATCTAGGAAAGTTTCAGCAGGAAAGGCTGCACTAGAGTAAACATGTCCTCCCCCTGGTGGAGAGCAGCCCAACAACACAAGGACTTTACGAGCTAGTCACGTGACCTAATCTCTTATTGGCTAGTTGAGTCACAGGACTGGTGCAGAGGCAGAGCGTGGAGGCACCAAACACTGTGGCAGACAGGGAGCTGGATATAAAGAGGAGTGAAGAGTCGGTAATATTTTGATGCAGAATCCATCACGGATGGAGCCAAATCACATATTCAGTTCTAGAATTATGAGTTGGAAGTATATGTGAGGAATTTGGGTAGAGGGAAACCTGTGGATAAAAGGAAGGGAGGTTCAGGACACAGGGTTGTTCGATGACTTAATTTTGGTGGTGATTTACAAAGAGAGGCAGTGGGTGTGGAAGCAGATACCCCGGGAGAGAGTGTGATGTGAGGAGAGTCAAGGATAAGGGTGGACCTGGGACCACATTCCTCCCCCTGTTTACAAGGCATCAGCCCTTCCAACTGCATAGCTGGGGAGAAGGGACTTAGCTCTCTGAGCCCATGGTCCCCGTGCTTTTTCCTTCTGTTCCCTGAGACAGGGCCACCTCCTTGTTCCCTGTGGGAGCAGGCTGTCCCCAGAGCCCCCAGAATGCCAAGTTCAGGGCACCCCCTGGAGTTGTGCACACATAGGCACTGCTGGGTCCCTGGGCTCTACATCTTGCCTCCCGCAGGTGTGGGCTCTGCCCCTCAGGTGCGCATCACAGGGCCTGAGGAAGATGGGGTCCGCGTGGTGTGCACGGCCTCGGGGTGGTTCCCGAAGCCCCAGGTGCAGTGGAGAGACCTCAGTGGAGAGAAGTTCCTGGCGTTCTCTGAGGCCCACACCCAGGATGCTGAAGGGCTGTTCAGAGTGGAGGCAGCTCTGGTGGTGAGAGACAGCTCTGTGGGGAACGTGACCTGCTCCATCCTCAACCCTGTCCTGGGCCAGGAGAAGGCCATGGCCATTTTCATCCCAGGTCAGAGGTGCTCCTGGCTTCCAGCGGGGCTAGAGGAGGGGGCCGGGTGTTCCTGGGTGTTCCAGGCTGGGCTGTCCTGGGCGGGGGCCCTGATGGGGTGTCTGGCTGGGCCACAGAGCCCTTCTTCCCCCAGGCCTCTCCCTGGAAGGTGGCTTTCTTGGTGAGCCTGACTGTGCTGGTGATCTTGCTCCTTGGGGCTGGATGTTACACCAAGAGAGAACATTCCATGAAGATGCAGGAGATGGGAGAAAAGGAGACTCTGTGCCAGACTAGCGAGCAGGACCGTCAGACAAAGGAGGAATTGCTGAAGGATGCAGGTAAGGCAGGACAGGGGTCAAGGCTGGTGAATGTGGCAGCTGGTGCTGAGATGAATGCGCTGACCACAGGGCCTGAGTGCAGGGCTCTGGGGAAATCCCAGTCCAGAGCAGGTGGCTGGGGAGACCTGGGTGGACAGCTGGAGCTGGGGAGGCTCCAATGGGTCTGCAGTTGGAACGTCTTCTTCAGAGGTTACAAACAGAGAGGTGGTATTTTGTGGATTTTTTTTCTTAGGGAGTGGAGTTCATGCTTTTTTGTTTTCACTCTCTTTCAGCTAAACTTCAGGAAGAACTTGGTAAGTTCTGCTTTTCCTCTTGAGCTCTCTGCATCCCCTTCATAGGAGACAGTCTGGTTCTTAGCTCACCTATTTCCTGTGTGTTGCCTTTCAGAGAGGAGGAAATCCGCTTACCTGGCTGGTGAGTGACTCTCCGGTGTCCTTGGGTTTCCTGTCCTACCTGTGCCAAGGCGTCCCTCTCCTCCATTCTGTCTAGGCACAGAAATGTGGACCTGCTTCCCTGGGAGAGAAGTGGAAGCTTCTAGGAGGCAGAACCCATGCATGGGCTCTCCCAGGTCTGGAATGCTGGTTCCCACCCATTTCTTGGGATCCTGGGTGTAATGATGACCCCAGAGTCTATCATGCATCCTGGGTCTTATTCCAACCCTGACTGACCCACTGTATTAATAGTTTACTATCCTTCTGTGCATCTAGTTTTCAGTCAGTACCCAGAAGCAAAAGTCATGTGCTGTGAGATTTCATTAAAGGAGCTATACAAATGACCAGCTTGATTAAGTTTAGGAGTGTGACCACCTGTCTCCATCCCAAAACACTGTCCAAGGAGTCCATTCCCTCTAGTTTCTTTGGGTGATGATCAAAAAGTTATGGGGCAGAACTGGGGTGACCATGCACAGAAATGCCATGGAATGAGCTGTCAATACCCCTGAATAGTGTTTATCTCTAGCAATATTTCATCTGAGAAAGATTAGCCACTTTTACCCAGAGCTCATCTCACTTCTTAAAATAGTTCCCATGTCAAGTTATTTTGCAAATGTATTTTTTTTCCAGGAAAAAAACTGAATATAATAATGCTTTCTTAAAATTATATAATAATTTATATTTTACTCCCTAAAATGTTTCCACACATAGTAGAATTTTTGACCCTTAGTAGCAGAAGTGAATGTAGATAGAATAAGAATTTTTGAGGGTTTTGAGGCAAGAACAGCTGAGTGACTTGCTAAACATCACACGCAGCAGTGGGACAGCGGTGGAAGTCAGTATGGAGTGTGCACAGGCCACCTGACCTGTGCTCCAGGGGATACCCCACCACACCTGCTGTCTGCACGTGGCTGCACCTCCTCTCCAGCCTCTCCCCCACTGTAGTTAATCTCACCTGCAGAGCAGAGGGGAGTCAAGGGCAAATAGATTCACACTGAGCAGGTTTCTTCTGGCTGAGGTCTCACCAAGTGTGTTCCCTTTCAGCCTGGAGGAAGGCGCAGCTGTATGCAGGTAAGTGGGTGTGAGTTCCTGTGGCCTCCCCTCCCGACCTAGTCTCTGCCCCCTTCTCCCTGAGGGGACCCCACAGCAGGGTGGGGTAGTGTCCTTGGTCTTCTTGGCACCTTTGTAGCCTCCACCTGGAGACTGCAGGGACTCCTTGGAACACAGATGTGCCTCCATCCTGCCTGTGCTCTACTGCAGGGCACGGTCAGGGTTAGCAGCACCCTCCCCAAACACCTGGTGCAACGGGGACTTCTTGTGACAGTGACAGTGGAGGGGTCAGTGGTGAGGAGGGATGGCAGCAGGGAACGACTGTGTGGATCAGGGATCGCTCATCTCTGGAAGATTTCAGAAGTCATGCTTGCCTACTTAAGACTCAGTTCTTCCCAAGGTGGCCCTTGATTCCTGATCCGTCTTGTTTCAAAATGCCTTCCCTTTTTGTCTCTAGTTTTGTTTCTCCTATTTCCTCCTGGTCCTCTGATATGTTGACTCCCTCTCTACCTCCTCATGCTCTGCCTCTGTGTCCAGGCTGGGTTTCATCCTCCAAGCCTCTTGGTTGCTGAGGAATTAGTTGCTGTAGAGCAGGTGTTCTGAATCTGGGGTCCAAAAACTATGGGGTGTTTATGGGCTCCTTGGGTGACGGTCTATGAAAGTTCTTAAATTCTATTCAAAATCTTCTGTATATGTTTGTGTGACAGGGACAAAAATGTAACAACCATGATCTTCCTTTTCAGAGAATTCTGTATTTGCTGATGGGTTCATTCCTGGTTGAGTTTATTAGAGGCCGTGGGCCAAGATTGGGAAAGAAGAAATGTAGAGGAGACAAAATCATTTCACAGAGAAATGGTGGGAAGCAAATCAGGGAAGACAAGACCAGATGGAGGAAGAGAGGAGGAGATAAGGAGGAAGTGCCGTGTCTGAGATTTGTCTTATAGAGATGGAGTGGCTTGTAGTGGTGGAAGACAGAGCACAAGTCACAGCCATGGTGGTTTGTCGGGGAGCACACAGAGGGTGTACAAGTTATTTGGGTGCATAAAGTGTGATCAACTCCTTGATATCTCTTTAAGAAATTTCAGTAAAGGCATATTTGTTTTTAACCCATTTTATTTATTTATTTTTTTTCGTTATTTACCTTGATTTATTCATCTGTATAAGAAATACAGAATGTTAATACATTAGTATATTATATTTCATATATATTTTCTCAGTTAAACTTCACAAATACTATTGCAGATATATTCTCTTCTTACATTTTCACATATAGAAAAGAGTGAGGCGCAGGAAGACTAAAAGCAGGTAAAGCCATTTTAAAGTAACCATGTAATTCAGTTTACCTCTGATAATGAGACCATCTCAATCTTCCTGTAGTGGTTAGGGCAGGAGTGTGGTATGGGGCATCCTAATGTAATGTAAGGTTGTTCTGAGAACCCTTTAGCTTTGGGGTGAGTTAAAGATCTGTACCCTGTAAGCCTGTGCAGTATGCCTTTTCCCTGATTGGAATATTTCTGTTTACAGACAGGAATATAGATCGTGAGGGACAGAGAAGGGTAAACTAAGGGTGAAAATGCCTGGGAGCCAGATGCCTGAGGACTTAGGATCCCACCTTAGGGATTCTTACTGATTCA
Source organism: Bos javanicus (assembly GCF_032452875.1). Classification (NCBI taxonomy): domain Eukaryota; kingdom Metazoa; phylum Chordata; class Mammalia; order Artiodactyla; family Bovidae; genus Bos; species Bos javanicus. The sequence goes on along the minus strand of NC_083890.1, from coordinate 27,056,251 downwards.
CCCTGGGATTTATGTTAAACATGGGGATCAGATAGTCCTCTTTTACTATCTCTCCCTTACCTACTAGATTAAAGAGCATGTGTTTTAATGTATACCTTGTGTAACCTTCTGTTTTGTAAAGATAAAACCCATTAAGCTAGAATCAACATTTTCATATTGACAAGTGTCAAGTGGGAGGTGGCCAAGTGTCAGATCTCTTTTTATTCATAAAATTGGAAAAAATTGTATTAATGATTTTCTGTAGCAATTAAGTGAAGAATAGCATCACACTTGATACATGAGGAGTCTCACAATTAAATGCCAACTCTCTTTTTTCATATTCCCTCTTTTTCTTGTTGTTAATCTCTATCACTTGTGGTATACAAATTTATAGTTAGGAATCAATTAGTGTCTTGGTGAAGAACAAATAAATTAAAGTCCATTTTTTCTTAAAGGGTCACATGAGTTAGGTCACTTTATGTGATCTTATTTCCATCAGGCAAATAAAAGGAATGCTAATTTCTGCATGAACCTGTATTAAGTAGGAATGGTATAATAAATTTACACCCCAAAATTGCAAAAAAAGAGCATTTACTAATTTCCATAAATGTTCTAATCTTGTCCCCGATTCTCTACCCTGTTGGAGGCAACAGCTCTCTCACTGCAGACATTTCAGTGTCTTATGACATATAGGCTTTGGTTTGGTTTGGTTGTTGAGCTTCCTTTCTTTTTCCCAAAAGTGAGTATGGAGGTTGGAAGAAATTATTTGGCCTTGGGTCAGTTGGGAAAGGGATCCTTATGTTCTTCTTTAGTCATATCAGGCCATTGCCCTGGGGACACTAGTCTGATCTGGTCCTTAAGATTCTTGGTTTGGGGCTGGCCGAGGATCAGCAGGCCTTGGCTAGGTATTTGGGTTTTCTCCCCCTCACCTTTGGTCACATCCTAAGGTTCTTAATCACGTCTGTAAAGTTCCCTTTACCACAGTGTATCCACACAGTCTGAGGTTTAGAACATGGACACCTTTGGGATCCTCTTGTTGTGGTTCTCCTGAAAACTTACAGCTTCTCTGGGCAATTATAGGGGGAAGCAGATGACTAGATCCAATATTTTGGGTTTTCCTTCACAGGTAGAACTGTTTTTGTTCCACTAACCCTATGAAAAGCAGAAGAGAATTCATGAGTGTCTTTCCTCTCACTGCATGTCTGTCTTTCTCACCTCAAACATCCCTCTCCTCTCCTTGAAATCTCTCCATTGTCTCCTAACTGAGCAAGATTTCTCTGATGCTGTATCCCAAATTCTCTTCACTAATGACTTATAGTCATTCTCTGAGTTCAGTTCAGCTAAGTTATATTCTCTCTACCACTGACTTAGAGGTAATCTGCACACTCAGTTCAATTAGCTCTTCATAATTGCTTAAGAACCTTGGAAATTTTGATCTCCCCAATTCTTTCTCCAGAAAACCTAGTTTTAAGGATGTGCGGCTAAGGACTTGAGAAAATGTTATTTTATAGTGAAGTTTGGGCAATGACTTTTATGTTCAGATTGATATCAAGCCTCTTCACCCCTCAGTATTAAGATTTATGGCTTTGCCTTCATGCTAAGATTGCAACATGATGGTTCTCTGTGTGTTTATGAAAAGAAATACATGCATCAGTTGAATATTTCCAAAATATTTCCCCCTATAACTCTCTCAAAAATATGCTTCATGATACTAAGTACTGACCTTGATATGTACAGTTTCTACAAACCCCTGATATGAAACGTGTGTTTTCCTTGTAGATTGGCGGAAGGAGGAGTTCCAGGACTGTGAGTGACTTTGTGTATTTTCTGGATTTTCCTACTGCTGTCCCTGTGGCCTCTCCTTCACTTCTCAGTGGTGATGTAGATGCTGGCACCATCAATAGTGTGGGGTGGGATGTGGTGGTGACAGTCACACACAAGTGGGGCTGATGACTTTGACTGATATTGAATGCTAAATAGACATCCTTCAGCCCTTGGAGAGCAGGCTGGTCCTCAAGGGCTCTGTAACATATTGCAACCTGAAATCAGTCTCATGGGTCCGTTTCCTGCTTGGAGGCCCATAGACTTGAATCACAAGTTCCTATTGTCAGGGTGCTTAGCCTTCCTCCCATGCAGCTGGGATTCTGGGTTGAGGGGTGGTTGTGTGTTCTTGGGGAGGGGAGGACCTTGAATGATAGACAACTTTCTCCACAGGGCCTGTCACTCTGGATCCAGGATCTGCCCATTCAGACCTTGTCGTCTCTGATGAAAAGACAAGTGTGACCTTGAAGGCCTCCTGTGTGAACACTGCAGATACCTTCAGTGTACTGGGCTTTGAGGGCATCACATCAGGGCGCTGTTACTGGGAGGTGGAGATCAGGGATGGAGACCAAAGCGAGTGGGCCCTGGGGGTCTATAGGGAAGGTGTGAATAGGAAAGACTGGTACAGAGAGTCCCCAGATAAGGGGTTCTGGGTTGTGGGGAGATTTGAAAGAGAATATTGTGCCTGTACTATACCTCAGACCCAGCTATCCCTCATGCAGGCTCCCCACCCCAGGCTTAGGGTGGGGGTGTTCCTGGACCACCAGGAAGGGGACGTCTCCTTCTACAACATGACTGATGGCTCCCACATTTTCTCCTTCCCTCAGGCTTCCTTCTCTGGGACTCTCTTTCCATACTTCATGATTAGGTCAGGGGATGTGTCCATGACCGTCTGCTCCAAGGTGGGAGGGTCTGAGGGGCTCCCTGTTGCCCTTAGCAATCCTTCTCTGGAGGAGCCTGTGAGCCTCCCAGGGGTGGGGTTCAACTCAGGCTCTGGTGCTGATGGTCCTCCAGGGGCCGAGTCTCCATTGCTCCCCTGCAACCCCGAGGCTGTGTCCCCTTAGGGCCTGTCACTCTCCTGGACCCTTACTGTGGCTCTTCCTGGAGCTTCAGACCCCTTGTGACAGAGGCCTCTGAGGTGCCTCCTGGATGGCTGGAGTCTCACCTCCTGCTCTGGAGACAGGCTCTTGGGCTTGTGGTTATGAGAATTTTCAGTTCATGCCATGTGCTCAGGTAACAGATTATAAAAGTTGACTCTCTGAGTTGGTTTGGGGGTAGCCTGAAGTTTACTATGGGACATTGTTTTTCTTTTAGTAATGAAAAATATTTCATAAAGTTTTTATACTGTTTGGATATGCTAAATGATGAGATGTTGAATTACTCTGCAGACTAATATCGTGTTTTTGTTGTTGCTTAGTCACTAAGTTGTGTCTGACTCTTTTGTGACCCCATGGACTGAAGCCTACCAGGCTCCTCTATTCACGGGATTTCCCAGGCAAAAATACTGGAGTGCAGTTTGCAGTTTGCCTCTCCAGGAAATCTCCCTGACCCAAGGATTGAACTCAGGTTTCCTCCATTGGCAAGTGGATTCTTTTAGTCTGAGCCACCAGGGGAGCCTGGTGGTGTTACTTTATCCAGTTTGAGTTTGTTAAATAGAACCCAGAGAGTGACGGTTGGTTCCCAGTTCTATTTTGGAGGATGGACACTATCAAATTAAAAAAGCTGGCCAGCAAAAAATTTCCAGGGAAATGGGTGGCTGATGGAGTTTTTTTTTTTTTTTTTCCAACACAGAACTTATTTTATTCAGTTTCAGAGTTCTCAAGATGCAAAGCTTTATGAAATTATCTCTCCTCTATACTTGACAATTTTTTTTTTATTCTTCCAATTTTATTTTATTTTTAAACTTTACATAATTGTATTAGTTTTGCCAAATATCAAAATGAATCCGCCACAGGTATACATGTGTTCCCCATCCCGAACCCTCCTCCCTCCTCCCTCCCCATACCATCCCTCTGGGCCGTCCCAGTGCACCAGCCCCAAGCATCCAGCATCATGCATCGAACCTGGACTGGCAACTCGTTTCCTACATGATATTTTACATGTTTCATTGCCATTCTCCCAAATCTTCCCACCCTCTCCCTCTCCCACAGAGTCCATAAGACTGTTCTATACATCAGTGTCTCTTTTGCTGTCTCGTACACCGGGTTATTGTTACCATCTTTCTAAATTCCATATATATGCGTTAGTATACTGTATTTATGTTTTTCCTTCTGGCTTACTTCACTCTGTATAATAGGCTCCAGTTTCATCCACCTCATTAGAACTGATTCAAATGTATTCTTTTTAATGGCTGAGTAATACTCCATTGTGTATATGTACCACAGCTTTCTTATCCATTCATCTGCTGATGGACATCTAGGTTGCTTCCATGTCTTGGCTATTATAAACAGTGCTGTGATGAACATTGGGGTACACGTGTCTCTTTCCCTTCTGGTTTCCTCAGTGTGTATGCCCAGCAGTGGGGTTGCTGGATCATAAGGCAGTTCTATTTCCAGTTTTTTAAGGAATCTCCACACTGTTCTCCATAGTGGCTGTACTAGTTTGCATTCCCACCAACAGTGTAAGAGGGTTCCCTTTTCTCCACACCCTCTCCAGCATTTATTATTTGTAGGCTTTTGGATCGCAGCCATTCTGACTGGTGTGAAATGGTACCTCATAGTGGTTTTGATTTGCATTTCTCTGATAATGAGTGATGTTGAGCATCTTTTCATGTGTTTGTTAGCCATCTGTATGTCTTTTTTGGAGAAATGTCTATTTAGTTCTTTGGCCCATTTTTTGATTGGGTCGTTTATTTTTCTGGAGTTGAGCTGTAGGAGTTGCTTGTATATTTTTGAGATTAGTTGTTTGTCGGTTGCTTCATTTGCTATTATTTTCTCCCATTCTGAAGGCTGTCTTTTCACCTTGCTAATAGTTTCCTTTGATGTGCAGAAGCTTTTAAGGTTAATTAGGTCCCATTTGTTTATTTTTGCTTTTATTTCCAATATTCTGGGAGGTGGGTCATAGAGGATCCTGCTGTGATGTATGTCGGAGAGTGTTTTGCCTATGTTCTCCTCTAGGAGTTTTATAGTTTCTGGTCTTACGTTTAGATCTTTAATCCATTTTGAGTTTATTTTTGTGTATGGTGTTAGAAAGTGGTCCAGTTTCATTCTTTTACAAGTGGTTGACCAGATTTCCCAGCACCACTTGTTAAAGAGATTGTCTTTAATCCATTGTATATTCTTGCCTCCTTTGTCGAAGATAAGGTGTCCATATGTGCGTGGATTTATCTCTGGGCTTTCTATTTTATTCCATTGATCAATATTTCTGTCTTTGTGCCAGTACCATACTGTCTTGATAACTGTGGCTTTGTAGTAGAGCCTGAAGTCAGGTAGGTTGATTCCTCCAGTTCCATTCTTCTTTCTCAAGATCGCTTTGGCTATTCGAGGTTTTTTGTATTTCCATACAAATTGTGAAATTATTTGTTCTAGCTCTGTGAAGAATACTGTTGGTAGCTTGATAGGGATTGCGTTGAATCTATAAATTGCTTTGGGTAGTATACTCATTTTCACTATATTGATTCTTCCAATGCTGATGGAGTTTTAAGGAGTCTAATATTTTGCTTTTTGTATTTCCTATTCTGGGATGGATAAAACATACCCGTTTCCCCCAAATCTCAGTAAATTTTTGTTACCTGTAAAAAACCTGTGTTGTGTTCATTTAAAGAGTTAAGGAGAAGGATCTAGGTTTTTCATTTCTGTTAACAGCAGCTGAAAATAAGAGAACTGCTATCTGAATTAAGGTGTAAATGAAGAAGAGAATTTTCAGAGGCAGGGTGAATTGCAAAAAGCTTTGACCAAGAGCTGGAGCCATGGTCATTGTGTGCCCCTTATCATTGTATTGCCCCTCTGCACTTCCAAGTCCAGTGGTAATGGTTAATGGAAAAACACAGGCTGCTTCAGGCAGCCCAGTGCCTGTGGGCCTGTGGGCCTGTGCGGGGTTAGTGGGGCGGGTTCTTCGAGCACAGCACCGGTTGAAGTGAGCTGTGAGGCTCAAGGGACAAACAAGTGCTGGTCAAGCTTAGAAATGACTTACGTGGATCATCAGAATTGCATTTGTGGTTTTCCAGACATTAAAGAAAATGAATAGAGTGCAAAATTTCTTTGGAGGTACTTCATACTGGATACTAAAAGGAGATAGTTTTGTATGATACATGGATAATCCACAGAACATACCTTCTGGATTGGTGATTGTGGAGCCATTAAAAAAAAAAAAAAAAAGAAAGTGTTAGTTGTGTCCAGCTGTTTGTGATCAGATGGATTGTAGCCTCCCAGGCTTCTCAGTCCATGGAATTCTCCAAGCAAGAATACTGGAGTGGGTGGGTAGCTATTCTCTTCTACAGGTGATCTTCCTGCCCCAGGAATCAAACCTCTTTCTTCCCCATTACAGGAGGATTCTTTACTGTCTGAGCAACAGGGAAGTTCTCTAATTTACCTACATTTCAAAGTTATGAATGCAGGGATTAGGAACTATTTCCTGCAAGCCAATGATCAGTAGGACCTAGTAGAATGGATAAATGTGTTGAACAAAGCTATAAAAATTACAGTATCAAAGCAATCAGTCTCACAGCCTCATTCTGATAACAGGTCACCAAGGTGAATGTGGGAAGAAGCAAATGTTTTACAGAACTGACACTGTTGGTAGCGTGGCCATCATTACTCAACTCAAAAAGAAGCAAATGAAGGTGGTCAAACTATTGATAGAGATAACTTGAAGCGGTCATAAATCTATCTTCCTTACTTTACTCCTAAACCACCTTCAGATAGTGCAGTTATCAAAGCTGGATATTGTGTAAAACAGAGAACAGTGATGAAAAACTGGAAGAGAAGATATTTTCAACTGGATAAAAACACAACAGGTTACTTTAGATCTGAGCTGGAAAAGAAACCTCTCCATGTAAAACAACTTAAAGAGGTTCATAAAGTCCAGGAACATAAACCAAGTGACGTAATGATGAGAGACAACCTCTTTGAAATTGTAACATCCTCTGGAACTTTCTATGTGCAGGCTGATAGCCCTGAAGAAATGCACAGTGGGATTAAAGCAGCCTCAGGTGCCATTGTAGCACAGTGGGACCTGGCAGATCAGCTCCCCTAGAATAATGTCTCACACTGAGTTACTTATCTTGCTAATGATTGCCTGTGTCTGACCACCAACCACTCCTCTTTGCAGGAACATTCCAACAGTCTTTCCAAATCTAAACACACTCTCTGCTCTGCCAGTGTGCAGCAGCCACTGCACATTCCACAGCCTCTCACAGCAACTCTACTCTTTGATCTCAAGTTTTACCATGGAGAAGCTAGGATTTTATGAATCTCTTGCCAAGTTCAAGCCATGGAATTTCAAGGTCTAGACTGTCTCTCCAAGAGAACCAGCTTCCAAAGTAACTGAACAAGCTCTGCTGAAACCTCAAAGAAAAATGGCCCTCAGAAACAAAATTATGACCCTGTGGACTTGGATAATGCAAGCCTTCCAGACAGTGATGTGTGAGGTAGAAACACATGTAGCCTGATATGCCTTATCAGCTCTCAGTGTCCTTTCTGAGTTTTCTCACCAAAGATGATAAAGGGGAAATGGGTTTTAATGCATATAGGATCCTGCCTTGTTGCTGTACTGTTTATAAGCTGGTAAGCCAAGAAGCTAGGGAATGGCTTAACTAAATGTAATTTCTTAAAAGAAAAAAAAAAAAAGAAAAAAAGCCCAAAGTGTCTCAGTATCAACTGTCTGAAGCTTTGTTCTCAATGGGGTGATAAAAGTGTGTGATGTTTTTTCCTAATGAATTGGAAAATTAAAATATTTCACAATTTAAAACAGGAACAATGCTTATTATTTTGGTTGTATTAAAAATGCTACTGTGACTTCCTATTAGATGTTCAATTTCTACACATTCTTATTGGTTAATATTATTGAATGAAATATTGCCAAAGATATCTAAATCATGATGTCTGTGTGCTGTAAAATTTATACTACGGTGTGGACAATTTTGAAATTATAGCCATTTTTGATGCTCTGGATCTCAAGGTGAGTGATGTGTCTTGTGTAGAGGATGTATGCTAATCCCAAGCTCCTGATTTATTCCTGTCCCCCCTCACCCCCAAGTCTCCCTTTGGTAACCATAGATTAAACAAATTTATTTTTTATCTTACCCTCTCCCTTGAGTTCTTTCTGTAGTTCTTTGCTTTTGATTCAGTTGGTGCTCAGGCTGTCTCTCTAGTCTAAATGGAATGCATTCATTATTTGGTCTCACAGAATCCCTTTTCTTGATTTTGGAGCAGTTATTTCAATTTACAGTTAGTCCTGACTACTTGATTGATGCCTGAGTTTCCTCCAGAGTATAAGTCTCATAAGGGACATGTATCCCCAAAGTCTAGGGTTATAGTTCCTGTTATATATGTATAATTAATAAATATTTGTTGGATGAATATAAATTATCATTTCCCCTCTCTGTATACTCTAATAGAAGCTCAGCAAACTTGTAAGAGGAACTATGAAGAATGTTGGCGATGAAGAAAATTGTGAGAAAAGCAGGACATGAGGAGAATAATATGAGAAAAGAACATGGTGAAAAGAAACTGAGGGAAAAAAGACAGTGGGGGCAAATTTTGAGGTAAAAAAGGCTGAGGGGAAAGTGTAAGCTCATAAGTCAGTGACAAGGAACTTATGAGAAGAGGAGACATCGAAGGGGAAATGTGAGAAGAAAATGAAGTGAAAAAGAAAACATGAAGGGAAAACGTGGTGAGGTGAAATTATGAGGAAAAGCCTCTTGAGGGAAACTTGCAAGAAAAAATTATGAGGAGAAACTGGGAGTAATCAGTGAGGAAGAATCTTTGAAGAATGAAAGGATCTGAGGAGAAAGTTTGAGGAGAGGAGGCAGAGTAAAAACTTTGAGTGAGAACAGTCAGAGAGTACCATGATGACTGAATGCTGTGATAGAGAAAATTGATGGGAATGACATCAGAAACAACACCCAGTTGTGGATGTGACTGTTGATGGAAGTAAGGTCCGATGCCATAAAGAGCAATATTGGGTAGGAACCTGGAATGTTAGGTCCATGAATCAAGGCAAATTGGAAGTGGTCAAACAGGAGATGGCAAGAGTGAACGTTGACATTCTAGGAATCAGCAAACTAAAATGGACTGGTATGAGTGAATTGAACTCAGATGACCATTGTATCTACTACTGTGGGCAAGAATCCCTTAGAAGAAACGGAGTAGCTATCGTAGATAACAAGAGTCCAAAATGCAGCACTTGGATGCAATCTCAAAAACGACAGAATGATCTCTGTTCGTTTTCAAGTCAAACCATTCAATATCACAGTAATCCAAGTCTATGCCCTGAGCAGTAATGCTGAAGAAGCTGAAGTTGAATGGTTCTATGAAGACCTACAAGACCTTCTAGAACTAACACCCCCAAAAGATGTCCTTTTCATTGTAGGGGACTGGAATGCAAAAGTAGGAAGTCAAGAAATACCTGGAGTAACAGGCAAATTTGGTGTTGGAGTACAAAATGAAGCAAGGCAAAGGTTAATAGAGTTTTGCCAAGAGAACACACTGGTCATAGCAAACACACTCTTCCAACAACACAAAAGAAGACTCTACACATGGACATCACCAGATGGTCAAGAGAGAAGTCAGATTGACTATATTCTCTGCAGCCAAAGATGGAGAAGTTCTATACAGTCAGCAAAAACAAGACCAGGGACCGACTGTGGCTCAAATCATGAACTCCTTATTGCCAATTCAGATTTAAATTTAAGAAAGTAGGGGAAACCACTAGACCATTCAGGTATGACCTAAATCAAATCCCTTATGATTATACAGTGGAAGTGACAAATAGATTCAAGGGATTAGATCTGATAGAGTGCCTGAAGAACTATGGATGGAGGTTTGTGACATTGTGCAGGAGGCAGGGATCAAGACCATCTCCAAGGAAAAGAAATGCAAAAAGGCAAAATGGTTGTCTGAGGAGGCCTTACAAATAGCTGTGAATAGAAGTGAAAGGCAAAGGAGAAAAGGAAAGATATACCCATCTGAATTCAGAGTTCCAAAGAATAGCAAGGAGAGATAAGAAAGCCTTCCTCAGGGATCAATGCAAAGAAATAGAGGAAAACAACAGAATGGGAAAGACTAGAGATCTCTTCAAGAAAATTAGAGATACCAAGGGAACATTTCATGCAAAGATGGGCACAATAAAGGACAGAAATGGTATGGACCTAACAGAAGCAGAAGATATTAAGAAGTGGTGGCAAGAATACACAGAAGAACTATACAAAAAAGATCTTCATGACCTAGATAATCACGATGGTGTGATCACCAACCTAGAGCCAGACATCCTGGAATTCGAAGTCAAGTGGGTCTTAGGAAGCATCACTATGAAGAAAGCTAGTGGAGGTGGTGGAATTCCAGTTGAGCTATTTTCAATCCTAAAAGATGATGCTGTGAAAGTGCTGCACTCAATATGCCAAGAAATTTGGAAAACTCAGCAGTGGCCACAGGACTGGAAAAGGTCAGTTTTCATTCTGATTCCGAAGAATGCTCAAACTACTGCACAATTGTACTCATGTCACATACTAGCAAAGTAATGCTCAAAATTCTCCAAGTCAGGCTTCAACAGTACGTGAACTGTGAACTTCCAGATGTTCAAGCTGAATTTAGAAAAGGAAGAGAAACCAGAGATCAAATTGCCAACATTTGTTGGTTCATCAAAAAAGCAAGAGAGTTCCAGAAAAACATCTACTTCTGCTTTATTGACTATGCCAAAGCCTTTGACTGTGTGGATCACAACAAACTGTGGAAAATTCTGAAAGAGATGGGAATACCAGACCACCTGACCTGCCTCTTGAGAAATCTGTTTGCAGGTCAGGAAGGAACAGTTAGAACTGGACATGGAACAACAGACTGGTTCCAAATAGGAAAAGGATGCGGTCAAGGCTGTATATTGTCACCCTGCTTATTTAACTTATATGCAGAGTACATTACTGGGGTTCAGCCTCAGTTGGATCCAGGGATTCCCTCAGGATGATGGCGTCGGCGATTACAATAGCAAAGCAAAGAGATTTTAGAGGCTTATAACTGGTTTACGTGGAAAATCAATATAACCTGTGACACCAGGTTTGCTCTGACCATGGAGGCTGCAGGCGCTGTCTTGAATCGCTGAAGGTGCCCACCTTGGGCACCTTCTCAAGTGGGTCTTAGAAGCCCAGGCAAGTGGTCTCAGAGGACCTCTGTGCTCCAATTATATTGGCCTGAAGGAAGATCAGAAGAGAAAAGGAGGAAAAGGAAACAAGAAAGAAGGACACGGGGAGACCAAGCTTTGAGCAAGGCCCATAGCTTTATTTTCAAAGGGAGCTTATATACCTTAAGTTGTGCATAGACGATAATAGGGGGTGTAAAGTCATGCAAAGTCAGCTGTTTTTGATCCTTATCGAGACCAGGCTTTCTTTTCTGCAAACTTACCGTACACAAATGGTTTAGGTGATTTACATCATCTTCTGGCCAGAAGGCCTGTTAACATTTTATGACTCTGATAAAGGTTTGTCAACCATAAGACTTATTTTCTCTAAGAGTAATTATTTTAAAGTTTAGCGCCATCCTCCGAAGGTGTTAAAGTTGCATTCCTATAGGGCAGAGGTGCAGTGGGTTTACAACAAGGAAAGAATTTATTACCTTAAGGGTCTAAAGTTGTTAGCACCAAGGCCACTACTTATTTTTTCTATGTACCAACTACATTAATTAATACACTTCTGAGGATACAATACAGGGGATGTGGAAACTTGGCAGCAAGCATTGGCTCAACAATGAAATCTTCTACTAGTTCTAACAATTTCTAACTCTCCGAGAGGCTCTATACTATTTGAATATCTTAAGCTTCCCGTGCCTCTTGCGGTTGGGAGACTGTAAACAATCATCTGCGTAGCTGTAGGAGTCCGGGTAAACCTGTCAGGCAAGTTAGAGAGCCATCTGAAGGGTTTGGATTGAAATACTCCTATTATGCCCAAGAGGCTAATTAGCTAGAGCTCTAAGTTGATTTCCTTCAGAGAAAGGTGGTCGGGGATAGCCTCCCGTTAATGTCAGAGGAGTTGGTGAAAGTCATAAAATAGTAAAACAGACAGATTCTGGTTTTGGGGTAGATGCTCAGGCAGGTCCAGGGGGGCCCCTTGAGTCCTGACTCGCCTTTGCATATCAGGCCTCTCCGCATGACCTTTGTCATGGGTGGGAACTCCCATGCTGGCTCCCGGCAGTACATCATGAGAAACGCCTGGCTGGATGAAGCGCAAGGTGGAATTAAGATTGCTGGGAGAAATATCAATAACCTCAGATATGCAGATGATTATCACCCTTATGGCAGAAAGCGAAGAAGAATTAAAGAGCTTCTTTATGAAAGTGAAAGAGGAGAGTGAAAAAGTTGGCTTAAAGCTCAACATTCAGAAAACTAAGATCATGGCATCCAGTCCCATCTCTTCATGGCAAATAGATGGGGAAACAATGGAAACAGTGACAGACTTCATTTTTGGGGGCTCCAAAAATCACTGCAGATGGTGACTGCAGCCATGAAATTAAGAAACACTTGCTCCTTGGAAGAAAAGCTATGACCAACCTAGACAGCATGTTAAAAAGCAGAGATATTACTCTGCCAACAAGGGTCCATATAGTCAAAACTATGTTTTTTCCAGTAGTCATGTATGGATGTGAGAGTTGGACTATAAAGAAAGCTGAGCACCAAAAACTGATGCTTTTGAACTGTGGTGTTGAAGAAGACTCTTGAGAGTCCCTTGGACTACAAGGAGATCTAACCAGTCCATCCTAAAGGCGATCAGTCCTGAATATTCATTGGAAGCTCTGATGCTGAAGCTGAAACTCCAATACTTTGACTACCCGATGTGAAGAACTGACTCATTGGAAAAGACCCTGATGCTGGGGAAGATTGATGGCAGGAGGAGAAGGGGACAACAGAGGATGAGATGGTTGGATGGCATCACTGACTCAATGGACATGGGTTTGAGCAAGCTCTGGGAGTTGGTGATGAACAGGGAGGCCTGGCGTGTTGCAATCCATGGGGTCACAAAACTTAGACATGACTGAGCAACTGAACTGAACTAAGGGGAAACTGGATAGGGATAAGGACTAAGGGAGGATGTATGAGGGAGTGGTCTGAGAGGAAAGTATGAGAAGAGAAGGCAGAGGGAATCCTTGAGGAAGAAGGCAGTGAGAGGGACAATTGTAGAAAAGATATCTAGAGGGAAACTGGGAAGGGAGAAGGCAGTGATGGAGAATCCTTGACAAAGGAAGGCAGTTATGGGGAAACAGAGGAGAGAAGTCAGTGAGTGGGCAATTGTGAAGAGAAAAGGTGATGAGGAAGAGGTTTTGAGAGGAAAAGTAGTGAGGGGGAAAAGGAAGAGAGAAAGTGAGGGAAAATAGTGAGGGGAGAAGGTAGAGAGGGGGAAAACTAAGGAGACAACAGTGAGCAAGTAACTGAGGAGAGAATTTGGTGAGGGGAAACTGTTGGGGGAAAAAGATGGTTGGGGGAAACACATAGAAGCAGGTGGTGAGGGGGAACTATGAGGTGAAATGGTGGTAATGGAAATTGTGAGGAAATCAGATCATGAGGGGAAAATGTGTGTAAATAAGTTGGTCTGGGGTAACTGGGAGAGTTAAGTGAGGGAAAACTTTGAGAAGGAGCCTGAGGGGTAAGTGTGAGCTGATAAGTTAGTGACTGAGAACATGTAAGAGGTGTAGGCATTCAGGTAAAACTTTGTTTTTGTTATGCTTTTATTTTATTGGAATGTAGTTGATTTGCAATGTTGTGTTATCTCTGGGTATACAACATAGTGATTCAGTTACACATGTACATATATTCATTCTTTTTAGATTCTTTTTCATACAGATTTTCACAGAATATTGAGATTTTCCTGTGCTACATGGTAGGTCTTTTTGGTTGTTTATCTTTATTTTTTCTTTTTTAAATTTTTATTTAATGAATGACTGAATATATTTTTTGGCTGTGCCAAGTGTCTTGTGGGATCTTAGTTCCCTAACCATGGATAGAAACTGCATTCCTTGCATTGGAAAGGAGGAGTCTTAACCACTGGACCCCCCAGGAAAGTTCTTATCTTTTTGAAAATTTTATGTTTATTTATTTGTTTTTAGAAAAATTAATTTTATATTGGGGTATAGTTGATTAACAATGATGTTTTATTTTTAAATGTTCAGCAAAGTGATTCAGTTATACATATACATGTACCTCTTCTTTTTCATATTCTTTTTCCTTTAGCTTATTGCAGAGTATTGCACAGAGTTTCCTGTGCTATACATTAGCTCCTTATTGGTTATTTATCTTATATATAGTAGTGTGTGTATGTTCATTTCTAGCTCCTGACTTATTCTCCTCCCTCCCCACTTTGCTAACCTTAAGTTTATTTTTAATATCTGTAAGTCTGTTTCTGTTTTGTAAACAAGTTCATTTGTATCTTTAAAAAAATTAGATTCCACATATGAGTGAAGTCATATGATATTTGTGTTTTTCTGTCTGACTTACTTCACTTAGTATAATAATCTTTAGGTCCGTCCTTATTGCTACAAATGGCATTATTTCATTCTTTTTTATGGCTGAGTAGTATTTCATTGGACTTCATTGAGTGGGATTACTGGGTCATATGGCAGTTCTATTTTTAGAGATATTATGACAAACGAAGGCAGTTACGGGGAAACTGAGGAGAGAAGGCAGTGAGGGGCAAAGGTGAGGAGAGAGGGTTGTGAGGAAGGGGTTGTGAAAGGAAAAGTCAATGAGGGGGAAAGGAAGAAAGAAGGTGAGGGCAAACTGTGAGGGGAGAAGTAGTGAAGGGGAAATTGTGAGAGAAAAACCCAGTGAAGGGAAAACCTGAGAAGAGAAGCTGGTGAGGGGAAGAGTTAGAAGGGTAAGCAGTGAGGGGGACATATGTGAGGGGACAAGGCTATGAAGGTGGAACTGCGCCAGGAGAAGGCAGAGAGGGGAAACTGAAGAGAGAAGGTTGAGGAAAAACTATGATAATACAAGGTGGTTAGAGGGCAACCCACTCCAGTATGCTTGCCTGGAGAATCCCAGGGATGGGAGCCTGGTGGGCCGCTGTCTCTGGGGTCACACAGAGTCGGACACGACTGACGTGACTTAGCAGCAGTAGCAGCAGCAGAGGGAAACAGTGAGGGGAGAGGTGATGAGGAGGAATATGTGGGGAGGACACAGAGGGTATAAGTCATTAAGGGCAAACAGTGAGAAATAAAGGGCCTGAGGGGAAAGTGTGAGGAGAGAAGGTAGTGAAGGGAAACCGAGAGGGGAGAAAGTAGTTAGGGGGAAACTGTGAGAGGAGAAAGTCCAAGGGAAAACGTGAAGAGAAAAAGTGGTGAGAGGGAAATACGTGTTGAAGAGGACAAAGAGGGGAGAGACTTTGAGGGAGAAACTGAAAAAAAGGTACTGAGAGGGAAAATGCATTGGAGAAGCTGGTGAGGAGGACAGTGAGGGGAGAAAGGAATGTGGGGAAACTGAAAATAGAAGATGGTGAGGGTGAAAGTGAAGGGAGAATTGGGTGAGGGGGAGACTATTATGGGTGAAGGCAGTGAGGGAGAAACTGAGGGGAGAGGAGGTGAGAAAGAAATTGTGAAGGGAAAAGGAAGTGAGGGAGAAACTGTGAGAGGAAAAGGGAGGGGAAAATTTTGAGAGGAGAAGGCAGGGAAGGGGAATGTAGGGGGTGAGATTATGAAGGGGAAATTGAGAATGTGATGAGTATTAAGTACAAGCAGAAAAGGCAATGTGGAGAAATTATTACCGAACCAAACTTGGGTTCACTTGCCAATGCAGTAAAGTCAGTCTACTGACACCGGGTTGTAGTGAAGGAAAGTGCAATTTTTATTGTAGGGTGAGGTACAGGGAGTTCCAGACTGCTTGTACTCTAAAAGCTGTATTCTCAGATGGTTCAGCAGTGCATTTTTATTTTTTTGATTTATTTTAAAATTTAATTATTTTTGTCTGTACTGGGTCTTCGTTGCTGTGCAGGCTTTTCTCTAGTTGCTGCAAGCTGGGGCTACTCTTCGTTGTGGTGCGAGGGCTTTTCACTGCAGTGGTGCCTCTTGTGGAGCACAGGCTATAGGGTGTGAGGTGTGAGGGCTTCAGTAGTTGTGGCACACGGGCTCAGTAGTTGCAGCTCCTGGGCTCTAGAGCACAGGCTCAATAGTTGTGGAGCATGGGCCTAGTCACTCTGTGGCATGTGGGATCTTCCCAGTCTAGGGATGGAACTTGTGTCTCCTGCATTGGCAGGGGGATTCTTTACCACTGACTTACCAGGAAAACCCAGCAAATCATTTTTAAAGGCAAGCTGAAGGATGGGCTTCCCAGAGTGTGGGATCAGCTGCTGCCCGATTCTCTGACTGGTAGATGGTGTGGTAAGGGGGCAGTGCCATATTATCAATCCTTAGGCGCCAGTAGGTCTGGGGGCTACTGGGCTCAAGGTTGTCAAATAATTAATTTCTTCGATTTGGTAGGGTTTCTCCATCTGTAAGGAGAAGGCAATGGCACCCCACTCCAGTACTCTTGCCTGGAAAATCCCACGGGCAGAGGAGCCTGGTAGGCTGCGGTCCATGGTGTCGCTAAGAGTCGGACACGGTGAGTGACTTCACTTTCACTTTCCACTTTCCACTTTCATGCATTGGAGAAGGCAATGGCAACCCACTCCAGTGTTCTTGCCTGGAGAATCCCAAGGACAGGGGAGCCTGGTGGGCTGCCGTCTATGGGGTCGCACAGAGTCGGACATGACTGAAGTGACTTAGCAGCTCCATCTGTAAAATAACTTAGGAATGTCCATCAGATATTATTACCAAGATACTTCAGAGAGGAACTAAAGCACAGGACAGGGTCAGAGGTGTCTATCTAGGAAGTCCCCGTAGTGTCCTGCTGCTGCTGCTAAGTCGCGTCAGTCGTGTCCGACTCTCTGCGACTCCATAGATGGCAGCCCACCAGGCTCCTCGGTCCATGGGATTTTCCAGGCAAGAACACTGGAGTGGGTTGCCATTGCCTTCTCCGTAGTGTCCTGCAGGGTTACAAAACTGAGATGGAGAAGGCTGTGACGGAGAAACTGAGGACAGAAAGTGGTGAAAGGAAATTTTAAGGGCAAAAGATGGTGAGAGGAAAACTGAGGGGAGAAGGCAGTGATGGGAAAATGGAAATGAAGGGGCTTGAGAAGAAATTATGAGGAGAGAAGGCTGTGAGGCAAAACTGTGACGGGAGAAAGCAGGGAGGGGGAAACTGAAGGGGGAAGGTGTTGAGGATGAAACTGAGAGCAGAGGGTAGTGTCAGGAAAATGAGAGGAGAAGGCGGTGAAGGGGAAACCGAGGAGACAAAGGCGATGAGGGAAATAGGGTGAAGACGAGAAAGTGTGACGAGAAAGAAATCAAAGCTGGAAACTGAGAGGAGAGGTTAACGTCAGGGATAGTAAAGGGTGACGCAAGCCCCGCACAGGACGGCGCAAGGTCGGCAAGGTAAGGAGGAGCCTGACGCAGAGGAGCCCGGCGAGGGGCCAGGTAAAAGCTGTAGTTGGGAACCCCAGAAAGAGCTCTACCCGGAGCTGCCGCAACCTGAGACTGTGGTTCCCCGCCGGTTTGTCCGAGCTCTGCTCCGTGTGATTAGGAGGATGCCTTCGGGATCTTGCTCCTTAGACCCACCACCGAAAAGAGCCTTGGCTTTGTAAAGGAATTCTCTGAAGGATCAGCCTCAGGAAGAGAGATTGCGCTCGCCTCTTCCAAAGAGCTAAGTTCCTTTCCCACCATTTTCCATCTCTCATATACACTGGTATCTCACAGTTTGGCTGAAACCTGAACAAATGCAATGCGTTTTGACTTGTACTTTCCCCGAGAACAGCAGGTATATGATCCGTTTTGCGGCTTTTCCTTTCTCCCGTCCTTCTTAAAATCTTTTTGTTTTGAATTAATTTAAGATTTACAAGTAGTGGCAAAAATCGTGTGTTCAAAACAAAGAAGCAAACAAACCACCCCCCGCTCCCCAATTGCCGCTTCGACCCTACCACCCCTCACCCCTCGGCAAAGTAGTCTTCACACATCTTTCCCCAGTGATAGCATCTTACATAATCATAGATTTTTCAAAATCAGGAAACCGACATTGGAATAGTATTATTAAGTAAAACTACAGAACTTGTTCAGATTTCACCAGTTTTTATATACTCTTTTTGAATCTATAGTATATGAAATTTTTTCACATATGCAAGTTTATGAAATTATCACTGCTATCAGAATACAAAATAGTTTTATCATCACAAAGACTTTGCCTCAGTCTATGTTCTTTTTTAGTTAGACCTTCCCCCAACTTTAACCCTAGACAACCACTGACTTGTTCTCAATTTGTCACTTCAAGAGTGTTATAAATAGAATCATACATGTATAACTATTTGAGATTCAAACAGCATAACACCATGGAGGGCCAACCAGATTAGTGTTTGGGTAGTAATTTGTTCCTTTTTTGATGGTTTATGGCATTTCCTTGTATGAATATGCCACATTTTGCCATATACCATATACATTTGCTCATTGAAGGACCTTTGGATTGTTTCCTGCTTTAGCCTGTTAGAAATGAAGCTGCTATGAGTATTCCTGTACAGTTTTTTTTGTGTGGACATTTAGCCTAGACATTTCTCTAGGCTAAATATCCAGAAGTATGACGGTGACTAGATTATATAGTCAGTGTAAGTTTTGCTTTATAAGAAACTGACAAGCTGTTTTCCAGAGTTGCTGTGTTATTTTACAGTCCCATAGCAACGTATAAAAGATGCAGTTGCTCTAATTGTTGTAACAGTTGGAATTAAAAGTACTTTAAAAATTTTAGCCAGTTTGTAGATCTCTAGTGCTACTTCATTATGTTTAAATTTGCATGTCTTAATGTCTGATGATGCTGAATATCTTTTCCTCTGTTTCCTCTTTGATGAAATGTCTATTCAAATCTTTTATTCAGTTTTTTTATGGGATTGTTTGTTTCCTTACTGTTGAATTTAGAGAGTTCTTGATACTTTCTGGAGATAAGTCATTTGTTCAGTCTGTGTTTTGCAAATATTTACTCCGAGTCTGTTTCTTGTATTTTTTCATCTTCTCATCAGGAAGTTTTTTTTTAACTTTTTATTTTGTATTGGAGTATAGCTTATTAACAATATTGTGATAGTTTCAGATGCATAGCAAAGCTACTCAGTCATACCCATACATGTATCTGTTCTCTCCCAAACTCCTCTCCCATCCAGGCTGCCACATAACATTAAGCAGAGTTCTCTCCTCAAGAAGTTTTGAAAATCAAAGTTTTGAATTTTGAAAGAGTCCAGTTTATCTAATTTTTCTTTTATGGATTGTTAACATGGCTTTTATGGCTCTTTTATGGATTGTTAGCATGGCTTTTATGTTGTATCTAAGTTGCAATATTTTTCCTCTTATATTTCCTTTTAACACTTTTAGTTTACATTTTAGATTTAGATTTATGATCAATTTTGATTTAATTAAAAAATAAAGTGTGAGATTTAAGTTGCAGCTAATTTTTTTTGTTTGGTAGAAGTCCAATTGTTTCAGTCATACCATTTATTGAAAATGCCATTTTGAAAGGATCCAAAATCGCCACTGAATTGCTCTTGATTCTTCTTCTGTGATCTCAATTCTGTTGGTAACCCTATCCAGTGATTTTTCATTTTGGTTATTTTATTTTTTAGTTATAAAATTTTTATTTGCTTTTTCAATTACCAATCCCATGGATGACAAGTTTATATCTACAGTTCAGACATCTTTGAGATTCTTACCCCTTTATCAATTGCCTATTTGATATTTCCTCCTGAAAGGCACATCAAGCTCAATGTATACAAAATGGAAATATCTCCTAAATCTATCCATTTCTATCTCCACTAACACCACAAGGTTACCTTCATCTTTCATAGGATTGTAGTCACATCCGATTTGGTCTTCTCATACCACTTTGGCCCTTCTTCAAACTCTCATTCACTTGCAGTTAGAGTTATTTTTGGTTCAAAATGCAAATCTAATTATGTCTCACTAAAAACCTTTTTGTTGGTTTTCAATTGGTCAAAGATTAAAGACAAAATTTAACATGTCCTAAAAGGCTCTAAATAGTGTACCTTCTGGCCTGCTTCTCCAGCTTTGTTTTGAATTATCTTCACTATTGGTTTTTGTGCTCTGGACACACAGGGCTTCTGTCAGTCCCTGTTACTGTGTGTGTGCTCATCAAGATGCCTTTGCAGTCCTATCCTACTCTTCTCTTTCCTCTGTTTCTAATGCTTCCTATTCCTCTTTTAGTTCTCAGTTTAAGCAGTACTTTGTTCTTTTTTAATAAGTCTCTTAAAATTAAAAAAAATTGAAGTATAATTGATTTACAATGTTGTGTTAGTTTCATGTACAGCAAAGTGATTCAGTTCTACATATATGTATATATATATATATATTCTTTTTCATATTCCCTTATAGTTTATTACAAGATACTGAATATAGTTCCATGTGCTATACAGTAGAACCTTGTTTATTTTATGTATAGTAGCTTGTATTTGCTAATCCCAAACCCCAAATTTATCCCTCCCTGCCCCTTTCCGCTTTGATAACCACAAGTTTGTTTTCTCTGTCCCTGAGTCTATTTCTGTTTTGTATACAAGTTCATTTGTATCATATTTTAGATTCCACAAATGATATTTGTCTTTCTCTGTCAAGCAGTGCTTTATTAAGATTATGCCTTCCTTGACCTAGTTGACTTGGTAGAAATCTTCTATTACAGGTAATTTTAAGAATGATACTTATTAGAATTGCAATTTTACATGTTTTATTATTGGATTAATGTCTTTCTACTTGGAGTAAGTTTCCATGAGGGCATGAATTACAGCTTGGCATGTAATAGGCATTTGATATGTTTGCTCAATGAGTCAATCAAAATGGAGTACTAAAGTATATAGTTGGAAATATAAGCTTGGATCTCACAGAATTAAAAAATGAACTCTACATTGGCCTTATAATGGTTATTGTAGAAAGTCTCTCAAATGCAGTATAATTATTATAGGGATAGTGCAAAGCCATTATTGATTACGTTTCAATGGTTCACAAACAATTTAGTATCTTTCTTTCTCTGGATTCCCCTTCTTCGATCATGGTGCCATCATCTTTTCAGTTATCCAGTGTCAAAAAACCTGGGGTCCTCTTTGAGTTTATCCATGTCATATACATTCCGTTAGTTGTCAAAGTAAGTTCATTTCTTTTTCAAGATGATTCTCACATCTATTTCTTTCATTTTATCTCATCACTTCCAAATTAATTTAGGGTCTTATCTTTTTATGGCTATGTCACTACAATATGTGCTTCCCTGGTGGCTCAGTGGTAAAGAATCTTGCTACTCAGGTGGCACTAGTGGTAAAGAATCTGCCTGCCAATGCAGGAGACATGAGATGTGGGTTTGATCTCTGGGTTGGGAAGATCCCCTGGAAGAGGGCATGGCAACACACTCCCGTATTCTTGCCTGCAGAATCCCATGGACAGAGGAGCATGGGAGCTATAGTCCATGGGGCTGCAAAGAGTCAGTTATGACTAAAGCAACAGCATGCATGCATGCACCAATGCAGGAGATGTGGGTTTGATCCCTGGGTCGGCAATATTCCCTGGAGAAAGAATGGCAACCCATTCTTGCCTGGGAAATCCTATAGACAGAGGAGCCTGGCAGGCTACAGTCCATGACACCATGAAGAGTTGGGCACAACTTAGTGACTAAACAGCAACAGCAACAACAGTCACTGCAGTAGTCTTCTACTGATCTCTCAGCTTCCTTTCTCTTGTCCAAACTACCAAATTACTCTTTCTGAAAGTCATCCCAGTTTATGTTGGTATTTCTGTTGCCTATCAAATAAATAAAAGCTCAAATCCCTCCAGAACCCTGGTTTTAAATTTCAACCTTATTTTCTTCTAATACCCTCAGTGTTTGCCAAATTTCAATCATTCAGATCTCACCATTTGTCATATTTTTTGCCATATCTAAGAAGATGTGTACTATTTTCTATTCAATATTTTTCCTTAAATTAATTTACCTTTTGACTGAGTCTCATCCTAATCTACAATTTCTTCAAACTCAAGGGCTTGATGTGTTTGATATACTTTTTCCCTAATTCTTATGATAAATATTAAATGTTATTATTACAATGTTTACTTGGGTACAACCTGAAGTCGTCTTATATGTTAGTGGTGGTCTGGGGACTACACTTTGGGGAGCTTTGCTATATAGAAATTCTCTACTCTACTCCCTGCCTATAGAATATATTTTTCATGTCTAATCTTATTTTTTTTTGTTGTTATTGTTCCCTCACTTCCTTTCCCAGTCAATTCAATTTAGTAAATGTTGTGGCAGGCACTGAGGATGAAGATAATGGTAAGATACTGATTTTCCTTTTTCTTTCAAGGAGTTTATACTTTGTTAGAGGAATTAACTAATCCACGGGCCTCAAACAATATACAAATCCTACTTGTCTTTTTTGTGATGACCAGCTCAAATTTTACTGCCTATTAGAGTCCTTCATATATTACCTCTGTTCAAAGAGATTTTTCTCTCCTGAATTTTTCCTATTGTATTTGACTTTTTGAATCATGTTTTGATATTTGTCTTTTAATATTGTTTTAGTATTCTGATATCTATCTTCTGATGAAGATATTCTTGTATTCCTCTATGGATATTGCATTTAGTAGAGACTAAACAGTTTTAAGCAATACCTAAATAAGGAAGTAATACCTAAGTACCTAAATAAGAAAATACCATACTTAGTTGAGAAAAAGAGCTTGACATTTCTTTATCAGGGTTTTATTTCAGAAAAACTGTGTTTTGTTGACAATTATACATAATGGATTTACATTTTGAAAAATTTACATTTGGAAGCTGAAGTTTGAAAGAGATCTAAAAAGATGAAATTTATGAAGGATCTTTTGCCAGGTTGCAAGCAAAGAAGCAGAAATTTTGTGGCTAAAGAAATGTGAGGAATCTATCATTTTAATTGATACTATAAAAGACTGGAAGCTAGTTTTGAAGTTGATAGTGTTGGAGTGAAATTACTCAATTCTGTTTGTTAGTTTATAAAATCTGGTGCTGTTTTTCTTCAATGTGACTTTTTATTGTCCTTTTTCTGTCTGGAACTTTTTCTTTGTTTTATATCCTTGTCCTCTTTGCTCATTTTTATTTTATCTCTTTTTTTCATAGACTCTCCTTTGATATTCTTGCTCTTTTTGTCCTCATCTCTCTTTATGTTCTTGTCTTTTATCTTGTCCTCATCTCCCTTCATGCCCTTGTCCTCTGTCTTTTCCTCATCTCCCTGCATGCCCTTGTTCTCTGTCTTTTCCTTGTCTCCCTTCATGCCCTTGTCCTCTGTCTTTTCCTCATCTCCCTTCATGTCCTTGTCCTCTGTCTTTTCCTCATCCCCCTGCATGCCCTTGTCCTCTGTCTTTTCCTCGTCTCCCTTCATGCCCTTGTCCTCTGTCTTTTCCTCATCTCCCTTCATGTCCTTGTCCTCTGTCTTTTCCTCATCCCCCTTCATGCCCTTGTCCTCTGTCTTTTCCTCATCCCCCTTCATGCCCTTGTCCTCTGTCTTTTCCTCATCCCCCTTCATGCCCTTGTCCTCTGTCTTTTCCTCATCTCCCTTCATGTCCTTGTCCTCTGTCTTTTCCTCGTCTCCCTTCATGCCCTTGTCCTCTGTCTTTTCCTCATCCCCCTTCATGCCCTTGTCCTCTGTCTTTTCCTCATCCCCCTTCATGCCCTTGTCCTCTGTCTTTTCCTCATCCTCCTTCATGTCCTTGTCCTCTATCTTCTCCTCATCTCCCTTTGTATCCTTGACTTCTGTCTTGTCTTCATCTCCCTTCATGTCCTTGTTCTCTGTCTTTTCCTTGTCTCCCTTGTCCTCTGTCTTCTCCTCATCTTCCTTTATATCCTTGACTTTTATCTTATCTTCATCTCCCTTCATGTCCTTGTTCTTTGTCTTATCCTCATCTTCCTTCTTGTCTTTGTTCTTGTTGCTATCTTCATCTTCTTTCTTGTCCTGGTCCTCCCTGTCTTCATCTCCCTTCTTGTCTTTATTATCTGTGTCCTCATCTCCCTTCTTTTTCACATTCACCCTTTGTTCCCCAGTTTCACCTTCATCTTTTATACTATCTCCTTTCTTTGATTGGCCTTTTTCTGTTTTATTTTCCTTGTCCATAACCTCCCCAATACCTTTTCTTTTGTCATCTTTTACTCTCTTCCCTTCTTTACTCAGAGTTTTCTCAGGAAGCTTTTCAACTTTCACTCCAGGCTTCTGTATTTGTCCCTTTCTGTAGTTTTCCTCAGGGCCACTTAAATCTCTTTTATGCTGGTATTTAGGACCACTTTGGCTATTTTGTTGTGGGATTACTTGAATTCTTAAATAAATATCCTGTTTTGGGGTAGTTTTTCTTATTTCTCCAGTGCCACTTTTTGCCTCTGTTTTTGAACATTTTCTCAAATTACCTGAAAATATAACAGAGGATATAATAAAAGTACATAATTAACATCTTAAGTAATTTTGATCTTTTCATATCAAACATTTTTGCTTTGGGTTAAACTTGAGTCATTAAATTTGCCTTCCCAATAATATAAAATTTGTGAAGCTGTACACACCCAAAGGGTTAGATAAGAGGTCCTTGAAATACAGTATCTTTTCAAGTATTGAATTGAGAAAAAGGAAAAATACAACACAAGAAATTGGTAATTGCTCAGTAGAATATAGCTAAAGTGTATGATTAAAATTAAAAGAGATGTAAACTTAAAAGGATAACTTTTTCTGAGAAAATTATTATATAATATTTATGATTCCTTAAGAAAGCTCCATTTCCCTTTGAGTGATAACAATTGCTAAACTAGCATTTTGAAAGACTGTGAAGCTGGAACTTTCCTTAGCTCTCTCACAGATTTTCAAGGATTCTGCATTAAAAATGATTTAGAAATGATAGCATTACTTAAGGTAGGAAAACAACTGGTTCTTATAGTGTATAAGCATATGACAAATACAGTGAGATTACTACAGTGATCTTTTAATTTAAAAATATTTAACAGTTATATGTCAATAATTTTGATTGATAAGATCATTTAAATGTTTACATAAATTCTATTTATAAAATCTCATAATTTTACAACAACCTCATATTAAATATTATTTTAAAATTTTAATTATTATAAATGCTATGATAAACCACCTAATAAATATATCTTTGAAAAGCTGTCCTTTTTTTCTTGGAAAACATTTCTGGAAATATAAATTCTTAGTCAAAGGGTGTGTACATTTTGTATTTTGAAGCATTGCCAAATGTACTCTTAAAAAGTTAAACCTAATGTCAGTAGGGCATAGAAACAGAAATTTGGCCAAACTCTAAAAACATTGTACTCTGTAAACCTTTTCAATCTTTTGCAAACTGATAGATTAAAACAAAAGAGCTCCTCTTTATCTGTATTTTTAAAATTAACTCATGGTTTTGGATCTTTAGCATTCTTTCTTGTATACCCAGCTCATTTATTTTTAGATTTCTCCATCTTTTTTATTTGTTTGATATGTTTTAGAAAACATTTTTTAGAACTTATCAAGAGACTATAAATGTTTGGCTTAAATAAACCAAAGAACTAATTTATTTACTTATTTTTTTATACTAATGCATATATATGGAATTTAGAAAGATGGTAACAATAACCCTGTATACGAGACAGCAAAAGAGACACTGATGTATAGAACAGTCTTTTGGACTCTGTGGGAGAGGGAGAGGGTGGGATGATTTGGGAGAATAGCATTGAAACATGTATAATATCATATATGAAATGAGTCGTCAGTCCAGGTTCGATGCACAATACTGGATGCTTGGGGCTGGTGCACTGGGACGACCCAGAGGGATGGTATGGGGAGGGAGGAGGGAGGAGGGTTCAGGATGGGGAACACATGTATACCTGTGGCGAATTCATTTTGATATATGGCAAAACCAATACAATATTGTAAAGTTAAAAAAAAATTAGTCAAATAAAAATTAAGTATAAAAAAAAAATAAACCAAAGAACTAATTTAGATTAAACTTCTGGATCAGTTACTGAGTCATTATTTAGACCATAAATTATTTTCCTGAGAAACGACAAACACTTTGAGTTATATTGAAATGTATCATAAGTTCATTATTACTACTTTAAGAACGGCTTTGGTTTTTGGGATTTTATGAACCCTCAATTTGGTAGGCTTCAGGGTCAGTTGGGTAGGGAGAGCTTTTTCTAATTTTTTTTCAATTCTTTGCTCTATCAAGAATTGAAAGCCTTCTTTTAACTGGTATTTGCAAATTTAAGTCCTTCCTTTCCTTTCTTTGCTCAGCTATGTCTATCTCTTTTATTCTCTGCTACCTCCTCATTTTTGTTTGAATCACTGAATACTGTTTTTCAAGATGAATGCCAATTTTTGTGATAAATAATTTTATCAATATATTTTCCCTTCATATTTATTTTCCTTTAAGTTATAAAGAGTTATTATTATTATTATTATTTTTTTTGTTAAGTGGCACTAATTCCACAGCAAGAGAAAGGAAGAATTATGTGTTCTCCTCTTCTGCTTAAGTGGTAATACTAAGCTATTATGTTGTTCAAGACCAAGGTGTTTCTATATAAAGAAAATGGAAAGGGAAATTATTGATATAAGTACTTACTACAAACTTTTCTAAAGTTAAAAGTTGCTTTTTAATCTTTTATTCTTGAATATGGTATACAAATGTTGATAATCTTCTTTTCTTAAGAACATCAGTGGTCTAGATCCCAGGGCCATCAAATCCTCTATGATATTTGCTGGGGTTGGTAAAGAATCTGCTTGCAATGCAGAAGACCCCAGTTTGATTCCTGGGTTGGAAAGATTACCTGGAGAAGGGATAGGCTACCCACTCCAGTATTCTTGGGCTTTCCTTGTGGCTCAGCTGGTAAAGAATCTGTCTGCATTGCAGGAGACCTGGGTTTGATCCCCTTTTTGGGAAGATCCCCTGGAGAAGGAAAAGGCTACCCAGTCCAGTATTCTGGCCTAGAGAATTCCACGGACAGTCCATGCATGAGTGACTTTCACTTTCAACTTTAGTTTCAGTAGAGATAGACCTTAAGAGGGCTGGGAAGGAGACTACTGCTTCTCCTCAAGTGCTTTCTTCCCTTCATTATCTTGTTGGGAATTAAAACCCAAAAAGCATTGTAACTGTTGTCTTACTTTAGACCACAGTTTCCTAAATTTATCAGTTAATTTCTTTCAATTTAATTTTAACTTTCTTTTTAAAAACATTTAATTAAAACCAGGAGATACTTTATTTCCTGTTCTTTCATTTTATGATTTAAATATTTTACCTCCCCGAAATTCCTCCATAAACTGTGGGACTTCTGGGTGAAATGGAAGAAAGGAGCCTGAGATAGGGGAGTCTGAAATGAGATAGACAGTCTGAATTGAAAGTAGACATTTTGTGAAAAGTTCCCTGGATCCTGCAGGAGATTAATATATATTAGAATTGACAAATGCCAAGACACTTACTTGAGGGTGCTGAAGCTGCTCCTAAAAAACAAAACCAAAAATTATTTAGACAAAATCCAAAATATGTTTCAAAAATATAATATATTGTTTACTTTCATATTCTTCCAGAAAGAATGCTTTAAAATGGGACATTTGCAGAGCACTAAACCAACCCTGTTTGTTTTTAAAGCAATCTGGTAACTTTATGGATCTGGAGGAAGGATAGGAAAGATTGCACCTATGCTGCATTTCTCTGTGTATTTTCACTGTTTTTCAACATTCAAATTTTCTCTCCCCTTTTAATTCTTTCAGTTTTCCTCATGTAATCTCCTTCTGCTCTCTTCCTTATCCTAGGGAATCTGTCTGTCCTTCCCATTTAAAATTTTTTTTTGAACTTGCGTCACAGAGTCAGTATATTGGTGACAAATAGGCTTAACACTTTTTCTATGGGCAATGTTATCACAAATCATATGGAATATCTTTTTTTCCATTAGTAAAGAATATCTACTTTAAAAATCATCAGTAATCTATCGTATTTCAGAGCAATTAGAAGTGCTTTGTAAGGGCTAGAAATGATAGCCCTTAAATATTATGAAAGACAGAAAAATACCCTGGGAAGAAAACAACAAAGGAGCCAATGAGTATCACTGATTCTTCCCAAAGAAAAATACTACCATTGGAGGTCCCTTTGTCTGCACGTGTTGAATATAATTTATATTGATAATCTTCTGTTCCCCCTTCCTTCCTTCATTCCCTCAATGGTTCATTCAACAAATAGTTATTAACCATTCATCATGTTCAGGCACTGTGTCTGGCACAAGGGATCCCATTTTGATTGAGAACAACAGGTTCTCTGTCTTCTAGGAGCTTCTAGATGGAGCATCAGGCATAAGCTTTAGGATGTATGCAGAGATGTTTCACTTCTATTTAGGATAAAATTAAAATTCACAATGCAATAGTACCATTGAGTCCATAAATACATATTTTTATACCTTTAATTTACTGTTCAGTTGAATAAACAAACATCAATAGGAAAACTAGAAGTATTTCAAAGGCATAAAAATGACAGAATTCTGGTCTTAGTTTAGAAATGGCTATGCACAGGCAGCTAAGTTTCCATTCTAAAATCAAATCCAGGATTATTTCATAAAGCAAAGCTCAGTTTGCTTTAGCACTCCTCAATAGGGAGTTGAAATTCAGGCCCTCCTAAATGTAAGCATTCATTTAAATTTTCTTCCTTCCATTTGTTTTCTCAGTGATTTATCTTTTCCTTTACTCTTTTCATAAAACACATTTAAATGGGAAATGTGCTTTATTTATTATTTTCAGGCTACTATAGATAACCATGTACGTGCTTCATGCTGAGTCGCTCAGTCATGTCTGACTCTTTGTGACCCCATGGACTGTATGGTGAGCCCCACCAGGCTCCTCTGCCCATGGAATTTTCCAGGCAAGAATAGTGGAGTGGGTTGTCATTTCCTACTCCATGGCATCTTCCTGACCCAGGGATAGAACCCTTGTCTCCTGTGTTTCCTGCATTGGCATGTGGATTCTTTACGACTGTGCCACCTGGTAGGAGAGAGAAAATTTTAAATTCTGTATTCTGTTTTTTTTTTTTTTCTTTTTTCACACAGAAAACTAGAATTTGTAACCTGAAAATAATTTTCTTTTTGGTGCTTCCATTGCTTACAAAGAAAAAAATTTATTTATTTTTTATTGTTTTTCCATTTGGAGAATGGTTTCTTAGGATAGTATTCCAAAGGGAGATTTTGCATACCTCTGCTGAACTCTTTAAGATCTTTGGCATACGCTTGCTAGGATATCCCACTTTAATTGTTTTCCCACAAACACTGAAACCTGTTTCTCTGTCAAAACCCACCCTCTTTCTAATGAGAGAGGCTTTGAATGTGAAGTGATCATCTAATCATACAAGTGGCTGGCCTCTGAGCCCTGTTATTGCATTGCTTTCAGACTTATTTTTTTCTAAAGTGCAATTCTGATTATGCATTCTTTGAAAACTTCTAATATACAAACTTCTAATATCTGAAACTTCATAAAGTCCTTCATAACTGAGCCTGACATACTTCTCCAGTCTCCTTTCCTCCTGATGTCAACACTTCCTGATTCTTCTCTGGATCCAGCATGGAATTCTGGATTCTTCTCTGGACCCAACATGGAATCAGAGGGAGATAAAGTTGAGAGAAAAGTTGAGGATGTTGGGTTTATTAAATTTCAGTGAATGTTTCTCTCCCTGAGATAGACTTAGAGCAAGACATTGCCTGACTTCTATAAAATATATATCTTATCTCAGTCACATCCCAGATGCTTTTCTCCAACTGGCCTTCACTTCATCTTTTATTAAACTGCTTTATTATTTACAGAAACCAGGGCTTCTCAGAGTTATTAACAAAGTTCTCTATATTTATGATCTGATACTTTGAAATCTGATTTCAGAGTAAACTTGTGTGGTGACTACTGCTTCACTGCTGAAGTAAATCACCCAAGGTTCCTCAACTCTTAATTATATATATATATATTTTTTTACAAGTGTTTGATTTTAATTTAACTAGTTCCATCTAAGGATAAAGAAGAAAAGGTAAATTTTAAAAGAGAATATCTGATTTATACCTAGTGCAAAAACTCAATGGCTTGAACTGATGGTCATCAAAGGATATACTGCTTTCTTTTAACATAACACTAATTTGGAAATATACTCCAAGATTGAATTTTGAAAGAATTGTTGCTGTTGTTTAGTGGCTAAGTTGTGTCCAACTCTTTTGCAACCCCATTGACTGTAACATGCCAGGCTCCTCTGTCCATGGGATTTCCCAAGCAAGAATAGTGGAGTGGGTTGCCATTTCCTTCTCCAACTCTTAATTATATTTGAACCTTGGCCACTTTGCTCCAAAACCCTTGCCTCTAAACTCTGTTGTGTTGTTACCACCCTTCTCCCCAACTCCACATTGACTCCTTTGACACTGTAATCCTAGACTTCCAAATCTCTTTATTGAACTTTATTTTCTTGACGTATTTCCTATACGTATAGGAAATATACATATAGGATTTTTTATTTCTGTATTCCTCCCCTTTTCTCCACTTTGTTGTTGTTCCACTGTTTGACATTCTTTCAAACCAGAAAGGATCGTTAATCTGTCTTCAGTCATAGACCAAGAAGGTGACAGCTATATTCTGGGAATCCAGAGTTGACTCCACATCATTTTACCTCTTTCTAAAATTTATAGACAAATGCAAAGACTATAATATTCCTTCTTTTATAAAATAAATATTTACAGTCTACCATGTTGGAGACAATATGTATTAGGTACTGGAGATAGAGGTGCTATTCCTGTACATTTAGACTTAATAGTTAAGAAAATAAAATCAGTCACATTAAAAGATACATAGTTTTATCAATGTGGTAGATATTTGGACTAAAGCAGCATTCAGTCTCTCTAAAGTATCAAAACTCTTTAGGAACTACTGAGCTTTTCTTTTATGGAAGACAGCTTGGTGTGCTGGGAGACCTTAAGAAGCCTGTACTCTGCAGAGGAAAAGCATCATCAGTAGATAGATTAAAATCCTAAATGGGAAAGACAAAGCTGTAGATTTAATAAAAGAAAATAAACAAAAGATCACTTCCAATGGTCTTGGATGTAGGGAAGGCCTTCTTAGTATCTCCAAAGCACATGATGTGAAAAGCAAATGTATTTAACTACATCAAAAGTGTTTCTGTTTAACCAAAAACAGTATAGACAAGGTTCATGGACATATGGCAGATTGAGAAAAGATGTTTTCAAGACAAAGAAGTCATGAAGAATTAGTATCCACTTTATCCAAAAGACGCTTGACAAATAACAAGAAAGAGATGGGAACCCAAATGGCAAAATGGTCAAAATATATGAATAGGAAAAGGAAAACTTGAATGGCTGGTAAGTATATAAATATATGTGAACTCATCAGTAGGCATTGAAAAGCAAAATAAAATAGCAAGGAACTTTCTTGCATCAACCAGAATGGAAAGACTAGAGAGAGAAAAACAAGTGCTCTCCAGCATAGAAGGTGAAGGGAACATATTCTTAAGAGCTGGGGAGACTGTAGATTATTACAATAGTTCTGAAAAGCAATCTAGGAATGAAATAATCTTTATGTCTTACCTATCAGCAATACTACTCCAGGTTTACCTTCTAGATATATAATTCACAAATTATAAAGAGAACATGCTCTAGTTCTTTGATCTAGATCACTGATGGGGACTTTGCCATTTGTCACAAGGGGAGTGGATAAGTATACTGTGGGTTCACTGTGGTGGATGCATACTAGTCAGTGAACAGTATGCAGTAATTAGAAGTTATGATCTGGTATTTTGAAATCTGATTTCAGAGTAAGCTTATGTGGTGACTGCTGTTTCACTGCTGAAGTAGTTAGAAGCAACTAATGATTCCAAGGATCAGATCAGATCAGATCAGTCACTCAGTCGTGTCCGACTCTTTGAGACCCCATGAATCCAGCACGCCAGGCCTCCCTGTCTATCACCAACTCCTGGAGTTCACTGAGACTCACGTCCATCGAGTCAGTGATACCATCCAGCCATCTCATCCTCTGTTGACCCCTTCTCCTCCTGCCCCCAATCCCTCCCAGCATCAGAGTCGTTTCCAATGAGTCAACTCTTGGCATGAGGTGGCCAAAGTACTGGAGTTTCAGCTTTAGCATCAATCCTTCCAAAGAAATCCCAGGGCTGATCTCCTTCAGAATGGACTGGTTGGATCTCCTTGCAGTCCAAGGGACTCTCAAGAGTCTTCTCCAACACCACAGTTCAAAAGCATCAATTCTTCAGCGCTCAGCCTTCTTCACAGTCCAACTCTCACATCCATACATGACCACAGGAAAAACCATAGCCTTGACTAGACACACCTTTGTTGGCAAAGTAATGTCTCTGCTTTTGCATATGCTATCTAGCTTGGTCATAACTTTTCTTCCAAGGAGTAAGCGTCTTTTAATTTCATGGCTGCTCATTATCTGCAGTGATTTTGGAGCCCCCCAAAATAAAGTCTGACATTGTTTCCACTGTTTCCCCATCTATTTCCCATGAAATGATGGGACCGGATGCCATGATCTTCGTTTTCTGAATGTTGAGCTTTAAGCCAACTTTTTCACTCTCCACTTTCACTTTCATCAAGAGGCTTTTGAGTTCCTCTTCACTTTCTGCCATAAGGGTGGTGTCATCTGCATATCTGAGGTTATTGATATATGTCCTGGCAATCTTGATTCCAGCTTGTGTTTCTTCCAGTCCAGCATTTCTCATGATGTACTCTGCATATAAGTTAAATAAGCAGGGTGACAATATACAGCTTTGACGAACTCCTTTTCCTATTTGGAACCAGTCTATTGTTTCATGTCCGGATCTAACTGTTGCTTCCTGACCTGCACACAAATTTCTCAAGAGGCAGATCAGGTGGTCTGGTATTCCCATCTCTTTCAGAATTTTCCACAGTTTATTGTGATCCACACAGTCAAAGGCTTTGGCATAGTCAATAAAGCAGAAATAGATGTTTTTCTGGAACTCTCTTGCTTTTTCCATGATCCAGCAGATGTTGGCAATTTGGTCTCTGGTTCCTCTGCCTTTTCTAAAACCAGCTTGAACATCAGGAAGTTCACGGTTCACATATTGCTGAAGCCTGGCTTGGAGAATTTTGAGCATTACTTTACTAGCATGTGAGATGAGTGCAATTGTGCAGTAGTTTGAGCATTCTTTGGCATTGCCTTTCTTTGGGATTGGAATGAAAACTGACCTTTTCCAGTCCTGTGGCCACTGCTGAGTTTTCCACACTTGCTGGCATATTGAGTGCAGCACTTTCACAGCATCATCTTTCAGGATTTTGAATAGCTCAACTGGAATTCCATCACCTCCACTAGCTTTGTTCGTAGTGATGCTTTCTAAGGCCCACTTGACTTCACATTCCAGGATGTTTGGCTCTAGGTCAGTGATCACACTATAGTGATTATCTGGGACATGAAGATCTTTTTTGTACAGTTTTTCTGTGTATTCTTGCCATCTCTTCTTAATATCTTCTGCTTCTGTTAGGGCCATACCATTTCTGTTCTTTATTGAGCCCATTTTGCATGAAATTGGTATCTCTGATTTTCTTGAAGAGATCCCCAGTCTTTCCCATTCTGTTGTTTTCCTCTATTTCTTTGCACTGATCGCTGAAGAAGGCTTTCTTATCTCTTCTTGCTATTCTTTGGAACTCTTCATTCAGATGTTTATATCTTTCCTTTTCTCCTTTGCTTTTCACTTCTCTTCTTTTCACAGCTATTTGTAAGGCCTCCCCAGACAGCCATTTTGCTGTTTTGCACTTCTTTTCCATGGGGATGGTCTTGATCCCTGTCTCCTGTACAATGTCACGAACCTCATTCCATAGTTCATCAGGCACTCTATCTATCAGATCTAGGCCCTTAAATCTATTTCTCACTTCCACTGTATAATCATAAGGGATTTGATTTCGGTCATACCTGAATGGTCTAGTGGTTTTCCCTACTTTCTTCAATTTCAGTCTGAATTTGACAATAAGGAGTTCATGGTCTGAGCCACAGTCAGCTCCTGGTCTTGTTTTTGCTGACTGTATAGAGCTTCTCCATCTTTGGCTGCAAAGAACATAATCAATCTGATTTCGGTGTTGACCATCTGGTAATGTCCATGTGTAGAGTCTTCTCTTGTGTTATTGGAAGAGGGTGTTTGCTATGACCAGTGCATTTTCTTGGCAAAACTCTATTAATAGTCTTTGCCCTGCTTCATTCTGTATTCCAAGGCCAAATTTGCCTGTTACTCCAGGTGTTTCTTGACTTCCTACTTTTGCATTCCAGTCCCCTATAATGAAAAGGACATCTTTTTTGGGTGTTAGTTCTAAAAGGCCTTGTAGGTCTTCATAGAACAACTTCAGCTTCTTCAGCATTACTGGTTGGGGCATAGACTTGAATTATTGTGATATTGAATGGTTTGCCTTGGAAATGAACAGAGACTGTTCTGTCATTTTTGAGATTGCATCCAAGTACTGCATTTCGGGCTCTTTTGTTGACCATGATGGTCACTCCATTTCTTCTGAGGGATTCCTGCCAGCAGTAATCTATTCCAAGGATAGATATTGAACATAAAGTGAGAGCAGAGGGGGAGGAGCTAAGATGGCGGAGGAGTAGGATGGGGAGAACACTTTCTCCCCTACAAATTCATCAAAAGAACATTTAAACACCGAGTAAATTCCACAAAACAACTTCTGAATGCTGGCAGAGGACGTCAGGCACCCAGAAAAGCAACCCACTGTCTTTGAAAGGAGGTAGGAAAAAATATAAAAGACAAAAAAAGAGACAAAGGAGGGACGGATGGAGCTACGTCCTGGGAAGGGAGTCTTAAAAAGAGAGAAGTTTCCAAACACCAGGAAACAGTCTCACTGCCGAGTCTGTGCCGAGCCTTGGAAGCACAGATGGCTACATAACAGGGAGGAAAAATAACAAACAATTAAAACCCACAGATTACGAGCCCAACGGTAATTCCCTCAGCGGAGAAGCAGCGCAGACGCCTGCACCTGCCACTAGCAAGTGGGGGCTGGGCAGGGAGGTGCGGGCTGCATCGCTTTGAGTAAGGATCTGGCCTGAATGCCCCGAGCACTATCTGAGTGACTAATTTGGGCTAGCAAACCAGACTGTGGGATAACTACCAGACGAAAAGCCAGCCCTAAGCTAAGACACCGCCAGGCCCGCGCATGGAACAAAGGACTGAACAGAGATAGCCAGCTGCAGACCATCCTCCTCCGGTGACAGGCATCCAGAGCTGGAAGGGGGCAATCGCAGCCCCCGAGAGACATTATTTACAAAACTGTAAGCAGGCTTCTTTGCTAACTAAGACTTCTTGGGGTTCTGGACAGTCAACATCCACTTGAGAAGGTGCGCCGGTTGTATACCCAGAAAACCAAGTTGCGGGGAGGCAATATGTCGCAGCAACAGCGCTCGCCAAACACCTCATCAACTGAGCTGCTTGGACCTGGGAAGGGCACAAAACGCAGGCCCAACCAAGTCTGTGCCTCTGGGACCTACCCAAGTGCTTGAACCTGAGCAGCTTAGACCTGGGAGGTGCAGGCAGCCCAGGGCCGGCCACGGATGGTTCCCAGCAGAGCAACGTAGAGCCTGAGCAGTGTGGGCAGGGAGGCTACACGCACCATGAGCGGGGGCAGGCCCAGTGTGGCTGAGGCACTGCAAGCACATGCCAGTGTTATTTGTTTGCAGCGTCCCTCCCTCCTCACAGCGTGATTGAACAAGTGAGCCTAAAAAAAAAAAAAAAGTGTCCACCACCGCCCACTTTGTATCAGGGCGGAAATCAGACACTGAAGAGACCAGCAAACAGAAGAAACTATAACAGAGGGAATCGCCTTGGAAGCGACAGGTGCAATAGATTAAAACCCTGTCGTTAGTACCAACTACATAGGAAAGGGCCTATAGATCTTGAGAAATATAAGTCGGACCAAGGAACTAGCCGAAAATGAACTGACCCCACAATACCCACAACAACACCAGAGAAAGTGCTAGATATATCTTTACTATTTTTACAATCATTCTTTCTTTCTTTTTTTTTAATTAAAAAATTTTTTAAGTCCTCTATTACTCCTTTAATTTTCACTTTTATAACGTATTATTACTTTGCCAAAAAAAGACCCTATTTTTTTTAAAAAACAAACTTCATATATATATATATTTTATAATTTTTGTGACCTTGTTTTTTTTTCTTTTTCTCTTTATTTTTTTCTTCTTTTCTTTAACATTGTGTTTTTGAAATTCCAAACTCTACTCTAGATTTTTAACTTTTGCTTTTTGGTATTTGTTATCACTTTTGTACCTATATTTTCTTTAAAATTTTTGTGACTTTTTTTTTCTCTCTTTCTTTTCCTTCTTCTTTTCTTTAACATTGTAGTTTTGAAATTCCAAACGCTACTCTAGATTTTTAATTTTTGCTTTTAGGTACTTGTTACCAATTTTGTACCTTTAAGAACCCAATCTTCAGGACCCCTTTTTTACTTGGGAGTGAGGTTACTGGCTTGACTGCTCTCTCCCTCTTTGGACTCTCCTTTTTCTCCACCAGGTCGCCTGTGTCTCCTCCCTAACTCCTCTCTGCTCTACTCAACTCTGTGAATTTCTGTGTGTTCCAGACGGTGGAGAACACCTAGGGAACTGATTACTGGCTGGATCTGTCTCTCTCCTTTTCATTCCCCCCTTTTATCCTCCTGGCCACCTCTGTCTCCTTCCTCCCTCTTCTCTTCTCTGTATAACTATGTGAACATTTCTGAGTGGTCCAGTTGTGGAGTGCACATAAGGAAGTGATTACTGGCTAGCCTGCTCTCTCCTCTATTGATTCCACCTCATCTCATTCGGGTCACCTCTAACTCCCTCCTCCCTCTTCTCTTCTCCATGTAACGCTGTGAACCTCTCTGGGTAACCCTCACGGTGGAGAAACTTTTCATCTTTAACCTAGATGTTTTATCAGTGGTGCTGTATAGAAGGAGAAGTTTTGAGACTACTGTAAAAATAAGACCGATAACTTGAAGCAGGAGGCCTAAGTCCAAACCCTGACTCCAGGGAACTCCTGACTCCAGGGAACATTAATTGACAGGAGCTCATCAAACGCCTCCATACCTACGCTGAAACCAAGCACCACACAAGCGCCAACAAGTTTCATGGCAAGACATACCAAGCAAATTCTCCAGCAACACAGGAACACAGCCCTGAGCTCCAATATACAGGCTGCCCAAAGTCACCCCAAAACCATAGACATCTCATAACTCATTACTGGACACTTCATTGCACTCCAGAGAGAAGAAATCCAGCTCCACCCACCAGAACACTGACACAAGCTTCCCTAACCAAGAAACCTTAAAAAGCCACCTGTACAAATCCACACACAGTGAGGAAACTCCACAATAAAGAGAACTCCACAAACTGCCAGAATACAGAAGGACACCGCAAACTCAGCAATATAAACAAGATGAAGAGACAGAGGAATATCCAGCAGGTAAAGGAACAGGATAAATGCCCACCAAACCAAACAAAAGAGGAAGAGATAGGGAACCTACCTGATAAAGAATTCTGAATAATGATAGTGAAATTGATCAAAAATCTTGAAACCAAAATGGAATCACAGATAAATAGCCTGGAGACAAGGATTGAGAAGATGCAAGAAAGGTTTAACAAGGACCTAGAAGAAATAAAAAAGAGTCAATATATAATTAATAATGCAATAAATGAGATAAAAAAACACTCTGGAGGCAACAAATAGTAGAATAACAGAGGCAGAAGATAGGATTAGTGAATTAGAAGATAGAATGGTAGAAATAAATGAATCAGAGGGGAAAAAAGAAAAATGAATTAAAAGAAATGAGGACAATCTCAGAGACCTCCAGGACAATATTAAACGCTACAACATTCGAATCATAGGAGTCCCAGAAGAAGAAGACAAAAAGAAAGACTATGAGAAAATACTTGAGGAGATAATAGTTGAAAACTTCCCTAAAATGGGGAAGGAAATAATCACTCAAGTCCAAGAAACCCAGAGAATCCCAAACAGGATAAACCCAAGGCGAAACACCCCAAGACACATATTAATCAAATTAACAAAGATCAAACACAAAGAACAAATATTAAAAGCAGCAAGGGAAAAACAACAAATAACACACAAGGGAATTCCCATAAGGATAATAGCTGATCTTTCAATAGAAACTCTTCAAGCCAGGAGGGAATGGCAAGACATACTTAAAGTGATGAAAGAAAATAAGCTACAGCCCAGATTATTGTACCCAGCAAGGATCTCATTCAAATATGAAGGAGAGATCAAAAGCTTTACAGACAAGCAAAAGCTGAGAGAATTCAGCACCACCAAACCAGCTCTCCAACAAATACTAAAGGATATTCTCTAGACAGGAAACACAAAAAGGGTGTATAAATTTGAACCTAAAACAACAAAGTAAATGGCAATGGGATCATACTTATCAATAATTACCTTAAATGTAAATGGGTTGAATGCCCCAACCAAAAGACAAAGACTGGCTGAATGGATACAAAAACAAGACCCCTACATATGTTGTCTACAAGAGACCCACCTCAAAACAGGGGACACATATAGACTGAAAGTGAAGGGCTGGAAAAAGATTTTCCATGCAAATAGAGACCAAAAGAAAGCAGGAGTAGCAATACTCATATCAGATAAAATAGACTTTAAAACAAAGGCTGTGAAAAGAGATAAAGAAGGTCACTACATAATGATCAAAGGATCAATCCAAGAAGAAGCTATAACAATTATAAATATATATGCACCCAACATAGGAGCACCACAATATGTAAGACAAATGCTAACAAGTATGAAAGGAGAAATTAACAATAGCACAATAATAGTGGGAGATTTTAATACCCCACTCACACCTATGGATAGATCAATTAAACAGAAAATTAACAAGGAAACACGAACTTTAAATGATACAAGAGACCTGTTAGGCCTAATTGATATCTATAGGACATTTCATCCCAAAACAATGAATTTCACCTTTTTCTCAAGTGCACACGGAACCTTCTCCAGGATAGATCACATCCTGGGCCATAAATCTACCCTTGGTAAATTAAAAAAAAAATGAAATCATTCCAAGCATCTTTTCTGACCATAATGCAGTAAGATTAGATCTCAATTACAGGAGAAAAACTATTAAAAATTCCAAGATATGGAGGCTGAACAACATGCTGCTGAATAACCAACAAATCACAGAAGAAATCAAAAAAGAAATCAAAATTTGCATAGAAACGAATGAAAATGAAAACACAACAACCCAAAACCTGTGGGACACTGTAAAAGCAGTCCTAAGGGGAAAGTTCATAGCAATACAGGCATACCTCAAGAAACAAGAAAAAAGTCAAATAAATAACCTAACTCTTCAACTAAAGCAACTAGAAAAGGAAGAAATGAAGAACCCCAGGGTTAGTAGAAGGAAAGAAATCTTAAAAATTAGGGCAGAATTAAGTGCAAAAGCAACAAAAGAGACCATAGCAAAAATCAACAAAGCCAAAAGTTGGTTCTTTGAAACAATAAATAAAACTGACAAACCATTAGCCAGACTCATCAAGAAACAAAGGGAGAAAAATCAAATCAATAAAATTAGAAATGAAAATGGAGAGATCACAACAGACAACACAGAAATACAAAGGATCATAAGAGACTATCAGCAATATATGCCAATAAAATGGACAACGTGGAAGAAATGGACGAATTCTTAGAAAAGTACAACTTTCCAAAACTGGACCAGGAGGAAATAGAAAATCTTAACAGACCCATCACAAGCACGGAAATTGAAACTGTAATCAGAAATCTTCCAGCAAATAAAAGCCCAGGTCCAGATGGCTTCACAGCTGAATTCTACCAAAAATTTAGAGAAGAGCTAACACCTATCTTACTCAAACTCTTCCAGAAAATTGCAGAGGAAGGTAAACTTCCAAACTCATTCTATGAGGCCACCATCACCCTAATACCAAAACCTGACAAAGATGCCACAAAAAAAGAAATCTACAGGCCAATATCACTGATGCACATAGATGCAAAAATTCTTAACAAAATTCTAGCAATCAGAATCCAACAACACATTAAAAAGATCATACACCATGACCAAGTGAGCTTTATCCCAGGGATGCAAGGATTCTTCAATATCCGCAAATCAATCAATGTAATACACCACATTAACAAATTGAAAAATAAAAACCATATGATTATCTCAATAGATGCAGAGAAAGCCTTTGACAAAATTCAAGATCCATTTATGTTAAAAACTCTCCAGAAAGCAGGAATAGAAGGAACATACCTCAACATAATAAAAGCTATATATGACAAACCCACAGCAAACATTATCCTCAATGGTGAAAAATTGAAAGCATTTCCTCTAAAGTCAGGAACAAGACAAGGGTGCCCACTTTCACCATTACTATTCAACATAGTTTTGGCCACAGCAATCAGAGCAGAAAAAGAAATAAAAGGAATCCAGATTGGAAAAGAAGAAGTAAAACTCTCACTATTTGCAGATGACACGATCCTCTACATAGAAAACCCTAAAGACTCCACTAGAAAATTACTAGAACTAATCAGTGAATATAGTAAAGTTGCAGGATATAAAATCAACACAGAGAAATCCCTTGCATTCCTATACACTAATAATGAGAAAATAGAGAAATTAAGGAAACAATTCCATTCACCATTGCAACGGAAAGAATAAAATACTTAGGAATATATCTACCTAAAGAAACTAAAGACCTATATATAGAAAACTATAAAACACTGGTGAAAGAAATCAAAGAGGACACTAATAGATGGAGAAATATACCATGTGCACGGATTGGAAGAATCAATATAGTGAAAATGAGTATACTACCCAAAGCAATTTATAGATTCAATGCAATCCCTATCAAGCTACCATCGGTATTCTTCACAGAGTTAGAACAAATAATTTCACAATTTGTATGGAAATACAAAAAACCTCCAATAGCCAAAGTAATCTTGAGAAAGAAAAATGGAACTGGAGGAATCAACCTCCCTGACTTCAGGCTCTACTACAAAGCCACAGTCATCAAGACAGTATGGTACTGGCACAAAGACAGAAATATAGATCAATGGAACAAAATAGAAAGCCCAGAAATAAATCCACGCACCTATGGACACCTTATCTTTGACAAAGGAGGCAAGAATATACAATGGATTAAAGACAATCTCTTTAACAAGTGGTGCTGGGAAATCTGGTCAACCACTTGTAAAAGAATGAAATTAGAACACTTTCTAACACCATACACAAAAATAAACTCAAAATGGATTAAAGATCTCAATGTAAGACCAGAAACTATAAAACTCCTAGAGGAGAACATAGGCAAAACACTCTCTGACATACATCACAGCAGGATCCTCTATGACCCACCTCCCAGAATATTGGAAATAAAAGCAAAAATAAACAAATGGGACCTAATTAAACTTAAAAGCTTCTGCACAACAAAGGAAACTATAAGCAAGGTGAAAAGACAGCCTTCAGAATGGGAGAAAATAATAGCAAATGAAGCAACTGACAAACAACTAATCTCAAAAATATACAAGCAACTCCTGCAGCTCAATTCCAGGAAAATAAATGACCCAATCAAAAAATGGGCCAAAGAACTAAACAGACATTTCTCCAAAGAAGACATACAGATGGCTAACAAACACATGAAAAGATGCTCAACATCACTCATTATCAGAGAAATGTAAATCAAAACCACAATGAGGTACCATTTCACGCCAGTCAGAATGGCTGTGATCCAAAAGTCTACAAGCAATAAATGCTGGAGAGGATGTGGAGAAAAGGGAACCCTCTTACACTGTTGGTGGGAATGCAAACTAGTACAGCCACTATGGAGAACAGTGTGGAGATTCCTTAAAAAACTGGAAATAGAGCTGCGTTATGATCCAGCAATCCCACTGCTGGGCAAACACACTGAGGAAACCAGAAGGGAAAGAGACACGTGTACCCCAATGTTCATCGCAGCACTGTTTATAATAGCCAGGACATGGAAGCAACCTAGATGTCCATCAGCAGATGAATGGATAAAGAAAGCAGTGGTACATATACACAATGGAGTATTACTCAGCCATTAAAAAGAATACATTTGAATCAGTTCTAATGAGGTGGATGAAACTGGAGCCTATTATACAGATTGAAATAAGCCATAAAGAAAAACACCAATACAGTATATTAACACATATATATGGAATTTAGAAAGACGATAACAGTAACCATGTATACGAGACAGCAAAAGAGACACTGATGTATAGAACAGTCTTTTGGACTCTGTGGGAGAGGGAGAGGGTGGGATGATTTGGGAGAATGGCAGTGAAACATGCATAATATCATATATGAAACGAGTTGCCAGTCCAGGTTCCATGCACGATACTGGACGCCTGGGGCTAGTGCACTGGGACCACCCAGAGGGATGGTATGGGGAGGGAGGAGCGGGGTGGGTTCAGGATGGGGAACACATGTATACCTGTGGCGGATTCATTTTGATATATGGCAAAACCAATACAATATTGTTAAGTTAAAAAATAAAAAAAAAATAAAAAAAGTGAGAGCAAATTAACAAGGTGATTATAAAGTGACATAAATATATCTTGAAAATAAAGTGATGGTACATGAAAAAAGTCAAGGAGTTGAACTAGTGCCTCAGCAACACATTGAGCTGGCCAAAAAGTTTGTTCGGGTTCTTTCCGTACTATCATATGGAAAAACCCCAACTTACTTTTTGGCCAACTCATTACTTTAAAACATAAGTGTAAACACTTATGACTGCTGACAACACTACATATTTTAAAGTGATAGGTGTAAACAGACCAATTATTAATAATTAAAGGATGAAGGACATGGCAGGGTCACCAGAGGATTTACAAAAGTATAAAAATAACATGAATGCATGATATAGTGGGTAGGATGCAATAGTGAGGGTAAGGTTGAAGATTCAGTAGAGTGGGATGACTGTTGGCGAGAGCTCCCGGAACTGATGAATGGTGATGGAATCCAGATCCAAGGGGGAGGAGCTGATCTTTGATAGGCGAGACGAGGCTACTGACTACTACTGTAGTCGGAGGGAAGATAA
Organism: Bos javanicus; assembly: GCF_032452875.1. NCBI lineage: Eukaryota > Metazoa > Chordata > Mammalia > Artiodactyla > Bovidae > Bos > Bos javanicus. The sequence goes on along the minus strand of NC_083890.1, from coordinate 27,013,122 downwards.
ATGGAAGGCTTCACATGCAGGTTATTTGGTGGCAGAAATCTGTAATTGCATGTAGTATTTATTTTTATTCATCCAACAAGATGCGTGGTCCCTGTGGGCAGTGAAAGGTGTGGAGAGATTTTATATTTATCTGTGTCACAAAGATTATTTCAAATAGTTTCTCTGGAGAATGGGAGAGCAAGCTGATGTGGAAAGAGTTACTCTGGTCAGTTTTGAGTATCCACTTGAGGCCGTTAGCCATGAGTCAATGGAGGCACATGTCTGTAACGGCTGGTGTTATTTTCCTGTAGCACCCAGTGTAGGAAGGGTTGGTGTAGAGAAGGAGGATGGCAGAATTAGTCCAAGATTACATGCAAAGCTGTTCTGATAGATGAAAAGTGGGCCAGAGGATTTGGAGGTATTGTCCTGTAAGTGACAAGAGTGATGTCTATGGAGTTAGGAAGTAAAGACCCGATAGTGGTAAATGAAACAGGAGAAATTAGAAAAGTCAAGAAATTAAAGGTGTCAGTGAAGTCAGTAACTGGTGATGTGGGATGAAGGCTGCTGCGAAGCTGGAAGCTTGTTGCTGAGAGATGATGAGAACATCAGGGTATCTACTGCTTCATCATTGGGAGATGATTTTGTCAGTTTGATTTTTAAAACTTAATTGCTCCCATTTTCTTACCTAGAGTTTTTGTTTTCTATTTTTCCTCTTTCTGTTCAATTTATTAAAAAAATACCATTCCTTTCCAACTGTGTCCTGTCAACTTGTAAAAACCCGTGGTTCCTCAAAATATTGTACTATCTTTTATTTACTTCTTATTCTGTTGTCTAACCTCCCAGGTATACCTCTGGGTACTGAGTATAAACTTTAATTATTTAACAAGTTCTTTCCTCCTCATTTTGCACTCTTTTATTTCTCTATATTCCTCTTTCTGCTTTAATTCATTTAACTTACAACTTTAGTATATGTTTTCCTCCCCTTTGGTTTGGAATGAGAATAATATCCTTTACAGGTTATTTTTCTACAGGTAAGTGGCATTTAATTTCCAGGAATTCAGTAAAATTCTTAACTTGTCCCTCACTGAAAATGACAACCAGCAAAGTTAATAATAGTTCATGTACCCTATAATAGTCCATTACATAAAGTAATTACAAATATGACAGTGTTACTTACTAGTAACCGGTGGTGTAGCTTTTGCTGAAATACAAGAGACATGTTGTTTTAGTCAATTATGGGTACAGCATATTTTTCCCCTGTTAATCTCCCACTGAGGAATCTTATAAATGACAACTAAGAAGCACAAGGATTTCTGTTACAATTATTTTGATGCTGGAATCCCTGTCAACGTGATCACTTATGAAGTATGTCTGATGTTCAGTTCTGATGTCTTCAGAGCCTGGCAAATACCTGCTTCTTTCCATTTCCTCCTTTTGTAGTTTTCCCATTTTTCATTGTAACTTTTCTTACCTTTGGTCCTGTTTGTCAGTTACCATCTACTCTTTCAAAAAAGAATGTGTGACTTAAACTATGATTTATTGGTTCTGCTTTTTATTCTTTTTGTTAATCAGTGGAGTTTTGGTCTACAAATTCATTGGCAAATCTTCTTAATTAGCATAAAACTAACTTAAAAAGCAGAAAGTGCCTTATGACCCAGCAATTCCACTGTGTATGCTAGGCATACACACTGAGGAAACCAGAATTGAAAGAGACATGTGTACCCAATGTTCATCGCAGCACTGTTTATAATAGCCAGGACATGGAAGCAACCTAGATGTCCATCAGCAGACGAATGGATAAGAAAGCAGTGGTACATATACACAATGGAGTATTACTCAGCCATTAAAAAGAATACATTTGAATCAGTTCTAATGAGGTGGATGAAACTGGAGCCTATTATACAGAGTGAAGTAAGCCAGAAAGAAAAACACCAATACAGTATCAGATCAGATCAGATTAGATCAGCCACTCAGTCGTGTCCGACTCTTTGCGACCCCATGAATCGCAGCACGCCAGGCCTCCCTGTCCATCACTAAATCCTGGAGTTCACCCAGACTCACGTCCATCGAGTCAGTGATACCATCCAGCCATCTCATCCTCTGTCGTCCCCTTCTCCTCCTGCCCCCAACCCCTCCCAGCATCAGAGTCTTTTCCAATGAGTCAACTCTTTGCATGAGGTGGCCAAAGTACTGGAGTTTCAGCTTTAGCATCATTCCTTCCAAAGAAATCCCAGGGCTGATCTCCTTCAGAAGGGACTGGTTGGATCTCCTTGCAGTCCAAGGGACTCTCAAGAGTCTTCTGCAACACCACAGTTCAAAAGCATCAATTCTTCGGCTCTCAGCCATCTTCACAGTCCAACTCTCACATCCATACATGACCACAGGAAAAACCATAGCCTTGACTAGATGAACCTTTGTTGGCAAAGTAATGTCTCTGCTTTTGAATATGCTATCTAGGTTGGTCATAACTTTCCTTCCAAGGAGTAAGTGTCTTTTAATTTCATGGCTGCAGTCACCATCTGCAGTGATTTTGGAGCCCCCCAAAATAAAGTCTGACACTGTTTCCACTGTTTCCCCATCTATTTCCCATGAAGTGATGGGGACGGATGCCATGATCTTCATTTTCTGAATGTTGAGCTTTAGGCCAACTTTTTCACTCTCCACTTTCACTTTCATCAAGAACGCATATATATGGAATTTAGAAAGATGGTAACAATAACCCTGTATACGAGACAGCAAAAGAGACGCTGATGTATAGAACAATCTTTTGGACTCTGTGGGAGAGGGAGAGGGTGGGATGATTTGGGAGAATGGCATTGAAACATGTATAATATCATATATGAAATGAGTCACCAGTCCAGGTTTGATGCACGATACTGGATGCTTGGGGCTGGTGCACTGGGACGACCCAGAGGGATGGTATGGGGAGGGAGGAGGGAGGAGGGTTCAGGATGGGGAACATGTGTATACCTGTGGCAGATTCATGTTGATATATGGCAAAACCAATACAATATTGTAAAGTTAAAAAATAAAATAAAATTAAATTAAAAAAAAAGCAGAAAGTGACGAGGAACTAAAAAGCCTCTTGATGAAAGTGAAAGAGGAGAGTGAAAAAGTTGGCTTAAAGCTCAACATTCAGAAAATGATGATCATGGCATCTGGTCCCATCACTTCATGGGAAATAGATGGGGAAACAGTCAAAACAGTGTCAGACTTTATTTTTTTGGGCTCCAAAATCACTGCAGATGGTGATTGCAGCCATGAAATTAAAAGCCGCTTACTTCTTGGAAGAAAAGTTATGACCAACCTAGACAGCATATTAAAAAGCAGAAGCATTACCTTGCTGACAAAGATCCATCTAGTCAAGGCTATGGTTTTTCTACTGGTCATGTATGGATGTGACAGTTGGACCTAAAGAAAGCTGAGAACTGAAGAATTCATGCTTTTGAACTGTGGTGTTGGAGAAGATTTTTGAGAGTCCCTTGGACTGCAAGGGATCCAACCAGTCCATTCTAAAGGAGATCAGTCCTGGGTGTTCTTTGGAAGGAATGATACTAAAGCTGAAACTCCAGTACTTTGGCCACCTCATGCGAAGAGTTGACTCATTGGAAAAGACTCTGATGCTGGGAGGGATTGGGGGCAGGAGGACAAGGGGACGACAGAGGATGAGATGGCTGGATAGCATCACCGACTCGATGGATGTGAGTTTGAGTGAACTCCGGGAGTTGGTGATGGACAGGGAGGCCTGGCGTGCTGCGATTCATGGGGTCGCAAAGAGTTGGATACGACTGAGCGACTGAACTGAACTGACTGAACTTAAAAAGATTAGAGAGTTCATGAAAAATTGAAAATAAATTACCACTATAGAAATCTATTACAGAATTTTATTTACTCTAATGGATTTAATAATTTAAAGATAGAAACTCAACTCATTAGTTAATTTAGCAAATAATAATTTAGAGAAAAATGTGTTAGAAACAATCTTAATGCATTATATTGTTGTATTAATAAACTACTACATTTAGGCCTCTAGACTTTTCCTAGATATTAAATATTATATGCAACTTAGTTCTAAATATATTACTAGAAACTCTTTATGTCCTTTCATAAGATACATATTATTCTAGTTGTAGTTTAAAATTTTGTCAATTCTAAGCCTCTGCCCTCTCCCCATTTCAGCTTACAGCTCCCAAAACTCTTCCTGAGCAGAAAGAGCTATCTGAGCATATTTTGTTATAATTGGTTCCTTATCCTCAGTTCTTGAAAATGCTTCAGAGCCATAAAGGTAGAATGGGTGTCTTGTTATTCATAATGAACCCCTTTTCACCACATCTGTGTTAGTCACTGAGTCTTGTCCGACTCTTTGTGAACCCATGGACTTTAGCCCCCCAGGCTCCTCTGTCCATGGAATTCTCCAGGCAAGAATACTGGAGTGGGTAGCTATTACCATCTCCAGGGATCTTCCCAACCCAGGGACAGAACCTAGGTCTCCTGCATTGCAGGTGGATTCTTTACTGTCTTTGTTCAGTTTAGTTCAGTCGCTCAGTCGTGCCCAACTCTTTGTGACCCCATGGACTGCAGCATGCCAGGTTTCCCTGTCCATCACCTACTCCCAGAGCTTGCTCAAACTCATGTCCATCAAGTTGGTAATGCCATCCAACCATCTTATCCTCTGTTGTCCCCTTCTCCTCCTGCCTTCAATCTTTTCCAGCATCAAGGTCTTTTCCAATGAGTTTTATGTTTCCAATGAGGTTTATGTTAATGAGGTAACTTCTGAAAATCACCTAAAGACAGGGGCTGGTTGCCAGAAGAACCAACCTTGAATAGAGGGTTAGAACTTTCAGTCCCACCCCTGGATTTCTGGGAGGGATGAAGGGCTAGAGGTTGAGTTAATCACTGATAGTTAATGATTAATTGGTCATTTTAATGTTTTAAAGCCTCCATAAAAACCCAAATGGAGGGAGTTCAAAGCCCTTCCAGGCTGGGGAGTCAGAATGTTTCCCCAGATTCCAAAGGACAGAAGCTCCTTTGTTTGGGGCCTTGCCTTCTGTATCTCTTCATCTGCTGTTGATTCTTGTCGTCTTTTAGTATCTTTTGTAGTAAATCAGGAATCTAGCTTGTAAATGGTTTCTTGAATTCTGTGAGCCACTCTAGCAAATTAATCCAACCCAAGGAAAAGGTCATGGGAATCCTGCGTTATAACTAAATATAGGTAACAACCTGGACTTGTGATTGGCATCCAGAGTTGGAGGTGGGTAATTGAACCTTCTGGTTTATGGAGCTGGTTAGTCAGAAGCACAGGTAATGTTGAAACAAGCAGGACCTGGTGGGGTCCTCCTGGATACAAAAGCCTTTCTGTGTTCCTCTGTGTTCCTTGTTTCTCATTTCTTCCTATCAGATCCAAAGACAGTGAAATGCTTTATGGTATGATGTTATTGCATTTGAACTTTGGATCTTGTTAATCATCTGCTTTTTTTTTTTCAAAACCTGGCCTTTATTCTTCCTTTATATAGATTTATTATAAAAAGATTTTATTTTGTATATTTGTTATGTCAGTTTATTGATTTATTTATGCTTTCAGGAAAACTCTTAGGAATCTCCAAAATTGCTGACCGAAGAGAGGTAAACAGATTAGAAGGAAAAAATTAAGATTTATAAGGTTTTATGGGATCGACTCTGGCCTCCCTTATAATTCTCAGGCATAGTACCAGGTTGTATTAAACAATGTCAGTTATAATAATATTGTTTATATATTTATAGTTTCTTTATTTGTTAATTGTTTCCCCCATAAAGTTGCAAGATGCTTCATGAGGACAAGAGTCATATCTGTTGCATTTAGTACTATCAGTGTGTCTGCATTTAATAGATTTATAAATAGGTGTTGAATGTATGAAAACAATGTGAACTAGAGCTCTGGAGTGAGAACTGTACTGGAGCTATAGATAATGGTAGTTAACATCCCACAATAAGACTTACAGGTTTTAAAACGTTGCTTAAGCAACTGACGAGGAGAAAGAGGCTCGTGAGAAAGTTCTGAGGAACACAAGCATTTAAGAACCAGGAAGAGGAAGAGGTGAATAACAATGAGATTAATACAGGGCAAAAAATGTGGGAAGAAAGCAAGGAAAGTGAAATGTGGTTTCAAGGGGGACAGAGTGTTTCAAGAAAGAAAGAGTGTTTCTCAGAATGTTGTACTGTCTTTTATTTACTTCTTATTCTGTTGTCTAACCTCCCAGGTATACCTCTGGGTACTGAGTATAAACTTTAATTATTTAACAAATTCTTTCCTCCTCATTTTGCACTCTTCGATTTCTCTATATTCCTCTTTCTGCTTCAATTCATTTAACTTACAACTTTAGTATATGTTTTCCTCCCCTTTGGTTTGGAATGAGAATAATATCCTTTACAGGTTATTTTTCTACAGGTAAGTGGCATTTAATTTCCAGGAATTCAGTAAAATTCTTAACTTGTCCCTCACTGAAAATGACAACCAGCAAAGTTAATAATAGTTCATGTACCCTATAATAGTCCATTACATAAAGTAATTACAAATATGACAGTGTTACTTACTAGTAACCGGTGGTGTAGCTTTTGCTGAAATACAAGAGACATGTTGTTTTAGTCAATTATGGGCACAGCTTATTTTCCCCCTGTTAATCTCCCACTGAGGAATCTTATAAATGACAACGAAGAAGAACAAGGATTTCTGTTACAATTATTTTGATGCTGGAATCCCTGTCAACACAATCACTTATGGAGTATGTGTGATGTCTTCAGAGCCTGGCAAATAACCTGCTTCTTTCCGTTTCCTCCTTTTGTAGTTTTCCCATTTTTCATTCTAACTTGTCTTACCTTTGGTCCTCTTAGTCAGTTACCATCCACTCTTTCAAAAAAGAATGTGTGACTTAAACTATGATTTATTGGTTCTGCTTTTTATTCTTTTTGTTAATCAGTGAGTGGAGTTTTGGTCTACAAATTCATTGGTAAATCTTCTTAATTAGCATAAAACTAACTTAAAAAGATTAGAGACTTCATGAAAAATTGAAAATAAATTACCACTATAGAAATCTATTACAGAGTTTTATTTACTCTAATGGATTAAATTAAAGATAATTTAAAGTCAGGTTGTAGTAGACTAAGAAGTGGATGTTGAAGTAGCATTAGAGGTAAGGAATGAGGACAACTCTGATGCAGTTTAGCCATGATGAGAGAGGGAGTGGCTGGATTGGAGCAGGTGGTTGGGTCATGGAAGGATTTAAAAAAATATAGGGTGACATTAAAATGTTTAAATGCTGGAAGGGAGAAATTGAAGATAACAGGAAATGTGAGTTTTGAGGTCAGCTAACTCTCTAAGTGAAGAAAGCTGAGCGCCGAAGAATTGATGTTTTTGAACTGTGGTGTTGGATAAGACTCTTGAGAGTTCCTTGGACTGCAAGGAGATCCAACCAGTCCATTCTGAAGGAGATCAGTCCTGGGTGTTCATTGGAAGGACTGATGCTAAAGCTGAAATTCCAATACTTTGGCCACCTCATGCGAAGAGTTGACTCATTGGAAAAGACTCTGATGCTGGGAGGGATTGGGGGCAGGAGGAGAAGGGGATGACAGAGGATGAGATGGCTGGATGGCATCACTGACTTGATGAACATGGGTTTGGGTGAACTCCGGGAATTGGTGGTGGATGGGGAGGCCTGGTGTGCTGCAATTCATGGGGTTGCAAAGAGTTGGACACGACTGAGCAACTGAACTGAACTGAACTGAACTCTCTAAGGGAATGAAATGGGATGGGATCTAGAACTCAATGAAGGAGTTGAATTTTGATACATAAAATACTGCTGTCCTTGTTGAGAGGAACTCTTAAGGTCTACTCTCAGTAATTTTAAAGCATACAATATTGTATTATTAAGTACAGTCACCATACTGTACATGGGAGCCTCAGGAAATTTTTTACATTATAACTAAGTCTTCCATTTTTCTTGCTCCCCAGCCCCTGCAAGCACTATTCTATTCTTTGTTTCTAAGAAATTTGCTTTTTTTTTAGATTCCACACAAATTTGATACTATGCAGTATTTTCTTTCTCTGTCTAGCTTATTTCACTTAGCGTAATGTCCTTCAGGTTCATTCATGTTGTGAAAGCAAATATTTCTGAACATGTGATTGTTTCCTCTCCTTCTATTCTTTTACGTTGCTGTGTCACTCTAGGACTTGTGGCCTCTCAAAGCTTTAACAATGCTGTGCTTGTGTGCTTAGTTGCTCTTTGCATGTCTGACTCTTTGTGACCCCATAGACTGTGGCCCACCAGGCTCCTTTGTCAATGGGGATTCTCCAGGCAAGAACACTGGAGTGGGTAGCCTACCCCTTCTCCAGGGGATCTTCCTGACCCAGGGATTGAACTGGGGTCTCCTGCATTGCAGGCGGATTCTTTACCAGCTGAGCTACCAGGGAAGCCCTTAACAATGCTAATGCTGTGAAATTTTGAAATCAGCTTTCCTAAGTTTACATATTTGATACTTTTTAGCCATTTTCTCCTTTATAATCACACAGTCTAAGTTCATGTGATCTTTTACCAGGGATTTATGGTTCTTTTTCTTATTAATACAATCCATTTTGTTTGTGTAAATTAGGTTGAGAGTAGCATCATTGACTCAATGGACATGGGTTTAGCTGGACTTGGGGAGTTGGTAATGGACAGGGAGGCTGGCATGCTGCGGTTCATGGGGTCACAAAGAGTCAGACACAACTTAGCGACTGACTGAACTGAACTGAACTGAAGTACTCCTGTTACTTTTTCTACACATAATAAGATGTTTAAAGTCAGTTTAAATTTAACTTTGTTAAATTTTCCATTTTCTTACACGCTATGCTTTTATTTTTTACTCTTCTTCCATTTATCAACTTAGAAAATAGTCACAACCTAAAAGTTGAGAGTTATATTTCATTTGGTGGGAAGTTTTAGGACATCAAGCCCAAGAGACAGCATCTCAAGTAACCCGGAGAGAAATGCTCCAAGGGTGAGGGGAGGAGCCAGGTTATATAGAAGTCTCACAACAAAGGACCAGTTGTCTGGACGTCAAAAGATTCAGTTCAGTTCAGTTCAGTTGCTCAGTCGTGTCCGACTCTTTGCGACCCCATGAATTGTAGCACGCCAGGCCTCCCTGTCCATCACCAACTCCCGGAGTTCACTCAGACTTGCGTCCATCAAGTCAGTGATGCCATCCAGCCATCTCATCCTCTGTCGTCCCCTTCTCCTCCTGCCCCCAATCCCTCCCAGCATCAGAGTCTTTTCCAATGAGTCAACTCTTCACATGATGTGGCCAAAGTACTGGAGTTTCAGCTTTAGCATCATTCCTTCCAAAGAAATCCCAGGGCTGATCTCCTTCAGAATGGACTGGTTGGATCTCCTTGCAGTCCAAGGGACTCTCAAGAGTCTTCTCCAACACCACAGTTCAAAAGCATCAATTCTTTGGCGCTCAGCCTTCTTCACAGTCCAACTCTCACATCCATACATGACCACTGGAAAAACCATAGCCTTGACTAGACGAACCTTTGTTGGCAAAGTAATGTCTCTGCTTTTCAATATGCTATCTAGGTTGGTCATAACTTTCCTTCCAAGGAGTAAGTGTCTTTTAATTTCATGGCTGCAGTCACCATCTGCAGTGATTTTGGAGCCCCCCAAAATAAAGTCTGACACTGTTTCCACTGTTTCCCCATCTGTTTGCCATGAAGTGATGGGACCGGATGCCATGATCTTCATTTTCTGAATGTTGAGCTTTAAGCCAACTTTTTCACTCTCCACTTTCACTTTCATCAAGAGGCTTTTTAGTTCCTCTTCACTTTCTGCCATAAGGGTGGTGTCACCTGCCTATCTGAGGTTATTGATATTTCTCCTGGCAATCTTGATTCCAGCTTGTGCTTCTTCCAGCCCAGTGTTTCTCATGATGTACTCTGCATATAAGTTAAATAAGCAGGGTGACAATATACAGCCTTGATGTACTCCTTTTCCTATTTGGAACCAGTCTGTTGTTCCATGTCCAGTTCTAACTGTTGCTTCCTGACCTGCATATAGGTTTCTCAAGAGGCAGATCAGGTGGTCTGGTATTCCCATCTCTTTCAGAATTTTCCACAGTTTATTGTGATCCACACAGTCAAAGGCTTTGGCATAGTCAATAAAGCAGAAATAGATGTTTTTCTGGAACTCTCTTGCTTTTTCCATGTTCCAGCGGATGTTGACAATTTGATGTCTGGTTCCTCTGCCTTTTCTAAAACCACCTTGAACATCTGGAAGTTCACGGTTCACGTATTGCTGAAGCCTGGCTTGGAGAATTTTGAGCATTACTTTACTAGCATGTGAAGTTAGTGCAACTGTGCGGTAGGGCAGAGAAATCTGAGGCAAATTCCAAAAACCTGTATCACTACTGTTGTAAACTTGGGCAATAAATGACCCTTGGCAAGTACTGCTGTCTATGGCTTTTTATTTTTCTTTAAAAATTTTAAAGCCAGGGAAAATGCACTCATACGACTCCCACATGCAGACACACACACACACACACACACCACATACATACACACAGTTCTCATTTTGTTCAGAGCATGGTACATAGTTCAACTTCATCACAGTGTAGAGATTTAACACACATTCAGGGTATGTTTTTCTGTGCAAGTTCTTAGTGGTCCAAATCCTGGTTGAAGGTATTCGTTTGCAGAACCACATGACTCAGGAGGTTGAAGAAAAAGAAATGAACGGAACAACTAATTTCCTTTTACATTTCTTAAGCCAACACTGGATGTGCAAAGGCAGTGGACATCCTGGCCATCACCCAGGCCAGATTAGGGTAATTTTAGAGGAGGATCAATACATTGTTTTTTAAAATATTCTTTTCCATTATGGTTTATTATAGGATTATTTTTTTAAATTGGAGGATAATTGCTCTATAATGTTGTATTCGTTTCTGCTGTACAGCAATGTGATCAGCTATAAGAATACATATATCCCCTTACTCTTGAGCCTCCCAAGGCTCAATTTAATACATGAAGCATTTTGCAGATTTTAGTGTTCTTTGTTGGAGATTATCTGTTGAAACCTCTGTTCAGTTCAGTTCAGTCGCTCAGTCATGTCCAACTCTTTGCGACCCCATGAATTGCAGCATGCCAGGCCTCCCTGTCCATCACCAACTCCCGGAGTTCACCCAGACTCACGTCCATCGAGTCAGTGATGCCATCCAGCCATCTCATCCTCTGTCGTCCCCTTCTCCTCCTGCCCCCAATCCCTCCCAGCATCAGAGTCTTTTCCAATGAGTCAACTCTCTGCATAAGGTGGCCAAAGTACTGGGGTTTCAGCTTTAGCATCATTCCTTCCAAAGAAATCCCAGGGCTGATCTCCTTCAGAATGGACAGGTTGGATCTCCTTGCAGTCCAAGGGACTCTCAAGAGTCTTATCCAACACCACAGTTCAAAGGCATCAATTCTTCAGCACTCAGCCTTCTTCACAGTCCAACTCTCACATCCATACATGACCACTGGAAAAACCATAGCCTTGACTAGATGGACCTTTGTTGGCAAAGTAATGTCTCTGCTTTTCAATATGCTGTCTAGGTTGGTCATAACTTTCCTTCCAAGGAGTAAGTGTCTTTTAATTTCATGGCTGCAATCACCATCTGCAGTGATTTTGTAGCCCAAAAAAATAAAGTCTGACACTGTTTCCACTGTTTCCCCATCTATTTGCCATGAAGTGATGGGACTGGATGCCATGATTTTAGTTTTCTGAATGTTGAGTTTTAAGCCAACTTTTTCACTCTCCTCTTTCACTTTCATCAAGAGGCTTTTTAGTTCCTCTTCACTTTCTGCCATAAGGGTAGTGTCATCTGCATATCTAAGGTTATTGATATTTCTCCCAGCTATCTTGATTCCAGCTTGTGCTTCTTCTAGCCCAGTGTTTCTCATGATGTACTCTGCATATAAGTTAAATAAGCAGGGTGACAATATACAACCTTGATGTACTCTTTTTCCTATCAGGAACCAGTCTGTTGTTCCATGTCCAGTTCTAACTGTTGCTTCCTGACCTGCATATAAGATTACTGTTAATTAAAGGATATAAAATATCCCAAGTTAAGGAATTTAGTGCTTTTCTATGTACGGAAAGATGCAAGAGTCTGGGCTCACTAAAATCATTCCTTTCATATTCATTTCAGCTATCCTGGTGCCAGTATCCTGTATTTTTCACATCCTGAGCTTCCTTGGACTCACCATAGTGAGTGGCTACAGTTTGATGGCTATTATATAGCAAGTATTTTTCTCCTTCCTGAGTGCCCTTAGGCCCACATTGGAGGGCTGGAATTGCTGATGATTGTGAAATCCCTTTTTATTGATATGGTAGAAAATATTCCATTTCTCACATTTCACTTAAAATGTTACCCTTTTGAATTATACCCTATCAATTTTGATATCCTGAGAGAAATATATATATGGCCAATTCTTTTATTCACTTTCTGTATTGTCTAGGCATCTGAGTGACTTTGGGGAGCTAGGAATAAGATTTATAAATTTCATCTTACTATTTTCTTCCCTTACTCTCACCCATTTCTTTTGTTTCTCAGTCTTCCTTTCCTAGCTTCAACTCATTTAATTTAATTCATTTCATTTAAATTCTTTAAATGTCTCCTGATTCCTTTTTCTGAGAATGTTATTTTGTGTTTTGGCAAGTCAGCTGACTTGATACAATGCTGAAGTTCTTAGCTATTCTTTCTACAAATCAGTGAGGTTTGGTTTCAAGAAAATTTTCAGTAACTGAAAAGTCTTAACTTGTGTCCAATTGACCATGACAACCTTCAAATTTAGTTGAAGTCTTTATACTATAACAGTCATTAAGTAACAAGTTAAATAATGTACTTACCACTAGGTGGTTCAGCTTTTGTTGAAATATAAGCACAAACAAGTAGTTATTTGTTAACCTGTTATTGAGCAGCACAGTTTCCTGTTTAAAATCTTCCAATTTGGAAATCTTATAAAATGACACCCAACCAGCACAAACACCTCTGCCATGGTTATGTATTGCTATAGTTCCTGGTCAAATGGTCCTTTATTGGTGTGTGCCATGCTAAGTGCCAAGACTGGAGAGAACTGTGGTAAGATTTTAGTCTCATCACCCACTTGTGGTAGCTCCTCTGTGATATCTCTGCTAAGTGAGAAGCTTATTACTGGGGCGCCCATTACTTTCCCTAATCATTTGTATTTATCTTTGAACAACTCATATTCATCCTTTCTTAATAGTCTCTCATATGTACTTTCTCTTTTCTCTTAATGTTGACTCCCTTTCATGTAGACTCCAGTCTGCGTTGTTTTTCTTTTAAAGTGAATTTTATTTGTTCTGAGGAATATACCGTCTTAGTTATTCAGTGCATTTAAGCTTTTCAGCAAACTGTCAGTAATCTCTAAAAATCCTCACCGCTCAGGGCTGAGTATACAATGAAAAATACTAATATGAGGTTTTCAAATTTGGGTATGTTAATTGTCAGAGTAATCAAAAATTCTTTATGAACTTATTTATCCCCAAATCACTTATGCTGAGAAATAGAAAAAAGCTTAAGCATGGGTTTCTCAGCAGCTCCTATAAACAAACGTAAATGAATACAGTTTAACTTATAGATTGTATAATTAATAATAGTCTTCTTTGAGTTTTTTCAACATCTAATTTGCTTAGAGTACAAAAACTTTCATGGCATTATTAAGCCCCATTAAAGAATCACATATTGTTTTGTAGTTTTGTTACAGTTTTAAAATCACAATTTCCTACTAATTAGCAAACTTTTGGATATGGAAGGGAAAAAGGCAAAAGGAGACATCATAACATTAATGTTGGACACAGAAGCAGCCAAATTCAGCAAAAACATACATACAGCTAAATTGAAATGATTTGGAATGGAGAAGTGGAAAGAACTTACCTCTGGCTCTCACATCTTTTTCTATAATAAAAAAGAAATAAATGAAGTCTAAAAATCTTGAATATAGCTTTTTCTTGAGTACAAAGTAATTACAATAGCTAGTGATAATTGGTTGATTAACATGTGCCTAGGCATTGTTCCTATTTGGAACCAGTTTGTTGTTCCATGTCCAGTTCTAACTCTTGCTTCCTGACCTGCATACAGATTTCTCAAGAGGCAGGTCAGGTGGTCTGGTATTCCCATCTCTTTCAGAATTTTTCACAGTTTATTGTGATCCACACAGTCAAAGGCTTTGGCATAGTCAATAAAGCAGGAATAGATGTTTTTCTGGAACTCTCTTGCTTTTTCCATGATCCAGTGGATGTTGGCAATTTGATCTCTGGTTCCTCTGCCTTATATCATGAGAAACGCTGGACTGGAAGAAACACAAGCTGGAATCAAGATTGCCAGGAGAAATATCAATAACCTCAGATATGCAGATGACACCACCCTTATGGCAGAAAGTGAAGAGGAACTAAAAAGCCTCTTGATGAAAGTGAAAGTGGAGAGTGAAAAAGTTGGCTTAAAGCTCAACATTCAGAAAACAAAGATCATGGCATCTGGTCCCATCACTTCATGGGAAACAGATGGGGAAACAGTGGAAACAGTGTCAGACTTTATTTTTTGGGCTCCAAAATCACTGCAGATGGTGACTGCAGCCATGAAATTAAAAGACGCTTACTCCTTGGAAGGAAAGTGATGACCAACCTAGATAGCATATTCAAAAGCAGAGACATTACTTTGGCAACAAAGGTCTGTCTAGTCAAGGCTATGGTTTTTCCAGTGGTCATGTATGGATGTGAGAGTTGGACTGTGAAGAAGGCTGAGCGCCTAAGAATTGATGCCTTTGAACTGTGGTGTTGGATAAGACTCTTGAGAGTCCCTTGGACTGCAAGGAGATCCAATCAGTCCATTCTGAGGGAGATCAGCCCTAGGATTTCTTTGGAAGGAATGATGCTAAAGCTGAAATTCCAGTACTTTGGCCACCTCATGTGAAGAGTTGACTCACTGGAAAAGACTCTGATGCTGGAAGGGACTGGGGGCAAGAGGAGAAGGGGATGACAGAGGATGAGATGGCTGGATGGCATCACTGACTCGATGGACATGAGTCTAGGTGAACTCCGGGAGTTGGTGATGGACAGGGAGGCCTGGCGTGCTGCGATTCATGGGGTTGCAAAGAGTCAGACACGACTGAGCGACTGAATTGAACTGAACTGAGGCATTGTTTCAGTTGATTAAACTATTTTAATTCTCACTGAAATCCAATGAGATGGCTATAATTGTTACCTTCATTTTATCAATGAAAGAACTAGCAGGAATAGGTTAAGTAAACTGTTCAAGAGCAGGCACTTCAGTGGTCAAGTCTGCATTTATACTTAAGCATCAAAACTCCAGAGCCCATAGTTCTATGGTCTTTTATGTGTATATTATTTTGGGTCTTTAAGTTCCATGTTGGCTGCTTTGGCACTATAATCCAACACAGAAAAATCTCTTAAACATTAATTCTTTCACTCTTTTATACATGATCTTCTATGTTTATAATTGAAACTTTTGAAGTTGGCTTTCCTAAAGTTTAGTCTAGAATATCTGACAATTTTTGGTTGTTTATCATCAGTTATCACAAAATCTAAGCTTATGTGGACCATTATTTTTTAAACATATTTTTTCTTATTGGTACAACTCCTTTTGTTAGTATGAATTGAGTTGATGGTAATTCTATGTGCTTCTTCTATTCATTAAGATAAATTATAGTCATTGATTCTTTTGCATTTTGCTGTTTCCTTTTCCTCACCTAATTTTTATTTTTTAGGATTTCTGTCTTCATTCTATTTGTAATATTAATCCTAATTGATTCTATTTCATTAATTTTGTAATTTCAGAAGAAACGTGTGTGTGCTAATTCGTTTCAGTAGTGTCTGACTCTTTGCGACCCTATGAACTGTAGTCCACCAGGCTCCTCTGTCCATGGCATTCTCCAGAATACTGCAGTGGGTTGCCATGCCCTTCTCCAGGGGATCTTCCCAACCAAGCGATGGATGGAATCCAGTCTCTTCTGTCTCTTCCATTGGTGGATGGGTTCTTTACCACTGGTGTAACCTGGGAAGCCCCAGAAGAAACATAGGTATAGTCTATTCTTTTATTCTCTTTACTTGTTCAGACTCGCAACTAAATTTTTGGATCCTGTGTGTAAGATTTAGAAGATTTAGCAAGGTGTTTAAAAAAATTATCCTTCATTGTATTTCTCTATTTTTAATTCTCAGCTCTGACTCATTTTTATCTCTAGTAAGAACGTTCTTCTTTGTTGCTGGTAAGTCCGTTGACTTGATTGAATGATAATGTACTTCCATGTTTATTTTTTTGATTTGGTTTTAGTTTCAAAATAATTGGCAACAACAATAAAGTTCTTGATTTCTGCTCCACTGTAAAATAGCAATCATAGAATGTAATAGTCCTGTGCATGCAGCAACAGACTATTGTCAGTAGAATTATAAGATACTGTACTTACTAAGAGGTGGTGAGGTTTTTGCTAAAATAAAAGCACAAAAAATTAGTTATTATTTTTAAACTATTAAGTATACAATGTATATCCCTTATAAATATGCATTAAGGGAGTCTTATAAAATAATATTCAAAAAGCTCAAAGACTTCTCATCAGTTAATTTGACACTGTGAGTCCTAGCAAGGTGGTCCTTTATGAGAATGTAAGATACACAGTCTTGGGACTGGAAAGTACCTTAATTCTTAGGTTTTGTGCTATTATATCATAATGCCTTCTTTTAAAAATTGAAGTACAGCTGACTTACAATACTATATTACCTTCAGATGTACAATATAGTGATTCAATATTTTTATAGATTATTCTCCATTTAAAGTTATTGCGAAATAATGACTATATTTCCCTGAGCTGTACAGTATATCATTGTAGCTTATATATTTTATACATAATAGTTTGTGTCTCTTATTTTTTTTTTTTTTGCTGTTAAATGAATTTTACTTATAACTGAATTTAGTTCTTTAGGCATAAAAGCCTAATGACTGCACACCACGAAAAAGATTTTTAAAAATGCATGAACCAAATCAAATCAAAGCAAATTGTGTTTTAGGAAAAAAAAGTCCACGCGTGAGCTGTTACTTCAAATTGGCACCAACTTAGCTTTAATATTAAGAGTTCTTCTGACCTTTTGCTACACAGGCCCAAAGCCTTGAAGAAAAAGTAGAGTTTAACCAAAACTGGGATGATTATCTTCTTGCTAATGGTTAAGCACCAAATCCATATTTTCAGAGATGCTCATAAAAAATCATAATCAAACACTTTTAGCCGTGTTATATATGTGAATGTGATAAAAACTAACATTGAGCACTTTGTATGACTGTCACTATACTGAACATTTGACATATACCATTTTTATTAATTTTCTAAAGCCCCAGTGAGAAAGTAATATTATTATCCCATTTTATAAATGAGGAAACCTGAGCTCAAAGAGCCCACATGGAGTGTCAGAGACTAAACCCAGCCCCAGGCCCTCAACTTAACTCATTTCACTAAACACTTAGTATCGACTCATTAGTAAAAACTGGCATTAGGAGTGTAGTTCACTTTCAAAATAAGATTCGTCAGGATAATCCATACCAAAGATTTGAAAACATGATAGTCAACTTTAAAAACTGATCATTTGTGGATTTGGGAGGGGGAAAAAAGAAGAGGCACCACATCTGATTTCTCGTGTTTTGAAGCTGCTTTTGGCGTTAAGGGAACAAGTAACATGGGCTTCCCTGGTGGCTCAGTGGCTCTCCTGTCTGTCAATGCAGGAGATGCAGGTTCAGTCCCTGGGGTGGGAAGATACCCTGGAAAAGGAACTGGCAACCCACTTCAGTATTCTTGGAAATTCCATGAACAGAGGAGACTGGCGGGCTGTAGTCCATGGAGTCGCAAAGAGTTGGACATGACTGAGCACGGGTTTCACTGTCGGATTTGTTTTCATGCTCCGTATCTGTCAGGGTGAGTGCTGAGTTGGACCGGCTTGACAGGCAGGAGCTGCGGCCTGACTTGACCCCCCGGCCCCACAGTCTCATGGCATGCTCTGGGGACATCACTGCTTCGTTCTCAGTATCGGCGTCTGACCCTGCACTGATCGAGTAACCTCTGTGGGGAAGCCCCATTTCCGCACAAAATGCCAGTCCTCTTCGAGTTGCTGGTTCACAAACGCCTAACTGCCTTAGGGTAAAATTTTGTCCTTGTCTGGAGAACTCATCCGCTTCTCTGTGAACCAAATCCTTTACTCTGTTTCCGTAAAGCAGCCGTGAGGAATCGTGATCAAAGGCTTTCAGGGTTTCGCTGGAGCTGTAAGACTTCTGCGTGGGAACCCGGCACTCCTCGTTGTCTGCCGAGGAGTTCGTATAGCGCCGCTCCTTCTCCCGGCGGTTCTTGGTCAGCGAGCAGTAGGGCCGCCGTTCCTTCACATCCATACTTCATTCCTTCCGGGGGCACATCAGTCCTGGCTGTGGCCGGGTTGGCTCAGGGGTCCATCCTCAGTGGTCTGCCTGTGTGTCTTGCCGTATTTTGACGACTCCACCAATTGCCTCGCTGTTCACACTGTTTGCTGAACCCAGGGTAGGTAAGGTGCGAGTGGGGAAGCTTAAGAAAACTCAGTTTGTGTCTCTTAATCTCATACCTCTATCTAACCTCTTCCCTGTTTCTTCTCCCTACTGATAACCACGGGTTTGTGAGTGGTTACCACTCTCTGTATCTGTGAGTCTTTTTCAGTGTTGTTATAGTCATTCATTTGCTTTATTTTTTAGATTCCACATATGAGTGATAACATAGAATATTTGTCTTCTTCTGTCTGACTTATTTCACTACACATAATACTCTCTATGTCCATCGATGTTGTTACAAATGCAGAATTTCACTCTTTTTTAAATAACTGAATAATATTCCATTGTACATATATACCACATCTGCTTTATTCACTCATCTGCTGATGAGCACTTAGGTATAGCTTCCATATTTTGGCTACTGTAAATATCTGAACATGGGAGTACATCTGTCTTTTTGCTTAATCTCTAGCTTTTAGATGAAGTGGACCATAGTCTATTTACCCACCTGCAGTGGGTCTATAAAATTCCTTCCAACTAGGAAATTTATGCTTGAGAGTCTTCATTAAAGAGGAGCTCATTCCTTTGTGCATCCTTTATATAGTCATGTCCAGCATGGTGACTACAGTTAATAATAATATACTGTATATTTGAAAGTTGCTAGGAGAGTAGATCTTAAAAGCTTTCAACACAAGAAACAAATGTAACTATGTATGGTGATGGATGTTAACTAGACTTATTGTGTTCATTTCATGATATCTATGAATATTGAATCATTATGCTATACACTTGAAACCAATATAATGTTGTATGCTAATTATATCAGTAAAAAACTATAGGGATAACTTTCAGGCTAGTATTTAAATTAAAAGACATAACAGTTGAGGAAAAGGAAAACTTACCAATTGGTTCAGCAAATCCTGATTCAGAGAAAAAACATTTGTCAGTTCTAATTACAAAGTCACATGTTATCATATTAACAACAAATTCTATGGTATTTGGATTCTCTTTTAGATTTTAGCTATGGTATTTACTTAGTTATAAATATATTTCTAGAAATTGTGTTCTTTTCTTTTATGTCCTTAGTAATGCCTAAATTGGGGACCCGCTGCCTTAAAAAACTAAAAATAGAGCTACCACATGACTCAGCAATACCACTCTTGGGACCCAGCAATCCGACTAAAACACACAGTCATTTTGAAGACTTGCTATGTACCTTTAAATCTATAGATAACTAAATCTAGAAACACATTGAAAAATTTTTTACTAATAGCATCACTGATTTTCATTTATGCTCATGTAATACATATAAGAAATACATCATAGTAATTAAAATTGGAATTCTTCTAGTGACACAAAAAGTAGTAGTGTTAGTAGTAAGTCATTTCTGACTCTTCCCAATCCCATGGACTGTAGCCCTCTAGGCTCCTCTGTCCATGGATTTCTCCAGGTAAGAATACTGGAGTGGGTTGCCATTCTTTTCTTCAGGGGATCTTCCCAACTCAGGAATCAAACCTGGGTCTCCTGCATTGCAGGCAGATTCTTTACCACCTGAAGCCCCTTTCAGTGGCAGTTGAGGCTTAATACTCCTCCAAATGTTTACTGTTTGAATTTTTCTCTTGGGCAAATTAATGGTACATGTTCTTCAACCATTTGTCAATGGAGAAACTATTGACCTAAACAGATGTTTCTGGTAGGTCAAACTTGTGCTAGCTGTGGTATCATTTCAATTCTGTTACTTTGAAGAAATTGGATTATACAGTTGATGCTTCTGTTGTGTTCTAAGAGAAGACTCGATGTCTGGAGTTCAGTTCAGTCACTCAGTTGTGTCTGACTCTTTGTGACCCCATGAATCGCAGCACGCCAGGCCTCCCTGTCCATCACCAAGTCCCGGAGTTCACTCAGACTCACGTCCATCGAGTCGGTGATGCCATCCAGCCATCTCATCCTCTGTCATCCCCTTCTCCTTCTGCCCCCAGTCCCTCCCAGCATCAGAGTCTTTTCCAATGAGTCAACTCTTCGCATGAGGTGGCCAAAGTACTGGAGTTTCAGCTTTAGCATCATTCCTTCCAAAGAAATCCCAGGGCTGATCTCTTTCAGAATGGACTGGTTGGATCTCCTTGCAGTCCAAGGGACCCTCAAGAGTCTTTTCCAATACCACAGTTCAAAAGCATCAATTCTTCGGCGCTCAGCCTTCTTCACAGTCCAACTCTCACATCCATACATGACCACTGGAAAAACCATAGCCTTGACTAGACGGACCTTTGTTGGCAAAGTAATGTCTGCATTTCAATATGCTGTCTAGGTTGGTCATAACTTTCCCTCCAAGGAGTAAGTGTCTTTTAATTTCATGGCTGCAATCACCATCTGCAGTGATTTTGGAGCCCCCCAAAATAAAGTCTGACACTGTTTCCACTGTTTCCCCATCTATTTCCCATGAAGTGATGGGACCAGATGCCATGATCTTCATTTTCTGAATGTTGAGCTTTAAGCCAACTTTTTCACTCTCCACTTTAACTTTCATCAAGAAGAGGCTTTTTAGTTCCTCTTCACTTTCTGCCATAAGGGTGGTGTCATCTGCATATCTGAGGTTATTGATATTTCTCCCGGCAATCTTGATTCCAGCTTGGAGCAGCCATGAAGAGATACCCCATGCCCAAGGTAAGAGAAACCCAAGTAAGATGGTAGGTGTTGCAAGAGGGCATCAGAGGGCAGACACACTGAAACCATACTTACAGGAAACTAGTCAATCTAATCACACTAGGACCACAGCCTTGTCTAACTCAATGAAACTAAGCCATGCCCATGGGGCAACCCAAGATGGGCAGGTCATGGTGGAGAGATCTGACAGAATGTGGTCCACTGGAGAAAGGAATGGCAAATCACTTCAGTATTCTTGCCTTGAGAACCCCATGAGAGTATGAAAAGGCAAAATGATAGGATACTGAAAGAGGAACTCCCCAGGTCAGTAGGTGCCCAATATGGTACTGGAGATCAGTGGAGAAATAACTCCAGAAAGAATGAAGGGATGGAGCCAAAGCAAAAAGAATACCCAGCTGTCGATGTGACTGGTGATAGAAGCAAGGGCCGATGCTGTAAAGAGCAATATTGCATAGGAACCTGGAATGTCAGGTCCATGAATCAAGGCAAATTGGAAGTGGTCAAACAAGAGATGGCAAGAGTGAATGTCGACATTCTAGGAATCAGCGAACTGAAATGGACTGGAATGGGTGAATTTAACTCAGATGACCATTGTATCTACTACTGCGGGCAGGAATCCCTCAGAAGAAATGGAGTGGCCATCATGGTCAACAAAAGAGTCCATAATGCAGTACTTGGATGCAATCTCAAAAATGACAGAATAATCTCTGTTCGTTTCCAAGGCAAACCATTCAATATCACGGTAATCCAAGTCTATGCCCCAACCAGTAACGATGAAGAAGCTGAAGTTGAATGGCTCTATGAAGACCTACAAGACCTTTTAGAACTAACACCCAAAAAAGATGTCCTTTGCATTATAGGGGACTGGAATGCAAAAGTAGGAAGTCAAGAAACACCTGAAATAACAGGCAAATTTGGCCTTGGAGTACAGAATGAAGCAGGGCAAAGACTAATAGAGTTTTGCCAAGAAAATGCACTGGTCATAGCAAACACCCTCTTCCAACAACACAGAGAAGACTCTACACATGGACATCACCAGATGGTCAACACCGAAAGCAGATTGATTATGTTCTTTGCAGCCGAAGATGGAGAAGCTCTATACAGTCAACAAAAACAAGACCAGGAGCTGACTGTGGCTCAGATCATGAACTCCTTATTGCCAAATTCAGACTGAAATTGAAGAAAGTAGGGAAAACCATTAGACCATTCAGGTATGACTGAAATCAAATCCCTTATGATTATATAGTGGAAGTGCGAAATAGATTTAAGGGCCTAGATCTGATAGATAGAGTGCCTGATGAACTATGGAATGAGGTTCATGACATTGTACAGGAGACAGGGATCAAGACCATCCCCATGGAAAAGAAATGCAAAAAGCAAAATGGCTGTCTGGGGAGGCCTTACAAACAGCTGTGAAAAGAAGAGAAGCGAAAAGCAAAGGAGAAAAGGAAAGATATAAGCATCTGAATGCAGAGTTCCAAAGAATAGCAAGAAGAGATAAGAAAGCCTTCTTCAGTGATCAATGCAAAGAAATAAAGGAAAACAACAGAATGGAAAAGACTAGAGATCTCTTCAAGAAAATTAGAGATATCAAGGGAACATTTCATGCAAAGATGGGCTCGATAAAGACAGAAATGGTATGGACCTAAAAGAAGCAGAAGATATTAAGAAGAGGTGGCAAGAATACACAGAAGAACTGTACAAAAAAGATCTTCACGACCCAGATAATTATGATGATGTGATCACTGATGTAGAGCCAGACATTCTGGAATATGAAGTCAAATGGGCCTAGTGAAAGCATCACTACAAATGAAGGTAGTGGAGGTGATGGAATTCCAGTTGAGCTATTCCAAATCCTGAAAGATGATGCTGTGAAAGTGCTGCACTCAATATGCCAGCAAATTTGGAAAACTCAGCAGTGGCCACAGGACTGGAAAAGGTCAGTTTTCATTCCAATCCCAAAGAAAGGCAATGCCAAAGAATGCTCAAACTACCGCACAATTGCACTCATCTCACATGCTAGTAAAGTAATGCTCAAAATTCTCCAAGCCAGGCTTCAGCAATACGAGAACCATGAACTTTCCGATGTTCAAGCTGGTTTTAGAAAAGGCAGAGGAACCAGAGATCAAATTGCCAACATCCACTGGATCATGGAAAAAGCAAGAGAGTTCCAGAAAAAACATCTATTTCTGCTTTATTGACTATGCCAAAGCCTTTGATTGTGTGGATCACAATAAACTGTGGACAATTCTGAAAGAGATGGGAATACCAGACCACCTGACCTGCCTCTTGAGAAATCTGTATGCAGGTCAGGAAGCACCAGTTAGAACTGGACATGGAACAACAGACTGATTCCAAATAGGAAAAGGAGTATGTCAAGGCTGTGTATTGTCACCCTGCTTATTTAACTTACATGCAGAGTACATCATGAGAAATGCTGGATTGGAAGAAGCACAAGCTGGCATCAAGATTGCCAGGAGGAATATCAATAACCTCAGATATGCAGATGTGTGGAGTTAGGGCTCTTTTATTCTGGTAGAAGGGCAAAGTGAATTATCTTCTTGGCGCCTATTTAGATATTGTTTTCTTGCCCACTGCAATCGATTTATACCATTTTGGACCTGTCAAGAAGTCATACCACTTCATCTCCCTTCTTCTTATACTTTTATTAATTTTCCTCATTTCTTTGTTTATACTTATGAACATCACATTGGATGCAGTATCAAACACTGGTAATAGTATTTCTCATAAAGAGTGTGTGTGTATGTATGTGTATATATATACACACACATATATATACATAATATATACATTATACATATATAGTTGATTCTTAATCTTTCACAGCATCATCAGTTATTGATCTGTATCACACAGAGAAAGGGTAGAGAAATATTAGCATTGAGGTTTTAGATCACTGATACTGTAAAACCAATAGCCTATGGATTTTTTTTTTTCCATTTCATACATGATATTTTACATGTTTCAATGCCATTCCTAGCCTATGGATTTTAAGATTTGAAAGGAACTTACTGATGGTTGATACAGGTGCTTTAAAACAGAAAGAAAAATAAAGACATAAGTAATGCGTAATATATGAAAATATATCCAATCAAGAAATTTCTCTACGTGTGTGTGTTGAAACACAACTGTCAATCATGTAATTTTCAGAGGGTGCTCCAAAAAGAAAAGTCAAGGGAATTTCAATGCAGTTGAGATTCTTTGTGTTTCATGAAAGACCATTTTAATGTCTGATTAATCTCAGAAATCTTAGTGTTCTATTTGAAGGGCCTCTGTTGAGAGGTTATTGTTTGTATACTTTACTTTTCTTACCCAGAGCAAAGAACTATTAATATTAAAATCTTTTAGGAAAGCAGTATGATGTTACAGTAAAGTTTTACCTATCTATTTTTTTCATCATTGGACTCTTCTGTATAGATGTCGTCTACATTTTGAAAGTATTTTTATTTGTTTTGTGGTACTTAGTCTTATAATGGATACTTTTAAACTTTTCTGAAAATTGTCAGTAATTTCTAAAGAAAGTTCACTAATGTGAGAGGAACATAGAAAGTGAAATAATAGCATTAGAACTTACAAAGTTGATTTATGGCTATAAATGGACTTATCTATCAAAATGTCTTCATGCATATGTTTTCCAGATACTAGCCACATAAAAGTAACTTACTGGAAATTTTCTCAACAATTCCAAACAAAACAAAACCAAGACCTACTATCTTAGGCTTACCTAAAATATTTTTTTTCATTGTTTTAATACTTAGCTCCAAACCAGTTAGTTATCTTTTTTTGGAAGTCCTGGCAGAAACATAGTATATGCATTATTCTTGTATTTTCCTCTCCTCAATTTTCTATCTTTTTAATTAAACAGTATAATGTGTATAAAATTTAGATACCTCTTCAATTAGTTTCTTCTTCCTCTCCCCTCTTTTAATTCTATGACTAGTTTCCTCTCCTACTTCCATTGCATCATTAAAATATTAATATTTTTCTTTCTGTCCTAGTATGGACAAGTAAGTTTCTTTAAATAAACAAATCAGTTCTCTTGATATAACAATTTATTTGTCAGTTTATTCTTTATATAATCCATTGAGGTTCATTCTAACTCTAAATTAACTTTTGATCTGAAAATGAAAAATCTGTTAATAAAATCTTCTGTATCCAATAGTGGCCCAGTATATGCTAGTATTATAAATAAGCTAATAAACTTACCAGTAGGTAGTATAGTTCTGCCTGAAATACAAAACAAGCCAGCATTAGCCCATACAGGTAAACACATTTTTTATTATGAATTTAGCTTTTATTCAAAATCAAATAAGCAAAAGCAAAAATTTTAAGAAACTTTTTACAAATTACTTACATAAAACAAAGTTAAGAGGGACAGTCACAAGTCTGCAGCAAATAATTGCAAAAGTATCTAGGGCAGCATGAATACACACTATATCACAGCATAGTGACCTAACTGTGATATGAATAAGGCATAACTAACATTTGCACCAAGACCAGGATTAAAAAAAAAAACCCCAAAAGACATACTTTAAAAGCTTAGTTCTACATTAAGCTTCTTCTCTTCCCTCAGATCCTTAATGGGTTTATACTATGTACTTTTTTTTTTTTTAATTTTTTTTTTTTTTTTTTGCCCTAGCTGTTGGTAATTTATGCTGACTCATGTCCCATTCCAGAAGAAGAATGGCCTAGTTCTGTTAGGTACAGTCCCATAATATGATTTCTAACCTCTGACATCACATTTATCATGCTGCATATTAATCATGTATATGTTTATCTCTCTTAAGGGACTCTGAGCTTCTTGAGAGGAGGGCCATAACCTCATGTTTGCATCCTTAATATCTAACACTTGACACATAATGGGCTCAAAAAATATTTAATTTGGATTTTATGCTCAACAACATAAAATGCCATTACTGCTCCTTTAAAGAGAAGCACCTGATCACTATGCAGTAGGCCTTCCCAAGTTCTTCCCCTTAAGAAGTCCATAGCAACTGAAAGGTTGTTGTTGAATCACACGAATACACTGGGATTCTTGGCCCCCGGAGGAGAAGAATTCAATCCGGGGCCAGAGACGAGGCTTGATCGCTCGGAGCTTTTGTGTAATAAAGTTTTATTAAAGTATAAAGGAGATAGAGAAAGCTTCTGACATAGGCATCAGAAGGGGGTAGAAAGAGTACCCCTTTTTTTTTTTTTTAAACAAACACATCACATCAGACTATAAATTACACAGATGGGCAGTTAATGTGAAAAGCACCCTCCCACAAAATGTACAAATAAACTGGTACTGAACTGAGTTCTCCATTTACCTTTATGTACTGCTGCTGCTAC
Organism: Bos javanicus; assembly: GCF_032452875.1. Taxonomy (NCBI): domain Eukaryota; kingdom Metazoa; phylum Chordata; class Mammalia; order Artiodactyla; family Bovidae; genus Bos; species Bos javanicus. The sequence continues at coordinate 26,986,560 of NC_083890.1, read as the reverse complement.
TAAGTCACTTCAGTCGTGTGTAACTCTGTGTGATCCCATAAATGGCAGCCCACCAGGCTCCCCGTCCCTAGGATTCTCCAGGCAAGAACACTGGAGTGGGTTGCCATTTCCTTCTCCAGTGCATGAAAATGAAAAGTGAAAGTGAAGCTGCTCAGTCGTGTCCAACTCTTAGCCACCCCATGGACTGCAGCCTACCAGGCTCTTCCGTCCATGGGATTTTCCAGGCAAGGGTACTGGAGTGGGTTGCCATTGCCTTTTCCACTTTTATTTGGTACTGTGCTTTTCTTCCAAGGAGCAAGTGTTTCTTAATTTCATGGCTGCAGTCACCATCTGCAGTGATTTTGGAGTCCCCAAAAATAAAGTCTGACACTGTTTCCACTGTTTCCTCATCTATTTCCCATGAAGTGATGGGACCGGATGCCATGATCTTCGTTTTCTGAATGTTGAGCTTTAAGCCAACTTTTTCACTCTCCACTTTCACTTTCATCAAGAGGCTTTTTAGTTCCTCTTCACTTTCTGCCATAAGGGTGGTGTCATCTGCATATCTGAGGTCATTGATATTTCTTCCGGCAATCTTGATTCCAGCTTGTGCTTCTTCCAGCCTGGCATTTCGCATGATGTACTCTGCATATAAGTTAAATAAGCAGGGTGACAATATACAGCCTTGACGTACTCCTTTCCCAATTTGGAACCAGTCTGTTGTTCCATGTCCAGTTCTAACTGGTGCTTCTTGACCTGCATACAGATTTCTCAAGAGGCAGGTCAGGTGGTCTGGTATTCCCATCTCTTTCAGAATTTTCCACAGTTTATTGTGATCCACACAGTCAAAGGCTTTGGCATAGTCAAAAAAGCAGAAATAGATGTTTTTCTGGAACTCTCTTGCTTTTTCCATGATCCAGCGGATGTTGGCAATTTGATCTCTGGTTTCTCTGCCTTTTCTAAAACCAGCTTGAACATCTGGAAGTTCACGGTTCACGTATTGCTGAAGCCTGGCTTGGAGAATTTTGAACATTACTTTACTAGCATATGAGGTGAGTTCAATTGAGCAGTAGGGCAGAGAAATCTGAGGCAAATTCAATTTCCAAAAACTTGTATCACTACTGTTGTAAACTTGGGCAATAAATGACCCTTGGCAAGTACTGCTGTCTATGGTTTTTTATTTTTCTTTTAAAAATTTAAAGCCAGAGAAAATGTACTCATACTACTCCCACATGCAGACACAGACACAGACACACAGACACAGACACAGACACAGACACACACAGACACACACACACACACACACCACATACATACACACAGTTCTCATTTTGTTCAGAGTATGGTACACAGTTCAACTTCATCACAGTGTAGAGGTTTAACACACATTCAGTGTGTGTTTTTCTGTGCAAGTTCTTAGTGGTCTAAATCCTGGTTGAAGGTATTCGTTTGCAGAACCACATGACTCAGGAGGTTCAAGAAAAAAAAAAAAATGAACAGAACAACTAGTTTCCTTACATTTCTCAAACCAGCACTGGATGTGCAAAGGCAGTGGACATCCTGGCCATCACCCAGGCCAGATTAGGGTAATTTTAGAGGAGGATCGATACATTGTTTTTTAAAATATTCTTTTCCATTATGGTTTATTATAGGATTATTTTTTTAAATTGGAGGATAGTGCTATACAATGTTGTGTTAGTTTCTGCTGTACAGCAATGTGAATCAGCTATAAGAACACATATATCCCCTTACTCTTGAGCCTCCCAAAGCTCATTTTAATACTTGAAGCATTTTGCAGATTTTAGTGCTCTTTGTTGGAGATTATCTGTTGAAACCTCTGTTCAGTTCAGTTCAGTCGCTCAGTCGTGTCCGACTCTTTGCGACCCCATGAATCGCAGCACGCTAGGCCTCCCTGTCCATCACCAACTCCTGGAGTTCACCCAGACTCACGTCCATCGAGTCAGTGATGCCATCCAGCCATCTCATTCTCTGTCGTCCCCTTCTCCTCTTGCCCCCAGTCCCTCCCAGCATCAGAGTCTTTTCCAATGAGTCAACTCTTGGCATGAGGTGGCCAAAGTACTGGAGTTTCAGCTTTAGCATCATTCCTTCCAAAGAAATCCCAGGGCTGATCTCCTTCAGAATGGACTGGTTGGATCTCCTTGCAGTCCAAGGGACTCTCAAGAGTCTTCTCCAACACCACAGTTCAAAGGCATCAATTCTTCGGCGCTCAGCCTTCTTCACAGTCCAACTCTCACATCCATACATGACCACTGGAAAAACCATAGCGTTGACTAGATGAACCTTTGTTGGCAAAGTAATGTCTCTGCTTTTCAATATGCTATCTACGTTGGTCATAACTTTTTCTTCCAAGGAGTAAGCGTCTTTTAATTTCATGGCTGCAGTCACCATCTGCAGTGATTTTGGAGCCCCAAAAATAAAGTCTGACACTGTTTCCACTGTTTCCTCATCTATTTCCCATGAAGTGATGGGACCGGATGCCATGATCTTCATTTTCTGAATGTTGAGCTTTAAGCCAACTTTTTCACTCTCCACTTTCACTTTCATCAAGAAGAGGCTTTTTAGTTCCTCTTCACTTTCTGCTATAAGGGTGGTGTCATCTGCATATTTGAGGTTATTAATATTTCTCCCGCAATCTAGATTCCAGCTTGTGCTTCTTCCAGCCCAGCATTTCTCATGATGTACTCTGCATATAAGTTAAATAAGCAGGGTGACAATATACAGCCCTGACGTACTCCTTTTCCTATTTGGAACCAGTCTGTTGTTCCATGTCCAGTTCTAACTCTTGCTTCCTGACCCGCATACAAATTTATCAAGAGGCAGATCAGGTGGTCTGCTATTCCCATCTTTTTTAGAATTTTCCACAGTTTGTTGTGATCCACACAGTCAAAGGCTTTGGCATAGTCAATAAAGTAGAAATAGATGTTTTTCTGGAACTCTCTTGCTTTTTCGATTATCCAGCGGATGTTGGCAATTTGATCTCTGGTTCCTCTGCCTTTTCTAAATCCAGCTTGAACATCAGGAAGTTCACAGTTCACATATTATTGAAGCCTGGCTTGGAGAATTTTGAGCATTACTTTACTAGCATGTGAGATGGGTGCAATTGTGCAGTAGTTTGAGCATTCTTTGGCATTGCCTTTCTTTGGGATTGGAATGAAAACTGACCTTTTCCAGTCCTGTGGCCACTGCTGAGTTTTCCATATTTTCTGGCATATGAGTGCAGCATTTTCACAGCATCATCTTTCAGGATTTGAAATAGCTCAATTGGAATTCCATCACCTCCACTAGCTTTGTTCGTAGTGATGCTTTCTAAAGCCCACTTGACTTCACATTCCAGGATGTCTGGCTCTAGGTCAGTGATCACACCATCGTGATTATCTGGGTCGTGAAGATCTTTTTTGTACAGTTCTTCTGTGTATTCTTGCCATCTCTTCTTAATATCTTCTGCTTCTGTTAGGTCCATACAATTTCTGTCCTTTATCGAGCCCATCCTTGCATGAAATGTTCCCTTGGTATCTCTAATTTTCTTGAAGAGATCTCTAGTCTTTTCCATTCTGTTGTTTTCTCTATTTCTTGCATTGATTGATGAAGAAGGCTTTCTTATCTCTTCTTGCTATTCTTTGGAACTCTGCATTCAGATGCTTATATGTTTCCTTTTCTCCTTTGCTTTTTGCTTCTCTTCTTTTCACAGCTGTTTGTAAGGCCTCCCCAGACAGCCATTTTGCTTTTTGCATTTCTTTTCCATGGGGATGGTATTGATCCCTGTCTCCTGTACAATGCCATGAACCTCATTCCATAGTTCATCAGGCACTCCATCTATCAGATCTAGGCCCTTAAATCTATTTCGCACCTCCACTGTATAATCATAAGGGATTTGATTTCGGTCATACCTGAATGGTCTAGTGGTTTTCCCTACTTTCTTCAATTTCAGTCTGAATTTGGCAATAAGGAGTTCATGATCTGAGCCACAGTCAGCTCCTGGTCTTGTTTTTGCTGACTGTATAGAGCTTCTCCATCTTTGGCTGCAAAGAATATAATCAATTTGATTTTAGTGTTGACCATCTGGTGATGTCCATGTGTAGAGTCTTCTCTTGTGTTGTTGGAAGAGGGTTTTTGAAACCTCTGTAGAAGTGGGTAAATTCCTTTGGGTGGCTTTATGTTCCCAAATAGTATAGGCAGAAGATAGAAAAGCTTTTAAAAAAAATAGTCAGTAGTTTAAGCAGTAGAGAAATTTCTCTTAACTAGTCTAGAGGAAGAGAAAATCTAGTTTGAGAAAAAAGAGGAAGGAAAAAGACAAGAACAACAAAAGTACTGTAATAGCTTACATTTGCCTAAATTCTTTTGATCTCTGTGCCCTGGATGAGAAAGTGAGTGTGGAAATCAATTTACCAGCCTCTAGAAAGTTATTCTGAACAGAAGAGTGAAACCTCCAGACTTATGTCTTCATCTGTGAGAGTGCTTTAGAAAGTGTGTTGGTATGTTCCCATTCAGCATTCACAATCTGTGGGCTTCTGTCTTCCCAGGAGACATGTTACCGAAGCTTCCAATGGTTGTTCATGGTGCTAGTGGTAAGGAATTCTCCTGCCAATGCTGGAGACTTAAGAGATATGGGTTCGATCCCTGGGTCAGGAAGATCACCTGGAGGAGGTGTGGCAACCCTCCCCCAGTATTCTTGCCTGGAGAATCCCATGGACTGGGGAGCTTGGTGGACTACAGTCCATGGGTTGCGAGGAGTTGGACACAACTAAGGTGAACTAGCGTGCTCATGCTCACAGAATATTAAACGTAGGAAAATATAATGCCAGTCATCTTGACAAGACCGGAGTCCCAGAAAGACAATGGCTATCTTCATTTTAAGACTGTGAATAAAGTATTCTTGATAGAGCGAATGATTCATTTTTGGCAGTATCTCCAGTACTATGCAGAAATATCCTTGTTTACTGTCAGTTTGAGTGTCCTTTGATTTCTTGAAGAATACAGAGATTTCTTTAAAACCTTAAAATACTTTTTTTTAATGCTGAAAAATCTGGTTTGATTTTGCAGAATTTTGATAATCTTTCTTTAGTTCTTGGATTCCCTTGCATCTGCGTTATCCATCAGTCCCTTAACTGCTGATAAATATGAAAAAACTAAATGTCATCAGTTATGACAAAGTTTAGGATTAAATCTCCTGGGATTAGTTATAACGACTTAAGAGAAATACGAATTTCTAGGCTATCTGATTATACTTAGGAGAGTGATGGTATAAAAATGCAGAGAGAATAACAAGAGAGGCAACATTAGTCGTTGGTTGAAGTGTTGGAAATAAGAGAACTCTAGCCCAGTTCCTGCTGTTCAGAAAGGGAAAGAAAGGGTGCTCACTTCTTTCCCAAATAATGGAAGGCTCAATTTATAATTTATTTATCAACTCCCACAAAGGAGAGGTACAATATCTCCCATTGAAAAGAATTCATCCTTCATTCCCAGGTGGAAAGTATTTTGTTTCTTTTTTATTGTATTCTAAGAATAGCTGACATACTCCAAATTTCCTTTCAAATTCTAAATTCTGGTTTCCTTTAGGCTTCCAGATTCAGTAGTGACTAGGAGACTGTTGCTCAGCTGGTAGTTTTCATTTCCAGCTATGTTTATATTAATATACCCCCTTTCTTTCTTATCTTCTTATTTGTTGTTAGTAATTTTGAGGACTAACTCATATTATAAATAGAGAAAAACATTATCCTGGTAATTAATAATGATAAAACTCAAGTTTTACAAGAGTGGTGTACAAATACTGAAAAAGGCAGCAACTGAATTAAAGAGTGGAAAGAAAGAAATAACAAGTACAGCAGTTAATTTCAAATCAGTTTCTCTCACTTCTTGCATAGTGTCAGAAAGTGAAATAAAAGAGTGGAGTCCACCTACCAAAGTCTCTCATACATTAAGAGGTGGACACAAGGCTCCTATAGCTGCTGAAGCATAAAGGAACCTATTCTTCCTACACATTTCACTACCCATGAATAATTGCACTTGCTTGCCCCTTCCCTCACAAAAAAAGACCACAAGTGGAAACTGTCTTCATTCACTCCTCCAATTTATCCAACAAACAATTCTGAGATATCCTCTCTGTACTAAGTTACAGGGTTGTGAAGATAAATAAGTTGTTTGCTCTCTTAAAATGACTCATAGTCTAACAATCTAATAGACAAAAAATTTAACTAAATTAATATTATCAAATATTCACAGGTGCCAGGTAGTATTTATGTGCTAAGGACTCAATGGCAAAAATGTCAGAAAAGGGTTTTTTTTTTTGTTGTTGTTCAATTTGTTTAAACTAAAAAAAAAATCAGTTCATTTATTTCTCTCACCTCCCAGCCCCCACCTCTTATAAGCACATCTGTCCTCTGAATCTATGAACTTGGTTTTTTGTTTGTTTCAGATTCTATGTTTAAGACAGATAGTATGGTCTTAGTATGATTTATTTCACTAGCATAATGCCCTTAAAGTTCATTCATGTTGTCACAAGTGGCAAGAGGTCATTCTTTTTTTGTGGCTGTATAATATTCTATTCTTTATATATGTAGATCTCACAAATTTATTTAGCCATTCATAATCTCAGATGGGGCTTCCCAGGTGGTGCTAGTGGTAAAGCACCTGCCTGCTAATGCAGGAGATATAGGAGACGGGAGTTCAATCCCTGGGTTGGGAAGATCCACTAGTGAAGGGCATGGCAACAAATTCCAGTATTCTTGGCTGGAGAATCCCATGGACAGAGGAGCCTGGTGGACTACAGTCCATAGGGTTGCAAAGAGTTGGACACAACTGAAGTGACTTAACATGCACAATCTCAGATAACATTCTTATTCATGTGGAATTTACATTGAATTGGAGAGAGACAACAAGAAAATAAATAAATGCAAAGAACAATTTCAAACAGTGATCATTGTTATGGAGAAAGTTAAAGGAGATAGTATAACAGAGTTACTGGGGAGAGTTAATTTGTCTTGATTGAGAAGGCATGAAGAAGTGACATTTGGTCCGAGACCTAAACAAGGAGCTAAGCATGCACATATCTGGAGAGAAAGTATTCCAGAGAGAGAGAGAGAGAGAGAGAGAGAGAGAGAGAGAGAACAATTTCAAGGGGCTTGGGGTGGGAATGAACTTGAGGAGTGGGGAAAAAAATAGTGAGATTAGAACCTAGGAAGCAGAGAAGAAAATAAAGAAGAGGTCAGAGAAGTAAGGACCTAGTAAGTCTTGAAAATACATTGCTATTTTACCCTAAGTGAAATGAAGATTCACTAGAAAGTATCAAACAAGGGGGTTACAAGTTCTGATTTTTTATTTGAGAAGGTCTCTCTGGCAATTGTGTGCATAACATATGTCTGAGAGGAGCAAGAGCAGAAGCAAGACAGGCTTCCAAGTGTTGAGGTGGTTAATTAGGAGAAAACAATAACGATAAGAATACTGAGATTTCCAAAGCTGGATATTTTCATGGACTTAGGTGTTCATAAATAATTCAAATTGAGAAACAGAAATTGAACTTACTGGTATTGTCTGCTGTTGTTTAGTCACTAAATCGTTTCCGACTCTTTTGTGACCCCATGAACTGCAGCCAGCCAGGCTCCTCCATCCGTGGAATTTGGAAGGCAAGAAGACTGCAGTGGTTGCCATTTCCTTCTCCAGGGAACCTTCCTGACCTAGCAATTGAACCTGTGTCTCCCGCATCGCAGGTGGATTCTTTACCACTAAGCTACCTGGGGAGCCAACTTTATAGTTAGATTATATTAATTCATTTTTGTTCATGCATGTGATTAAATTTTTTACTAAATAGGTTTCTGAGAAAGGAAAGAGAAGATAAAAGAAAATACGAGATCTTATATTTGAAAAATGAGACTTATTTAAGCTAAAGTTTGGAAAATAACCTTTTAGTTTATTACAGAATATTGAGCAGAGTTCCCTGTTCCATACTGTAGGTCTTTGTTGGTTATCTATTTTAGATATAGCAGTGTGTATTTGCAATCCAAAACACCTGATCTGTTTTTCCCCCTAGGTCATCATAAGACCCAGGAGTGGGATTTCTGGGTCATGTGGTAGCTCTATTTTTAGTTTTTTAAAGTGGTGGTCCCCAACCTTTTTGGCACTGGGAACTGGTTTAATGGAAGACAATTTTGCCATAGACCAGTGGTGGGATGGTTTTGGGATGATTCAAGCACATTACATTTATTGTGCCCTTTATTGTTATTACATTGTGACATATAATTAAATAATTATACAGCTCCCATAATGCAGAATCAGTGGGACTTGTGAGCTTATTTTTTTGGGCTCAGAAGTAACACAGGTTCTGGGGAGTGGCTGTAAATATACTTCTTGCTGTGTGGCCCTGTTCCTAACAGGCCATGGACTGGTACTGTTTCGTGACCTGGAGGTTGGGGACCCCTGTTTTAGGGAACCTCTATACTGTTCCTCATAGTAGCTGTATCAGTTCTCACCAACAGTGCCAGAGGGTTCTCTCTTTTCCACACCCTGTCTGGCATTTATTATTTGGTGATGGCCATTCTGTCTTGTGTGAAGTGGTCCCTCACTGTAGTTCTGATTTGCATTTAAAGTCAGACACGACTGAAGTGACTTAGCAGCAGCAGCAGCAGCAGCAGCAGCAGCAATTAATGATGTTAGTATCTTTTTATGTGCCTCTTGGTCATCTGTATGTCTTCTTTGGAGAAATGTCTATTTTGATTTTCTGCCAGTTTTTTGATTGGGTTGTTTGGTTTTTTTAGGTATTGAGCCACATGAGCTGTTTATAAATTTTGGAAATTAACCCCTTGTTGGTTGCATCTTTTGCAAATATTTTCTCCTATTCTGTGGGTTGTCTTTTCATTTTGTTTATAGTTTCCTTTGCTGTGTAACAGCTTTTGAATTTAATTAGGTCCCATTTGTTTGTTTTTATTTTCCATTACTCTAGTAGATGAGTCAAAAAAGTTATTGCTGCAATTTATGTCAAAGAGTGTTCTGCTTATGTTTTCCTTCTCCTAATTCTAAACGGTAAAAGAATTAGTTAATGAATGAAAAACTTGCCTGGGGTTGTGGAATATATTCCTAAAATAAAACATAAGCAAGTGAGTGTGGCATGGTTTGCTAAAATGCTTGATAAAAACATTATTTAAGCTTAAATTATCTTGAAACATTAAATAATATTGGGTCATTTTTATTGACAAATGATCATGTGCCAAGAACTTGTATAAGAGTTTTATGTATTATATCATTTAATCCTCAACAACCCTATGATAAGGATTCTGAGTGCAGAGGTTATCAAGGGTCACATGGCTAATAATTAGGGGAGATAAGATCTGCCCAAAGCAACCAGGATCTACCCTTGCTTTGAAAAATGGTTTTTTGGTCAATTTGGCACCATTATCTCTGAATCTGCTGGCCTTTTATGAGTAATATCATACTCTCATCCTCTTTTTTTAATGGTATACCTAGAACTGGAATCCAGGTTTGCTCTACTCTAGTCTTTATGTAATTCAGGCTGTTCACAAATTTTTTAGAAGAGGAAATAGTCTGCTTGTATTTGTTCTGCAGATATGTATTGAGCATCTGTATGTTCCAGACAAAATACTAAGTGCTGTCAACAGAATTTAAGATGGAACACGGAGCTGACTCTTGAAGAATTGAGGAGTCTACCAGGGGAATCAGCTATCTTAATAAATTATTGCATCAGGGTAGTGAGTACTTTAATAGAAGTGCAAACATGGTACTTTAAGAACAGAGAAAGAAGAACTAATCTTATTCCCTTTTCTTTCAGCCCTTTTAAGGAGTTGATGCATATTGGGAATTTTGAGCTCTCCCCTTATATGTGTCTTAGCATGTCTGACTTTTTGTGACTGACCCCAAGGACGATAGCCTGCCAGGCTCTTCTATCCATGGGATTTCCCAGGATAGAATACTGGAGCGGTTTTCCATCTCCTTCTCCAGGGGATATTCCTGACCCAGGGATTGAATCTGTGTCTCTTGCAATGGCAGGTGGATTCTTTACCACTGAGCCACTTGGCCTGATTCTAAAGGAAAAATGTTTCTTTAACAGCAGGCAGAGAGGGGATGGAGGGCACTGGTAGATGCTTTAAAGAAAAAAGTGAAAGATTAAAGTAATATAAAAGTTATGGAATAAATTGTAGAAGAATATCTTCATGAGGTTTAAGTTGGGAAAGAATTCAAACCTCCATAAGCCAAATCATATTGTGAAAGCTGAGTTACTTGATTACATCAAAATCTAGTGGGAAAACCACTAGACCACTCAGGTATGACCTAAATCAAATCCCTTATGATTATACAGTGGAAGCAAGTGATAGATTTAAGGGACTAGATCTGATAGACAGAGTGCCTTATGAACTATGGATGGAGGTTCGTGATATGGTACAGGAGATAGGGATCAAGACCATCCCCAAGAAAAAGAAATGCAAAAAAAGCAAAATGGCTGTCTGAGGAGGCCTTACAAATAGCTGTGAAAAGAAGAGAAGCAAAAAGCAAAGGAGAAAAGGAAAGATATACCCATTTGAATGCAGAGTACCAAAGAATAGCAAGGAGAGGTAAGAAAGCCTTCCTCAGTGATCAGTGCAAAGAAATAGAGGAAAACAATAGAATGGGAAAGACTAGAGATCTCTTCAAGAAAATTAGAGATACCAAGGGAACGTTTCATGCAAACATGGGCTCGATAAAGGACAGAAATGGTATGGACCTAACAGAAGCAGAAGATATTAAGAAGAGGTGGCAAGAATACACAGAAGAACTGTACAGAAAAGATCTTCACGACCCAGATAATTATGATGATGGTGTGATCACTCACCTAGAGCCAAACATACTGGATTGCGAAGTCAAGTGGGCCTTAGGAAGCATCACTATGAACAAAGCTAGTGGAGGTGATAGAATTCCAGTTGAGCTCTTTCAAATCCTGAAAGATGATGCTGTGAAAGTGCTGCACTCAATATGCCAGCACATTTGGAAAACTCAGCAGTGGACACAGAACTGGAAAAGGTCAGTTTTCATTCCAATCCCAAAGAAAGGCAATGCCAAAGAATGCTCAAACTACCTCACAATTGCACTCTTCTCACACGCTAGTAAAGTAAAGCTCAAAATTCTCCAAGCCAGGCTTCAACAGTACGTGAATCGTGAACTTCCAGATGTTCGAGCTCTGGATTTAGAAAAGGCAGAGGAACCAGAGATCAAATTGCCAACATCTGCTGGATCATGGAAAAAGCAAGAGAGTTCCAGATAAACATCTATTTCTGCTTTATTGACTATGCCAAAGCCTTTGACTGTGTGGATCACAACAAACTGTGGAAAATTCTTCAAGAGATGGGAAAACCAGACCACCTGACCTGCCTCTTGAGAAATCTGTATGTAGGTCAGGAAGCAACAGTTAGAACTGGACATGGAACAACAGACTGGTTTCCAATAGGAAAAGGAGTACATCAAGGCTGTATATTGTCACCCTGCTTGTTTAACTTATATGCAGAGTACATCATGCGAAATGCCAGGCTGGATGAAGCACAAGCTGGAATCAAAATTGCCGGGAGAAATATCAATCACCTCAGATATGCAGATGACACCACCCTTATGGCAGAAAGTGAAGAGGAACTAAAGAGTCTCTTGATGAAAGTGAAAGAGGAGAGTGAAAAAGTTAGCTTAAAGCTCAACATTCAGAAAACTAAGATCATGGCATCTGGTTCCATCAATTCATGGCAAATAGATGGGGAAACAGTGGAAACAGTGACAGACTTTATTTTTTTGGGCTCCAAAATCACTGCAGATGGTGACTGCAGCCATGAAATAAAAAGACGCTTACTCCTTGGAAGAAAAGTTATGACCAACCTAGACAGCATATTAAAAAGCAGAAGCATTACCTTGCCGACAAAGATCCAGCTAGTCAAGGCTATGGTTTTTCCAGTAGTCATGTATGTATATGAGAGTTGGACCTAAAGAAAGCTGAGCACTGAAGAATTGATGCTTTTGAACTGTGGTGTTGGAGAAGATTTTTGAGAGTCTCTTGGACTGCAAGGGGATCCAACCAGTCCATCCTAAGGGAAATTAGTCCTGAATATTCATTGGAAGGAGTGATGTTGAAGCTGAAACTCCAATACTTTGGCCACCTGATGCTAAGAACTGACTCATTGGAAAAGACTCTGATGCTGGGAGGGATTGGAGGCAGGAGGAGAAGAGGACAACAGAGGAAGAGATGGGTGGATGGCATCACTGACTCAATGGACATGAGTTTGAGTAAACTCTGGGAGTTGGTGATGGACAGGGAGGCCTGGCATGCTGCAGTTCACGGGGTCCCAAAGAGTTGGACACGACTGAGCAACTGAAGTGAACTGAACTGAGTTATATGATACATCAAAATTTAGAATTTCTGTCCAAAGAAGCACACAATAGACAGATTTCAGAGGTAAATGACAGAGCAGGAGAAGATATTTGCAATTCCTAAAACCTGGAATGCAGTAATTGAGGTGTGTGAGTGGCACCTGAAAACCAGTAAGAAGAAGTCAAAAAATCCAATAGAAAAGTGACAACCAATATGCATTCAAGTACACGAAAAGGAAACGATGGTTAACAAGGATGTACTGAAGTGCTCAAACCCATGGAGATAATAGTGCAAAGTAATGCAGCATTGATATACCTTCCTTCCACCTGAGTGGCAAAATTTGCAAGTGGCATAATTCAAGATGTTGACAGGAGTGGGTTGACTGCCAGGGATCACAGGTAGGAATGTAAATTGTACAACAACAGTTATGGAAACTATCTAGCCTATTCTGTACACAGGAAATCCATTTGCTGAACATATTTCTCAAAGATTTGAACTCAAGTCCTCAAGAGATCACATCAGTTCAGTTTAGTCATTCAGTTTTGTCTGACTCTTTGACACCCCATGAATCCCAGCATGCCAGGCCTCCCTGTCCATCACCAACTCCCAGAGTTCACTCAGACTCATGTCCATCGAGTCGGTGATGCATTCCAACCATCTCATCCTCTGTCGTTCCCTTCTCCTCCTGCTCCCAATCCCTTCCAGCATAAGGGTCTTTTCCAGTGAGTCAACTCTTTGCATGAGGTGGCCAAACTACTGGAGTTTCAGCTTTAGCATCATTCCTTCCAAAGAAATCCCAGGGCTGATCTCCTTCAGAATGGACTGGTTGGACCTCCTTGCAGTCCAAGGGACTCTCAAGAGTCTTCTGCAACACCACAGTTCAAAAGCATCAATTCTTTGGTGCTCAGCTTTCTTCACAGTCCAACTCTCACATCCATACATGACCACTGGAAAAACCATAGCCTTGACTAGACAGACCTTTGTTGGCAAAGTAATGTCTCTGCTTTTAAATATGCTATCTAGGTTAGTCATAAATTTCCTTCCAAGGAGTAAGTGTTTTTTAATTTCATGGCTGCAGTCACCATCTGCAGTGATTTTGGAGCCCCCCAAAATAAGATCTGACACTGTTTCCAGTGTTTCCCCATCACATCAGGATGTCCAATTAGTGTTTTTGTGACATTAGGGCATTGAAGATAGTGGAGATATCACTTTTGTATTGGATTTTTTTGTCCTTTTGTTACTGGTTTTCAGGAGCTACTAATATATCTCAATTGCTACATTACATTAGGGATGTGTCTACCCCCAGGAAAATGGAAATGTGAGAGATATATTCTCTATAATCCTCACAAAACTAGAAACAAAGTACGGGATGTACATATAGCAACATGGATCTTTAAGGCTATTAACAGCAAAAAATGAGATATAATTGATGAAATTAGATATCAGTTCAGTTCAGTCACTCAGTCGTGTCATTTTTGCAGCACGCCAGGCCTCCCTGTACATCACAAACTTCTGGAATTCACTCAAACTCACATCCATCGAGTCAGTGATGCCATCCAGCCATCTCATCCTCTGTCGTCCCCTTTTCCTCCTGCCCCCAATCCCTCCCAGCATCAGAGTCTTTTCCAATGAGTCAACTCTTTGCATGAGGTGACCAAAGTACTGGAGTTTCAGCTTTAGCATCATTCCTTCCAAAGAAATCCCAGGGCTGATCTCCTTCAGAATGGACTGGTTGGATCTCCTTGCAGTCCAAGGGACTCTCAAGAGTCTTCTCCAACACCACAGTTCAAAAGCATCAATTTTTCGGCGCTCAGCTTTCTTCACAGTCCAACTCTCACATCCATACATGAGCAATGGAAAAACCATAGCCTTGACTAGACGGACCTTTGTTGGCAAAGTAATGTCTCTGCTTTTCAACATGCTGTCTAGGTTGGTCATAACTTTCCTTCCAAGGAGTAAGTGTCTTTTAATTTCATGGCCGCAGTCACCATCTGCAGTGATTTTGGAGCCCCCAAAATAAAGTCTGACACTGTTTCCGCTCTTTCCCCATCTATTTGCCATGAAGTGATGGGACCGGATGCCATGATCTTCATTTTCTGAATGTTGAGCTTTAAGCCAACTTTTTCACTCTCCTCTTTCACCTTCATCAAGAGGCTTTTTAGTTCCTCTTCACTTTCTGCCATAAGGGTGGTGTCATCTGCATATCTGAGGTGATTGATATTTCTCCTGGCAATCTTGATTCCAGCTTGTGTTTCTTCCAGCCCAGCATCTAGTTCTAACTGTTGCTTCCTGAACTGCATATAGGTTTCTCAAGAGGCAGGTCAGGTGGTCTGTTATTCCCATCTGTTTCAGAATTTTCCATACTTTATTGTGATCCACACAGTCAAAGGCTTTGGCATAGTCAATAAAGCAGAAATAGATGTTTTTTCTGGAACTCTCTTGCTTTTTCGATTATCTAGTGGTTGTTGGCAATTTGATCTCTGGTTCCTCTGCCTTTTCTAACACCAGCTTGAACATCTGGAAGTTCATGGTTCACATGTTGCTGAAGCCTGGCTTGGAGAATTTTGAGCATCACTTTGCTAGAGTGTGAGATGAGTGCAATTAGATATACATACATGCAAATAAAAATTACAGATTATTTAGAGATAGAAGAATACTAAGAATAAACATTAATCACAGAGTATTTATATATGGGACTGAGGGTTCTGGGTGAAGGTGAAATATTAAAAAAACAGAAGAGTTTGTATTTTAAATCCACTTTGACCTGATTTCAGCCTTGGTTTTGCTTAATATCTGTATGGATTTGAATATATATTTAATTCAATATGCATGATTTCTTGCCTCTAAATAGGATAAGTGATAGAATTATATTGAATTTTAGGAAAATACTCTATACAAAGTTCTCTTTTCTTGTTGTGTGCTTGGTTCAGGCATGCATGCATGCTAAGTCGCTTCAGTTGTGTCTGACTCTGTGTGACCCTATGGACTGTAGCCCTCTAGGCTCCTCTTGTCTATGGAATTCTCCCGGCAAGATACTGGAGTGGATTTCCATCCCTTTCTCCAGGGGATCTTCCCAACCCAGGGCTGAATCTGGGTCTCCTGCACTGCAGGCAGATTTTTTACCATCTGAGCAACTAGGGAAGCCCATGCTCAATTCATATCCTTTCCTTTTCTTCTCTCTTTCCATGCTTCTGTTTATAGGGATACCATCTTTGTTTACCTGCTTTTATTACCTTTTATTTAATCTTACTTTCTTTTTTTAAATTAAATTTATTTATTTTAATTAATCTTACTTTCTTTGTCTTCTTTCAAATTTGTTCTTTTCTCTTCTATTTTTGTTTCCACTCTCATTGACCCTCATGCATATTAATACATTTACTGCTTTTGATGATGAGCCACTATAATCATTCTAATGAAATTGCACATTTAATCTTTTCCTATGTCTCTGGAATTAAGAAAATACTTCATTAGGAAAAATTTCATGCATGTATATATATATATACATAATATATATATACACATATATATTTTATATATATATATGTAAAAGTTTAGATATATTTGTGTATAGTTCAAAGAATAATATCCATCTACCCAGCATCCAGGTGCTCCTATACCTGTTTGTCCTACCTGATTGCACATTTTGCCCCCCTTACACCTCTTCATTCTTTGCTTAAATGAACCCTGGTCCTGAATTTTGTTTTAATCCTTCCCAATTTACTCTCCATTCTTTTTTATTAGTGGGTTCTTTTCATTTGCTAAACATATATAAGCAGTCTAGTGAAATTCTGCTTATATAAAATTAAAAGAGGAGAAAATACCTGAGTCTAAATTTGAATCTACTCAGAAGAGAAAACAGAAAATTCCAAAAAATTTCCTAGAAGGCTCTGAGAAAACTGTATTTAAGAATTAGAAAACTCACCAAAAGATGAAGATACATCTAAAAGTAAGTCAAAGAGATAAGTAAGGTTAGGTTTTCTGGACCAGTTACCCATGTCTTATCTAATTTTTGCATGGGAAACATAAACACTTAGGGAGTGCCTCATCTTCACAGTTACTCAGTTGTAATAAAGTGTACTGGGTGCAGCATCTTTGACTTTAAGAATAGTTCTAGTTCTTTCCTATCTCTGAATAATTGGTTTGGTGGACCTTCGGGGATGCTAGAGTGGTTATAATTTCTTCCAGTTTTTCACTTCATTTTTTAGCCCATCATTAAAAAACAATGCAGTGAATTAAACTTAAAGCATTTAGTATATCCCTATTTCTCACTATTTTTTAAATCATCATTCTTTCTTTTCATCTTTTCTCTGTTCTTATTTCTATCACCAAATACAGAAATATGTGATCCACTAGTTTTCGTTGTTTAGGAACTATTTTCAGTTTCATCAGTGCATTTCCCCCTTTATGTCAGAGCTATCTTTACTTTCTAAATGTGTGAGTAACCTGTCAGGATAAAGAGAAGACTTATGGTCTAAATCTTTAGTGTGACAATGCTGGTGATCAGAGCATTGTACAGTAAGTAAGTCAATAGAAAAAGGGAAGTTACGGGGAGTAACTACAGACATTTTGAAAGTAAAACATATTTTAAAATCTCTTCCATTTAACACATGGAGAAGTAGCATGTGTTGATTACATTTTTTTCATAGGGTTACCAAATCCTTTACAACAGATTCTGTGGCATTTTTAACTCTACCAGGAGAGAGATAACTTCTTTTCTTAAGTTTTTGAAGACAGTTATTGACTGTCAAAATTGCTCCACTTAAAAAATTTCTGTCCCTGGTTTCTTATTTCATTCTTTTTCTTATTTTTAGTCTGTTTTCCATCTTCCTTTTTTCTTTATTATGTTGGAAGTTTCAATTAATAACCCATTACAATCAATCTTTGGAGACATTTCTTTTACTTCTGTTCTTTTGGCCAGTCATTGGGATTTTGTCTTCTAAATATGCTCAATGAATGGAAAGGATTTTATGTACTATGAAACCAAAGGGAATAGAGAACCATGTTTCTCAGGTTAATCAGAGCTAGAACAGAAAATGATTAAGTGTGGAATGGGTTTTATATATTTCAAAAGACTGAAATACACCAAAATTGAGAAAGAAATAAGCAACTCACTGCAAGTTGTAGAGATTTCTAAAAGAGAAAAAAATACATATGAATTATCTCTAAAAGGTTAGTACTGCATTTTTGAGATTAATAGCTATTTTCTCTAATATTCCTCCAATAAAAACACAAAAAAGGATGTTTACATAACATCAGTTTCCTCTCAATGAATGATTATGACATTGTAAGAGATTGGTGTGTGTGCATGCTAAGTCGCTTCAGAGTAGCCCAGCAGGCTCCTCTGTCCATGGGATTCTCCAGGTGAGAATACTGGAGGGGGTTGCTGTACCCTTCTTCAGGGGATCTTGTGTCTATTGCACTGGCACGTGGGTTCTTTACCACTAGTGCCACCTGGGAAGCCCTTAGTAATTCCGAACAATCCCATTGTGGGGTTCCGTGGTCCTTAGCTTGGAAGAATTACAGGGAGCCTTAACAAATGGAACTCATTATATCCTCTCACTTTTTTTCATCTGCTGAGCATCTCTTTCCTATCCCTAATTTTTTTTTCTCCTTTATGATTTTTTCCCTTTTTATACACATTTGTTTTCTGAATGGCAAGTATCAGTTTATATTGACAGTCTGTAGAAAACCTTTCCCAGACTAATGTTATTCCATACTATGTTTAATTAGAAATGATTATGTTTTAAAGAAAATATTAATAATATAAGGGCTTCCCTGGTGGCTCAGATGGTAAAGAAGCTGCCTGCAATGCAGAAGACCTGGGTTTGGTCCCTACGTCAGGAAGATACATTAGAGAAGTGAATGGCTACCCACTCCAGTATTCTTGCCTGGAGAATTCTATGGACAGAAGAGCCTGGCCAGTTACAGTTCATGGAGTTGCAAAGAATTGGGCATGACTGAGAGACTGACACTTTCACTTCACTTAATAATATAGCAGAATTCTGAGAAATAAGGTGCTAGGAATGAATATTAAACTTTTGTAAGGTTAGAAATGAAAGCCCCCCCAGACATTGTGGAAAATCAAAATATATTTGGGAAGCATCTTATCTGTTGTTTTTACTGAAATATAATAAAGATATAGATGTTTTTGGTCTAGTAAGAGACTAGACTTTTCTCTAAGACTTTAAAAAGTGCAATAGATTAAAGTTCATATAATTTCAAGTTTATAATTTAGTCTTATAGAAGTAATATATATTCTTAAAAACTTCAAAAATTTTATAAATAGGGGGGAGGAGCCAAGATGGCGGAGGAGTAGGATGGGGAGAACACTTTCTCCCCTACAAATTCATCAAAAGAGCATTTAAACGTCGAGTAAATTCCACAAAACAACTTCTGAATGCCGGCAGAGGACATCAGGCACCCAGAAAAGCAACCCAACTCTTCGAAAGGAGGTAGGAAAAAATATTAAAAACAAAAAAAAGAGACAAAAGAGGGAGGGACGGAGTTCCGTCCCGGGAAGGGAATCTTAAAAAGAGAGAAGTTTCCAAACATCAGGAAACCTTCTCACTGCCGAATCTATGCCGAGCTTTGGAAGCACAGAGGGCAACATAACAGGGAGAAAAAATAAATAAACAATTTAAAACTCGCAGATTGCGAGCCCTACGGTAACTCCCCCAGCAGAGAAGCAGCGCAGACGCCTGCATCTGCCATTAGCGAATCGGGGCTGGGCAGGGAGGCGCGGCGTGGGCTGCATCGCTGAGAGTAAGAATCTGGCCTGAATACCCTGAGCGCTATCTGAGCGAAATAATTTGGGCTAGCAAACCAGACTGTGGGATACCTACCACGCGAAAAGCCAGCCCTAACCTAAGACTGCCAGGCCCGCACACGGAACAAAGGACTGAACAGAGATAGCCGGCTGCAGATCTTCCCCCTCCGGTGACAGGCAGCCAGAGCTGGAAGGGGGCAATCGCAGCCCCAGAGAGACATTATCTATAAAATTGTAAGCAGGCTTCTTTGCTAACTAAAACTTCTTGGGGGTCTGGACGGTCAACATCTGCCTGAGAAGGTGCGCCGGTTTTACAGCCAGATAACCGAGTGGCGGGGAGGCGATAAGTCGCAGCATTGGCGCTCGCCTGGGAAGAGCAAATTGGTGCTCGGACCTGGGAAGAGTACAAAACGCAGGCCCAACTGAGTCTGCGCCTCTGAGGACTACCCGAGTGCCTGAACCTGAGCGGCTTGGACCTGGGAGGTGCATGCAGCCCAGGGCCAGCCTCGGATTGTTCCCGGCGGAACAACCTAGAGTCCGAGCAGTGTGGACAGGGAGGCTACACGCGCCGTGAGCGGGGGCAGACCCAGGGTGGCTGAGGCACTGCAAGCCCACGCCAGTGTTATTTGTTTGCACCCTCCCTCCCCACAGCGCGACTGAACAAGTAAGCCTAAAAAAAAAAAAAAAAAAAAAGTGTCCTCCACTGTGCCCTTTGAGTCAGGGCGGAAACCAGATACTGAAGAGACTAGCAAACAGAAGAAGATATAACAGAGGGAAACGCCTTGGAAGCTACAGGCAATAGATCAAAACCCTGTGGTTACTACGGACTACATAGGAAGGGGCCTATAGATCTTGAGAAATATAAATCTGACCAAGGAACTAGCCAAAAATGAACTGAACCCACAACACCCACAAAAAAAGAAACAAAAAAGTCCTAGATATATTTTTACTATTTTTACGATCATTCTTTCTTTTTTTTTTTTTTAATTAAAAAAAAAAATTTTAAGTCCTCTATTGTTCCTTTAATTTTCACTTTTATAACCTATTACTTTGCAAAAAAAAAAAAAAGACCCTATTTTTTTCTTCTTCAGCAAACTTCATATATATATATTTTATAATTTTTTGACCTTGTTGTTTTTTGTTGTTGTTGTTGGTTTTTGTTTTTTTCTTCTTTTCTTTAACATTGTATTTTTGAAATTCCAAACTCTACTCTAGATTTTTAATTTTCGCTTTTTGGTATATGTTATCAATTTTGTACCTATAGTTTTTTTTTATATAATTTCTGTGATTTTTTTTTTCTTCTTCCTCTCTGTTTCTTTCTCTTCTTCTTTTATATAACATTGTATATCTGAAATTCCAAACTTTACTCTAGATTTTCAATTTATGCTTTTTGGTATTTGATATCAATTTTGTACCTGTATTTTCTTTATAATTTTTGTGACATTGATCGTATTTGTTTGTTTGTTTTCTCTCTTTATTTTTCTTCTTCTTCTTTTTTTTTTTTTTTTAACATTCTTTTTTGAAATTCCAAACTCTACTCTAGATTTTTAATTTTTGCTTTCTGGTATTAGTTATCAATTTTGTACCTGTACTTTCTTTATAATTTTCGCGACCTTGTTTGTTTTTGTTTGTTCATTTTTTCTCTCTTTCTTTTCCTTCTTCTTTTCTTTAACATCGTATTTTTGAAATTCCAAACTCTACTCTAGATTTTTAATTTTCGCTCTCTGGTATTAGTTATCAATTTTGTACCTGTACTTTCTTTATAATTTTCGCGACCTTGTTTGTTTTTGTTTGTTCGTTCTTTCTCTCTTTCTTTTCCTTCTTCTTTTCTTTAACATCGTATTTTTTAAATTCCAAACTCTACTCTAGATTTTTAATTTTCGCTTTCTGGTATTAGTTATCAATTTTGTACCTGTACTTTCTTTATAATTTTCGCGACCTTGTTTGTTTTTGTTTGTTCGTTCTTTCTCTCTTTCTTTTCCTTCTTCTTTTCTTTAACATCATATTTTTGAAATTCCAAACTCTACTCTAGATTTTTAATTTTTGCCTTTATGTATTTGTTACCAATCTTGTACCTTTAAGGACCCAATCTTCAGGACCCATTTTTCACTAGGGAGTGAGATTACTGGCTTGACTGCTCTCTCTCCCTTTAGACCCTCCTTTTTCTCCACCAGGTCGCCTGTGTCTCCTCCCTAACCCCTCTCTACTCTACCCAACTCTGTGAATTTCTGTGTGTTCCAGACGGTGGAGAACACTTAGGGAACTGATTACTGGCTGGATCTGTCTCCCTCCTTTTCATTCCCCCTTTTATCCTTCTGGCCACCTCTGTTACCTTTCTCCTTCTTCTCTTCTCTGTATAACCCCGTGAACATCTCTGAGTGGTCCAGTTGTGAAGTGCACATAAGGAAGTGACTACTGGCTAGCCCACTCTCTCCACTATTGATTCACCTCATCTCATTTGGGTCACCTCTAACTCCCTCCTCCCTCTTCTCTTCTCCATGTAACCCTGTGAACCTCTCTGAGTGACCCTCACTGTAGAGAAACTTATCATCTTTAATGTAGATGTTTTATCAATGGTGCTGTATAGAAGGAGAAGTTTTGAAACTACTGTAAAAATAAGACCGATAATCGGAAGCAGGAGACTTAAGTCCAAACCCTGACTCCAGGGAACTCCTGACTCCAAGGAACATTCATTGACAGGAGCTCATCAAATGCCTCCATACCGACACTGAAACCAAGCACCACACAAGGGCCAATAAGTTCCAGGGCAAGACATACCAAGCAAATTCTCCAGCAACAAAGGAACACAGTCCTGAGCTTCAAGATACAGGCTGCCCAAAGTCACCCCAAAACTATAGACATCTCATAACTCATTACTGGACATTTCATTGCACTCCAGAGAGAAGAAATACAGCTCCACCCACCAGAACACCGACACAAGCTTCCCTAACCAGGAAACCTTGACAAGCCACCTGTACAAACCCACACACAGTGAGGAAACGCCATAATAAAGAGAACTCCACAAACTGCCAGAATACAGAAAGGACACCCCAAACTCAGCAATTTAAACAAGATGAAGAGACAGAGGAATACTCAGCAGATAAAGGAACAGGATAAATGTCCACCAAACCAAACAAAAGAGGAAGAGATAGGGAATCTACCTGATAAAGAATTCCGAATAATGATAGTGAAATTGATCCAAAATCTTGAAACTAAAATGGAATCACAGATAAATAGCCTGGAGACAAGGATTGAGAAGATGCAAGAAAGGTTTAACAAGGACCTAGAAGAAATAAAAAAGAGTCAATATATAATGAATAATGCAATAAGTGAAATTAAAAACACTCTGGAGGCAACAAATAGTAGAATAACAGAGGCAGAAGACAGGATTAGTGAATTAGAAGATAGAATGGTAGAAATAAATGAATCAGAGAGGATAAAAGAAAAACGAATTAAAAGAAATGAGGACAATCTCAGAGACCTCCAGGACAATATTAAACGCTACAACATTCGAATCATAGGGGTTCCAGAAGAAGAAGACAAAAAGAAAGACCATGAGAAAATACTTGAGGAGATAATAGTTGAAAACTTCCCTAAAATGGGGAAGGAAATAATCACCCAAGTCCAAGAAACCCAGAGAGTACCAAACAGGATAAACCCAAGGAGAAACACCCCAAGACACATATTAATCAAATTAACAAAGATCAAACACAAAGAACAAATATTAAAAGCAGCAAGGGAAAAACAACAAATAACACACAAGGGAATTCCCATAAGGATAACAGCTGATCTTTCAATAGAAACTCTTCAAGCCAGGAGGGAATGGCAAGACATACTTAAAATGATGAAAGAAAATAACCTACAGCCCAGATTATTGTACCCAGCAAGGATCTCATTCAAGTATGAAGGAGAAATCAAAAGCTTTTCAGACAAGCAAAAGCTGAGAGAATTCTGCACCACCAAACCAGCTCTCCAACAAATACTAAAGGATATTCTCTAGACAGGAAACACAAAAACGGTGTATAAACTCGAACCCAAAACAATAAAGTAAATGGCAACGGGAACATACTTATCAGTAATTACCTTAAATGTAAATGGGTTGAATGCCCCAACCAAAAGACAAAGACTGGCTGAATGGATACAAAAACAAGACCCCTACATATGTTGTCTACAAGAGACCCACCTCAAAACAGGGGACACATACAGACTGAAAGTGAAGGGCTGGAAAAAGATTTTCCATGCAAATAGGGACCAAAAGAAAGCAGGAGTAGCAATACTCATATCAGATAAAATAGACTTTAAAACAAAGGCGGTGAAAAGAGACAAAGAAGGTCACTACATAATGATCAAAGGATCAATCCAAGAAGAAGATATAACAATTATAAACATATATGCACCCAACACGGGAGCACCACAGTACGTAAGACAAATGCTAACAAGTATGAAAGGAGAAATTAACAATAACACAATAATAGTGGGAGACTTTAATACCCCACTTACACCTATGGATAGATCAACTAAACAGAAAATTAACAAGGAAACACAAACTTTAAATGATACAATAGACCAGTTAGACCTAATTGATATCTATAGGTCATTTCATCCCAAAACAATGAATTTCACCTTTTTCTCAAGCGCACATGGAACCTTCTCCAGGATAGATCACATCCTGGGCCATAAAGCTAGCCTTGGTAAATTCAAAAAAATAGAAATCATTCCAAGCATTTTTTCTGACCACAATGCAGTAAGATTAGATCTCAATTACAGGAGAAAAACTATTAAAAATTCCAACATATGGAGGCTGAACAACACGCTGCTGAATAACCAACAAATCACAGAAGAAATCAAAAAAGAAATCAAAATTTGCATAGAAACGAATGAAAATGAAAACACAACAACCCAAAACCTGTGGGACACGGTAAAAGCAGTCCTAAGGGGAAAGTTCATAGCAATACAGGCACACCTCAAGAAACAAGAAAAAAGTCAAATAAATAACCTAACTCTACACCTAAAGCAACTAGAAAAGGAAGAAATGAAGAACCCCAGGGTTAGTAGAAGGAAAGAAATCTTAAAAATTAGAGCAGAAATAAATGCAAAAGAAACAAAAGAGACCATAGCAAAAATCAACAAAACCAAAAGCTGGTTCTTTGAAAGGATAAATAAAATTGACAAACCATTAGCCAGACTCATCAAGAAACAAAGGGAGAAAAATCAAATCAACAAAATTAGAAACGAAAATGGAGAGATCACAACAGACAACACAGAAATACAAAGGATCATAAGAGACTACTATCAACAATTATATGCCAATAAAATGGACAACGTGGAAGAAATGGACAAATTCTTAGAAAACTACAACTTTCCAAAACTGGACCAGGAAGAAATAGAAAATCTTAACAGACCCATCACAAGCATGGAAATTGAAACTGTAATCAAAAATCTTCCAGCAAACAAAAGCCCCGGTCCAGACGGCTTCACAGCTGAATTCTACCAAAAATTTAGAGAAGAGCTAACACCTATCCTGCTCAAACTCTTCCAGAAAATTGCAGAGGAAGGTAAACTTCCAAACTCATTCTATGAGGCCACCATCACCCTAATACCAAAACCTGACAAAGATCCCACAAAAAAAGAAAACTACAGGCCAATATCACTGATGAACATAGATGCAAAAATCCTTAACAAAATTCTAGCAATCAGAATCCAACAACACATTAAAAAGATCATACACCATGATCAAGTGGGCTTTATCCCAGGGATGCAAGGATTCTTCAATATCCGCAAATCAATCAATGTAATACACCACATTAACAAATTGAAAAATAAAAACCATATGATTATCTCAATAGATGCAGAGAAAGCCTTTGACAAAATTCAACATCCATTTATGATAAAAACTCTCCAGAAAGCAGGAATAGAAGGAACATACCTCAACATAATAAAAGCTATATATGACAAACCCACAGCAAACATTATCCTCAATGGTGAAAAATTGAAAGCATTTCCTCTAAAGTCAGGAACAAGACAAGGGTGCCCACTTTCACCATTACTATTCAACATAGTTTTGGAAGTTTTGGCCACAGCAATCAGAGCAGAAAAAGAAATAAAAGGAATCCAAATTGGAAAAGAAGAAGTAAAACTCTCACTATTTGCAGATGACATGATCCTCTACATAGAAAACCCTAAAGAGTCCACCAGAAAATTACTAGAAATAATCAATGACTACAGTAAAGTTGCAGGATATAAAATCAACACACAGAAATCCCTTGCATTCCTATACACTAATAATGAGAAAACAGAAAGAGAAATTAAGGAAACAATTCCATTCACCATTGCAACGGAAAGAATAAAATACTTAGGAATATATCTACCTAAAGAAACTAAAGAATATATCTACCTAAAGAAACTAAAGACCTATATATAGAAAACTATAAAACACTGGTGAAAGAAATCAAAGAGGACACTAATAGATGGAGAAATATACCATGTTCATGGATTGGAAGAATCAATATAGTGAAAATGAGTATACTACCCAAAGCAATTTATAGATTCAACGCAATCCCTATCAAGCTACCAACAGTATTCTTCACAGAGCTAGAACAAATAATTTCACAATTTGTATGGAAATACAAAAAACCTCGAATAGCCAAAGCGATCTTGAGAAAGAAGAATGGAACTGGAGGAATCAACTTACCTGACTTCAGGCTCTACTACAAAGCCACAGTTATCAAGACAGTATGGTACTGGCACAAAGACAGAAATATTGATCAATGGAATAAAATAGAAAGCCCAGAGATAAATCCACGCACATATGGACACCTTATCTTTGACAAAGGAGGCAAGAATATACAATGGATTAAAGACAATCTCTTTAACAAGTGGTGCTGGGAAATCTGGTCAACCACTTGTAAAAGAATGAAACTGGACCACTTTCTAACACCATACACAAAAATAAACTCAAAATGGATTAAAGATCTAAACGTAAGACCAGAAACTATAAAACTCCTAGAGGAGAACATAGGCAAAACACTCTCCGACATACATCACAGCAGGATCCTCTATGACCCACCTCCCAGAATATTGGAAATAAAAGCAAAAATAAACAAATGGGACCTAATTAACCTTAAAAGCTTCTGCACATCAAAGGAAACTATTAGCAGGGTGAAAAGACAGCCTTCAGAATGGGAGAAAATAATAGCAAATGAAGCAACCGACAAACAACTAATCTCAAAAATATACAAGCAACTCCTACAGCTCAACTCCAGAAAAATAAACGACCCAATCAAAAAATGGGCCAAAGAACTAAATAGACATTTCTCCAAAAAGACATACAGATGGCTAACAAACACATGAAAAGATGCTCAACATCACTCATTATCAGAGAAATGCAAATCAAAACCACTATGAGGTACCATTTCACACCAGTCAGAATGGCTGCGATCCAAAAGTCTACAAATAATAAATGCTGGAGAGGGTGTGGAGAAAAGGGAACCCTCTTACACTGTTGGTGGGAATGCAAACTAGTACAGCCACTATGGAGAACAGTGTGGAGATTCCTTAAAAAACTGGAAATAGAACTGCCTTATGATCCAGCAACCCCACTGCTGGGCATACACACTGAGGAAACCAGAAGGAAAGAGACACGTGTACCCCAATGTTCATCGCAGCACTGTTTATAATAGCCAAGACGTGGAAGCAACCTAGATGTCCATCAGCAGATGAATGGATAAGAAAGCTGTGGTACATATACACAATGGAGTATTACTCAGCCATTAAAAAGAATACATTTGAATCAGTTCTAATGAGGTGGATGAAACTGGAGCCTATTATACAGAGTGAAGTAAGCCAGAAGGAAAAACATAAATACAGTATACTAACGCATATATATGGAATTTAGAAAGATGGTAACAATAACCCGGTGTACGAGACAGCAAAAGAGACACTGATGTATAGAACAGTCTTATGGACTCTGTGGGAGAGGGAGAGGGTGGGAAGATGTGGGAGAATGGCAATTAAACATGTAAAATATCATGTAGGAAACGAGTTGCCAGTCCAGGTTCGATGCATGATGCTGGATGCTTGGGGCTGGTGCACTGGGACGGCCCAGAGGGATGGTATGGGGAGGGAGGAGGGAGGAGGGTTCGGGATGGGGAACACATGTATACCTGTGGTGGATTCATTTTGATATTTGGCAAAACTAATACAATTATGTAAAGTTTAAAAATAAAATAAAATTGGAAGAATAAAAAAAAAAATTTTATAAATATAAGAAAAAACCCCAACAATATCCTGACCTACACCCTTTATTCCTATTTCTCTTTCTTGGAAGGAACTACTTTTAACATTTTTTGATTTTTTTCTTGTGTTTTATATCTGTTTTTATCTAAATAAGTTATTTATAGAGTTATTTTTTGATTTATAGTAGTCCATCTTAATTTTTGACTGCTTACCAGGCTTTATTTCTCATATTCTCTCTCCTTTCCCTTACAATGCATGTTCCCTTCTTCAATCCTTCTAATATATTTTGTCACAATTTTTGATTAAAATAATATATTCAGTGGTTACATCGTTACAAACATATCCACAGTTAAGGCTTATATAGTGCTATGGTGGTTTTGTTTACTGTACAACTCTTTGTATTTAACCTTTTTCTTTGTTTTAAAAGAAGCTTGCCTAGATTATCCTTTGAATTTTATGCCATTTTAATGCCTTAACTGTCACTTTCTTTGCTTTTAGAAAGCACTGATTTCATTAGAGTGGTTAAAACTGGTGTGTTTGAACTCTTACATCCTCCTAAGTCTCCTGTAATACTTTTCTCACAAATGGTTTTACAACTGGATCTGGTAAAAGCCAGAGCAAGCAAATATGTTTCACAGCATTAGATTAAAGCCATGAGAGATGAAAGTGGAAAAGGAAACTGTAACAGGGAAATACAAATCAAAAGCACAATGAGATATCACCTCACATGTTAGAATGGCTATTATCAAAAAGGCAAGAATGTGAAGAAGAGGGAATGCTTGTGGACTGTTGGTGGAAATGTAAATTGGTGCAGCCACTATAGAAAGCAGTATGGAGGGTCCTTAATAAGTTAAAATAGAACTGTCATATGATTCAGCAATTCCACTTCTGAGTATTTATCCAAAGAAAATGAAAAAACTAACTTGATCGATATATGCACCCCCATGTTTATTGCATCGTTATTTACAACAGTCCACATATAGAAACAGTTTGTGTCCATCAGCAGATAAATGGATGAAGATGTGGTGTATGTATAGAATGCAGTACTGTTCAGCATAAAAAGATGGATGGACTTTGAGGGGATTATGTCAAGTGAAATAAGCTAGACAAAGACAAATGCTGTATGATCTCACTTAAATTGAAATGTAAAAAAAAAAAAAAAGAAAGCAACAACCCCCAAAATCCAAGATACAGAGCATAGACACAAAGAACAAATTGGTGGTTGCCAGAGGTTGAGGGTGGGAGTTGGGCAAAATGGATGAGGGGCATCGAAAGGCACAAACTTCCAGCTGTAAAATAAATGAATCATGGGGATTAGTGTACAGCATGGCAACTATAGTTAATAATGAGAGAGTAGATTTTAAAAGTTTTTGTCATAAGAAAAAAATTCTGTAACTATGTATGGTGAGGAATGTTAACCAGACTTACTGTGGTCATTCTTTTATGAAGTATACAAGTATCAAATCATTATGTTGTACACTTGAAACTAATAATGTTCTATGTCAATTTTACCACAGTAAGAAAATAAAAAAAAGAAAAAGGAACTGGGTAGCAAGTTGTGTGGTCTTTCCTCAGCATAAACAAAAGCATATGTAGTTTGTATGGAAGAAGATTGTTCTTCTAAAGATTCTCTACCAGAGTAAATTTTAAGACCAGAAATAACAGAGAGAGTAATAGGATTTCCAAGCAACTAGATATGAGAAATATGAGAGGAACTTACTCATGGGTGATTCTTTAGTTGTAACTGAAATGCAAACACAGATAAGAAGAATTAGTGTTATTCTGTGAGAAAGAGAAAACAGCTCTTTAACAGTTTTCATTATCAGAAAAATGCATAAATATATAAAAAACTTAAAATTGTGTTTTTATAATACATGTATATATGTTTTAAAATTAAAAACTTTATTGGCCTATAATGAAATTTAACCATATGAATTAATTCTTTATACCCCAAATTCCCTCCCCAAAGAATCAAGCACTTTAAGAAATTTCAAAAGATGTTTTGTTTTCTGGTGTCATTTTTTTTTGTCTTTTAAAAAAATGGAACTATAGCTAACTTACAATATTACGTTGGTTTCAGGTACTCCATAGTAATTTGACATTTGCATACATTACAAATCTGTCCCCATACACAGTTATTACAACATTAATGACCATATTTCTTATGCTGTATATTGCATGTCCATAACTTATTTATTTTGTAATTGGAGCTTTGTGCCTCTTAATTCCCTTCACTTATTTGGCTCAGCCTTCCACCCTCTCCCCTCTTGTAATCACTCATTTGTTCTCTGTATCTACAAGTCTGTTTTTATTTTGTTTTGTTTTTTAGATTCTACATATAACTGAGATCATGCAGTATTTGTCTTTCTTTGTCTGGCTTATTTCACTTATCATAATACCCTCTTGACTTCCCTGGTGGCTCAGATGGTAAAGCGTCTGCCTACAATGCCAGAGACCCGGGTCCAATCCCTGGGTTGGGAAGATCTCCTGGAGAAGGAAATGACAACCCACTCCAGTATTCTTGCCTGTAAAATCCCATGGATGGAGGAGCCTGGTAGACTACAGTCCATGGGATTGCAAAGAGTTGGACACGACTGAGAGCCTTTTTTTTTTTTTTTTTTTATTAAATATCCTCTAGGGCAACCCACTACAGTGGAGAATCCCAGGGACGGGGAGCCTGGTGGGCTGCCGTCTATGGGGTCGCACAGAGTCAGACACGACTGAAGCGACTTAGCAGCAGCAGCAGCAGGTTTATTTATGTTGCATGTGGCAAGATTTCACTTTTTTTTAAAAGCTCAGTAATATTCCATTGTGTGTATGTGTGTGTGTTCATCAATAGACAAATGAATAAAGAAGATGTAGTATATATATATTATTCATCTACATCAATAGACAAATGAATAAAGGTTCAATATATATATATTAAATGAACACTTAGGTTGCTTCCATATCTTGGCAATTATAAACAGTGTTGTAGTGAACATTGGGGTACACTTTTCAAATTAGTATTTTTGTTTACTTCGAGTAACTACTTAGAAGTGAAGTTGCTGGATCATATGGCATTTTTATTTTTAATTTTTTAAGGAAACTCAATACTGTTTTCCATGATTCTGCACCAACTTACAATCCCACCAACAATACATGAGGGTACCCTTTTCTTCATATTCTTGCCAAAACTTGTTATTTTATTTATTTACTTTTAGTGATAGCCTAAAGATGGGCACAATATCACTTTTAGTGATAGCCTAAAAATGGGCAAAAAAAGGACAGAAATGGTATTGACCTAACAGAAGCAGAAGATATTAAGAAGAGGTGGCAAGAATACACAGAAGAATTATACAAAAAGATCTTTATGACCCAGATGGTGTGATCACTCACCTAGAGCCAGACATCCTGGAATGTGAAGTCAAGCGGGCCTTAGAAAGCATCACTACGAACAAAGCTAGTGGAGGTGATGGAATTCCAGCTGAGCTTCAAATCCTAAAAGATGATGCTGGGAAGTGCAGCACTCAATATGCCAACAAATTTGGAAAACTTAGCAGTAGCCACAGGACTGGAAAAAGTCAGTTTTCATTCCAATCCTAAAGAAAGACAATGCCAAAGAATGCTCAAACTACCACACAATTGCACTCATCTCACACGCTAGCAAAGTAATGCTCAAAATTCTCCAAGATAGGCTTCAATAGCACGTGAACCGTGAACTTCCAGATGTTCAAGCTCTGGATTTAGAAAAGGCAGAGGGACCAGAGATCAAATTGCCAACATCTGTTGGATCATCGAAAAAGCAAGGGAGTTTCAGAAAAACATCTATTTCTGCTTTATTGACTATGCCAAAGCCTTTGACTGTGTGGATCACAATAAACTGTGGAAAATTCTTCAAGAGATGGGAATACCAGACCACCTGACCTGCCTCTTGAGAAACCTATATGCAGGTCAGGAAGCAACAGTTAGAACTAGACATGGAATAACAGACTGGTTCCAAATAGGAAAAGGAGTATATCAATGCTGTATATTGTCACCCTGCTTATTTAACTTATATGCAGAGTACATCATGAGCAACCCTGGACTGGAAGAAGCACAAGCTGGAATCAAGATTTCCGGGAGAAATCTCAATAACCTCAGATATGCAGACGCCACCACCCTTATGTCGAAAAGCAAAGAAGAACTGAAGAACCTCTTGAAGAAAGTGAAAGAAGAGAGTGAAAAAGTTGGCTTAAAGCTCAACATTCATAAAATGAAGATCATGGCATCTGGTCCCATCACTTCATGGGAAATAGATGGGGAAACAGTGGAAACAGTGACAGACTTTATTTTTTTAGGCTCCAAAATCACCGCAGATGGTGATTGCAGCCATGAAATAAAAAGACACTTCTTCCGTGTTGCAGGCAGATTCTTTACCATCTGAGCCACCAGGGAATTCTTCATTACATATTCTTGGCCTCTTTGTTTTAAATTAATTGATCAAATATTCATGGATTCATTGCTGGGCTCTCCTTTTCTTTTGATCTGTATGTCTGTTTTTATGCTAGTATTATATAGTTATGAATATTGTAACATAATAAAGTTTGAAATCAGAGAGCATTTAAGCTTTAAGAATTTTGTTTCAAATTTTATTCTGCTTGCATTCCTCTGTTATTTCTTAGACATAATAGTTTAGCCTTTTAAAATAAGTCTTTTCTCTCAATTTAATGGGTTCCCAAGCATGCCTGGAGGAAAATGAAATTTTAATTTTCAGCCTCAGTATCCCAATAGTACTCTTAATAACAAGATTTATGAAAGTGTAGGAAAGGAAATGTTTTCTTTTTCTTAAGAGAGCAAAACATCTCTTGGTGGTAAGAAATATAGAGGGAACTTACCCGTTTGTGTTGATACAGTTCCTATAGAAACAAATACAGAAAAACATATAAGTTAACTTAAAGTTGATACAGCAATTATTTCTAACTTTTAAATGACAGATGCAAATCTAGAAATGAAATGATGACAGAGGGAAAACACAAAGATCTCGTGTTAATTGATATGAAAACACAATATTTGAGATTCAAAAGAGGAACTTACTGACAGGTTTTGAAGTCACAACTGAAATAAGAAGAAAAAGAAAAATATAGGCATTTGTTGCCCATTAGGAGGAAATTAATTTTCTTTTCTATATTTTTAAAATCATACTACAGAATTCAAAAGTTACATAAGTTATTTAAGTCAAACTTATCCTATATCAAAGTTCATATATGTATTTTAAAAGATTATTTTATGTGACTAAAAACAGCAATTCTCTGACCATTTCCTTCTTGCCTTTAATTTCCTTTCCATTTTCATCTCTTTGGAGTGTCAATTTAACTAATATTTGGTTATAGAAGGTCTATTTTAGGATTAAAAAATATGGATAATGTATAAAGGCTTCCTACTATGGGCAACTGTGCTTAGCCTCCTTTTTTCTACCCTTCTCCAATTCAATTTCCATGAACCTATCTTTTAAAGAAACCTGTTGAACATTTTTTTTTTTTTTGTAAATCAGTATATTTTGTTAGCAACATTATAATTATGTGAATTATTTTTATTGCTGAGTCATAATATTCTAGCTTTCATGTGCAAAATTTTCTTTTCTCTGAGGTAATTCTTTGTTTTTTTGGATTTCTTACATTGATTTAGATGATTTTTGCCTTTTGTTATTTTTCCTCAGTCATTTAAGTGAGTTTCTGGAGGGAAAAGAAGATGGCATCATATTCAATTATCTTTTTAATAAATATATTTTATTTTTTAATTTTTTGGCCATGCTGTGTGGCTTTTGTTGGATCTTAGTTCCCGACCAAAGGTTGAACCCAGGCTTTTGACAGTCAGAACATAGAGTCCTAACCACAGGACCACCATTGAATTTTCCATATTTAGTTAACTTAATATGGGTTCTGATATTCTTCTTTGGTGATTATACAATTAAAAATGGTCACATTCCAAAATTGCAAATGCTTTGCAATTAGTGATCCAAATTATCCCAAGATTAAAAAGAGAAAGAGAAGGTACTTAGTGAAAAAATAAAAATATTTCTAAGTTAGAGTGATTTAAAAATTGAAGTTATAACTTGCAAAACTCAAAAGTTTTCCTTTTCACAAACAGAATGTGCAGATTTCAAAACTAACTTACAGATGGATTTTGAAGTCTCAACCAAAACATGAACAAAACCAATGCAAAATTCTTTGCTTAATGAAAGAAAACTAGGTTTTCTTGTAATATTTTTGATTTAGTCACAATGCAAAATGGACATACTCAAATATATTATTAATGTTTACTTGTTTATGAAAGTCATATGTTTTCTAATTTTAAAGTCAAGTCATTTTATAGGTGTGTAGCAAAAGTAATTAGTTCCTTAGTGAATATATTCATAGTCGGATTTTTCTCCTCAAAGGCAGTTGTGTGCAATCTCTTTTTCTGGGATTTACAAGAAATATTTCAAAACTGCTTTCTTGATATGTGGATTCTTGTATTTTTAGTTTTAAATACCATGTACTGATTTCTTACTCTCAAGATTAGGCATTCTTGTTCCTCCACTAAACATATGTGATAGCCATATTTTAAGGTAAATCCAATGAGTCACACTCTTGTGTAACACACTCCACTTGAGTGAGAATAGACCCTATAGTTAATAGCAGTTGGTGAAGGTTATAGGACAGTCACTACCATGATAGTGTTACAGAATCTATGGCTTAGTTCCAGGGGCTGGAGTGAGATTCTGCTGGCCTTGAGGATGTAAACTTATACGTTGTGCAAGCATTTTTGAGAGAATAAGGTGGGAAGGAATTTGGAAGTCTCTAACATCTGAGAGTGGCCTCAGTTGACAGCCAGTAAGAAAGTGGACACCTCACAAAAGAGACATATAGTATATTGTGAAATAACCTAACAAACATGACATTTTAGTTATAGAAGTGAGGCAGAGAGAATAGGGCAGGCACTAAAGGGAATGTTAAATGAAATAAAAGGAAAATAATTCCTGATGGAAGTATGGAAGTATGGTCATTTGGGATGCAATGAGCATAACACAAATTAGAAGTAAGTAAATATTATATGTTTAAAAATAATGAAAAGGCATTATTAGGTTAAAATAAATGCTGATTTAAAATACATCTTAGCAAAAATGAAAGATGAAAATCACATGGCCATCTCAAAAGATAGAGAAAAAGCATTTGACAAAATTAAACATTTATTTATGATAAAAACCCTCAATAAAGTGGAAACAGAGGGAATGTACATTATCATAGCAAATACCACATATGACAAACCCACAGCTAATATTACACTCAGTAGTGAAAAGCTGAGAGCATTTCCTTTAGAATCGGGTACAAGACAAGGATGTCCACTCACACCACTTTTACTCAGCATAGTTTTGGAAGTCCTAGCCACAGCAGTTAGACAAGAAAAAGAAATAAAGGGATCCATATTGGAAAGGAAGGAATAAAACTATCACTGTTTGTGGGTGACATAATGCTATTTTTAAAAAATCCTAACTGGGATGACCCAGAGGGATGGTATGGGGAGGGAGGTGGGAGGGGGGGTTCAGGATGGGGAACATGTGTACACCCATGGCAGATGCATGTTGATGTATGGCAAAACCAATACAATATTGTAAAGTAAAAAAAAAAGAAAAAAGAAAAAAAATCCTAATATACCACTGGAAAGCTATTAGGACTCATCAATGAATTCAGTAAAATTTCAGGATATAGAATTATTATATGAAAATCTGTTGCATATCTATACACTAACAATGAACTGTCAGAAAGATAAAGGAGACAATCCCTGTATCCAGGGCTCCTTTGATACAACTTTTCCTGAGAATATTAAATTGTGGGATCAAAGAAGCTTGATTGAGAGGAGTAGAAGAGATGATTTATATAGACTTATTTTTAACAAACTTTCAGCTGATCATCCTGCCTTCATTTCCATAACCATAACTGGTTAAATGTTACCCAGTCTGGAAATTCTGAGTCCTCTGGTTCTACTGTTAGACTTAATTCTCTTGAATTTTATGGAATTCATGTTTTGTCTTAGCTAAGTTAGTTATTACTCATCCATCTGCTTTTAAACTTGAATAGTTTTGTTTCAGATTTTCATCTGCTTATTTCTTTTGTTATTTCTAGACATCATAGTTTTGCCTTAAATTCTTTTTCTGTTATTTAATGTGTTTCCAGGAGTGCATGGAGGAAAATATAGTTTTTCAAGTGTTCATTTTCAACCTAAAGTACTCCAGTATTACCTTATAATAATGGGATTTAAACTGTTACGACAGTCATCACTCTATAATTAAAATATTTTTCTACTCATCAGATATCAAAGTGTACTAGTAATAAGAGATAGATAAGGAGCTTACTGGTTTGTCCTGAGGTAGTCTCTACAGAAACAAACACAAACAGACATATAAGCTAACAAAGGTATTATTTTCTCCAGTTCTCTAAATAGTATGTTTACAAAGCTAGAAATGAAGACAACTAAAGTATGCAAGTATTCCTTGTAGGTTGTTTTCAACACAGGATATTTGAGATTTAAAAGAAAACTTACCAACAAGTTTTGAAGTGACAGCTGAAATAGGAAAAAAAAAAAAAAAAAGGGCATTTATTATCTCTTAGAAGACTACTTTTCCTTAATATTGTTCTGAAAGCAACCTATAGAATGCAAAGTTTGCATGAATTATTTAAGTTTAATTTTTATTAAAGCACATGTATTTATTTTTTTTAAATTTATTTACTTATTTGGCTGTGTTGGGAACTTCATTGTGTCACGCAGGTGCTTTCATTGTGGTGCATGGGTTCAGTAGTTGCAGCATGCAAGCTCTCTAGTTGTGGTGAGTGGGTTCAGCAGTTGTGGTATGTGGGCTTAGTTGCCCTGAGGCATGTGGGAGCTTAGTTCCCCAACTAGGGATTGAACCTGCGTCCCCTGTATTGCAGGCAAATTCCTAAATCCTGGACCACCAGAGACATCACCACACGTACTTATTTGAAAAGCCAAATTATTGAAGTTAAAACCACCAGTTCTCTTACTCATCCATTCTTATCTGTTATTTTCTTTTACTTATGTTAGATAGGTAGAATAGGGAAAAGGAGTCCAAAATGGCCGTGGCTTAAAGACAAGGAAGGGAAAAGCCCATGAAAATAGAACTAAAGAAGGTCTGAGGACCAGAGTGAGGACCTCAGGTAAAACAAACAACACTCCTGGCTGGCCCAATTACATAGGACAGGCCCAGGGAGAGAAAAACATATAAATAGAGGAGCCAAAGCTAGCGCGCTCTCTCTCTCTGTCCCGCTCTGGGGCGCTCTTCTCCTCCTGTCTTTGGATAGTGCCCTCACGCCTCGAAGATGGATTTTCCTGCTATCTTCTAAATAAAATAGAGCTGTAACACTGAGCTGTAACACTGATTTGTCTAAGAGCCATAACATGGTCCATTCGAGACCTGAAAGCTATAACATGGTCTATCCAAGGCTTGAGAGCTGTGACACGCCGAGAGGGCTTTAATGTCCGTCACTCCAAATCTTTATTGTGACGAGACAAAGAACCGAGGAACATACACTCGCGTGACAGTTTTGTTTCAGATTTTCATCTGCTTATTTCTTTTGTTATTTCTAGACATCATAGTTTTGCCTTAAATTCTTTTTCTGTTATTTAATGTGTTTCCAGGAGTGCATGGAGGAAAATATAGTTTTTCAAGTGTTCATTTTCAACCTAAAGTACTCCAGTATTACACTTATAATAATGGGATTTAAACTGTTACGACAGTCATCACTCTATAATTAAAATATTTTTCTACTCATCAGATACCAAAGTGTACTAGCAATAAGAGATAGATGAGGAGCTTACTGGTTTGTCCTGAGGTAGTCCCTACAGAAACAAACACAAACAGACATATAAGCTAACAAAGGTATTATTTTCTCTGGAGAAAATGTTTACAAAGCTAGAAATGAAGACAACTAAAGTATGCAAGTATTCCTTGTAGGTTGTTTTCAACACAGGATATTTGAGATTTAAAAGAAAACTTACCAACAGGTTTTGAAGTGACAGCTGAAATAGGAAAAAAAAAAAAAAGGGCATTTATTATCTCTTAGAAGACTACTTTTCCTTAATATTGTTCTGAAAGCAACCTACAGAATGCAAAGTTTGCATGAATTATTTGTATAATTTTTATTAAAGCACATGTATTTATTTTTTTAAAATTTACTTATTTGGCTGTGTTGGGAGCTTCATTGTGTCATGCAGGCGCTTTAATTGTGGTGCACGGGTTCAGTAGTTGCAGCATGCAAGCTCTCTAGTTGTGGTGAGTGGGTTCAGCAGTTGTGGTATGTGGGCTTAGTTGCCCTGAGGCATGTGGGAGCTTAGTTCCCCAACTAGGGATTGAACTTGTGTTCCCTATATGCAGGCAAATTCCTAAACCCTGGACCACCAGAGCGTAACCACACGTACTTATTTGAAAAGCCAAATTATTGAAGTTAAAACTACCAG
This sequence comes from Bos javanicus, assembly GCF_032452875.1. Classification (NCBI taxonomy): domain Eukaryota; kingdom Metazoa; phylum Chordata; class Mammalia; order Artiodactyla; family Bovidae; genus Bos; species Bos javanicus. The sequence goes on along the minus strand of NC_083890.1, from coordinate 26,948,758 downwards.
TTCTCTTACTCATCCAGTCTTACCTGTTATTTTCTTTTACTTACATACTTTTATGAGGGAGGACTTTAGAACTAATATTTAGTTGTGGAATAATTGTATGATATTTCATAATTTTTCTATTTTGGGTAATGAAAATTTTTAAAGAAGGAAGACTTCTGAACTTATTCTGAAACCAGTATCACCCTGATACCAAGACTAGGCAAAGTGATACAAATAAGAAAATTACAGCTCAGTATCACCTGATGAAATAGATGCAAAAATCCTCAATAAAATATTCAGCAATGTCAACTTATTGACATGTTTGAAAGCCACAACTGAAATAGGAAGACAAATAAAAGTATAGGTATTTGTTCATTAGAAGGTGACTACTTTTACTTTGGATCTTCCCTGGTGGCTCAGTGGTAGAGAATATGCTGACCAATGCAGGAGACTCAGGAGATATGGGTTTGATTTCTGGGTCAGGAAGATCCCCTGGAGAAGGAAATGGCAACCCCCTCCACTATTTTTGCCTAGGAAAGTCCCATGGACAGAGGAGACTGGTGGGCTACAGTCTATGGGGATGTAAAAGAGTCTGACACAACTGAGCAACTAAACAACAACTTTTACTTTATATCTTTCTAAAATTATGCACTGGAATTCAAAATTTACCTTAATTTATTAATTTTATATATCAAAGTACCTGTATGTATTTTAAAAGTCAAATTGTTTTATAAAATTAATATGCCAGGCCTCTTACCAATCAAATCTTACTCCTTGTTTCTTCTTTCATTTTCACTATGTTAAGGAGGTTTGGCTATTGAGTGATATTCAATACTAGAGTATATACAAGATATTATATGATTTTTACAATTTGAACAAAGTACACTAGCTTCCTTTTGTGGAAATCAAGGTTTTACCTCTTTTTCTACCCTCTCTCTTGCTCTTTCTCCAACAAAGTCATGTCACATTAAAAAGAAAATCAATATGTTAGCAATACCATGATCATAAAACAATCTTTGTAGTTGAGCCATGTGTCAGTTTTCTTGTGCAAACTTTTCTTTGACCTGCAGTTAGTTTCTGCAATCTTTCCTGTTTTCTTAAAATGTTTTACAGGTTTGTGGTTTTTATAATTTGCTTAGCCATTTTTGGGAAGATCCCCTGGAGAAGGAAATGGCGATCCACTCCAGTATTCTTTCCTGGAAAACCCCATGGATGGAGGAGCCTGGTAGGCTACAGTCCATGTGGTCGCAAAGAGTCGGACATGTCTAAGTGACTTCACTTTCACTTTCACTTTAGCCATTTTAGCAAGCTTCAGGAGGGTAGAGAAGAAAGTGCCCAGCTTTTGATTTGTATAATATTGTCTCTGATACTGGTCATGGGTAGTTTTACAATCAGAAATGGTAATACATGGAAAGCTCAAATCCTCACAGTTAGCAGACCAGATCACCCACAGCTTAGAAACACAAACAGAGGGTACTAATAGCTTCTAGGGTTTTTCCTAGAATACAAATAATAACATTAGTGTAACTTGTCTGAGATAAGATTATATTTTTATTCTCTGATCTATTCTAGAGAGGTTTTTAATATGTAAATTATAATGGCTTGAGGGTGAAAAGTTTCATTTGGGAGACTAAAGCATGCAGGGAAGATTGAAAATGGACTTACTAATGGATTAATGGATTCTGGTATCTCAACTGAGACACACACAAAATAAACAAATGCAAATTGTTCAGTTCAGTTTTCAGTTCAGTCACTCAGTCGTGTCTGACTCTTTGCGACCCCATGAATCACAGCACGCCAGGCCTCCCTGTCCATCACCAACTCCCGGAGTTCACTCAGACTCACGTGCATCGAGTCAGTGATGCCATCCAGCCATCTCATCCTCTGTCGCCCTCTTCTCCTCCTGCCCCCAATCCCTCCAAGCATCAGAGTCTTTTCCAATGAGTCAACTCTTCGCATGAGGTGGCCAAAGTACTGGAGTTTCAGCTTTAGCATCAGTCCTTCCAAAGAAATCCCAGGGCTGATCTCCTTCAGAATGGACTGGTTGGATCTCCTTGCAGTCCAAAGGACTCTCAAGAGTCTTCTCCAACACCACAGTTCAAAAGCATCAATTCTTCGGCGCACAGCTTTCTTCACAGTCCAACTCTTACATCCATATATGACCACTGGAAAAACCATAGCCTTGACTAGACGGACCTTTATTGGCAAAGTAATGTCTCTGCTTTTCAATATGCTATCTAGGTTGGTCATAACTTTTCTTATGTCTTCATAAGAAAGTCTTTTAATTGCATGGCTGCAGTCACCATCTGCAGTGATTTTGGAGCCCCCAAAAATAAAGTCTGACACTGTTTCCACTGTTTCCCCATCTATTTCCCATGAAATGATGGGACCAGATGCCATGATCTTCATTTTCTGAATGTTGGGCTTTAAGCCAACTTTTTCACTCTCCTCTTTCACTTTTATCAAGAGGCTCTTTAGTTCCTCTTCACTTTCTGCCCTAAGGGTGGTGTCATCTGCATATCTGAGGTTATTGATATTTCTCCTGGCAATCTTGATTCTAGCTTGTGCTTCCTTCAGCCCAGCATTTCTCATGATGTACTCTGCATATAAGTTAAATAAGCAGGGTGACAATATACAGCCTTGACGTACTCCTTTTCCTATTTGGAACCAGTCTGTTGTTCCATGTCCAGTTCTGACTATTGCTTCCTGACCCGCATACAAACTGTTACTTGACCCTAAAAAATAGACTAGTTTTCTCCAATAGGATATCATGATGAAGGGAATGCAATATTGTCACAATCAGATGGTATTATTAAAATTTAATTGTAATAAAATAGATTAAAAAAATTAAAAAGTCAGTTGTATTTTTTTAAATTTATTTATTTTAATTGGAGGCTAATTACTTTACAATATTGTATTGGTTTTGCCATACATCAACATGAACCCACCACGGGTGTATAAATGTTCCCCATCCTGAACCCCCCTCCCACCTCCCTCCCCGTACCATCCCTCTGGGTCATCCCAGTGCACCAGCCCCAAGCATCTTGTATCCTGCATCAAACCTGGACTGGCGATTCGTTTCATATATGATATTATACATGTTTCAACGCCATTCTCCCAAATCATCCCACCCTCTCCCTCTCCCACAGAGTCCATAAGACTGTTCTATACATCTGTGTCTCTTTTACTGTCTCGCATACAGGGTTATTGTTACCATCTTTCTAAATTCCATATATATGTGTTAGTATACTGTATTGGTGTTTTTCCTTCTGGCTTACTTCACTCTGTATAATAGGCTCCAGTTTCATCCACCTCATTAGAACTGATTCAAATGTATTCTTTTTAATGGCTGAGTAACACTCCATTGTGTATATGTACCACAGCTTTCTTATCCATTCATCTGCTGATGGACATCTAGGTTGCTTCCATGTGCTGGCTATTATTTAATCATACTTTTTTCTTTTCTGTATTTCTGACGCTCTGATATCTGAGACCTTGCTGCCCCTTCCAGGCCTAGCCAATTCCTTGATACCTTAAAATAACTCTCTTGCCAGCATAACTTTAATATGCAAACTAACAAATCCAGAACCTATACCCCAAAACCACTTCCTTTATTGGGCTCTTGTATTCTTAGCCACTGTTTCCCTGCCTTAATTTCCCTGGAACCAGGTATCAGACAATTAGGTGCAACTGCTATACCCAGGAGCTTGCTGAAATTCTTCAAATTAGCCATTCCTAGAACTGTTTAGCTTGTTTACTGTCCTGCTCATTTCCAGGAAAGCTGTAATAAAACCTCTTGCCTGGACCGCCCTTCCCCTACTGTATTCCCTTTACTCCCTCTATCTTCTTCCAGACCCTCATGATTCCCCATGTGGCCTTGCCTAATATGGTATGTCCTGTCCTCTGGGGACCTGTGAGTTACAAACCATGTTTTCACTGTAGTCGTCTACTTATCTATTGGCCTTATCACACGTAAATAATAATAAACCCTACAGATTAAAACACCAACTTTGTATGCTTATATTGGTTCCTTACACCAACCATTTGAAATCAGATTTGCTCTTTCAAATAAGCATAGGCTTCTTTTGTTGGAAATAACTTTCTGAAAGTGTGATTTCTTTACTTGTTTTATACAGTATTTACTGACTTTCTACTAAGATGAGACCTTCCTGTTCATTTACTCAGTACCTCAGTTCCTTTACCTTTCTGTGGTATTTAGAATTGCCCTAGTCACCCCTTGTTAAATGCCCTCCCTTTGAGTGAAGGAAGAACCTTTGACTTGCTTCCAGCTTAGAAACATGGCCAAAGCCATAGTATAGTCACTCCCATGATCATGTTGCATTATTTAAGACTCTGTTAGCAGATAAAATTGAGAGATTCTGCTGCTGGGCTTTGAAGAAGTAAGCTACCTAGTTGTGAGACTACCTGTGTGAGGGCAGTGGGGCAAAAAACATCAGGGTTTCTGGGATTTGAGTGTCCCCAGGTGACATCCAGTAAGACATAAGGGACCTTAGAGAAGATATATAAGATATCACAAAATCATCTAACAAACACAAAATATTAGTCATACATGGATGGGGGAGAGAATGGTTCAAAAGTATTAAAAGATTTTAAAGGGAATAAAAACAAATTTTTTGAAGGAAGCGTAGAAATGCAGGAAAGAATCAAGAAAAAATTAAATATGTGGGCTGCTACTGCTAAGTCACTTCAGTTATGTCTGACTCTGTGCGACCCCATAGACGGCAGCCCACCAGGCTCCCCCATCCCTGGGATTCTCCAGGCAAGAACACTGGAGTGGGATGCCATTTTCTTCTCTAATGCATGAAAGTGAAAAGTGAAAGTGAAGTTGCTCAGTCGTGTCCGACCCTCAGCGACCCTATGGACTGCAGCCTTCCAGGCTCTTCTGTACATGGGATTTTCCAGGCAAGGGTACTGGAGTAGGATGCCATTGCCTTCTCCAAAATATGTGGGCAAACATAAGTAAACATATATTGCAGTTAATTTTTACATTCTTTTATGCTTTCTTAACATGTTTTATAAGTTTGTGACTTTTGTTATTTTCCTGTCATTTTTGTGAATCTCAGGAGGGAAGAGAAGTACCCCTTTTCAATTTATTTCATAAGGACTCTGATACTCTCTACATAGAATTTTTTACAGTCAGAAATAGTGACATATATAAAGTTCAAAACCCTTGCAGTTAGCAGACCAAATCACCATAGATTAGACACAGAAGAAAGAAACTTACTGGGTTGTTGTGAGATATGTCCTATAAAAGGAAAAAACCCACAGATAAACATGTAAGCTAGCTTAAAGATAACATGACTATTTTCTCTAATTCTACAAAAGATAAATTAATAAAGCTAGGAATAATGATGACCAGAGAATGCAAAAGTCACATAAACGGTTATGAAAACACATAAGGTTTGAGCTTCAAAAGGGAAACAGGTTTTGAAGTCACAATTGTAACAGAAAGAAAATTGTAGGGTTTGATTGCCATTTGAAGGAGATTACTTTTAAAAAACAGCTTTTTAAAATCAATCTATAGAATGCAAAGTTTATATGACCAATTTTTCTTATATCAAAGTACATCTTTATTTTAAAAATAAAATTGTTTTACATAGGTAAAAATATCAGTTTTCTTACTCATTCCTTTTCATCTCCAGTTTTTCTTTTACTCTTTTGGGGGGCTAGCTATATTTGGTCATAGAATTCCTAAATAATATTTCATGGTTTTTCAAATTTGGAAGATGTAGATTGGTTTTCTACTATGCAGAGGGCTTTATCTTTTTTTTTTTTTTTTAAAGGGATTTTTTTTTTTTACTTTCTCTTTCTGATATTTTATTGGTTTTATAAATACAAGAGTTTTCTGTATATTAAACTTGTATTATGCAACTTCACTGGAGTCACTTATTAGTTCTAGTAGTTTTTGGGTGGAGACTCTAGAGTTCTCTAAGTAGATTATCATGTCAGCTGCACAGTGACAGTTCTACCATCTTCCTTTCCAGTTTTGGTACTTTCAATTTTTTTCTTGTCTGATTGCTGAAGCTAAGACTTCCAATGCTGTGTTAAATAGAAGTGGTTAGAGTGGGCATCCTTATCTTGTCTTTGAATTTAATGGGAAAACTTTCGACTTTTCTCCATTGAGTATGATATTTGCTGTGTTTCTCATAAATGGCCTTTATCATGTTTAGATATGTTCCCTCTATAACAATTCTGATGAGAGGTTTTTAAAATTGTGAATGAATGTCGAATTTTGTCAAGTATTTTTTTCTGTGTCTATTAGGATGATTATGTAGTTTTTGTCTTTCCTTTTGTTAATGTGCATCACATTGATTTGTGAATGTTGAACCATCCTTGTGACCTTGGAATAAATTCAGGTTGATCATGGTTATTTATCCTTTTTATATTTTGTTGAATTTCATTTGCTAATATTTTATTGAAGATTTTTTTGTTCTATATTCATCAAAGATTTTGGCCTGTAATTTTCTTTATTTGTAGCGTCTTTGATTTTGGTATCAGGTTAATGGTGGCCTCATAAAAGAGTGACTTTGGACGTGTCCCCTCCTCTTCAATTATTTGGAATAGTTTGGGAAGGATAGGTATAAGATCTTCTTTATATGTTTAAAAGAATTCTCCAGTGAAGCTATCTGGTCCTAAACTTCAGTTTGCAGGGAGTTTAAAAAATAACAGATTCTATTTCACTTCTAACAATCGGCCTGTTCAAACTGTTTGTTTTTCTTGACTTGGTCTTGGCAGGCTGTGTGTTTCTAGAAATTTGTCCATTTTTCTCTAGGTTGTCCAATCTGTTGGCTATAAATGTTCATAAAATACTTTTATGATTTTTTGGTATCTCTATTTTATTGGTTATTATTTCTTCTCTTTCATTCCTTATTTTATTTGGGTCCTCTCATGTTGAGCCTAGCTAAAGGCTATCAATTTTGTGTATCTTAAAAAAACAGTTCTTTGTTCAATGGATCTTTTCAATTGTTTTTTTTTTTTTAACTCTCCATTTTATTTATTTCTTTTCTGATCTATTATATCCTTCCTTCTGCTGACTTTGGGTTTTGTTTGTTCCTTCTTAAATTCCTTCAGGTGGTAGTGTAGGTTGTTTATTTGAGATTTTTCTTATTTCTCAAGGAAGTACTGTAATGTCATAAACTTCCCTCTTAGAACTGCTTTTGCTGCTTTTGGAGTGTTGTTAGAACAATTAGTTTTAAGTTGTCAGATGATCCCTGGATCTCCATTTCTTTGTGACAGTAACTGGAGGTTTACTGCACTCCATTTGATGGAGTCATGTTTCCGTAGTTCTTCATGATCCTTTGTGTAGGTGCCTGAATATTTAGAGAAGTTATCTCTTCCAGACTTTGTGGACCTACTTTGGTAATGGAAGACTTTCACCTACAGGTAGGATTATGCTGGAGCTTGGTCTAGTGGTCTAGCACTTTAGGTCTAGTGGTGCTAGGCACCATGTGTAGAAGCACATGGTGATACTGGGTCGGGGGGGTATAATATCTCTTTGACTTAGGCCACCAGTGTCCACAGCATCAACAACTGGTTGCTGTCGGGGGGTGTTTGCAGTGGGTACATGGGTTGTTGTCCTTAGTGGCACCTCCATATCTAACAGTGAGGGACCAGAACTGGTAGTGGTGGTGGCTGGAACCAGTGCTGTGCACATCCTGACACCATTTGGCTGTAGAGACCAACTGCAGGTGCCTGTGTTGTGGTATACACTGGTTGCAGACATACAGGTAGTAACGGAGGCCAGGGCAGTTAGCAAGGACTAGGAACAATTGTGGGCACAATAGCAGCTGTGGGGGCCCTGGGTGTCAATGTGCTCTCCCATGGCTACATAGAGTCCTCCTGGGTGTATGCATGTGATGGAGGCCAGAGACTTGTGTTTGGTTGACACTATGTGCTTGCATAGCTAGAGGTGTTATCCCTGAGTGGATGCATAGTGGTGGGGTCAGCTGCAGTGTTCTAGGCTGGTATCTTGCACTTGCAATGCCACAGAGTACTGGGCTAGATGCTATTACGGTTCCCAGACTCTGAATGGTCAGGGCTGGGGGTTGGGGAATGCAGAGGGACTCAGTTGGGTGGCATCAGGGAAGGTGAATATCTGTGGGGCAAAACCTCATGAAACTGCAAGGTTCTGTGGTGGTTGTGCTGACTGATGATTTCTTTAGTGGCAATAGCTCTGGGTTTGTCTATAGAGCAGGATACTATGAACTGTGGTTGCTCCTAATTTGTGGCTACTCTTGGGAACCCTTACCTTTCTTCCTTGTTCCAGTTGTCTCTATGTGACTCTGTTATGCTGGCCTTTGTGGTGTGGAACTGAAGCAAGACTTTATTTATTTTTATTTTATTCCAATTTTATTGAAGTATGATCGGTAAATTAAAGTTGTATATATTTAAGGTATACATGGAGTGTGAAGCCAAGTGGGCCTTAGGAAGCATCACTACCAACAAAGCTAGTGGAGTTGATGGAATTCCAGCTGAGCTATTTCAAATCCTAAAAGATGCTACTGCTAATGTGCTGCACTCAATATGCCAGCAAATTTGGAAAACAGCAGTGGCCACAGGACTGGAAAAGGTCAGTTTTCATTCCAATCCCGAAGAAAGCAATGCCAAAGAAGGTTCAAACTACAACACAATTGCACTCATCTTACACGCTAGCAAAGTAATGCTCAAAATTCTCCAAGATAGGCTTCAACAGTACGTGAACCATGAACTTCCAGATGTTCAAGCTGGTTTTAGAAAAGGCAGAGGGACAAGAGATCAAATTATCAAAATCTGCTGGATCATTGAAAAATCAAGAGAGTTCCAGAAAAACATCTATTTCTGCTTTATCGACTATGCAAAAGCCTTTGACTGTGTGAATCACAACAAACTGAGGAAAATTCTGAAAGAGATGGGAATACCAGACCACCTGACCTGCCTCTTGAGAAATCTGTATGTAGGTCAGGATGCAACAGTTAGAACTGGACATGGAACAGCAGACAGGTTCCAAATAGGAAAAGGAGTTTGTCAAGGCTGTATATTGTCACTCTACTTATTTAACTTACATGCACAGTACATCATGTGAAATTCCAGGCTGGATGAAGCACAAGCTGGAATCAAGATTGCCAGGTGAAATATCAATAACCTCAGATACACAGATGACACCACCCTTATGGCAGAAAGCAGAGAAGAACTGAAGAGCCTCTTGATGAAAGTGAAAGAGGAGAGTGAAAAAATTGGCTTAAAGCTCAACATTAAAAAAGCTAAGATCATGGCATCCGGTCCCATCACTTCATGGCAAATAGATTGGGAAACAATGGAAATAGTGACGGACTTTATTTTCTTGGGCCCCCAAATCATGGCAGATGGTGACTGCAGCCATGAAAGTAAAAGATGCTTGCTCCTTGGAAGAAAGCTATGATCAACCTAGTGAAGTCGCTCAGTCGTGTCTGACTCTTTGTGACCCCATGAACTGTAGCCTATCAGGCTCCTCCGTCCATGGGAGTTTCCAGGCAAGAGTGCTGGAGTGGCTTGCCATTTCCTTCTCCAGGGGATCTTCCCAACCCAGGAATCGAACCAGGGTCTCCCGCATTGCAGGCAGACGCTTAACCGTCTGAGCCACCAGGGAACCAGCCTAGACAGCATATTAAAAAGCAGAAACATTACTTTGCCATCAAAGGTCCATCTAGTCAAAGCTATGGTTTTTCTAGTAGTCATGTATGGATGTGAGAGTTGGACTGTAAATAAAGCTGAGCACCAAAGAATTGATGCTTTTGAACTGTGGTGTTGGAGAAGACTCTTGAGAGTCCCTTGGACTTTAAGGAGATCTGACTGGTCCATCCTAAAGGAAATTAGTCCTGAATATCCATTGGAAGGACTGATGTTGAAGCTGGAACTCCAATATTTTGGCCACATGATGCAAAGAACTGACTTGTTTTGAAAAGACCCTGATGCTGTCCAAGATCGAAGGTGGAAGAAGGGGACAACAGAGGATGAGATAGTTGGATGGCATCACCAACTAGATGGCCATGAGTTTGAGCAAGCTTTGGGAGTTGATGATGGACAGGGAAGCCGGGTATGCTGCAGTCCATGGGGTCGCAAAGAATCAGACACGACTGAGCGACTGAACTGAACTGAAGATATATATATATAGGCATTTTCTTTGAGTAGTCTGTTTTTTTCCCACAAAATTTTCTCTAAGGTTCTACCTGGTAAGCAAGTATATACCTGGTTGCCACTGTACTAAGAACTATGTAGAATGATGTGTTGTGTTTATTACTTGGAAATTTTTGTGTTTATTATGTAGTCTCTTATTTAATTGCCTGATAGCAGTACTACTTCTGATCTCAACTGTGTATTGTGTTCGGAAGTTTCAACCTTCTCTTTCAACCTCTCTATTCATTGACCTCTAAAGTGCAGTGTTTGCCTGGCTGTGAGGAGTGAAGAGGGTATTCGAGGTTCTGATAAAGATTTCTAAGTAGTCATCTTGCTTTGGTCTCACGCTTCACATCTGCCATCAGTTCTTGAGCCTCTCTGGAGTTCTCCATTTGAATTGATATTTTTCTTGCCTTTCTCCATGGTTTAGGTGCAGGCTTCTTCTGTCTGCTAAGTTAGTCATCTGCTTTTGAAAAACTTCTCAACACTTAAAAATTGTTCTCATTTCCTTTTGTCCTTTTCTTTGTATTTTGTGTGTATGCTTTTTCCATTTCTTTATTTTCACTCCAATGAGATTTTAGAAGGGAGTTTAGATAAATGTCTTGTAAAATAGAACTCACCCTCCCTGCCCACTCTGAACTCATTTGGAGGTTCATATTTAAACATAATGGACATGGAACTAGTAATAGCCACAGGGGTGAAAATTCTTCCACACATCATTCACACAGTCAGTTACAAATAAGAAACAAACAACAAAGAAACTTACTTCTGGGTTCTGATTTCTCTTCTGAAATATAAACACAAATAAACATATAAATATCATTTGCTTAAGGGAAGGAGAGTCTAGTTTTATTTAGTATTATTTTGTTGTGTGGTATGTAAGACTAAAAATATTAGTAATTAGATCAAAAAATTTTAAATAATTAATAAACTTAAGTTCATCAGAATTAAGGAACAGTAGAGGAACTTGCTGAAGATTCTGAATTTTTCATAGAATAGAAACAAATATAGGACTGTTGTTTCCTTCATAGAAGGAGCTCAATGTCATGTTTTCCTCTAATAGTCTTTTGGGTGAATTCATTTTAAAGTTAGACTATTTTGGGACTCTAAGTCATCTCTATCTGTTGTTCCTGGTCACTATGGTGGAAATTTTGTAGATTTTGGAAATCTGTGCAACCATTCTGTTTTCCATTTCATCTCTTTTCACCTCAGGAACTATTGAGATTTCTTTAAATTTGCTGAGAAATAAAGTAACTTCTATTTTTGATCAGATAGTTCTGTCACAAAGGTATCAAAGCTTTTTAATTTGTTTATGTTTTTAATTAAGAACAAAGCTTCTATTTACATTTTTAGTGAGGAACATCAGAAAAATCAATCTATAGTTTTGCATCAGGAAAGTTAGCTTCAGTAGAATTAATCAGTTTGTGCATCCCCTGATGTGATTTAAGAACAGAGTAATCTGATGGTTTTAAGATTTCTTGAGTTTTTTAGATCGAAGACAATAACATCCATAAATATTTTTATGTATCTTTGATTGAAACTTTTGATTTTAGGTAAAAGCATTAGAACATGCAAATCCTATTGTATCCACATTTACATCATTATTCTTACTTTTCTCCTGTTTGTTAGGCAGCCTACATCAGAACAGCTCAACCACATACAGATGGTAGGAAAATAGATTTTGTTAACTACTCTACTTAAATAATTTTTTCCACTGTTAGTAAGCTAGTGGCAAGGTGACTTACTAGGGAAAGCTGACTTACTAGGGCAAGGGAAAGAGGGAATGATATACAGAAACATGAAGATTTTGGTAATATCCATAGTTATTATCTTCTGTCCCTATCAATCATGGATTAAAAAAAAAACAACTGGAGATGTTAAATAAAGAATTGCTAATAGTTTTTGCATGTTTTCCCCATCTGTCTAAAATACCTACCAAAATAAATAAATGAATGTGGTTTGTCTTGGGTAAGACGTTATGTTTCTTTTTTTCTTGCCTTTGTTTTTTTTTCAAACTCAGAACTGGGATTTGAATTCAGCCTCTGAGATGTTTAAACACTGCACTGTGTTGTGTTTCCACTTCTGTTTTCTTCTCTCTGTTCTAATTTTGCTTCTCATGCCTGCCTACTCACACCACCACCATCTTTCTACCCAGACTGAATATTTGTTCTTAAAAAGGCAGTATAAGTAATCCTGAGAGAGAGTTTTAATATGGTCATTGTTCCTTAGGCATGATACTTGCTTAGTGCTAAAGGGACTCTTAGTGCTAAGGGACTTCATGTGCTAAGAGCTCCAGTGAGCTCTTTTCTATTGCTCTTCAAAAATGTTTAGCAAATATTTACTGTATTCGAGAATAAAAGATATTGATATTTGGTGATGTGAATACATTGTGATTCCCTGTCCTTACCTTTGAGTCTGCTGCTTCTATAGTGATCTTCAGGGACAAAGAGTAGGAACACCACCTTCCTATGATAGAGCTGAAGTATTAGTAATAGTGGTGAGGACTTTTCTGTCCTTGAGATCTGGGGAAAATGTTAAGATTTACTGGTTCTTTGAGGGTGCTTAGCATGTGAAAACTGTGAAGCCCGTTGGGAAAGGCTGTTCCTTTATGCTCATTTGTTTTCCTAGGAGAGTATCCTTGACTCTGCCTGTCTTGCTGGGCCAGATTGTTCTCAGTTCTTATAGTTAGGAAAGATCTGGTTAGGGAGAAACACAGATGCAAGGATCCTTCCTTCCTGTGTCACAGTAAGGAAGAATTTTCCACTTTATACACAGACAGGTGAACAGGCACTGCCATGACTTTAATAGCATAGTGATTGTCAATAGAAATCTTAAGAGTTTGATAGTTAATCTGATGGTTTAGGGGAGATTAGCCTGAACAATCAAAGAAGGATCTTTCACTCAAAAACCAGAGGGAGGAAAACCAAACTGAATATCTAAAGCATGTCATCTTGTGAAGCAGAGCAAATAAAAATCTCAGGTAAGAACAGTAAGAAAAAATTTAAAGGACTCCAGATCAAGCTAACAAAGATATTTGAATTTAGCTCGGACTTGGTGATGACTTTTTTGTTCAACATGCCAAAGGCACAATTCGTGAAGAAAATAATTTATAAGCTGGACTTCATTAAAATAAAAAATTTCTGTGAATGATGTCTGTTGACCTGGAGTGATATATGTGACATTATTAGGTGAAGAAATCAAGTTGCAGAAGGCATATGTTTGATTTCTTTTGCATATATGTTTATATGAGCATGGATTAAGATATGGAGAGATTCATAGGAAGTTACACTAACATTTTGAGTTTTTAATTTTTGGAGAGAAGTTTAATAAATATTTAAATATTTTTGAGACCTGGGTTACAGTGTGTGTAACCTGTAGTGTACTTTGACTTCTCAGTCTTGGATGATGATAGATAAGAATATTCCTTAAACATTAAAGAAATAGGTTTTTATTTTTTCAAAACCTAATTGGAACCTCCCAAGGAGTGAGTAAGGACAGTGGTTGTTTCTTCTACTCTTAACTACTTGAAAAGAGGAGAGAAATGGAATTTAATAAAATATAAAACTGAATAGTCTAACCAGTTTTTCAGTTTATTCTTTTATCCCTTTGGATCTTATTTTAAAATTTTATACTTTCCCCCTTTCAATAGCTCCCTGTATTTACTTCATAGATATGCCAGTTATTACCTGGTGAGAGGTATTTTGGAACAATGGGAAATTGTATTTTTAATGCAATTCTAACCCAGGATATATTTTTTGGGATAGGAGTCACAGTAATTTTACATGACTCATTTATTTCCCAATATATTTGCATTTCTTATTTAATTTTGTTGTCTCTAAAATCACTTTCCTTTCTTCCTTTCCTTATGTTTGCTTTCTAAATGTAAAATGACTAATGGTAAGGCTTCCACTTATTTTTTTCTTTTCATCTTTATTAAGGTATAACTGACAAATAAAAATTGTATATACTTAAAATGCAGAGTTCCAAGAATAGCAAGGAGAGATAAGAAAGCCTTCCTCAGTGATCAATGCAAAGAAATAGAGGAAAACAAGAGAATGGGAAAGATTAGAGATCTCTTCAAGAAAATTAGAGATACCAAGGGAACATTTCATGAAAAGATGGGCTTGATAAAGGACAGAAATGATATGGACCTAACAGAAGCAGAAGATATTAAGAAGAGGTGTCAAGCATACACAGAAGAACTGTACAAAAAGATCTTCATGACCCAGATAATCACGATGGTGTGATCACTCACCTAGAGCCAGACATCCTGGGATGTGAAGTCAAGTGGGCCTTAGAAAGCATCACTATGAACAAAGCAGGTGGAGGTGATGGAATTCTAGTTGAGCTATTTCAAATCCTGGAAGATGATGCTGTGAAAGTGCTGCACTCAATATGCCAGCACATTTGGAAAACTCAGCAGTGGCCACAGGACTGGAAAAGGTCAGTTTTCATTCCAATCCCAAAGAAAGGCAATACCAAAGAATGCTCAAACTACCTCACAATTGCACTCATCTCACACACTAGTAAAGTAATGCTCAAAATTCTCCAAGCCAGGCTTCAGCAATATGTGAACCGTGAACTTCCAGATGTTCAAGCTGGTTTTAGAAAAGGCAGAGGAACCAGAGATCAAATTGCCAACATCCGCTGGATCATGGAAAAAGCAAGAGAGTTCCAGAAAAACATCTATTTCTGCTTTATTGACTATGCCAAAGCCTTTGACTGTGTGGATCACAATAAACTGGAAAATTCTGAAAGAGATGGGAATACCAGACCACCTTACCTGCCTCTTGAGAAACCTATATACAGGTCAGGAAGGGACAGTTAGAACTGGACATGGAACAACAGACTGGTTCCTAATAGAAAGAAGAGTACATCAAGGCTGTATATTGTCACCCTGCTTATTTAACTTACATGCAGAGTACATCATGAGAAGTGCTGGGCTGGAAGAAGCACAAGGTGGAATGAAGATAGCTGGGAGAAATATCAATAACCTCAGATATGCAGATGACACTACCCTTATGGCGGAAAATGAAGAGGAGCTAAAAGCCTCTTGATGAAAGTGAAAGAGGAGAGTGAAAAAGTTGGCTTAAAGCTCAACATTAAGAAAACTAAGATGATGTCATATGGTCCCATCACTTCACGGGAAATAGATGGGGAAACAGTGTCAGACTTTATTTTTGGGGCTCCCAAATCACTGCAGATGGTGACTGCAGCCATGAAATTAAAAGATGCTTACTCCTTGGAAGGAAAGTTATGACCAACCTAGACAGCATATTTAAAAGCAGAGATATTGCTTTGCCAACAAATGTCCATCTAGTCAAGACTATGGTTTTTCCAGTGGTCATGTATGGGTGTGAGAGTTGGACTGTGAAGAAAGTTGAGCGCCGAAGAATTGATGCTTTTGAACTGTGGTGCTGGAGAAGACCCTTGAGAGTCCCTTGGACTGCAAGGAGATCCAACCAGTTCATCCTAAAGGAGATCAGTCCTGGGTGTTCATTGGAAGGACTGATGTTGAGGCTGAAACTCCAATACTTTGGCCACCTCATGTGAAGAGTTGACTCATTGGAAAAGACCCTGATGCTAGGAGGGATTGGGGGCAGGAGGAGAAGGGGATGACAGAGGATGAGATGGCTGGATGGCATCACTGACTCAATGCACATGAGTCTGGGTGAACTCCGGGAGTTGGTGATGGACAGGGAGGCCTGGCAGGCTGTGATTCATGGGGTCGAAAAGAGTCGGACACAACTGAGTGACTGAACTGAACTGAACTGAAAGTGTAATACTTTATTTAATCCTTAGTTTATTGAGATATAATTGACATATAACACTGTGTAAGTTTAAGGTGTATAAAATGTGATATATATGTATGTATTATAGATTTCTATAATAAGTTTAGTTAACATCCATCACCTCACACAGTTACAAATTTTCTTTTTTCCTTTTGGTGAGAACTTTTAAAATCTACTCTCTTAGCAACCAACTTGAAGTTTTGATGTATGTTCCTGCTTCATCTTGTGAACCAGGCACTTGATGTTTGTTACCTTACTTGTAAGATAAAATTTACCACCATTGATTTTCTGTTAAGTCCTGTATTCCTACCTTTGTATCTAAACTACCTTGAAATTACACATATTCATATTACTAATATTTGCATCATTTTGCTAAACATGGTGCTATTTTGATAGCTCACCCTTTTTCCCTTCCTTTTTTGGAGGTCCTTTAAGATTTTCATGTGTGTTAGTTGCTCGGTCATGTCTGACTCTTTGTGACCCCACTGTAGCCTGCCAGGCTCCTCTGTCCATGGGATTTTCCAGGCAAGAATACTGGAGTAGGTTGTCATTTCCTTCTCCAGAGGATCTTCCCAACCCAGGAATTGAACCTGGGTCTCCCACATAGCAGGCAGACTCGTTACCATCTGAGCCACCAGGGAAGATTTTCATATCTGTATCTTAAAGGGAGAATTAACAATTGTTTTTAACTAGTCTGTTTTTTGGTGGTCTTTAGAGAATGTTCCATTTTCATAGTTGGAGTTTCCTATTGTATGACTTACTTGCTTTCAAAGAAACCTCTCCTGGGGATAAAAATGTTTGACTGCAAGCTAGAAATTTTGGAGAAGATACAGGGAGGTTTCTATGAATTCATCTCTTCTGAATCCTTGGTTCAGAGGGATATACTCTTCAGTATGGAGTCAGCTGAGCTGATTGCTAAAGTCTGTCTGTTTTTTTTTTTTAGTAGTTGCCTTGGCAGGGTCCCTGCTTCTTAGCCGAAATCCTAGAGAAACTGCACTTGTCAGAGCCTTCTAAATCCTCTAGCTATGCTATGCTAAGTCACTTCAGTCATGTCTGACTCTGTGCGACCCCATAGATGGCAGCCCACCAGGCTCCCCGTCCCTGGGATTCTCCAGGCAAGAACACTGGAGTGGGTTGCCATTTCCTTCTCCAATGCATGAAAGTGAAAAGTGAAAGTGAAGTCGCTCAGTCGCGTCTGACTCTTAACGACCCCATGGACTGCAGCCTACCAGGCTCCTCCGTCCATGGGATTTTCCAGGCAAGAGTACTGGAGTGGGGTGCCATTGCCTTCTCCGAAATCCTCTAGCTAACTACCAACAAAGGTCTGTATACTTAAGGCTATGTTTTTTCCAGTAGTCATGTATGACTTGGACTATAAAGAAAGCTGAGCACTGAAAAATTGAAGCTTTTGAACTGTGGTGTTGGAGAAAACTCTTGAGAGTCTGTTGGACTGCAGGGAGATCAAACCAGTCAATCCTAAAGGAAATCAACCCTGAGTATTCATTGGAAGAACTGATGCTGAAGCTGAAACTCCAGTACTTTGGCCACCTGATGTGAAGAGCTGACTCATTTGAAAAGACCCTGATGCTGGGAAAGATTGAAGGCAGGAGGAGAAGGGGTTGACTGAGGATGAGATGATTGGATGTCATCACTAGCTCAATGGACATGAGTTTGAGCAAGCTCCGGGAAATTGTAAAGGACAGAGAAGCCTGGCATGCTGCAGTCAGTACAGTTGCAGAGCTGGACATGACTGAGCAACTGAACAACAACAAAACTACCAGTTGAACCAGAGAGCTATAGAAAAATGACGTAAGGATCATGAAAACCTAAATATTTTAAACTATATTAAAAGGCTTCTGGTTACATTTTTCCTGATTAGCATAATATATGCAAGAGATATCAACCAAGATTCATAAAAAAATCTTTAAATGTGTATATTCCAGAGACATATATTTGTGTGTGCTAAGTTACATTATACAAATTTCATGTTCAATATTTATTCTCCTCCTCCACTCCATTTTTTTCCCAATGCAGTCTTGCTAATAAATCCATGTAGTTTATCAAAGGACTTAAGGAGTTTTGAGACTCCTGAAATTAACTTAGGATTCTACACCAGGTGCGGGGCTCTGAGCACACGGGAGAGGTCCACACAGTGGTCTGACTTGTGGAGCTTCTCCTGTCAGCTTGTGGTTGAATAGCATGAGCCATTTATGTAATGTTTTATACTTTGGGGAGGTACTGAAGTATGGTTTCTTTTTCTTTGTTTTTGGTTAAACCTCTTTAAAAAATCCTAGCATATTAGATTAGTTTGAAAAACTTTCTTGGAAGATATCCAGTTAGTCCAAAAGAATTTTGTACTTTGAAATATCAACTCATATTTAGAAGAAACCATAATCTATTCCAACCACTTAGCTGATTCTTTAGAATCTCCTCTGCAGCATTCCCACCGATTGATTATGCACTCTTTTCTTCTTTGTTTTAAAAACTTATTTTTAATAGGAGGATAATTGTTTTACAATATTGTGTTGGCTTCTTCCATACGACAATGTGAATCAACCATAAGTATACATTAAACTCTTGCTCAGACTCTTTTAGGTATCCTAATTTTCTTTATTGCTTACATAAAAATCCTTTACTTTGAATCTTCCATTCATTGGTCTTATTTCCTTGGGGTTATACAAAATATTCTAATCCATGATGAACCTTCATGTATTTGAAAATAATTCCCATTTTCTCCCTGTGTGTCCCTCTCCTACCATCCCAGGTGAGACTGTAGAACTTTCTGCTTACTTGAAATTATTTGAATTCCCTTATCATCATGGGCTTCCCAGGTGACACTAGTGGTAAAGAACCTGCCTGCCAATGCAGGAGATATAAAGAGACGTGGGTTCAATCCATGGGTCAGGAAGATCCCCTGGAAGAGGACACGGCAACCCACTCCAGAATTCTTGCCTGGAGAATCCTATGGACAGAGGAGCCTGGCAGGCTACAGTCCATAGGATCACAAAGAGTCAGACATGACCGAAGCAACTTAGCACACACACATACCATCATAGTCTTTCTCTTCTGAAGGCACTCTACTTGATCCACACCCCATGACAGAACTGAATGTAATTCAGAGTATGGGTTAACTAGCACATCAGACTAAAACTGACTTTATAATAAGGTATATTCTGTAGCTACTTAATTTGTCTCTATATTCTGCCTACTTACATTCCTTCTCCTGGCTATCTCATTTTGTAAAGTACTTTTTACAAGTTTATCAGTCATCTTCAAAACAGCAACGTCAGTGGTATATTTCTGTTCTTATTCTCCTTGGAGTCTCAGCTATCCTTTAATTGTACTTTCTTTTTGAAATTCTCATCTTCCTTAATTATCATAATGTTCATTATATAGATCCTCCTTCTGTCTTCCCATACCTTAATTTTCTTCTTCAACATAGTACAAGTAACAAGGTTAGTTCTTAGACCTGTGCTTTTGCTAGCTCTATACTTTATCCTTTGGGGAGGTCATTTACTCTTAAGGCTTCAACTCTGACCTCTATTGGACTGGCTGCAGACCCCTCAAGTGACAAGTGTTATTGTTTGTCCCCTTAAACTCAATATATCTGTTATTCCCTTTCTGCTCCACAAATTAGCTCCTTGTTTGTTATTGTCTGCCACTGTGTTTCAGTAGTCATGGAGTCATCAATTATTTTGCTTTTCCTTACTCATAGTCAGTCATTATGAAGTAGTGATTCTTTTTGAGAAAATATGTCATATTTATCTCTTCTATTTATTCTCTATCATTTACTACTCCAAATACCCCTTAACTAGTTTTACTACCTATGATGTTTCTCCTCTTCAGTCTATTTAAGCATTGTTCTTTAAATGCAACCTTATTTACTTCTGAGCCACCAGGGAAGATCTGGGTTCGATCCCTGGGTCAGGAAGATCCCCTGGAGAAAGGAATGGCAACCCACTCCAGTATTCTTGCCTGGAGAATAACATGGACAGAAGAGCTTTGTGGCCTACAGTCCATGGGGTCGCAAAGAGTCAGACACAACTGAGCGACTAACACTTTCTAACATGACTAACACTTTATTTGCTTCACTGTCCTTCTCAAGGGAGAAGGCAATGTCACCCCACTCCAGTACTCTTGCCTGGAAAATCCCATGGATGGAGGAGCCTGATAGGCTGCAGTCCATGGGGTCGCTAAGAGTCGGACACGACTGAGCGACTTCACTTTCACTTTCCACTTTCATGCATTGGAGAAGGAAATGGCAACCCACTCCAGTACTGTTGCCTGGAGAATCCCATGGACGGAGAAGCCTGGTAGACTGCAGTCCATGGGGTCGCAAAGAGTCGGACACGACTGAAGCGACTTAGTAGTAGTAGTAGTCCTTCTCAAACACTCAAAAGGCTTCTAGTTACCTAATGGATAAAGTATAAATTCCGGGTTTATTTTTAAAATCCCTTCAGAATCTTCTTCTAACCCTCCTTTTCAAAATTATACCACCAAATGCTTATGAGCCTGCTGCAACAATAAAATTTCCTACTTCCCCTGTAACATAACATGGCAGTCTTTAATCCCTTTGGTTTTCTTCTACTTGTTCTACTTTACTCAGCATCTCATCTCTCTTTTGAGATACATCATATACTACTTCTTTCTTCCTCATGAGGGTATCCCCTTCATCTTTCATCCAAAGAGGTTGCTAACTTGTATTATATTGTCCACATAAACTTCATTTTGATGCTTAGAGTTTACTTAAAAAAACTGTCACACATATACATACTATGTCATTGTATATGCTACAAGCTACTTGATTTGTAGGGACTCACATTTTTCTGTACACCCCTTATTGCTAGAACAGTGCCTTGCAAACAGATCCACCAGGAGGAATTGCTGGTTGATTGATTGGTCAGGCTATCACAAAGATAAAATATTTGTCAAAGGAAATTATTTTAATTTTTAAAATAGAAATGTTTTATTTCAGAAAGTATCCAGTCTTTATTGACTGAGTAAATCTAAGTATCAACTTATAACAGAGGTGGAAGTTGAGGTTTGTGACTGAAGAGGTCTAAAACTGTTGAAACTTCCGAATAGCAGAAACTCTGCAGATGTATAGTTTAAAGGCAATCTACTATGATACAGTTAAGTAATGGCTAGGATATGACTTGTATTTGGAGGACAGAAGTCATAATAATCAGTTGTCTTATGGGCCTTTTATTTAACACTGCTCTTCCTTTTTGTTGTACTTCACAAGCAAGGAAAGCTTTACTTGGTTTTGCGCCTTTGTGAAGTTTCCACTTTTTTATCCTTGATTGTCAAGTTATTCTTTCCTTGAACTTTGTCCTTTTCTCCATGAACATTCTTGTTTTTGGCATCATTTTCTTCTTTATCTTTCCCTGTGTCTCTCTTTTCATTGTCTTGCTTTTCTTTGTCTTCTGAACTCTCCTTTTCTTGGGCCGTTTGTCCATTTGATATTCTGGTCTCACTCTTCTCTACTTGGGACCCCTGCCCTATTGGTATTCTGATTTCACTCTTCTTTACTTGGGACCCCTGCCCTATTGGTATTCTGGTCTCATTCTTCTTTACTTGGGACCCCTGTCCTATTGGTATTCTGGTCTCATTCTTCTTTACTTGGGACCCCTGTCCTTTTAGTATTCTGGTCTCATTCTTCTTTACTTGGGACCCCTGCCCTATTGGTATTCTGGTCTCATTCTTCTTTACTTGGGACCCTTGTCCTATTGGTATTCTGGTCTCATTCTTCTTTACTTGGGACCCCTGTCCTTTTGGTATTCTGGTCTCACTCTTCTTTACTTTGGGCCCCTGTCCTTTTGGTATCTTGGCTTCACTTTCTTTTGTTTGGGCGTCCTGTCCTTGTGGTACTTCGGCCTCACTCTTTTCTACTTGGGCGTCCTGTCCTTTTGGTATTTTGGATTCACTTTTCTCTACTTGGACTTCCTGTCCTTGTGATGCTTTGGTCTCACTCTTTTCCACTTCGACATCCTGTCCTTTTTGTATTTTGGCTTCACTTTTCTCTGCTTGGGCGTCCTGTCCTTGTGGTATTTCAACTTTACGTTCCTCTACTTGGGCTTCCTGTCCTTGTGGTACTTGGGCCTCACTCTTTTCTACTTGAACATCCTGTCCTTTTGGTATTTTGGCTTCACTTTTCTCTGCTTGGGTGTCCTGTCCTTGTGGTATTTGAACTTTATGTCCCTCTACTTGGGCTTCCTGTCCTTGTGGAACTTGGGCCTCACTCTTTTCTACTTGGGCTTCCTGTCCTTTTGGTATTTTGGCTTCACTTTTCTTTACTTGGGCTTCCTGTCCTTGTGCTGTTGCGGCCTCATTCTTCTCTACTTTGGCTTCCTGTCCTTGCTGTATTTCAGCCTCACTCTTCTCTACCTGGGCTGCTGCTTCTCTTGGCATTTTCATGTCTCTCACTTTTTCTTGGGATTCCTGTCTTTTCATTATCTCAGCATTACTGTCTTTTACCTTGACTTCCATTTCTATCTTACCTTTCTGCAACTCAGCATCTTGGAAATTGCTTAATTCTCTTTTGTGCTCTGCTATCACGACTTCATCAGAATCTGTAAATGAGATTTTTTTCTGTAGTTCTTCCTTGTTTTCTTCTCGGCTACTCTGAAACTTTGTAGTGCTTCCACTTTTTAGAATCTGGGCTTTGGAATCTGATTTTTTTATAAGTTCTCCATCCATGTAACCTGGAAATATAACTGAGCACACAACAAAAGTGCATGATTCAGATATCAAGTATTTTTGTTTTATTCCTACATAAAACTGACAAATGGAGATAACTTGTGGAGATAACTTGAGATTTTCCTCAAGATATAAAATGGTGAAACTCTACACATAAAATTATATAAATATTGATAACTTTCCAGACTTCTTTCAATAAATCAAAAGATTAATGGAAGAAAAGGTAAAATGTTTTCAAAATGAACTGGCATTTGTTCAATATATTGTGTCTAATAAATAATATTTGATAGCTAATGGAGGATGTATTCCAAAAAGAAATAGAAGTTAATTTTAGAAAAATTATAGAAAGCAATGATTGTTTCTTAAAATAGAAAGAAGAAATTCAAAATATGCTTTTCCTATTGAATAAAGCATATCTCATTAATATGCAAAAGTAATGCTAGTGCTGGCTGATAATTATTTAGTGCTTACCATATACCAGGCAGTAGTGTTCTGAGCACTTTGTATGTATTAACTCATTTAATCCTCACAAAAACCATATAGGGTAGATACTATTACTATCCCTATTTTACAGATTAATAAACTAAGGTACAGAATTTTTAAATGAATGTGAATATGGTCATGAAGTTAGTAGGTGGTGGAGCTGGGATTTGAACCTGAGTAGGAGAAGGTGATGGCACCCCACTCCAGTACTCTTGCCTGGAAAATCCCATGGACGGAGGAGCCTGGTAGGCTGCAATCCATGGGGTTGCGAAGAGTCAGACACTACTGAGTGACTTCCCTTTCACTTTTTACTTTCATGCGTTGGAGAAGGAAATGGCAACCCACTCCAGTGTTCTTGCCTGGAGAATCCCAGGGACGGGGCAGCCTGGTGGGCTGCCGTCTATGGGGCTGCACAGAGTTGGACAGGACTGAAGTGACTTAGCAGCAGCAGTCAGACTTCAAAGGTCAGTTTTAACCGATACCCTAGACACCTGCTAACGCATTATGCAAAAATTTCAAGTCCTTTTTTTCATGTACAGGTAAATCAACTCTGTTGTGTCTCAATTTCTGTGTGTTCTATAAACTTGAATTTGTTAGTTTTTGCCTTTTTTTTTTTTTTTGATGGTTTTATTCCCTGGATTAAGAAAAAACAGTATCTGTAGTACCAAGGAAAATTGTGTAGGTTCTTGCCATGAAGCAGAGGCATGCCTTGCTTTGAGCAAATCCAATATTTAATATTTAATGGCATAGAAAGAATACTGAATTTAAGACTTAAAAACATCCCTGTTACCTGGGTTTATTTGGGTAAATCAGTTAATCCCCAAAGACTTACTTTTTTTCATATTTAGTCTTTTCTGCCCACTTTGTTCAGCTGTTTAAGGATTCTAAACAGTGTTTAAGGAGCATGGCCTTTAGAGACAGACTGGTTTAAATCTGACTCCATACTTGACTAGCTGGGTGATCTTGGGGAAACTTTCTAATCTGTAAAATGAGAACAGGTACTTCACAGAAGTATAAGTAGCTACTTCACAGAAGTATAAGGAGTATTAAATATCAATACTATCTAAGTTAAGCAGTCAGTTCAGTGCATCAAACACAGTATGCAGTGAATAAATGTTAACTATTATTACTGCCACATGAGACAGACACGTTGTCTGTCTCTGTCTCTGATCTATCAAAACTCTCTGTGATCTATCAAGACATTCTTAGTTCCAACCAAATAATTTAGAGAAATGGTTAATTGCATTACAGAAAGATTTACTGCTTAAAATTTAACCTCAGTTTTTAATATAGGAAGCTCTTTGGTACATTTAGGGTTTGATGTTTGAAAAATTAATATATACAAAACTGAATTCTACTAGTTATAAATAAGTGAGATACTTGAATTAGGTAAGAAGGTAACTCTGAATCAAACTGGATATTGTAATTCAGTGTTTTCTGTTTGGTATTTTAAGACTTTGACACCAAGATAAATATAACATCAAGAACCCTGCAGTAATGCTTTTTGAGCCCTTTTGTATATTTTCTTCCCTAGTACTGCTCAGCAAGATATTAATATAGATATTTTATTCTAGAAAAACCCATTTCCAACTTTCTAATGAAAATCAGTGGTAATATATCTTAAGCATTTCTGTATTGAGAAAATCCAGAATATTTTGATTTTGACAGCACTACCAGAGGACACTTTGTTTGGGGGTGTGGTGTGGTAAAGAGCATGATTTTCTACTGAACCTTCTAATCTAAAATACCTCTTAGTTACTTCTAACAGTATCTTCATACCCTTGGTTATTTTAATATCTTTGCTATATATTTTCTACTTTAAAGTTAATTAACAGAAATAGATTTTCTAGGATTTATTTTTTAGAAAACTAGTTATCCCACAAAGTGAAATTTACCCCTATTTCAACTTTGAATTGCAGAAGTAAGCCACAGATAATTCTTTGATCAAATTCTAAGTTCGTCTCTCCCTTCTCCTAGATTTCTAGATGATACATAAATCTTTTCTTTTCCCCTGAACCACATAATCTCCGTATTGTAAAAATTTGTAAGCCCTGGTTGAAAGTCCATTTATTGCAGGCAATAGCCTATATGACAAAATTATAGTATAATCAAAAGACTTAATTAAAATTTTAGTGATCATTGTATTCAAGCTGATTAAAAACTTTAAATTGGGTTAATTTTTGCGAAAGCTAAGTGATATCATGAAACAACTGTCACATTAATAATTCTAATTCTGTGATAGTTAAATAAGGTAGAAAATAGATCATGGGCTTTGTTGGATGTTAATCTTACTAGGTTTTTAATTTAGTGATCATTAGAGCACAATCAGATGTAGACTCTAAAAGATCTTTAAGTATTGGAGACATGAATCATAGTTCTCAGGCTTTGGGTTAAGTTTTGAAAGATCATATACTTATTAGTTGAAAATGGAGGTGAGAAAATAAACTCAGCTTGAGAGGATGATGAAGTTTTATGGGCTGATCTGTCTTAAATCTTTTTTTGAACTATGAATTAAATCTTAACTTCTTTGCACTGAAAATATCAACTGGGAAGAATATGTTTGAAATATTGTCAATAAGAACATATCTTTCACCAGGAAATAATTTAAAAGATTAAGCTGGCAATTAAGAAATATTCATTAAAAATGAATCCCCCTGCAATCCCTTCCCATAGCCCACTTTTCTT
Organism: Bos javanicus; assembly: GCF_032452875.1. Classification (NCBI taxonomy): domain Eukaryota; kingdom Metazoa; phylum Chordata; class Mammalia; order Artiodactyla; family Bovidae; genus Bos; species Bos javanicus. Next base: position 26,922,968 of record NC_083890.1, on the reverse strand, counting down.
TTTGTTAGGAAAACATACACAGTATCATCACCTTCCCCATGTGGGGAGGGCATTTGAGAGCCACAGACACCTCAGGACTAGTCTGAATGTATGTTTCTTGTTCTGTGAATCAAAGGAAATTAATTGTCCCTTTCAATTTTGCCTCCTTCCCCCACCCACAAACCCACCCTCCTTCTAAGTGTGAACTGAGAAAGAACAGTAAGCCTTAAATATGATTAAATATAAAGACATATTTTATGTTTACCAGTGGTTAGAAAGGTTTGAGAGACTTGAAATGTATCTCATGACATTTAAATATTGTTTCTTATGGTGACATTTTCCATAGTTTTAAGTTATTCTTCTGTTTTGTTTTATAAGATTTCATTGAAGAATTGAACTCTTAGTTAAATAATGCTGATATAGACAAATCTGAATTTAAAAAAGTTAAAAGCTTAATCGATTTAAATGAGTTGTCTTCTATTTTTAAAAGGATTCTTTACACACTTAATTATATAGCTTTTCTAGTAGGTATATGTTTGTGTTTAAAAATATCTGATTTGTAGATAAGGTTTCAGGTCTAATTACAAAAAAGACATTGGTGGTTCAGTATAGGAGGCAGTGTGTTGATGTGGAAAAGGTGTGTACTTCGGAGACAATAAATCCTGGTTTTAGGTCCTGACATTGCTGTTTACAAATTCTTTTAACTTGGGCATGTCTGAACCATTTTCCTGATCTGTAAAGTGGGGGATAATAATAGCTGCCAGGCAGGGCTATAGTAGAAATAAGACATACTGTTTTTGAAAATGCCTAGCACACGCATGCATGCATGCTAAGTCGGTTCAGTCCTGTCCGACTCTGTGCGACCCTGTATGGACTATATGGACTGCAGCCAGTCAGGCTCCCCTGTCCATGGATTCTCCAGGCAAGAATACTGGAGTGGGTTTCCATTTCCTTCTCTAGTGCCTAGCACAGTGCACAATATATAAGAGGTGATCAATACCTACTATATCTCTCAAAGTTAAAGTTATTTAGAAGGCAACAGGAAGTACATAAAATTTTGTTTTTAAGTAGTTTTCTTTTTATCAATGTGATTCAGTTGAACTTCACTTATAACTAAAATAGAGTTCTAAATTACCAGCAAAGAGCTAACAGAATTCATAAATCAGTCTTTCATTGTATTTTCCTGGGAGTCAGTAAGGAGATTTCTTTTCAGAGCCTAGAAGATGGCCAGATACTATAGTATCCTTTTAAAAATCTTAAATTTTTTTTCTATTTTCTTAGTCCATTATTTTTTTATTTGAAATAAGAGCTAGAGGGCAGATAAAATAGTCTGTCTTGGCTTTAGGAACATAGTATAAAAAATGCTAAAGTATTGTTTCAAAAATTGGTGTCATATATCTATGACATATGTTGGAGAAGACTCTTGAGAGTTCCTTGGACTGCAAGGAGATCAAACCAGTCAGTCCTAAAGGAAATCAATCCTGAATATTCATTGGAAGGACTGATGCTTAAGCTGAAGCTTCAATACTTTGGCCACCTGATGAGAAGAGCTGACTCATTAGAAAAGACCCTAATGCTGGGAAAGATTGAGGGCATCAGGAGAAAGGGATGACAGAGGATGAGATAGTTGGATGGTATCACTGACTCAATGGACATGAGTTTGAGCAAGCTCCAGGCATTGGTGATGGACTGGGAAGCCTGGCATGCTGCAGTCCATGGGGTTGCAAATAGTCAGACATGACTGAGCAGCTGAACTGTACTGATATATGACATAAAGCAAAATTTGTCTCCAGTGTGTTTTCCAGTGGTATTGATGAATAGCAATACCTACAACTTAGTAATCTATCACACCCTTTTGTGTAAACTTGATCTCTACAGCAACCTCTCCAAAAATAGTTGCTGAAAGTGTTGGAAAATTTTGGAGAATAGGGACATTTAAAATGACCTTGGAAGCACAAGACTATTTGGGGAGTAAAAACAATCAGGTCAGACAATAACTATAAATAATGTAAAACATCAAAGTTGTGAATAGATAATGAACTTACCCATAGGAGATAGTGCTAAAAATGAAACACAAAGGAAGTCAGTGGGAATTTTATATCTCAAGAAGAACCCAATTCTCAATGATACCCTTTGTTGGTTGTTGTTCAGTCCTAAGTCATGTCCGACTTTTTGTGACCCCATGAATGTTAGCATGCCGGGCTTCCCTGTCCTTCACTATCTTTGTTGGTGAATCCAGAAATAGGACTTCCAGGGAGTATAAAGCCCTCTGTTTCATACTCAGGAATCCTGGTGGCCAAAACTCCATATGCTACTCCGTAAAGAAGTAACATTAGAGAGCCATTTAGTGGATTTGAATCTGTGGGTAAGTAATATTCTACCAAAATTCAAACAATTTCCCACCTTTCATTATTCTCTTACAAGTCAGATTTTTACCCACTTTACTTCAGTTTGAAAAATATGTATCATTAGTCAGTTATCAAAATCACCATCTTTTTCTGACATCTCTCATTATGTCAATCCTAGGTTTTTTTTTTTTTTTTTAGTAAAAATTATCTATTGCCAGATTTCAGCATGAAGAAAACAGACTCTTTTGTGACAGACTAGCTGGGAATATACATTGCCAATAATGTTTGGTAGTAAATAGTCAGAACCAACTATAAGACCATTGTATTTGGTGACAAAGAAAAAACAGAGAAAAGGAAATAAAAGTAAGAGAAAATCACTTATTTAAGAAATACTGATTACTCTAAGGTAGAAGAACGTGGAATACAAAAATATCTGGTAACAAAAACCTAAAGTATCTAGACACAGAAATGGGTAAGGAAAGGAAATGATCCAAACTTACTGACTTTTCCAGAACTGTCCACTGAAAGAGACAAAGATAAACACAGCAGTAGGTATTGGGTTTCCCTTCTTCAACCCTCAATCCTCTGCACTGTTTGCAGTCTGTGTCATGAACAATTAAGTTCTTTGAATTTAATTTAAACTTAATTCAAATTAAGTTTATTTGAATATGGAGAACCTTCTTTTCCCTTCCCCCTTCTCTTAGTCTGTTGTGATTAGCTGCTTTATTTAAAGATGTTTTAATGAATATATATATAATCGACATACAACATTATACAAATTTGAAATATACATGTTAATTTGATATGTTTTATATATTGTAATATGACAGTCTTTGCAGGATCATTAGCAACTCTATCACATGACATAATGATCCTTTCTTTTTAGTGGTTGGAATTCTTATGTTGTAGTCTCTTAGAAAGTTTGACAGTTATAGTTTTGTTGTCTATATTTACTATACTGTGTATCAGATCTCTAGATCTTATTTACTACTTGTCGCAAGTTTGTATCCTTAAGCATCTCTCTATACTCACACTCCCAATTCCCTGGTAACCACCATTTTACTTCTGTTTTTTACTAGTTTGACTTTTTTAGATTCCACATATAAAGTACATGTAGTACTTTACTTCCTCTGTCTCTCACTTATCCACTTAGCATAATATACTCATGGTCCATCCATATTGTTGCAAATAGTGATATGTGATTTCTCATGACTGTGAATATTTCATTGTGTACATACAGTCATCCCTCAGTATCTGTGGGAGATATTTTATTCTTTGCACCCCCTGCCCAAATCCATGGAGCTCAAGTTTCTTATTATAAAATGGTGTCATATTTGCATATAACCTATGAACATCCTCCTGTATACTTAAATCATCTCTAGATTTATTATAGTACCTAACACAGTGTAAATGCTGTGTAAGTAGTTGTTTGCATGTGGCTAATTCAAGTTTTGCTTTTTGGAAGTTTCTGGCATTTTTATTCCCAAATGTTTTCTATACATGGTTGGTTGAATACATAGATGCTGCACCCATGAATACAGAGGAATGATTGCATGGGACATCTTCTTTATTCATTCATCCATTGATGGGCACTTGGGTTATTTCCATATCTTGGCTATTGTGATTATGATGCAATAAACATTGGAATACATATATCTCATTGATATCCTGTCTCATTTGCTTTGGGTATATAGCAGAAGAGGCATTGCTGGATAATTTGGTAGATCCATTTTTAATTTTTTGAGGAATCTCTTTATTGTTTTCCATAGCGATTGAACTAATTTACATTCCCATCAACAGTACACAAGGTTTCCCTTCTCTCTGCATCCTTATTACACTTGTTATCTCACACTCTTGGGTATAGCCATTCTACCTGGTGTGAGGTGATATGCCATTTGCTGAAGAGACTATCTTTTTCCCATTTGATGTGCTTGGCTTCCTTGTTGAATATTAATTGATTGTGTATGTGAAGGTTTAATTCTGAGCTATTTGGTTACATAAATTTATTTTTATGCCAGTACCATACTGTTTTAATTACTATAGTTTTGTAATATAGTTTGAGATCAGGAAATGTGAAATATCTAGTTTTGTTTTTTTCCCATCAGGATTTGAGTTCTTTGTGGTTCCATACAAATTTTAAGACTTTTTTTTCCTTCTATTTCTGTATTGAATATGAAGAATACCATTTTAATGGGGATTGTTTTGAAACCTATAGATGGCTTTGGGTATTGTGAATATTTTTAACAGTATTAATTCATCTGATCCACGAACATTGGGGATGGCTTTCCATTGTTTCTTCTTTGATTTCTTTTAGCAAAGTGTTAATAGTTTCTGTTGTACAGTGATTTCCCTTCCTTGGTTAAATTTGTTCCTAGATATTTTATTGGTTTTCATGTTACTGTGAATGGGAAAGTTGTCTTTATTACTTTTTTAGTTGTTTCATTATTAGTGTGTAGAAGTGCAAATGATTCCCAAATATTGATTTTGTATCAGAAAAGTGAAAGTGAAAGTGAAGTCGCTCAGTCATGTTTGACTCTTTGCGACCCCGTGGACTGTAGCCTACTAGGCTGCTCTGTCCATGGGATTTTCCAGGCAAGAATAATGGAATGGGTTGCCATTTCCTTCTCCAGAGGATCTTCCCGAGCCAGGGATTGAACCTGGGTCTCCCACATTGTAGGCAGATGCTTTACTGTCTGAACCACCAGGGGAGCCTTTGTGTCGGAAGCCTTACTGAAACTGTTGACTAGTTCCAAAAGTTTTTTGGTTGCATCTTTGATATTTTCTATATATAAAATCATACCAGCTATAAATAGTGACAGTTTTACTTCTTTCCTGATTTGGATTTCTTCTATTTCTTTTTGTCCTATCCTATGATCTGTACTAAAAAGCCTCTTGATAAAAGTGAAAGAGGAGAGTGAAAAAGTTGGCTTAAAGCTCAACATTCAGAAAACTAAGATCATGGCATCTGGTCCCATCACTTCATGGGAAATAGATGGGGAAACAGTGGAAACAGTGTCAGACTTTATTTTGGGAGGCTCCAAAATCACTGCAGATGGTGATTTCAGCCATGAAATTAAGATGCTTACTCCTTGGAAGGAAAGTTATGACCAACCTAGATAGCATATTAAAAAGCAGAGATATTACTTTGCCAACAAAGGTCCATCTAGTCAAGGCTATGGTTTTTCCAGTGGTCATATATGGATGTAAGAGTTGGACTGTGAAGAAAGCTGAGTGCCGAAGAATTGATGCTTTTGAACTGTGGTGCTGGAGAAGACTCTTGAGAGTCCCTTGGACTGAAAGGAGATCCAACCAGTCCATTCTAAAGGAGACCAGTCCTGGGTGTTCATTGGAAAGATTGATGCTGAGGCTGAAACTCCAATACTTTGGCCACCTCATGTGAAGAGTTGATTCATTGGAAAAGACCCTGATGCTAAGAGGGATTGAGGACAGAAGGAGAAGGGGACGACAGAGGATGAGATGGCTGGATGGCATCACCGACTCGATGCACATGAGTTTGGGTGAACTCCATGAGTTGGTGATGGACAGGAAGGCCTGGCGTGCTGGGATTCATGGAGTTGCAAAGAGTCAGACACGACTGAGCGACTGAACTGAACTGTACTGATGATCTGTCCCTGAGAGAGTTCCAACTGCACTTGAGAAGAATGTGTATTTTGTTGCTGTTGGATGGAATGTTCTATATATGTCTGCTAAGTTCATTTGGTCTAGCTTATAGTTCAATTCCAGCACTTCTCCATTGATTTTCTCTCTAGATGATCTATCTATTGCTGATAGTGGGATCTTGAAGTCTCCTGCTGTTATTGTATTGTTATCTCTTTCTCCCTTCAATATTATAACTGACAATATATTTAGGTGCGCCAATGTTGGGTGGATATATATTTACAATGGTTATATTTTCTTGATGTAGTGACCCTTTCCTTATTATGTAATGACTTTATTTGTCTCTTATTACTGTTTTTGGCTTAAAGTTTATTTTGTCTCAGGTAAGTATGTCCAAGCCAGGCTTCAACAGTACGTGAACTGTGAACTTCTAGATGTTCAAGCTGGATTTAGAAAAGGCAGAGGAACCAGAGATCAAATTGCCAACATCTGTTGGATCATCGAAAAAGCACGAGAGTTCCAGAAAAACATCTACTTTCTCTTTATTGAGTACGCCAAAGCCTTTGACTGTGTGGATCACAGTAAACTGTGTAAAATTCTTAAAGAAATGGGAATACCAGACCACCTGACCTGCCTCCTGAGAAATCTGTATGCAGGTCAAGAAGCAACAGTTAGAACTGGACGTGGAATACAGACTGGTTCCAAATAGGGAAAGGAGTATGTCAAGACTGTATATTGTCATCCTGCTTATTTAGCTTATATGCAGAGTACATCATGAGAAATGCTGAACTGGATGAAGCACAACCTGGAATAAAGATTCCTGGGAGAAATATCAAAAACCTCAGATATGCAGATGCCACCACCCTTATGACAGAAAGCGAAGAAGAACTAAAGAGCCTCTTGATGAAAGTGAGAGAGGAGAGTGAAAAAGTTGGCATAAAACTCAACATTCAGAAAACTAAGATGATGGCATCTGGTCCCATCACTTCATGGGAAATATGTGGGGAAACAGTGGGAACAGTGGCAGACTTTATTTCTTTGGGCTCCAAAATCACTGCAGATGGTGACTGCAGCCATGAAATTAAAAGACGCTTACTCCTTGGAAGGAAAGTTATGACCAACCTAGATAGCATATAAAAAGCAGAGATATTACTTTGCCAACAAAGTCTGTCTAGTCAAGGCTATGGTTTTTCCAGTAGTCATGTATAGATGTGAGAATTGGACTATAAAGAAAGCTGCTGCTGTGGCTAAGTCACTTCAGACTCTGTGTGACCCCATAGATGGCAGCCCACCAGGCTGCCCCATCCCTGAGATTCTCCAGGCAAGAACACTGGAGTGGGCTGTCATTTCCTTCTCCAATGCATGAAGTGAAAAGTGAAAGTGAAGTCGCTCAGTCGTGTCCAACTCTTATTGACCCCAAGGACTGCAGCCTACCAGGCTCCTCCGTCCACGGGATTTTCCAGGCAAGAATACTGGAGTGGGTTGCCATTTCCGTCTCCAAAGAAAGCTGAGTACTGAAGAATTAATGCTTTTGAACTGTGGTGTTGGAGAAGACCACAGTTGAGAGTCCTTTGGACTGCAAGGAGATCCAACCAGTCCATCCTAAAGGAAATCAGTTCTGAGTATTCATTGGAAGGCCTGATGTTGAAGCTGAACCTCCAATACTGGAGAGATTGAAGGTGGGAGAAGAAGGGGATGACAGAGGATGAGATAGTTGGATGGCATCACTGACTCAATGGACATGAGTTTGAGTAAACTCTGGGAGTTGGTTATGAACAGGGAAGCCTGGTGGGCTGCAGTCCATGGGGTCACAAAGAGTTGGACTTGACTGAGCTACTGAACTGGACTGAACTGACTGAACTGAAGTATATCTACCTCTGCTTTGTTTTTATTTCCACTTACATGAAGTATATTATTCTGTCCTTTCACTTCACACATGCCTCTGTGTATTTAGAGCTGAAATAATTCTCCTATGGGCAGAATATGGTTGGATCTTGTTTTTGAATCTGTTTAATGTTTACGTCGGAGAAGGCAATGGCAACCCACTCCAGTAATTTTGCCTAGAAAATCCCATGGATGGAGGAGCCTGGTGGGCTGCAGTCCATGGGGTCCCTGAGTCGGGCACGACTGAGCAACTTCACTTTCACTTTTCAATTTCATGGATTGGAGAAGGAAATGGCAACCTACTCCAGTATTCTTGCCTGGAGAATCCCAGGGACGGGGGAGCCTGGTGGGCTGCCGTCTGTGGGGTCGCACAGGGTTGGACGCGATTGAAGTGATTTAGTAGTAGCAGCAGCAGTGGCATTTATGTACCTTTTGATTGGTGAATTTAGTTGATTATTATATGATCTGTAAGTTTGTCCTACTGCTTTATTGTTTGTCTTCTTATTTGAGGGATATTTTCATTGTTTTTTTTTCCCTACTGTTTCTGCCTTATCTTTGTAAGTTGGTGGTTTTCCATGGTGATGTACTCAGTTTCCTCTTTAAATTTTTTTTGTGAATCTACTCTAAATTTTTGCTTTGTAGGTTAAATGAGGATTACATAAAACATCTCATAGATACAGGAGTCCATTTTTATGCCAACAGCAACTTATTTTCATTTGTTTAAAAGGTTCTGTCCTTTGACTCTTCCATGTATATATACTTTTTTTTTGCAAATCTTTTTAATGTCTGGCTAAAGAGAATATGGCTGAATTCTCATATCTGCTTCTGCATTCAATTGTTTAATAGGCTGTTTCAACTGAATTATATGAAGAAGATCTGACCTTGCATATCAAATATTAACTTTGAATCCCTTTTAATATTTTTCATGTCACAGCTTATATTTTTTATGCTATGAATTTGTCAACGAATGTCTATGGGGTCACACAGAATCGGACACGACTGGTGACTTAGCAGTATCAGTATCAGTATAGCTATAGTTATTTTTAATGCTCTTTTCCTTTAACTTTTATACTATAGCTAAGTAGTTAACACATCATTCAAATACAGAGTTATACTTTTCTAATTCTGTTAAATTTTCACCTTTACAGGAGAATTGTGTACTGTCACATATTTTTATGTAGCTGATAAGTATTTTTTCATTTTAGCCTGAAGAATTAGATTAGATTTTCTTGCAAGGCAGGTCTTGTCATGGCGAACTCCTTCAGCTTTTGGTTTTTTGAGAAAGCCTTTATTATTCATTTCTGAAAGATAAGTTTGCTGGATAAAGTATTATTGGTTGATAACTTTTATCTTTCAGCACTCTGAATATGTTATTTCACTCTCTTGTGGCCTGTAAAGTTTCTGCTAAGAAATCCCCTGATAGTTCACTGTGGGTAATTTGTAGGTTACTTTTTTTTCTTGTCTGCTTTTAAGATTCTTTGTCAGTGATTTTTGGCAGCATCATTATAATGTGTCTTGGAGAGGCCTTTTAGCTTTGAGATAATAAGGCATTCTACTAGCTTCATGGATGCCTATGTCTAAGTCCTTCACCAGGTTTGGAAAGTTCTCAGCTATTTTTTAAAAATAAACTCCCTGCTTACTTTCCCCTCTCTTCTCCTTATGTTACACCAATTATTCTTCTGTTTGCTTTTTCAGATTGAATCTGATAACTCTTATAGGGTCTCTTCACTTAAAAAAATCTAAGTTCTCTATCTTCTTGTAACTGAATTATTTCTGTATCCATGTCCTCTAAGTCATCTGCTCCATCTTCCATTTGGTCTGCCTTGTTACCTGTGCTCTCTATTGCATTTTTCATGATGTTTTTTGGTATACCTAACTTTACAAAGTGAAAAGAGAGCATGGAATTGACACAATATCTGGAAAAAAATATGTTTACACTGAGGAAAGTGAGTAGTTATATTCTAGAGAAGGGGTTAGCAAAGTACAGCCAATGGAATAAATCTATCCAGCCTGCCACATATATGCATACATCCTGCGAGATAAAGAGGAGCTTACATTTAAAAAATGGTTGAAAAAATAATAATATTTTGTAAGGTGTGAAAATTATATGACATTCAAATTTCAATGTCTAAAAATAATGTTTTATTGGGACACATCCATGCTGTTTCTTTTACATATTATTTCTTTTGTGCTACAACAGCAGAGTTGAGTAGTTGTGACAGAGACCTTATGGCTTACAAAACTTAAAATATTTATTATCTGTCCTCTACAGAGAAGTTTACTGACCTGTGCCCTAGAGGAAACTAAAATACTAGAAATAGATTAGCAATTTTACTAGTAAGTACTTGAGCTATTCCTGAAAATCAGAACAAGAAGGTATGTTAATTTTGGGATCAGAAACACAATTGTTCCTTAATTCTTTCTTCTATGGTACCATCACGGAGAAGGCAATGGCACCCCACTCCAGTACTCTTGCCTGGAAAATCCCATGGATGGAGGAGCCTGGTAGGCTGCAGTCCATGGGGTCGATAAGAGTTGGACACGACTGAGCGACTTCACTTTCACTTTTCACTTTCATGCATTGGAGAAGGAAATAACGACCCACTCCAGTGTTCTTGCCTGGAGAATCCCAGGGATGGGGGGCCTGGTGGGCTGCTGTCTGTGAGGTTGCACAGAGTCAGATACGACTGAATCGACTTAGCAGCAGTAGCAGCAGCATGGTACCATCAAGATCTCTAGTAGGATAGAGTGCTATAGTAGGACAGCAGATTCCTCAATGTGTTGTAAGAATCTGATACTTCCTGCTACCTTAATGACTCACTGTGTCTCAAGTTACTGTCATCCCTCTAACTGATCTTACTGCTTTCACCCCTGTCTGCCAGTCAACTTTCCAATATAGTAGCTACAGGTATCCTTTTAAAGTTTCAGTCAGATCGGATCACTCTAGTTAAGATCTACTAATGATTCCTCATCTTGTTTAAGCCAAACTCATTACAGTGCCTTTCCAAGGAAGGCCTTAGAACATCTATCCCCTCATAGCTCTCTGATAGCTTCTCTTTATCTCTTTATGCTCCAGCTGCATGTGATTTCTTGTTTTTCTTCAAAGAGTTCAGAAATGTTTCTATCACAGAGTGGTTTGCTCATCGTCCTCTCTGCCTGAGATACTGCCCTTTAGATATCTGCCTGGCTAATTCTCTCACCTCTTTCATGCTCTATTTCGTAGTTCTATCAGTTGCTGAGAATGAGGTTTTGAATTTCCCAGCTGTAATTGTGAGTTTTATTGTTTCTCTTCTCATTCCTATTAGTTTTCTTTTCTGTATTTTTTAAAGCTCTGTTTGGTACATACATATTTGGGATTTCTATGTCTTCTTGGTGTTTTGATTTTTTTCTTATCTTAATGTCATGCCCTTCATTGTTTCTGGTAAGTTTTGCTTTGAGGTCTACTTTTTGTGATATTAATTTACCCACTCCTGCTTTAAAAATTGATACTTTCATAGTATAGATTTTGTATTCTTTTACTTTTCTTATAATTTCATAGTTGGATCATTAAAAATGTACTACGCTAATTTTTAGTAAGCATTTTTAAGAGCAGTTTTAAGTTCACAGCAATTTTAAGAAGAAAATATGATTTCCCATATTCCTTCTACTGCTACAGATGCACAGCCTTCTGCATTATCAATATCCCCCACCAGAGTGGTACATTTGTTAAACTGACAAACATAGATTGACATATCATACTCATCCAAAGTCTGTAGTTTACATTATGATTCACTTTTTTAAAAAATCTTTGTCTGATTTATTTCACTTAGCATAATAGCCTCTAGATCCATCCATGTCACAAATGGCAATATTTCATTTTTATGGCTGAGTAGGATTTCAGCCATGAAATTAAAAGATGCTTATTCCTTGGAAGGAAAGTTATGACCAACCTAGATAGCATATTAAAAAGCAGAGACATTACATTGCCCACAAAGGTCCGCCTAGTCAAGGCTATGGTTTTTCCAGTAGTCATGTGGATGTGAGAGTTGGACTATAAAGAAAGCTGAGCACTGAAGAATTGCTGCTTTTGAACTGTGGTATTGGAGAAGACTCTTGAGAGTCCCTTGGACTGCAAAGAGATCCAGCCAGTCCATCCTAAAGGAGATCAGTCCTGGGTGTTCATTGGAAGGACTGATGTTGAAGCTGAACCTCCAGTACTTTGGTCACCTCATGTGAAGAACTGACTCATTTGAAAAGACCCTGATGCTGGGAAAGATTGAGGGCAGGAGGGGAAGGGGACGACAGAGGATGAGATGGTTGGATGGCATCACCCACTCAATGGACATGAATTTGAGTAAACTCTGGGAGTTGGTGATGGACAGGGAGGCCTGGTATGCTGCAGTCCATCGGGTTGCAAAGAGCTGGACACGATTGAGCAACTGAACTGAACTGTACTGAATATTCCATTATATATATATATGTATATATATCTTATAAAATAATTTATTTTAATTGGAGGCTAATTATATTACAATATTGTAGTGGTTTTTGCCATACATTGACATGAATCAGCCATGGGTGTACATATGTCCCCCATCCTGAGCCCCCCTCCCACCTCCCTCCCCATACCATCCCTCAGGGTCGTCCCAATGCACCAGCTTTGAGTGTCCTGTTTCATGCGTATGATTCACTTTTGGTGTGATATATTCTATGGGTTTGGGGAAATGTTCAGTGACATATATAGCATTATATTATCGTACATAGTATTTCATTGCACTCAAAATTATCGTGCTCCACCTATTCATGTTTCCTTACATCTTTCCCTACTCCACACCTCACCCCTGGCAATGACTGTCTCCATAATTTTGTCTTTCAAGAATGTCATATAGTTGGGATCATACAGTATATGATCAAACAGTATACTTCCCTTGTGGCTCAGATGGTAAAAGCATCTGCCTACAATGTGGGAGACCCGGGTTCGATCCCTGGGGTTGGGAAGATCCCCTGGAGAAGGAAATGGCAACCCACTCCAGTATTCTTGCCTGGAAAATCCCATGGACAGAGGAGCCTGGCAGGTTATACAGTCCATGGAGTTGCAATGAGTTGGACACGACTGAGTGACTTCACTTCACTATACAGTATATAGCTTTTTCAGATTGGCTTCTTTTATTTAGTAATATGCATTTAAGTTTCCTCTCTGTCTTTTCATGATTTTTAACTCATTTCTTTTAAGTGTTGAATGATATACCATTGCCTGGATGTACCACAGTTTGAAGAACATCTTGTTTGCTTCCAAGTTTTGATGATTACAGTTGAAGCTGCTGTGAAAATCTGTGTTCAGGTTTTAGTGTAGACATACATTTTGAATTCCTTGAGTATATACCAAGGAGCATGACTGACAAATTGTATGTTAAGAATATGTTTAGACTTATAAGAAACAGCCAAATTATCTTCCAAAATGGCTATACCATTTTGCATTTCCTTCAGCAAAGTCGCTTCATATCCCTGTCAGCATTTGGTATTGTCAGTATTCTGATTTTTGACCATTCTAAATAGGTATGCAGTGGTATCTAATTTTTAATTCGTATTCCTTGATGACATATGATGTTGAACATCTTTTTAAATGTTTATTTTCCATCCATATATCTTCTTTGGTGAGGTATCTGTTAAGGTCTTTAGCTCATTTTTTAACTGGTTTTCTTATTATTGAATTTTAAGAGTTCTTTGTATGTTTTAGATTACAGTGTCTTTGCAAACATGTTTTGTCAGTCCATGGCATATTTTCTAATTCTCTTGATAGTGCCTTTGCAGAGGAGAAAACTTTAAAGAAGTCAGCTTATCAATTATTTCTCTTATAAATTCTGCTCTTAGTTTTGTATCTAGAAAGTTATTACCATTCCCAACATCATCTAGATTTACTCCTATGCTATCTCCAAGGAGTGTTAAAATTTTGGGTTTTATATTTAGGGATGTGATCCATTTTGAGTTAAGTAAGATCTGGGTCAAGGTTCAGTTTTTGCAAGTGTATGTGCAGGTATTGCAACACCATTTGTTGAAGTTTATCTTTGCTCCAGCATACTGCCTTTGGTCCCTTGTCAAAGATTAGTTGACTCTATATATGCAAGTAGGGCTATTTCTGGGCTGTCTATTCTGTTCTACTGATCTATTTGTTGTTTTTTTTTTTTTGTCACCAATACCACACTGTCTGGATTACTATAGCTTTATATATAAGTCTTTAAGTTGGATAATGTCGATCCTCCAATTTTGTTCTTCTCTTTCAATATATTGTATTGGCTATTCTGTCTTTTGCTACTTCATATACACTTTTGAATCAGTTTTTCAGCATTTACAAAATATCTTCCTAGTATTTTGATTGAAACTGCATTGAATCTATAGATTACTTTGAGAAGAACCGACATCTTGGTTATATTGAATTGTTCTGGTTATGAACATGGACTATCTTTCCGTTTACCTAGTTATTTGATTTCATTCATCAGAGTTTTGTCATTTTTGTTTTTCAGTTGATCCATTCAGACCAACTCTTTTTGGAAAATGGAGACGTATTCATTTTTTAAAAGTTTGCCTGAGTATTACATAAGTTCCTATTCTGTTCTTTCAAGGAGGGAGCATCAGAAAAGGCTTGTAGAACAGTGCTCCTAATGTTTAGTCTCTGAGCAGCAGTGGTGGTTCAGGTTTAGAGATGAAGGAGGGGACAAAGATCAACTTTTCTTTCTATATTCAACTTATTTTTCATTTGTTTTTCTTTGTTTACATCTGTGCATCTGTCCTTCCTTATACTCTCAGCTTACTCATATTTTCTAATTTTATTTTTCCACCTTTCATCTCTTGGAATTTTGTTTTGTGACCCTATATTTCAGATTAAAATATAAATTTGTTATTATGTTATATCCATGGTCTTTCTGGTGATCTGATTTCAGAGTGTTTTGCCAGCATTGTTTCCCTTTGTTTCTATTCTGTAACTTAATTCTCTAACCAAAGGAACATTTTTTTTTCTTTATCCTTGACATATGGTTTCCTATTTCTGTAGGCCTTTAATTTACAGCCTTCCTCCCTAAAAACTCCCAAACCCAACAACCCCCCAAACTATTTATAACCTAAAATAATACTAAAAAGTGTGGAAGAAAAGTGGTGGAAAATAGTCCCTCAGGGTTCAGACTGGTCAGATGTTAAAAGTATCAGGGCAAATAAAGGAACACAGGTATTATAGATGACCAGAAGAAACTGAGAAAGACGATTAGAACTTACCAGCTGCCACTGGACCAATTACTAAAACAGAAAAATAAAAAAATTATTATTTAAAGAATTATGTACTTGGTTCCCATTGAAAACCCCACTAGGAACATCAGAAAAGGGACTTTGGGGAAACAGTATGTCTTATATCAATATTCTATTCTGTATTAATTCAATCTTAACTACACTTGAATAACCTAAATATCAAGATCATTTTTTTGGTTGTTGTTATTGTCCAGTTGCCAAGTCATGTCTGACTCTGCGACCCCATGTCAAACTCATGTCCATTGAGTTGGTGATGCCATCCAACCATCTCATCCTCTGTTGTCCCATTCTCCTCCTGAACTCAGTCTTGCCCAGCATCAGGGTCTTTTCCAACAAGTAGGCTTTTCACATCTGTGGCCAAAGTATTGGAGTTTTAACTTTAGTATCAGTCCTTCCAGTAAATATTCCAGGTTGATTTCCTTTAGGAAGGCCTATTTAATGGGTTATATGAGTGAAATTCACTTTCCTGATGAAAAATTTTTGTTTCTAAGATTCTTAACTAGGGCAAGAGTCACAACATTTTAGGAGAATGATCATCAGTTCAAGATTACTATTTTAAGTTTCTCTTCTTTTTTTCTGTCTTTCAATATTCTCTCTCCATTTCAAACCTTTAACCACCATGTCAGCTCTCATATTCCTTTTGCAGTAGAGAACATTTATTTATAATTGTCAATTTAAAAATTTTTGTCATAATTTTTCAATTTTTTTCTTTCTGATAACCTCTGGGCTTTAACCAGAAAATTTAAATATGGTTTAATAAGTAGCATGTGTAAAACATGTAACCATTTAAAATTAGAGTTTTTACTTGCACATTTTCCAAGGGTATCAGTTCAGTTCAGTTAAGTCATTTCAGTCGCTCAGTTGTGTCTGACTCTTTGTGACCCCATGAATCGCACGCCAGGCCTCCCTGTCCATCACCAACTCCTGGAGTTCACCCAAACTCATGTCCATCGAGTCGGTGATGCCATCCTGCCATCTCATCCTCTGTCATCCCCTTCTCCTCCTGCCCCCAACCCCTTCCAGCATCAGAGTCTTTTCCAATGAGTCAACTCTTCGCATGAGGTGGCCAAAGTATTGGAGTTTCAGCTTTAGCATCAGTCCTTCCAAAGAACACCCAGGACTGATCTCCTTTAGAATGGACTGGTTGGATCTCCTTGCAGTCCAAGGACTCTCAAGAGTCTTCTCCAACACCACAGTTCAAAAGCATCAATTCTTCAGCACTCAGCTTTCTTCACAGTCCAACTCTCACATCCATACATGACCACTGGAAAAACCATAGCTTTGACTAGGCGGGCCTCTAGGTTGGTCATAACTTTGCTTCTAAGGAATAAGCATCTTTTAATTTCCTGGCTGCAATCACCATCTGCAGTGATTTTGGAGCCCCCCAAAATAAAGTCTGACACTGTTTCCCCATCTATTTCCCATGAAGTGAGGGGACCAGATGCCATGATCTTCATTTTCTGAATGTTGAGCTTTAAGCCAACTTTTTCACTCTCCTCTTTCACTTTCATCAAGAGGCTTTTTAGTTCCTCTTCACTTTCTGCCATAAGGGTGGTGTCATCTGCATATCTGAGGTTATTGAGATTTCTCTCAGCAATCTTGATTCCAGCTTGTGCTTCTTCTAGACCAGTGTTTCTCACGATGTACTCTGCATAGAAGTTAAATAAGCAGGGTGACAATATACAGCCTTGACATACTCTTTTTCCTATTAGGAAGCAGTCTGTTGTTCCATGCCTGGTTCTAACTGTTGCTTCCTGACCTGCATACAGGTTTTTCAAGAGGCAGGTCAGGTGGTCTGGTATTCCCATCTCTTTCAGAATTTTCCACAGTTTATTGTGATCCACACAGTCAAAGGCTTTGGCATAGTCAATAAAGCAGAAATAGATGTTTTTCTGTAACTCTCTTGCTTTTTCCATGATCCATCGGATGTTGGCAATTTGATCTCTGGTTCCTCTGCCTTTTCTAAAACCAGCTTGAACATCTGGAAGTGCATGGTTCACGTATTGCTGAAGCCTGGCTTGGAGAATTTTGAGCATTACTTTACTAGCATGTGAGATGAGTGGAATTGTGCGGTATAGAACAGGAAAAATTATAATGACAAATGAAAAGTCTCAGGAGCTTCAATTCCTGATCTTCTATAGGCCTAAGTCTTTCATATGTTTAGAGTGGGCAAATGGAGTTGAGTTAAGCTACTGTCTTTTCTTCTCGATTTTTATGAAAATTGAAACATTTATTTAAATTTTGCTCCTATTTTTTTTCTACTTCAGAGTCTAATCTCATAATGTGTCTGTTCTGTTCTTCATTTTCCATTATTTAATTCTTCTAAGTCTGTCACTTAATTTATTTATTCCTTGTCTTATCTTGAAAATATTTGAGCAAAAACCATTGCTGCTGCTGCTGTTGCTAAGTCGCTTCAGTCGTGTCCGACTCTGTGCGACCTCAGAGACGACTGCCCACCAGGCTCCCCCATCCCTGGGATTCTCCAGGCAAGAACACTGGAGTGGGTTGCCATTTCCTTCTCTGATGCATGAAAGTGAAAAGTGAAAGTGAAGTCGTTCAGTCGTGTCTGACTCCTAGCAACCCCATGGACTGTAGCCCACCAGGCCCCTCCGTCCATGGGATTTTCCAGACAAGAGTACTGGAATGGGGTGCCATTTTAGGACATTTCTTCTATTAAAAATAAGGCCACATTATGTCTGTTCTCTTTATTCTTTGCATGAATATATTTCTCAATATCAACCATTTTGGGAAATACAGAAAAATTTAAAAGCAAAGGAGATGGGGAAATATACTACTTAGATTTTGCATTAATAAAAGTGATTACAGCCAGTCAAAGCATGGGACTGGAACCCTGTAGGGGCCAAAGGACACTAGGATTGCTAACCAAACAATTGTTGATGGGTTTGGAAAAGAACTCTACTAACCTAACACAAAACTCAAGCTTCCAAAAATTCAATTACTAATCAATTTCTCTGTAGTGGAAGAGGAAAGAAATTCCTGAGACCACTTTCTCTTTTAAGAAGGAAGCTGCAATGAAACATCATAAATCAACCCCTCTCCTATTTTTGTCCAATAATTGAGGCTGAAGGACAAATGTGGAGGCATTAATATACCCACAACTTCATATAAATAGGAAAGCTGGGGGATGACATGCAGAAATTGTTATGGTAGAAGTTATTAATATCTAGATATTATTAATGGTTCACATTATTATAAAGTATTAAAATTTCATAATTATGGATAAGCATTATTTATGAATTATAAGCTAATAGTGACTGTAAAGACTTATTACACTAAGTTAAAGATTTATTCTTTGCTCATAGGTCATTTAGAATAGAGTTGAAATATAGTCATTAGATAGAATGACTGGCCTTGTATGTGGAGGGGGTATGAAAAGCTGCTGAAAAATAGGCAGCTGGTGAATTTATACCTAAAATCTCATCCAAGTCAAGGTCATGCTTCCACCTAGTGTATTGAACAGAGTTTGTATTAATGCTATTACTCTTGAAAGTAGTAAAAATGGCCAAACATTTTATCATTTGATAAGAATAGCCAGTTTCCTCACTACACTTAGAGGGCACTTAACTAACGTCAACCAAGAGGAAGCTCTGTGTGACTGCCAAATAAACAGCTAAACTCCTAGAGGTACTTCAAAATCCTGTGTCAAAAACATAAAAATAGATCTCTCTCTGGGGTGTTACTTTGAAAGAATAATGTAATCTCTCTGACTAAAAGAGTTAGAGAGGCTATCATCCTCTAGTAACTGGAACATGAAATTTTAAAGTCTATTTTAGGAGGCATAGGTAAGAGGGTAAAGTATGTATCTATACACGTTTCTTAGGAAATAGAGAAAAAAGAATTTCACATTCATTGGTAATTTTTGAAAAATTATTTCTTTTAAAAGTTCTCCACTGCAAAGTATGTTAAAGTGGACCTCGAGGATAGTAGGAGAAAGGTATCAGATGTTACCACATTCGAATGTAGCTCATAATTTTCCTGCCTCTCTCTTTTGGTGAAGAGATTTGACTTCCTCTCTCGTCTCTTCATCGTCAGATTTTCCTCACAGCTTGACTTGCATTGATGAAATGTTTAAACTGTCACCAGCATTTGTTTTTCCCTATTTTATTTTTTTTCTGTCAGTAGGGGTTTATGTTTTCCACTAATTATAAATAAATTAGTTGTTCCAGTAATGTGGAATAATGAGAATGAGAACATCAAATTTTCAAAGAAATGACTAAAGACAATACCAAATAAAGATAATATAAATTAAATTTTAAGAGATTAAATAGTTTACCAACAGCCACATGCCTGGTAAGTGTTTTAACTGAGATTTGATTGGTCTGTCTGATTCCTTTCTTAGACACTGAAATATTACGTTTCCTTTTTTTTTTTTAAACCAGTTAGCATCATGCAAATTGTTTTGTTCCATATTTAGAATGATTCCTTAGATGTATATGGAAATGGAACTACGAGTTTAAAGGATACTCTATTCTTTATATTTTTTTTTATAAAAAATATAAATTTATTTATTTTAATTGGAGGTTAATTACTTTACAATATTGTATTGGTTTTGCCATACATCAACATGAATCTGCCACAGGTATACACGTGTTCCCCATTCCGAACCCCCCTCCTTCCACCCTCCCCATACCATCCCTCTGGGTCGTCCCAGTGCACCAGCCTCAAGCATCCAGTATCGTGCGTCGAAATTGGACTGGCGATTCGTTTCATATATGATATTATACATGTTTCAATGCCATTCTCCCAAATCATCCCCCCCACCCCCACAGAGTCCAAAAGACTGTTCTATACATCTGTGTCTCTTTTGCTGTCTCACATACAGGGTTATCGTTACCATCTTTCTAATTCCATATATATGCGTTAGTATACTGTATTAGTGTTTTTCTTTCTGTATAATAGGCTCCAGTTTCATCCACCTCATTAGAACTGATTCAAATGTATTCTTTTTAATGGCTGAGTAGTACTCCATTGTGTATATGTACCACTGCTTTCTTTATCCATTCATCTGCTGATGGACATCTAGGTTGCTTCCATGTCCTGGCTATTATAAACAGTGCTGCGATAAACATTGGGGTATATGTATGTCTTTCAATTCTGGTTTCCTCAGTGTGTATGCCCAGCAGTGGGATTGCTGGATCATAAGGCACTTCTATTTCCAGTTTTTTGAAGGAATCTCCACACTGTTCTTCATAGTGGCTGTACTAGTTTGCATTCCCACCAACAGTTCCCTTTTTTCCACACCCTCTCCAGCATTTATTGCTTGTAGATTTTTGGATCGCAGCCATTTCTGATTGGCGTGAAATGGTACCTCATTGTGGTTTTGATTTGTAATTATCTGATAATGAGTGATGTTGAGCATCTTTTCATGTGTTTGTTAGCCATTTGTATGTCTTCTGTGGAGAAATGTCTGTTTAGTTCTTTGGCCCATTTTTTGATTGGGTCACTTATTTTTCTGGAATTGAGCTGCAGGAGTTGCTTGTATATTTTTGAGATTAGTTGTTTGTCAGTTGCTGCATTTGCTATTATTTTCTCCCATTCTGAAGGCTGTCTTTTCACCTTGCTTATAGTTTCCTTTGTTATGCAGAAGCTTTTAAGTTTAATTAGGTCCCAATTGTTTATTTTTGCTTTTATTTCCAATATTCTGGGAGGTGGGTCATAGAGGATCCTGCTGTGATGTATGTCGGAGAGTGTTTTGCCTATGTTCTCCTCTAGGAGTTTTATAGTTTCTGGTCTTATGTTTAGATCTTTAATACATTTTGAGTTTATTTTTGTGTATGGTGTTAGAAAGTGTTCTAGTTTCATTCTTTTACAAGTGGTTGACCAGTTTTGCCAGCACCACTTGTTAAAGAGATTGTCTTTTCTCCATTGTATATTCTTGCCTCCTTTGTCAAAGATAAGGTGTCCATAGGTGCGTGGATTTACCTCTGGACTTTCTATTTTGTTCCATTGATCTATATTTCTGTCTTTGTGTCAGTACCATACTGTCTTAATGACTGTGGCTTTGTAGTAGAGCCTGAAGTCAGGCAGGTTGATTCCTCCAGATCCATTCTTCTTTCTCAAGATTGCTTTGGCTATTCGAGGTTTTTTGTATTTCCATACAAATTGTGAAATTATTTGTTCTAGCTCTGTGAAAAATACTGTTGGTAGCTTGATAGGGATTGCATTGAATCTATAAATTGCTTTGAGTAGTATACTCATTTTCACTATATTGATTCTTCCGATCAATGAACACGGTATATTTCTCCATCTATTAGTGTCCTCTTTGATGTCTTTCATCAGTGTTTTATAGTTTTCTATATATAGGTCTTCAGTTTCTTTAGGTAGATATATTCCTAAGTATTTTATTCTTTTGTTGTAATGGTGAATGGAATTGTTTAATTTCTCTTAATCTCTCTTAATTTCTCTATTTTCTCATTATTAGTGTATGGGAATGCAAGGGATTTCTGTGTGTTGATTTTATATCCTGCAACTTTACTATATTCATTGATTAGCTATAGTAATTTTCTGGTGGAGTCTTTAGGGTTTTCTATGTAGAAGATCATGTCATCTGCAAACAGTGAGAGTTTTACTTCTCTTTTCCAATTTGGATTCCTTTAATTTCTTTTTCTTCTCTGATTGCTGTGGCCAAAACTTCCAAAACTGTGTTGAATAGTAATGGTGAATTTGGGCACCCTTGTCTTATTCCTGACTTTAGGGGAAATGCTTTCAATTTTTCACCATTGAGGATAATGTTTGCTGTGGGTTTGTCATATATAGCTTTTATTATGTTGAGGTATGTTCCTTTTATTCCTGCTTTCTGGAGAGTTTTTATCATAAATGGATGTTGAATTTTGTCAAAGGCTTTCTCTGCATCTATTGAGATAATCATATGGCTTTTATATTCTTTATATCTTGCAATATACTGCCTCTGCACGTTTGCTTTCTAAAAGGGTTATATTAATTTAAATGGGATCAGTGATGTATCAGTGTATAATACTTACCAAAGCAATGCTGACATTGTTTATTATATTTAAATTTGTTTCTTCTTTGGGTGAAAAATACTACCTCAAGGTCTTAATTTTCTATCTTTTATTTATATATTTATTTTTACCAGTCATTGGGCATACTATGGTTTTGAAATTTATCAGTAACTTAAGGGTACTGGATAATGGGGAGGCAAAGTGGGTTGGAAAATGTAAATATGAAGTCCTTTACTTGAGGGCTAATTTTCAAAAAGACATTGGAATTAAGAAATAGATGAATAATAACTTACCAATAGGTACTGGAGTAACTGGTAGAACAACATGAAACAAATATATAATAGCAGAATTTTAGGATCAAGAATATAGTTACCTTCCTTGTTTTTCCAAGGCAACAGAGAGATGTTTGGAAGACACTAAACCTCCCCCAGAAAGAAATCCAAAATGGAATAAGAGGACTTAGCATTTCTTTGTGGTGAAATAGTAGTCCTAGTCTGATGTGACTGTCTTCAGTGTATTTCAATGTAGTAGAAAGGCAGACTGGGCTAATAACATAAATGCTTATGTCATTCTTTTTCTTTCTGCTCTAGTATACAGGATTTAAATCATGTGGAGAGCTTTCAAAAAATTTGAATGCTAATTGCAATTATTCTCTTTCTTCTTCCCACACCTAACATATCATACTGAGTTTCCCTCTATTTTTTGATATCTCCATATTTGTTATATCCCCCCTATATATCTTTCCTTTTTGTAATATGGAAGGTTTTTGTTATTAAAAGCTCTTTGAATAGTTTTAGAAAACAAAATATTTTTAATACTTAGTCTCAATCAAATATTTATTCTTTTTATTGAAAAATTAATAACAGCAGGTTGCCAAGTAAAAGAGAGAGAGACTATTTATAAATAGAAAAAATGCAATTGGTAATATTTGGGAAAAATATCTCAGTTTACGATCCCAATTTGTACCAAATTTATGAAATTAAAAAGGACTTACTGATAGGTACTGCTACATGTGCTAAAATCCAAACACAAATGATTAGTACGGGTTGACATTGATAACAGAATTGACACTGATAATAGAATTCTTACTAATACTGTTTCCAGACAAGAATTTCTGGGATGAAAAAGGAAGAGTAAGTTCCAAATCTTTTACATGAGTTACTTTAATCTTTCTTGTACAGTAACACAATCATTTTAAAAGGATAAGAAAGGGGGAAGTTATTTTCCTTTTATCTAATTTCTCATGGAAATTAAAATACCACAGAGCTGGAAAAGCCTCATATCCTTTATTTACTCTTTCCTGTGAGTTTTCCCACTTTTCTCTGTCATTCTTGTTTTACATTTAGTTGAAAACATATTATTTTCTTGAAAAGTCAGTAGAGTGAATCCGAAGATTTTCTTGGCATTCTT
Source organism: Bos javanicus (assembly GCF_032452875.1). Classification (NCBI taxonomy): domain Eukaryota; kingdom Metazoa; phylum Chordata; class Mammalia; order Artiodactyla; family Bovidae; genus Bos; species Bos javanicus. The sequence goes on along the minus strand of NC_083890.1, from coordinate 26,899,474 downwards.
AATTATTTCTGCTTATCAGCTTCATCTTCTAGATATTATTTAATAATACAAGTGGGAAGAAGTTGGTTTGTGTGTTTGCAAAAATTAATGAACATGAGCAATTCCAGCTGTCAGAAATGAAGATTGACTTCACTTTCCCTGTGTTTCTCCTTGGGCAATAATATATAATCTCTATCGTGTCCTTATCATAAGTCTCTTAAAATATATGAAGTCTAGTTTGTTTTTAGTAGGACATTTTAACTTGAAAAAAATAGATCATATTAATTTTCCCCACTTATCATTGTAATCTGTGCTTTGTGTAGAATGAAAAGTATTCTAGTAGGATTCTGAGGAGAGGGTGTGAAAAACAGAAATGTCAATTTTTTCCTTGAAATGGAAACAATCATTTTTAGGAAAAAGCCCACAGTGAATAAATAACAAATATCAAACAGAAAGGGAATTTCTTAGAATTGCAGTTGTCATTAATGTAGATACAGAGAATATGGGTCTCATTGATCTAATTGATATTGTTCAGTAAATAAAGATGGAAATATACTCTATAATACTACTGAAACATATATGTCAGATACAATAGTTCCATTTCTAGAAGTGAGAGAAATAAGCTACATTTTATTCCTGTTTTCCCCAACTTCTCTGGATGAGAAACATGTCTAGAATGTTCAAATTTACATATGAACTCTAGGACAGGAGTGACTTTTTCTATTTTTGGTCCCTGCTATATTCCCAGTGCCTGGCACATGATAAGACCTCAATAATTATATTTTTTTTGAATGAGTAAGATCTCAATGAATTTAACTTTGCCAGTTCAGGTTTATTTCTGTCTTATGATTTTTAAATTTCCTACCAAAGAGAACTTATAAATTCTAATAAAAATACTAACAATTAATACTTTTTTCCACAGGTAACAATTTACATACACAAAAAATGTTCAAAAACATTATTTCCAACTCCAGGTCACCTTTAACCTGTTTGTTATTTGCCATTTTTGAGTTTTTTACTTTCAAAATATTCATCAGTGACTAGAGGAAGTTAATCAATATTAATAAAGAAATTGAAAAACTTGAATGTCAAAGTCTTACTTGTTCAGAAAAGGATATAATCAACACAGGAACCAACCCCAGAATTGATGGATAGAAATGAAACTTACTTGGTGGTTCTTGCCTTACTGTGAAAGAGAAATAAAATAATTAAATGAATGAGACGTGAAGAATGAGTTACTTCTCAAACTCTTTATGTAGGAAGTTTTAAAACATAGGACTTTGAGAGACCACCAAACTCTCTATTTAGAATCAGTTAAATTAGTGGGAGAATAAATGTCTTCCGATTATTCTGCTTAAGTACTTTTTAATTTGAGTGATTTTTTGGAAAGAAAGGATCAGAGAGGAATCATTGGAAGATGCTATTTCTTCCTTTTGATTTTTCTCTGCCAATTCAAAGTTTCTGGTAAGATTTTTATGTCACACTTTATTGCCTCCTTATTATTATTCCTTTTTTTCTCATCCCTTCTTTGGAATGATCGTATTGATTTATCATGATCATTACTGTGATTCTTATTTGCTAATTACTGTTTTTTAGATTAATTTTAGAAAAGTTCTCTTTTTCCCAGTCACATGGATTTCTTAGGGCTGGTGACTCCCCATTTGAATGGGATGAAAGCAGTACTTGCTTTTAGATTCAGGTAAATAAACCTGAATTTGAATCCCAACCTCTTCTGCTCATAATTGTGGGGTCATAGCAAGTTACCTAGTCTTACTACTTCCTTCTTCTTATAGGAATAACATTATTTATCTTATATAATGTATATGCATATATAAAGCTAAGTACAGTGCCTGGTACCTTGTAAGTAATGTAACAACTAGTATTTGTTATTATAGTACCCCACAGTGTACCAATTAGTTTCAATTATAGCCTCCAAATGAATGTTGATAGTTCAGAATGAAGCAAGCTACTGAAAATATGAATAGGGAAACAAGAAGCTAGAAGGAGAGAAATGCTAGAAAAAAATAAACCATAGAGTCAGAAATATAAATCTTAAGCCTTGGTGAACATTCACACTAAAAACAAGGCACAAAAGGGCCTCTAGGTACCATGAAACACCAGTGATAACAACAGAATTGAGAGAAACATGGGACCTACCTTTAGGTTTTTCAGGTCTTGCTTTAATAAAAAAAACAAAGGAACGAATTAGCGTGATTGTCTAATGAAACAGAAACACATTTTCACTGATGTTATGATGAGCATCATAGACTGAACAGTAGTGGAAAGAAAAAAAGAGATTCTACAAGGACCATTTCCCTTGGAAATGTTATGGAAGAAATGGTCCATAGCTAGTGATGGAGCTCACTCTTTCTTTTCCCATCTAGGTCTCTGATTTTATTTAATTATCTGTTGTTTCAATTTCAGTAACTTTTTTCATTTCAAAGATTTCAACTTTGTTCTTTTTTATATCTGCTTATTCTTTTTCCAAACTGCATTAAAAAATATATGTAACTTCTTTTACCTTTTTTTAAACATGGATAGCAGTCTATCTTTTATTCCTCACGAGGGAAGTCACAACCTATCAGAGCTCCCGTCTTTGCTGCTCTTATGATGTTTTCTTAGCTCGGCTGCTGTTGCTGCTGCTGCTAAGTCGCTTCAGTCGTGTCCGACTCTGTGCGACCCCATAGACGGCAGCCCACCAGGCTCCGCCGTCCCTGGGATTCTCCAGGCGAGAACACTGGAGTGGGTTGCCATTTCCTTCTCCAATGCATGAAAGTGGAAAGTGAAGTCGCTCAGTCGTGTCCGACTTTTCGCGACCCCACGGACTGCAGCCCACCAGGCTCCTCCGTCCATGGGATTTTCCAGGTAAGAGTACTGGAGTGGGGTGCGATCGCCTTCTCTGTATCTTAGCTCTGCTGCTGCTGCTGCTAAGTCGCTTCAGTAGTGTCCAACTCTGTGCGACCCCATAGACGGCAGCCCACCAGGCTCCCCCCTCCCTGGGATTCTCCAGGCAAGAACACTGGAGTGGGTTGCCATTTCCTTCTCCAAAGCATGAAAGTGAAAAGTGAAAGTGAAGTCGTTCAATCGTGTCCGACTCTTAGCGACCCCATGGACTGCAGCCCATCAGGCTCCTCTGCCCATGGGATTTTCCAGGCAAGAGTACTGGAGTGGGGTGCCATGCTATACGCCATATCAACTACTTTACCATTCTAACTTTTCTCTCTCTCCTTAACCTCTTCAATTGGACTTTTGTTTCCCCTTTACCCTATTAAGATTACTAATAACCCTCATTTTACAAAATTCAATGACCAATTTTTTATTTCTTAAAAGTTTTAGGTGCAGTTGTTTATATACCCTTTTCATCTGGAAATACTCTCTTGAGTTCTATAACCCACTCTCCTGGTTTTTCTTCTTCTTCCCTGAACACTCCTTCTTTCTATATTTTGCTGGATTTTTTTCTTCTTCCTAATCTCTAAAACTGACATTCCTGAGCACAATTCTTAGTGTTCTTATCTTTACAGGCACCACTGGTGATCAAATTTAGTTCAGTGGTTTTAAAATGCTATCTCTACACTAAATTTATCAAGTTCATTCTCCACCTGCTCTCTCCCTAAAGCAAAGGGAAGAGGATGTGAAATGGGACTGTCTCGATTACCCCCACATTGACTACTGAGATAAAAATCTAAGGAAAAAGAGGCTGTAACCTCTCATATTTCCCTCCTCATACAACTTAGGTGAGACAAACCCATAGGAAGGATTGCACGACTCAGGATAGTGGGAAGGGACCCCTAGAGCTGTGCGATGCAGAGATGCTGCTCTAAGGCTTTAACAAATGATGACCAAATTAGTTCTTCTGTCCCACATATCATCCTTCTTCCAAGCCTCCATAAGCACACAAGTTTAAGAGGAAGGAGATTTAAAGTAATCTTCAGTGTTGTGGGTAGTTGACTAAGAAACGATGTGGGATAGGAAGGTATAGTGATTTCCTTCCTGAAAGCAAATGAGAAGGACTTCAAGAGATTTGCTTATAAAGACTGGGGCGGGGATTGTCTGTGAGAAAACGTTTGTGGCAAACCATTTCCTAATTGAATGTCTGCTTGGTGGATTTGCTGATTTGTTTTGTGCATTTTGAGCATAAGGAAAAGAAAATTGAAGAGAGGGAGCAGTGTACAGTGAGGAGGATGCCTTGGAGCAGCAGGCATCTTCTTCCTTTTTCTAGCGACAAGGATGTGAGCTTCTTGAAGGTCAGGTGGGCATTGTGGAAGATATCCAGGCTTGAGCTTTGGTACTGGTACTTCACTCAAGTTGGTTGCCTACTTGATGAGGGTATCTCATCAATGACAGGCTATGAGATATACTATCAGGGGGACAAAACTAAGGGGTTTTGAAATATTCCAGACTGGAGTCAGTACTTCCCCATCAAGCATAGTGCAGTGGAGCCCTTAGAAATGGGCAAGCTCTTGTAGATTCCTTCCAAGAACTAAAACATATATTCTACAAGTTGATGTTTTTGTTCAGTCACTAAGTCATGTCCAACTCTTTGCGACACCATGGACTGCAGCATGGCAATTCTTTGCATCAGATGATCACAATTTTACCATTTGTGGGAAAATTGGGTAGAGTTATGTAGCAGCTGTGTTCTTTAGACTGTATATGGCATTCTAATTCTCCATAATTCCTAGGGGATGTACTTTACCTCATTCAGTTATATTACTTTTTTGGGCTCTGCTGATATCTAAAATTTTAACCTTGACAGGCACTTTGGGTTTGAATATTAATGTGATTTTATTTCAATCTGAGAAACCCTAGGGGATATTGGGCTTGCGTAAAAGTCACTTATAGATATGAGAACCAAATTCAAATTATGGAACACTAGAACAGTGAAAAATATGGCTTCATGAATTCTATATTAAATATCACCATGATTTGGTTTAGTTGCTAAGTTGTGTCTGACTCTTGAAACCCCATGAACTGTAGCCTGCCAGGCTCCTTTGTCCAAGAGATTTTCCAGGCAAGAACACTGGAGTGGATTGCCACTGCCTTCTCCAAAATATCACCATGGTCAGTGGTTTATCTGGTTTAAATATTAAGTCACTGTTGGTATTTGTAATCTGAGAAGTTTCTGCTGCTTCTGCTAAGTCGCTTCAGTCGTGTCCAACTCTGTGCGACCCCATAGACAGCAGCCCAACCAGGCTTCCCCGTCCCTGGGATTCTCAAGGCAAGAACACTGGAGTGGGTTGCCATTTCCTTCTCCAATGCATGAAAGTGAAGAGTGAAAGTGAAGTCGTTCAGTCGTGTCCGACTCTTAGCGACCTCATGGACTGTAGCCTACCAGGCTCCTCCATCCATGGGATTTTCCAGGATGTAATCTGAGAAGTTAAGAGCTGAAATAATAGGAACTTCTATAGTTATGTATCAAAAAGGTCATTTTGCATTCCTAATCTTGAGGCCTTTGGGTAATATGGAAGCAAATGAACATGAGAAACATGAGTCTCAACCTTTTGGCTAATTAAAATAGAAACATCTATGCTGAGAAAAAGTCTCACATAAGACAGATTGATAAGTAAAAAACTTACTTGAGATTCTCTGTGAAATCACTAAAAAATAAAAATAAATCCATGAAATTTTTCTTAAATACAAAAAACATAATATTATTTAATATATTCTATCTGTGTCTGTGAGGGGAGGACTTGGGTGGGAATAAGAAGAAAGCATCGCAAATAGCCGTAGAAAGCAGTTGCAATGCAAACTTAGATATAAGATTAAGCAGTGATGATTTAATGAAGTCAAAGCAGGGTTTTATCAAAAGTCTTCTTCATATACTGTATCTGAACAACTTTGGGTATAGTACCAGGTAAAGATAACTGGATATTTCTGTTTCCTTTGGATAGCAATGTATTCTTTGAGGGAACACTCAAAAGTCTGTCTCCATTTAAACATCATTTTGAACTTCCTTCTCTCTCTCAAAAAAATCTGCCTACCTCTGTTATTTCATAATATTCAGTTTTTTATTGTTGTTGTTGACAAATGCTACCTTACTCTTTCTTTTTGTTCTGGCTGTACCACATGGCATGCAGGATAGTTCCCCGACCAGGGATTTGAACCCCTGCTTCCTGCACTGGGAGCACAGAGTCTTAACCCCTAGATTACCAGGGACGTCCCTAATCAGTATTTTCTTAAATTATGTATAATGTAGGGGAAAGTGTTAGTCACTCAGTCAGTCATGTTCGACTCTTTGTGACCCCATGGACTGTAGCCCTCGAGGCTCCTCTGTCCATGGGATTCTCCAGGCTAGAATACTGGAGTGGGTTGCCTCAAACATGGTTCTCTTACATTGCAGGCGGACTCTTTACTGACTGAGCCAGCAGGGAAGCCTTTAATAATAATGCCCATAAAATAATGTAGGGGAAGCTGAGTAATAAAATAAGTGAGCAATGAAAAAATCAAATCACTATAACAGAAAAAAGTCCCTGAGACTTTGAAGACCAAACAGAACCAAAGTAGAGAAAAAGATGTTATACTTACTTATGGGTGCCAGGGGCAGACCTAAAAAACAAGTTAGATATCAGTGGATATTTGTTTGAAAAAACCAACTTTCTTTTTAAGGAATTATATTTGTGTAGGGGAGAAGCTTATTTGTCCCATAGCTCTTTGTGTAAATTATGGGTCTATGACTATGTATTCTTGGGCCAGGATGTGGCCTCAGTTTCTTAGGCTTTACGGAGAGGTCAGTGAAGTTACTCTAAGAATTAAATAGTGTAAAGTATTAATAATTAAAGCACTTATATAGTTCTGATCACATAGGAGATGCAAAGTAAATACATGTTTGCAACTAAGGAAATATAAGTTGACTTCCCAGAGAAAGAAGTTGGATGAGCAGAAGGCAGAGGGAATTAGAGCTATGAGTCTTAGGTTGCTACACAGAGTTAGAAATGAGGAGGACAGGGTCTGGTCCCTAGGCCTTGTAGAGAACAATAATAGGAAATAGTGAAAAAATGGATGAAACTTACCCCTGAGCATTGAAGGTGGACAAGCTGAAAGACAGAAAAATATCATCACAACTCTTTTTCTCTCCCACTGTATTTCTGTCTGCGTTTTTAAAGAGAGTTCCTTCTTGATAGGTCATTATAACAATAGGAAAAAATGTTACCTTTGGTCTTTATTTGCTTTTAACATAAGTCAGCAGGATTTGGACTTTTCAAAAAGTCATTTATAACAGTGGAATTTTGACCATGAGAGGGTAAGTGGTTAGTTAAAGCAGCATGTACCCTATGCCCAGCAATTCCAGCACAACTGGGGAAAGGAGAAATAGGACCCTGCAGTGGAAGAAACATGGAGTGACTTACTGAGGGCTTGTGGAGCTGGTCCATCTAGAAAACACAACCGAGAAAATTTTTATCTTTCCCCCACTTTTTCCCCATTCAATATATTTTCATTTTGTGAAGTCCCTTGTAACATATCATTTTTAACTGCTTGGAAACTTTTCTCTCTGCTCTTTATTTTTTACGTGAATCAGTGGAGATTTTTTTTTTCCCCCCACAAAGTTATTAAAAAGCTGAGAGACTTATTGAAAATATGAATGTGAGACATGAAGGAAACAGTTACTTCTAATCTTTGAAATACCTATATGGTCAGGGAAATTTCCTCAAGTATCTTGGAATTCAAATATGGAAAAACAGACTAAGTAGGGCAGGAAGTCCAAATGAAAACTGTCTTAGAAGCTTCTTATCCCCTCCTTTCTCTCCCATCATTTTTTCATTGTCTGTAGGTAGTCTCTTCTTGGTCTTTATAACTAAGCAAAACTTTTTTCTCCCCTCTTCATTTTTACGTAAATTAGTAGTGTCAGACCTTTCCTGGTCAAAATAACCCAGGGGCATTTTGATAGCCAGGTTGCAAGAGAACAAGATGTACCTCAAGCCCTTTGTATTCCAGTATGGCCAGGTAAAGAATTTTGGACCCCATTAGAAATCAGTTAAACACTGGGGCAAACAATCAAACAGACTTACTGACTGCATGAGGAGTTGCTTCCGCTGAAAACAAGCAGAGAGATTTTTTTTATTACTCCTTTCTTGTCTACTCTTCTGTTCAATTTTTCTGTCAGAGACAGAATAAGTTTTTCTGATCAGACATTTGAACTTTCCAGAAAAATTATAATCAGCTGATGGAATACTGGTTAATGGAGAAGCAAAAGGGAAAATAAAATAGGAGTTTCAAATTCCTATACCAGAACTCAAGTTCCAATAGACATTACTGGACCTTGATAAGTGCACAGCAGAGAAATAAACAACTTACTAATTGCTGATATAAATGACCTATAAAATAAGAAATATTTTATTTCCTGGAAAATAGAAATATTATCTGTATCTTTTTCTCTCACTCATTTTTCTCTTCTGCATGGAAAGTGCCTAACTAACAATCTTTAGAACCATGGAGAAAATTTTTTTTCCTGCTCTTTATTTTTATATGACTCAGTGAACATTCTGGAAATTTATTAATAACTTAGTGGAATTCTGAATAATGGAAAAATAAAAGATCAAGGAAGTGGGAGCTTTAAGTTATTGCAATCCCAATAAGGATGGATAAATTTTGGTTCAGGTAGATCTGTTAGATACTGCTAGAGACAACTGAGTTCCTTTGGAAAGTGAGATATTCAAACTTACAGGATGATCTCGAAGCCAAAAAGCAAAGAGAGAAATCAGTGTGGAAAGGCTGATAAAATAAGAACTAGTTTTCCTCTTACTATTCTGAGAGAGACTATCAAAAATATCTGTGGAGATAGAATCAAATCCTTGTAGGTGGTTGTAGCACTCTGTGGTGGGGAATACAATTGCCATCATATCTTGTAGGTTGAATTGTAGGATTCTGCCTTCTGCTTAGTCTGGGAGACTGTGGGAAAGGGAGATGACTTATCTCTTCCCTTTTTGCAGTGGCTGGTCAACTGCTTAAAATGTTACAGTGGGGTTGGTAATTTAAACTGTATTGCCTTTACTATTTTTCTCCCTTTTTCTGCAGCCTCCTCAAGGTCTCCTTCACTCATAAATATACTGCCTCCCTTGCTGACAAGTCACAGTAAACTTCAGATAGTTTCCTCTATTTTAAAATATAATATAATATATATATATATACACCTTATGTATGTATATATTTGTATATAATGTATGTGTGTATGTATGTGGGTATGTGTTAGAAATGCAAAAAAGCAAAATGGCTGTTTGAGGAGGCCTTACAAATAGCTGTGAAAAGAAGCAAAAAGCAAAGGAGAAAAGGAAAGATATTCCCATTTGAATGCAGAGTTCCAAAGAATAGCAAGGAGAGATAAGAAAGCCTTCCTCAGCGATCAATGCAAAGAAATAGAGGAAAACAACAGAATGGGAAAGACTAGAGATCTCTTCAAGAAAATTAGAGAAACCAGGGAACATTTCATGCAATGATGGGCTTGATAAAGGACAGAAATGGTATGGACCTAACAGAAGCAGAAGATATTAAGAAGAGGTGGCAAGAATACACAGAAGAACTGTACAAAAAAGATATTCACGACCTAGATGATTACGATGGTGTGATCACTGACCTAGAGCCAGACATCCTGGAATGTGAAGTCAAGTGGGTCTTAGAAAGCATCACTATGAATAAAGCTAGTGGAGGCGATGGAATTCCAGTTGAGCTACTTCAAATTGTGAAAGACGATGCTTTGAAAGTTCTGCACTCAGTATGCCAGCAAATATGGAAAACTCAGCACTGGCCACAGGACTGGAAAAGGTCAGTGTTCATTCCAATCCCAAAGAAAGGCAATGCCAAAGAATGCTCAAACTACTGCACAATTGCACTCATCTCACATGCTAGTAAAGTAATGCTCAAAAGTCTCCAAGCCAGGCTTCAGCAATATGTGAACTGTGAACTTCCAGATGTTCAAACTGGCTTTAGAAAAGGCAGAGGAACCAGAGATCAAATTGCCAACATCTGCTGGATCATGGAAAAAGCAAGAGAGTTCCAGAAAAACATCTACTTCTGCTTTTTTGACTATGCCAAAGCCTTTGACTGTTTGGCTCACAATAAACTGTGGAAAATTCTAAAAGAGATGGGAATACTAGACCACCTGACCTGCCTCTTGAAAAACCTGTATGCAGGTCAGGAAGCAACAGTTAGAACTGGACATGGAACAACAGACTGGTTTCAAATAGGAAAAGAAGTACGTTAAGGCTGTATATTGTCACTCTGGCTTATTTAACTTCTATGCAGAGTACATCATGAGAAGCGCTGGGCTGGAAGAAGAACAAGCTGGAATCAAGATTGCCAGGAGAAATATCAATAACCTCAGATATGCAGATGACACCACCCTTATGGCAGAAGGTGAAGAGGAACTAAAAAGCCTCTTGATGAAAGTGAAAGTGGAGAGTGAAAAAGTTGGCTTAAAGCTCAACATTCAGAAAACGAAGATCATGGCATCCAGTCCAATCACTTCATGGGAAATAGATGGGGAAACAGTGTCAGACTTTATTTTTTTGAGCTCCAAAATCACTGCAGATGGTGATTTCAGGCATGAAATTAAAAGACGCTTACCCCTTAGAAGGAAAGTTATGACCAACCTAGATAGCATATTAAAAAGCAGAGACATTACTTTGCCAACAAAGGTCTGTTTAGTCAAGGCTATGGTAGTCACGTATGGATGTGAGAGTTGGACTATAAAGAAAGCTGAGCGCAGAAGAATTGGTGCTTTTGAACTGTGGTGTTGGAGAAGACTCTTGAGAGTCACTTGGACTGCAAGGAGATCCAACCTGTCCATACTAAAGGAGATCAGTCCTGGGTGTTCATTGCAGGGACTGATGTTGAAGCTGAAACTCCAATACTTTGGCCACCTCATGCAAAGAGTTGACTCATTGGAAAAGACCCTTATGCTGGGAGGGGTTGAGGGCAGGAGGAGAAGGGGACGACAGAGAATGAGATGACCGGATGGCATCACCGACTTGATGGATGTGAGTTTGGGTAAACTCTGGGAGTTGGTGATGGACAGGGAAGCCTGGCGTGCTGTGATTCATGGGGTCACAAGGAGTCAGACATTGACTGAGTGACTGAGCTGAACTGAACTGATGTGTTAGTTGCTGTTGTGTCTGACTCTTTGTGATCCCATGGACTGTAGCCTGCCAGGCTTCTTTGTCCATGGAATTCTCCAGGTAAGAATACTGGAGTGGGTTATGATCCCCTGCTCTAGGGGATCTTCCCTACCCCGGGATCGAACCTGGGTCTTCTGCATTGCAGGTGTATTCTTTACCGTCTGAGCCACCAGAGAAGCCCGTAATGTATGTTCAGTTCAGTTGCTCAATCGTGTCTGACTCTTTGTGACCCCATGAACTGCAGCACACAAGGCCTCCCTGTCCATCACCAACTCCTGGAGTTCACTCAAACTCATGTCCATCGAGTTGGTGATGCCATCCAACCATATGTATATATCACATTATATATTTTAGGTTATTAAGTGGGATTGTAGTCCCCTCAATTCATTTATTCTTGGGGTGAATAATAGTGGAATCTAGTGCAGCTAGATAGTGGAATGAGCAAGGGATAAGGAAACATAAATTTCTATACCCAGACCCTGTAGGAAGCTGAAAGCAACTATAAGAACAGGCATGGAACTTACAGGTTGTTCCTGAAGTTTCAGCTGGTGGAAAAATGGAAGGAAAAAAAAAAGGAGAAATTAGTTTGTAGAACCAAGAGAACTCAGTTCTCACATTATAGGCTTAAAAAGAGTAACTGCAGAGAGGATGCAGGGAGCTCTGAAACCTGCCTGTTAGCTGAGGGTCTGGGCTTAAGCACCCACCCCTGTGCTTTGTATCCTCACGTCTGTATCTCCTGCCTGCGGCAGAAAAGTGGTCATCCTTTCCATTCCTTTTGGGTCTTGTAAATAGAAGGAACACTTCTAGATGTTCATAAACTTTTAAACTTGTGCTTCTACACTTCTGTATAGTTTTGCCATTCTTATTTTCACTAGTCTTTTTCCTTCCTGACGTTTTAATTGATTTGAAAAGTTTTCTTCCAAATGCTTCTCTTTCCTAGTCCCATTTGAAGCACTTGCTTTTGTTAATTAAAAAATCAATGTGTTTTGTGCATTCTCCAAATCACGTGTAATCTAGGGGAAAGCTTAGGAAGGAATGAATTTAGCAATATAATTCATTTAAACATTGCTATATATTTAAAAGTGTTTACACATTGGGAGAGGGAATTAAGGAGGGAGCAAAAGAAGGGAAAGGGAATTGATGTACCTATATAGATTCTCTGGCACACGTGACCATTAGGGGACTTGGACCAATGGAGCCCTTCCTTTAGCCACAGTGGGATCCTCTGAGGTGAACTGATTTATGATTTTTTTCCCCTTATAAGAATTATGAGAACTTTCAAGATTGTAAGTCTTGATGATAATAAAAAGTACTGAGAAAGGCAACCTTGATTTAGGGGAATAGTCAGTAAATGATGGCTGGTATTCATCCACAACAAGAAGCATTTAGGGCAGGTAACATCCATTTCAGCAGTCATAGTATGATTGTGTGGGAGACCACCTGTAGTCACCACATTTTGAGTTCCTTTTTCCAAGACATCCTGGAGGACTGTAAATTCCACAGTACCAGAGGTCAGCCACATCTTTCTCTCTCTTACTCATGACTTTATCCCCAGGGCTCATTAGATTCTGATACATGGTAGAAGCTCAGCTAGTTGAAGTAATGTCTGAGTATACCCGACTTGCTTTCTGATATTTTTTTCCTATTTGGCTTAAACTTTGGGATGCTATTACTTAATTTCCATACTAAAATTTTTTTGTCACATGGGATTGGTTTTGACACTCCAGATTTTGACACCAGCTTTGCTCTTTCTAGTTGCAGTACAAACTTAACCTTCCACTTTCTTCTACTTGTGGTTTGTAGGTATCTGATGAATCTGTCAGTTCCTGTAATTGCAGCCCAACTACTGTCATATCCTACTCCCTGAGCTCATGTGTGTGTGTGTGTGTGTGTGGTGTGTGTGGTGTGTGTGTGGTGTGTGTGTGTGTGTGTGTGTGTATGTGTGTGTGTTGAGGGTTGTTTGGGGTGATTGGGCAGGATGGGACTTGAGAAAGAAAAAGGTCTTGGGGGAAAAGATGAGGGATCCTAGGGTAGACTAGATTCTGAGCAGTATTCCTGGGAACTAGAAGGAACCTGGTAAGACCTCTATCTTTTTACATTTGATTGTCTTTTCCCTCTTTTACGTTTATTTTCAAATATTGCCTGCCTTTTCTCATTGTCTTTACATTGTCTCCATTATCTTTGAGTAGGCCCTTAGTAAACTACAAAGCACTTCAGAACTGGAAAGTCATCCTTATTATTCTTCCTCTGTCACATTAGAAAATTTTATATTGTTTTAGAAGCCATTACTGATCATTATTGAGGGAATTTTCTTATTCCTTTTCCATAAAAAATAGCCCTGGAAAATTCTAGGCAGGTAGAAACTGGAAAGCATGAAAACATGTCTAAAACCACCATTCTTCTGGCAATAGATACATTTAAAACAGGAAACAAGCCCTTTAGACATTGTAGAACACCAGAGGAAAGAAATAGGTAAGGGACTTACCACTGGGTCCAGTATATTGTACTAAAACAGAAATAAACATAAATTATTGTACTTTTTAAACATGAAAAACACATGTATACCATTGATGTTTTCCAAAGGAGAGCAATGAAAATGGTTTCCCTGGAATAGCTAAATCCCGATTTTCAAGATTAAATATTTTTTACTGCATTGCTGCTGGACTATAGCCTTTCCATAAGAATCGCATCTTCCTCCAGGAGATCTGTAGCCCTGTTTTAGTTGGCAAGATAACCATTACATTGTTGCCTTTCCAAGAGTTTAAGGTAAAATCTTAATTATATTCTCTTCTCTCCATTTGCCTCATATTTTTTCTTCACATCATTTTTATCCCTCTCTGAGCCATCTTTCTATTGTCTTCTTCGTCATTTCTTACATCATACATATGTATCTTATTAATACATACATACATACGGGCAACTTACCAATAGGTCCTGGAGTTTGCACTAAAAAGAAATTCAAATTGACAAATGAGTATGGGTGTTCAGATGAAGAATACATCTTTTAATGAATTTTATTTAGGGATGAGACTTGGAGAGGTAGAGTATGGGAGAGGAAGTTGTATCAGTAATGAGAACATCAGGGAGCTTGGTTAACTATAGAACAAAAGGGATATTCAAATGTACTGCAATATTTCAGCCTGAGGTAAGGGTTTCCTAGGATCCTTGTCAAACAAGGAGACAGTAAAGAAATGCGAAACTTTTTTCTTTTCTTTCCTATCAGTAACAGAACTGCTTTTTCAAGGGACCACCCTGTACTAAAGTATTTCTGACCAGCTAATATGTTCTAGGAGTAGGTATTAGGGTAGGAAGATAAGGGTCCTGTCTTCTCACAGCTTCCCGCTTACTGGGGACTGATAAAGGGTCAAAGACTGTCTTGATTAGTTTTAGTGTCTGTAGACAAAGGGTCAACAAAGTCTTCAGTTTTTAATGAGAATTTAGCTTTCAGTTGATTTTCTAGCTCTGATCCTTTCATGACCTGATAAAGATTGTAAATCTGCCATGTTACCTGGCAATATTGGTTTTACACAAGGATGATCCTTGAACAGTGAACTGCATCTGAACTGGGAGAACTCTAAATACCTATTAGAAAGCCATGGCTTTGGGCTTCCTTGAGTATAGTGCCCATGTGTTTAGGCACGTTCTTATGGGATCTCTTTAGACATCTGTGCAGATCATTGTCAAGATTACTCTAGCAGAAGAGGAATGGGTATAATATCTGCTTTACCCACCACCATTGAATCCAACAACATAATGCATTTGAGATTTAGAAAAGTCATAAAGCATTATAAGAATCATTCAAAGAATGTGACTAGATACAAATACAAGACTCATTCATTTTGTCAAATGAGCACAGAGGAACCTAAAATCATATTTCTTTAATTTTATAATTTAAAAATATTTTCAGTTTTCGCTAGGAATACTATAATCCAGTGTGTGAAGCTATGACTGCTCTTGTTTATAAGCATATAATTATAGATAATTGTATCTAGAAGCCTAACCATTATTTATAATGTTTCTCTGGAAAAATGCAACAGGGCAAGTTGCTAAAAGTTGGTGAAATAGAACCTACCTATCCTGGAGAGAACTTTTCAGAGTAGTTAGAAATGAAAAGAATCTTAAAATTTCTTTTCTTTTTTTAACAAAATGAAGATTATATAATGAAAGATTACATGCATAGAAAGCAAGAAGTTTAGGAGCTATGTTCTAAATTTTTATTACATATTGGTTTTAAAGAGCTAGATTATGTACTAAAGTGGGAACAGCTCACAGAAGACCATCCTTAGGGGACTTTTTTTTTTTTTTAAACTTTGTTTTTCAGCTTTGTAATTAATATCTTTTATTGCAGAATCTGGGTGAATCCAACCTTTAGGAATTCTGGGTGGGATAATGAGGCAGTGGAAACACTTGGTCCTGGAGTCTGTGGGCATGAATCATTGAAATAAAAATAGACTGATGTTTTAAGCATTATAAAGGATTAAAAGGTGTTATAATTTGAGACTTAGGTGACTTACCGATGGTCTTTTGAGAGAGCTCTATAAAAGAATAAAAAAGAAGAAAAGAAGTGAAAAAAACTGAGGAGGTGCTTTCAGGTTCTGGTTTGTGTTCCCTAGTAAGACTCTGTACCACCAAACTTGGGGAAAGCTGCAGCTGGGTAGTGGGGCTGTTGCCTTTCTTACTGGAGTGGTAAGAAAATTTATTACGTATAAGAGTTCCTCATCTAATGGATCCACTGAGAGGGTAAGTAGTAAACAGAGATTACCCTGGTGGTCCATTAAAATCTCTGTAGAGGATGGGAAAAATTCTTCTCCATTTAAACTTGGTTATCTTCCTTTTTTCCTTGTTTCATTTCACTTCATCTCATTCTGGTTTTAAAAGTCCTTTGTATGATGTTGACAAGTCTTTGGAAACCTTCTACAAGTGTTTGTCTTTTACTTTATAGCTTGTATTTAGCAGTGGAATGTACATTCACAGAATCATTAATGACTTGCAGAAATGCTTGGTAGAAGAAAATCGAAAGGTCAAGAAAATGTGGACGCTCAAACCCCTGAAGTCCTAACGTGGAATCCAAGGGAGGATTCTTAATATACCAAAGGCAATTAAAATGCTCTACAGTGAAGAATTAGACAGAAAACTTACTGATAGGTCCTGTAGCTCCAGCTGAGAAACAGAGAGAGAGGGGGAGAGATCAGTATGTTGCATAACTATGAAAGAGATACCCATTCTCCAATACTTACTCTAGAGAGAGTGTCATAATGAAAACCCCAGGGAGATCAAAGGTTGCATGTATGGCAGTCCTTGAATAGGCTTCCTGTTGCACAGCCTAGGAGACCTACAGGAATGGAGGCCTTCCCTTTTCAGTGATGATGGAAACTCTTTAGAGGATTTGGAAAGACTCATTCCCGCTAATTTGTAATGCCTCTTTTTTTTCTTAGAACTTTTTCTTTTTTTCCTCATTTCTTTAGGGACTTACTGTTATTTGAAAAATGAACCTTCCCTTGCTGACAGCATTAGGACTGCTTCTAAGAGGGTCCTTTTCTTTTCTACTTTCTTACATTAGCCCATAGAAGCTCTACATCATTCAGAGCTTTTTTGGAAACTGTGATAGGAATACTAGGGGAGTCAAGAAGCATGATATCAAGAAAAAGGGCAGATCAGTTCTAAAGACCTGTAGGTCAGATGTCAAAGGAACCAGAGTAGATAAACAAGTTCAGTACTTACGAATAGGTGCTGTGAATTGCACTGAAATGCAAAGAGGAAGGAAATTGGTGTGGTTTGATGTTAACTGAATTCTTATGCCACTAATATTATTTTTAAGAACCCAGGAAGACCCATAATCCACCCACTGGATCAAATCGTTCAGCATTCATCTTAAGTGATAAATCTATGGCAGAGAAGAACATATAGAACCTAGTCTGAAGGTCGTTCTCTCTTCTCCTTCACCCTCATCCCTCTCCCTCATCTGTTTTCCTCTTTTCTCTACCTTTCAGCTGTCTCAAAGGATTCTAACTGTTTGGGAATTGGTAGATGTCAGTTCCTTTATCTTTGTTTCATCACCATCTCTTCTTTTGTCTTTACCATGCTTATTCTTTTGCCTTCTTCTAGAACTACCTGTTTTTCTTGTAGTTCTTCCCTCAATTTAGGAAAAGCCCATAAATAACAGTTTTGATTATTTTGATGATAACTCAGAGAATTTTTTCCTGGTCATTATTTTAAATATAAATTATTTGGCTTTCCCTTGTCTTAAACTCAGTTACAATTCAGGGTATCTATTTCTGATAGCCTAGGCATCAGGAGATTCAAATGCAATCAAGTAGCGTGACTGGGAAAGCCTAGAGATGTAGAAATGGAAACAGGGTGAAGAGAGGGTCCCCTATCCCACAGAAGACCAAAGAGTGTCAGAATTAGGAAACAGAAAAGAAACTCACTTATTGGGCCAATAGTTCCAGCTAAAATATGAGAAAAACAAGACAGAACTAATTAGAATGGTTCTAGGAAAATGCAATTTTCATTGAAATTATTTCTGGGAAAACATCAAAAGTATAGGCACCAGGACTAAAATTTCCACTTCACTGGAAAAGTAAATGAAGTTTATTCTTAATTCTCCATCTTGGAGAATCCCAGGACTACTGGCTCTGGCAGCTGGAGCTGCAAGGGTGCAGTGGTCAGTGTTCCTTCCCCAGTGGGTGCCCTATTTGTAGCTCTGTAGATTACAAGCCATTGTCCTTCCTCCAGCTGGGCTAATTTGAACTTGTTTAGCTAGAAACCATAGCCTCATCTTCTGAAGGAGGAAGTGGAAATTTCTGTCTCTTTTAAGTGACTTTGGTTCCCTTATTCAACAGATTAACTTAGTCTTCAATATCTTAGTGTCTAAGAAGGTATAGAAACTTCTAGATAGACTCAAGACATTCATAGGTATAGTTGGGGGCTAAAGAGATTGAGGCATGAGATACCCATGCTTAGCAATAACAGCCTTCTCTTTCTTTACACACATACACACGTACCCCTCTATACCTCCTAGGTGCACTTTTGTGGCACCTCTCCAGTATTTATGCTTGAAGTTTGCATGTTGATTATCTTAATCATGTTTCATGTGCATAAAAGCTCCAGGAGGAGTAGACACAGGATGTGATTTGCCATGAGCCCTAACTCCTCAAATTGTTCTTCTTCCTCCTCCCTTCAGGGTTGGCACTGCCCAAGTGCTCAAGTTCTGAACATCTTCAGGAGTGATGAATAGAGATGTGTTAGGAAATTAATCAAACCTCTTTGAGTTTCATGCTTTAAGGCTACTCTTTGTGTGGAGAATCTTTAGAGATAGAGGAACTAGTTAAACTTAGGTCAAGTACACTCAACTTTTTATTTCCTTTCCAAATGCAAAAGCATTGAAACTCTGTAAAGCAATGCTGCTAAGTTGCTTCAGTCGTGTCCGACTCTGTGCGACCCCATAGACGGCAGCCCAGGAGGCTCCCCCATCCCTGGGATTCTCCAGGCAAGAACACTGGAGTGGGTTGCCATTTCCTCCTCCGATGCATGAAAGTGAAAAGTGAAAGTGAAGTCGCTCAGTCGTGTCCGACTCTTAGCCACCCCATGGACTGCGGCCCACCAGGCTCCTCTGTCCATGGGATTTTCCAGGCAAGAGTGCTGGAGTGGGGTGCCATTGCCTTCTCCGTAAAGCAATAGTTCTAAATTTTACTGTGCACACAAATCACTTGGGGATCTTGTTAAAAAGCAGATTCTGATTTAATAGTTCTGAGAATGGGTGTTAGGCTGAGATTCTGCATTTCTCATAAACTCCAAGGTGATGCCAACACAGGTCCTTGGACTCACTTTATACAACAAGGCCGTAAAGGACTCATAAAGTTTCAGAGCATTTGTACATTGCTCTCTCCTTTTACCTTTTTTTTTTTTTTTCATTTCTAAATCAACTGCCTCTCTCTTATCTCTCAGTCTTTATTCTCCCCCAGTGCTTCTACCAGAAATGTTTGGTTATATCATTTAAAATGCTATGTGGACCCTTCTTCCAGATTTACTCTTTGATAATAGCAGGGCATATAAATTCCACACAACTGTCAACAATATCCTGGGTATCCTGGGTCAGCCAGTTGAAACTCACTATCCTCATCCTCTGAGTGCTACTGGGATTTTTAGAAAGGAAACTTCCTACTTTTCTAACAATTCCCTCTGCCACCGAATCTCAAAATTTTTATATAATTAAAACTGACAGTACTTCCTCACAGAGGAACCTAACTTGTTAAGATAATATTAGAGAATAAAGAGAAAAGAATTAAAAAGTTGTGCCGGAGAGGTTAAAAATGTCCAGGGATAGCAGTGTCTTACATATTCTAACAGTATAGTGATGCAAAACACAGGAGGATTAAAATATAGAAAAAGAACTTACTTATGGGTCCTACAGTGCCAGCTAAAATGTAAACATAAAAAAGTTTGACTGAAGAATGTACATTTCATGGAGTTTCAGAATAAGCATTTACTACATATCAGATTTACATGGAGGGCAGTGAGAAGGTGAATCTGTATCCACCCCCCACCCTTTTCCTTAGGAATCCAATAAGATCATATTCTCCCCAATTATTTTTTGTATTCTCAATTGTTATAGTTGTCTTGCTGTCAGATCCTTCTAAAAGTTTGTTTCTGCTAAATGACCCCATCGAACTGGGGATTTTATTTTACTTTTTGGTTAATTATTTTATTTTTTATTAGTGGAATTTCCACTTTGCAAAATAAGAAAATCATTAGTTACTTAGGGGGATCCTGAAATCAACATCAAGTTCCTCATACCAGTAAAGGAGAGCAATAAAATAATGAGTAATTGTTCTCTTTCTTCCATCTTTACGTGCCTCCTCAACTCCCTCCCCTGAAGTCCCCTAATAGTAGGCACTCCCCTCGCCCCCCAGCCCAGTCCCACAGTGGTAGGCACTTTGTAAAAGATGGAAACAACTGAGTTGAGGGGAAACTTACGTAAAAGTTCTGGAGTTGCTTTTAAGTTATTTGTATCACCTATGATGAAAATTGACAAGAACTTAGAGAAATAAATGTTTGCTGTTTAACCAAAAGAGAAAGAAAATTGACAAATATAATCCCACTTAGATTTAGACTTTCAGAGGGCATGAGGTACAAATACCCTTGAGGTTAAAGATCCAATATTAGAGAGTCCTAGCTTTGCTACTTTCTAGCTCTTTGACTGGGTAAGTCACTAAACCTTTGAAGCATTAATTTTCTAGTCTTTAAAATGGAAATCATATCTCCTGTCTTACTTACATTGCAATGTTGCAGTGAAAAAGCAAGCATAATAATGGATAGGAAAGCTGAAAAGTTCTAATAGAAATGTTATGGAAAGAAATATTCAGTGACTGTAAGGAATGAAATTCTTCTGCAAATTAGTAAGTTTTCACTGCATTTAAGGTATTCTGCTTTATTTTACTTTTCTTCTACTTTCTTGTTTCTCTCTTTTATTTCTTACTGTCATTTAGAAAGTTCTGAATGTTGGTGACAGGACATAATTATGAGCATTTCAGTATGTTTTTCTGATTTATTAATCTGTGTGATTTGACTCTTAAAAAAACTATCCTTTTGTTTTCCTTAGTTACCTTGCAGTCTCTTAACTGTTGTTTCTGGCTTGAAAAACCCATCTTATTTTCAGATGCCAAAAATCTCTTTACTGAACCAACTCTTTTTAATGAAATGAGTTAATTTGCTCGTGGAATTCCCAAGGTTTTGCATATATATAAAATTATGACTTGGACTTAGAACCTAATTTGGTCTTTAACTTTCCTGTTTTAGAGATTTTCAGTGATACTCTTGCTCCCTATTACTTTCCTCACCTTGTCTTTTTTTTTTTTTAACCTATTCAGCTCTTTGTTTTTTATGTATTTTTATTTCTCATTGTTTATCACTGTTTGAGTGCTGAAGTCTTATTTAAACAATTATATTTAGTAGGAAATATTGTGAGTTGCAAAGTTTACAATTTTTTTTTTTAATTGAAGTATAAAGTGAAGTTGCTCAGTCATGTACGAGTCTTTGTGATCCCATTGACTGTATCATGCCAGGCTCCTCCATCCATGGAATTTTCCAGGCAAGAGTACTGGAGTGGATTGCCATTTCCTTCTCCAGGGCATCTTCCTGACCCAGGGATCGAACCCAGGTCCCCCACATTGCAGGCAGATGCTTTACTGTCTGAGCCACCAAGGAAGCCCAACTATACTTATTGAAGTATAGTTGATTTAAAATACATTAGTTTCAGGTGTATGGCATAGTGACTGAGTATTTTACATATTATGCTCCGTTAAAAGTTATTACAAGATAATGGCTATAATCCTCAGTGCTATGTAGTAAATCTTTGTTTTCATTTGCATACTTATGACTCTGTTTTTGTTTATTTATTTTTTATGTTAGGTGGGAAATAATAGCTTTTTCCATAAATGATGAGATCTACTTCAGCATTTGGGAAGAGATGTCAGTTTTTCTAAATGGTATAAATTGAAGTAACATGTCACACCCACTACCAAATTAAGGTAGTTTGAAAATACATATATTGTTAAGAATATGAGTTGTATGCTAATTCTAAGTAGCAACTCCCTGGAGATTAGGAGAATTTTAGGTTGCATGTGGGCTGAGCAGGAATGAGCAGGAAAGAGAACCATGATCCATTATTGAAGTCTGCCACCGGCAAAAGTGTGAACAGAGGTGGTATGCATATCATATATTTTCTATTCCTGACCTAAAGTACTATAGAATAAGGAGGACAGGAAAATTTTAAGCTGAGAGTTTTGTGGCCTTGTCTAGGTGAAGACAATAAGTAGGACAGTGAAAGATAACCACTTACTGACTTTCGGAGTGGAGAAGTAGCTAAAAAAGGATGACGTGAGTATCTTGCCCAAGTACTACTATGTGCTTTTTTTTTTTTTTAATTAAGAATGTGGTTTGAGAATAGTTACTCTTCTTAATGAAAATGTCAGGATTAGTTCTCTTAGAAAGTGCTAAATTTTCCATATTAGACAGAAATCACAATACTGGTTATCTTTGTGGGTATCACAAACTTAGTTGCTGTTAGGAGCCAGCAGTTCTCATGAATTATGAATGTTAGTTATGGGGCTAGTGGGGATGTTGGCCACTTGAAAAATGCACACCCTATCTAAAAACACAAAATACAAAACTTAAAATAATGCTATGCTGTTCAAACAAAATACATCTACAGGCGGCATTTTATATGACATAGATAAGATAATTAAAGAGAAGGTGGAGAATTGTGAGCCTCAAGCCTGGTCACAAAGCAGGGAACAGATAAGACAGGGAGATTACCTCTGCCTAGTATAGGAGCCCTACAAACCAGATTAAAAAAATTTTTTTTTTCTATTAAAAATTTTTTTTTACTGTGCTACATGGCATGTAAGATCTTAATTCCCTGACCAGGGATCAAACCTGTGTCCCCTGCAGTGAAAGTGCAGAGTCTTAACCACTGGACCAGGGAAGTCCCCAGAACATTTTAAAATCACAGATTCACTAAATTTTCTAGGCTGCAATTCAGTTCACATGATTTTATCTCATCTCATTTTATATACAGTTCTTACAGACCAGATTTTGAAACAAAAAGAAAACTTACTCACAGATTCTTGAGGTAAAACTAAAGAACAATAGAAAAATTCAAATCAGTCTAGAATTAATTATTTAAATAATCCACCTATTTCCCAAGTCTTTCCAGAAACTGTACATTAGACCCTCAATTCTCCAGTAGGTACAAGTTACCACACCTCTTGAATCTTTAAGTCTCGAATCTTCTTTCCTCTTGGATATTATGCAGGAGTGGAAATTTTTTGGAGAGAATTCAAACTTACTATATTCCCAATATAATGATTCTATTCAGCACCTTTTATTTCCCCTATTTTCTATTCCTTACCCGTTTCTCTTTTCAGTTTGGAGAGTATCCTCTCCAAAATGTGATAGCTTCAAGAACCAAAGAAAGGCTATGTTACTTTTGTAAAAAAGAAAACTAAGACTGAGAGAGGCAAAGGTCTGTGCCTGAATATCCAAAAAATTATAGGCAGTTTTAGCCTCCAGTGTCTCTGACTCTAAGTTCGTGCACTTTCCTCTGTACCCACTCAATTTTCTCCTCTTTCTATTCTTCCTGGAACATTCTTTTAAAAAGTAATTTCTTTCCTACTTCTAAACTCATTTTTTTTTTCTATTCTTTTCCATTGATCTTTGGAGTGTTCTTATAAAATAAGTTATAGAGAAAGCTTGTGATAATTATTCATGATAATAATTATGACAGTAATAGTAACATACAAACTTTGGTAGAATGAATCCTCACTATATTCAGTGCAGAAAAGATAAGCATTTGTCTTACTTGCTTTGTTAAATTTTAAATTGCTATATGAAATTTGATAATTTTCATTATCTTTCAGGACCTTATTTAATGAATCTTTAAAATAATAGGGTTTAACAACACTTTTTGGCTCAACTTTTAATGATTTACTTAGTCTGAATTCACAGACTGAAGTCCTATATTCCCGGGCCTTTCATCGTTAACCGATAAAATCTACGATAATGGAGAAGCAAAAGGGCTGACATTCTTCATGGTGGAGAAACAACTGGGAACATGGTCAATTCCTGAGCTCCATTAAATGGACACACAGATAAATCCTTGAGGTCAACTCCTTAAAAACGTCAGAGTTAATTCCTTTTTGAAGAGAAGCATGAGAAAAAGACTCTCACCCTCCCCTCCTGAGGGAGCACCCAATTCTCTGTTCCACCTGTGATGAGATTTGGTCATAGATTTTTAAAGATCCTGTGCTTTGGTGCTGTGCCTGAAGCCCAGAAAAATGTTTAGGACAAGTGATGAGCATGGAGGCCATTTACTCTTTCTTTTCAGTCTTTGTAAAGGTTGAAACTCTTCAGGGAGCTTGGAAGACCTTAGTCTTAGCTAAACTTTCTTTAGTTGCCCTATGTTCTCCTTTGTTTTTACTCAGTTGCTCTCATTTCTCTTTCCTGAATTGAGAAATAGAAAGAAGACTTAAATAAGATTCCTGGAATAGACACTGAGGAATAATAAAAACCTACAAAAGTCTGAATTAATTGATTTAAAAAGTACATAATTCTCATGAAACTCTTTAAAATGGGACCCTAATTAGTTCTGTTTAGGTACTGTGGGCGATCAGGTGCTAGAATGCTTGAATTTACATCCTCATTCTTTTACTTGTTAGCTGTGTGACCCTGCACAAACTTCTTAACTCTTTTTTTGCACCTAAGTTTGTTCACTTAAAATAGAGCATTTGTAATAATGTCTGCTTCATAGGGTTATTAAGAAGATGTAAAGTACTTGGTAAATGTAAATGGTAGATGTAAAGAAGATGTAAACTGCTTATTTAACTTATATGCAGAGTATATCATGTGAAATGCCAGGCTGGATGAAGCACAAGCTGGAATCAAGATTGCCGGGAGAAATCTCAATAACCTCAGATATACAGATGACACCACCCTTATGGCAGAAAGTGAAGAAGGACTGAAGAGCCTCTTGATGAATGTGAAAGAGGAGAGTGAAAAAGTTGGCTTAAAACTCAACATGCAGAAAACTAAGATCATGGCATCTGGTCCCATCACTTAATGGCAAATAGACGGGGAAACAGTGGAAACAGAGACAGACTTTATTTTTTGGGGGGCCCCAAAATCACTGCAGTTTGTGACTGCAACCATGAAATTAAAAGACGTTTGCTCCTTGGAAGAAAAGCTATGACTAACCTAGACAACATATTAAAAAGCAGAGACATTACTTGTCAACAAAGGTCAGTCTAGTCAAAGCTCTGGTTTTTCCAGTAGTCATGTATGGATGTGAGAGTTGGACTGTAAAGAAAGTTCAGCACTGAAGAATTGATGCTTTTGAACTGTGGTGTTGGAGAAGACTCTTGAGAGTCCCTTGGACTGCAAGAAGATCCAACCAGTCAATCCTAAAGGAAATCAGTCCTGAATATTCATTAGAAGGGCTGATGCTGAAGGTGAAACTCCAATACTTTGGCCACCTGATGTGAAGAACTGACTCATTGGGAAAGACCCTGATGCTGGGAAAGATTTAAGACAGGAGGAAAAGGGGACAACAGAGGATGAGATGGTTGGATGGCATCACTGACTCAATGGACATGAGTTTGAGTAAGCGCCAGGATTTGGTGATGGACAGGGAAGCCTGGTGTGCTGCAATCCATGGGGTCACAAAGAGTTGGACATGACTGAGTGACTAAACTGAAAGGAACTTACCAATATTGGATTGAGACAGTGCTAAAAGAAAACAGGAAAAGAAGATCAGTGTGTCTCAGGGAGAACTTAGATTCTATAGCTACTATATTAGGAAGAGGTTATGGAAAGAGGTCACATTCCCTTTTCTATTATCAGTTGCAGTGCCATCTGGTGGGAAGATGGATATCCATCTACGGATTGTTTTTTGGGTATGAACTTCAGATTTTATTTATTCTATCAGTAATAGTCTTAAGATAGGACAGGAGTGCAAGATCTATGCAATCCATCATTTAATTTCTTTTATTAAAAGAATAACAGTGTTGCAGGGATTAATAGTTTCTCAGACCGTGGAAACTTTCCTGCCTCCCTGTCTTCTTTCACTTCTGATCCTGCTGCTTTTGTCCTTTCCCCTCTTCCCTCTTGTCTCTCCTCTTCTTCCTTTTCCCTCTCCTTAATTTTCTTTGTCTTATTTTGTCCTTTGAAAGATCCTTTGTTGCACCAAATTATTACTATATAATTGCTTCAACAAAGGGTTTCCATTTCAAAATCAATTGTGTCCTATAGGAATGCTGAATAACAAGAAAAAACAGGATGTACCTGAACGTTAGAAGATAAAATGTCAAGGCTCACTGTCAAGATGGATATTTTACCCACTTCTCTAATCACTTGGAAAAGTTGGGCACAATATTTCTTAAAAATTTAAAAGGTAGAGCTGAGCTTGAAAACTAGGAAAAAAAGTCTCCTGGAATAATATATCAAGAGGTAATCCATACTTTGGATAGTGAGTGGGAAGTTTCATCACTCGTATATCTTAACAGGAAGCCGGGATGTCAACAGCCGATCAGAAACAAAAATGAAGGCCATGTGTCTTATGCATTTTAAGAGCCTGGGACTAGTCTTCTTGTATATCTAAGACTCACAAAATCTCAATCTGTGAAAAGGGCACCATTAATTCTCACCTGTTGGTTAGGTGGTGTATGCCAGGAAGCGACCTGTTTGCACCAGGCCATGGTTGGAAACAGAGTCATCAGCAATGGTAGAACTTCAGTGTAAGCTGAGTTCAGGTATAGAGCCCGCATTTGAATTCCTCATGTAGGGAAGAAACTATGTGTGTAGAAACTTATAAAAACTGGCCTATTAAGTCTGTGCAGTAATAGGATTATTATACAACAAAGATTTATGAGAAACTCAAACAGATGAGCTCACAGACAGAAGTCAGAATATATCTGAGGAAACCTACTGTTGTGATAGACAGTAGCCACAACAAATGGGGTAACACATGAAGGAAGAGCAATTCAAAAGAGATTTTCAAATAGTGAAGTGAAGTGAAGTGTAAGTCGCTCAGTCATGTCCAGCTCTTTGTGACCCCATGGACTGTGTCCATGGAATTCTCCAAGCCAGAATACTGGAGTGGGTAGCCTTTCCCTTCTCCACAGGATCTTCCCAACCCAGGGATTTAACCTAGGTCTCCCACATTGCAGGTGGATTCTTTACCAGCTAAGCCACAAGGGAAGTTAATAAAGGATAGAATCCATAAAGCAAGAATAACATTAATTCAGAAGAAGTATATTTGATAGAGAATAAAATTGAATGAAAAAATGTAGAAAATGTAGTCATTAAATTACAAAAATCATTAGGTGAGTAAACAAAGAGAAGAGACTCAGAGAAAGAATTGGGCTTTACAATCTTGAGAAAGAAGAATGGAACTGGAGGAATCAACCTACCTGACTTCAAGCTATACTACATAGCAACAGTCATCAAGATAGTATGGTACTGGCACAAAGACAGAAAAATAGATCAATGGAGCAAAATAGAAAGTCCAGAGATAAATCCATGCACCTGTGGACACTTTATCTTTGACAATGGAGGCAAGAATATACAGTGGAGAAAAGACAATCTCTTTAACGAGTGGTGCTGGCAAAACTTGTCAACCACTTGTAAAAGAATGAAACTAGAACACTTTCTAACACCATACCCAAAAATAAACTCAAAATGGATTAAAGATCTAAACATAAGACCAGAAACTATACAACTCCTAGAGGAGAACATAGGCAAAACCCTCTCTGACATAAATCACAGCAGGATCCTCTATGACCCACCTCCCAGAGTAATGGAAATAAAAGCAAAAACAAACAAATGGGACCTAATTAAACTTAAAAGCTTTTGCACAAAGAAGGAAACTATAAGCAAGATGAAAAGACAGCTTTCAGAATGGGAGAAAATAATAGCAAACGCAGCAACTGACAAAGAATTGATCTCAAAAATACACAAGCAGCTCCTGCAGCTCAAGTCCAAAAAAATAAGCGA
This sequence comes from Bos javanicus, assembly GCF_032452875.1. Classification (NCBI taxonomy): domain Eukaryota; kingdom Metazoa; phylum Chordata; class Mammalia; order Artiodactyla; family Bovidae; genus Bos; species Bos javanicus. Next base: position 26,871,839 of record NC_083890.1, on the reverse strand, counting down.
CCCAATTAAAAAATGGGCCAAAGAACTAAACAGACATTTCTCCAAAGAAGACATACAAATGGCTAACAAATACATGACAAGATGCTCAACATCACTCATTATCAGAGAAATGCAAATCAAAACCACAATGAGGTACCATCTCATGCCAGTCAGAATGGCTGCTATCCAAAAGTCTATGAACAATAAATGCTGGAGAGGGTGCAGAGAAAAAGGAACCCTCTTACACTGTTGATGGGAATGCAAACTAGTACAGCCACTATGGAGAACAGTGTGGAGATTACTTAAAAAACTGGAAACAGAACTGCTATACGACCCAGCAATCCCACTGCTGGGCATACACACTGAGGAAACGAGAATTGAAAGAGACACTTACACCCCAATGTTTATCGCAGCACTGTTTATAATAGCCAGGACGTGGAAGCAATCTCTATGTCCATCGACAGATGAATGGATAAGAAAGCCGTGGTAGATATACACAATGGAATATTACTCAGCTATTAAAAAGGATTCCTTTGAATCCATTTTAATGAGGTGGATGAAACTGGAGCCTATTATACAGAGTGAAGTAAGTCAGAAAGAAAAACACCAATACAGTATATTAATGCATATATATGGGATTTAGAAAGAAGGTAACGATGATCCTATATGCGAGACAGCAAAAGAGACACAGATGTAAAGAACAGACTGTTGGACTCTGTGGGAGAAGGCGAGGGTGGGATGATTTGAGAGAATAGCATTGAAACATGTATATGCTGCTGCTACTGCTATGTCACTTCAGTTGTGTCCGACTCTGTGTGACCCTATAGACAGCAGCCCACCAGGCTCCCCATTCCTTGGGATTCTTCAGGCAAGAACACTGGAGTGGGTTGCCATTTCCTTCTCCAATGCATGAAAGTGAAAAGTGAAAGTAAAGTCACTCAGTCGTGTCTGACCCTCAGCGACCCCATGGACCGCAGCCTTTCAGGCTCCTCCATCCATGGGATTTTCCAGGCAGGAGTACTGGAGTGGGGTGCCATTGCCTTCTCCTGAAACATGTATATAACATATATGAAATAGATTATCAGTCCAGGTTTGATGCATGAAGCAGGGTGCTCAGGGCTGGTGCACTGGGATGACCCTGAGAGATGGGATGGGGAGGGAGTTGGGAGCGAGGGTCAGGATGGGGAACACATGTACACCCATGGCCAATTCATGTGAATGTATGGCAAAACCACCACAATATTGTAAAGTAATTAGCCTCCAATTAAAATAAAAAAAATAAAAGAATTGGGCTTCCTCAGTGGCTCAGTGGTAAAGAATCCACCTGCAATGCAGGAGGTGTAGGTACAATCCCTGGGTCAGGAGGATCCCCTGGAGAAGGAAATGGCAACCTACTTCAATATTCTTGCCTGGGAAATCTACATGAATAGAGGAGCCTGGCGGGCTACAGTCCATGGGGTAGTAAAAGAGTTGGACACAACTTGGTGACTAAACAACATAGAGAAAGAATTAGTGAATGATATAATCTGAGGAAAACATCCAGGGTCAAGCATCGAGAAATAAGGAAATGATATAGAACCCCTCCACTCCCCTGTCCTCCATGGTCACATCCTAATCCCCGGAATCTGTGAATATGTTAGATTACATGGAATCAGGGTTGCAAATGGAGTTAATGTTGCTAATCAGTTAATCTTAAAAAAGAGAGATTATTCTGTATGATCTGTGTGGGCCCAGTGTAATATTAAGAAGTGTTAAAAGCAGAAGCAGGAAGTTGAAGGGAGTCAAAGAAAGAGATGTAATAATGAACAAAGTTCAGAGTGATATGATGTGAAAGTTTAGCTTATTTTAACTAGCTTTGAAGGTGGAGAAAGGGGACCATAAGCCAAGGAATGTGGGCAGCCTCTAGAGGTTGAAAAAACAAGGAAACAGATTGACTCCTAGAATTTCCAGAAAGAATGCTGCTGCTGCTGCTGCTGCTAAGTGTCCGACTCTGTGCGACCCCATAGACGGCAGCCCACCAGGCTCCCCCGTCCCTGGGATTCTCCAGGCAAGAACACTGGAGTGGGTGGCCATTTCCTTCTCCAGTGCATGAGAGTGAAAAGTGAAAGTGAAGTCGCTCAGTCATGTCCAACTCTTCGCGACCCCATGGACTGCAGCCTACCAGGCTCCTCCATCCATGGGATTTTCCAGGCAAGAGTACTGGAGTGGGTTGCCATTGCCTTCTCTGTCCAGAAAGAATACAGCCTTGCTAACACCTTGATTTTTAGTTAAGTAAGACATGTCATATTTCTAATCTATAGAACTATAAAATAATAAATTTGTGTTGTTTTAAGCCATTAAATTTGTGGCATTTTGTTATAATAGCAATAGAAAATTAATACAACATGGTTAGACTATTGCCCCCAGATTCCCTTGCCATTAGGTGTAGCCATATGATTGAATTCTAGCCAATTATTTGGAAGTGATATGTGAGACAACATCCAGGCTTATCCATAAAAGTCTCCCACTCATGATCTAAAAGCTTTCCCCCCTCTTCTCACTTAAGGTAGGCAAGATAAACTTAGAAGCCATAAGGTAAAGATGGTGGAGATATAAGATGAACTTGAATGCTTAAGTCATTGCTGACAGAAGAGCTAAGCATGAACCAGGCATATTTGATACTACAGAATAATGGGATTTTATGAATAGAATCACTGAAATTCTAAGATTTACCTATTATAGGAGCTGGAGTTAACTAATGCAAATGAGAAATATGAAAGAGATGTTACCAGACCTGATGCTGTGAGGAGAATCTTTACACATATTTGACAGTTATTTTAGAAGAAGAGACTATACTTTGTTAGATAGATGCAGCTCCTACATTGCAGGTGAATGGTTTGCTGCTGAGCCACTGGGGAAGCCAATATAAACATAAATAAATATATATTTAATTAATATATGTATAAATTAAAATGCAAACTGTAAGGATAAAATCTTAAAACCATATTTACTTAGATACAGTCATCAAAATAGTGGCATATTCTTATCAGCAATAGTAAATTCCAGAAGACAATGGAATAAATCTTCAAAGTGTGAGAAAAAATAATTGCTAATTGTTTACTCAGCTTAACTCTTGTTTAAGGCTGAGGGTGAAGTAAAACTATTTTCAGTCATACAAAGGCTTAGAAAAATTTTTACATACGCAGGGACTTAAAGAACCACTAAAGGATTATCTTTGGGCCAAAGTAAAAGAAGAAAGGCACAGGATGAAGCAAACAATGCTAAACCCCCAAAATGCCCAAACATTTATATACATCTATGACTGTAAAAAAGTAATTTAACTTATCAAAGTGGCAGTAGTGTAAAAGTATGACAAAATCTAGGTTTGAATTGATGCAGGGAAATGGGAAACTTTTATACATTTTGCTATGTTTCACACATAGCACATATTGCTATGTGTAACTACCATGGAACTCACACAATAGTAAACTTAAAATGTCCCTAACTTACATGAATGTTCATACACAGTGTGATTCATTCATCTCACTTCAGGGTAGGTACCTTGAATAAACTATTTTCCACTTACTGAAGGACATTTTATAATATTATTTGTGGCAGAAGAAATTGGAAACATTAAGAATGTATCAGTAGGGGAAAAAATAAAAATAATGTGTATTTGTAAGTTAGAATATCATTCAATGATTAAAATGCATAATTTGGATTTCTATATATCTAAAAATTACCATGTTTTTTGGGAAAAAAGCAGGTTGTAATGATGGTTTTAGAATGATGCCATTTTAGTAAAATTTTAAAAAACGTATACAAAACAATACTATATGTTGTTAAGTGTTACAGAGACATTATATAAATATGTGAAAATAAACAAAAGATTTATAATACACTTATAAGTCTTTGGGAAGAGGAGAGAGTAGAATAGATCTACAAATGGGGACATAATATTTCTACCTGACAGTTAAGAATTATGACAAAAATAATACCAGTTATCAAATTTAGGGTGTGGGTTTACAAGTGTTGATTATTTTTGTCTTTTAATTTTAAAACTTCTTTAAGAGAAAGAAAAAATCAAATACAGGAACATCAGGACTTGCAAACCAGATGACAGTAGAATTGAAAGAAAGCCACAAAGAACTTACCGAGGGAGCTGGTTGATGGCGCTAAAACACAAACAACACAGGGACACAGGAGGCAAATCATCAGAATTTGGATCCCTAACCTTTGCCTATTAGCTTCAGTCATTGCAGCCTTTCAGGAGATGAAGCCCTGGCTGAGGGAGATCCACTGACTTGGTGGTGGGCACTGGAAGTCATGTCCAGCAGATCTCTCATCCCTTCAATCTCTGTAAAGGGTTTTGTGTTTTAGTAGATGGATGCTATTCCTATGAAACTTGTGGCTTGCATTTTTTTCTATTCTCCTTTCTGTCTCTTTTTCTCTTCTCCCTGTTTATCTCTATCACTTCCTTTTTCTCACATTCAACACTTTCTCTAATTTTTTTTTTTTCTTTCCTTTCAGTCAGTTTGGAAATGTGTTACTGACAGATCATCCTAAACCAGCACTGGGTGGCCTTGTCTAATGCTTAGTAGTCATATAAACCGATAGGATTTCTCTTTCCCCAAACCTTTGACAACCTAGGGAAATGTTACTTAATGGGAAACACACTTTTGTTGAGAAATAAGAGGATACTCACTGTAATTTCTGTTGTATCCCTCTAAAAACACAAAACAACGAAAAGTCATTTTGAATTGTTTCTATAGTTTTGATATTATTATGGAGGATTACTTAATCAACACCCTTAGTAGCCAAGTAAGCAAGAAACTAAGGCAAAATCTCTTTATGCCTTAGTTTATGAGCCAAATAACAAGCCCAAAGGGGAAAAAAAAAAGGGCAGGAAAGGTTAATTAAGGTAAATAAGTGTAGTGAGAAGAAATAATGAACTATATACATGGAAACACTAAAACAGTACATATTAGCTATAAAATAAGTTGAGGCCAAATAAGAGAAAAAGTGGAAAAGATTTACTCAGCTGATTGAAAATTCAAGTTCATTGATGATATAGCAAATTATAATGAATCCATATGCATATGCTTATTGTGATTGGATGTATATCCTTTAATCTAAAACTTGTTTTTTAGTGATTTCATAGAAATAGACTTTCTACCAAAGCTCCAGAGACATACAAAGCTTGACGTGTTATCACTATTACACAAAAACTTGTCATATTATCACTGTTATTTTCTTGAAAATGTAAAAATAAATAATACTGGCACTCTGTAAGTGACTTAAATTATGTTGTTTAATGATATCATTTGTTATTTTACTAAAGTAGTTAAAGATCCACCCAGAACTGTGAAGACAGCATGTATTTTTTTCCCAGCTCTTTTTCTGAAAATGAGTGCTTTGCTCATTTGTATGAGCATTTATATGAGCTCATTTGTTGGAGGAGATACTTGGTTGTCTTTGTAATGTGAATTAAGACTAAAACACACAAAATCCCTGCTTTCCATTAATGCTACTTGTTTCTTATGGTTCTATGGATATTTTAAAGACAGAAAATGCTACATTTGCTATGGAAGTTAATAATATTAAAAATAAATTCAGTGCATTCCATGCACAGATCATACCCTAATGTGATAAATTTTCAGGGGTTTATTCCTTTGTTTCTTAGCATTTATATTAAGAAAGGCTCACTGAATATTTAGCATATCTGAGCTCTAAGATACTGAATTTCTCCTGAGTTACTCAGATTACTTTTGTTAAACCAATTAGGAAGTAAATAGGCGAGGAATTGAATAGCACTTGGGAAAAAGTGTCTCACAGTGTGAAGGTGAACATTTCTGAATGTCACAATCTTCTACATGTTACTTTGGTTTCTTATCTTTTACATGGGTAGGTTTTATAGCCCTTCATGTATAAGAGGAAAAAAGTATAGATTTTCCTTTAATTTTACCATAATCTCTAAATAGACTTACCTCGATTATCATATGAAATGTCTAAAGGATTGAGGGAAAAAAATGAAGATTCTTAATTTCTCATAAACAATTTCTGTATTAATTTCTTAGCAAGCTGGGATCTAATTTATTTACCACTTTCTGTTGAGTATAAATTCCGGAATCCTAAAAAAGAAGAGGAAAATATAATGAGATTCTACCTTGACAACTATGTCTACAATATTTTCTTATTAGGTGAAAATCTATTTACCTCTTCCTCTTTTAGATCTTGGAGAAGAAAAATCTTTTGGGGGGAAAAACAGATTAAGTTAACTAACGACCCATCAAGAAATGTTTCATCATTAGTTTCAGTCTAGCTCCTAAGAGATTTTTCTAGTTTCCCAGATATTCTCATTTTCTTTGGATTCTGTTTCAGAAAAGAAAGAGGAAATTGTCAGGGCCCTTTGCTCCTCAATCTTGTTGGTCGAGACAGATGAATCATAGAGATAAGAAGAGGGGAAATGGGCCAAGAGTCCAAATGTGGGACAAGCGAAGTGACCAAGTTACCTTCTCTTTTCTTTCCTCTTGGGGATGTGAATCTATGTGCTTGTAGTGTGTATGTGTTGTGTGTCCTTACAAAGAAGTAGAGTGTGTCTTAGAACCTCCTTAGAATCATTGAATTTCTGAGTGTTTTATTTCAAATAAGCTTTATCATTTCATTTTATCACTCATGTCAGATCACATCTTCTGATTTGAGGGACAGAATGTAACTCTCTTTATAATAATAAATACTCAGTATAAAATAAGCCCTTTTTTGGTCTTAAATCAATTTTGGATAGTATGATGTAAGAGTGTGAATATTGAGTTCAGGGCCACAAATTGGCTTCACTATTCAACTCCTTCCTTTGCTAGGTGAATTTGGATAAGTATCTTAACCCTTTGTGTATCAATTTTATCTTCTAATATGAAGATAAAAATATAAGTTGTGCTCATCTCTTATACTTTATACCTTATAAAGTATCCTCATGTATGCTGCTTCATGACAGCTCATGAATTATGTATTTTATTCTCATTTTACACATCCAGGTAATTGTTTCATTTCAAAAGTTAATTAACCTTTCCAAGATCTTGGGATTAACAGGAATTGGAAAGAATTCTTTTAGTGGTCTTAAGAAGGGAACATATTTGTCTTTTCTCAGAAAAAAATACACAATCTTTCACGTATTTGTATATGCAGAAGGAGATGATTTGGCAGTTGGAAATTATAACAACAAAAGACGTGCTATGTAATAAATCATGCTCAAAGGGAGATGAGTCCATTTTATCCCCTCAGGAACACTTTCCTAGTTTTTCTCTAGTATTTCTTAGTTTATTTACCTCTGTCATCCTCATAGTCCAGCAGACCAGCACCTGGAAGAAAAAGGAGAGAGTGCTCCATGATTTTGCTTCTTGAAAATTAGTGGGGCTTTAAGACTCTGAGACCTAATGTAGACATGAACTCCTGATAACAGGTAATTATGGGGAGTTAATTTACTTTGCAGGAACTAAGGACTGTGCATAAGTAGCAGGAGTATGCTAAGTGACCATGCCAGTCACCATTTTCCTAATATTATCTGGGCTGAATAATAATCAAAAGGGGTCTCAAAGTTGCTTTTTCCTTTTGGTGAAATTCTCCCAGTAACTTAGTTCAGTTCATGGAATGATGCACTATGAAAGGTGCACTATGCACTATGCAATGGTAAACAAGACAGATTTGGTCCCTGATTTATGGAAATTTCATAAATGCTTACTTTCTTTTTCTCATGGGTATAAGTACTTACTTTGCTCAGAACTGTATCTTGAGATATCAATTTCTGTGGATGAATTAAGCAAAAATATTTCTATTAGCCACTTGTGAGAGGTGTTCTTTATCCTGTTTCAACTCTCCTCACTCTAAACCATGTTTCTTTGCTCCCCAAATGGTCTGGACATTATGCATTACTGGTTTCTACCTTTTTCCCCTTGCCTCTAGTCAGCCTTGTTTTGTTTATTCTTCCATATGACTTACTATTCTCTGAGAGCCTATAGGCACTGAATATGAGAAATAAGGAGGGGATGTGAAATCCAATGGACGGAGCAGCCTGGTAGGCTGCAGTCCATGGGGTCGTGGAGTCGGACACGACTGAGCGACTTCATTTTCACTTTTCATTTTCATGCATTGGAGAAGGAAATGGCAACCCACTCCTGTGTTCTTGCCTGGAGAATCTCAGGGATGGGGGAGCCTGGTGGGCTGCTGTCTATGGGGTCGCACAGAGTCGGACATGACTGAAGCAACTCAGCAGCAGCAGCGGCAGCAGCTGACTAGAAGGAAGTGGGAAAGATGCTAAGAAAATTCCTGAAGATGTCTCATGGCACAGGAATAGGTCAATGTAGATCTAAGCCATATCTCTGTTTCACTGGCAACTATTACTCTATATTTGTTTCTTCTTATCAGCTCCCTAATCACTAAAAATATTGAATTCTTTCCATATAATATTAACCAGTGATATCTACTAGTGTAGTGCCTTCTCTCTTCTGTTTTCTTTTTTTATTTTATTTTATTTTTAAACTTTACATAATTTTTGTATTAGTTTTGCCAAATATCAAAATGAATCCGCCACAGGTATACATGTGTTCCCCATCCTGAACCCTCCTCCCTCCTCCCTCCCCATACCATCCCTCTGGATCATCCCAGTGCTCTAGCCCCAAGCATCCAGTATCGTGCATCAAACCTGGACTGGCATCTCGTTTCATACATGATATTTTACATGTTTCAATGCCATTCTCCCAAATCTTCCCACCCTCTCCCTCTCCCACAGAGTCCATAAGACTGTTCTATACATCAGTGTCTCTTTTGCTGTCTTGTACACAAGGTTATTGTTACCATCTTTCTAAATTCCATATATATGCGTTAGTATACTAAGGCAATTTCCCTTGGAGCTCAGATAACTTTCTTTGAGACTATTCATATTATTTCTCTTGTTAAACTCAATGTGATCTTTTTTTTTTTTCTTTCTTTCTGTAATGTGAGATGCAGGGGGAATCACTAATAGGTCAGAGATTACATGTATTGAAATGGATTTCCAGAATACTGGCAAAGTCTCTAGCTACCTGGTAAATGGGAAAAAACTCAGACTGAATCTTGACATTCCTACCTCTGTGGCTTTCATAGAGAATCTCCATTTTCATTCATTGTTACTCACCATTTTGCTTGCGCCGTGTCCATCTTGTTAACAAAATAGCGAGAATGGCAAATCCCAGTAGAGTCAGGATAACAGCCAAAACTATTTCTGAAATGAAAACTCACCTGTAGTCTGTTTATTTAGACATGGTCATTATCAGAGACAATTTCTGGGCACCTCTTATGTACAGATAGACATATCCCCTTCACCCCCTTTTGTGCTACCTCAACTCTGTTCTTCCTTTTTCATCATCTTATTGTCCCCACATATTTTCCCTCCCATTTCTTGGCTTTTCTGTTGGTCCTTTTGGTCAGATACTAAGACCCTCAGATGCTTGTACTCTTGGTTTAGAGTGGGAAATCTGACAGATTTCCTCCTCATTGAACTCCTTACTCTGTGGGCAAGAGATGGTTAGCGCAGCCAGTGGCATGTAAAGAAATCCATTGGGATGTTAGAAAGAAATATTAGTTTTAATCTTATGTAACTTATAACTTAAAATTTTATAGACTTTCTGTTTTAAAGTCTGTAAAAAATGTTATAGACTTTCTGTTTTCTTTATGTATTAGTTGAGTAGTATGTTCATAAAATTTGCATTATACATATATAAGAAATGAATGCTCAAAATTTTTTCATAGGTGATCAAAAAATTTGACTGTAGGCCATTCAGTTCATACTAATGCAAGTCACAGCAGAGGACAGAAACTTCTTATTGAAAAAGACCCCTCAAACATCACTTACCAAGTCCTTCATTATAAGATAGATATTTATGAGGGTTGCTACTGTGGTCAGTAGGAGAGAGCACAGTGAGACTTTCTAACCTTAGTGTGTGTTTATGTGTCACTAAAGAGAGAATCTTAACAAGATTATATTGTTGTGGTTATGAAGAGCATAGACTGTGGAGGCTTTGGGAGAAGGAAAAAAAGGGAGGAAAGATGGAAAGAGAGAGAGAAAACAAAGGTAAGAATGAGGAAGGATGGGAGAAAGAATGTGAGGAAGGAATGAATTAAAGAACCAACCATAAATCTGCCTATGACTGTGAAAAATGCTGAAGAAAACTAGACTTCGAAGGGCTAAGAAAATTACACCAAGATTAAGGATACTGCAAAAAAGCAATATGTGAATTTCCCTCAAGATGTAACAATATACCTCCAATTAGGGCAAATTAGGAAAATGTTTGCTGAGTCTTCTAGGTATTAGGTCAGAAGAGAAAATACTCTTACCAAATAACCTTCAGAGATTTGCTCTTAATATACCACTAAAATGAAGAGCAAATAGTTTGGCCTGTATCATGAAAGTAACAATTTCATATCTGATATGAAATAATCCTTAGGAAAGGAAGGAATAAACATGTAGGCTATTGGATCAAGCCTCTTGAATCGTGCCTGGAATGTTCTTATGTTAGACCGCTAAGAAAATGCTCCTCTCTCTTCCTGAAGGAAATAAGAGGAAGAATTGAGGAAGATTATAAAGTGAGCAATATTACAGGCAGTGAGATAAAAGACTGAGGAATTTTCCTGTTTCTCCAGAAAATAGCTATTTTCTTTGACCAATTCCAACTCTAGAAACTGAAGGAGAAATCAGCACTCACTGTACAGGTTGAATGTGGGTTTGTTTTCCTCAGGCTTCCAGAGGAATCAATGAAAGTGAAAGGAAGGATATTGAATACAATTATGTAAAGTTTAAAAATAAAATAAAATTAAAAAAAAAGAAAGCAGGCAAGGAAGGGAAAGCAGTTGTATTAAAGTTCCCAAAGAGAAGACTCCTGAGCCAGTAGGGTCAAGGAGGCCTCAAAGAAGGGGTCAGTCCATACCCAAGACTGCCATGTTCCAGGTATTGTCTTCAGTGGGTTCTGTGTCATCTGGATTTCTTTGTCAGAGGGAGATCAAGATAAAATAAACACCCCAAGCTCACTGTTTCTGAGCAGTATGAACTTGGATGTGGGGGAGGCCCTTGTAAACAAGGATGCAGAGAGTCACAGAGGAATTGTGTGGCTCAGGTTGATCAGACCTAAGCAGACTACAGGAGTATGGCCTGTGAAAGTTCTGGAATATGTGTCATAACAAAGAACTAGAACTTAGAGGCAGGAGGAAAGGAAGAGGGTAACCAAGAGGCTGTAAAGATATCAGAATACTTTGGAGGATCTTAAACTTAGGATACTGGAAGGGAACTTACTCTGTCTGGGCTCTGGGATAATTTCTAATTTTCCAGGGATTTTGAGACCAGAGATTGTGTTTCATCCATCTTTGTAACTCTTGAGGCAGTTAGGGACTTAAAAAATGTTTGATGATTAAAAGCGAAAAACATTTCTAGGTTCCTTGAAACAAATGAAAGGTGAATCATGAAGCTGAGTCAATGGAGTTAAATGTAGTAAGGGAAAGCTAAGAGGTTGTGGTGCAAGGAAGAATGAGCCAGTGAATGGGATTTCACAAGCCATTGTGGAGGACAAAGAGAGCAGTAAAACCCCCTTTTATTAAGTGTTTAGGAACCATAAGGCTCTGTGGTGGTTTAGTTGCTAAGTCATACCTGACTTGCGACCCCATGGACTGTAGCCTGCCAGGCTCATTTCTCCATGAGATTTCACAGGAAAGAATATTGTAGTGGGTAGCCATTTCCTTCCTCAATATAGCTCTGTAGTAGATACTTTCCAAGGACCAACACATGTGATCCCCAATAACCTTCACAATGAAATCCTTTAAGACTGAGACATCTGAAACTGCCCAACCAGCAAACAGTAGAGTTTCTGACTCGAGAGTCCATATTCTGTTTACAAAGCCACAGTTCATTCCAGTTTTGGAGGCCTACTGTCCATGGTGATATATTTTAGACTAAGCAGTGAGGTGCAGGAGGAAGAGAGTAATGCTCTCCAGTTATAGGATTCTCCACCTACCTACTTTGTTTTCTAAGATTGACTTTGATAGTTGAAATCCTTATTTAGCCTATTTTTATGACCTAGATTGATGAGGAAGGAGTCATTTAAAAATTTTACATATATAAATTTAAATTACTAGTATTTAAATAATCACTCCATATTTTGACTCATCTATTGACATAGATTCAGTTCAGTCGCTCAGTCGTGTCCCACTCTTTGTGACCCCATGAATTGCAGCATGCCAGGCCTCCCTGTCCATCACCATCTCCCGGAGTTCACTCAAACTCACGTCCATCGAGTCGGTGATGCCATCCAGCCATCTCATCCTCTGTCTTCCCCTTCTCCTCCTGCCCCCAATCCCTCCCAGCATCAGTCTTTTCCAATGAGTCAACTCTTTGCATGAGGTGGCCAAAGTACTGGAGTTTCAGCTTTAGCATCATTCCTTACAAAAAAATCCCAGGGCTGATCTCCTTCAGAATGGACTGGTTCGATCTCCTTGCAGTCCAAGGGACTTTCAAGAGTCTTCAACACCACAGTTCAAAAGCATCAATTCTTCGGCGCTCAGCCTTCTTCACAGTCCAACTCTCACATCCATACATGACCACTGGAAAAACCATAGCCTTGACTAGACGGACATTTGTTGGCAAAGTAATGTCTCTGCTTTTGAATATGCTATCTAGGTTGGTCATAGCTTTTCTTCCAAGGAGTAAGCGTCTTTTAATTTCATGGCTGCAGTCACCATCTGCAGTGATTTTGGAGCCCCCAAAAATAAACTCTGACACTGTTTCCACTATTTCCCCATCTATTTGCCATGAAGTGATGGGACCAGATGCCGTGATCTTTGTTTTCTGAATGTTGAGCTTTAAGCCAACTTTTTCACTCTCCACTTTCATCAAGAGGCTTTTTAGTTCCTCTTCACTTTCTGCCATAAGGGTGGTGTCATCTGCATATCTGAGGTGATTGATATTTCTCCTGGCAATCTTGATTCCAACTTGTGCTTCTTCGAGCCCAGCGTTTCTCATGATGTACTCTGCATATAAGTTAAATAAGCAGAGTGACAATATACAGCCTTGACATACTCCTTTTCCTATTTAAAACCAGTCTGTTGTTCCATGTCCTGTTCTAACTGTTGCTTCCTGACCTGCATATAGGTTTCTCAAGAAGCAGGTCAGGTGGTCTGACATAGATTAATTCTAGTTATATCACAAAGTTATCAGAACCACTGTAAATCCAATAGTCAACTACAAATATTAACCATATAATTTTGACTATGTTAATAGCATACCATAATAGAATTATATAGAATTTGATTGCATAACATTTTGCAAAATAGCTTAATATCTCAGCAGCCTGGTTTCTGAATTGCAGCTATCTTACCATAGCCTAAATGTGAAAATGCAGAAAAATTCTAATGGAGAAACATTATAGTTCCTTGATATTACCATTATACTACTCCTGCCATCATAAATCTGAACCCAAACTCAACTAAACCAAACAAACCTAAACGCCCTTTGTGATGGTTAATGTTATATATCAACTTGGCCAGGCTATGTGCCCAGTTATTTGGTCAAGGAGTAGTCTAGATGTTGCTATGAAGGTATATTTTAGATGTGATACACATTTACAATCACAAGACTTTAAGTAAAGCAGGTTATTCTTCATGATATGGCTGGGACTCATCCAATTAGCTGAAGGCCTTAAAAGCAAAGGCTGAGATTTCCTAAAGAAAAAAGAATTATGCCTCAAGAATGCATCATAGAAACTTTGCCTGTGTTTCCAACTTGCTTGGCCTTCCCTGTGGATTTCAAACTCAAGACTGCAATATCAACTCTCTTGTGCTCTTACAGCCTACTCACCAGCCCTAAGATTTCAGACTTGCAAGCCGTCACAATTGTGAGCCAATGCCTTACAATAAATCTCTTTTTCTAGATATATTAATACTTTATTTGTTCTGTTTCTCTGGAGAATACTAATATACCCCTGTGCTAAATGTCTTATTATTGTCAATATGATGTAGTGTACATGTTAAAAAAATTACATATGGGCCCTTTGTATACTTCCAGTGGGTGTGGGGAACATTTGATCTATTTTAGAAAACTGACCACACACAAAAGGAATTCTAAAACACTAACAAGGAGAAAGAAATAATGTAGAAAGAGCTCAGATATGCAACTTTCAATGGATTTGATTTGTTAGAGTTTGCAGTTTAAGAAATGTACAGTAATGAATAACAAGTGTCACCTTTGATCTGTACACTTTGTTTGCTTAACATTGATAATCAAAGATTACATCTTAAAGGCATACTTGTCCTTTACTTTAGGCATTGGATGAGATGAGAAAATTTAATGTTACTATTGCCAGCCCTTCCCAGAGGGTGCAGTGGCAAAGAACTTGCCTGCCAATGCAGGAGACATGTCCCAACCCAGAGACTGAACAGTAATTCGAGATGGAATATGCACTCAAGTTCATTGTAACATTGTTCACAATAAACTAAGCTATGGAGACAATCTAAGTTGTTATTCATTGATAGATGGATAATGAAGATGTGGTAGACATATATACAGTAGACTATTACTCAACCGTGTAAAAGAATGAAAATTTTCCATTTTCAACAACTGGATTGACCTGGAGGGTGTTCAGTCAGTTCAGTCACTCAGTTGTGTCCATCTCTTTGCAGTCCCATGGATTGCAGCAGGCCAGGCTTCCCTATCCAAAACAAACTCCTGGCGCTTTCTCAAACTCATGTCCATTGAGTTGGTGATGCCATACAACCATCTCATCCTCTGTTGTCCCCTTTTCCTCCTGCCTTCAGTCTTTCCCAGCATCAGGGTATTTTCCAGTGAGTCAGTTCTTCACATCAGGTGGCCAAAGAATTGGAGCTTCAGCTTCAGCATCAATCCTTCCAATGAATAATCAGTACTGATTTCCTTTAGGATTGATTGGTTTGATCTTCTTGCAGTCCAAGGGACTCTCGAGTCTTCTCCAACACCACAGTTCAAAAACATCAATTCTTTGGCTCTCAGCTTTCTTTATGATCCAACTCTCACATCCATACATGACTACTGGAAAAGCCATGCTGCTGCTTCTGCTGCTAAGTCGCTTCAGTCATGTCCAACTCTGTGTGACCCCATAGATGGCAGCCCACCAGGCTCCCCTGTCCCTGGGATTCTCCAGGAAAGAACACTGGAGTGGGTTGCCATTTCCTTCTCTAATGCATGAAAGTGAAAAGTGAAAGCGAAGTCGTTCAGTCGTGTCTGACTCTTCGCAACCCCATGGACTGCAGCCCACCAGGCTCCTCCGTCCATGAGGTTTTCCAGGCAAGAGTACTGGAGTGGGGTGCCATTACCTTCTCTGGGAAAAGCCATAGCTTTGACCAAATGGATCTTTGTTGGCAAAGTAATCTCTGCTTTTCAATATGTTGTCTAGGTTGGTCATAGCTTTTCTTCCAAGGAGCAAACGTCTTTTAATTTTATGGCTGTACTCACCATCTACAGTGATTTTGGAGCCCAAGAAAATAAAGTATGTTACTATTTCCATTGTTTCCCCATCTATTTGCCATGAAGTGATGGGACTGGATGCCATGATCTAGTTTTTTGAATGTTGAGTTTTAAGCCAGGATTTTCACTAGCCTCATTATACTAGAGGGTATTATGCTAAGTTAAATGTCATGCAGAGAAAGAAAAGTGCCATATCATTTCATTTATATGTGAAATTTAGATACAAAACAAATGAACAAACATATGAAAATAGAAACAGAAACATAGATACAGAGGAAAAACAAGTGGTTGCTGGAGGGAAAGAGGATGTGGGGATGAGTGAAATTAAGAGGTACAAGCTTCTAGTTACAAAATGAGTCAAAAGGGTGAAGTGTACAGTGTGGGAAATTAAAAAAAAGAAAGAGAAACCTAAATGTGTTAAAACAAAGGGATTGTTTGATAAATTATTGTATATATTACACAACACAGAAAAGCATGTTTTTATAGAATTTTTAATGACATGGGAAGAGCACATGATATAATTAGTTACACGGGAAAAAAAAGCTCAAATAAATTAAAATACAAATGAATCTGAAAGTCAAAACATGCATTAAATTAATAATAATGATCTTTCATTGTGGTATTATGAAGAATTTTTTGTATTTTCTAATACTTTCTGTGTTTGCACAGTGATTTTTTATTATTATTTTTAATATAAATTTATTTATTTTATTTGGAGGCTAATTACTTTACAATATTGTGGTGGTTTTGCCATACATTGACATGAATCTGCCATGGGTGTACATGGGTTCCCCATCCTGAATCCCCCTCCCACCTCCCTCCCCATCCCATCCCTCTGGGTCATCCCAGTGCATCCTGTATCATACATTGAACCTGGACTGGCAATTCATTTCACATATGATAATATACATGTTTCAATGCCATTCTCCCAAATCATCCCACCTTTACCCTCTCCCACAGAGTCCAAAAGACTGTTTTATACATCTGTGTGTCTTTTGCTGTCTCACATACAGGGTTATCGTTACCATCTTTCTAAACTCCACATATATGCATTATTATACTGTATTGGTGTTTTTCTTTCTGACTTACTTCACTCTGTATAATAGGCTCCAGTTTCATTCACCTCATTAAAACTGATTCAAATGTATTCTTTTTAATGGCTGAGTAATACTCCATTGTGTATATGTACCACTGCTTTCTTATCCATTCATCTGCTGATGGACATCTAGGTTGCTTCCACGTCCTGGCTATTATAAACAGTGCTGTGATGAACATTGGGGTACATGTGTCTCTTTCAATTCTGGTTTCCTCACTGTGTATGCCAGCAGTGGGATTGTTGGGTCATATGGCAGTTCTATTTCCAGTTTTTAAAGGAATCTCCACACTGTTCTCCATAGTGGCTGAACTAGTTTGCATTCCCACCAACAGTGTAAGAGGGTTCCCTTTTCTCCACATCCTCTCCAGCATTTATTGCTTGTAGACTTTTGGATAGCAGCCATTCTGACTGGCATGAAATGGTACCTCCTTGTGGTTTTGATTTGCATTTCTCTGATAATGAGTGATGTTGAACATCTTTTCATGTGTTTGTTAGCCATTTGTAGCCTTCTTTGGAGAAATGTCTGTTTAGTTCTTTGGCCTATTTTTTGATTGGGTCACTTATTTTTCTGGAATTGAGCTGTAGGAGTTGATTGTGTATTTTTGAGATTAATTCTTTGTCAGTTGCTTCATTTGCTATTATTTTCTCCCATTCTGAAGGCTGTCTTTTCACCTTGCTTATAGTTTCCTTTGTTGTGCAGAAGCTTTTAAGTTTAATTAGGTCCCATTTGTTTATTTTTGCTTTTATTTCCAATATTCTGGGAGGTGGGTCATAGAGGATCCTGCTGTGATTTTTGTCAGGGAGGGTTTTGCCTATGTTCTCCTCTAGGAGTTTTATAATTTCTGGTCTTATGTTTAGATCTTTAATCCATTTTGAGTTTATTTTTGGGTATGGTGTTAGAAAGTGTTCTAGTTTCATTCTTTTACAAGTAGTTGACCAGTTTTGCCAGCACCACTTGTTAAAGAGACTGTCTTTTCTCCATTGTATATTCTTGCCTCCTTTGTCAAAGATAAGGTGTCCATAGGTGCATGGATTTATCTCTGGGCTTTCTATTTTGTTCCATTGATCTATATTTCTGTCTTTGTGCCAGTACCGTACTGTCTTGATGACTGTTTCTTTGTAGTAGAGCCTGAAGTCAGGCAGGTTGATTCCTCCAGTTCCATTCTTCTTTCTGAAGATTGCTTTGGCTATTTGAGTTTTTTTTTTGTATTTCCATACAAATTGTGAAATTATTTGTTCTAGCTCTGTGAAAAATACCGTTGGTAGCTTGATAGGGATTGCATTGAATCTATAGGTTGTTTTGGGTAGTATATTATTTTCACTACATTGATTCTTCTGATCCATGATCACGGTATATTTCTCCATCATTTAGTGTCCTCTTTGATTTCTTTCACCAGTATTTTATAGTTTTCTATATATAGGTCTTTTGTTTTTTATGTAGATATATTCCTAAGTATTTTATTCTTTTGTTGCAGTGGTGAATGGAATTGTTTCCTTAATTTCTTTGTCTATTTTCTCATTGCTAGTGTATAGGAATGCAAGGGATTTCTGTGTGTTGATTTTATATCCTGGAACTTTCGTATATTCATAGGTTAGCTCTAGTAACTTTCTGGTGGAGTCTTTAGGGTTTTATATGTAGAGGATCATGCCATATGCAAATAGTGAGAGTTTTATTTCTTCTTTTCCAATTTGGATTCCTTTTATTTCTTTTTCTGCTCTGATTGCTGTGGCCAAATCTTCCAAAACTCTGTTGAATAGTAGTGGTGAGAATGGGCACCCTTGTCTTGTTCCTGACTTTAGGGGAAATGCTTTCAATTTTTCACCATTGAGGATAATGTTTGCTGTGGGTTTGTCATATATAGCTTTTATTGTGTTGAGGTATGTTCCTTCTATTCCTGCTTTCTGGAGGGTTTTTACCATAAACGGATGTTCAATTTTGTGAAAGGCTTTCTCTGTGTCTATTGAGATAATCATATGGCTTGTATTTTTCAATTTGTTAATGTGGTGTATTACATTGATTGATTTGTGTATATTGAAGAATCCTTGCATCCCTGGGATAAAGCCCACTTGGTCATGATGTATGATCTTTTTAATGTGTTGTTGGAATCTGATTGCTAGAAATTTGTTAAGGATTTCTGCATCTATGTTTATCAATGATATTGGCCTGTAGTTTTCTTTTTTTGAGGCATGCTTGTCAGGTTTTGGTATTAGGGTGATGGTGGCCTCATGGAATGAGTTTGGAAGTTTACCTTCCTCTGCAATTTTCTGGAAGAGTTTGAGTAGGATAGGTGTTAGCTCTTCTCTAAATTTTTGGTAGAATTCAGCTGTGAAGCCATCTGCTGCTAAGTCACTTCAGTCATGTCCGACTGTGCGTGACCCCATAGATGGCAGCCCACCAGGCTCCCACGTCCCCGAGACTCTCCAGGCAAGAACACTGGAGTGGGTTTCCATTTTCTTCTCCAATGCATGAACGTGAAAAGTGAAAGTGAAGTCACTGAGTCATGTCTGACTCTTAGCAACCCCATGGACTGCAGCCTACCAGGTCCTCTGTCCATGGGATTTTCCAGGCAAGAGTACTGGAATGGGGTGCCATTGCCTTCTCCAGTGAAGCTGTCTGGACCTGGGCTGGAAGATTTCTGATTACAGTTTCAATTTCCGTGCTTGTGATGGGGCTGTTAAGATTTTTTATTTCTTCGTGGTTCAATTTTGGAAAGTTGTACTTTTCTAAGAATTTGTCCATTTCTTCCAAGTTGTCGATTTTATTGGCATATAATTGCTGATAGTAGTTTCTTATGATCCTTTGTATTTCTGTGTTGTCTGTTGTGATCTCTCCATTTTCATTTCTAATTTTATTGATTTGATTTTTCTCCCTTTGTTTCTTGATGAGTCTGGCAAATGGTTTGTCAACTTAATTTATCCTCTCAAAGAACCAGGTTTTGGTTTTGTTGATTTTTGCTTTGAGTAGTATACTCATTTTCACTATATTGATTCTTCTGATCCATGAATATGGTATATTTCTCCATCTATTAGTGTCCTCTTTGATTTCTTTCACCACTGTTTTATAGTTTTCTATATATAGGTCTTTTGTTTTTTATGTAGATATATTCCTAAGTATTTTATACTTTTCATTGCAATGGTGAATGTAATTGTTTCCTTAATTTCTCTTTCTCATTATTTTCTCATTATTATTGTATAGTAATGCAAGGGATTTCTGTGAGTTAATTTTATATCCTGCAAATTTATTATATTCATTGATTAGCTCTAGTAATTTTCTGGTGGAGTCTTTAGGATTTTCTATGTAGAGGATCATGTCATCTGCAAACAGTGAGAGTTTCACCTATTCTTTTCCAATTTGGATTCCTTTTATTTCTTTTCCTGCTCTGATTGCTGTAGCCAAAACTTCCAAAACTATGTTGAATAGTAGTGGTGAAAGTGGGCACCCTTGTCTTGTTCCTGACTTTAGGGGAAATGCTTTCAATTTTTCACCATTGAGGATAATGTTTGCTGTGGGTTTGTCATATATAGCTTTTATTATGTTGAGGTATGTTCCTTCTATTTCTGCTTTCTGGAAAGTTTTTTTTTTTATCATAAATAGATGTTGAATTTTGTCAAAGGCTTTCTCTGCATCTATTGAGATAATCATAAGGCTTTTATTTTTCAATTTGTTAATGTGGTGTGTTACACTGATTGATTTGCAGGTATTGAAGAATCCTTGCTTCCCTGGGATAAAGCCCACTTGGTCATGATGTATGATCTTTTTAATGTGTTTTTGGATCCTGATTGCTAGAATTTTGTCAAGGATTTTTGCATCTATGTTCATCAATGATATTGGCCTATAGTTTTCTTTTTTGGGGGCATCTTTGTCAGGTTTTGATATTAGGGTGATGGTGGCCTCATAGAATGAGTTTGGAAGTTTACCTTCCTCTGCAATTTTCTGGAAGAGTTTGAGCAGGGTAGGTGTCAGCTATTCTCTAAATTTTTGGTAGAATTCATCTGTGAAACTGTCTGGACCTGGGCTTTTGTTTGCTGAAAGATTTCCGATTACAGTTTCAATTTCCGTGCTTGTGATGGGTCTGTTAAGATTTTCTATTTCTTCCTGGTTCAGCTTTGGGAAGTTGTACTTTTCTATGAATTTGTCCGTTTCTTCCAAGTTGTCCATTTTATTGGCATATAATTGCTAATAGTAGTCTCATACAATCCTTTGTATTTCCGTGTTGTCTGTTGTGATCTCTCCATTTTTGTTTCTAATTTTATTGATTTGATTTTTCTCCCTTTGTTTCTTGATGAGTCTGGCTAATGGTTTGTCAATTTTATTTATTGTTTCAAAGAACCAGCTTTTGGCTTTGTTGATTTTTGTTATGGTCTCTTTCGTTTCTTTTGCATTTATTTCTGCTCTAATTTTTAAGATTTCTTTCCTTCTACTAACCCTGGGGTTCTTCATTTCTTCCTTTTCTAGTTGCTTTAGATGTAGAGTTAGGTTATTTATTTGACTTTTTTCTTGTTTCTTGAGGTATGCCTGTATTGCTATGAGCCTTCCCCTTAGGACTGCTTTTACAGTGTCCCACAGGTTTTGGGTTGTTGTGTTTTCATTTTCATTCATTTCTATGCAAATTTGATTTCTTTTTGATTTCATCTGTGATTTGTTGGTTATTCAGCAGCGTGTTGTTCAGCCTCCATATGTTGGAATTTTTAATAGTTTTTCTCCTGTAATTGAGACCTAATCTTACTGCATTGTGGTCAGAAAAGATGCTTGGAATGATTTCAATTTTTCTGAATTTACCAAGGGTAGATTTATGGCCCAGGATGTGATCTATCCTGGAGAATCTTCCGTGTGCACTTGAGAAAAAGGTGAAATTCATTGTTTGGGGCTGAAATGTCCTATAGATATCAATTAGGTCTAACTGGTCTATTGTGTCATTTAAAGTTTGTGTTTCCTTGTTAATTTCTGTCTAGTTGATCTATCCATAGGTGTGAGTGGGGTATTAAAGTCTCCCACTGTTATCGTGTTATTGTTAATTTTCCCTTTCATACTTGTTAGCATTTGTCTTACATATTGAGGTGCTCATATGTTGGGTGCATATATATTTATAATTGTTATATCTTCTTCTTGGATTGATCCTTTGATCATTATGTAGTGTCCTTCTTTGTCTCTTTTCACAGCCTTTGTTTTAAGGTCTATTTTATCTGATATGAGTATTGCTACTCCTGCTTTCTTTTGGTGTCTATTTGCGTGGAATATCTTTTTCCAGTCCTTCAGTCTCAGTCTGTATGTGTCCCTTGTTTTGAGGTGGGTCTCTTGTAGATAGCATATATAGGGGTCCTGTTTTTGTATCCATTTAGCCAGTCTTTGTCTTTTGGTTTGGCCATTCAATCCATTTACATTTAAGGTAATTATTGATAAGTATGACCCCATTGCCATTTACTTTGTTGTTCTGGGTTTGAGTTTATACACCCTTTTTGTGTTTCCTGTCTAGAGAAGATCCTTTAGCATTTTTGAAGAGCTGGTTTGGTGGTGCTGAATTCTCTCGGCTTTTGCTTGTCTGTAAAGCTTTTGATTTCTCCTTCATATTTGCATAAGCTCCTTGCTGGGTACAATAATCTGGGCTGTAGGTTATTTTCTTTCATCACTTTCAGTATGTCCTCCATTTCCTCCTGGCCTGAAGAGTTTCTATTGAAAGATCAGCTGTTATCCTTATGGGAATCCCCTTGTGTGTTATTTGTTGTTTTTCCCTTGCTGCTTTTAATATTTGTTCCTTGTATTTGATCTTTGTTAATTTGATTAGCATGTGTCTTGGGGTGTTTCACCTTGGGTTTATTCGATTTGGGATTCTCTGGGTTTATTGGACTTGGGTGATTATTTCCTTCCCCATTTTAGGGAAGTTTTCAACTATTATCTCCTCAAGTATTTTGTCATGGTCTTTCTTTTTGTCTTCTTCTTCTGGAACTCCTATGATTTGAAGTTGGGGCGTTTAACATTGTTCCAGAGGTCTCTGAGCTTGGCCTCATTTCTTTTTATTCGTTTTTCTTTTTTCCTCTCTGATTCATTTATTTCTACCATTCTATCTTCTACCTCACAAATCCTATCTTCTGCCTCTGTTATTCTACTGTTGGTTCCCTCCAGAGTGTTTTTGATATCATTTACTGCATTACTCATTATTGATTGACTCTTTTTTATTTCTTCTAGATCCTTGTTAAACCTTTCTTGCATCTTCTCAGTCCTTGTCTCCAGGCTATTTATCTGTGATTCCACTTTGTTTTCAAGATTTTGGATCATTTTCACTATCATTATTTGGAATTCTTTATCAGGTAGAATCCTTATTTCTTCCTCTTTTTTTTGGTTTGGTGGGCATTTATCCTGTTCCTTTACCTGATGGGTATTCCTCTGTCTCTTCACCTTGTTTATATTGCTGTGTTTGGGGTGGCCTTTCTGTATTTTGGCAGTTTGTGGAGTTCTCTTTATTGTGGAGTTTCCTCACTGTGAGTGGGGTTGTATGGGTGGCTTGTCAAGGTTTCCTGGTTAAGGAAGCTTGTGTTGATGTTCTGGTGGGTGGAGCTGGATTTCTTCTCTCTGGAGTGCAATGAAGTGTCCAGTAATTAGTTATGAGATATCAATGGGTTTGGAGTGATTTGGGCAACCTGTATATTGAAGCTCAAGGCTATGTTGCTGTGTTGCTAGAGAATTTGCATGTTATGTCTTGCTCTGGAACTTGTTGGTCCTTGGGTGGTCCTTGGTGTCAGTGTAGGTATGGAGGTGTTTGATGACCTCCTGTCAATTAATGTTCCCTGGAGTCAGGAGTTCTCTGGTGTTCTCAGGATTTGAACTTAAGCCTCCTGCTTCTGGTTTTCAGTCTTATTTTTACAGTAGCTTCAAGTCTTCTCCATCTATATAGCACCATTGATAAAACATCTAGGTTAAAGATGAAAAGTTTCTCCACAGTGAGGGACACCCAGAGAGGTTCACAGAGTTACATGGAGAAGAGAAGAGGGAGGAAGGAGATAGGGGTGACCAGGATGAGATGTGGTGGAATCAAAAGAGGAGAGAACAAGCTAGCCAGTAATCACTTCCTTATGTGCACTCCACAGTCTGAACCACTCAGAGACGTTCACGGAGTTATACAGAGAAGAGAAGATGGAGGAAGGAGACAGAGGTGACCAGGAGGAGAAAAGGGAGAATCAAAAGGAGAGACAGATCCAGCCAGTAATCAGTTCCCTAAGTGTTCTCCACCCTCCAGAACACACAGAGATTCACAGATTTTGGTAGAGAAGAGAAGGAGTAGGGAGGAGAGAGACGCGACCTGGTGGAGAAAAAGGAGAGTCCAAAGAGGGAGAGAGCAGTCAAGCCAGTAATCTCGCTCCCAAGTAAAAATGTGTACTGAAGATTGGGTTCTTAAAGGTACAAAATTGATAACAAATACCAAAAAGCAAAGATTTAAAAATCTAGAGTAGAGGTTGGATTCTCAAAAATACAATATTAAAGTCACAAAAATTATAAAATATATATATATGAAGTTTGCTTTAAAAATTAGGGTCTTTTTAGTTTGCAAATAATAGTAGGTTATAAAAATGAAAATTAAAGAAGTAATAGAGGACTTAAAAAAAAAAAAAATTTAAAAAATTTTAAAGAATGATAATATTAAAAATATTATCTGGGACTTTCTCTGGTGTTGTTGTAGACAGTGTGGGGTGAGTTCATTTTCAGATAGTTCCTTGATCCAGCTTATACTTCTCAAGATCTATAGGCCCCTTTCTGTGTAGTCAGTGCTAAGTACAAGGTTTTAATCTTTTGCACCTGTCACTTCCAAGGCGGTTCCCTCTTAGCTTCTTCTGTCTGCTGGTCTCTTCAGTGTCTAATTTCTGCCCTGGCACAAGGGGGCGGTGGTGGACACTTTTAAGGATCACTTGTTCAGTCGTGCTGTGGGGAGGGAGGAACACTGCAAACAAATAACATTGGCGTGTGCTCACAGTGTCTCGGCTACACTGGGTTTGCACCTGCTCATGGGGGCTTTCCCTGTCTACACTGCTTAGGCTCTAGGTTGCTCTTCTGGGAACTGTCTGAGGCTGGCCCTGGGTTGTGTGCACTTCCCAGATCTAAGCCACTCAGGTTCAGGTACTTGGGTAGTCCTCAGAGGTGCAGACTTGGTTGGGCCTGTGTTTTGTGCCCTTCCCAGGTCCGAGCAGTTCAGGTGACCAGGTGTTTGGCGAGCACGGCGAGCACTGTGACTTATCGCCTCCCCATCCCTGCCACTCTGTTTTCTGGGTGTACAATCAGCACACCTTCTCAGGTGTGGCATGTGTCTCTTCTGGGGAGCTAATCTCTGGCTGCAACCCTCCTGGCAGATGTTGACCATCCAGAATCCCAAGAAGTCTTGATTAGCAATGAAACCTGCTTGTAGTTTGGTAGATGATGCCTCTCTGAGGCCACAATTGCCCCCTTCCAGCTCTGGCTGCCCTCACCTGCCAGTCTCCAGCAGGGGATGGGCTGGTCCGCAGCTGGCTAGTTCTGCTCAGTCCTTTGTTCTGTGAGCGGGCCTGGTGGTGCCTTAGATTAGGGCTTTTTGCGGGGTAGCTATCCCACAGTCTGGTTTGCTATCTCAAGTTAGTTCCCTCAGATTTTCCTCGGGGCATTCATGCCCAGTCCTTACCCTAAGCAATGCAGCCCGCGCCTCCCTGACCAGACCCTGCTTGCTAGTGGTGGATGTGGGTGGCTGCGCTGCTTCTCCGTTGGGAGTTACCATTGGGCACGTAATCTGTGGGTTTCAATTATTTATTTATTTTTCCTCCCAGTTATGTTGCCCTCTGAGGTTCCAAGGCTCACCACAGACTCGCCATTGAGAGTGTTTCCTGGTGTTTGGAAACTTCTCTCTTTTTTAAAGACTCCCTTTCTGGGACTGATCTCCGTCCCTACCTCTTTTGTCTCTTTTTTAATCTTTTATATATTTTTCCTACCTCCTTTCAAAGACAACGGACTGCTTTTCTGGGTGCCTGATGTCCTCTGCCAGCATTCAGTTGTTTTGTGGAATTTACTCAGTGTTCAAATGTTCTTTTGATGACTTTGTGGGGGAGAAAGTGGTCTCCCCGTTTTATTCCTCTGCCATCTTAGGACCGCTTCCTCTATACAGTGATTTTGCTTTACCTTTTAAATAATAAATGTAGTACGTAGATAAATGCATAAGTAAAGATAGATACATAAAATTTCTCACAGGGAAACATTTATAGTCTTCTCTGCTTGATTTTATGTTTTGTGTCTGCCTAGATAGGCCAAAGTTGCCTAGAGTGTTGCAGGGAAAGTCTTTGCATAAGAAGGTTGCTCTGGGATGAGTGGCCTTTGGAGACTCTATTCACAGTGGTTCACTAGGCTACATCAGTTGACTTTATCATTTTGGTAGATTATACTGGTACATAATATGTATGATGCACATGAGCCGACAGACTTCTTTAATGCTCCTGTTAATTGATAAAGTAAATATTTACTCCATACTTACTGCATGCAATGTTCTATAGGTCAAGTAATACCTATTTAAAATGACATGAAATAACATATTTTAAAATCTAATACAAACCTTGAAAAATGTAACCCTCTGTCAGTAAACTCTTCCACAAATTCCTCAGAAATACTGTTTTGGCTCATCTTCCTATCCTGGTGCTCCTGGTAACAGTTATGGCAAAGGACAGCTCTGCCAGTCAATCTTTAAACATTTTTCCCTCTTGTAAAAGCAATTCATGCTCAACACTGCATGATGAAAATAAAGAAACAAAAAAAAATAATAAAAAATTAATTACTCCTTTTTCTGGAGAGAAAAATCATTTAACATTTCAGTGTCTTTTCTCCTAGTCTTTTGGCTATTTCATAGTTGTAATAAATGACAGCTAAAATGTAATGTACAGTTTTTTTGAGCTGACATTTTTAAATTAAAAAAGATGCATACTTTTTATTAAAATAAAAATTATAGACAATCATAAAGCTGAAAAGAAAAAAATTTCCTTCTGGTAATTCTGGAACTGGGTCTTAGCCATGTTAAAAGTTCAGAGTTTATTGTTAAATCTAATATATATGCAGGAAAGTGCACAAATCTTAAGTGCACAGCTTAATGTATTTTTATGTGAAGGTATATCAGTTATACTTCACCTAGATCAAGATATAGGACACTTTTAGCCCTCTAGAAAGTTCTTTTTTTGTTCCCTTTCCATATAACCCCTACTAAAAGTACCTATGGTTTGATTTCTATGCAAGGGTTGGTTTTCTCTGTTCTTAGACTTTATATAAATGGAATTATAGATTATATACTCTTTGCTGTCTGGCTTCTTTAACTTAAAATTATGAGGTGAGATTCATCCATGTTGTTGTGCTTGCAGCTGTAGTTTATTCTTTTTCATTGCTGCAAAATATTCCATTTAAGAAATATACTACAACTTATTTATCTATTCTTCTGTGCATGAACATTTGAGTTATATATATAATGTTTGGTTCTTATAAACAAAGTTTCTATGAGCACTCGTACATGTTGTTTGATAAGTATTTGCACCAGTTTCTGTTGGGTATTTATCTGGAAGTGAAATTGCTGGGTCATAGCTAGGCTATGTTTAGCTTAAGTAGATACTTACCAAATAGTTTTCAAAAATGGCTACAATAATTTACACTCCCACAGGTAGTGTATAGGAGTTCCAGCTGCATGTATTCTTTGAATATGCCTGTTGTTGGATTATGAGGTAGTGCTTAGAGGGTATGACATTAAAGATGATTGACTTGGACCATAAAGAAAGCTGAGTGCCAAAGAATTGATGATTTTGAAATGTGGTGTTGGAGAAGACTCTTGAGAGTCCCTTGAACTGCAAGGAAATCAAACCAGTCAATCCTAAAGGAAATTAGTCCTCAATATTCATTGGAAGGATTGATGCTGAAGCTGAAGCTCCAATTCTTTGGCCACCTGATGTGAAGAACTGACTCATTGGAAAAGACCCCGATGCTGGGAAAGATTGAGGGCAGGAGGAGGAGATGACAGAGGACGAGATTGTTGGATGGCATCACCGACTCAATGGACAGAGTTTGAGCAGACTCTGGGATTTGTTGATGGACAGAGAGGCCTGGCGTGCTGCAGTTCATGGGGTCACAAAAAGTTGTACACTACTGAGCAACTGAACTGACTTCATTCATTGTGAATTTACTTAACTATTTTATCCGACAGTCTGGTCTTATTATCACATCTATTGAGAAGAAACAAATTACCCCAAAATTCAGCAGCTCAAGACAACAAACATTTATTATCTCACTTATTTTCTGAGGGTTAAAAACATTTTTCTGAAGGTAAGAGTAGCTTAGCTGGGTGATTCTTATTTAAGTTCTTTTATGCAATTGCAGTCAAGCTGTTGACTGGGGTTGTAGTCATTTGAAGGCTTGATCAGGGCTGAAAGATGTGTTTCCAAGATATCTTACTCATGGCTGTTGGCAGAAAGCTTTGATTCCTTGCTATGTGGGCTTCCTTTGGAGAGCTGCTCATGACATGATAGCTGGTTTTCTTCTGTGGGTGATCCAAGAGAGAGACCAAGAGAGCAATAAGACAAAGGCCTCACTGTCTTTTAAAATTAAATCTTGGTGGGGAGGGGAGGTCCTAAGATGGTGGAGGAATAGAACGGGGAGACCACTTTCTCCCCAACAAATTCATCGAAAGATCATTTGAACACTGAGTAAAAACCACAAAACAACTTCTGAATGCTGGTGGAGGACACCAGGCACCGAGAAAGGCAGCCCATTGTCTTCAAAAGGAGGAAGGACAAAATATAAAAAATAAAAAGAGGTAGGGACGGAGACCCACCCGGGGAGGGAGTTGTAAAAGAGAAGTTTCCAAACACCAGGAAACCCTCTCACTGGCGGGTCTGTGGGGAGTTTTGGAATCTCAGAGGGCAGCATAACTGGAAGGAAAAAATAAATAAACCCCAGAGATTATGCGCCTAACTGCAACTCCCAGTGGAGAAGTAGCCCAGATGCTGGCGTCTGCCACCAGCAAGTAGGGGCTGAACAGGGAGGCGTAGACTGCATTGCTTAGGGCAAGGACCAGGCCTGAATGCCCTGAGGGCAATCTGAGGAAGCTAATGTGAGAAAGCAACCCAAACTGTGGGATAGCCAGAGAGACTTTCCCATGAAAAGCTCTAACCTAAGGCACTGCCTGGCCCGCTCACAGAACAGAGGAACAAGGGAATACCAGAGGAAAGCTAGCCAGCAGCGGACCGGCCCATCCTCTAATAGAGGCAGAGAGGCAGGCAGGCGACAGCCAGAGCTGGAAGGCAAGGGGCAAACTCGGCCCCAGAGATGGCATCCCCTACCAAACTGCAAGCAGGCTCCTAGTTGCTAACCAAGTCTTCCTGGGATCCTGGACGGTTGACATCCACCAGGAGGGTCACAGCCAGAGATCAGCTCCCCAGAGGAGACACATGACACACCTGAGACGGTGCTCCCACTGCGTACCTGGGAAACCGAGCGGCTGGGACCGGGGAGGTAATAAGACGCACTGCCCGACCTGAGGAGAGTGAGCTCACCAAGCACCTGGTCGCCTGAGCTGCTCGGACCTGGGAAGGGCACAAAACACAGGCCCAACTGAGTCTGTGCCTTTGTGGGGTACTCAGGAGCCTTAACCCAAGTGGCTTAGACCTAGGAAGTGCACGCAACCCAGGGCCCAGATTAGACAGTTCTCCTGCAGAGCAACCTGGAGCCTGAGCAGTGTTGACGGGGAAAGCACACATGCAGGGAGCAGGGGAAAACCCAGTGTGGCCCAGACACTGTGAACACTCCCCACACACGCCAGTGATATTTTTTTGCAGTGTTCCTCCCTCCCCACAGCACAATTGAACAAGTGAGCCTAAATAAATGACCACCTTCACCCCCTTGTGTCAGGGTGGAAGTTAGATACTGAAGAGACTTGCAAACAGAAGAAGCCAAAATAAACAAAGAAGAGGGAACTGCTTTGAAAGTGACAGGTGCAACAGATTAAAACCCCGTAGTTAGCATTGACTACATTGGAGGGGACCTATAGACCTTGAGAAGTATAAGATGGAACAAGGATCTATCTGAAACTGAACTGACCCCACACTGCCCTCAACAGCTCCAGAGAAATTCCTAGATATATTTTACTATTATCATTTTTTAATTTTTAAAAATTAAAAAAATTTAAGTTTTTTATTACTCCTTTATTTTCATTTTTAAAACGTGCTGCTGCTGCTACTAAGTCGCTTCAGTCGTGTCCGACTCTGTGCGACCCCATAGACGGCAGCCCATCAGGCTCCCCCATTCCTGGGATTCTCCAGGCAAGAACACTGGAGTGGGTTGCCATTTCCTTCTCCAATGCATGAAAGTGAAAAGTGAAAGTGAAGTCGCTCAGTCGTGTGTGACTCTTCACGACCCCATGGACTGCAGCCTTCCAGGCTCCTCCATCCATGGGATTTTTCAGGCAAGAGTACATAGTGGGGTGCCATCGCCTTCCCCGTTAAAACCTACTATTACCTTGTTAAAAAAAAAAAGATCCTACTTTTAAAGAAAATTTCATATATATATATATTTATAATTTTTGCGATTTTGTATTGTTTTTAATTGTATTTTTGGGAGTCTAATCTCTACTCTAGATTTTTAATCTTTGCTTTTTGGTATTTGTTATCAATTTTGTACCTTTAAGAATCCAATCTTCAATACTCATTTTTACTTAAGAGTGTGATTACTGGCTTGATTACTCTCTCCTCTTTTGACTCTCCTTTTTCTCCCCCAGGTCACCCCTATCTCCTCACTCCCCCTTCTCTTCTCTACTTAATTAACCCTGTGAATCTGTGGGTATTCCAGGCTGTGGAGAACACTTAGGGAACTGATCACTAGCTAGATTGGTCTCTCTCCTTTTGATTCCCCCTCCACTTCTCCTGATCACCTCTATCTCCTTCCTCCCTCTTCTCTTCTCTGTAGAACTCTGTGAACCTCTTTGAGTGTTCCAGACTGTGGAGAGCAAATAGAGAATTGATTCCTGGCTAGATTGCGTTATGCCCTTTTGATTTCCCCTCTTCTCCTCCTGGTCACCTCTATATCCCTCCTCCCTCTTCTCTTCTCCATGTAACTCTGTGAACCTCTCTGGGTGTCCCTCACTGTGGAGAATCTTTTCACCACTAACCTAGATGTTTTATCATTGGTGCTCTATGGATGGAAAAGTCTTGAGGCTACTGTAAGAATAAGACTGAAAGCCAGAGGCAGGAGGCTTAAATCCAAAACTTGAGAACACCAGAAAACTCCTGACTCCAGGGAACATTAATTGACAAGAGCTCATCCAGGAGCCTCTATATCTACACTGAAACCAAGATCCACCCAAAAGCCAACAAGTTTCAGAAAAGACATACCAAGCTAATTCTCCAACAAAAATAGGAACATAACCCTGAGCACCAAAGTACAGGTGGCCAAAAGTCACACCAAACACACAGACACTTCAAAACTCACTACTTGACACTTCCTTGCACTTCAGAGAGAAGAGATCCAGCTCTACCCACCAGAGCACTGATGTAAGCTTCCCTAACCAGGAAACCTTGACAAGCCACTCATCCAACCCCACACACAGGGAGGAACCTCCACAATAAAGAGGGACCACAAACTTCCAGCATACAGAAAGACCACCCCAAACACAGCAACCTAAACCAGTAGAAAAGGCAGAGAAATATTCAGCAGGTAAAGGGACATGATAAAAGCACACTAAACCAAACAAAAGAGGAGGCGATAGGGAGTCTACCTGAAAAAGAATTCAGAATAATGATAGTAAAAATGACCCCAAATCTTGAAAATAAAATGGAGTTACAGATAAATAGACCAGAGACAAGGATTGACAACATGCAAGAAAAGTTTAACAAGGACCTAGAAGAAATTAAAAAGAGTCAATCAACAATGAATAATGCAATAACTGAGATCAAAAGCACTCTGGAGGAAACCAACAGTAGAATAACTGAGGCAGAAGATAGGATAAGTGAGGTGGAAGATAGAATGGTGGAAATAAATGAAGCGGAGAGGAAAAAACAAAAAATAATTAAAAGAAATGAGGACAAGCTCAGAGACCTCTGGGACAATGTCAAACGCTCCAACATTCAAATCATAGGGGCCCTAGAAGACAAAAAGGCCATGAGAAAATAGTTGAGGAGATAATAGTTGAAAACTTCTCTAAAATGGGGAAGGAAAATAGCCACTCAAGTCCAAGAAACCCAGAGAGTCCCAAACAGGATAAATCCAAGGCGAAACACCCCAAGACACATATTAATCAAATTGACAAAGATCAAACACAAAGAACAAATATTAAAAGCAACAAGGGAAAAACAACAAATAACTCACAAGGGGATTCCCATAAGGATAACAGCTGATCATTCAATAGAAACTCTTCAAGCCAGAAGGGAATGGCAGGACATACTTAAAGTGATAAAAGAGTAAAACTTACAACCCAGATTACTATACCCAGCAAGAATCTCATTCAAATACGAAGGAGAAATCAAAAGCTTTATAGACAAGCAAAAGCTGAGAGAATTCAGCACCACCAAACCAGCTCTACAACAAATGCTAATGGATCTTCTCTAGACAGGAAACGTAGAAAGGGTGTATAAACTCTAACCCAAAACAATAAAGTAAATGGCAATGGGATCATACTTATCAATAATTACCTTAAATGTAAATGGGTTGAATGCGCCAACCGAAAGACAAAGACTGGCTGAATGGATACAAAAACAAGACCCCAATATGCTGTCTACAAGATACCCACCTTAAACCTAGGGACACACACGACTGAAAGTGAAGGGCTGGAAAAACATATTTCATGCAAATGGAGACCAAAAGAAAGCTGGAGTAGCAATACTCATATCAGATAAAATAGAGCTTGAAGTAAAGGCTGTGAAAAGAGACAAAGAAAGACACTACATAATGATCAAAGGATCAATCCAAGAAGAAGATATAACAATTATAAATATATATGCATCCAACATAGGAGCACTGTGATATGTAAGGCAAATGCTAACAAGTATGAAAGGGGAAATTAACAGTCACACAATAATAGTGGGAGAGTTTAATAACCCACTCACACCTATGGATGGATCAACTAACTAGAAAATTAGCGAGGAAATACAATCTTTAAATGATACAATGGACCAGTTAGACCTAATTGATATCTATAGGACATTTCACCCCAAAACAATGAATTTCACCTTTTTCTGAGGTGCACAAGGAACCTTCTCCAGGATATACCACATCCTGGGCCATAAATCTAGCCTTGCTAATTTAAAAAAAAAAATTGAAATCATTCCAAGCATCTTTTCTGATTCATAATGCAGTAAGATTAGATATCAACTACAGGAAAAAAATTATTAAAAATTCCAACATATGGAGGATAAACAACATACTTCTAAATAACTAACAAATCATAGAAGAAATCAAAAAAGAAACCAAAATATGCATAGAAATGAATGAAAATGAAAACATAACAACCCCAAACCTATGGGACACTGTAAAAGCAGTGCTAAGGGAAGGCTCATAGCAATACAGGCATACCTCAAGAAACAAGAAAAAAAGTCAAATAAATAACCTAACTCTACAAGCAGAGACATTACTTTGCCAACAAAGGTCCATCTAGTCATGGCTATAGTTTTACCAGTGGTCGTGTATGGATGTAAGAGTTGGACTGTGAAGAAAATTGAGTGCCGAAGAACTGATGCTTTTGAACTGTGGTGTTGAAGAAGACTCTTGAGAGTCCCTTGGACTGCAAGGAGATCCAACCAGTCCATTCTAAAGGAAATCAGTCCTGGGTGTTCATTGGAAGGACTGATGCTAAAGCTGAAGCTCCAATACTAAAAAACACACTTCTGAATAACCAGCAAGTCACAGAAGAAATAAAAAGGAAATCAAAATATGCATAGAAATGAATGAAAATTAAAGCACAATAACCCCAAACCTATGAGACTCAGTAAGAGCAGTACTAAGGGGAAGGTTAATAGCATTGCAAGCCCACCTCAAGAAACAGGAGAAAAATCAAATAAATAGCCTAACTCTACACTTAAAGCAACTAGAAAATGAAGAAATGAAGTACCCCATGGTTAGTAGAAGGAAAGAAATCCTAAGAATTGGGGCAGAAATAAATGCAAAAGAAACAAAAGAGACCATAACAAAGCTAAAAGCTGGTTTTTTGAGAAGATAAATAAAATAGACAAACCATTAGCCAGACTCATCAAGAAACAAAGGGAGAAGAATCATATCAACAAAATTAGAAATGAAAATGGAGAAGTTATAACAAACAACAGAGAATTACAAAGGATCGTAAAAGACTACTATCAGCAACTATATGCCAATAAAATTGACAACTTGGAAGAAATGGACAAATTCTTAGAAAAGTATAACTTTCCAAAAGTGAACCGGGAAGAAATAGAAAATCTTAACACACCCATCAGAAGCACGGAAATCGAAACTGTAATTAGAAATCTTCCAACAAACAAAAGCCCAGGACCAGACGGCTTCACAGCTGAATTCTACCACAAATTTCGAGAAGAGCTAACACCTATCCTACTCAAACTCTTCCAGAAAATTGCAGAGGAAGGTAAACTGCCAAACTGATTCTATGAGGCCACCATCACTCTGACACCAAAATCAGACAAAGATGCCACAAAAAAAGAAAACTACAGGCCAATATCATTGATGAACATAGATGCAAAAATCCTTAAAAAAATTCTAGCAAACAGAATCCAACAACATATTAAAAAGATCATACATCAGACCAAGTGGGCTTTAGCCAGGGATGCAAGGATTCTTCAACATTCGCAAATCAATCTATGTGATACACCACAATAACAAATTGAAAGATAAAAACTATATGATTATCTCAATAGGCATAGAGAAAGCCTTTGACAAAATTCAACATCCATTTATGATAAAAACCCTCCAGAAAGCAGGAATAGAAGGAACATACCTCAACATAATAAAAGCCAAATATGATAAAGCCACAGCAAATATTATCCTCAATGGTGAAAAATTGAAAACATTTCCCCTAAAGTCAGGAACAAGACAAGGGTGCACATTCTCACAATTACTATTCAACATAGTTTTGGAAGTTTTGGCTACAGCAATCAGAGCAGGAAAAGAAATAAAAGGAATCCAGATTGGAAAAGAAGTAAAACTCTCACTGTTTGTAGATGAAATGATCCTCTCCATAGAAAACCCTAAAAACCCTACCAGAAAATTACTAGAGCTAATCAATGAATATAGTAAAGTGGCCAGATATAAAATTAACACACAGAAATCCCTTGCATTCCTATATATTAACAATGAGAAAACAGAAAGAGAAATTAAGGAAACAATTCCATTCACCATTACAATGAAAAGAATAAAATACTTAGGAATATATCTACCTAAAGAAACAAAAGACCTATATATAGAAAACTATAAAACACTGATCAAAGAAATCAAAGATGACACAAATAGATGGAGAAATATACCATGTTCATGGATCAGAAGAATCAATATAGTGAAAATGAGTATACTACTGAAAGCAATCTATAGATTCAGTGCAATCCCTGTCAAGCTGCTACTGCTAAGTCACTTCAGTCATGTCCGACTCTGTGTGACCCCATAGACGGCAGCCCACCAGGCTCCCCAGTCCCTGGGATTCTCTAGGCAAGAACACTGGAGTGGGTTGCCATTTCCTTCTCCAATGCATGAAAGTGAAAAGTGAAAGGGAAGTCGCTCAGTTGTGTCTGACTCTTCGCGACCCTATGGACTGCAGCCTACCAGGCTCCACCCACAGGATTTTCCAGGCAAGAGTACTGGAGTGGGGTGCCATCGCCTTCTCCACCCTATCAAGCTACCAATGGTATTTTTCACAGAGCTAGAACAAATAATTTCACAATTTGTATGGAAATACAAAAAAACGTTGAATAGCCAAAGAAATCTTGAGAAAGAAGAATGGAACTGGAGGACTCAACCTGCCTGAGTCAGGCTCTACTACAAAGCCACAATTATCAAGACAATATGGTACTGGCACAAAGACAGAAACATAGATCAATGGAACAAAATAGAAAGCCCAGAGATAAATCCATGCCCCTATGGACACCTTACTTTGACAAAGGAGCCAAGAATATACAATGGAGAAAAGACAGTCTCTTTAACAAGTGGTGCTGGGAAAACTGGTCAACCACTTGTAAAAGAATGAAACTAGAACACTTTCTAACACCATACACAAAAATAAACTCAAAATGGATTAAAGATCTAAATGTAAGACTAGAAACTATAAAACTCCTAGAGGAAAACATAGGTAAAGCACTATCCAATGTAAATCACAGCAGGATCCTCTATGACCCACCTCCCAGAGTAATGGAAATAAAAGCAAAAATAAACAAATGTGACCTTTGCTACTATTTTCTCCCATTCTGAAGGCTGTCTTTTCACCTTGCTCATAGTTTCCTTCGTTGTGCAAAAGCTTTTAATTTTAATTAGATCCCATTTGTTTATTTTTGCTTTTAAAGATTTTGCACAATGAAGGAAACTATGAGCAAGGTGAAAAGACAGCCTTCAGAATGGGAGAAAATAGTAGCAAATGAAGTAACTGACAAAGAATTAATCTCAAAAATATACAAGCAACTCCTACAGCTCAATTCCAGAAAAATAAACGAGCCAATCAAAAAATGAGCCAAAGAACTAAACAGACATCTCTCCAAAGAAGACATACAGATGGCTAACAAACACATGAAAAGATGCTCAACATCACTCAATATCAGAGAAATGCAAATCAAAACCAAAATGAGGTTACTATTTCATGCCAGCCAGAATGGCTGCTATCCAAAAGTCTACAAACAATAAATGCTGAGAGAGTGTGGAGAAAAAGGAACCCTCTTACAGTGTTGGTGGGAATGCAAACTAGTACAGCCACTATGGAGAACAGTGTGGAGATTCCTTAAAAATCTGGAAACAGAACTGCCATATGACCCAGCAATCCCACTTCTGGCATACACACTGAGGAAACCAGTATTGAGAGAGACATGTGTACCCCAATGTTCATTGCAGCACTATTTACAATAGCCAGGACATAGAAACAACCTAGAAGTCCATCAGCAGACGAATGGATAAGAAAGCTGTGGTACATATACACTATGGAATATTCAGTTCAGTTCAGTTCAGTCTCTCAGTTGTGTCCAACTGTTTGCAACCCCATGAATCGCAGCACGCCAGGCCTCCTTGTCCATCACCAACTCCCGGAGTTCACTCAGACTCACGCCCATCGAGTCAGTGATGCCATACAGCCATCTCATCCTGTGTAGTCCCCTTATCCTCCTGCCCTCAATCCCTCCCAGTATCAGAGTCTTTTCCAATGAGTCAACTCTTCCCATGAGGTGGCCAAAGAATTGGAGTTTCAGCTTTAGCGCCATTCCTTCCACAGAAATCCCAGGGCTGATCTCCTTTAGAATGGGCTGGTTGGATCTCCTTGCAGTCCAAGGGACTTCCAAGAGTCTTCTCCAACACCACAGTTCAAAAGCATCAATTCTTCGGCATCAATTCATCATCAACATTCTATGGAATATTACTCAGCCATTAAAAATATGCCTTTGAATCAGTTCTAATGAGGTGGATGAAACTGGAGCCTATTATACAGAGTGAAGTAAGTCAGAAAGAAAAACACCAATACAGTATATTAACACATATATATGGGATTTAGAAAGATGGTAATGATGACCCTGTATGCGAGACTGCAAAAGTGGCACAGATGTAAAGAACAGACATTTGGACTCTTTGGGAAAAGGTGAGGGACGGATAATTTGAGAGAACAGCATTGAAACATGTATATTATCATATGTGAAATAAATTGCCAGTGCACGTTAGATGCATGAGACAGGGTGCTCAGGGCAGGTGCCCTGGGATGACTGTGAGGGATGGGATGGGGAGGAAGGTGGGAGGGGGGGTTCAGGATGGGGAACACATGTACACCCATGGCTGATTTGCCAACAAAGGTCCGTCTAGCCAAGGCTATGGTTTTTCCAGTGGTCATGTATGGATGTGAGAGTTGGACTGTGAAGAAAGCTGAATGTGGAAGAATCGATGCTTTTGAACTGTTCTTCTCCAACCGGTGTTGGAGAAGACTCTTGAGAGTCCCTTGGACTGCAAGGGGATCCAACCAGTCCATTCTGAAGGAGATCAGCCCTGGTATTTCTTTGGAAGGAATGATGCTAAAGCTGAAACTCCAGTACTTTGGCCACCTCATGCGAAGAGTTGACTCATTGGAAAAGACTCTGATGCTGGGAGGGATTGGGGGCAAGAGGAGAAGGGGACGACAGAGGATGAGATGGCTGGATGACATTACTGACTGGATGGACGTGAGTCTGAGTGAACTCCAGGAGTTGGTGATGGACAGGGAGGCCTGGCGTGCTGCGATTCATGGGGTTACAGAGTCGGACACAACTGAGCGACTGAACTGAGCTGAACTGATGGCAGAAACCACTACAATATTGTAAAGTAATTAGCCTGCAATTAAAATAAATAAATTACAAAGAAAAAAAAAAGTCAAATCTTGGAAGTGATAAACCAATCTTGGTATGATGTGGGAGGGGATTGCTCGAAGGTATGAATAACAGGAGTTGGGGTTTATTAAGTCCATTTCTTTTTTAATATTTATTTATTTTATTTATTTGGATGTCCTAGGTCTTAGTTGTGTCCTACAGGATCTTTGATGTTTGTTGAAAAATGCAGGATCTTTTAATTGTGGCATATAAACTGTTAGTTGGGGGCATGTGGGATCTAGTTACCTGGCTGAGGATTTAACCTGGTCTCTCTGCACTGGGAGCATGGAGCCTTAGCCACTGGACATCCAGGAAAGTCCCTATTTGGTCCATTTTAGATGTCTACTGAAATTATTGGTGGCTCAGATGGTAAAGAATCTGCCTGCAATGCAGGAGACCTGAGTTTGATTCCTAGATTGGGAAGGTCCCCTGGAGGTTGCAATGGCAACCTACTCCTTATTCTTGCCTGGAGAATCCCATGGACAAAGGAGCCTGGCAGCCTACATTCATAGGGTCACAAAGAGTCAGACATGACTGAGTGACTAACACTATTCATTTAAATTATCAATGAACTTCCCTGTTGGTTCAGACATTAAGTGTTTGCCTACAATGCTGGAGACCTGGGTTCAAGCCCTGGGTCGGGAAGATCTCCTGAAAAGGAAATGGCAACCCACTCCAGTATTCTTGCCTGGAAAATCCCATAGATGGAGGAGCCTGGTAGGCTACAGTCCATGGGGTCAAAAAGAGTCAGACATGACTGAGTGACGTGACTTCACATGTATATTATTTTCCCATGCTTATGTGATTCAAGTTTAAACTTGAAGTCTTTACAGAATTCAGTTCAGTCGCCAGTCGTGTCTGACTCTTTGCGACCCCATGAATCGCAGCATGCCAGGCCTCCCTGTCCATCACCAACTCCTGAAGTTCACCCAAACTCATGTGC
Source organism: Bos javanicus (assembly GCF_032452875.1). Classification (NCBI taxonomy): domain Eukaryota; kingdom Metazoa; phylum Chordata; class Mammalia; order Artiodactyla; family Bovidae; genus Bos; species Bos javanicus. The sequence goes on along the minus strand of NC_083890.1, from coordinate 26,832,806 downwards.
ATCGGGTTGGTGATGCCTTCCAGCCATCTCATCCTCTGTCGTCTCTTTCTCCTCCTGCCCCCAATCCCTCCCAGCATCACGGTCTTTTCCAGTGAGTCAACTCTTCGCATGAGGTGGCCAAAGTATTGGAGTTTCAGCTTTAGCACCAGTCCTTCCAATGAACACCCAGGACTGATCTCCTTTAGGATGGACTGGTTGGAACTCCTTGCAGTCCAGGGGACTCTCAAGAGTCTTCTCCAACACCACAGTTCAAAAGCATCAATTCTTCGGTACTCAGCTTCTTCACAGTCCAACTCTCACATCCATACACGACCACTGGAAAAACCATAGCCTTGACTAGATGGACCTTTGTTGGCAAAGTAATGTCTCTGCTTTTCAATATGCTATCTAGATTGGTCATAATTTCCTTCCAAAGGGTAAGCATCTTTTAATTACCTGGCTGCAATCACCATCTGCAGTGATTTTGGAGCACCCCAAAATAAAGTCTGACACTGTTTCCACTGTTTCCCCATCTATTTCCCATGAAGTGATGGGACCAGATGCCATGATCTTCGTTTTCTGAATGTTGAGCTTTAAGCCAACTTTTTCCCTCTCCTCTTTCACTTTCATCAAGACGCTTGTTAGTTCCTCTTTACTTTCTGCCATAAGGGTGATGTCATCTGCATATCTGAGGTTATTGATATTTCTCTGGGCAATCTTGATTCCAGCTTGTGCTTCTTCCAGCCCAGTGTTTCTCACGATGTACTCTGCATAGAAGTTAAATAAGCAGGGTGACAATATACAGCCTTGACGTACTCCTTTTCCTATTTGGAACCAGTCTGTTGTTCCATGTCCAGTTCTAACTGTTGCTTCCTGACCTGCATATAGGTTTCTCAAGAGGCAGGTCAGGTGGTCTGGTATTCCCATCTCTTTCAGAATTTTCCACAGTTTATTGTGATCCACACAGTCAAAGGCTTTGGCATAGTCAATAAAGCAGAATAGATGTTTTTTTGGAACTCTCTTGCTTTTTCGATGATCCAGCAGATGTTGGCAATTTGATCTCTGGTTCCTCTGTCTTTTCTAGAGCCAGCTTGAACGTCTGGAAGTTCACGCTTCACGTACTGCTGAAGCCTGTCTTGGAGAATTTTGAGCATTACTTGACTGGTGTGTGAGATGCGTGCAATTGTGCTGTAGTTTGAGCATTCTTTGGCATTGCCTTTCTTTGGGATTGGAATGAAAACTGACCTTCTCCATTCCTGTGGTCAGTGCTGAGTTTTCCAAATTTGCTGGCATATTAAGTATAGAACTTTCACAGCATCATGTTTCAGGATTTGAAATAGCTCAACTGGAATTTCATAACCTCCACTAGCTTTGTTCATAGTGATGCTTTCTACGGCCCACTTGACTTCACATTCCAGGATGTCTGGCTCTAGGTGAGTGATCACACCATCGTGATTATCTGGGTTGTGAAGATATTTTTGTACAGTTCTTCTGTGTATTCTTGCCAATTCTTCTTAATATCATCTGCTTCTGTTAGGTCCATACCATTTCTGTCCTTTATTGAGCCCATCTTTGCATGAAATGTTCCCTTTGTATCTCTAATTTTCTTGAAGAGATCCTTAGTCTTTCCCATTCTGTTTTCCTCTATTTCTTTGCATTGATCGCTGAGGAAGGCTTTCTTCTCTCTCCTTGCTATTCTTTCGAACTTTGCATTCAGATGTTTATATCTTTCCTTTCTCCTTTGCTTTTTGCTTCTCTTCTTTTCACAGCTATTTGTAAGGCCTCCTCAGACAACCATTTTGTGTTTTTGCATTTCTTTTTCTTGGGGATGGTCTTGATCCCTGTCTCCTGTACAATGTCACAAACCTCTGCCTGTAGTTCCTCAGGCATTCTGTCTATCAGATCTAGTCCCTTAAATCTATTTCTCGCTTATACTGTATAATTATAAGGGGTTTGATTTAGGTCATACCTGAATGGTCTAGTGGTTTTCCCTACTTTCTTCAATTTAAGTCTGAATTTGGCAGTAAGGAGTTCATAATCTGAGCCATAGTCAGCTCCTGGTCTTGTTTTTGCTGACTGTATAGAGCTTCTCCATCTTTGGCTGCAAAGAATATAAGCAATCTGATTTAGGTGTTGACAATCTGATTATGTCCATGTGTAGAGTCTTCTCTTGTGTTTTTGGAAGAAGGTGTTTGCTATGACCAGTGCATTCTCTTGGCAAAACTCTATTAGCCTTTGCCCTGCTTCATTCCATACTCCAAGGCCAAATTTGCCTGTTACTCCAGGTGTTTCTTGACTTCCTACTTTTGCATTCCAGTCCCCTATAATGAAAAGGACATCTTTTTTGGGTGTTAGTTCTAAAAGATCTTGTAGGTCTTCATAGAACCGTTCAACTTCAGCTTCTTTAGTGTTACTGGTTGGGGCATAGGCTTGGATTACCGTGATATTGAAAGGTTTGTCTTGGAAATGAACAGAGATCATTCTGTCGTTTTTGAGATTGCATCCAAGTACTGCATTTCGGACTTTTTGTTGACCATGATGGCTACTCCATTTCTCCTAAGGGATTCCTGCCCACAGTAGCACTAGTCATAGCAAAACCCTTTTTCAACAACACAAGAGATGACTTTACACATGGACATTGCCAAATGATCAATACCAAAATCAAATTGATTGCATTCTTTGTAGCTGAAGATGGAGAAGCTGTATATAGTCAGCAAAAACAAGACCTGAAGCTAACTGTGGCTCATATCATCAGCTTCTTATAACAAAATTCTGGCTTAAGCTAAAGAGAGTGAGAAAAGCCACTAGGTCAGCCAGGTATGACTTAAATAAAATCTTCTATGAATATGCAGTGGAGATGATGAATAGATTCAAGGGATTAGATCTAGTAAACAGTGTGCCTGAAGAACTATGGATGGAGGTCCATAATATTGTACAAGAGGCAGTGAACAAGACCATCCTGAAGAAAAGGATAATCAAGCAGGCAAAGTTGTTATCTGCGGAGGCTTTACAAATAGCTGGAGAAAGAAGAGACGTGAAAAGCAAGGGAGAAAGGGAAAGGTACATCCAACTACATGCAGAATTCCAAAGAATAGCAAGGAGAGACAAGAAAGACTTCTTCAATGAACAGTGCATAAAAATAGAGGAAAACAACAGAATGGGAAAGACTAGAGATCTCTTCAGGAAAATTGGAAATATCAAGAGAACATTTCGCCCTAAGATGGGCACATTAAAGGACAGAAACAATGTCTATCTAGTAGACGCTAAAGAGATGGAAAGAATACATGGAAGAACTATACAAAAAAGATCTTAATTAACTGGATAACTATTATGGTGTGGTCAGTCACTCAGAGCCAGACATTCTGGAGTGTGAAGTCAAGTTGGTCTTAGGAAGCACTGTTGTTAATAGAGCTAGTTGATGAGATGTAATTCCAATAGAGCTGTTAAAAACCCTAAAGGATGATGTTATCAAAGTGCTACACTCAATATGTCAGCAAATCTGAAAGACCCAGCACGGCCACAGGACTGGAAAAGGTCAATCCTTATCCCAATTCCCAAGAAGGCTCGTACTAAAGAACATTCAAAACATCAGACAGTTGCACTCATCACCCATGCTAGTAAGGTCATGCTTAAAATCTTGCATCCTAGGCTTCAGCATTACATGAACCAAGAACTTCAGATGGCCACGCTGGGTTTAGAAAAGGAAGAACCAGAGATCAAATTTCCAACATTCTCTAGATCATAGAAGAAGCAAAGGAACTCCAGAAAAACATCTACCTTTGCTTCATTGACTATGGTAAAGCCTCTGTTCAGTTCAGTCCCTCAGTTGTATCCGACCCTTTGCGACCCCATGAATCGCAGCATGCCAGGCCTCCTTGTCCATCACCATCTCCCGGAGTTCACTCAAACTCATGTCCATCGAGTCGGTGATGCCATTCAGCCATCTCATCCTCTGTTGTCCCCTTCTCCTCCTGCCCCCAATCCCTCCAAGCATCAGAGTCTTTTCCAATGAGTCAACTCTTGGCATGAGGTGACCAAAGTATTGGAGTTTCAGCTTTAGCATCATTCCTTCCAAAGAACACCCAGGGCTGATCTCCTTTAGAATGGACTGGTTGGATCTCCTTGCAGTCCAAGGAACTCTCAAGAGTCTTCTCCAACACCACAGTTCAAAAGCATCAATTCTTCGGTGCTCAGCTTTCTTCATAACAGAACTGGACATGGAACAACAGACTGGTTCCTAATAGGAAAAGGAGTACGTCAAGGCTGTATATTGTCACTCTGCTTATTTAACTTCTATGTGGAATACATCATGAGAAACGCTGGGCTGGAAGAAGCACAAGCTGGAATCAAGATTGCCGGGAGAAATATCAATAACCTCAGATATGCAGATGACACCACCCTTATGGCAGAAAGTGAAGAGGAACTCAAAAGCCTCTTGATGAAAGTGAAAATGGAGAGTGAAAAATTTGGCTTAAAGCTCAACATCAGAAAACGAAGGTCATGGCATCTGATCCCATCACTTCATGGGAAATAGATGGGGAAACAGTGGAAATAGTGTCAGACTTTATCTTTTGGGCTCCAAAATCACTGCAGATGGTGACTGCAGCCATGAAATTAAAAGACGCTTACTTCTTGGAAGAAAAGTTATGACCAACCTAGATAGTATATTGAAAAGCGGAGACATTACTTTGCCAACAAAGGTCCGTTTAGTCAAGGCTATAGTTTTTCCAGTGGTCATGTATGGATGCGAGAGTTGGACTGTGAAGAAAGTCTCTGTGGATCACAACAAACTGTGAAAAGCTCTTAAAGAGATGGGAATACCAGACTGTCTTACCTGTCTCCTGAGAAACCTGTATGCAGGTCAAGCAGCAACAGTTAAACCCTGTATGGAACAACTGATTGGTTAACGACTGAGAAAGGAGTATGACAGGGCTGTCTGCTGTCACCCTCTTTATTTAAGCTATATGCTGAGCACCTCATGAGGAATGCCAGGTTGGATGAGTTACAAGCTGGAATCAAAATAGAGAGAGACATCAACAACCTCAGATATGCAGATGAAACCACTCTAATGTCAGAAAGTGAAAAAGAACTAAAGAGCCTCTTGATGAGAGTGAAGGAGGAGAGTGAAAGAGTCAGCTTAAAATGAAATACTAAAAAAACTAAGATCATGGCATCTGGTCCCATTACTTCAAGGCAAATAGAAGGGGAAAAGGTGGAAGTAGTGAGAGATTTCCTCTTCTTGGGCTCTAAAATCACTGTGGATGGTGACTGCAGCCTTGAAATCAGGAGTTGATTGCTTCTTGGCAGGAAAGCTATGACAAACCTAAACAGTGTGTTGAAATGCAGAGACATAACTGTTGACAAATGTCTGTATAGTTAAGGCTATGGTCTTCCTAGTGGTCACATATGATTGTTAGAGCTGGACTGTAAAGAAGGCAGAACCCCAAAGAATTGATGCCTTTGAACTGTGGGGCTGGAGAAGAGTCCTGAGGGTCCTTTGGATAGGAAGGAGGTCAAACCAGTCAATCTTAAGGGAAAATCAACCCTGAATACTCATTGGGAGGACTGATGCTAAAGCTGAAGCTCCAGTACTTTGGTCACATTGATGTGAACAGCCTGACTCATTGGAAAAGTCCCTGGTGCTGGGAAAGATTGAGGGCAGGAGGAAAAGAAGGCATCAGAGAATGAGATGGATGGATGGCATCACTGATGCAATGGACATGAACTTGGGCAAGCTTTGGGAGATGGTGAGGTTCAGGGAGGCCTGGCATGCTGCAGTCCGTGGGGTCACAAAGAGCCAGACACGACTGGGTGACTAAACAACAATAAGACTTAGAAGTTTAAAGAAAGGGAAATTTTAATAAAATTTTTTTGTCAGTCTTAATTAGAATTTTTATTGTATTTATTGTCAAAATATTTTTCATTTATATTATTCCCTAGGAGATATTGCTGAGTAGGTGTTTGTATTTTTATTTTATTTATTTACTCCTTAATTGAGGGATAACTGCTTTACAATGTTGTGTTGGTTTTCTGCCATACAATGCAAATCATTCATAACTATATCTATCCTTGCCCTTTTTAATGAAATTGATTGCAAAATAAGGAATTGCAAATAGCTAGAGATGCAAAGGAGCATTACCAGATAATACTAGTGTGTAAGAGTTGATAGGTGATTACACATGTATAAGGAAAACAATCTACTCATTTGCATGAATTGTTATCGCACGATAAATTACCAACATAAGAAGTGGATAATTAGATCAATTCATATTTGGAATTTTGCCAGGTTGATGTGACAGGACAAAGACAATAAGAGTTTTATTTATTAATAAGAACATACTTGAAATTATTAGCCCTGGTACATAAATAGGAAAGGGTATGAAGTTAGGAGTGACTGATGAATTAGAAGAAATAAAGGGGCTTAATGAGACTGACACACTGGAGGAGTAGGAGTAGTTAAGTGATCAAGTACAGAACTTTACACCTCCAGTTTCACCTGCATATTCAATTGTGGGTGTCATCTGCTGCCAAACTTAAAAAGGAGAGTGCATCAGTAAGGGGAAGAATCACAAGTGACAAATATCCAACATATAAGTTGATTAAAGATATACGTTTATGTCTCACAGAAAAGAATTCTAGAACTGGGTAATAGAGTAGCCCCATGAAATTGTCAAAAACCCAGTTCATTTTAATTTCTCCACTCCATGTCATATTACATGTCATATAGTTTTCGAGTTCTGCCGGCGTCCAGCCCCGGTGGATCCAGGGAATTCGAAGCGGGGATGGCGTCGGCGAGGATCAGGAAACAACTGCTTAATTAAACTTTAATTAAGGATATAAAGAGTAATAGAATAAGGATAGCTCAGTGAGGAAATTCAGTGGAGAAAAGAGGCTGAAATAAGGATAGCTCAGTGAGGAAATTCAGTGGAGAAAAGAGGCTGAATAAAGTAGTTTTTATACCTTAAGTTATGCATAGAGGATAATGGGGGAAGGGGTAGAGTCTTGCAGTAAGCCAGGCTTTCTTCCTGCAAACTTATCATATGCAGAAGCTTAGGTGATTTGCATCATCTTCTGGCCCAGAGGCCTGTTAACATTTTAAGATCTTTTCTTCAGAAAACTTATTTTTCTCTAAAGGTGATTAGTCAAGCGCCACCCTCCAAAAGCATTAGATAAAGTTGCATTCCTACAGAGCAAAGGTGTGGTGGGCTATAACAAGAAAAAGAATTAACTCTAGGGTCCCAGGTTACAAACATTAAAGCTACTATTTACACCAATTATATTAATCAATACACTGCCAGGGACACAGCAGGTAAGGGATATGGAGACTTAGCAGCAAACATTGGCCCAACAAGTGAAAAACCCTTCACCAATACAATTTCTAATCAATCTTTTAACTGCTCAAAGGAATCTGTATTTAGACAGTTTAGAACATCTCATGCCTCTCACAGTTGGGAGGCTCTGAGCAATCACATGTGGCTGGAAAAACCTATTCAGGCAGGCTAGAGGATTTCCAAAGGAGTTTGTAGGTTGAAACACTGTCACACCCAGGAATTGTTAACTGGAACTGTAAGCTAACTCTTTTTTCAGAGAGAGGTAGTGGGGGACAGCCCCCCGTAAAGTCAGAGGTGTAGGTGAAAGCACAAGGCAGAAAGTAGGCAGACTCTGGTTTTGGGGGTAGATGCTCGAGAATTTCCAGGGGGACTCCTGAGCCTTGATCCCGCCTTTGCGTATGCCAAGCCTCCTTCCTCATGACCTTTGGCATGGGCGGAGCTCGCTCCCTGCAGAGTTCTAGCCATCATGATATATTACAGTCAGCAGAAAGTAAAGAAGAATAGAAAGGCACAATTTACCTTTAAGGACACATCCTTATAATTCAGCTGATATACAGCATCATCATTTATTCACTTTCAGTAGAGAGATAAGGAAATCTAATATTTATATTAGCTGTCATAGGAAAGTATAATAATAAGGATAAATAAAGAAGATTTAAGAAGGATAAATAAATAAAGAAGGATAAAATAAAGAGGAAGGGAGAATTGATATGAGGCAATCATCAGTCTGTGTCCAGAGCTTCATCTTGAGAATGAACAAGTAAGGAATAAGAAAAATATCTATTTGTATCTCATTGGGGGAGAATTGTGATTTTCATTGGGGATCAAAGTAATCATTTCTCATGGAGTGGGGTAGACATATGAATTACAACATCGCACATTCTTCACCTACACAGATGGTTAGGGAGCCTGACTCAGAGGACCAAAGTCTGAAAAGTGGTTTTAGGACACCATAGAATGTGTTCTGGGGAAAGGTGAAGATGTGGGATTCATCTGTCATATTATAGAAAGATACATCTCCAGCCTCATAATCCAGAAATACCCTCACAATAACGGGTTTTTCTCTTAGAATAAGACGGGTTTCTGGGGAGGTGAGGGCCCAATACTCCCCCTCATAGAACCTAATGGCCCAGAAACCATTCTTTGGGGACATTGTGACCCTACCCTTCCTTGTTACATTATCCCTACAAACTCCCAGGTCCCAGGAACAGGCGTCCCCAACCTCTATGTCCCAGGAGTATCTCCCTGAGATGATGCACAATTGACCCAGCACACAGGGAATGGAGCTGAATCTCTCTGAGGAGCTGGGAATTTCTTGACATCTTTCTTGCCAGGAAACTTGTCTCCCTTCTTCAGACAGGAGGAGGGCAGGATGAGCAGTGGCTGCATCCAGGGTCATATTTACTGCAAAGACAAGCAGACCATCATGTTTCTGGGAAGGGTATCAGTAGACCTGGGACAGAGGGTTCTCATTCTGTAAGGACTCCTTTCACCCTGGGTAGATCAGCTCGCTTCCACCCAACATTCCTCCAGACTGTCCCACAAAGAAAAAGGTCCCTTGTGGATCATCACATACTCACCAGCTTTGAATTCTTCTTTCCTCCAATCTACAAGGAACAAGTGAACATGAGAACCTACCATCTGAAAAACAAAGCTGCCTGTCTGTCAAAAATACTATGAATATAAACTCCCTAGGATTAATTCAAGAATAATAGCAATAAAAGAAAATACCCTTTTATAAGTTAAACTGTTTTTTAAAACATTCTTCTAAATTATGTCTGACTTGAGACTTGACCCATCCCTATACCCTCTAGGTTGACATTCCTGCAGGATAAATATCTAGACTTTATTTACAGTGTTTGAGAGAAAATAGGGAATGTGGTGTTTCTGACAAAATAGCTTGTTGATCACATTAGTTTCCTCAGATTTTAGCCAGTGAAAACCACTTTATATAGAATGCAAGACAATTAAAAAGTCTGCTAAAATTTAGCATTTCACACACATTATTATCTCTTATCATATGAGTAATCTATGGAATTCATGTTATGTATGCTTTGGAGTTTCTTTGATTTTCAGTATATGTTTTACACACAGTAGATGTTCATTTAAAATATTTTTGATCATAGAATTTTCTTCAGCAGGGTCTATGTAACTCACCAGGGTATAATGGTACATTCCTCCAGGCTGCAAAAGAACAAAATAGGAAACCCTTTACCTTTTTTTTCCTTACCAGATTTCTCTTACTATTGTTTTCTTTTTCTGTTTTCTTTATTCCCTTTCTTGTTTTGAATCCCTTGAGCTTTCTCTTTCTATCCTGTATTATCTTCATATTCTGTTTTTTTCAAACATGAAAATAAAAGTGGTCAGGTGTAGGAAAGGTAGAAATAAAGCAGCAACAAAAGATCAGAAGGATATTGGAGGAGGGTGAGGAAGATTAAGTAAAGATGAGAAGGAAGAAAGGAAGAAAGGAGAAAAAATATGCTGAATCACTCATCATTTACCCTTCAAAGACAATTCACTGAAATTACAGAATTTAGAAGGTAGTGTTAGAAATTCTTCTTTGCTGACTACAGACATTTTTATTTTGTTTTCCCATCCTATCCTACTGCACTAGAGACAAGACTCAAGATAGACACAAGAATGGAGTTTTCTGAGAGCTAAGCATTACTCACCATGTTTGTATTGAGCTTTCCTCTTATCTGAGAGACAATATAGAAACACACATATATGAGACAGGATTTCTTAACATCATAAGGAAGAGGCAATTAAAGCCACACATCTGCCAATGTTTGTGTTTGCATACTGATCAGGTATTGCTCATTCAAAAATAATGACAGAAATCTCTAAAGTTCATTCCATATGAAACATTTACTAGAGTATGAAGAATACAGTTTGACATGTAGAATGATGAGGATATAAATAATTCTTATAATAGGTTACTAAAATTGAATTGGAATATCTTATAAAATCATTTTAGAATTTAGGAATATATTATCAATGAAGTTTCTCTGAGTCTAAATGCAATACAAAAGATGCTAAAGGATGAACAATTTGTTGAATAATTGAATTAATCAAAGCAAATATGAAAGAAGAATAATAGCTATGATAGGAAACAAAAATAACAAGGCAAAATCAAGAAAAACATTTATATACCTTGGTGTCTTGAGAATATGGTCAAGAGAAGTTCACTAGCAAGTCTTAAGATTACATTTGTTATCAATAGACAAAGTCCTTCTGGATGAACTCTCACTCACCAGGTTTGGAGCCTGAGTTCAGCCTTCTAAGAACTGGGACAATATCATGTACAAAACAATGGGCCTTGCATCTCAGAGGACAACTTGGAGAACCCAAGTTAAGGAAAACTTTCTATTAAATGGGGAAAACCACATTTTAAAGAAAATTTATTATTAATGGAGAAAACCATATTCTTCTAGCCTAATCCCTTTCATGTCAATAAGCTTATGATGAAATTATGATCATTATCTGAAGATTATATCAGAGGAAGGAAGGGAAACAAAGAAAGTGTGTTTCTAGAAATTACATCACCAAAAGGCTGTAAAAATAACAGTTACCAATTTCATTCTGAAGTTCCCCTGAAAAGTAAAATGGAAGAAACTCAAATAAGTGTCAAGGGAAAACAACACAGAAAATGAAAATAAGCTGGTTCACAGAAAATTTCCAGTTCACAGAAAATTTCCAGTTCACAGAAAATGGTAGGATGAATGTAATCAGAAAACAAAACAAAACAAAACAATACAAAAATGGGAAAATGGCAAGGAATTCCACTTCTATCTTAGAAAAGTGAGAAAAAGAAATGAATTCCATAATTGACTAAATAAGAAGAATGGCTAAGGTGTTGACAGAAACTAACTAGGATTTGATCTGGTACATATTTTTTTTATGCATGGTTTTAAGGATATAAGTAGTTAAAAATTTTGATCAAAAATATACTTAATAAAATAATCTTAGAGTGAATGTTATCTTCATTGTAGTGTAGTGATATTGATTTTCTAATTTTACAAATCTTTCTAAATATATCAGATTAAGCAGGATATCATTAAGTGCAAACATCATTTGTATATTTAGGGTAAATATGTAAGTCCTGAAAAAGTCTTTCAGGAAGATGTCACAAACATTGATAAAGTGAATGGCTGTAATAAGTTGGGGTACAATATTTTTGTAAGGCAGATGGTTTCCAAATCTTTACACTTAACACAACTGCAATATATTTAATTTAGTTGTCAACTGAAGGACTTTCAAAATCAGTTGTGAAAGCCTATAGTGTCTGGTTTTATCATCTACTGAAGAAAGCCAAAGAATTGAGTGTCATGGCTCTAACTAAATTCTTTCCATTCCTATTAACTTACATCATTGAATGTTTTCTAGAAAACATATATAGAATAGAAACCATCTACCTATCAACTTCATGCCTTTCATCTCACCAACTTCTTAATGAAACTTGCAAGTCCTTGCAAGGCAGAAGAAGCCAGTCTTTATAGGGAATGCACAGTATGAAGTGATAAGAGAAGGAATGGAAAACTAGAGAAGGTGTGGAAACAGAAATGGACAGATTTAAAATGGGAGAATTCCCACACCAAAATATTAGGGTGGAACTAATAGACACGCAGGAGAAAGGCATGCCAATAACAAGGAATACAGATGAGAAGTCAGGCAATGTTAAATGTTGCATCAATCATTTTAAAGGGGATCAAGACTAATGAAACATCAGAAAATTTACCTAGTTTATTCCGAAGTACTTCTAAAAAAAAAAAAAAAAAAAAAGGAAAATAAGTGTAAATGACATGGGGAAAAACTACAAAGACAATGCAAATTTATTGGAAAATTCATATTTAATATTAACCATATCCAGTTTCAGATGAACACACACACACAGAAATTGACTCAGAGGTCAGTATTGTTCAGAGATATGCTACAGTAAATGAAGAAAGGAGAAATGGAGTTAATGTAGTTAGTTGACAAATGTTTTAGGATTATTACTTCTGGTGGTTAATTTGTAAAATGACTCTTGATCCCTTCGGCAATATTTAGGCTCCTATTGTCTTGTTCATTAGCTTTAGTATGGTCATTGGATGTTTTTAGATGTATTAGTCAATTCTTATCATTGTAGTAGCTACAGTGTATAAAGTTGCCGCAAACAGTGTTTAAAGGAATAACGAAGCACTGTTGGCATAGATCATATACTGTCAGGTTTCTGAGTGCTCTTTTTACAACCGTTATTGCCACCAATTAATTTTCTACCTTGTTGTATGTGAGTTTCTGTTTAATTCATGCATGAATGAAACTTAACCCAATCACATGGGTGCTGAATCCAGGAGAAAGGAGTAGGTTTTCTGAGAGAGATTCTGTTTCTCAACAACCATGCTTTTTACTGTTTCTACTCCTCTATGAGAGAAAATATCTAAACACACAATATAAGACAGGTTTTCTGAACATTATAAAGCTGCAACCAAAGCTCTACCTCTCCTAATGATTGTTTCTGCGACATTTTCAAGTCATGTTCTTTTTGTAATTAAAGAGGTACATCTCTATAACCCATTCTACTGAAAATATCACTACAATTTGAAGAACACTATCATGTGATATGTAGAGATATAGAATTATAAATAATTTTGTGCTAGAATATTAAAAAGAACTGTGTAATTATCTCAGGACATAACTTTAGACTTTAGTGATTTATTATCAATGACATTTGAGTGAAAAAAAAAATAGGATCCAAAAGGAAGAGTGATTTGGCAAATTAACAATCAAATGAGTAAAAATAAAAATGAAAGAGGATTCATAACTATGGTTGGAAATTGAAAATAACTGGGCCAGGAAGGACTAGTGTTGGAAGGACTAATGTTGTAGCTGAAACTCCAATACTTTGGGGACCTGATATGAAGAACTGACTCATTGGAAAAGACCCTGATGCTGGGAAAGATTGAAGGTGGGAGGAGAAGGGGATGACAGAGGATGAGATGGTTGGATGGCATCACTGACTCAATGGACATGAGTTTGAGTAAACTCTGGGAGTTGGTGATGGACAAGGAGGCCTGGCGTGCTGCGGTCCATGGGGTTGCAAAGAGTTGGACATGACTGAACGACTGAACTGAACTGAACTGATGATTAGTGATTTGGAACATTTTTGTTTGTTTTACAAACCTATTGCCCATTTGTATGTTTTTTTTGAGAAATGTTTATTCAAATTTTTTGTCCATTTTTAATTGACTTATTTGGTTTTTGCTGTTTTCAGCAAAATGGTTTTTTGGGTTTTGCCATTTTGAGTTATTTGGTTTTTGCTATTGAATTCCTTATATAGTTTGGATATTAACCCTTTCAGATACATGGTTTGTGAATATTTTCTTCCATTCTCTTGGTTGCTCTTTACTTTGTTGGTCCTTTCCCTTGCTGTGCAGAAGCTTTTGATGAAATCCCATTGGTCTGTTTTCAAAAAATTTTTATTACCTGTGTTGTTGGAGTCATATAAAAAATATATCCAGACTAGTGTCAAAGAGACTTTTCTCTAGGTTTTCTTCTAATAGTTTTAAGTCTGAAATTCAAGTCTTTAATCCATTTTGAGTTGATTTTTGTATAAGTTTGAAAGAAAATTTCCATTTATTCTTCTATTTTATGTTATTGATGTCATAATTTACCTGTTTTTGTATTGAGTATCTATTAACAAATTATTATTTTTTAATTCATTTTTAATTGGAGGCTAATTGCATCACAGTATTGTGTTGGTTTCTGCTTTACAACAAAGTGAATCAGCTATAAGTATACACATATCCTCTCCCTTCTGAGCCTCCCTCCTAGCTCCTATCCTACCCCTCTAGTTCATCACAGAGCACCGAGCCAAGCTCCCTGTGTTATAGCAGTTTCCTACTAGCTATCTGTTGGTTTCTTTATTTGTTTTAAACAGTTTTATCTTTTAACTTTTTTAAAACTAGAGTGAAAAGTGATTTATGTACGATTTATGTAAAAGTGATTTATGTACCATTGCAGTACTACAGTATTCTGAATTTGACTGCATAACTTCACCAGTGAGTTTCATATTTTCAAATGTTATGTTACTAATTAATATCCTTTCATTTCTACATGAAAAACTTCATTTAACATTTCTTGTAAAGCAGGTTTAGTGGTTATGAGTCAGCTTTTTGATCTGCAAATTTTTTCTTTCTTTTTCATTGTTGGAGTTTAGTTTTGCCAGATATAATATACTTGTTGGGCAGTTGTTTTTCTTTCAATAGTTTGAGTATATTATCCAAGTCTCTTCTGACCTAAAAAGTTTCTTCTGAGAAATCCATTGATAGCTTTAAGAGCGTATTTTTGTATATGGGTTTCTCTCTTCTCTTGATCCTTTCAAAATTCTCTATTTTCTTTGTATTTTACTATGAAATATTTAAGAAAAATTAATGCCAAACTTTCTCAAATTCTTTCAAAAAAGAAGGGGAGAGGAAACTTTCAAGCTCATTTTTTGAGGCCAGCATCACCCTAATGCCAAAACCACAGAAGAAATCTAATACAAAATCTCAAGAAAAGAAATTTATAAGCCAATATACCAGGCACAAAAAGACAAATACTGCATGATTCCACCTAAATCTAGTATCTACAACAGTCAAATTCATAGAATAAAAATGTGAAGTGAGGATTGCCAAGGGCCAGGCTGATGGTCAAATAGGAAATTATTAATGAATGGGCATGACATTTCAGTTAAGCAAGAGAAATAAATTCTAGAGATTTTCTGTACAACATTGTATCTATAGTAAACAACATTGCATTGTACACATGAACTTTTATTATATCTCACATAAGTGTTCTTAACACAATACAATGAAATTATTGAATTATAGTTTGTTCAAATTTCCCATGGCCATTTTCTTTCTACAGGGAAACCTTCACTCAAAAATTTTCATCAACTTAATGATCAGTATTGCTGCTCTGAACTCGTGTCTTCAAAAAAATAGAGATGAAAAGTGAGAGTTCATTCCCCCATAACTTGTCAATTAGTACTTTTTTACATTTCCTCAGTTTTTACCTTTTACTGATGTTACTCACTGGGAACAAAAGATTATTTATTACCTAATATTCCTTCTAATAGAGGGTAATTAATTCTAAACATCTGCAATAAGAGGCAAAATAAACTTTACTTAATTTGTATAGTGCTGTAAAAAGCAAATTCTCTGAGCACATTTTAGACAAAATGCATATTTCCTCCACTTAAATATTCCAGAAATTCAGAAGTGTATAACTAATGGAATTCATTATCAAATATGGTTCATGTATGTTTATTTTTTAACAGGGAACAACTTGTAGCATGAATAATTTAAATGCAATAGTGTTTAAGTGCAAATGGAAACAACTTTGTTGACTTCATTTGGAGTGAGAAAAAGTAAGGCACAATGATGTAAATTTAAGTCATACAGCATATAAGGAACATGTTTGTTTCAAGGACAGTAAAACAAGGAACAAGGCAACATGGACAAAAGATCCAAAGACTATGTGCACAGTGTAAAATGGCTAATGGAACTTACCATTTTCTACTACTACTGCATCTGAAAAACAGAGAGAAATATTAATTTATTTAGTTGATTATTCAATCCAAATAATCATAGGTTGTTGTCAGTGTCATATTTTCTGAAAAATATATAGATGGGATTTTACTCAAACCCAGAGTCAGGGAGCTAATTGAAAATGGCCTTCTCTGATGGCTTTTATAGATATTTTCTTGGGAATGATAATGGGAAAACGAATAAACTTTAGAGAGGAAATATGCACTCCTCTCTCAGGATAGTTGAAAGAATATAATGTGCCCAGATAGGGACATATCAACTTAGAATTAAACAGATTGTAAAGGAGAAAATTTTGGAGCTTTTATCCAGAAAATGACCCTGATGATCGTGGCAGTGGATCCTTTAATCTGTTTCTCAACAACCTGATCATGAAGATACAGAATACTTCTGAAGCACAAAGTGAAGATAATAAGCAAAAGGAATGAGAATGAAGGAAGGGAAGAGAAAGGAAGAAGGGGAAAGAATGAAACAGAACTTGGAGTAGACCTGAAAGCAGAAACGTAGTATGACATGTGGGAAACTAAGTAGGAGTAGAGAAAGTAAAAGGCAAAAGAAACAAAATGAGGGAGTGAAAACAAGGGAAAAAATCTCTAATAGGCAAAGTAGCAGAGTCCTTGAAGAACAAACATTACCAGGTGTCTGCAAAAATTGATCTGAAAAATAAAATGGAAAGTACCATATTAATGATGTGGGAAACAAACAGATTAAAATCTTAAAATCTGCTTGCACAAGGGTAAAGGTAGCAAGTTGAGGGTGAAGAAGAAGAAATTAACAACCACTGATTTTTCTGTTTTCAGTAACATTAATGTCCACTGTGTTACAATAACATAGCCTTATATTCCACCACGGATGGATTAGTAAGTACTATGACTTTCTAAATCCCCAAATAGCCTCAACTGTCTTATACTTCTTTCTTATTCTTTCTTACTCTATCATTTCTGCTTAACTTTTCCTTTGACATTATTTGTTCCCTTTCCTCAGTACTTTGAATTTTTTGCCATTTTCCATATAAAAACAGAAACTTGGTAATTTGTGTCTTCTCATTTTTTTGTTAATACTTGCCAGTCTGATTGATCAATTGCATTATTTTTTCAAAGAACAAACTTTGTTTTATTAATTTTCTCTATTGTTTTTTTGCTTTTAATATCATTGATTTCTCATTATATTTATTATTTATCTTTTCAGAATTGCTTTGGGTTTATTTTGTTCATTTCAAAACTTTCTTAATCTGTAGTATTAGATAATTCATTGATATGTTCTTCATATTATAAGAATATAATTTACTAAGATGGGGGAGGAATAGGATGGGGAGACCACTTTTCCCCCAACAAATTCGTCAAAAGAACATTTGAACACTGAGTAAATCCCACAAAACAACTTCTGGATGCCGGCAGAAGACATCAGGCACCCAGAAAAACAGCCCATTGTCTTTGAAAGGAGGTAGGAAAAAATATAAAAGATAAAAAGAGAGACAAAAGAGTAGGACGGAGCTCTTTCTCGGGAAGTGAGTCTTAAAAGAGAACTTTCCAAACACCAGGAAACACTCTCACTGCCGAGTCTGTGGCAAGCCTTGGAACCAGAGAGGGCAACATAACCGAGAGGAAAAATAAATAAATAATTAAACCCCACAGTTTACATGCCCAGTGGTAACTTCCACAGTGGAGAAGCAGCGCAGACTTTTGCATCCGCCACTAGCAAGCGGGGGCTGGCAGGGAGGCGTGGGCTGCATTGCTTAGAGTAAGGACCGGGCCTGAATGCCCCGAGGGCAATCTGAGGGAACTAACTTGGGATAGCAAACCAGACTGTGGGATAGCTACCATGTGAAAAGCCCTAACTTAAGACACTGCCAGGCCCGCTCACAGAACAAAGGACTTAGCAGAGCTAGCCAGCTACAGACCGGCCCATCCTCTTCCATTGACAGGCAGGCGAGGGCAGCCAGAGTTGGAAAGGGGCAATCATGGCTCCAGAGAGGCATTATCTACCAAACTGCAAGCAGGCTTCATTGCTAACCAAGAGTTCTTGGGATTCTGGACGGTCAACATCCGCCTAAGAAAGTGCACCAGTTGTACACCCAGAAAACCGAGCCCCAGGGACATGGGAGGCGATAAGTCGCAGTGGCCATGTTCACCAAACACCTGGTCACCTGAGCTGCTCAGACCTGGGAAGAGCACAAAACGCAGGTCCAGCAGAGTCTGTGCCTCTGAGAACTACCCGAGTGCCTGAATCTGAGTGGCTTAGACCTGTGAGGTGCGTACAACACAGGGCCGGCCTCAGACAGATCCTGGCAGAGCAAACTAGAGCCTAAGCAGTGTAGACAGGGAAAGAACACTCGCCATGAGCAGGGGCAAACCCAGTGTGGCCAAGACACTGCGAGCACACACCAGTATTATTTGTTTGCAGTGTCCCTCCCCAAGCACGACTGTACAAGTGAGCCTAAAAAAGTGTCCACCACCGCCCCCTTGTGTCAAGACAGAAATTAGACACTGAAGAGACCAGCAAACAGAAGAAGCTAAAACAGAGGGAACGTCCTTGGAAGTGACAGGTGCAATAGATTAAAATTCTGTAGTTAGTACCGACTACATAAGAAGGGGCCTATAGATCTTGAGAAATATAAGCCGGATCAAGGAACTATCCGAAAATGAACTGACCCCACACTGTCCACAACAACACCAGAGAAAGTCTTAGATATATTTTTACTATCATTCTGTAACTTAAAAAATTTTTTTTTTAATTTTTAGTCCCCTGTTACTTCTTTAATTTTCATTTTTGTAACCTACTATTACTTTTTCAAAAAAGTAATAATTTATTTTTTTAAAGCAAACTTCATATATATATATATATATATTTTATAATTTTTGTGATTTTTTTCCCTTTAATATTGTATTTTTAAAAATCCAACCTTTACTCTAGATTTTTAATCTTTGCTTTTTGGTATTTGTTATCAATTTTGTACCTTTAAGAACCCAATCTTCAGTACCCATTTTTACTTGGGAGCGAGATTACTGGCTTGACTGCTCTCTCCCTCTTTGGACTCTCCTTTTTCTCCACCAGGTCACCTCTCTCTCCTCCCTACTCCTCTTCTCTACCCAAATCTGTGAATCTCTGTGTGTTCTGGAGGGTGGAGAACACTTAGGGAACTGATTACTGGCTGGATCTGTCTCTCCTTTTGATTCTCCCTTTTCTCCTCCTGGTCACCTCTGTCTCCTTCCTCCGTCTTCTCTTCTCTGTATAACTCCGTGAACATCTCTGAGTGGTTCAGACTGTGGAGCGCACATAAGGAAGTGATTACTGGCTAGCTTGCTCCCTCCTCTTTTGATTCCACCACATGTCATCCTGGTCACCTCTATCTCCTTCCTCCCTCTTCTCTTCTCCATGTTACTCTGTGAATCTCTCTGGGTGTCCCTCACTGTGGAGAAACTTTTCATCTTTAACCTAGATGTTTTATCAATGGTTCTGTATAGATGGAGAAGACTTGAAGCTACTGTAAAAACAAGACTGAAAACCAGAAGCAGGAGGCTTAAGTCCAAATCTTGAGAACACCAGAGAACTTCTGATTCCAGGGAACATTAATTGACAGGAACTCATCTAACACCTCTATACCTACACTGACACCAAGGACCACTCAAGGACCAACAAGTTCCAGAGCAAGACATACCATGCAAATTCTCTAGCAACACAGCAACATAGCCTTGAGCTTCAATATACAGGTTGCCCAAAGTCACTCCAAACCCAATGACATCTCATAACTCATTACTGGACATGTCATTGCACTCCAGAGAGAAGAAATCCAGCTCCACCAGCAGAACACTGACACAAGCTTCCCAAACCAGGGAACCTTGACAAGCCACCCATACAACCCCACCCACAGCGAGGAAACTTCACATTAAAGAGAACTCCACAAACTGCCAGAATACAGAAAGGCCACCCCAAACACAGCAATATAAACAAGGTGAAGAGACAGAGGAATGCCCATCAGGTAAAGGAACAGGATAAATGCCCACCAAACCAAAAAAAAAAAAAAAAAAAAAAAATAGGAAGAGATAGGGATTCTACCTGATAAAGAATTCCAAATAATGATAGTGAAAATGATCCAAAATCTTGAAAACAAAGTGGAATCACAGATAAATAGCCTGGAGACAAGGACTGAGAAGATGCAAGAAAGGTTTAACAAGGACCTAGAAGAAATAAAAAAGAGTCAATCAATAATGAATAATGCAGTAAATGATATCAAAAACACTCTGGAGGGAACCAACAGTAGAATAATGGAGGCAGAAGATAGCATTAGTGAGGTAGAAGATAGAATGGTAGAAATAAATGAATCAGAGAGGAAAAAAGAAAAATGAATTAAAAGAAATGAGGACAATCTCAGAGACCTCTGGAACAATGTTAAACGCCCCAACTTTCTAATCATAGGAGTTCCAGAAGAAGAAGACAAAAAGAAAGACCATGAGAAAATACTTGAGGAGATAACAGTTGAAAACTTCCCTAAAATGGGGAAGGAAATAATCACCCAAGTCCAATAAACCCAGAGAATCCCAAATCGAATAAACCCAAGGTGAAACACGCCAAGACACACGCTAATCAAATTAACAAAGATCAAATACAAGGAACAAATATTAAAGCAGCAAGGGAAAAACAACAAATAACACACAAGGGGATTCCCATAAGGATAACAGCTGATCTTTCAATAGAAACTCTTCAGGCCAGGAGGGAATGGCAGGACATACTTAAAGTGATGAAAGAAAATAACCTACAGCCCAGATTACAGTACCCAGCAAGGATCTCATTCAAATATGAAGGAGAGATCAAAAGCTTTACAGACAAGCAAAAGCCGAGAGAATTCAGCACCACCAAACCAGCTCTTCAAAAATGCTAAAGGATCTTCTCTAAACAGGAAACAAAAAAGGGTGTATAAACTCAAACTCAAAACAACAAAGTAAATGGCAATAGGGTCATACTTATCAATAATTACCTTAAATGTAAATGGGTTGAATGGCCAAACCAAAATACAAAGACTGGCTAAATGGATACAAAAACAGGACCCCTATATATGCTATCTACAAGAGACCCACCTCAAAACAAG
The DNA here is from genome assembly GCF_032452875.1 of Bos javanicus. Taxonomy (NCBI): domain Eukaryota; kingdom Metazoa; phylum Chordata; class Mammalia; order Artiodactyla; family Bovidae; genus Bos; species Bos javanicus. The sequence goes on along the minus strand of NC_083890.1, from coordinate 26,811,843 downwards.
GGAAACATACAGACTGAGACTGAAGGACTGGAAAAAGATATTCCATGCAAATAGACATCAACAGAAAGCAGGGGTAGCAATATTCATATCGGATAAAATAGACTTTAAAACAAAGGCTATGAAAAGAGACAAAGAAGGACAATACATAATGATCAAAGGATCAATCCAAGAAGAAGATATAACAATTATAAATATATAAGCACCCAACATAGGAGCACCTCAATATGTAAGACAAATGCTAACAAGTATGAAAGGGGAAATTAACAATAACACGATAACAGTGGGAGACTTCAATACCCCACTCACACCTATGGATAGATCAACTAGACAGAAATTAACAAGGAAACACAAACTTTAAATGATACAATAGACCAGTTAGACCTAATTGATATCTATTGGACATTTCAGCCCCAAACAATGAATTTCACCTTTTTCTCAAGTGCACATGGAAAATTCTCCAGGATAGATCACATCCTGGGCCATAAATCTACCCTAGGTAAATTCAAAAAATTTAAATTTTGAATTCTTGAAATCATTCCAAGCATCTTTTCTGACCACAATGCAGTAAGATTAGATCTCAATTACAGGAGAAAAACTATTAAAAATTCCAACATATGGAGGCTGAACAACACTCTGCTGAATAACCAACAAATCACAGAAGAAATCAAAACAGAAATCAAAATATGCATAGGAATGATTGAAAATGAAAACACATTTTGAAAACACAACAACTCAAAACCTGTGGGACACTGTAAAAGCAGTGCTAAGGGATATACATAGCAACACAGGCATATCTCAAGAAATAAGAAAAAAATCAAATAAATAACCTAACTCTACATCTAAAGCAACTAGAAAAGGAAGAAATGAAGAACCCCAGGGTTAGTAGAAGGAAAGAAATCTTAAAAATTAGGGCAGAAATAAATGCAAAAGAAAAAAAAAGAGACCATAGCAAAAATCAACAAAGCCGAAAGCTGGTTCTTTGAAACAATAAATAAAATTGACAAACCATTAGCCAGACTCATCAAGAAACAAAGGGAGAAAAAATCAAATCAATAAAATTAGAAACAAAAATGGAGAGATCACAACAGACAACACAGAAATACAAAGGATTATAAGAGACTACTATTAGCAATTATATGCCAGTAAAATGGACAACGTGGAAGAAATGGACAAATTCTTAGAAAAGTACAACTTTCCAAAGCTGAACCAGGAAGAAATAGAAAATCTTAACAGACCCATCACAAGCACGGAAATTGAAACTGTAATCGGAAATCTTTCAGCAAACAAAAGCCCAGGTCCAGACAGCTTCACAGCTGAATTCTACCAAAAATTTAGAGAAGAGCTGACACCTATCCTACTCAAACTCTTCCAGAAAATTTCAGAGGAAGGTAAACTTCCAAACTCATTCTATGAGGCCACCATCACCCTAATACCAAAACCTGACAAAGATGTCACAAAAAAAGAAAACTACAGGCCAATATCACTGATGAACATAGATGCAAAAATCCTTGACAAAATTCTAGCAATCAGAATCCAACAACACATTAAAAAGATCATACACCATGACCAAGTGGGCTTTATCCCACGGATGCAAGGATTCTTCAATATCTGCAAATCAATCAGTGTAATACACCACATTAACAAATTGAAAAATAAAAGCCATATGATTATCTCAATAGATGCAGATAAAGCCTTTGACAAAATTCAACATCTATTTATGATAAAAACTCTCCAGAAAGCAGAAATAGAAGGAACATACCTCAACATAATAAAAGCTATATATGACAAACCCACAGCAAACATTATCCTCAATGGTGAAAAATTGAAAGCATTTCCCCTAAAGTCAGGAACAAGACAAGGGTGCCCACTTTCACCACTACTATTCAACATAGTTTTGGAAGTTTGGCCATAGCAATCAGAGCAGGAAAAGAAATAAAAGGAATCCAAATTGGAAAAGAAGAAGTAAAACTCTCACTGTTTGTGGATGACATGATCCTCTACATAAAAAACCCTAAAGACTCCACCAGAAAATTACTAGAACTAATCAACGAATATAATAAATTTGCAGGATATAAAATTAACTCACAGAAATCCCTTGCATTACTATACAATAATAATGAGAAAATAATGAGAAAGAAAAATTAAAGAAACAATTACATTCACCATTGCAATGAAAAGTATAAAATACTTAGGAATCTATCTACATAAAAAACAAAAGACCTATATATAGAAAACTATAAAACAGTGGTGAAAGAAATCAAAGAGGACACTAATAGATGGAGAAATATACCATGTTCATGGATCGGAAGAATCAGTATAGTGAAAATGAGTATACTACTCAAAGCAATCTATAGATTCAATGCAATCCCTATCAAGCTACCAATGGTATTTTCCACAGAACTAGAAAAAATAATTTCACAATTTTTATGGAAATACAAAATACCTCGAATAACCAAAGCAATCTTGAGAAAGAAGAATGGAACTGGAGGATTTGACCTGCCTGACTTCAGGCTCTACTACAAAGCCACAGTCATCAAGACACTATGGTACTGACACAGAGACAGAAATATACATCAATGGAACAAAACATAAAGCCCAGAGATAAATCCATGCACCTATGGACAAGTGAAAGTGGAGAGTGAAAAAGTTGGCTTAAAGCTCAACATTCAGAAAACTAAGATCAAAAAAAAAAAAAAAAAAAAAGAAAACTAAGATCATGGCATCCAGTCCCACCACTTCATGGGAAATAGATGGGGAAACAGTGGAAACAGTGTCAGACTTTATTTTTCTGGGCTCCAAAATCACTGCAGATGGTGACCGCAGCCATGAAATTTAAAGACGCTTACTCCTTGGAAGGAAAGTTATGACCAACCTAGATAGCATATTGAAAAGCAGAGACATTACTTTGCCAACAAAGGTTAGTCTAGTCAAGGCTATGGTTTTTCCAGTGGTCATGTATGCATGTGAGAGTTGGACTGTGAAGAAGGCTGAGTGCCGAAGAATTGATGCTTTTGAACTGTGGTGTTGGAGAAGACTCTTGGAAGTCCCTTGGACTGCAAGGAGATCCAACCAGTCCATTCTGAAGGAGATCAGCCCTGGGATTTCTTTGGAAGGAATGATGCTAAAGCTGAAACTCCAGTACTTTGGCCACCTCATGCGAAGAGTTGACTCATTGGAAAAGACTCTGATGCTGGGAGGGATTGGGGGCAGGAGGAGAAGGGGATGACAGAGGATGAGATGGCTGGATGGCATCACTGACTCGATGGACGTGAGTCTGAGTGAACTCCGGGAGTTAGTGATGGACACGGAGGCCTGGCGTGCTGTGATTCATGGGGTCACAAAGAGTCGGACAAGATCAAACACAAAGAACAAATATTAAAAGCAGCAAGGGAAAAACAACAAATAACACACAAGGGAATTCCCATAAAGATAACAGCTGATCTTTCAGTAGAAACTCTTCAGGCCAGGAGGGAATGGCAGGACATACTTAAAGTGATGAAAGAAAATAACCTACAGCCCAGATTACTATACCCAGCAAAGATCTCATTCAAATATGAAGGAGAAATCAAAAGCTTTACAGACAAGCAAAAGCTGAGAGAATTCAGCACCACCAAACCAGCTCTTCAAATATGCTAAAGGATCTTCTCTAAACAGGAAACACAAAAAGGGTGTATAAACTCAAACCTACAACAACAAAGTAAATGACAATGGGATCATGTTATCAATAATTACCTTAAATGTAAATGGGTTGAATGGCCAAACCATAAGACAAAGCTTGGATGAATGGATATAAAAACAAGACCCCTATATATGCAGTCTGCAAAAGACCCATCTCAAAACAAGGGACACATACAGGCTGAAGTGAAGGGCTGGAAAAACATATTTCACGCAAATTGAGACCAAAAGAAAGCAGGAGTAGCAATACTCATATCAGATAAAATAGACTTTGAAATAAAGGCTGTGAAAAGAGACAAAGAAGGAGACTACAAAATGATCAAAGGATCAATAGAAGAAGAAGATATAACAATTATAAATATATATGCACCCAACATAGGAGCACTGCAATATGTAAGGCAAATGCTGCCAAGTATGATAGGGGAAATTAACAGTCACACAATAACAGTGGGAGAGTTTAATACCTCACTCAAACCTATGGATAGATCAACTAAACAGAAAATTAGCAAGGAAACACAAACTTTAAATGATACGATAGACCAGTTAGACCTAATTGATATCTATAGGGCATTCCACCCCAAAACAATGAATTTCACCTTTTTCTCAAGTGCACACGGAACCTTCTCCAGGATAGATCACATCCTGGGCCATAAATCTGGCCTTGGTAAATTAAAAAAACATTGAAATCATTCCAAGCATCTTTTCTGAACACAATGCAGTAAGATTAGATATCAACTACAGGAAAAAAACTATTAAAAATTCCAACATATGGAGGATAAACAACACGCTTCTAAATGACCAACAAATCACAGAAGAAATCAAAAAAGAAATCGAAGTATTCATAGAAATAAATGAAAATGAAAACACAACAACCCCAAACCTATGAGACTCAGTAAAAGCAGTGATAAGGGGAAAGTTCAAAGCAATACAAGCTTAACTCAAGAAACAAGAAAAAGGTCAAATAAATAACCTAACTCTACAGCTAAAGCTTGGATTAAAGCTCAACATTCAGGAAACTAAGATCATGGCATCTGGTCCCATCACTTCATAGGAAGTAGATGGGGAACCAGTGGAAATAGTGGCAGACTTTATTTTTTTCAGCTCCAAAATCACTGCAGATGGTGATTGCAGCCATGAAATTTAAAGACGCTTACTCCTTGGGAGGAAAGTTATGACCAACCTAGATAGCATGTTGAAAAGCAGAGACATTACTTTGCCAACAAAGGTCCATCTAGTCAAGGCTATGGTTTTTCCAGTGGTCATGTATGGATGTGAGAGTTGGACTGTGAAGAAAGCTGAGTGCTGAAGAATTGATGCTTTTGAATTGTGGTGCTGGAGAAGACTCTTGAGAGTCCCTTGGACTGCAAGGAGATCCAACCAATCCATTCTAAAGGAGATCAGCCCTGGGATTTCTTTGGAAGGAATGATGCTAAAGCTGAAACTCCAATACTTTGGCCACCTCATGCGAAGAGAGTTGACTCATTGGAAAAGACTCTGATGCTGGGAGGGATTAGGGGCAGGAGGAGAAGGGGACGACAGAGGATGAGATGGCTGGATGGCATCACTGACTCAATGGACATGAGTTTGAGTAAACTCTGGGACTTGGTGATGGACAGGGAGGCCTGGCGTGCTGCGATTCATGGGGTCGCAAAGAGTCAGGCACGACTGAGCAACTGAACTGAAGTTAACACCCAGAACAACTAGAAAAGGAAGAAATGAAGAACCCCCCAGTTAATAAAGGAAAGAAATCATAAAAATTAGGGCAGAAATAAATTCAAAAGAAACAAAAGAGATGATAGCAAAAATCAACAAAGCTACAAGCTGGTTCTTTGAGAAGATAATTAAAATAGACAAACCATTAGCCAGACTCATGAAGGAAAAAGGGAGAAGAATCAAGTCAACAAAATTAGAAATGAAAATGGAGAAATCACAACAGACAACACAGAAATACAAAGGATCATAAGAGACTACTATCAGCAACCATATGCCAATAAAATCGACAACTTGGAAGAAATGGACAAATTCTTAGAAAAGTATAACTTTCCAAAACTGAACCAGGAAAAAATAGAAAATCCTAAAAGACCCATCACAAGCATGGAAATCGAAACTGTAATCAGAAATCTTCCAGCAAACAAAAGGCAGGACCAGATGGCTTCACAGCTGAATTCTACCAAAAATTTAGAGAAGAGCTAACACCTATCCTACTCAAACTCTTCCAGAAAATTACAGAGGGAGGTAAACTTCTAAACTCATTCTATGAGGCCACCATCACCCTAATACCAAAACCAGACAAAGATGCCACCAAAAAAGAAAACTACAGGTCAGTATCACTGATGAACATAAATGCAAAAATCCTTAACAAAATTTAGCAAACAGAATCCAACCACATATTAAAAATATCATACATTACGACCAAGTGGGCTATATCCCAGGAATGCAAGGATTCTTTAATATCCACAAATCAATCAATGTAATACACCACATTAACAAATTGAAAGATTAAAACCATATGGTTATCTCAATAGATGCAGAGAAAGCCTTTGACAAAATTCAACAACCATTTATGACAAAAGTCCTCCAGAAAGCAGGAATAGAAGGAACATGCTGCTGCTGCTGCTAAGTCGCTTCAGTCATGTCCGACTCTGTGCGACCCCATAGGTGGCAGCCCACCAGGCTCCGCCATCCCTGGGGTTCTCCAGGCAAGAACACTGGAGTGGGTTGCCGTTTCCGTCTCCAGTGTATGAAAGTGAAAAGTGAAAGTGAAGTCGCTCAGTTGTGTCCAACTCTTCATGACCCCATGGATTGCAGCCTACCAGGCTCCTCCGCCAATGGGATTTTCCAGGCAAGAGTACTGGAGTGGGTTGCCATAGAAGGAACATACCTCAATATAATAAAAGCTATATATGACAAATGCACAGCAAACATTATCCTTGATGGTGAAGAATTGAAAGCATTTCCCCTAAAGTCAGGAACAGGACAAGGGTGCCCACTCTCACCACTACTATTCAACATAGTTTTGGAAGTTTTGGCCACAGCAATCAGAGCAGAAAAAGAAATAAAAGGAATCCAGATTGGAAAAGAAGTAAAACTGTCACTGCAGATGACATGATCCTCTCCACAGAAAACAGAAAGACTCCACCAGAAAATTACTAGAGGTAATCACTAAATATAGTAAATTTGCAGAATATAAAATTAACTCACAGAAGTCCCTTGCATTCCTATATACTAACAATGAGAAAACAGAGAAGTTAAGGAAACAATTACATTCACCATTGCAATGAAAAGAATAAAATACTTAGGAATAAATCTACCTAAAGAAACAAAAGACCTATATATAGAAAACTATAAAACATTGATAAAAGAAATCAAAGATGACACAATAGTTGGAGAAATATACCATATTCATGGATCGGAATAATCAATGTAGTGAAAATGAGTATACTACCCAAAGCAATCTATAGATTCAATGCAATCCCTATCAAGTTATCAACCGTATTTTTCACAGAACTAGAACAAATAATTTCACAATTTGTATGGAAATACAAAATACCTCGAATAACCAAAGCAATCTTGAGAAAGAAGAATGGAACTGGAGGACTCAACCTACCTGACTTCAGGCTGTACTACAAAGCCACAGTCATCAAGACAGTATGGTACTGGCACAAAGACAGAAATATAGATCAATGGAACAAAATAGAAAGCCCAGAGATAAATCTACGCATGTATCGGCACCTTATCTTTGACAAAGGAGGCAAGAATATACAATGGAGAAAAGACAATCTCTTTAACAAGTGGTACCGGGAAAACCGGTCAACCACTTGTAAAAGAATGAAACTAGAACACTTTCTACACCATACACAAAAATAAACTCAAAATGGATTAAAGATCTAAATGTAAGACTAGAAACTATACAACTCCTAGAGGAGAACATAGACAAAACACTCTTTGACATAAATCACAGCAGGATCCTCCACCTGTGACCCACCTCCCAGAGTAATGGAAATACAAGCAATAATAAACAAATGGGACCTAATTAAATTTAAAAAGCTTTTGCACAATGAAGGAAACTATAAGCAAGGTGAAAAGACAGGCTTCAGAATGGGAGAAAATAATAGCAAACGAAGCAGCTGACTAAGAATTAATCTCAAAAATACATAAGTGGCTCCTGCAGCTCAATTGGAGAAAAATAGACGGGCCAATCAAAAAATGGTCCAAAGAACTAAACAGGCATTTCTCCAAAGAAGACAGACAGATGGCTAACAAACACATGAAAAGATGCTCAACATCATTCATTATCAGAGAAATGCAAATCAAAACCACAATGAGGTATGATCTCACACCGGTCAGAATGGCTGGTATCAAAACGTCTACAAACAATAAATGCTGGAGAGGGTGTGGAGAAAAGGGAACCCTCTTACACTGTTGGTGGGAATGCAAACTAGTACAGCCACTATGGAGAACAGTGTGAAGATTCCTAAAAAACTGGAAATAGAACTGCCATATGACCCAGCAATCTTACTGCTGGGCATATACACCAAGGAAACAAGAATTGAAAGATACACATGTACCCCAATGTTCACCGCAGCACTGTTTACAATAGTCAGGACATGGAAGCAACCTAGATGTCCATCGGCAGAGGGATGGATAAGAAAGCTCTGGTACATATACACAATGGAATATTACTCAACCATTAAAAAGAATACATTTGAATCAGTTCTAATGAGGTGGATGAATCTGAAGCCTATTGTACAGAGTGAAGTAAGTCAGTAAGAAAAACACCAATACAGTATAATAATGCATGTATATGGAATTTAGAAAGATGGTAACGATGACCCTATATGAGAAACAGCAAAAGAGATACAGATATATAGAACAGTCTTTTGGACTCTGTGGGAGAAGGCGAGGGTGGGATGATTTGAGAGAATAGCACTGAAACCTGTATATTATCATATGTGAAACATATCACCAGTCCAGGTTCGATGGATGAGACACGGTGCTCAGGGCTGGTGCACTGGGATGACCTTGAGAGATGGGATGGGGAATGCAGTGGGAGGGGGGTTCAGAATAGGGAAGACATGTACACCCATGACTGATTCATGTCAATGTATGGCAAAATCCACTACAATATTGAAAGGTAATTAGCCTCCAATTAAAATAAATTAATTAAAAAAGAAAAAAGAAAAAAAAAGAAAATAATTAGGCCATATCTGGCAAAAATATGTATACACTGGATCACTTGAGGGTGTGGTCAAGAGAAGTAGATTAGCAAGTCTTACGTTTACTCCTGATATCAGTGATAGACAAAGTGTGTAAATGAAAAGGAAGAAGTTCTCTCTCTCACCGGGTTGGAAGTCTGAAGCCTTCCCTTAAAAATAGGGACAATATCATGTACAAAACAATGGACATTCCATCTCAGAAGACACTTTGGAGAGCCCAGGGTAAAGAAAGCTTTCTATTAAATGGAGAAAACCGCATTCTTCTAAGTCTAATCCCATTCATGTCAACAAGCTTATGAGGAAAATTTGGTAGTTGTTTGGAAGATAGAAGCCCAAGAATGTACCAAAGGAAGGAAACAAAACAAAGAAAAATATTTCTAGGAAATATATTCATTAAAAAGTCAGAAAGAAGTTACTCATTTAATACTGAAGTAATTATGAAAGGTCTTGGCTGATTCATGTTGATGTATGGCAAAAATCACCACAATATTGTAATTATCCTCCAATTAAAATAAATTAATTAATTAAAGAAAGAAAAAAACTCGTATAGATGTCAAAGAACTCCAGCAAACAAAAAATGAAATATTTTGAATGTTCTCACTTTATGTAAAATTGGTAGGAAGAATGTAATTTAAGGAAAAAACATAAACAAAAACAACCTCCCTATTCAAAAAACAAAGAAAGAAAAAATATAGTAAGGAAGCACTTGGAAAAGTTAAGAAAGGGAATCAATTTCTCAACTGACTTAATAAAAGAACCATGCGAAATGTTTAGGTAGAATGAAAACCAGGATTTCATATCATACATGTTTCATTTTTGGAGAGTTTTACAGTATATAAGTATTTCAAATTTAGACCAAGATACCTGTTTAATAGCTAGTGGAGGTGTTGGAATTCCAGTTGAGCTAATTCAAATCCTGAAAGATGATGCTGTGAAAGTGCTGCACTCAATATGCCAGCAAATTTGGAAAACTCAGCAGTGGCCACAGGACTGGAAAAGGTCAGTTTTCATTCCAATCCCAAAGAAAAGCAAAGCCAAAGAATGCTCAAACTAGTTCACAATTGCACTCATCTCACATGCTAGTAAAGTACTGCTCAAAATTCTCCAAGCCAGGTTTCAGCAATACATGAACCGTGAAACTCCTGATGTTCAAGCTGGTTTTAGAAAAGGAAGAGGAACCAGAGATCAAATTGTCAACATCCACTGGATCATGGAAAAAGCAAGAATTCCAGAAAAACATCTATTTCTGCTTTATTGACTATGCCAGAGCCTTTGACTGTGTGGATCACAATAAACTGTGAAAAATTCTGAAAGAGATGGGAATACCAGACCACCTGACCTGCCTCTTGAGAAATCTGTATGCAGGTCAGGAAACAACAGTTAGAACTGGACATGGAACAACAGACTGCTTCTAAATAGGAAAAGGAGTACATCAAGGTTGTATATTGTCACCCTGCTTATTTAACTTCTATGCAGAGTACATCATGAGAAATGCTGGGCTGGAAGAAGCACAAGCTGGAATCAAGATTGTCTGGAGAAATATCAATAACCTCAGATATGCAGATGATACCACTCTTACGGCAGAACGTGAAGGGGAACTAAAAAGCCTCTTGATGAAAGTGAAAGAGGAGAGTGAAAAAGTTGGCTTAAAGCTCAATGTTCAGAAAACGAAGATCATGGCATCTGGTCCTATCACTTCATGGGAAATAGATGGGGAAACAGTGGAAACAGTGTCAGATTTTATGTGTTTGGGCTCCAAAATCACTGTAGATGGTGACTGCAGCCATGAAATTAAAAGATGCTTACTTTTGGAAGCAAAGTTATGACCAACGTAGATAGCATGTTGAAAAGCAGAGACTTAAAGGTCCATCTAGTCAAGGCTATGGTTTTTCCTGTGGTCATGTATGGATGTGAGAGTTGGACTGTGAAGAAGGCTGAGTGCCGAAGAATTGATGCTTTTGAAGTGCGGTGTTGGAGAAGGCTCTTGAGGGTCCCTTGGACTGCAAGGAGATCCATCCAGTCCGTTTTGAAGGAGATCAGCCCTGGGATTTCTTTGGAAGGAATGATGCTACAGCTGAAACTCCAGTACTTTGGCCACCTCATGTGAAGAGTTGACTGATTGGAAAAGACTCTGATGCTCGGAGGGATTAGGGGTAGGAGGAGAAGGGGACGACAGAGGATGAGATGGCTGGATGGCATCATTGACTTGATGGAGGTGAGTCTGAGTGAACTCCGGGGGTTGGTGATGGACAGGGAGGCCTGGCGTGCTGTGATTCATGGGGTCACAAAGAGTCAGACAGGATTAGCGACTGAACTGAACTGAACCATACATGACCACAGGAAAAACCATAGCCTTGACTAGACAGAACTTTGTTGGCAAAGTAATGTCTCTGCTTTTCAACATGCTATCTAGGTTGGTCATAACTTTCCTTCCAAAATTAAGCGTCTTTTATAATAAAATAATTTTGCAACAATAATTTTATTTTGGGAATAGTTTACAGAAATTGATTTTTAGTTTTTTTTTTTTTAGTTTTGGTTTCTGATTGTTTGCACTTAATAAAACTGGGATAAATTAGTGGTCAATAGAAGGACTTCCAAATTAGCTTTGAAAGCCTATGCTTTCTTATTTTATCATTTACTTCAGAAAGTAAAAAAAATGATACTTTTCCATTTTCATTATCTAGAATTTTCAGCAAACAAATCTTTTACAACAGAAAATAAATGGAAAAATTGATGTAGATGACTGATTTGTGTATTTGGGGGAAATATAATCTTTAGCACTGAGTCAATGGTGGAAAACAAATGCTGTGATTATACCATATAATCAAAGCAAAGTGTTAGAAGACTGTACTTTTAGCACTAATTTTATCTCTTTCTATAATGTGACTGGGCTATACTGAAGTCACTTATAAAGCTTTCGTATAAATTTCAAGAGATTAGCTCATTTATAGAAATTGACATTTTGTTAAAAAGTATTTGGGAGTCCTTGTGATTTATAGGTTTCAAGGTGTTTGCACTGTGCACACTGTCCCTTGTCCTACTTTTGGAGGAAAGCTCCCTGGCAGTGTTAATCCACTGTGTGGTCTTTCCCACATCTCTCCTGTGTTCACTAGACTAAAATATCTATTAATACTCACCTCTGCCTCTCAAGTTATAACCTTCCTAAATTTAGATGTCCTTTAGGATATACTTCTTAACTTAAAAAAGGGGAGAATAATGTAATCTCATATACATGACTGTGAGGAAAAACTCATCCTTCCAAAGCAAATAGGGTAGAAAAGGAATAGAACAGAGATGTTATGTGGAAATGAAGAGAGATAGAAATTGAAAAAGCCTATCTTGAGGAAAACTGACAGGTCAGAACTTTACTCAAATGTGACACATATCTTGATGCTAAAATTCTGTTCACAGAAGGGCCTTGCCTTCTTGATATAGATAGAAATATGAAAGAGGTAATAATGGCATGAACTGAATTGCAAATGACACTAGGTAACTGAGTTGGAAGTTAAGATACGGACATAAAATCATGTAAAAACATGTCGCTGTTTGACATATGGCAGGTGATCACCTGAAGTATCAACATTAAGAGTTTCAAAGATGCAGGAAATAGATAAGAATAGCAAAGTACACAACGGAAAACTTATTGGTACTTGCCTCTTTTCTGTTTTCTCTTCCCTGAAAAGCAAAAGGAAGAAACAAAAATTCATTCCAAATAAAAGCATATTGTAGGGAAGAAAGAACAAAAATTGGGATTCCTTTCATAGTTTACTCCGTGGTACAACTTGACCCATATTTGTGAAAACTAGAGCCATAAGGTTGCAAAGGATACCTCATCAGTCAGAGACTGTGTCATTTTACATCATTCCACCCCTTAGTGCAAAAGAAACTAAATTAGGAAATGAAACCATTAAGGGGAGTTAGGGTGGGAATTGTTTTGGGATCTACAATATCAGCCATTCTTCTTCCATTGGGACATTCTTTTTCACTTTAAAATGGAAATGTACACACATGCACAAGACAGGTACTTATTAAATAGTGAGGAAGAATACAGAGAAGGCATGTATTTGTGCCAAACTGAATTTGTGGCCATAGTCGTGTGAGATTTACTATATTCATTGTTGTTGTTGTTCAGTTGGTAAGTCATGTCTGACTGCAATCCCATGAATGCCAGGCTTCTCTGTCCATCACTATCTCCTGGAGTTTGCTCAAACTCAAGTCCATTGAATCAGTGATGCCATGCAACCATCTCATCCTCTGTTGCCCCCTTCTCCTCTTGCCCTCAATTTTCCCCAGCATCACAGTCTCTTCCAGTGAGTCAGCTCTTCACATCAGGTGGCCAAAGTACTGAAGCTTCAGCTTCAGCATCAGTCCTTCCAGTGAATATTTAGGATTGATTTCCTTTTGGATTGGCTGGTTTGATCTCCTTGCAGACCAAGGGACTCTCCACAGTCTTCTCCAGCACCACAGTTTGAAAGCGTCATTTCTTCGGTGCTCAGCTTTCTTTATGGTCCAGTTCTCACATCCATACATGAGTACTGGGAAAATCATAACCTTGACTATATAGACCTTTGTCAGTACACTGATGCCTCTGCTTTTTAATACACTGTTTAGGTTTGTCATAGCTAATCTATATTAGCTATATTCATTAAAGTCATATATTTCTAAGATACATTCCTCCAAAGCGAGAATGTAATTTGAATTGTTATAAGAAAGGAAGGATATTAAAGTTTGAATGAATCTATTAGTTTTTCTTTTGAAATCTTGCAAGACAATAGTGCTTGTGTCCTTCACTTAATGTTTTCAGTATGGAGAAATATTTTTTAACCTCATTTAAGATACACAATTCTTCCAAAAATATTTAATGGGATTTGTGGCTGATGTTTTGATAATTATGTAAATAAATTGCAAAAGAATAAAGAACAATTAGTAAGGTTGGATTTTGTTAAAAATAAAACAGGTAACCCTCAGTAATATATTTAGATACCTGGGAACACTTTGTTCCTATGTTCAAGTACAGTGGAAGAGGGATGTCCAAGTTCACACTTGACCAATGAATAATATCATATACCATTTAGATTTTGAAAGGGCAATGAATAGAGAAGATTAACCCAGAATTTTTGGTGTCTTCTCTGATCATTTATATTTTAAAACAAGTATTGATTGTGTCATAAGTATCCTCAAACTTGAAATAGCTGACAAAGAACACCAGCTATGTATGGTACTATGTATGGATGGTTTCCAACAGTATATATCTGAATAGAAACCTTCTCAGCCTCATGCCTTTTATGCTACCAGCTTCCTAATTAAACCATGAGAAGTCCTTGCATGAGAGAAGAAACCAGTCTTTAAAGGGATGGCATGGTATAAAGTGAAAATAGAAGGAATGGAAAAGTAGAGAAGGTAGAGAAACAGAAGTGATCAGAATTAAAATGGGAGAAATTAAACACCAAAATATTGGGGTGGAACTAGTATACCTGAGGAGGAGGCAAGCCAACACAAGACATTCAGACAAGAAGTCAGGCAATATTAAATGATGAACCAGTCATTTTAAAGGGGATCAATTGTAATGAGAGCAGAAATTTTACCTAGTTCTTTCCAAGGTTCTTCTTCTAAAAAAAAAAAAAAATAAAGGAAAGATAAATGTTAGCTTCATGAGACAGAACTACAATAAGAAAGAAAATTTACTGAAAAGTTCGTATCTAAAATGAACCCTATCCAGTTTCAGATAAACACACACACACACACACACACACACACACACACACACACAAATTGGTTCAGAAGTCAATATTGCCCAGAGATATTCTATAGTAAATGAAAAAAGGGGAAATGCAATCAATTTAATTAATTGACAAACTTTTCAGAAATATTCCGGTCGTTAATTTGTAAAAATTATTCTTGATCCCTTTGGCAATATTTAGGCTCCTGTTGTCCTGTTAGTTGGTGATGGACAGGGAGGTGTGGTGTGCTATAGTCCATGGGGTTGCAGAGTCGGACACGACTGACCAACTGAACTGAACTGAACTGAACTGTCCTGTTTGCTAGCTTTAGTATAGTCATTGACTGTTTTTACATGTATAAATAAATTCTCATGATTGCGGTAGCTACATTGTATAAAGTTGCCACAAACACTGTATAAGGGAATACTGAAACACTTTTGGTATAGGTAATACATTGTCAGGTTTCTGGGTGCCTCTTTTCACAATGTTACTGCCAGCGATTAATTTGCAACCTTGTTGCATTTGAGTTTCTCTTTTAACTCATGGGTAAATGAAATTATCTGAAGGCAATCACATGGGTGCTGAATCCAGGAGAGAGAAAGAAATGGGTTCTCTGAGAGAGATTTTGTTTCTCACCAACCATGCTTTTAGTGTGCCACCTCCTCTCTGAGAGAAAATATCTAAACACACATATATGAACATTATAAAGAAGCTGCCACAAAGCTCTTCTTCTAATAGTTTTTTCCTGCAACATTTTTGTCACATCCATTCCATAATTAAAGAGGTAGATTTCTAAAATCTATTCCATTGAAAACATCACTACAATTTAAAGAACATCTTTGATATCTAGAGATATGAAGAGTTAAATAATTCTTGTGTTATGATACTGAAAAGTGGTTCAGAAGCATCTTAGAACTAGCCTTAGACTTTTGAGGCATGTTATCAATGAGATTTCCTAGAGTAACAAAATGTATATATACATACATATACATGCACACACACACACACACACAGAAACAGCAAGGACCTAACAGAAGCAGAGACATCACTTTGCCGACCAAGGTCTGTACAAGGTCTGTTGGCTGTCCTAGTAGTCATGTATGGATGTGAGAGTTGGACTATAAAGAAGGCTGAAAGTGTTACTCATTCAGTCATGTCCAATTCTTTGTGACCCATGGACTGAAGTCTGCCAGGCTCCTATGTCCATGTAATTCTCCAGGCAAGAATACTGGGATGGGTTGTTATTCCATTCTCCAGGGGATCTTTCTGACACAGGGATCAATCCCAGGTCTCCTGCATTGCAGGAAGATTCTTTACTGTCTGAGCCACCAGTAGGCTCTCCTAAAGAAGGCTGAGTGCTGAAGAATTGATGCTTTCAAACTGTGGTTCTGGAGAAGATTATTGAGAGTCTCTTGGACTACAAGGAGATCAAACCGGTCAATCCTAAAGGAAATCAACCCTGAATGTTCATTGGACAGACTGCTGCTGAAGGTGAAGCTCCAATAGTTTGGCAACGTGAGAGCCGACTCATTGGAAAAGATCCTAATGCTGGGAAAGATTGAAGGCAGGAGGAGAAGGAGACAACAGAGGATGAGATCATTGGTTGGCATCACTGACTCACTGGACATGAGTTTGAGCAAACTCTGGGAGATGGTGAAGGACAGGGAAGCCTGGTATGCTGAAGACCATGAGATCACAAAGTGTTGGACATAACTTAGAGAGTGAACAACAAGTTAAGGCAACTTGACCTTAACATTTTACATTACTACTTTTTAATCTCCTTTGGGGTTGAGAAGGCTGGTCAAAACAATTTTTAAAATTGCTTGTGTCATATTTGGGTTTGTAGTTCATAAGATTTGGAAGAGCAAAGCAATACATTTTTGCCATTCTGATTTAAACTAAAAAGTATAAGTGAGATCATGTGTTATATTTATGTTTCTGGCTTATTTCCACTTAGTAAAATGTCATCTAGGTTTATACATGTTATTGTAAATGACAATTTCTTTCTTAATATTCTACAATATTCTATATTACAATAGAATACAATAACATTCTATAATATTCTGTATATCTATTCTTGATATATACATTCCATATATTTATGTGTTTTTCTATTGCTGAGCATAGAACTTGTTTTCATATCTTGGCTTTTGTGAATAATGCTGCAGTGAACACAGGAGTGCAGATATCTCTTTGAGATACTGATTTTATTTGCTTTGGATTTATATCCAGAGGTAAGATTGCTGGATCATATGGTAATTTTAGTTATAATTTTTGAAAGAAATTACATTTCATTTTCCACAATAACTGTATCAGTTTACATTCTTAGCAACAGTGTTCCTTTTTCTCCACATCCTTGCCAAACTTTTCATTTTTTTCTTTTTGAATTTTTTGTCTTTTTGATAAAGCTGTTCAGCAGCTATGATGATGTTAGTTGCTCAGTGGTGTCTGACTCTGCGATCCCATGGACTGTAGCCCACCAGGCTCCTCTGTCCATGGATTTCTCCAAGCAAGAATACTGTAGTGGGTAGCCATTTCCTTCTGCAGGATTCTTCCCAACCCAGGGACTGAACTTGGGTCTCACACATTGCGAGCAGGTTCCGTACTGTCTGAGTCACCAGGGAAGCCCCTTCAGCAGCTATCAGGTGATAGTTTATTGTGGTTTTCATTTGCATTTTCCTGAAGCTGAGTGGCAAAGAATTGATGATTTTGAACTGTGGTGTTGGAGTAGACTCTTGAGAGTCCCTTGAACTGCAAGGAGATCCAACCAGTCCATCCCAAAGGATATCAGTCTTGAATATTCATTGGAAGGACTGATGTTGAAGCTGAAACTCCAATACTTTGGCCACCTGATGCGAAGAACTGACTCATTGGAAAAGACCCTGATGCTGGGAAAGATTGAAGGTGGGAGAAGGGGATGAGATGGTTGGTTGGCATCACTCACTCAACGGACATGAGTCTGAGTGAACTCCGAGAGTTGGTGATGGACAGGGAGGCCTGGTGTGCTGCAGTCCGTGGGGTTGCAAAGATTTGGACATGACTGAGTGACTGAACTGAACTAAACTGATGAGTAGTGATTTGGAACATTTTAAAAAATTTGTTTTACAAACCTATTGGCCATTTGTATATCTTTTTGGAGAAATGTTTATTCAAATTTTTTGTCCATTTTTAATTGACTTATTTGGTTTTTGCTGTTTTGAGTAAAAGAGTTTTTTGGTTTTTGCCATTTTGAGTTATTTGGTTTTTGCTATTGAGTTGAATTCTTTATATAGTTTGGATATTAACCCTTTCAGATACATGGTTTGTGAATATTTTCTTCTATTCTCTAGGTTGTCTCTTTACTTTGTTGGTCATTTCCCTTGCTGTGAGAAGCTTTTGGTGAAATCCCATTGGTCTGTTTTCAAAAAATTTTTATTCCCTGTGCTGTTGGAATCATATAAAAAATATGCCCAGACTAATGTCAAAGAGATTTTTCTCTAGGTTTTCTTCTAATAGTTTTAAGTCTGAAATTCAAGTCTTTAATCCATTTTGAGTTGTTTTTGTATAAGTTTGAAAGAAAATTTCCATTTATTCTTCTATTTTATGTTATTGATGTCACAATTTACCTGTTTTTGCATTGCATATCTATTAACAAATTATTATTTTTTAATTCATTTTTAATCGGAGGCTAATTGCATCACAATATTGTGTTGGTTTCTGCTGTACAACAATGTGAATCAGCTATAAGTATACACATATCCCCTCCCTCTTGAGCCTCCCTCCTAGCCCCTATCCCACCCCTCTAGTTCATCACAGAGCACAGGGCTGAGCTCCCTGTATTATACAGCAGTTTCCCACTAGCTATCTGTTTGTTTCTTTATTTGTTTTAAACAGTTTTGTCTTTTAACATTTTTAAAACTAGAGTTAAAAGTGATTTATGTACCATTTATGTAAAAGTGATTTATGTACCATTGCAGTATCATAATACTCTGAATTTGATTGCATAACTTCACCAGTGAGCTTCATATTTTCAAATGTTATGTTACTAATTAATATTCTTTCATTTCACCTTGAAAAACTTCATTTAACATTTCTTGTAAAGCAGGTTTAGTGGTTATGAGTCAGCTTTTTGGTCTGCAAACTTTTTCTTTCTTTTTCATTTTTGGAATTTAGTTTTGCAGATATAATATACTTGGTGGGCAGTTATTTTTCTTTCAGTAGTTTGAGTATATCATCCAAGTCTCTTCAGACCTGCAAGTTTCTTCTGAGAAATCCATTGATAGCTTTATGAGGGTATTTTTGTATATGGGTTTCTCTCTTCTCTTGATTCTTTCAAAATTCTCTATTTTCTTTGTACTTTTACTATGAAATATTTAAGAAAAATTAATGCCACCTGATGTGAAAAGCTGATTCATATGAAAAGACCCTGATGCTGGGAAAGATTGAGGGTGGGAAAAGGGGACAACAAAGGATGAGATGATTGGATGGGATCACTGACTCAATGGACATGGGTTTGGGTAGACTCTGGCAGTTGGTGATGGACAGGGAGGCCTGGCGTGCTGTGGTTCATGGGTTCACAAAGAGTTGGACACAACTGAGCGACTGAACTGAACTGAACTGAATGCCAAACTTGCTCAAATTCTTTCAAAAAAGAAGGGGAGAGGAAACTTTCAAGCTCATTTTATGAGGCCAGCATCATCCTAAAGCCAAAACCTCAGAGGAAAATAAATCTAATACAAAAACCACAAGAAAAGAAATTTATAAGCCAATATACCAGCCACAAAAAGACAAATACTGCATGATTCCACGTAAATCTAGTAGCTACAATAGTCAAATTCATAGAATAAAAATGTGAAGTGAGGATTGTCAAGGGTCAGGCTGATGGTCAAATAAGAAATTATTAATGATTGGGCATGACGTTTCAGTTAAGCAAGAGAAGTAAATTCTAGAGATATTTTGTAAAACATTGTATCTATAATAAACAACATTGCATTGTACACATAAAGTTTTTATTATATCTCACATAAGTGTTCTTAGCACAATATAATGAAATTATTGAATTATAGTTTGTTCAAATTTCCCATGGCCATTTTCTTTCTACAGGGAAACCTTCACTCAAAATTTTTCATCAGCTTAACACTTAGTATTGCTACTCTGAACCCGTGTCTTCAAAAAAATAGAGATGAAAAGTGAGAGTTCATTCCCCCCATAATTTGTCAATTAGTACTTTTTTCCATTTCCTCAGTTTTTACCTTTTACTGATGTTACTCACTGAGAACAAAAGATTATTTATTACCTAATATTCCTTCTAATAGAAGGTAATTAATTCTAAACATCTGCAATAAGAGGTAAAATAAACTTTACTTAATTTGTACAGTGGTTTAAAAAGCAAATTCTCTGAGATTTTAGACAAAGTGCATATTTCCTCCACTTAAAAATTCCAGAAATTCAGAAATGTATAATTAATGGAATTCATTATCAAATATGGTTCATGTATGTCTATTTTTTAACAGAGAACAACTTGTAGCATGAATAATTTAAATGCCATAGTGTTTAAGTGCAAATGGAAACAACTTTGTTGACTTCAGTTGGAGTGAGAAAAAGTAAGGCACAATGATGTAAATTTAAGTCATATAGCATATAAGAAACATGTTTGTTTCAAGGACAGTAAAACAACAAGGAACAAGGCAACATGGACAAAAGATCCAAAGACTATGTGCACAGTGTAAAATGGCTAATGGAACTTACCATTTTCTACTGCTACCGCATCTGAAAAACAGAGAGAAATATTAATTTATTTAGTTGATTATTCAATCAGAATAATCATAGGTTGTTGTCAGTGTCATATTTTCTGAAAAATATGTAGATGGGATTTTACTCAAACCCAGAGTCAGGGAGCTAAATGAAAATGGCCTTCTCTGATGCTTTTATAGATATTTTCTTGGGAATGATTATGGGAAAATGAATAAACTTTAGAGAGGAAATATGCACTCCTCTCTCAGGATAGATAGGGGCATATCAACTTAGAATTAAACAGATTGTAAAGGAGAAAATTTTGGAGCTTTTATCCAGAAAGTGACCCTGATGATCATGGCAGTGGATCCTTTAATCTGTTTCTCAACAACCTTATCATGAAGATATAGAATACTTCTGAAGCACAAAGTGAAGATAATAAGCAAAAGGAAAGGGAATGAAGGAAGGGAAGAGAAAGCAAGAAGGGGAAAGAATGAAACAGAACATGGAGTAGACCTGAAAGCAGAAACGTAGTATGACATGTGGGAAACTAAGTAGGCGTAAGAGAAAGTAAAAGACAAAAGAAACAAAACGAGAGAGTGGAAACAAGGGAAAAAAGTCTCTAACAGGCAAAGTAGCAGAATGCTTGAAGAACAAACATTACCAGGTATCTGCAAAAGTTGATCTGAAAAATAAAATGGAAAGTACCATATTAATGATGTAGGAAACAAACAGATTAAAATCTTAAAATCTGTTTGCACAAGGGTAAAGGTAGCAAGTTGAGGGTTAAGAAGAAGAAATTAACAACCACTGATTTTTGTGTTTTCAGTAACATTAATGTACACTGTGTTGCAATAACATAGCCTTATATTCGACCACGGATGGATTAGTAAGTACTATGACTTTCTAAATCCCCAAATAGCCTCAACTGTCTTATACTTCTTTCTTATTCTTTCTTACTCTATCGTTTCTGCTTAACTTTTCCTTTGACATTATTTGTTCCCTTTCCTCAGTACTTTGAATTTTTTTGCCATTTTCCATATAAAAAAAGAAACTTGGTAATTTGTGTCTTCTCATTTTTTTTTTAAATATTTGCCAGTCTGATTGATCAATTGCATTATTTTTTCAAAGAACAAACTTTGTTTTATTAATTTTCTCTATTGTTTTTTTGCTTTTAATATCATTGATTTCTCATATTATATTTATTATTTATCTTTTCAGAATTGCTTTGGGTTTATTTTGTTCATTTCAAAACTTTCTTAATCTGTAGTATTAGATAATTCATTGATATGTTCTTAATTTTGTATATAACAATATAATTTACTAAGATGGTGGAGGAATAGGACTGGGACACCACTTTCTTTCCAACAAATTCATCAAAAGAACATTTGAACACTGAGTAAATTCCACAAAACAACTTCTGAATGCCGGCAGAGGACATCAGGCACCCAGAAAAACAGCCCATTGTCTTTGAAAGGAAGTAGGAAAAAATATAAAAGATAAAAAGAGAGACAAAAGAGTAGGGATGGAGCTCTGTCCCGGGAAGTGAGTCTTAAAAAAGAGAGAACTTTCCAAACACCAGGAAACACTCTCACTGCCGAGTCTGCGGCAAGCCTTGGAACCACAGAGGGCAACATAACCGGGAGGAAAAATAAATAAATAATTAAAACCCACAGTTTACGTGCCCAACAGTAACTCCCACCGTGGAGAAGCAGCGCAGACTTTTGCATCCGCCACTAGCAAGGGGGGCTGGGCAGGGAGGCATGGGCTGCATTGCTTAGAGTAAGGACAGGGCCTGAATGTCCCGAGGGCAATCTGAGGGAACCAACTTGGGATAGCAAACCAGACTGTGGGATAGCTACCACGTGAAAAGCCCTAACCTAAGACACTGCCAGGCCCGCTCAGAGAACAAAGGACTGGGCAGAGCTAGCCAGTTACAGACCGGCCCATCCTCCTCCATTGACAGGCAGGCGAGGGCAGCCAGAGCTGGAAGGGGGCAATCACGGCCCCAGAGAGGCATTATCTACCAAACTGCAAGCAGGCTTCGTTGCTAACCAAGACTTCTTGGGATTCTGGACGGTCAACATCCGCCTAAGAAGGTGCACCAGTTGTACACCCAGAAAACCAAGCCGCAGGGACAGGGGAGGCGATAAGTCGCAGAGACTGCGTTCACCAAACACCTGGTCACCTGAGCAGCTCGGACCTGGGAAGAGCACAAAACGCAGGTCCAATGGAGTCTGCACTACTGAGGACTACCCGAGTGCCTGAACCTGAGCGGCTTAGACCTGGGAGGTGCATACAACCCAGGGCTGGCCTCAGACAGATTCTGGCAGAGCAACCTAGAGCCTAAGCAGTGTAGACAAGGAAAGAACACTCGCCATGAGCAGGGGCAAACCCAGTGTGGCCAAGACACTGCGAGCACACGCCAGTGTAATTTGTTTGCCGTGTCCCTCCCCAAGCACGACTGAACAAGTGAGCCTAAAAAAGTGTCCACCACCGCCCCCTTGTGTCAAGACGGAAATTAGACACTGAAGAGACCAGCAAACAGAAGAAGCTAAAACAGAGGGACTCTCCTTGGAAGTGACAGGTGCAATAGATTAAAACCCTGTACTAAGTACCGACTACATATGAAGGGGCCTATAGATCTTGAGAAATATAAGCCGGACCAAGGAACTACCCAAAAATGAACTGACCCCACACTGTCCACAACAGCACCAGAGAAAGTCCTAGATATATTTTTACTATTTGTACTATCATTATGTAACTTAAAATATTAAAAAAAATTTTAAGTCCCCTGTTACTGCCTTAATTTTCATTTTTGTAACCTACTATTACTTTGCCAAAAAAGTAATAGTTTATTTTTTTAAAGCAAATTTCATATATATATATATGTATATTATAATTTTTGTGATTTTATTTCTTTAATATTGTATTTTTGAAAATCCAACCTCTACTCTAGATTTTTAATCTTTGCTTTTTGGTATTTGTTATTAATTTTGTACATTTAAGAACCCAATCTTCAGTACCTGTTTTTACTTGGGAGCGAGATTACTGACTTGACTGCTCTCTCCCTCTTTGGACTCTCCTTTTTCTCCACCAGGTCGCCTCTCTCTCCTCCCTCCTCCTTCTCTTCTCTACCCAAATCTGTGAATCTCTGTGTGTTCTGGAGGGTGGAGAACACTTAGGGAACTGATTACTGGCTGGATCTGTCTCTCCTTTTGATTCTCCCTTTTCTCTTCCTGGTCACCTCTGTCTCCTTCCTCCGTCTTCTCTTCTCTGTATAACTCCGTGAACATCTCTGAGCGGTTCAGTCTGTGGAGCGCACATAAGGAAGTGATTACTGGCTAGCTTGCTCTCTCCTCTTTTGATTCCACCACATCTCATCCTGGTCACCTCTATCTCCTTCCTCCCTCTTCTCTTCTCCATGTAACTCTGTGAACCTCTCTGGGTGTCCCTCACTGTGGAGAAACTTTTCATCTTTAACCTAGATGTTTTATCAATGGTGCTATATAGATGGAGAAGACTTGAAGCTACTGTAAAAATAAGACTGAAAACCAGAAGCAGGAGGCTTAAGTCCAAATCCTGAGAACACCAGAGAACTCCTGACTCCAGGGAACATTAATTGACAGGAGGTCATCAAACACCTCCATACCTACACTGACACCAAGGACCACCCAAGGACCAACAAGTTCCAGAGCAAGACATACCATGCAAATTCTCTAGCAACACAGCAACATAGCCTTGAGCTTCAATATACAGGTTGCCCCAAATCACTCCAAACCTATTGACATCTCATAACTCATTACTGGACACTTCATTGCACTCCAGAGAGAAGGAATCCCGCTCCACCCACCAGAACATCAACACAAGCTTCCTTAACCAGGAAACCTTGACAAGCCACCCATACAACCCCACTCACAGTGAGGAAACTCCACAATAAAGAGAACTCCACAAACTGCCAGAATACAGAAAGGCCACCCCAAACACAGCAATATAAACAAGGTGAAGAGACAGAGGAATACCCATCAGGTAAAGGAACAGGATAAATGCCCACCAAACCAAAAAAAAAAAAAAAAAAAAGGAAGAGATAAGGATTCTACCTGATAAAGAATTCCAAATAATGATAGTGAAATTGATCCAAAATCTTGAAAACAAAGTGGAATCACAGATAAATAGCCTGGAGACAAGGATTGAGAAGATGCAAGAAAGGTTTAACAAGGACCTAGAAGAAATAAAAAAGAGTAAATCAATCATGAATAATGCAGTAAACGATATCAAAAACACTCTGGAGGGAACCAACAGTAGAATAATGGAGGCAGAAGATAGGATTAGTGAATTAGAAGATAAAATGGTAGAAATAAATGAATCAGAGAGGAAAAAAGAAAAACGAATTAAAAGAAATGAGGACAGGCTCAGAGACCTCTGGAGCAATGTTAAATGCCCCAACTTTCGAGTCATAGGAGTTCCAGAAGAAGACTAAAAGAAAGACCATGAGAAAATACTTGAGGAGATAATAGTTGAAAAATTCCCTAAAATGGGGAAGGAAATAATTACCCAAGTCCAATAAACCCATAGAATCCCAAATCGAATAAACACAAGGCAAAACATCCCAAGACACATGCTAATCAAATTAACAAAGATCAAACACAAAGAACAAATATTAAAAGCAGCAAGGGAAAAACAACAAATAACACACAAGGGGATTCCCATAAGGACAACAGCTGATCTTTCAATAGAAACTCTTCAGGCCAGGAGGGAACGGCAGGACATACTTAAAGTGATGAAAGAAAATAAACCTACAGCCCAGATTACTATACCCAGCAAGGATCTCATTCAAATATAAAGGAGAAATCAAAAGCTTTACAGACAAGCAAAAGCTTAGAGAATTCAGCACCACCAAACCAGCTCTTCAAAAATGCTAAAGGATCTTCTCTAAACAGGAAACACAGAAAGGGTGTATAAACTCAAACCCAAAACAACAAAGTAAATGGCAATGGGGTCACACTTATCAATAATTACCTTAAATGTAAATGGGTTGAATGGCCAAACCAAAAGACAAAGACTGGCTAAATGGATACAAAAACAAGACCCCCTATATATGCTATCTACAAGAGACCCGCCTCAAAACAAGGGACACATACAGACTGAGACTGAAAGACTGGAAAAAGATATTCCATGCAAATAGACACCAACAGAAAGCAGGAGTAGTAATACTCATATCAGATAAAATAGACTTTAAAACAAAGGCTGTGAAAAGAGACAAAGAAGGACACTACATAATGATCAAAGGATCAATCGGAGAAGAAGATACAACGATTATAAATATATATGCATCCAACATAGGAGCACCTCAATATGTAAGACAAATGCTAACAAGTATCAAAGGGGAAATTAATAATAACACGATAACAGTGGGAGACTTTAATACCCCACTCACACCTATGGATAGATCAACTAAACAGAAATTAACAAGGAAACATAAACTTTAAATGATACAATAGACCAGTTAGACCTAATTGATATCTATAGGACATTTCAGCCCCAAACAATGAATTGCACCTTTTTCTCAAGTGCACACGGAAAATTGTCCAGGATAGATCACATCCTGGGCCATAAATCTACCCTTGGTAAATTCAAAAAATTTGAATTTTGAATTCTTGAAATCATTCCAAACATCTTTTCTGACCACAATGCAGTAAGATTAGATCTCAATTACAGGAGAAAAACTACTAAAAATTCCAACATATGGAGGCTGAACAACACGCTGCTGAATAACCAACATATCACAGAAGAAATCAAAAAAGAAATCAAAATATGCATAGGAACGATTGAAAATGAAAACACAACAACTCAAAACTTGTGGAACACTGTAAAAGCAGTGCTAAGGGGAAGGCTCATAGCAATACAGGCATACCTCAAGAAACAAGAAAAAAGTCAAATAAATAACCTAACTCTACATCTAAAGCAACTAGAAAAGGAAGAAATGAAGAACCCAAGGGTTAGTAGAAGGAAAGAAATCTTAAAAATTAGGGCAGAAATAAATGCAAAAGCAACAAAAGAGACCATAGCAAAAATCAACAAAGCCAAAAGCTGGTTCTTTGAAGCAATAAATAAAATTGACAAACCATTAGCCAGACTCATCAAGAAACAAAGGGAGAAATTTCAAATCAATAAAATTAGAAACAAAAATGGAGAGATCACAACAGACAACACGGAAATACAAAGGATTATAAGAGACTACTACTAGCAATTATATGCCAATAAAATGGACAACTTGGAAGAAACGGACAAATTCTTAGAAAAGTACAACTTTCCAAAGCTGAACCAGGAAGAAATAGAATCTTAACAGACCCATCACAAGCACGGAAATTGAAACTGTAATCGGAAATCTTTCAGCAAACAAAAGCCCAGGTCCAGACAGCTTCACAGCTGAATTCTACCAAAAATTTAGAGAAGAGCTGACACCTTTCCTACTTAAACTCTTCCTGAAAATTTCAGAGGAAGGTAAACTTCCAAACTCATTCTATGAGGCCACCATCACCCTAATACCAAAACCTGACAAACATGCCACAACAAAAGAAAACTACAGGCCAATATCACCGATGAACATAGATGCAAAAATCCTTGACAAAATTCTAGCAATCAGAATCCAACAACACATTAAAAAGATCATACATCATGACCAAGTGGGCTTTATCCCAGGGATACAAGGATTCTTCAATATCTGCAAATCAATCAGTGTAATAGATCACATTAACAAATTGAAAAATAAAAGCCATATGATTATCTCAAAAGATACAGAGAAAGCCTTTGACAAAATTCAAGATCCATTTATGATAAAAACTCTCCAGAAAACAGGAATAGAAGGAACATACCTCAACATGATAAAAGCTATATATGACAAACCCACAGCAAACATTATCCTCAATGGTGAAAAATTGAAAGCATTTCCCCTAAAGTCAGGAACAAGACAAGGGTGCCCACTTTCACCACTACTATTCAACATAGTTTTGGAAGTTTTGGCCACAGCAATCAGAGCAGGAAAAGAAATAAAAGGAATCCAAATTGGAAAAGAAGAATTAAACTTTCACTTTTTGCAGATGACATGATCCTCTACATAGAAAACTCTAAAGACTCCACCAGAAAATTACTAGAGCTAATCAATGAATATAGTAAAGTTGCAGGATATAAAATTAACTCACAGAAATCCCTTGCATTACTATACAATAATAATGAGAAAATAACGAGAAAGAGAAATTAAGGAAACAATTACATTCACCATTGCAATGAAAAGTATAAAATACTTAGGAATATATCTACATAAAAAACAAAAGACCTATATGTAGAAAACTATAAAACAGTGGTGAAAGAAATCAAAGAGGACACTAATAGATGGAGAAATATACCATGTTCATGGATTTGAGGAATCAATATAGTGAAAATGAGTATACTACTCAAAGCAATCTATGGATTCAATGCAATCCCTATCAAGCTACCAATAGTATTTTTCACAGAACTAGAAAAAATAATTTCACAAGTTGTATGGAAATACAAAATACCTTGAATAACCAAAGCAATCTTGAGAAAAAAGCATGGAACTGGAGGAATCAACCTGCCTGATTTCAGGCTCTACTACAAAGCCACAGTCATCAAGACAGTATGGTGCTGACACAGAAACAGAAATATAGATCAATGGAACAAAACAGGAAGCCCAGAGATAAATCCATGCACCTATGGACAAGTGAAAGTGGAGAGTGAAAAAGTTGGCTTAAAGCTCAACATTCAGAAAACGAAGATCATGGCATCTGGTCCCACATGGGAAATAGATGGGGAAACAGTGGAAACAGTGGCAGATTTTATTTTTCTGGGCTCCAAAATCACTACAGATGGTGACTGCAGCCATGAAATTAAAAGACGCTTACTCCTTGGACGGAAAGTTATGACCAACCTAGATAGCATATTCAAAAGCAGAGACATTACTTTGCCAACAAAGGTTCGTCTAGTCAAGGCTATGGTTTTTCCTGTGGTCATGTATGTGAGAGTTGGACTGTGAAGAAGGCGGAGTGCCGAAGAATTGATGCTTTTGAACTGTGGTGTTGGAGAAGACTCTTGAGAGTCCCTTGGACTACAAGGAGATCTAACCAGTCCATTCTGAAGGAGATCAGCCCTGGGATTTCTTTGGAAG
This sequence comes from Bos javanicus, assembly GCF_032452875.1. Classification (NCBI taxonomy): domain Eukaryota; kingdom Metazoa; phylum Chordata; class Mammalia; order Artiodactyla; family Bovidae; genus Bos; species Bos javanicus. Next base: position 26,783,335 of record NC_083890.1, on the reverse strand, counting down.
GAATGATGCTAAAGCTGAAACTCCAGTACTTTGGCCACCTCATGCGAAGAGTTGACTCATTGGAAAAGACTCTGATGCTGGGAGGGATAGGGGGCAAGAGGAGAAGGGGATGACAGAGGATGAGATGGCTGGATGGCATCACTGACTCGATGGATGTGAGTCTGAGTGAACTCTGGGAGTTGATGATGGACAGGGAGGCCTGGCGTGCTGCGATTCATGGGGTCACAAAGAGTCGGACACGTCTGAGCGACTGATCTGATCTGAACTGATGGACAACTTATCTTTGACAAAGGAGGCAAGAATATACAATGGAGAAAAGACAATCTCTTTAACAAGTGGTGCTGGGAAAACTGGTCAACCACTTGTAAAAGAATGAAACTAGAACACTTTCTAACACCATACACAAAAATAAACTCAAAATGGATTGAAGATCTAAACGTAAGACCAGAAAGTATACAACTCCTAGAGGAGAACATAGGCAAAGCACTCTCTGACATAAATCACAGCAGGATCCTCTATGACCCACCTCCCTGAATATTGGAAATAAAAGCAAAAATAAACAAATGGGACCTAATTAAAATTAAAAGCTTTTGTACAACAAAGGAAACTATAAGCAAGGTGAAAAGACAGCCTTCAGAATGGGAGAAAATAATAGCAAACAAAGCAACTGACAAAGAATTAATCTCAAAGATATATATGCAACTCCTGCAGCTCAATTCCAGAAAAATAAATGACCCAATCAAAAAATGGGCCAAAGAACTAAATAGACATTTCTCCAAATAAGAAATACAGATGGCTAAAACAAATGAAAAGATGCTCAACATCACTCATTATCAGAGAAATGCAAATCAAAACCACAATGAGGTACCATTTCACGCCAGTCAGAAAGGCTGCGATCCAAAAGTCTACAAGCAATAAATGCTGGAGATGGTGTGGAGAAAAGGGAACCCTCTTACATTGTTGGTGGGAATGCAAACTAGTACAGCCACTATGGAGAACAGTGTGGAGATTCCTTAAAAAACTGGAAATAGAACTGCCTTATGATCCAGCAATCCCACTGCTGGGCATACACACTGAGGAAACTAGAATTGAAAGAGACACTTGTACCCCAATGTTCATTGCTGCACTGTTTATAATCGTCAGGACATGGAAGCAACCTAGATGTCCATCAGCAGAGGAAAGGATAAGAAAGCAGTGGTACATATACAGAATGGAGTATTACTCAGCCATTAAAAAGAATACATTTGAGTCAATTCTAATGAGGTGGATGAAACTCGAGCCTATTGTACAGAGTGAAGTAAGCCCGAAAGAAAAACACCAATACAAACGCATATATATGGAATTTAGAAAGATGGTAACAATAACCCAGTATATGAGACATCAAAAGAGACACTGATGTATAAAACATTCTTTTGGACTCTGTGGGAGAGGGAGAGGGTGGGATGATTTGGGAGAATGGCACTGAAACATGTATACTATCATGTATGAAACGAGTCTCCAGTCCAGGTTCGATGCACAATACTGGATGCTTGTGGCTGGTGCACTGGGACGACCCAGAGGGATGGTACAGGGAGGAGGATTCAGGATGGGAAACAGGTGTATACTTGTGGCAGATTCATGTTGATATATGGCAAAACCAATACAATATTGTAAAGTTAAAAAATAAAATAAAAAATCCAAATACTGTGGGGGAGGGTAATCCATTTACCTTTCTGTTAATGATTTATAATTAAATTTATTTATGGTCATAGAACATAACTTCTATTATTACAGATTTGTTACAGCATGTGTTGTCACCTGGATTTTGTTTTAGGTTTACATTCTATGAAAAATTGAGAAAAAAAGTGTGTTCTACAATTATGTGTAGAGTGCTTCATAAATATCAAGTTGAGGGTCTTATTTAGATCTTCTATCAATAAATCCTATTGTTTCCTGTCTACTGAAAGAGGAATATTGGTGTATTCAAGCATTATTCCATGAAGTTTTTGCTTCATGTATTTGATGCTTTTTATTGTAAAGTTTATATTTGTTGTAAATTTAGATTATGGTATTTTGATGAATTTACTGTTTCCTCATTAATTAATGTCCACTTTTACTCAAAATATTCTACTTTGAATTCTTTTTTATATTAGTATAAAAAAGCTTTATATTAGTGTTTATACTGCATATCTTTTTATACTTTGTTTACTATTCATATTTTTTATTTAATTGATAATATTCTTATGTGAACTTTTAAGTGTGTTAAAAATATGGTATAACAGTCTGCCATTTTAATTGTCATATTTAGTTCATTTTGATTTAATATAGCTATTTATATGGCTGGACTTAGGTTTACTACTTTATATTTGGTGTATGTTTGTTCCTTGTTTTCTTCTGTTTCCCCATTTTTACTTTTAAATACGTTATTCCAGTACATTTTAGCATTTCATTTAAATCTGATTATTAGCCTTTGGCCATGTCTCTTTATATTCTATTTCATATATGAGTGTTCTAGAAATTTAAAAAAGTGTATACCTAAGTTTTCATATTCTACTCACAATGAATATTCTACCATTTGAAGTAAAACGTAGAACTCTTACATCCATATATGTATCTTTCCTTTTTTGCATGCATCACCTCTACACATATTAAGAACCACACAATGTTAAAATTATTTCACTTAATAGTCATACATATTTTTGAAAATTTAAAATTGGAAGGGGGGCGGTCCTGAGATGGCAGAAGAATAGGATTGGGAGACCACTTTCTCCCCTACAAATTCATCGAAAGATCATTTGAACGCTGAGTAAATTCCACAAAACAACTTCTGAATGCTGGCAGAGGACACCAGGCACCCAGAAAGGTAGCCCATTGTCTTCAAAAGAAGATAGGACAAAATATAAAAGATAAAAAGTGAGGCAAAAGAGTTAGGGACAGGGACCTGTCTCGGGAGGGAGTCTTAAAAGAGGAGAAGTTTCCAAACACCAGGAAACCCTCTCACTGGTGGGTCTGTGGGGAGTTTTGGAATCACAGAGGACAACATAACTGGGAGGAAAAATAAATAAATAAATAATTTAATAAATAAACCCCACAGATTACGTGCCTAATGGCAACTCCCAGCAGAGAAGCCCAGATGCTCCCATCCATCACCAGCAAGCGGGGGCTGATCAGAGAGGTGCAGGCTACATTCCTTAGGGTAGGGACTAGGCCTGAATGCCCTGAGGGCAATCTGAGGGAGCTAACATGAGCTAGCAACACAAACCGTGGGATGGCCAGAGAGAGAGACAGAGAAAAGAGAAAGAGAGTGTGAACTTTCCTTTGAAAAGCTCTAACCCAAGGCATATGGCACCCCACTCCAATACTCTTGCCTGGAAAATCCCATGGACGGAGAAGCCTGGTTGGCTGCAGTCCATGGGGTCACTAAGAGTCCGACACGACGGAGCGACTTCACTTTCACTTTTCATTTGCATGCATTGGAGAAGGAAATGGCAACCCACTCCAGTGTTTTTGCCTGGAGAATCCCAGGAACGGGGGAGCCTGGTGGGCTGCCGTCTATGGGGTCGCACAGAGTCGGACACGACTGAAGCGACTTAGCAGCAGCAGCAACCCAAGACATGCCGGCCCACTCACAGAACAAAAGACTGAAGGAATACCAAAAGAGAGGTAGCCGGCTGCATACCGGCCCATCCCCCACCAGAGGCAGAGAGGCAGGCAGCAACAGCCAGAGCCAGAAGGCAAAGGGCAAACTCGGCTCCAGAGATGGCATCCTCTACCGAACTGTGAGCAGGCTCCCAGTTGCTAACCAAGTCTTCCTGGGATCTTGGACGGTTGACATCCCCTGGGAGGGTCGCAGCCAGAGATCAGCTGCCTGGGGAGAGTGCACTTGCCAAGTACCTGGTCGACTGAGCTGCTTGCACTTGGGAAGGGCACAAAACGTAGGCCCAACCAAGTCTGCACCTTTGTGGAGTACCCGAGAACCTGAACCTGAGCGGCTTAGACCTGGGAAGTACACACAACCCAGGGCCCACTTTAGACAGCTCCCCTGCAGAGCAACCTGGAGCCTGAGCAGTGTAGACTGGGAAAGCACACACGCCATGAGCCAGGCCAAACTCAGTGTGGTCAAGACACTGCGAGCACACTGCGAGCATTCCCCACACATGCCAATGATATTGGCTTGCAGTGTTCGCTTCCCTGGTGGCTCAGAGGTTAAAGCATCTGCCTGCAATGTGGGAGATCTGGGTTTAATCCCTGGGTCGGGAAGATCCCCTGGAGAAGGAAATGGCAACCCACTCCAGTATTCTTGCCTAGAGAATCCCGTGGATGGAAGAGCCTGGTGGGCTACAGTCCATGGGGTCGCAAAGAGTCGGACACGACTGAGCGACTTCACATTCACTTTTCCCTCCCCAGAGCAGGACTGAACAAATGAGCCTAAAAAAGTGTCCACCACCGCCCCCTTGTGTCAGGATGGAAATTAGACACTGAAGAGACAGATGAAGCCAAAATAAACAGATGGAACTGCTTTGAAGTGACAGGTGCAACAGATTAAAACCCTGTAGTTAGCACCGACTACATTGGAAGGGGCCTATGGACATTGAGAAGTAAAAGCTGGAACAAAGAACTACCTGAAACTGAACTGACCCCACACTGCCTGCAACAGCTCCAGAGAAATTCCTAGATATATTTTTACTATTATCATTTAAAAAATTTTTAAGTCCTTTGTTACTCCTTCAATTTCCATTTTTATAACCTTGCAAAAAAGAAAGATTCTACTTTTAAAGCAAATTTCATATATATTTTTTATAATTTTTGTGATTTTGTTCCTTTTTTAAAAATATTGTATTTTTGAGGGTCTAACCTCTACTCTAGATTTTTAATCTTTGCTTTTTGGTACTTGTTATCAATTTTGTACCTTTAAGAATGCAATCTTCAGTACCCATTTTTACTTAGGAGTGTGATTACTGGCTTGATTGCCCTCTCACCCTTTTGACTCTCCTTTTTCTCTCCTAGGTCACCTCTATCTCCTCCCACCCCTTCTCTTCTCTGTCCAACTGTTTGAATTTCTTTCGGTATTCCAGGCTGTGGAGAACACTTAGGAAACTGATTACTGGCTAGATCGGTCTCTCTCCTTTTGACTTCCCTCTTCTCCTCCTGGTCACCTCTATTTACTGCCCCCCCCCCCCACCCCCCGCCACCTCTTCTCTTCTTTATGTAACTCTGTGAACCTCTCTGGGTGTTCCAGGCTGTGGAGAGCACATAGGGATTTGATTAGTGGCTAGATTGCTCTCTTTCCTTTTGATTCCCTCTCTTCTCCTCCTGGTCACCTCTATCTCCCTCCTTCCTCTTCTCTTCTCCATGTAACTCAGGGAACCTTTCTCAGTGTCTTTCACTGTGGATACTCCTTTCTCCATTAACCTAGATGTTTTATCATCGGTGCTGTATGGATGGAGAAGTCTTGAGGCTACTGTAAGAATAAGACCGAAAACCAGAGGCAGGAGGCTTAATCCAAATCCTGAGAACACCTGAGAACTCCTGACTCCAGGGAACATTAATTGATAGGAGCTCATCAAACGCCTCCATACCTACACTGAAACCAAGGACCACCCAAGGGCCAAGAAATTCCAGAGCAAGACATACCACGCAAATTCTCCAGCAACACAGGAACATAGCCCTGAGCTTCAACATAAGGCTGCCCAACGTCACACCAAACCCATAGACATGTCAAAACTCATTACTGGACACTTCATTGCACTTCAGAGAGAAGAAATCCAGCCCCATCCACCAGAACACTGACACAAGCTTCCCTAGCCAGGAAACCTTGAAAAGCCACCTGTACAACTGGAACCACAGGGAGGAACCTCCACAATAAAGAGGAAACACAAACTGCCAGGATACGGAAAGGCCACCCCAAACAAAGCAATATACATAAGATGAAAAGGCAGAGAAATATGCAACAGGTAAAAGAGTAGGATAAATGCCCACCAAACCAAACAAAAGAGGAAGAGATAGGGAATCTACCTGATAAAGAATTCTGAATAACGATAGTGAAAACGGTCCAAAATCTTGAAAAAAAAAAATGGAGTTACAGATAAATAGCCTGGGGACAGGGATTGAGAAGATGCAAGAAATGTTTAACAAGGACCTAGAAGAAATAAAAAAGAGCCATCAATAATGAATAATGCAATAAATGATATCAAAAACACTCTGGAGGGAACCAACGATAGAATAACTGAGGCAGAAGATAGGATAAATGAGGTGGAAGATAGAATGGTGGAAATAAATGAAGCAGAGAGGAAAGAAAGAAAAAAAAAAAGAATGAAAAGAAACGAGGACAACCTCAGAGACCCAAACGCCCCAACATTCGAAACATAGGAGTCCCAGAAGAAGAAGACTAAAAGAAAGGCCATGAGAAAATACTTGAGGAGATAATAGTCGAAAACTTCCCTAAAATGGGGAAGGAAATAGCCACCCAGGTCCAAGAAACCCAGAGAGTCCCAAACAGGATGAACCCAAGGCGAAACACCCAAGACACATACTAATCAAATTAACGAAGATCAAACACAAAGAACAAATATTAAAAGCAGCAAGGGAAAAACAACAAATAACACACAAGGGGATTCCCAAAAGTATAACAGCTGGTCTTTCAATAGAAACGCTTCGGGCCAGGAAGGAATGGCAGGACATACTTAAGGTGATGAAACAGAAAAACCTATAACCAGATTACTATACCCAGCAAGGATCTCATTCAAATATGAAGGAGAAATCAAAAGCTTTACAGACAAGCAAAAGCTGAGAGAATTCAGCACCACCAAATCAGCTCTTCAAAAATGCTAAAGGATCTTCTCTAGACAGGAAACACAAAAAGGCTGTATAAACTCAAACCTAAAACAAGAAAGTAAAAGGCAATGGGATCATGTTATCAATAATTACCTTAAATGTAAATGGGTTGAATGGCCAAACCATAAGACAAAGCTTGGCTGAATGGATAAAAAAACAAGACCCCTATATATGCTGTCTACAAAAGACCCATCTCAAAACAAGGGACACATACAGACTGAAAGTGAAGGGCTAGAAAAACATATTTCACACAAACTGAGACCAAAAGAAAGCAGGAGTAGCAATACTCATATCAGATAAAATAGACTTTGAAATAAAGGCTGTGAAAAGAGACAAAGAAGGAGACTACAAAATGATCAAAGGATCAATCGAAGAACAAGATATAACAATTATAAATATATATGCACCTAACATAGGAGCACTGCAATATGTAAGGCAAATGCTGACAAGTATGAAAGGGGAAATTAACAGTCACACAATAACAGTGGGAGACTTTAATACCCCACTCAAACCTATGGATAGATCAACTAAACAGAAAATTAGCAAGGAAACACAAACTTTAAATGATACAATAGAACAGTTAGACCTAATGGATATCCATAGGACATTCCACCCCAAAACAATGAATTTCACCTTTTTCTCAAGTGCACACGGAACCTTCTCCAGGATAGATCACATCCTGGGCCATAAATCTGGCCTTGGTAATTTAAAAAAACATTGAAATCATTCCAAGCATCTTTTCTGAACACAATGCAGTAAGATTAGATATCAACTACAGGAAAAAAAACTATTAAAAATTCCAACATATGGAGGATAAACAACACGCTTCTAAATGACCAACAAATCACAGAAGAAATCAAAAAAGAAATCAAAATATTCATAGAAATGAATGAAAATGAAAACACAACAACCCAAACCTATGGGACTCAGTAAAAGCAGTGATAAGGGGAAGGTTCAAAGCAATACAAGCTTACCTCAAGAAACAAAAAAAAGGTCAAATAAATAACCTAACTCTACACCTAAAGCTTGGATTAAAGCTCAACATTCAGGAAACTAAGATCATGGCATCTGGTCCCATCACTTCATGGGAAATAGATGGGGAAACAGTGGAAACAATGGCAGACTTTATTTTTTTCAGCTCCAAAATCACTGCAGATGGTGATTGGAGCCATGAAATCTAAAGACGCTTACTCCTTGGAAGGAAAGTTATGACCAACCTAGATAGCATGTTGAAAAGCAGAGACATTACTTTGCCAACAAAGGTCCAGCTAGTCAAGGCTATTGTTTTTCCAGTGGTCATGTATGGATGTGAGAGTTGGACTGTGAAGAAAGCTGAGTGCTAAAGAATTGATGCCTTTGAATTGTGGTACTGGAGAAGACTCCTGAGAGTCCCTTGGACTGCAAGGAGGTCCAATCAGTCCATCCTAAAGGAGATTAGTCCTGGGTGTTCAGTGGAAGGACTGATGCTAAAGCTGAAACTCCAATACTTTGGCCACCTCATACGAAGAGAGTTGACTCATTGGAAAAGACTCTGATGCTGGGAGGGATTGGGGGCAGGAGGAGAAGGGGACAACAGAGGATGAGATGGCTGGATGGCATCACTGACTCAATGGACATGAGTTTGAGTAAACTCCGGGAGTTGGTGATGGACAGGGAGGCCTGGCATGCTGCGATTCATGTGGTCACAAAGAGTCAGGCACGACTGAGCAACTGAACTGAAATGAAAACCTAGAGCAACTAGAAAAGGAAGAAATGAAGAACCCCCCAGTTAATAAAGGAAAGAAATCATAAAAATTAGGGCAGAAATAAATTCAAAAGAAACAAAAGAGACCATAGCACAAATCAACAAAGCTACAAGCTGGTTCTTTGAGAAGATAATTAAAATAGAAAAACCATTAGCCAGACTCATCAAGGCAAAAGGGAGAAAATCAAGTCAACAAAATTAGAAATTAAAATGGAGAAATCACAACAGACACCACAGAAACACAAAGGATCATAAGAGACTACTATCAGCAACCATATGCCAATAAAATCGACAACTTGGAAGAAATGGACAAATTCTTAGAAAAGTATAACTTTCCAAAACTGAACCAGGAAAAAATAGAATTTCCTAAAAGACCAATCACAAGCAAAGAAATCGAAACTGTAATCAGAAATCTTCCAGCAAACAAAAGGCAGGACCAGATGGCTTCACAGCTGAATTCTACCAAAAATTTAGAGAAGAGCTAACACCTATCCTACTCAAACTCTTCCATAAAATTACAGAGGAAGGTGAACTTCTAAAGTTATTCTATGAGGCCACCATCACCCTAATACCAAAACCAGACAAAGATGCCACCAAAAAAGAAAACTATAGGCCAATATCACTGATGAACATAAATGCAAAAATCCTTAACAAAATGTAGCAAACAAAATCCAACAACATATTAAAAATATGATACATTATGACCAAGTGGGCTGTATCCCAGGAATGCAAGGATTCTTTAAAATCCACAAATCAATCAATGTAATACATTACATTAACAAATTGAAAGATTAAAACAATATGGTTATCTCAATAAATGCAGAGAAGGCTTTTGACAAAATTCAACAACCATTTATGACAAAAGTCCTCCAGAAAGCAGGAATAGAAGGAACATGCTGCTGCTGCTGCTAAGTCGCTTCAGTCATGTCCGACTCTGTGCGACCCCATAGGTGGCAGCCCACCAGGCTCCGCCATCCCTGGGATTCTCCAGGCAAGAACATTGCAATGGGTTGCCATTTCTGTCTACAGTGTATGAAAGTGAAAAGCGAAAGTGAAGTCACTCACTTGTGTCCAACTCTTCACGACCCCATGGACTGCAGCCTACCAGGCTCCTCCACCCATGGGATTTCCAGGCAAGAGTACTGGAGTGGGTTGCCTTAGAAGGAACATACCTCAATATAATAGAAGCTATATATGACAAATGCACAGCAAACATTATCCTCGATGGTGAAGAATTGAAAGGATTTCCCTTAGGTCAGGAACAGGACAAGGGTGCCCACTCTCACCACTACTATTCAACATAGTTTTGGAAGTTTTGGCCACAGCAATCAGAGCAGAAAAAGAAATAAAAGGAACCCAGATTGGAAAAGAAGAAGTAAAACTGTCAATGCAGATGACAAGATCCTCTCCATAGAAAACAGAAAGACTCCACCAGAAACTTACTAGAGCTAATCACTAAATATAGTAAATTTGCAGAATATAAAATTAACTCACAGAAGTCCCTTGCATTCCTATATACTAACAATGAGAAAACAGAAAGAGAAGTTAAGGAAACAATTACATTCACCATTGCAACAAAAAGAATAAAATACTTAGGAATAAATCTACCTAAAGAAACAAAAGACCTAAATATAGAAAACTATAAAACATTGATAAAAGAAATCAAAGATGACACAATAGTTGGAGAAATATACCATATTCATGGATCGGAAGAATCAATGTAGTGAAAATGAGTATACTACCCAAAGCAATCTATAGATTCAATGCAATCCCTATCAAGCTACCAATGGTATTTTTCACAGAACTAGAACAAATAATCTCACAATTTGTATGGAAATACAAAATACCTCGAATAACCAAAGCAATCTTGAGAAAGAAGAATGGAACTGGAGGACTCAACCTACCAGACTTCAGGCTCTACTACAAAGCCACAGTCATCAAGACAGTATGGTACTGGCACAAAGACAGAAATATAGATCAATGGAACAAAGTAGAAAGCCCAGAGATAAATCCACGCACCCCACTCCAGTACTTTTGCCTAGAAAATCCCATGGACAAAGGAGCCTGGTAGGCTGTAGTCCATGGGGTCGCTAGAGTCAGACACGACTGAGCGACTTCACTTTCACTTTTATGCATTGGAGAAGGAAATGGCAACCCACTCCAGTGTTCTTGCCTGGAGAATCCCAGGGATGGGAAAGCCTGGTGGGCTGCCATCTATGGGATCTCACAGAGTCGGACACGACTGAAGTGACTTAGCAGCAGCAGCAGCATGGACAACTTATCTTTGACAAAGGAGGCAAGAATATGCAATGGAGAAAAGACAATCTCTTTAACAAGTGGTGCTGGCAAAACTGGTCAACCACTTGTAAAAGAATGAAACTAGAACACTTTCTACACAATACACAAAAATAAACTCAAAATATATTAAAGATCTAAATGTAAGACTAGAAACTATACAACTCCTAGAGAAGAACATAGACAAAACACTCTTCGATGTAAATCACAGCAGGATCATCTATGACCCACCTCCCAGAGTAATGGAAATAAAAGCAACAATAAACAAATGGGACCTAATTAAACTTAAAGGCTTTTGCACAACGAAGGAAACTATAAGCAAGGTGAAAAGACAGCCTTCAGAATGGGAGAAAATAATAGCAAACGAAGCAGCTGACTAAGAATTAATCTCAAAAATACATAAGCAGCTCCTGCAGCTCAACTGGACAAAAATAGATGGGCCAATCAAAAAATGGTCCAAAGAACTACAGAGACATTTCTCCAAAGAAGACATAGAGATGGATAACAAACACATGAAAAAATGCTCAACATCACTCATTATCAGAGAAATGCAAATCAAAACCACAATGAGGTACGATCTCACGCCGGTCAGAATGGCTGCTATCAAAACGTCTACAAGCAATAAATGCTGGAGATGGTGTGGAGAAAAGGGAACCCTCTTACACTGTTGGTTGGAATGCAAACTAGTACAGCCACTATGGAGAACAGTGAGGAGATTCCTTTAAAAACTGGAAATAGATGTGCCATACGACCCAGCAATTCTACTGCTGGGCATATACACCAAGGAAACGAGAATTGAAAGAGACACATGTACCCCAATGTTCACCTCAGCACTGTCTACAATAGCCAGGACATGGAAACAACCTAGATGTCCATTGGCAGAGGAATGGATAAGAAAGCTGTGGTACCTATACACAATGGAATATTACTCAATCATTAAAAAGAATACATTTGAATCAGTTCTAATGAGGTGGATGAATCTGAAGCCTATTGTACAGAGTGAAATCAGTAAGAAAAACACCAATACAGTATAGTAATGCATGTATATGGAATTTAGAAAGATGGTAATAATGACCCTATAAGTGAAACAGCAAAAGAGACACAGATGTATAGAACAGTCTTTTGGACTCTGTGGGAGAAGGCGAGGGTGGCATGATTTGAGAGAATAGCACTGGAACCTGTATATTATCATGTGTGAAACATATCGCCAGTCCAGGTTCGATGGATGAGACAGGGTGCTCAGGGCTGGTGCACTGGGATGACCTTGAGGGATGGGATGGGGAGTGCAGTGGGAGGGGGGTTCAGGAGAGGGAAGACATGTACACCCATGACAGATTCATGCCAATGTATGGCAAAATCCACTACAATATGGTAAAGTAATTAGCCTCCAATTAAAATAAATTAATTAAAAAAGAAAAAAAAAAGAAAATAATTAGGCCATATCTGGCAAAAATATGTATACACTGGATCACTTGAGGGTATGGTCAAGAGAAGTAGATTAGCAAGTCTTAAGTTTTACTCCTGATATCAGTGATAGACAAAGTGTGTAAATCAAAAGGAAAACGTTCTCTCTCTCACCAGGTTGGAAGTCTGAAGCCTTCCCTTAAAAACAGGGACAATATCATGTACAAAACAATGGGCATTCCATCTCAGAAGACACTTTGAAGAGCCCAGGGTAAAGAAAGCTTTCTATTAAATGGAGAAAACCACATTCTTTTAAGTCTAATCCCATTCATGTCAACAAGCTTATGATGAAAATTTGGTAGTTGTTTGGAAGATAGAAGCCCAAGAATATACCAAAGGAAGGAAACAAACGAAAAATATTTCTAGGAAATATATTCATTAAAAAGTCAGAAAGAAGTTACTCATTTAATACTGAAGTAATTATGAAAGGTCTTGGCTGATTCATGATGTATGGCAAAAACCACCACAATATTGTAATTATCCTCCAATTAAAATAAATTAGTTAATTAAAGGAAAAAAAAAAAAAAAACTCATGTAGATGTCAAAGAACTCCAGCAAACAAAAAAGGAAATATTTCGAATGTTCTCACTTTATATAAAATTGGTAGGAAGAATGTATTTTAAGGAAAAAACATAAACAAAAACAACCCCCTGCTCAAAAAACAAAGAAAGAAAAAATATAGTAAGGAAGCACTTGGAAAAGTTAAGAAAGGGAATCAATTTCTCAACTGACTTAATAAAAGAACCATGCGAAATGTGTAGGTAGGATGAAAACCAGGATTTCATATCAAACATGTTTCATTTTTGGAGAGTTTTACAGGATATAAGTATTTCAAATTTAGACCAAGATACCTGTTTAATAGCTAGTGGAGGTGATGGAATTCCAGTTGAGCTATTTCAAATCCTGAAAGATGATGCTGTGAAAGTGCTGCACTCAATATGCCAACAAATTTGGAAAACTCAGCAGTGGCCACAGGACTGGAAAAGGTCAGTTTTCATTCCAATCCCAAAGAAAAGCAATGCCAAAGAATGCTCAAACTACTTCACAATTGCACTCATCTCACATGCTAGTAAAGTAATGCTCAAAATTCTCCAAGCCAGGTTTCAGCAATACGTGAACAGTGAACTTCCTGATGTTCAAACTGGTTTTAGAAAATGCAGAGGAACCAGAGATCAAATTGCCAACATCCGCTGGATCATGGAAAAAGCAAGAGAGTTTCAGAAAAACATCTATTTCTGCTTTATTGACTGTGGAAAGCCTTTGACTGTGTGGATCACAATAAACTGTGGGAAATTCTGAAAGAGATGGGAATACCAGACCACCTGACCTGCCTCTTGAGAACTCTGAATGCAGGTCAGGAAGCAACAGTTAGAACTGGACATAGAACAACAGACTGGTTCCAAATAGGAAAAGGAGTACGTCAAGGCTGTATATTTTCACCCTGCTTATTTAAATTATGTGCAGAGTACATCATGATAAATGCTGGGCTGGAAGAAGCACAAGCTGGAATCAAAATTGCCGGGAGAAATATCAATAACCTCATCTATGCAGATGACACCACCCTTATGGCAGAAAGTGAAGAGGAACTAAAAATCCCGTTGATGAAAGTGAAAGTGGAGAGTTAAAAAGTTGGCTTAAAGCTCAACATTCAGAAAATGAAGATCATGGCATCTGGTCCTATCACTTCATGGGAAATAGATGGGGAAACAGTGTCAGACTTTATTTTTTGGGCTCCAAAATCACTGCAGATGATGACTGCAGCCATGAAATTAAAAGATGCTTACTTTTGGAAGGAAAGTTATGACCAACCTAGATAGCATTTTGAAAAGCAGAGACTTTGCCAACAAAGGTCTGTCTAGTCAAGGCTATGGTTTTTCCTGTGGTCATGTATGCATGTGAGAGTTGGACTGTGAAGAAGGCTGAGCACCGAAGAATTGATGCTTTTGAACTGTGGTGTTGGAGAAGACTCTTGAGAGTCCCTTGGAGTGCAAGAAGATCCAACCAGTCCATTCTGAAGGAGATCAGCCCTGGGGGTTCTTTGGAAGGAATGATGCTAAAGCTGAAACTCCAGTACTTTGGCCACCTCATGCGAAGAGTTGACTCATTGGAAAAGACTCTGATGCTGGGAGGGATTGGGGACAGGAGGAGAAGGGGACGACAGAGGATGAGATGGCTGGATGGCATCACTGACTTAATGGATGTGAGTCTGAGTGAACTCCAGGTGTTGGTGATGGACAGGGAGGCCTAGCGTGCTGTGATTCATGGGATTGCAAAGAGTCGGACAGGACTGAGCAAGTGAACTGAACTGAACCATACATGACCACAGGAAAAACCATAGACTTGACTAGACGGACCTTTGTTGGCAAAGTAACGTCTCTGCTTTTCAACATGCTATCTAGGTTGGTCATAACTTTCCTTCCAAAATTAAACGTCTTTTATAATAAAATAATTTTGCAACAATAATTTTATTTTGGTAGTAGTTTACAGAAACTGATTTTTAGTTTTCAAATAGATTTTTAGTTTTTTTTTTAGTTTTGGTTTCTGATTGTTTACACTTAATAAAACTGGTATAAATTAGTGGTCAATAGAAGGACTTCCAAATTAGCTTTGAAAGCTTATACTTTCTTATTTTATCATTTACTTGAGAAAGTAAAAAAATTGAGTGACACTGTTGTAACCAAATTCTTTCCATACTTTTCCACTTTCATTATCAAGAATTTTCAGCAAACAAATCTTTTACAAACAGATAATAAATGGAAAAATTGATGTAGATGACTGATTTGTGTATTTGGGGGAAATATAATCTTCAGCACTGAGTCAATGGTGGAAAACAAATGCTGTGATTATACCATATAATCAAAGCAAAGTGTTAGAAGACTGTACTTTAAGTACTAATTTTATCTTTTTCTATAATGTGACTCTTGGCTATATTGAAGTCACTTATAAAGCTTTCGTATAAATTTCAAGAGATTAGCTCATTTATAGAAATTGACATTTTGTTAAAAGACAGTGTTTGGGAGTCCTTGTGATTTATAGGTTTCAA
The DNA here is from genome assembly GCF_032452875.1 of Bos javanicus. Lineage (NCBI taxonomy): Eukaryota > Metazoa > Chordata > Mammalia > Artiodactyla > Bovidae > Bos > Bos javanicus. Next base: position 26,767,976 of record NC_083890.1, on the reverse strand, counting down.
GGTGTTTGCACTGTGCACACTGTCCCTTGTCCTACTTTTGGAGGAAAGCTCCCTGGCAGTGTTAATCCACTGTGTGGTCTTTCCCACATCTCTCCTGTGCTCACTAGACTAAAATATCTATTAATACTCACCTCTGCCTCTCAAGTTATAACCTTCCTAAATTTAGATGTCTTTTAGGATATACTTCCTAACTTAAAAAAGGGGAGAATAATGTAATCTCATATACATGACTGTGAGGAAAAACTCATCCTTCCAAAGCAAATAGGGTAGAAGAGGAATAGAAAAGAGATGTTATGTGGAAATGAAGAGAGATCGAAATTGAAAAAACCTATCTTGAGGAAAACTGACAGGTCAGAACTTTACTCAAATCTGACACATATCTTGACGCTAAAATTCTGTTCACAGAAGGGCCTTGCCTTCTTGATATAGATAGAAATATGAAAGAGGTAATAATGGCATGAACTGAATTGCAAATGACACTAGGTAACTGAGTTGAAAGTTAAGATATGGACATAAAATCATGTAAAAACATGTCACTGTTTGACATATGGCAGGTGATCAGCAGAAGTTTCAATATTTAGAGTTTCAAAGATACAGGAAATAGATAAGAGAATAGCAAAGTACACAACGGAAAACTTATTGGTACTTGCCTCTTTCCTGTTCACTCTTCCCTGAAAAATAAAAGGAAGAAATAAAAATTAATTCCAAATAAAAGCATATTGTTGGGAAAAAAGGAGAACAAAAATTGGGATTCCTTTCATAGTTTACTCCGTGGTACAACTTGACCCATATTTGTGAAAACTGGAGCCATAAGGTTGCAAAGGATATCTCATCAGTCAGAGACAGTGTCATTTTACATCATTCTACCCCTTAGTGCAAAAGAAACTAAATTAGGAAATGAAACCATTAAGGAGAGTTAGGGTGGGAATTCTTTTGGGATGTACAAGATCAGCCATTCTTCTTTCATTGGGACATTCTTTTTCACTTTAAAATGGAAATGTACACACATGCACAAGACAGGTACTTATTAAATAGTGAGGAAGAATACAGAGAAGGCATGTATTCGTGCCAAACTGAATTTGTCACCATAGTCGTGTGAGATTTATTATATTCATTGTTGTTGTTCAGTCGGTAAGTCATGTCTGACTCTTTGCAATCCCATGAACGCCAGGCTTCTCTGTCCATCACTATCTCCCCGAGTTTGCTCAAACTCAAGTCCATTGAATCAGTGATGCCATGCAACCGTCTCATCCTCTGTTTCTCCCTTCTCCTCTTGCCCTCAATTTTTCCCAGCATCACAGTCTCTTCCAGTGAGTCAGCTCTTTGCATCAGGTGGCCAAAATACTGAAGCTTCAGCTTCAGCATCAGTCCTTCCAGTGAATATTCAGGATTGATTACCTTTTGGATTGGCTGGTTTGATCTATTTGCAGACCAAGGGACTCTCAGCAGTCTTCTCCAGCACCACAGTTTGAAAGCGTCATTTCTTCGGTGCTCAGCTTTCTTTATGGTCCAGTTCTCACATTCATACATAACTACTGGAAAAATCATAACCTTGACTATATAGACCTTTGTCAGTACACTGATGCCTCTGCTTTTTAATACACTGTCTAGGTTTGACATAGTTAATTTATATTAGCTATATTCATTAAAGTCGTATATTTCTAAGATACATTCCTCCAAAGCAAGAATGTAATTTGAATTTTTATAAGAAAGGAAGAATATTAAAGTTTGAATGAATCTATTAGGTTTTCTTTTGAAAGCTTGCAAGACAATAGTGCTTGTGTCCTTTACTTAATGTTTTCAGTATGGAGAGATATTTTTTAACTTCGTTTAAGATACACAATTCTTCCAAAAATATTTAATGAGATTTGTGGCTGATATTTTGATAATTATGTAAATAAATTGCAAATCAATAAAATTAAAAATGAAAATGGAGAGATCACAACAGACAACACAGAAATACAAAGGATCATAAGAGACTACTATCAGCAACCATATGCCAATAAAATGGACAACATGGAAGAAATGGACAAATTCTTAGAAAAGTACAACTTTCCAAAACTGAACCAGGAAGAAATAGAAAATCTTAACAGACCCATCACAAGCACAGAAATTGAAACTGTAATCAGAAATCTTCCAGCAAACAAAAGCCCAGGTCCAGACGGCTTCACAGCTGAATTCTACCAAAAATTTAGAGAAGACCTAACACCTATCCTACTCAAACTCTTCCAGAAAATTGCAGAGGAAGGTAAACTTCCAAACTCATTCTATGAGGCCAGCACCACCCTAATACCAAAACCTGACAAAGATGCCACAAAAAAAGAAAACTACAGGCCAATATCACTGATGAACATAGATGCAAAAATTCTTAACAAAATTCTATCAATCAGAATCCACCAACGCATTAAAAAGATAATACACCATGACCAAGTGGGCTTTATCCCAGGGATGCAAGGATTCTTCAATACCTGCAAATCAATCAATGTAATACACCACATTAACAAATTGAAAAATAAAAACCATATGATTATCTCAATAGATGCAGAGAAAGCCTTTGACAAAATTCAAGATCCATTTATGATAAAAGCTCTCCAGAAAGCAGGAATAGAAGGAACATACCTCAACATAATAAAAGCTATATATGACAAACCCACAGCAAACATTATCCTCAACAGTGGAAAGTTGAAACATTTCCTCTAAAGTCAGGAACAAGACAAGGGTGCCCACTTTCACCACTACTATTCAACATAGTTTTGGAAGTTTTGGCTACAGCAATCAGAGCAGAAAAAGAAATAAAAGGAATCCGAGTTGGAAAAGAAGAAGTAAAACTCTCACTGTTTGCAGATGTCATGATCCTCTACATAGAAAACCCTAAAGACTCCACCAGAAAATTACTAGAGCTAATCAATGAATATAGTAAAGTTGCAGGATATAAAATCAACACACAGAAATCCCTTGCATTCCTATACACTAATAATGAGAAAATAGAAAGAGAAATTAAGGAAACAATTCCATCACCATTGCAAGGGAAAGAATAAAATAATTAGGAATATATCTACCTAAAGAAACAAAAGACCTATATATAGAAAACTATAAAACACTGGTGAAAGAAATCAAAGAGGACACTAATTGATGGAGAAATATACCATGTTCATGGGTCGGAAGAATTAATACAGTGAAAATGAGTATACTACCCAAAGCAATTTATAGATTCAATGCAACCCTAATCAAGCTACCAATGGTATTCTTCACAGAGCTAGAACGAATAATTTCACAATTTGTATGAAAATACAAAAAACCTCGAAGCCAAAGCAATCTTGAGAAAGAAGAATGGAATTGGAGGAATCGCCTGCCTGACTTCAGGCTCTACTAAAAGCCACAGTCATCAAGACAGTATGGTACTGACACAAAGACAGAAATATAGATCAATGAAACAAAATAGAAAGCCCAGAGATAAATCCATGCACATATGGACACCTTATCTTTGACAAAAGAGGCAAGAATATACAATGGAGAAAAGACAATCTCTTTAACAAGTGGTGCTGGGAAAACTGGTCAACCACTTGTAAAAGAATAAAACTAGAACACTTTCTAACACCATACACAAAAATAAACTCAAAACGGATTAAAGATCTAAACGTAAGACCAGAAACGATAAAACTTCTAGAGGAGAACATAGGCAAAACACTCTCCTACATACATCACAGCAGGATCCTCTATGACCCATCTCCCAAAATATTGGAAATAAAAACAAAAATAAACAAATGGGACCTAATTAAGATTAAAAGCTTCTGCACAACAAAGAAAACTATAAGCAAGGTGCAAAGACAGCCTTCAGAATGGGAGAAAATAATAACAAATGAAGCAACTGACAAACAACTAATCTCAAAAATATACAAGCAACTCCTACAGCTCAATTCCAGAAAAATAAATGACCCAATCAAAAAATGGGCCAAAGAACTAAAGAGACATTTCTCCAAAGAAGACCTACAGATGGCTAACAAACACATGAAAAGATGCTCAACATCACTCATTATCAGAGAAATGCAAATCAAAACCACTATGAGGTACCATTTCACACCAGTCAGAATGGCTGTGATCCAAGAATTTACAAGTAATAAATGCTGGAGAGAGTGTGGAGAAAAGGGAACCCTCTTACACTGTTGGTGGGAATGCAAACTAGTACAGCCACTATGGAGAACAGTGTGGAGATTCCTGAAAAAACTGGAAATAGAACTGCCTTATGATCCAGCAATCCCACTGCTGGGCATACACACTGAAGAAACCAGAAGGGAAAGAGACACGTGTACCCCAATGTTCATTGCAGCACTGTTTATAATAGCCAGGACATGGAAGCAACCTAGATGTCCATCAGCAGATGAATGGATAAGAAAGCAGTGGTACATATACAGAATGGAGTATTACTCAGCCACTAAAAAGAATACATTTGAATCAGTTCTAATGAGGTGGATGAAACTGGAGCCTATTATACAGGGTGAAGTAAGCCAGAAAGAAAAACACCAATACAGTATACTAATGCATATATATGGAATTTAGAAAGATGGTAACAATAACCCTATATACGAGACTGCAAAAGAGACACTGATGTACAGAACAGTCTTTTGGACTCTGTGGGAGAGGGAGAGGTGGGATGATTTGGAGAATGGCATTGAAACATATAAAATATCATATATGAAATGAGTCGCCAGTCCAGGTTCGATGCACGATACTGGATGCTTAGGGCTAGTGCACTGGGATGACCCAGAGGGATGGTACGGGGAGGGGGGAGGGAGGAGGGAGGAGGGTTCAGGATGCGGGACACATGTATACCTGTGGCAGATTCATGTTGATATATGGCAAAACCAATACAATATTGCAAAGTTAAAAAATAAAATAAAATAAAACAAAAAATCAAACAAAACAAAAAAAAATAGCTTTGAAATATTCACATTACCAATCTTCCAAATTTTAAAATTAGAAGATCTCTATCAAGATAGAGAAAATAATTAATAAAGTATTAATAAATATTATGATTTAAATAATAAAAAAGTATAAAGAACAATTTGTAAGGTTGGATTTTGTTAAAAATAAAACAGGAAACCTTCAGTAATATATTTAGATACCTGGGAACACTTTATTCCTATGTTCAAGTACAGTGTAAGAGTGATGTCCAAGTTCACACTTGACCAATGAATAATATCATATACTATTTAGATTTTCTTGAAGAGATCTCTAGTCTTTCCCATTCTGTTGTTTTCCTGTATTTCTTTGCATTGATCGCTGAAGAAGGCTTTCTTATCTCTTCTTGATATTCTTTGAAACTCTGCATTCAGATGCTTATATCTTTCCTTTTCTCCTTTGCTTTTCGCTTCTCTTCTTTTCACAGCTATCTGTAAGGCCTCCCCAGACAGCCATTTTGCTTTTTTGCATTTCTTTTCCATGGGGATGGACTTGATCCCTGTCTCCTGTACAATGTCACAAACCTCATTCCATAGCTCATCAGGCACTCTACCTATCAGATATAGGCCCTTCAATCTATTTCTCACTTCCACTGTATAATCATAAGGGATTTGATTTAGGTCATACCTGAATGGTCTCGTGGTTTTCCCTACTTTCTTCAATTTCAGTCTGAATTTGGCAATAAGGAGTTCATGGTCTGAGCCACAGTCAGCTCCTGGTCTTGTTTTTGCTGACTGTATAGAGTTTCTCCATCTTTGGCTGCAAAGAATATAATCAATCTTATTTCGGTGTTGACCATCTCGTGATGTCCATGTATAGAGTCTTCTCTTGTGTTGTTGGAAGAGGGTGTTTGTTATGACCAGTGCATTCTCTTGGCAAAACTCTATTAGTCTTTGCCCTGCTTCATTCTGTATTCCAAGGCCAAAATCAGAGATACCAAAGGAATATTTCATGCAAAGATGGGCTCGATAAAGGACAGAAATGGTATGGACCTAAAAGAAGCAGAAGATATTAAGAAGAGATGGCAAGAATACACAGAAGAACTGTACAAAAAAGATCTTCACGACCCAGATAATCATGATGGTGTGATCACTGACCTAGAGCCAGACATCCTGGAATGTGAAGTCAAGTGAGCCTTAGAAAGCATCACTACGAACAAAGCTAGTGGAGGTGATGGAATTCCAGTTGAGCTCTTTCAAATCCTGAAAGATGATGCTGTGAAAGTGCTGCTCTCAATATGCCAGCAAATTTGGAAAACTCAGCAGTGGCCACAGGACTGGAAAAGGTCAGTGTTCATTCCAATCCCAAAGAAAGGCAATGCCAAAGAATGCTCAAACTACAGCACAATTGCACTCATCTCACACTCTAGTAAAGTAATGCTCAAAATTCTCCAAGCCAGGCTTCAGCAATATGTGAACCGTGAACTTCCTGATGTTCAAGCTGGTTTTAGAAAAGGCAGAGGAACCAGAGATCAAATTGCCAACATCTGCTGGATCATGGAAAAAGCAAGAGAGTTCCAGAAAAGCATCTATTTCTGCTTTATTGAATGTGCCAAATCCTTTCACTGTGTGGATCACAATAAACTGTGAAAAATTCTGAAAGAGATGGGAATACCAGACCACCTGATCTGCCTCTTGAGAAACCTGTATGCAGGTCAGGAAGCAACAGTTAGAACTGGACATGGAACAACAGACTGGTTCCAAATAGGAAAAGGAGTACATCAAGGCTGTATATTGTCACCCTGTTTATTTAACTTATATGCAGAGTACATCATGAGAAACGCTAGACTGGAAGAAGCACAAGCTGGAATCAAGATTGCTGGGAGAAATATCAATAACCTCAGATATGCAGATGACACCACCCTTATGGCAAAAAGTGAAGAGGAACTAAAAAGCCTCTTGATGAAGGTGAAAGTGGAGAGTAAAAAGTTGGCTTAAGCTCAACATTCAGAAAACGAAGATCATGGCATCCGGTCCCATCACTTCATGGGAAATAGATTGGGAAACAGTGGAAACAGTGTCAGACTTTATTTTTCGGAGCTCCAAATCACTGCAGATAGTGACTGCAGCCATGAAATAAAAAGATGCTTACTCCTTGGAAGGAAAGTTATGACCAACCTAGATAGCATATTCAAAAGCAGAGACATTACTTTGCCAACAAAGTTTCGTCTAGTCAAGGCTATGGTTCTTCCTGTGGTCATGTATGGATGTGAGAGTTGGACTGTGAGAAGGCTGAGCACCGAAGAATTGATGCTTTTGAAATGTGGTGATGGAGAAGACTCTTGAGGGTCCCTTGGACTACAGGGCGATCCAACCAGTCCATTCTGAAGGAGATCAGCCCTGGGATTTCTTTGGAAGGAATGATGCTAAAGCTGAAACTCCAGTACTTTGGCCACCTCATGCGAAGAGTTGACTCATTGGAAAAGACTCTGATGCTGGAAGGGGTTGGGGGCAGGAGGAGAAGGGGACAACAGAGGATGAGATGGCTGGATGGCATCACTGACTAGATGGACATGAGTCTGAGTGAACTCTGGGAGTTGGCAATGGACAGGGAGGCCTGGAGTGCTGTGATTCATGGGGTCGCAGATTCGGACACGATTGAGCAACTGATCTGATCTGACTATTTAGATTTTGAAAGGGCAATGAATAGAGAAGATTAACCCCCCATTTTTTGTGTCTTCTCTCATCATTTATGTTTTTAAAGAAGTACTGATTGTGTCATAAGTATCCTCAAACTTGAAATAGCTGACAAAGATACTATGTATGTATGGTTTCCAAGAATATATATGTGAATAGAAACCTTCTCAGCCTCATGCCTTTTATGTTACCAGCTTCCTAATGACACCATGGGAAGTCCTTGTAAGAGAGAAGAAACCAGTCTTTAAAGGGATGGCATGGTATGAAGTGAAAAAAGAAGAAATGGAAAAGTAGAGAAGGTAGAGAAACATAAATGATCAGAATTAAAATGAGAGAAATTAAACACCAAAATATTGGGGTGGAACTAGTAGACTTGAGGAGGAGGCAAGCCAACACAAGACATTCAGACAAGAAGTCAGACAATTTTAAATGATGAACCAGTCATTTTAAAGGGTATCAAGAGTAATGAGAACAAAAATATTAGCTAGTTCTTTCCAAGGTTCTTCTAAAAAAAAAAAAAAGGAAAGATAAATGTTAGCTTCATGAGACAGAACTACAAAAAGAATGAAAATTTACTGAAAAGTTCGTATCTAAAATGAATCCTATCCAGTTTCAGATAAACACACACACACACACATACACACACAAATTGGTTCAGAAGTCAATATTGCCCAGATATTCTATAGTAAATGAAAAAAGGGGAAATGCAATCAATTTAATTAATTGACAAACTTTTCAGAAATATTCTGGTGGTTAATTTGTAAAAAATATTCTTGATCCCTTTGGCAATATTTAGGCTTCTGTTGTCCTGTTTGTTAGCTTTAATATGGTCATTGGCTGTTTTTACATGTATAAATCCATTCTCATGATTGCAGTAGCTACATTGTATAAAGTTGCCACAAACACTGTATAAGGGAATACTGAAACACTTTTGGATAGGTAATACATTGTCAGGTTTCTGGGTGCCTCTTTAGTGCCAGTGATTAATTTGTAACCTTGTTGTATTTGAATTTCTCTTTTAACTCATCAGTTCAGTTCAGTTCAGTCACTCAGTCATGTCCGACTCTTTGTGACCCCATGAATCACAGCACGCCAGGACTCCCTGTCTATCACCAACTCCCGGAGTTCACTCAGACTCATGTCCATCGAGTCAGTGATGCCATCCAGCCATCTCATCCTCTGTCATCCCCTTGTCCTCCTGCCTCCAATCCCTCCCAGCATCAGAGTCTTTTCCAATGAGTCAACTCTTCGCATGAGGTGGCCAAAGTACTGGAGTTTCAGTTTTAGCATCATTCCTTCCAAAAAAAATCCCAGGGCTGATCTCCTTCAGAATGGACTGGTTGGATCCCCTTGCAGTCCAAGGGACCCTCAAGAGTCTTCTCCATCACCACATTTCAAAAGCATTAATTCTTCGGCGCTCAGCCTTCTTCACAGTCCAACTCTCACATCCATACATGACCATAGGAAGAACCATAGCCTTGACAGGACGGACCTTTGTTGGCAAAGTAATGTCTCTGCTTTTCAATATGCTATCTAGGTTGGACATAACTTTCTTTCCAAGGAGTAAGCATCTTTTAATTTCATGGCTGAAGTCACCATCTGCAGTGATTTTGGAGCCCAGAAAAATAAAGTCTGACACTGTTTCCATTGTTTCCCAATCTATTTCCCATGAAGTGATGGGACCGGATGCTATGATCTTCGTTTTCTGAATGTTGAGCTTTAAGCCAAATTTTTCACTCTCCACTTTCACTTTCATCAAGGGGATTTTTAGTTCCTCTTCACTTTCTGCCATAAGGGTGGTGTCATCTGCATATCTGAGGTTATTGATATTTCTCCCAGCAATCTTGATTCCAGCTGTGTTTCTTCCAGTCTAGCGTTTCTCATGATGTACTCTGCATATAAGTTAAATAAACAGGGTGACAATATACAGCCTTGACGTACTCCTTTTCCTATTTGGAACCAGTCTGTTGTTCTATGTCCAGTTCTAACTGTTGCTTCCTGACCTGCATTCAGAGTTCTCAAGAGGCAGGTCAGGTGGTCTGGTATTCCCATCTCTTTCAGAATTTCCCACAGTTTATTGTGATCCACACAGTGAAAGGCTTTGGTACATTCAATAAAGCAGAAATAGATGCTTTTCTGGAACTCTCTTGCTTTTTCCATGATCCAGCAGATGTTGGCAATTTGATCTCTGGTTCCTCTGCCTTTTCTAAAACCAGCTTGAACATCAGGAAGTTCACGGTTCACATATTGCTGAAGCCTGGCTTGGAGAATTTTGAGCATTACCTTACTAGCGTGTGAGATGAGTGCAATTGTGCAGTAGTTTGAGCATTCTTTGGCATTGCCTTTCTTTGGGATTGGAATGAACACTGACCTTTTCCAGTCCTGTGGCCACTGCTGAGTTTTCCAAATTTGTTGGCATATTGAGTGCAGCACTTTCACAGCATCATCTTTCAGGATTTGAAATAGCTCAACTGGAATTCCATCACTTCCACTAGCTTTGTTCGTAGTGATTCTTTCTAAGGCCCACTTGACTTCACATTCCAGGATGTCTGGCTCTAGGTCAGTGATCACACCATAGTGATTATCTGTGACATGAAGATCTTTTTTGTATAATTCTTCTGTGTATTCTTTTAACTCATGGGTAAGTGAAATTATCTGAAGGCAATCACATGGGTGCTGAATCCAGGAGAGAGGAAGAAATGGGTTCTCTGAGAGAGTTTTTGCTTCTCAGCAACCATGCTTTTAGTGTGCCACCTCCTCTCTGAGAGAAAATATCTAAACACACATATATGAACATTATAAAGAAGCTGCAACAAAGCTCTTCTTCTAATAGTTTTTTTCTGCAACATTTTTGTCACATCCATTCCATAATTAAAGAGGTAGATTTCTAAAATCTATTCCATTGAACATATCACTACAATTTAAAGAACATCATTTGATGTCTAGAGATATGAAGGTTTAAATAATTCTTGTGTTATGATACTGAAAAGTGTTTCAGAAGAATCTTAGAGCTAGCCTTAGACTTTTGAGGCATGTTATTAATGAGATTTCCTAGAGTAACAAAATTTATATATACATATATATACATGCCCACCGCCACCCCCCACCCCCCCAAACACACACACAGAGAAATAGCCAGGACCTAACAGAAGCAGAGACATCACTTTGCCAACCAAGGTCTGTACAGTCAAAGCTTTGGTTTTTCTAGTAGTCATGTATAGATGTGAGAGTTGAACTATAAAGAAGGCTGAAAGTGTTACTCTTTCAGTTATGTCCAATTCTTTGTGACCGATGGACTGAAGCCTGCCAGGCTCCTATGTCCATGTAATTCTCCAGGCAAGAATACTGGGGTGGGTTGCTATTCCCTTTTCCAGGGGATCTTCCTGACACAGGGATCAATCCCAAGGCCTCCTGCATTGCAGGAGGATTCTTTAGTGTCTGAGCCACCAGTAGGCTCTTCTAAAGAAGGTTGAGTGCTGAAGAATTGATGCTTTCAAACTGTGGTTCTGGAGAAGATTCTTGAGAGTCCCTTGGACTACAGGGAGATCAACCCAGTCAATCCTAAAGGAAATCAACCCTGAATGTTCATTGGAGAGACTGCTGCTGAAGGTGAAGCTCCAATAATTTGGCAACTTGATACAAAGAGCCCACTCATTGGAAAAGATCCTAATGCTGGGAAAGATTGAAGGCAGGAGGAGAAGGGGATAACAGAGGATGAGATCATTGGTTGGCATCACTGACTCATTGGACATGAGTTTGAGCAAACTCTGGGAGATGGTGAAGGACAGGGAAGCCTGGCATGCTGAAGGCCATGGGATCACAAAGTGTTGGACATAACTTAGAGAGTGAACAACAAGTTAAGGCAACTTGACCTTAACATTTTACATTACTACTTTTTAATCCCCTTTGGGGTTGAGAAGGCTGGTGAAAACAATTTTTAAAATTGCTTGTGTCATATTTGGGTTTGTAGTTCATAAGATTTGGAAGATCAAAGCAATACATTTTTGCCATTCTGATTTAAACTAAAAAGTATAAGTGAGATCATGTGTTATATTTGTTTCTGGCTTATTTCCACTTAGTAAAATGTCATCTAGGTTTATACATGTTATTGTAAATGACAATTTCTTTCTTTTTTAGAAAGAAATAATATTCTACAATATTCTATATTACAATAGAATACAATAACATTCTATAGTATTCTATATATCTATTCTCGATATATACATTCCATATATTTATGTGTTCTTTTATTGCTGAGCACAGAAGTTGTTTTCATATCTTGGCTTTTGTGAATAATGCTGCAGTGAACACAGGAGTGTAGATATCTCTTTTTTTTTTAAATTTTTTTTTTAATAATTGAGGAGATTTATTTATTTATTTATTTATTTATTGCCATTTATTTATTTATTTATTTTTTTATGCATTGGAGAAGGACATGGCAACCCACTCCAGTATTCTTTTTTTTTTTTCTTAATTAAAAAAATTTCAGGTATACACGTGCTCCCCATCCTGAACCCTCCTCCCTCCCCCTCCCCATACCATCCCCCTGGGCCGTCCCAGCGCACCAGCCCCAAGCATCCAGCATCGTGCACTGAACCTGGACTGGCATCTCGTTTCATACATGACATTTCACATGTTTCAATGCCGTTCTCCCAAATCTTCCCACCCTCTCCCTCTCGCACAGAGTCCATAAGACTGATCTATACATCAGTGTCTCTTTTGCTGTCTCGTATACAGGGTTATCGTTACCATCTTTCTAAATTCCATATATATGCGTTAGTATACTGTATTTATGTTTTTCCTTCTGGCTTACTTCACTCTGTATAATGGGCTCCAGTTTCATCCACCTCATTAGAACTGATTCAAATGTATTCTTTTTAATGGCTGAGTAATACTCCATTGTGTATATGTACCACAGCTTTCTTATCCATTCATCTGCTGATGGACATCTAGGTTGCTTCCATGTCCTGGCTATTATAAACAGTGCTGCAATGAACATTGGGGTACACGTGTCTCTTTCCCTTCTGGTTTCCTCAGTGTGTATGGCCAGCAGTGGGATTGCTGGATCATAAGGCAGTTCTATTTCCAGTTTTTTAAGGAATCTCCACACTGTTCTCCATAGTGGCTGTACTAGTTTGCATTCCCACCAACAGTGTAAGAGGGTTCCCTTTTCTCCACACCCTCTCCAGCATTTATTACTTGTAGACTTTTGGATCGCAGCCATTCTGACTGGTGTGAAATGGTACCTCATAGTGGTTTTGATTTGCATTTCTCTGATAATGAGTGATGTTGAGCATCTTTTCATGTGTTTGTTAGCCATCTGTATGTCTTCTTTGGAGAAATGTCTATTTAGATCTTTGGCTGATTATATTTGCTTTGGATTTATATCCAGAGGTAAGATTGCTGGATCATATGGTAATTTTAGTTATAATTTTTGAAGGAATTACATAGCATTTTCCACAATAACTGTATCAGTTTATATTCTTAGCAACAGTGTTCCCTTTTCTCCACATCTTGCCAAACTTTTCATTTTTTTTCTTTTTGAATTTTTGTCTTTTTGATAAAGCTGTTCAGCAGCTATGATGGTGTTAGTTGCTCAGTGGTGTCTGACTCTGCAATCCCATGGACTGTAGCCCACCAGGCTCCTCTGTCCATGGATTTCTCCAGGCAAGAATACTGTAGTGTGTAGCCATTCCCTTCTGCAGAATTCTTCCCGACCCAGGGATTGAACTTGGGTCTCACACATTGCGAGTAGGTTCCATACTGTCTGAGTTACCAGGGAAGCCCCTTCAGCAGCTATCAGGTGATAGTTTATTGTGGTTTTCATTTGCATTTCCCTGAAGCTGAGTGGCAAAGAATTGATGCTTTTGAACTGTGGTGTTGGAGAAGACTCTTGAGAGTCCCTTGGACTGCAAGGAGATCCAACCAGTCCATCCCAAAGGATATCAGTCTTGAATATTCATTGGAAGGACGGATGTTGAAGCTGAAACTCCAATACTTTGGCCACCTGATGCGAAGAACTGACTCATTGGAAAAGACCCTGATGCTGGGAAAGATTGAAGGTGGGAGGAGAAGGGGATGAGATGGTTGGTTGGTATCGCTCACTCAACGGACATGAGTCTGAGTGAACTCCGAGAGTTGGTGATGGACAGGGAGGCCTGGCGTGCTGCAGTCCATGGGGTTGCAAAGATTCGGACACGACTGAGTGACTGAACTATACTGAACTGATGAGTAGTGATTTGGAACATTTTAAAAAATTTGTTTTACAAACCTATTGGCCATTTGTATGTCTTTTTGGAGAAATGTTTATTCAATATTTTTGTCCATTTTTAATTGACTTATTTGGTTTTTGCTGTTTTGAGTAAAATGGTTTTTTGGTTTTTGCCATTTTGAGTTATTTGGTTTTTGCTATTGAGTTGAATTCTTTATATAGTTTGGATATTAACCCTTTCAGACACATGGTTTGTGAATATTTTCTTCTATTCTCTAGGTTGTCTCTTTACTTTGTTGGTCATTTCCCTTGCTGTGCAGAAGCTTTTGGTGAAATCCCATTGGTCTGTTTTCCAAAAATTTTTATTGCCTGTGCTGTTGGAGTCATATAAAAAATATGCCCAGACTAATGTCAAAGAGATTTTTCTCTAGGTTTTCTTCTAATAGTTTTAAGTCTGAAATTCAAGTCTTTAATCCATTTTGAGTTGATTTTGTATAAGTTTGAAAGAAAATTTCCATTTATTCTTCTATTTTATGTTATTGATGTCACAATTTACCTGTTTATGCATTGTATATCTTTTAACAAATTATTTTTTAATTCATTTTTAATTGGAGGCTAATTGCATCAGAATATTGTGTTGGCTTCTATTGTAGAACAATGTGAATCAGCTATAAGTATACACATATCCCCTCCCTCTTGAGCCTCCCTCCTAGCCCCTATCCCACCCCTCTAGTTCATCACAGAGCACAGGGCTGAGCTCCCTGTATTATACAGCAGTTTCCCACTAGCTATCTGTTTGCTTCTTTATTTGTTTTAAACAGTTTTGTCTTTTAACATTTTTAAAACTAGAGTTAAAAGTGATTTGTGTACCATTTATGTAAAAGTGATTTATGTACCATTGCAATATCACAGTATTCTGAATTTGATTACATAACTTCACCAGTGAGCTTCATATTTTCAAATGTTATGTTACTAATTAATATCCTTTCATTTCAACTTGAAAAACTTCATTTAACATTTCTTATAAAGCAGGTTTAGTGGTTATGAGTCAGCTTTTTGGTCTGCAAACTTTTTCTTTCTTTTTCATTTTTGGAATTTAGTTTTGCAGATATAATATACTTGGTGGGCAGTTATTTTTCTTTCAGTAGTTTGAGTATATCACCCAAGTTTCTTCTGACCTACAAAGTTTCTTCTGAGAAATCCATTGATAGCTTTATGAGGGTAT
Source organism: Bos javanicus (assembly GCF_032452875.1). Taxonomy (NCBI): domain Eukaryota; kingdom Metazoa; phylum Chordata; class Mammalia; order Artiodactyla; family Bovidae; genus Bos; species Bos javanicus. Next base: position 26,752,945 of record NC_083890.1, on the reverse strand, counting down.
TCTTGCATATGGGTTTCTCTCTTCTCTTGATTCTTTCAAAATTCTCTATTTTCTTTGTACTTTTACTATGAAATATTTAAGAAAAACTAATGCCACCTGATATGAAGAGCTGACTCATTTGAAAAGACCCTGATGCTGGGAAAGATTGAGGGCAGGAGGAGAAGGGGACGACAGAGGATGAGATGGTTGGATGGGATCACCGACTCAATGGACATGGGTTTGGGTAGATTCTGGCAGTTGGTGAAGGACAGGGAGGCCTGGCGTGCTGTGGTTCACAGGTTTGCAAAGAGTTGGACACAACTGAGCGACTGAACTGAACTGAACTGAATGCCAAACTTTCTCAAATTCTTTCAAAAAGGAAGGGGAGAGGAAACTTTCAAGCTCATTTTATGAGGCCAGCATCACCCTAATTCCAAAACCACAGAAGAAAAGAAATCTAATACAAAAACCACAAGAAAAGAAATTTATAAGCCAATATACCAGCCACAAAAAGACAAACACAGCATGATTCCACATAAATCTAGTAGCTACAACAGTCAAATTCATAGAATAAAAATGTGAAGTGAGGATTGTCAAGGGCCAGGCTGATGGTCAAATAGGAAATTATTAATGAATGGGCATGAAGTTTCAGTTAAGTAAGAGAAGTAAATTCTAGAGATTTTCTGTACAGCATTGTATCTATAATAAACAACATTGCATTGTACACATAAACTTTTATTATATCTCACATAAGTGTTCTTAGCTCAATACAAGGAAATTATTGAATTATAGTTTGTTCAAATTTCCCATGGCCATTTTATTTCTACAGGGAAACCTCCACTCAAAAATTTTCGTCAGCTTAATACTCAGTATTGATACTATGAACCCATGTCTTCAAAAAAATAGAGATGAAAAGTAAGAGTTCATTCCCCCCATAATTTGTCAATTAGTACTTTTTCCCGTTTCCTCAGTTTTTATCTTTTACTGATGTTACTCACTGAGAACAAAAGATTATTTATTACCTAATATTCCTTCTAATAGAAGGTAATTAATTCTACACATCTGCAATAAGAGGTAAAATAAACTTTACTTAATTTGTATAGTGGTTTAAAAAGCAAATTCTCTGAGATTTTAGACAAAGTGCATATTTCCTCCACTTAAAAATTCCAGAAATTCAGAAGTGTATAATTAATGGAATTCATTATCAAATATGGTTCATGTATGTCTATTTTTAAACAGAGAACAACTTGTAGCATGAATAATTTAAATGCCATAGTGTTTAAGTGCAAATGGAAACAACTTTGTTGACTTCAGTTGGAGTGAGAAAAAATAAGGCACAATAATGTAAATTTAAGTCATACAGCATATAAGGAACATGTTGTTTCAAGGACAGTAAAACAACAAGGAACAAGGCAACATGGACAGAAGATCCAAAGACTATGTGCACAGTGTAAAATGGCTAATGGAACTTACCATTTTCTACTGCTACCGCATCTGAAAAACATAGAGAAATATTAATTTATTTAGTTGATTATTCAATCGGAATAATCATAGGTTGTTGTCAGTGTCATATTTTCTGAAAAATATATAGATGGGATTTTACTCAAACCCAGGATCAGGGAACTAATTGAAAATGACCTTCTCTGATGGCTTTTATAGATATTTTCTTAGGAATGATTATGGGAAAAATGAATAAACTTTAGAGAGGAAATATGCACTCCTCTCTCAGGATAGTTGAAAGAATATAATGTGCCCAGATAGGGACATATCAACTTAGAATCAAACAGATTGTAAAGAAGAAAATTTTGGAGCTTTTATCCAGAAAATGACCCTGATGATCGTGGCAGTGGATCCTTTAATCTGTTATTCAACAACCTGATCATGAAGATACAGAATACTTCTGAAGCACAAAGTGAAGATAATAAGCAAAAGGAAAGAGAATGAAGGAAGGGAAGAGAAAGGGAGAAGGGGAAAGAATGAAACAGAACATGGAGTAGACCTGAAAGTAGAAACATAGTATGACATGTTGGAAACGAAATAGGAATAAGAGAAAGTAAAAGGCAAAAGAAACAAAATGAGAGAGTGGAAATGGGAAAAAAATCTCTAACAGGCAAAGTAGCAGAGTGCTTGAAGAACAAACATTACCAGGTGTTTGCAAAAGTTGAGCTGAAAAATAAAATGGAAAGTACCATAGTAATGATGTGGAAAACAGATTAAAATCTGCTTGCACAAGGGTAAAGGTTTGTCTAGTCAAGGCTATGGTTTTTCCAGTAGTCTTGTATTGATGTGAGAGTTGTGGGCTATAAAGAAAGCTGAGTGCTGAAGAACTGATGCTTTTGAACTGTGGTGTTGGAGAAGACTCTTGAGAATCCCTTGGGCTGCAAGGAGATCCCACCAGTCCATCCTAAAGGAAATCAGTCCTGAATATTCATTGGAAGGACAGATGTTGAAGCTGAAACTCCAGTAGTTTGGCCACCTGCTAGGAAGAGCTGACTCATTAAAAAAGACCCTGATGCTGGGAAAGATTGAAGGGGGGAAGAGAAGGGGATGACAATGGATGAGTTGGTTGGATGACATCACTGACTCTATGGGCATGAGTTTGAGTAATCGCCAAGAGTTGGTGATGGACAGGGAAGCCTGGTGTGCTGCAGTCCATGAGGTTGCAAAGAGTTGGAAACGAGTGACTGAACCCAACTGAACTGGGTTGCTTCCATGTCTTGGCTATTGTAAATAGTGCTACCATGAACATTGGGGTACATGTAACTTTTCAAATTAGAATTTTTTTCTTTTCCAGTTATCCCAAGATTGGGGTTGCTGGATCATATGACAACTCTATATTTATGTTTTTAAGGAAAATCCATACTGTTTCAATAGTGGTTGCTACAGTTTACATTCTCACTAACAGTGCATGAGGTTTCCTTTTCTCCAGCCTCTCTCCAACAGTTATTATCTGTAGACTTATTGATGATGGCCTTTCAGACAAGTGTGAGGTGATACCTCACTATAGCTTTCATTTGTATTTCCTTTAATAATTAGCAATATTGAGCATCTTTTCTTGTTCCTTTTTGGCCATTAGTATATCTTCTTTGGATAAATATCTATTTAGGTCCTATGCCTACTTTTTTTCTTATTCCCATTTTTTGATTGCTGTGACCTTTTCCACAAAACTAGGAAAAAATAATCCTAAAATGTTTATAGACCCACAAAAGACCCAGAATTGCCAAAGCAATACTGAAGCAAAAGAACAAAGCTGGAAGCATAGGCCTTCCATAACAGAGACAATACTACAATGCTACAGTAATCAAAACAGTATGATATTGGCAGAAAAACAGACATATGGATCAATGGAAGAGAATAGAGAACCCAGAAAGAAACCCATATGCCTAAGAACCCAGAAATAAACCCATGTGCCTATAGTCAGTTAATCTTTGATAAAACAAGGAAGCATATACAATAGAGAAAAGACAGCCTTTTTGGAAAGCTACACAGTCACATGTAAATCAGTTATGTTAGAACATACCCTAACAGCATACACAAAAAGAAAATCCAAATGCCTAAAATACTTAAATATAAGACTTGACACCATAAAACTCCTAGAAAAGAGCATAGGCAAAACATTCTTGACATAAATGATAGCAATATTTTCTTAGATCAGTTTCCTAAGACAAATAAATAGGGATTTTAACAATAAGTGTGTACCATCAAGAGCACTGTTGTTTAGTTGCTAAGTCATGTCTGACTCTTTTATGACCCCATGGACTGTAGCCCATCAGTCTCCTCTGCCCATGAGATTTTCCAGGCAAGAATACTGAAGTGGGTTGCCATTTCCTTCTCCAGGGATCTTTCCAACCCAGGGATCGAACACATTTCTCCTAATTGGTAGTCAGATTCTTTACTGTGGAGCCGCAAGAGAATCTCCAGAAGGAAATAAAAGTAAAAATAAACAAATAGATGCATGCATGCTCAGTTGCTCAATCATGTCTGACTCTTTGTGACCTCATGGGCTACAGCCTGCCAGGCTCCTTTTTTCATAGGATTACCCCAGCAAGAATACTGGAGTAGGTTGCCATTTCCTCCTCCAAGGGATCTTCCTGACCCAGGGATCCAACCTGTATCTCCCTAATCAAAATTATAAGCTTTTGCACAGCAAGATCAGATCAGTCGCTCAGCTGTGTCTGACTCTTTGTGACCCCATGAATCGCAGCATGCTAGGCCTCCCTGTCCATCACCAACTCCTGGAGTTCACGGAGACTCACATCCATCGAGTCAGTGATGCCATCCAGCCATCTCATCCTCTATCGTCCCCTTCTCCTCTTGCCCCCAATCCCTCCCAGCATCAGGGTCTTTTCCAATGAGTCAACTCTTCTCATGAGGCGGCCAAAGTACTGGAGTTTCAGCTTTAGCATCATTCCTTCCAAAGAAATCCCAGTGCTGATCTCCCTCAGAATGGACTGGTTGGATCTCCTTGCAGTCCAAGGGACTCTCAAGAGTCTTCTCCAACACCACAGTTCAAAAGCATCAATTCTTCGGTGCTCAGCCTTCTTCACAGTCCAACTCTCACATCCATACATGACCACAGGAAAAACCATAGCCTTGACTAGACGAACTTTTGTTGGCAAAGTAATGTCTCTGCTTTTGAATATGCTATCTAGGTTGGTCATAACTTTCCTTCGAAGGAGTAAGCATCTTTTAATTTCATGGCTGCAGTCACAAAGTTTCCTTTGGTAAACAAAATGAAAAACAACCTACAGACTGGGAGAAAATATTTGCAAATGATAGAACCTACAAAGGCTTAATTTTCCAAATATACAAACAACTCATACTGTTGAATATTTGAAAAACACAAACAATACAATCAAATTCTTAATTTACACTCTATTACAAATGTATGTCTCTTCTATATATCAGTTAAATGTCACTATTCATCTAGCAGTTGACCTTATATACATGAAATTCATTTTCTGACATTTTTATTTCTATAGATGCACTAAATTATGATGGTTTAAAAAAATCATCTATAGTGCTAATAGATGTCAGAATAGTGGTTCTTTGTGGATAAGGGGGCTATAATTGGGAGGTGCAAGAAGGAAGCTTTCTGTGTGTGTTGATGTTCTATTCCTGATCTCACTGTTGGTGACATAGGTATGTTCGTTTTGTGGCAAATCAATAATGTGTACAACTATGATTGTTGGACACTACTGTCTCTTGATCCCAGAGTTATATTCTCCAGAATTATAAGACAATTAATTTCTGTTACTTAACCTATCCAATTTGTTATGGAAGCTTTAGCAACTAATAAGCAAATCTTCATAAATAAACTCTGAAAGGAGGAAAATGTGCTCAGTTGTGTCTGACTCATTGCGACCTCAGGGACTGTAGCCCAACAGACTCCTCTGTCCATGGAATTCTCTAGGCAAGGATACTAGAGGGGGTTGACATTCCCTTCTCCGAACCCCAGGGATCAAACCCCGGTCTCCTGTGTCTCCTACATTGGCACACAGATTCTTTATCACTAGCACCAAGTTATAGTTTATAATATTATCTTATTTTTATGCTTAAGTAATTTAATTATTTCTATTGGGGGGATTAATATTTCAATCTTACCTGAGTGTCCTTCAGTGTCCTTACCTGAAAGGGAAGGGAATCTTTCATTAGGCCTCTTAGATTGATGGGGAATAGAGAGCAGAAGCATAATATTAAATCAATATTTTATGTTATAAAAAAGTCAAAATGTTATAGTTTTTTATATGATTATATAGTTGCTTAATAATTTTCAGAAAAACTATTTTCAGTCATTATGATGTGTGTAAAGCTTTTAAATCCTACTGTTTTCAATTCTCATAGTTTTTCAAAAATATATTCATTAATAGCTAAATTAAGTAAAGCTTGATATTTTATTGGCCTTGGCCAAATTTACATGAAATTTAATTAGAACATCCTATAAACCTGAGAAAAGAATTATTATGGAATAAATGAGATTTATAAGTATGAATGCAAAGTTCACATCAAAAATTTAGTTAGCCTTATATGACAATATATGAAGAAATTATACCTCTTGAACAAGTAAGTTTTGATCAGAATAAGAATAATTTAAAAATGAGAAAATATGATAATGTGTATTTCCAAAATATGATAATGTATATTTCCAAAATAATTTCTTCCTCATTAATTAGTACCAAAGCCTCAGGTTTTTTTGCCCTGTCATTTCTTCACAAATTTATTTTCTTTGTTTAAAAAGTATATAAAATCCTACTTTGATGACTTCTTAGTTTTTACACCTATGAGATCTCTGTATGGACAAAATTAATTTTTTTATCTTGCTAATTTACCTGTGTCAACTTAATTATTAGACTAGCTAAAAAACAAAAGGAGAGTGGGCTAATTTTTTTCCTTCCCAGGGAATCTCTTTTTTTTTACCTAAATAACACAGGAAAAAATTGATATTACTCTTTCCTTATTTTTATTTTCCCAATTATTTTGTTGGGCTTTGTTATAATTTATTGCATTGATTTTTTATATCTTACCCCGTTCTTTGTATCTTTTTATGCGATAATAGAGAAATGCATTTATTATTATTAGGACAATTATTCCGATTCCAAACACAATTAAAGTTATATCTTTCCATGAAAATTTTTCTGAAAAACAAAATATAGACATGTACAGTTAAATTCAATATTCATTTTTTGACCCCTTACATCCCCCAAAAATCCACTTTCATTTTTCTTCTCCCATCTGTAGGAGTTTAAGAGTTGTCTCTTTGTTCAAAAAAACAAAAACATGTTTTTTAACATCAGCTATGTTTGGCCAGTGAATGGTTGGTTAATTTAATTTAGCCATAGAGGACTAAATTAGGAAAGAAAACTTGCAGAGACTTTTTATGGCACCCAATCAAAACAGCAAAAGGAAATAGAATTTAAAATTTGCAGAGAGTAAAGCACAAAATCTATAAAACATCTCCATATACTGTTGAGAATGAGCAGAAGTATATTTTGTGATAGAAAGAATAATGGTCTTCTAAAAATTCTGACATACTAATTAATCCTTGGATTCTGGAGTATGTTACCTTACATAGCAAAAGGGACTATGCAAATGTGATTAAGCTAAAGACATCCAGATGGGGAGGTTATCTTTGATTCTCTTGGTGGGTCAAATGCAGTCACAAGGATCAAGTGAAAGATAGAGGTGGAATGTCAGAATCAGAGGACGTGTGAAGAAAAAAGAAGGCAATGTGTGGAAGAAAGGTACATTTAAAAATTGTGTAGGCTTCAAACTGAGAGACAAATTTAAATATATTTGTACGCCTTCTCAGGTGACACAGTGATAAGGAATCCACCTACCAATGGAGGAGATGCGAGTTAGGTCCCTGGGCCAGGAAGATTCCCAGGAGTAGGAAATGGCAACCCACTCCAGTATTCTTGCCTGGAAAATTCCAGGGACAGAGGAGCCTGGCAGGCTACAGTCCATGGAGTCACAGAGAGTTGGACATGATTGAGCACATGCAAGCTTCAATCTGAGAGATAAATTTTTCCAGGTGGCTCTAATGGTAAAGAACCTGCCTGCCAATGCAGGAGACATGAGTTTGAACCAAGGGTGGGGAAGATCCCCTGGAGGAGGAGATGGCAACCCACTCCAGTATTGTTGCCTGGAGAAGCCCATGGACAGACAGCCTGGCGGGCTACAGTCCATGGGGTCTCAAACAGTCAGACATGACTGAAGCGACTTAGCAATATGCCTAGGATCATGAAAGAATGCAGTGGAAGGTGAAAGTCCAAGGGAAAAATTGAAAAGGTAAAAAAATAGCAGTAGTGAATAAGTAGATGTAAAAAGGGTAATGAAACTTACCTTCTTTTGCTTCCGAGCAATTTCCTGACAAACCTGTGTAAGAAAGATTGAATTCAATCAATACAATTAGGAAGCAGATAAATTATTCAGTTTGGTGTTACAAGTTCCCAAAGCAAGGTCGTCTGACAAATTGTAAATGGGCACATTCAATAATGACAGAATGACAAAGGAGAAATTAAAACTTTGATATTTAGAGATGTTAATAAAGATTTCTTGAGAATGTCAGTTAAAAAGGATTTCTCTAAAGTAATAGCCACCAAAAAGAAATTTATTAGCCTCTTTATGGCACCCCACTCCAGTACTCTTGCCTGGAAAATCCCATGGATGGAGGAGCCTGGTGGGCCGCAGTCCATGGGGTCTCTAAGAGTCAGACAAGACTCAGAGACTTCACTTTCACTTTTCACTTGCCTGCATTGGAGAAGGCAATGGCAACCCACTCCAGTGTTCTTGCCTGGAGAATCCCAGGGAAGGGGAGCCTTGTGGGCTGCCGTCTATGGAGTCGCACAGAGTCGGACACGACTGAAGCGACTTAGCAGTAGTAGTAGTAGGCTCCTCAAAGATTTGGAAAAATTAAAATGAGTGCTTCAAGGAAATTCTGTATCAGAAATTGCAATGCTGCTGCTGCTGCTGCTAAGTCGCTTCACTCTGTGCTACCCTATAGACAGCAGCCCACCAGGCTCCCCCATCCCTGGGATTCTCCATGCAAGAATACTGGAGTGGGTTGTTATTTCCTTCTCCAATGTATGAAAGTGATAAGTGAAAGTGAAGTCGCTCCGTCGTGTCGGACTCTTGGCGACCCCATGGACCACAGCCTACCAGGGTCCTCCGTCCATGGGATTTTCCAGGCAAGAGTACTGGAGTGGGATGCCACTGCCTTCTCCGAGAAATTGCAATAGGTATCTAAAATTTAGAATGCTTTGCAAAAGATTCTACAAATAGCAGTGACTGCAGGGTCCATACATCAGTACTTCTCATTTGAAAATCTTAATGCCTCAACACCTCTCATCTCAATATCTCAAAGAATCTGATAATCATTGGGGCTCACTAAAGAAAAATATTACTCACCTGCTCTCTCTGTTTTGATCACTGGAAAACAAAAGAAAAATATTCTGCATTTATCTAAATGTCAGAATAATTAAGAAAATTTGTGTTTGTGTTCTAGAAAGGTGAGTAGACTAATTTTCAATTTGCTTCTCATAGATTATTTCACAGATTTTATTTCTGCCTCTTATCTCTATCATACATACTATTATCATCCTGAATGACTACATCATTTATATGGACAAACATCCATCACATTTGCCATTGCCATTTACAGGTAGATTGTATTATTTTCTATTTAATGCTTTTTCATGTGAATGTACAGTTTTTCCAACACTTTTGAAAAGACTGTTCTTTCCCCATTGCTAAAAATTAGTTGACCTTATATGCATGTGCTCATTTCTGGACCTTTCATTCTGTTTCATTGGTCTATATGTTAGTTTGCATGACAGCTGCATATTGTTTGGATTAGTATAATTTGAAATCAAGAAATCAATAAAACACTTCCATTTTATTCTTGCTCTAGATTGCTATGGCTCTTTGATGTCTTCCGGTTTCATACAAATTTTAGCATTGATTTTTCTATTTCTATGTAAAATGCCATGAGATTTTAATAGGCATTTCATTGAATCTTTGGATTACTCTGGGTAATATGACCATTTTACACTATCAATTCTTCCAATCCATGTGCATATTTTTTCCACTTATTTGTGTCTTCTTAAATTTTTTCATCAATACTTTGTAGTTTTCAGTATATAGATATTTTATCTCCTTGGTTAAATGTATAGGATTGTTTTCTTGATTTCTTCTTTAGATATTTTGCTGTTATTGTAAAGAAATGGTACTGATTTTTGTGGTTTTTTATCTTGAAAATTTATATAATTCATTTATGAGTTCTAGAAGTTTTTTGGTGAAGTCTATGGTCTTCTACATGTAGAATACGCAATTTGGGAATAGAAACAATTTTACTTTTCCACTGTGACTTGGAGAGCTTTACCTTTTTCATGTGTAATTTCTATTGCCAGTACTTTCATGACTATGTTGAATAAAAGAGAGAGAGTGGGCATGCTTGCCTTTTTCAGGATCTTTAAGAAGAAGCTTTTTCCTATTAATTATAATGCTAGCTGTGGGCTCTTCACATATGGCCTTTATTGTGTTTGAAAAGTGAAAGTGAAAGTTAAGTGGCTCAGTCATGTCTGATTCTTTGTGACCCTGTAGACTGTAGCCTACCAGGTTCCTCTGTCCATGGGATCTTCCAGGCAATAGTACTGGAGTGGATTGCCATTTCCTTCTCCAGGGGATCTTCCTAACCAGGGCTCAAACCCGAGTCTCCCGAATTGTAGACCGACACTTTACTGTCTGAGCCCCCAGGAAAGTCCTGCCTGTGTTTAGTTATTGTGTTTAGTTCCTTCTATATCTATTTTGTTTGGAATTTTTCTTTTTTTTTAAAGTCTGAATGGATGTGGAATTTTGTCAAATGCTTTTTCTGCACCTATTGAGGTGATCTTTTTGTTTTAAATATTGCATTCTGTTATATTGTATCACATTGATTGATCTGTGTATATAGAATCAACCTTGTATCCCAGGGGTAAATCCCATTTTGTCATAGTGTACAGTTTTATGACATGCTAGAATTTGACTGAGGATTATTACATCTATGTCTAAGCAGTATTAAGAGGGAAGTTCATAGTTATAAAAGAAAGTGAAAATGTTAGTCACTCAGTCATGTCCAACTCTTTGCAACCTGATGGATTGTAGCCTGTCAAGCTCTTCTTGTCCTTGGGATCATCAAGGCAAGAACACTGGAGTGGGTTGCTGTTCTCTTCTCTAGGGGATCTTCCCGACCCAGGGATTGAACCCCAATCTTCCGCCTTGCAGGCAGATAAAATGGAAAGAAAATGAAAGTGCTAGTCTCTCAGTCGATAGTTAAAAAAGACTACACTAAAAAATCTCTAAAATTAAAAAAAAATCAAATAATTTAATGTAAGAAAGGCAATGTCAAAGAATGCTCAAACTACTGCACAATTGTACTCATCTCACATGCTAGTAAAGTAATGCTCAAAATTCTCCAAGCCAGGCTTCAGCAATACGTGAACCGTGAACTTCCAGATGTTCAAACTGGTTTTAGAAAAGGCAGAGGAACCAGAGATCAAATTGTCAATATTCGCTGGATAATGGAAAAAGGAAGAGAGTTACAGAAAAACATCAATTTCTGCTTTATTGACTATGCCAAAGCCTTTGACTGTGTGGATCACAGTAAATTGTGGAAAATTCTGAAAGAGATGGGAATACCAGACCACCTGATCTGTCTTTTGAGAAATCTGTATGCAGGTCAGGAAGCAACAGTTAGAACTGGACATGGGACAACAGACTGGTTCCAAATAGGAAAAGGAGTATGTCAAGGCTGTATATTGTCACCCTGCTTATTTAACTTATATACAGACTACAGCATGAGAAACGCTGGGCTGAAAGAAGCACAAGCTGGAATCAAGATTGCCGGGAGAAATATCAATAACCTCAGATATGCAGATGACACCACCCTTATGGCAGAAAGTGAAGAGGAACTAAAAATCCCCTTGATGAAAGTGAAAGTGGGGAGTGAAAAAGTTGGCTTAAAGCTCAACATTCAGAAAACGAAGCTCATGGCATCTGGTCCCATCACTTCATGGGAAATAGATGGGGAAACAGTGTCAGATTTTTTTTTTTTTTTGGCTCCAAAATCACTGCAGATGGTGACTGCCGCCATGAGATTAAAAGATGCTTACTCCTTGGAAGGAAAGTTATGACCAACCTAGATAGCATATTCAAAAGCAGAGACATTACTTTGCCAACAAAGGTCCATCTAGTCAAGGCTATGGTCTTTCCTGTGGTCATGTATGGATGTGAGAATTGGACTGTGAAGAAAGCTGAGCACTGAAGAACTGATGTTTTTGAACTGTGTTGTTGGAGAAGACTCTTGAGAGTCCCTTGGACTGCAATGAGATCCAACCAGTCCATTCTAAAGGACATCAGTTCTGGGTTTTCTTTGGAAGGAATGATGCTGAAGCAGAAACTCCAATACTTCGGTCACCTCATGCGAAGAGCTGACTCATTGGAAAAGACTCTGATGCTGGGAGGGATTGGGGGCAGGAGGAGAAGGGGATGGCAGAGGATGAGATGGCTGGATGGCATCACTAACTCGATGGATGTGAGTCTGGGTGAACTCTTGGAGTTGGTGATGGACAGGGAGGCCTTGTGTGCTGCAATTCATGGGATGGCAAAGAGTTGACTGAACTGAGCAACTGAACTGAACTGAATCAACGAAGTACAAAAAGAATAAACTAAACTCAAAGCAAAAGGAAGGAAATAATGAGGTGCAGAGCAGAAAACAAAAACAATGAAAAAAATTAACAAACAAATGAGTGAGATTTTTAAAAAAGACAAAATTTGGAAGTACTTAGCCAGACCTTAATAGCTCAGTTTTTTGGGGGGGCTCCAAAATCACTGCAGATGGTGACTGCAGCCATGAAATTAAAAGACGCTTACTCCTTGGAAGGAAAGTTATGTCCAACCTAGATAGCATATTCAAAAGCAGAGACACTACTTTGCCAACAAAGGTCCATCTAGTCAAGGGTATGGTTTTTCCTGTGGTCATGTATGGGTGTGAGAGTTGGACTGTGAAGAAGGCTGAGTGCCGAAGAATTGATGCTTTTAAATTGTGGTGTTGGAGAAGACTCTTGAGAGTCCCTTGGACTGCAAGGAGATCCAACCAGTCCATTCTGAAGGAGATCAGCCCTGGGATTTCTTTGGAAGGAGTGATGCTAAAGGTGAAACTCCAGTACTTTGGCCACCTCATGCGAAGAGTTGACTCATTGGAAAAGACTCTGATGCTGGGAGGGATTGGGGGCAGGAGGAGAAGGGGACGACAGAGGATGAGATGCCTGGATGGCATCACTGACTCTATGGACGTGAGTCTGAGTGAACTCCGGGAGTTGGTGATGGACAGGGAGGCCTGGCGTGCTGCAATTCATGGGATGGCAAAGAATTGGACACGACTGAGCGACTAAACTGAATAGCTCAGTTGGTAAAGAATCTGCCTGCAATGCAGGAGACCCTGTTCAATTCCTGGGTGTGGAAGAACCCCTGGAGAAGGGATAGGCTTCCCACTCCAGTGTTATTGGGCTTCCTTTGTGGCTCAGCTGGTAAAGAATCTGCCTGCAATGTGGGAGACCTGGGTTGGATCCCTGGGTTGGGAAGATCCCCTGGAGAAGGGAAAGGCTAACTCCAATATTCTGGCCTGGAGAATTCCCTTGGGTCACAAAGAGTCAGATGCAACTGAGTGACTCTCACTTTCACTTTCTTTCACTTAGCCAGACAAGATTAATTAAGAAAAAAAAAGAAGACTCCAATAAGTAAAATAAAAAATGAGTGAAAAGACTTTAAACAAGATACCTGGGAAAATTTTTTAAAAAGGATACTAAGCCCTGTTTGTCATCTGTATAATTTCTTTGGAAAAAACATCTATTCAGTTCTTCTGCCCTTTCATAAATCAGGTTTATTTTTTTTTTATATTGAGTTATATGAACTGTTCATTTTGAATATTAACGCATTTTGGTCATATCATTTGCAAATATTTTCTTCCATTCAGTAGATTGTCTTTCCTTTTGTACAAAAACTTTTAAGCTTAATTAGGTTCCATTTGTTTATTTTTTTGTGTCCCTTGCTTGAGGAGAAAGTTCTAAAAAATATTGCTAAGACATGTCAAAGAGTGCACTGTCTATTATTCTTCTGGAGTTTTATGGTTTCTGGTCTTACATTAAGGTCTTTAATCTGTTTTTAATTTATTTTTGTATATAGTTTGAGAAAATATTCTAATTTCATTCTTTTATATGCAGCTGTCCAGTTTTCCCAGCACCAAACTTTCAGCTCTAGATGAATAACTACTAAATAATAAACAACATGACAGAGGTAATTAACACTGCTTTACATTATAGATGAACATTGTTCAGAGAATAAATCTTAAGAGGTCTCATCACAAGAAATTTTTTTCTATTTTATGAATATGTATTTATATGAGATGAGGATGTTTATTAAAATTATTATGATAATCATTTCATGATAAATGAAAGGCAAAAGATGCCATATGCCTTAAACTTATACAGTGCTGTTACACCTTAATAAATGTGAAAGAAAAAAAATTACTGTGGATTTAAAAAAGAATTCATACAGATTAGTCTTAATTCTGCCTGAGTAATTCTATCAGTTGACTACTAATCAAACTAGATAGTTCATTATGTATTTGAAAGTAAAATAATTGCTACATCTCACAAAGCTTTCCTTTCCCTAAGTCTTTTATTTATTTAATCATTCTTTCTCCATTAGAGTTTGTGGACCCTGCAGATTCTGGAAAATATAATCTGATGTCTTTAGCACTGTTGATCCCAGAGTTAACACAGATTTTATGTGACCACTGAATGATGATGCTGGGAAAGACTGAAGGCAGGAGGAGAAGGGGACAACAGAGGATGAGATGGTTGGATGGCATCACTGACTCAATGGACATGAGTTTGAGTAAAGTCCGGGAGTTGGTGATGAACAGGGAGGCCTGGCATGCTGCAGTCCATGGGGTCCCAGAGAGTCAGACACGACTGAGCGACTGAACTGAAGTGAATGATGAAATGATAGAGCGAGTTTATCAGATATGGTCCATGGAAATTACTTTGTTCAGATACATTAAAACACTGTTCATATCTTTTCTTGGCACCATGCAGAAATCTAGTATTATAAATACCACTTCACTCATTTTTCAAACTTACCACTTCCTCCAGGCTTCTGAGAGATGCCTTGATAAGACAAAGTTAGCGTGCAGATTAGAAGAGCAGCTAAAATGATACGGAATAATTTAATCATAATGTAAGATATGAAGAATGGAAACCCAGAGATTTCTTAGTTGGCTTTTACGTAGAAAACAAAGTTTTTCTTCGCTTCTTCCCTGTAAACAAACAAAAATCATAACTGAGGTCCATTTTCCTCAGGAAAGCTGACCTCCATTATCCCCTGGGGAGTCAAGGGAAGACTGCTGTCTGGGTTGACCCAAGGTGGGAAATCAAGGAGGGGTTGGGATGAGGAGGAGCTTCTCTCCTGGGTCCTATGCTGTGAGTGAGGTACCTTCATCTGACAGCACCAGCACATGGGAGTGAGGGAAGCTCCACCTGACCACAGACCTGCTGTCATTCTCATCTTCCTTCTCAAAGGAGGTATGAGAAGCTGGAAGGTGTTGGAAAGATTTCAGACCTTTAGAAGAAGGTTTGCCTGAATGAATTCTTGCATTGGTTTTGGATGAATGATTGAGTTCAGGTGAAGGAGTGCAGGTGAAAAGAGACTCACTGTGTTCTCGTCTGACAAAGAATAAATGTCTCTGCTGGCTAGACAGTGATGAAAGAAAACCAAGGGATGTAGAGATAATGCAAGGAACATGCAGAGGATCGAGAACCAACTAGGACTGATCCCCCTGGTGGCTCAGACGGTAAAGCGTCTGCCTGCAATGCGGGAGACCTGGGTTTGATTCCTGGGTCGGGAAGATCCCCTGGAGAAGGAAATGGCAATCCACTCCAGCACTCTTGCCTGGAAAATCCCATGGATGGAGGAGCTTGATAGGCTACAGTCCATGGGGTCTCAAAGAGTCGGACACAACTGAGCGACTTCACTCAGGATTGAACTAGATAAGTTCAGGACCAGAGACAGCAAGATAAAAGCCTAATATCTAAGGTTGGAGAAGATTACAGCTTTTCTAGAAGAGCCCTTAAGGCTTTCCAACTAGAACAAAGATGAACAAATCATGAGAGTTGAAGATGCTAAATTTATTTTGCTTAGACTCTTTACTGTCTCTATTGACCTTTCTCAGATTCTTCACACACACACACACACACACACACACACACACACTCTCTCTCTCTCACTCTCTCTCTCTCTTCAACACTACCCTTCTTCTACATGATAGAAGTTTCTTTTTACACTTACCTGGCTTAATCAGCGACAGAAAATATCAGTTTCTTAGCATACACTGGGCATTTCTTTTCTCCTTTTAAGCCTTCTCTGAAATACTGAAGCCCTAGAAGCATTAGTTAGACCACTCACTTGTGTCTCTTCTATGTACTCCAACCAACAGGGATATAAGTGTAGCACAAGGAAAGGAGGTAGCTGGGAGGGGACTTTAGACTGCACTCTGCTCTTCTGCATTCATGTGACCATAATAAAAACCTCACAGGGCAATAAAGCCAAGTACTTTGAATGTAATGAATTTGAGTAACTTTTCATATTTATTCTTATAAATATGAATATATAAGAATAAAAATTCTCATATATTCAAAAAGAAAAACAAACAAAAAAAATAAAATAAAATACAATTAACTCTATAGAAACAGAATAAAAGTGACCCTAAAAAAAAAAAAATGCAATTAACATGGTTTTCTTTTCATGATGCTATGACGGGGCTCTTAGATATTCTGAAAAGGCACTGGGAAATGAGTGAAAGAGAAAGCAAGTCAGCACAGAAGTCACCTTTTTACATTATTTATGTATCGTGTACATGAAAGTTAGGCAAGAGTGAAGAAATCCATTTGTTTTCTTGCCTGTTATAAGTCAGCTTTTAGGGCCATGCATAGAATGAAACTGACATATTATGCCAAGCAATATCTTTCTTTCTCTTCAATATCTTTCTTCTGACCAAGTTTCTGTACATTTTTCAGGATGTTCACAGACATATAAATGAAGTCTTCAGACCCTATTCACTGAAAAAGTATGCTTGGGAGAGGAGTAAATTAGAGAATGAAATATTTTCGTTAAGTGTGATTAGTCACCAGGAGTGGGACCCAGAAGTTCTTCTCGTTCATTTTCCTCTGAAAACCCTGTGAGTTATAGAAACTCACCTTGCCCTTGTGGTGGACATAGGACTCATATGTTATTTGCCCGTTCCCCAAAGAAGGCATCCACTTTAATCCATTCGATTTTCTTTTTCTTTTTTTTTTCCCTGTTACATTAAAAAAAAAAAAATCATAGCATATAGTGTGTGTATGTGTGTGTTAATTGCTCAGTCATATCCAACTCTTTGCAACCCCATAGACTGCAGCCCACCAGGCCCCTCCATCCATGGGATTCTCCAGGCAAGAACACTGGAGTGGGTTGCCATTTCCTTCTCCTAAAGGAACTATAGAAAGAAAGAAAGTGAAGTCGCTCAGTCGTGTCCAACTCTTTGCGACACCATGGAATGTAGCCTACCAGGCTCCTCCATCTGGAGAAGGCAATGGCACCCCACTCCAGTACTCTTGCCTGGAAAATCCCATGGACGGAAGGGCCTGGTGGGCTGCAGTCCATGGGGTCGCTAGGAGTCAGACACGAATGAGCGACTTCACTTTATTTTTTCACTTTCATGCATTGGAGAAGGAAATGGCAACTCACTCCAGTGTTTTTGCCTGGAGAATCCCAGGGATGGGGGAGCCTGGTGGGATGCTGTCTATGGGGTTGCACAGAGTCGGACACAACTGAAGCGACTTAGCAGCAGCAGCAGGTTCCTCCATCCATGGAATTTTCCAGGCAAGAGTACTGGAGTGGGTTGCCATTTCTTTCTCCTAACATATAGTAGAGACTGTAAATGATACTTTCTCACACCAGGGCCCCAGATTTACGTATTTACCTAGATCAGAGGGAGGAATGCGTATATATGCTACCTCTACAAGTTCTTGCAGTCTTAGCCTTATTTATCCTACAGTTTATGGAAAATCTGCCCAGGATGTTGAGAATAGCTGATTTCTACATCTCCAGCCCCATAAATATTTCTAGCCCATTCATTCAAAAAGCTGATGCAGATATTTACAATCATCAAGAGTTCATTTTCTCTAGGATATTCCCATGAATTATGTATTATTAGCCCATAAAATTAATTAGAATTCTAATGACTGCTCTAGGCAAGAACACACCTTTCATGTGTTGTTGGAACATCTGCATTCAGTCTAATCAATTAGGACAAAAACTAAATTCTAGGGATCATCAGCTGAATTTACAAGATGTTTCCTGGTTTCTTGCATTTGATCCCTGATAGACAAGTGTAACTGATTCTAAAGGTTCTCAGGTCCCATGCTGATGTCAACATGATGCATTTCTTTGGCCTTGGAGGTGTTTACACCTGGTCTTGAGAATGCTGTACATGGTCCGGCCTCTCATATGGCAATTTGGATGACTTAGTGCAACAAATTCTCAAACCTATCCCATCCTGCTGTTAAGCTAGAGAATATATACACACAGAAACCTTTGTAGATGAGAAATGCTGAATGATGCTATTTGGAGGATGTTCTTTTAGATTAATGGACAAGATTAAGAACAGATTTCAGTGGTCTTAAATGCACAAGGGACATCAGAAAGGCAAATGCCTCTTTAAACCTCTCCCCTGCTTTGGAGAATTTCAGGGACTTGGCCTGCAACTGTGTAGCACCTGTGTGGCCTGCAACTCTGTAGCACCTGTGGATAACTCATCTCTCTGAGTCTACCTAGTAATCACTAATAACTTTCTTTTTTACTGGACAAATTGTTAATTCTGTGGTTACTGACAAACAAAAGAGTTAAATAGGAAAGATCTAAGGCAAAAAGTAACAGGCAAGTCCTACCATAAAAATTCCATTAAAAATATCAGGAATTTACATGAAGTAAACCCACTCTTGGACTTCCCAGGTGGTGCTAGTAGTAAAGAACCCATGTGCCAATGTAGGTAGACATTAGAGCTATGGGTTCGATCCCTGGGTGGGGAAGATCCCCTGGAGGAGGGCATGGCAACCCACTCCAGTATTCTTGCTGAGAGTATCTCATGGACAGAGAAGTGTGGCAGGTTGCAGTCCATAGGGTTGCACCGAGTTGGACACAACTGAAGTGACTTAGCATGCTCACAAACCCACTATTATTCTAAGGTGGTCAGGTGAGAGAGTTTGCTTACTGCTATAGAGGAACGGGGGTTGGTTTCTCTACCACTTAACTTTATGGAGGGCTCCAAAAAGGAAAAAATGATAAAGACATTTCTGAGATTTTTTGCTTTAAATCCTGGTTTCCCTTGGTAAAGGCAACTGCTTATGCTTCCCTGATTTAAGACTATGTCTTGTGCTTACGTATAAACGTCCTGTGTAATTTTCCTATTTTAGTTTTTGGCATTTCTGCTGAAATATATATATTCTTTCTCCAGTTACATAGTAGCTCATGAAAATTTATTTCCAATAGTAGAATTCCATCACATATCAAATCAAGGGACTATAATTTGTCTCTCCTAATGCTCAGGAGAAAATTTCCTTGATTGCGAGCTTTTAAAAATTTTGTTACTTTATACTGACCTGCACAATGTGACTGGGTTAGAACCTAGTAAATACATTTACAACAAATGAGCAATTGAATGAATGAATTTCATATTTCCTTATTTCACTGTATATACCATTCTATTTTATTTTCAAAGTAAGTCATATAGAATAATCTTCAAATTGTCCCCCAAGGTTTGCTGATTTTCTCATCTCTGTTTCCTCTTTATGAACTCTCTACTGAGTGTAATAAGTGCCTGTCTCTCTGTCCTTCTCTTTTTTCTTCCATTTCAGTATATTGTTGATCTTTAAACGTTTTACTTTAGATAATGAGAAATCAAGTCTTATAAAGTTTTATTGCCTACATAAGAATGATTGCAATAATAACGCAGCTACAACTGATGAGTTAGCAAAGATATCTGGGATGTATCTGGTTGACCTTTGTCCACAAGGGAGGGGGGAGATATAGTTTTATTGCTGAGAAAATAACTTGATAAGAAACTTTACATGTTTCTTTTTTTAAAAACCAAGAAGATCTTCCAGGTTTAAAAACATATTGGGACATTTCAGAGGCAAAATCCTGACCTAATTGGTGCAAAAGAGCAATTAGAGAAAAGATTTGAAAAGATTTTAACAATTGAATATGATACAGGTCAAAGAGCTTTTGAGGAAGCAAGAGAAAATATCTGGAGGGAGTTGACAGAATCTTGGAAGATTATTTCTATACCAAGATATAATGATGGCTGTGAGGGTTGTTGGTACTGCATTTATAGGGGAATGACTTTGGGCTCAGCCCGGGGGTTGTTATAAATAGATACAAACTTCATGGGACTTGGCAGTGTTTGAGCTCCCCACTTGAAAAAGCCAAATGGTGACAAAGCAAAAGCATAACTAAGTAAGAGGCAAAAATGCAACTGGAACCATTTTTATGATTTACCTGTACAGACAATTCCATTTTCTCATACTTGTTCATTGTCCTAAACACTCAGAGATGCTCCCTTTCCCAGAGCCTGCTGTCCCCTCTGCTCTCATCATATTTCTCCCAGTTTTTGAGAGTCTTGGCCTCCAGAAGCAGTCACTCTCCATGGGATCTAACCTTGTGTAGATTACTTTAGTCAATTTATAACTGTAGCTTAACTGAGTACTTTGGCTTCCTTGTTGACTCAGTGGTAAAAGTTTGCCTGCCAAGCAGGAGATGTGGATTCAATCCCTAGGTCAGGAAGATCTCCTGGAGAAGGCAATGGCCACCCACTTCAATATTCTTGCCTGCAAAATGTGTGGACAGAGGAGCCTCGAGGGCTACAGTCCATGGGGTAGCAAAAGATTCAGACACAACTTAGTGATTAAACAACAACAATTGACTACTCTAACCATGATTTGGTGGTAATGTTCTTCTGCCTTGAAGATATTTTCTACCATCTAAAACTGGATCTGTTTGCCAAGGACTATATTCTGTCCTTTCTATACCAACTATCTACCTGTTTTGGTTTCTGCTTCCTGGGCATGTCCATCAGACTCTCTGTAGATTTTTCTGCTGTGTCCTCATGAAGGGCCCTCCTTGATGTTGGCTACTTGTGTAGCTATCCCTCCTATTATTTGAGACCTTTCTGCCTTGATGGACTCCTTCATCTTCTTGCTGCTGGAACTGAGTCTAATATTTGCCTCATGTTCACCACCTCCCTCAGTGTGTCTAGTTTCTCTAGCCTTCCTGTCTAGCTTGTTCAGCTGCCACCCAAACTCTAGTGCTGGAATTAGAAAGGGCAGATTTATGAAACTTAAATAAGAAGGTGGTGTTGGTGGGCCACTGGGGCTTTCTTGACTCCACAACAAGTGTTTGTGTGTGTGTGTGTGTGTGTGTGTGTGTGTGTGTGTGTGATTTTAGAAAAGTTCTCATAATTCTGTGGACCAGGGACCTTGTAAAATATGATAAATGTTTTCATTAGTATAGTATATAATGGTAACGAACATTCAGAAAGTAAGTGTTCAAGGTCAATAAGCATTAGAATTTGCAGAGTGCCGGGAGCCAGTACGGGAGTTCCCACCCATGACAAGGTCATGTGGGAGAGCCCTGATGGGCAAGGCGAGTCAGGACTCGAGGGGCCCCCTGGATCTGCTTGAGCATCTACCCCAAAAACCAGAATCATTCTGTTTTACTATTTCATGACTTTTACCAACTCCTCTGACATTTATGGGGGGCTATCCCCGACCACCTTTCTCTGTAAGAAAATCAACTTAGAGCTCTAGTTAATAATTCTCCAGGGTACAATAGGTGTGTTCCAATTCAAATCCCTTAGATAGTTTTCTAACTTGCCTGACAGGTTTTCGGACTCTTACAGCTATGCATGTGACTGTTCACAGCCTCCCAACCACAAGAGGCACGGAAAGCTTAAGATATTCTAACAATGCAGGGCTTCTTGGGGAGTTAAAATTATTAGGATAGTACTAGTAGAAGATTTCATTGTTGAGCTAATGCTTGCTGCCAAGTTTCCATATCCCTTACCCACTGTGTCCCTGGGAGTATATTAATTAATATAGTTGGTATATAGAAAAAATAACTAGTGGCCTTGGTGTTAACAACTTTAGACCCTTGAGGTAGTAAATTCTTTCCTTGCTACAGCCCACTGCACATTTGCCCTATAGGAATTTAACTTTAGTGCTTTTGGAGCGTGGCACCAAACTTTAGAAAAATTACTTTTAGAGAAAATAAGTTTTCTGGTTAACTAACCTTTATCAAAACAAAGAGTCATAAAATGTTAATAGACCTCCTGGCCAGAAGATGATGTAAATCACCTAAAGCATTTGTATACAGAAAAGAAAGCCTGGTCTCGATAAGGGTCAAGGACTGCTGACTTTGCATGACTCTGCAACCCCTATTATCCTCTATGTACAACTTAAGGTATAAAAACTCCTTTTGAAAATAAAGCTAAGGGCCTTGCTCATCAGGCTTGGTCTCCCCGAGTCGTTCTTGCTTCCCTTTCTCTCCTTTTCTTCTCTGTTCTTCCTTCAGGATGACTAATTTGGAGAGTGGGGGCCCTCTGAGACCACTTACCTGCCCAGGCTTCTAAGACCTACTTGAGAAGGTGCCTAAGGTGGGGGCACCTTCAGCTATTCGAGAGGGTGCCTGTGGCCTCTGTGGTCAGAGCAAGTTTGGTGTCACGAATTTTATTGGCTTTCCATGTAAACCAGTTAGATCAAGCCTCTTTCTCTCCCTTTTTGCTATTCTTTCACCAATGCCGTCCTCCTGAGGGAATCCCTGGATCCAACTGGGACAGGACCCCGGTAGCAGAGTAAAACTTTCAGAACCCAGAGTGTGCAGATTGCTATAAAGTTAAAGAGAAAGATCTCCTGGAGAAAGGAATAACTACCCATTCCAGTATTCCTGGGACTTTTCTGGTGGCTCAGATAATAAAGAATCTGCCTGCAATGCGGGAAATGTGAGTTTGATCCCTGGATGGGGACGATTCCCTGGAGAAAAGATTGGATACCCATGCCAGTATTCTTGCCTGGAGAATTCCATGGACAGAGGAGCCTGGCTGGCCACAGTTCACGGGGTCACAAAGAGTCAGATAGGACTGAGTGACTAACACTTTCACTTTCGAAAAGAAAAGGAACACCTGGGCTTCTGAGGGTCTAGTAACTTGTAAGTGTAGGTTCAGATCTAGGTGACACAGGCAGTCTATTCCCAAGTCTAAGATGCAGTGGAAGGTGTGGATTTGGCCAGTGTCCAAAGCTCAGGTGAACTATTAGGAAAAAGTTTCAAAAGTGATTGGCACTGGCCACACTTGCCCTCTGTGACAGTCTGCACTCTGTCTGTGGCGTATGTTTCTAAATAAATCCACTTCTTACTTCTAAAAGAGACACACTTTATCTCTCACTGAATTCTTTCTGCATTCAGCCATCAAGAACCCGAGCTTCATTAGGTCCTGAAACCAGCCCATAGCTGATATGGCTTGAAGAAATATGTGGAAGAGGATATCAAAAGTCTCAGATATACAACTTCTCCATGGGCAGTTATTTCATTTAATGAATCTATTTTTCAGAGCTGACTTGGGCTTCCCTGGTGGCTCAGTGATCAGGAATTCACCTGCCAAAGCAGGAGGCACAGGTTTGCTCCCTGATCCTAGAGAATCCGGCATGCCACAGAGCAAATAAGCCCATGTGCCAGAACTATTGAACCTGTGCTCTAGAGCTCAGGGCCTGCAACTACTGAAACCTGTGCTCCCTAGAGCCCATGCTCCTCAACAAGGGAATCCTGCACTCTGCAACTAGAGGGTTGTCCCCGCTCACCATAAGTAGAGAAAAGCCCACACACCAATGAAGACCCAGCATAGCCAAAAATAAATAAATAAATTAAAAATTTGTTGGGACTTAGGGATCAGTTGAGGGAATTGCTATGCAGAAAATATGTTCAGTTCAGTTCAGTTTCTAAGTCATGTCCAACTCTTTGTGACCCCATGGACTGCAGCACACCAGGCTTCCCTGTCCATCACCAACTCCTGAAGTCTACTCAAACTCATGTCCATTGCGTCAGTGATGCCATCCAACCATCTCATCATCTGTCATTCCCTTTTCCTCCTGTTTCAGTCTTTCCCAGAATCAGGGTCTTTTCCAGTGGTCAGTTCTTCACATCAGATGGCCAAAGTATTGGAGTTTCAGCTTCAGCATCAGTCCTTCCAATGAATATAAGGACTGATTACCTTTAGGAATGACTGATTGGATCTCCTTGCAGTCCAAGGGACTCTCAAGAGTCTTCTCCAACACCACAGTTCAAAACATCAGTTCTTCAGTGCTCAGCTTTCTTTATAGTCTAACTCTCACATCCACACATGACTACTGGAAAAACCATAGCCTTGACTAGACAGATCTTTGTTGGCAATAATCTCTCTGCTTTTTAATATGCAGAGGCATAGCTTTTCTTCCAAGGAGCAAGCATCTTTTAATTTCATGGCTGCAGTCACCATCTGCAGTGATTTGGGAGCCCCCCAAAATAAAGTCTGTCACTGTTTCCATTGTTTTCCCATCTATTTGCCATGAAGTGATGGGACTGAATGCTAGGATCTTAGTTTTCTGAATGTTGAATTTTAAGCCAACTTTTTCACTGTCCTCTTTCACTTTCATCAAGAGGCTCTTTAGTTCTTCGCTTTCTGCCACAAGGGTGGTGTCATCTGCGTATGTAGGTTATTGATATTTCTCCTGGCAGTCTTGATTCCAGCTTGTGCTTCATGCAGCCTGGCATTTCCCATGATGTACTCTGCATAGAAATTAAATAAGCTGGGTAACAATATACAGCCTTGACATACTTGTTTCTCAGTGTGGAACCAGCTTGTTGTTCTATGTCCAGTCCTAACTGTTGCTTCCTGACCTGTATACAGATTTCTCAAGAGGCAAGTCAGGTGGTCTGGTATTCCCATCTCTTTCAGAATTTCCCACAGTTTATTGTGATCCACACAGTCAAGGGTTTGGTGTAGTCAATAAAGCAGAAGTAGATGTTTTTCTGAAACTCTCTTGCTTTTTTGATGATCCTACAGATGTTGGCAATTTGATCTCTGGTTCCTCTGCCTTTCTAAATCCAATTTGAACATCTGGGTATTCATGGTTCATATACTGTTGAAGCCTGGCTTGGAGGACTTTGAGCATTACTTTGCTAGCGTGTGAGATAAGTGCAATCATGCATTAGTTTGAACATTCTTTGGCATTGCCTTTCTTTGTGATTGGAGTGAAAATTAACCTTTTCCAGTTCTGTGGCCACCGCTGTTTTCCAAATTTGCTGGCATATTGAATACAGCACTTTAAAGTATCATCTTTTAGGATTTGAAATAGCTCAACTGGAATTCCGTCACCTCTACTAGCTTTGTTTGTAGTGATGCTTCCTAAGGCCCGCTTGAGTTCACATTCCGGGATGTCTGGTTCTAGGTGAGTGATCACACCTTTGTGGTTATCTGGGTCCTGAAAATCTTTTTTGTATAGTTATTCTGTGTATTCATGCCACTCTTTTTAATACTTTCTGCTTTTGTTAGGTCCATACCATTTCTGTCCTTTACTGTGCTCATCTTTGCATGAAATGTTCCCTTGATATCTCTAATTTTTGAAGAGATCTCTAGTCTTTCCCATTCTATTCTCTTCCTCTATTTCTTTGCACTGTTCCTGAGGAGGGCTTTCTTCCTCACTTCATGGCATATTTGTTGGGGCTAAGGGGAAGCAGTGAGAGATTTTGATGGGCTCCAAAATCACTGCTGCCGGTGACTGCAGTCATGAAATTTAAAGACACTTGCTCCTTGAAAGTGTCACGCGAGTGTATGTTCCTCGGTTCTTTGTCTCGTCACAACAAAGATTTGGAGCAACGGACATTAAAGCCCTCAGTGCATGACAGCTCTCAGGTCTTGGACAAATCATGTTACAGCTCTTAGGCAAATCAGTGTTACAGCTCTATTTTATTTAGAAGATAGCAGGAGAGTGAGAGAGAGAGAGAGAGAGAGAGAGAGAGAGAGAGAGAGAGAGAGAAAGAGAGAGAGAAAGAGAAAGAGAGAGAGAAAAGAGCGCACGCACGCGCACGACAGAGTCCGAGACAAAGTGCTTTGGCTCCGTCTTTTATATGTTTTTTCCTCCACCTGGGCCTGCCCTATGCAAATTGGGCTTAGCCAGGAGTGCTGTTTGTTCTGTTTGTTCTGACTGAAGTCTTCACTCTGGTCCTCGGACCTTCCTTTGACCTTCTTTGTCTTTTAGCCACCGCCATTTTGGACTCCTTTTCCCTATTCTACCTACCTAACAAAAGGAAGCTATGACAAATCTAGACAGTGCATTAAAAAGCAGCGACATCACTTTGCCAATGAAGGTCCACATAATCAAAGCTGTGGTTTTTTCAGTGGTCATGTTATGGAGGTGAGAGTTGGACCATGAAGTAGGCTGAGCACCAAAGAACTGATACTTTGATACTGTGGTGCTGAAGACTCTTAAGAATCCCTTGGACTGCAAGGAGATTGAAAGTTTGTAGCTAGGAACCAGGAGCTACACCACGATTTGTAACTTTTGGAGGATAGGATATCGATCCGGGGTCAGAGATGAGGCTTTATCTCATGAAACTTTTGTGTAATAAAGTTTTATTAAAGTATAAAGGGATAGAGGAAGCTTCTGACATAGACATCAGAAGGGAGTAGAAAGAGTGCCCCCCTTGCTAGCTTTTAGCAAAGAGTAATATATCTGTTAAAGAATCACCTCAAAACTGAGAGAGTTCCATCAGGCCCTTCTCCCACAACATGCATTTTGAGATAGCCTGGGCACAAGGTGAGTCATTCCCAGCCATGAAACAATGGACATGAATCTTAAAGGCAGCTTTTCAAGCAAATGCAGAGTTTCATTAGCATAGCTTAAGAGAACATTTCCATGAGTAAGACACACTGGTTTGTTCAGCCTTTAGTGGTTCAAGGTTTGAGTCTTAGGCAGAACTGACTTGAAAAAAGGCAGATCCTAAGGCAAATACGTAGTTCATTAACACAGCTTAAGAAAAACATTTCCATAAGAGAAATGCATTGGTTAGCTTAAGGTTTAAGAAAAGTTAAGTTCAGATGGAACCAGGTGTAGTCATGACAACGCAGAATTTTAAAAGAAACCTCCTTTTAATTTTGTATAGAGAAGGAAACAAAAATGTCTGTCACTTGAGTTTGTTTCCTCCTGCTGCTTTAGAGAGAAAAAAAGTCTGACACTTGTAGTCTATTTCCTTTGCTTGGGGACCTCTAGCCTTCCTGCCTGTTACTCTCTCAAGACCAAACCAGTCAATCCTAAAAGAAATCAACTCTGAATATTCATTGGAAGGACTGTTGCTGAAGCTGAAGCTCCAATACTTTGGCCACCTTATGCAAAGAGCTGACACATTGGAAAAGACACTGATGCTGGGAAAGATTGAAGGCAGGAGGAGAAGGGAGTGGCAGAGGATGAGATGGTTAGACAGCATCATAACTCACGGACATGAATTTGAGCAAATTCCAGAAGATAGTGGAGGACAGAGGAGCCTGGCATGCTTCTGTTCATGAGGTTGCAAAAAGTCAAGCATGACTTAGAGACTAAACAACAACAGCAACAACAAAATTATAGAGCCAGAATCAGAGGTACCCTGGTACATAAAGCTACATTTTGGAGAGTGTCTATTGTCGTGGTCTGTGCATGGGTTGGAAAAGAATTTCCAGACATGAGGCAGAATAAGAGGAGAATAAAGTTTATTAGAGTGGGAGATGCTATTAGAACAGTGGGCCAGCCAAAGGGAGAACCAATGTCGAAAAGGAGTCCTTAGTCCACTTTTATACCCAGGGTACAAGGAGCAGGATAGGGGTCTTGGGGGTCATTTGCTGATTGGATGAGGCATGTACACTGGTTGGGAGAAGAGTAAGGGAAATACCTTCTCACTGTATGGGGTAGAAGGGGAGACAGGCTCAGGAGGACCTGAAATCTGTTAATAGTTACAACATGGGGGAGGGAAGGATGGTAAGGGTCTGATTTTTCCGTTCTTGCATTCCAAGACCCTCCTTGGTTTCATCTGGTCTTTCATCCTTGGGTCACCTTATTCCTTCCTCTATTTTTAGGGGCAATTCTTTGGCCCCTTTTGATACCCTACTCATGTCTAACTATCTACCTATTTCCCTTCTCAGGCCTTTGGGAACCCAATCTCAAAGGAAAAGGGGCAATAACCATTCTCACTTCTTCAGGCTGTACAGGGGTGTCGTTGGGCTCTGGGTTCTCTTTGCCTGCTCTCTGTCAGGTGATTTATGGAGGGAGACGAGAGTTCACAGAAGTATAAGTCAGCTTGTTTCAGCATTGTCTGGGTGTTGGCTAGGGACTATTCTTGTACTACCACTTGGAAATTTGTTGTATTCTAGAAGAAACAGACTTAACAAGAAAGTTAAAGATACATGGCCCAAAGATTAATAGAAGTAGAAAATCGCTGAGGAGGTAGCCTCAGGAGAACCAGGACTAGACATTGCTTTGTGAGATTAGTGTTTCTCTAGGTATGAGAAGATGCAAGAATTTGGGCTCATAAAATATTTATCTCAAAACATATGACTTTCTGAAGGCTTGTTCTTCCAGGTTTTTCCCAGAACACAGAGTGCCTTATTTCTGATCTCCAAGCTGAACTCCTTTCAAGGGGTCTTGAAGGTCAGCAGCCTGCAGTGGTAATGATTTAATCTTTGTAGAGGCAACTGGCAAGTGCCAACTTCTAGTCAGTAAGGCCCCTTCAGAGCCACATATTTGACCATGCGTTGGAGCATTTCATGACCATTGTGTCCCGTGGTGCTGGGAAGGCTCATTCCCAGGTCTAACGAAGATTCCATTGACAGGCCACTCAATGTATTGTTACTAGACCAGACCTTGCAAGTAGCAAAAGTCTCTGGACCATACCTGTCTTACTAGCCTCTTGGTCCTGGAAAATATTCCCTCTTGTTGCTTTTCCCATATCTAGAGTTACTTTATTACAGTCATTGATCTCATATGGTACTGCATATTAGCATTTTATCATAGGCTCAGTCACACATTTGGTAACATAAGAAACAATCTTCTGAAACAAGCGACATAGAAAATAATATAGCTAGCAGTTATTAGTAAGGTCACAAGCAAGAATTTAAGTCAAGAACTTTCATTAGCTATAGCACAGTATACCCCAGGTCATCCGGCTTAGGTAAATGATTATAGCCAGGTGTTAATCTCCCGGTTGTACATCATGGGGCATCTGACCTTTATCCAAAGACTGGTTACTGAGATAAGCTTTAGAAGCAAACTTAGAGTGTCCTTTTAAATAACTTAGTTAAACCTTTTAGCAATAACAACAAGGAACTAGCTCAGAAGTGAGTTGCTGTAAACACAGACCTTAATTAACAAAATTAGAACTTAATAGTAAGTGAAACACAATTTTTTGGTCAGTATGAAGGCATTAACCATGTAGCCAGGGTAGGCTTTAATCCATCAAATAAGAATGAGATTTGTCAGGGAGCCCAGGAAAGCCAAGCGGCCGTCTTGGATTTCCCATAGCCATGACTCTTTGATTTACAGCTATTGTTCACCCATTTTTAATTCCCTGATTTAGGAGCAGACCATGCCATGTTTTAAGGATGTCAGGATAGCAAAAGTCTAACCATGAGGGGTTATTTTTGTAGAAGCAGAATGAGCCTTGTCTACATGTACCATAATCTTAAATAATGCTTATTTACTTTACCAAAGTAACAAAAGATTTAAAAAACAAATATAAATCACTTAAAGGCAAAGAAATTCAAAATCTGTTATTGAAAGCTTCATTCTAAGAAAACTTTGTTCTCTTAACTTTGAGAGTAGACTAAATTCCAGCCTGGTACCAGCTTACCAGATAACAAACAAACAAAATTTGTTTATTGGTTAATCTTAGAAAGGTCTTTTCCATACATCTTGAAGTAGCAATATTCTTGCAAAGGCATCAGAATGAAACCATAGAAGGCATGTTTAAAATCTGATTAAATTGCAATTGACAAAGTAACCTGGTCATTGCTGTGACTTGTAACACTTTAATATGTTAACTAGAATTATATCTGACAACATTTTACCAGGACATATCAGATTTTCATGAATTTCACATAATTTCTGGGATATTTATATTAGTAAAATCAACCATATGATATAACCTGAGAAGATTCATCACTCTTCTAACAATACTCCCCGTGTAATTAAACATGTCAAATGAACTCTCTTTGGGATGTCTCAGGTGCCCTCTGAAGCATCCCAAAGTTAGCTAGAAGTCAAGATATTTAGGAAGTTTTGTCAATAAATATCAAAAGGGTTTATAACAGTCAGGTAGGATCATATAAGTCACTGTGAAACATAGTCATTCGCTTAGCCAAAGTTAACAAAAGATTTCAAAGGTAAACATAGAACAGATCACTTCAGAGGTAAAGGAACTTAAAATCTATTATCAAAGGCAGTTCAACATCGCAAGAAAACTTGTATTATGTGCAAAATTCTTTTCTGGGAGTCCACTTTTCATGAAACCTCCTTATGACTTTCTGTACCCATACCTTTGTTTTCCTATCCTGAAACAGCCACCTGTACGTCAGAACTACTTCTTTTTCCCTTCATAAAATGCAGTTTCACTCCTCATACCTTCTTTATTAACAAAATATACATCCTACTTTCCTTAAGCAACCAAAACCTGACCTTTATATTAGCATTCTATAGATTGGTGAACATAAAATTTAGAAATGATAATTTCTAAAAAAAAATTTGCTTTCTTATAGAGAACATCTCAGGATGGCACCAAACGCTGTTCATTAATACTCAAAAATCTCTTTAGTTTCTGTGTAAGAGGAAGTTAGTGTTAAGTAGTGAATGTTTCAGAATCTTATTTTATTTGGAAATGACCTAGGTATTCAATAAACTTTCATCACTTAGTTTAGCACAATGTTAGTAATTCATGTTACCAAAATCTGGAGAGACTATTTTAGACAGACATTTTTAAAGTATAATTATTTTGAATAGTTTATCTAAAAGCTCATGTCTCATTTACATTTTTTAGGATTTTTTTTTTCTAGAGGTACTTTTCTTGTTGACACACTTGTAACAGATATAACAATATAGCAATATTTAACTTATAATAAACTTATTATAATATAATATATAATAATATAATATAAACCTATTTAACTTATAATAAACCTATTATAATATAATATACAATACATAATAATATAATATAATATAAACCTGTTTAATTTATAATAAAACTTGGCACAATGAAAATATTATGCTTAATATTAATTAATGACTCTTAGACACTCATAGCTCAGTTGGTAAAGACTCTTCCTGCAGTGCAGGAGACCAGGGTTCGATTCCTGGATCAGGAAGATCTCCTGGAGGAGGGCACGGCAACCCACTCCAGTATTCTTGCCTGGAGAATCCCTGGACAGAGGAGCCTGGCAGGCTACAGTCCATGGGGTCACAGGAGTCAGTCATGACTGAGCGACTAAACTACCACCACCACCAGACATGTCTATATTAGATTATCAAGCAAACATTAACACTAGATATTTAATATTGAATATTTCCCAGTTCAAGTGAATCTGAAATTCATTTAGGATAATTTTGTTGTTGTTGTTTAGAACTGTTTGATTTGTAAGTGCTTACTTTTCTTTAGGCCAATTAAATAAGAACTCATTTACAACTTCAGCAATATTATCAAAAAACAAAAGACACATACTGAGACATACATAAATCGAGACAGACAGACAGACAGATTCTCGTAGTTTTCTGCCTGAGATTTAAAATATTTCTTTGGCCTTGTTTTTTTGGCTTGAAGTTCTAATTTGCCCAAGGCTGAGGTCTCAGGCAAAGTGGGCAGTGTATTTCAAGGATATGGAAAGGGTTAACTTTAAAGCTTTTCCCTAGGCAGGCTTTTTAAACAAGCTAGTTGTTTTTGATTGCATATGCAAAAAAGAACTGGTTTTGTGGTTTCCAAGAAAAAAAATGTCATTTTAACATTTCTTTCTGGAGTCTAAAGAATATCAGGGCCATCAAATCATCTTCTTTTCTGTAGTCATAGTTTTATACCTGAATTATAGACCCAATAGTGTTCAAATTGATCTGATATCAGGGGCAGATCAGCTGATAAAAATCTTGGATTGTCCCTCTGGTGGGAAGTGAGACCTTTGGCCCATCAGAAGAATCTGAAGGGTTAAGTGAATTTGCTGGAGTGGGGGAAGCTTGGTTCATCCCCACCCTGAGAGATAGGAAGAAGTTAGAAGGGAATTCTTTAGAATGTTTGGAAAGTTTTGATCCCACATGTCAGTTCAGTCACTCAGGTGTGTCCGACTCTTTGTGACCCCATGGACTGTAGCATGCCAGTCTTCACTGTCCATCACCAACTCCCAGAGCTTGCTCAAACTCATGCCCATCAAGTCAGTGATGCCATCCAACCATTTCATCCTCTCTTGTCCCCTTCTCCTGCCTTCAATCTTTCCCAGCATCAGGGTATTTTCAAATGACTTAGTTCTTCCAATTAGGTGGCCAAACTATTGGAGTTTCAGCTTCAGCATCAGTCCTTCCGGTGACTATTCAGAACTGATTTCCTTTAGGATTGACTGGTTGGAGCTCCTTGCAGTCCAAGGGGCTCGCAAGAGTTTTCTCCAACACCACAATTCAAAAGCATCAATTCTTCAGCACTCAGCTTTCTTTATAGTCTAACTCTCACATCAATACAAGCCTACTGGAAAAACCACAGCTTTGACTAGATGAACCTTTGTTGGCAAAGTAATGTCTCTGCTTTTTAATATGTTGTCTAGGTTGGTCATAACTTTCCTTCCAAGGAGCAAGCATCTTTTAATTTCATGACTGCACTCACCATCTGCTGTGATTTTGGAGCCCAAGAAAATAAAGTCTGTCACTATTTCCACTGTTTCCCCATCTATTTGCCATGAAGTGATAGGACCAGATGCCATGATCTTTATTTTCTGAATGTTGAGTTTTAAGCCAACTTTTTCACTCTCCTCTTTCACTTCCATCAAGAGGGCTCTTTCGTTCTTCTTTGCTTTCTGCCATATGGGTGGTGTCACCTGCATATCTGGGTTATTGCTATTTCTTCTGGGAGTCTTGATTCCTGCTTGTGCTTCATCCAGCCTGAATTTGGCTTGATGTACTCTGCATGTAAGTTAAATGAGCAGGGTGACAATGTACAGCCTTGATGTACCTCTTTCCCAATTTGGAACCAGCCTGTTGTTCCATGTCTGGTTCTAACTGTTGCTTCTTGACCTGCATATAGATTCCCTAGGAAGCAGGTAAGGTGGTCTGGTATTCCCATCTCTTCAGGAATTTTCCACAGTTTGTTGTGATCCACAGAGTCAAAGACTTTGGCGTGGTAGGCTGCAGTCCATAAGGTCCCTAACAGTCAGACACAACTGAGCGAATTCACTTTCACTTTTCACTTTCATGCACTGGAGAAGAAAATGGCAACCCACTCCAGTGTTCTTGCTTGGAGAATCTCAGGGACAGAGGAGCCTGGTAGGAGGCCATTTATGGGGTCGCACAGAGTCAGACACGACTGAAGCAACTTAGCAGCAGCAGCAGATGTTTTTCTGGTATTCTCTTGCTTTTTCGATGATGAAAAAGTGGAACTATGAGCCATGCCGTGTATGGCCACCCAAGATGGGTGGGTCATGGTGGAGAGTTCTGACAAAACGTGGTCCAGTGGAGAAGGGAATGGCAAACCACTTTGTATTCTTGCCTTGAGAACCCCATGAATAGTATGAAAAGGCCAAAAGATATGATACTGAAAGATGAACTCCTCAGGTCGGTAGGTGCCCAATATGCTACTGGAGAAGAGTGGAGAAATAATTCCAGAAAGAATGAAGAGAAGGAGCCAAAGTGAAAACAATGCCCAGTTGCGGATGTGACTGGTTGATGGAACTAAAATCCGATGCTGTAAAGAACCATATTGCATAGGAACCTGGAATGTTAAGTCCATGAATCAAGGTAAATTGGAAGTGGTCAAACAGGAGGTGGCAAGAGTGAACATCAGCATTTAGGAATCAGTGAACTAAAATGGACTGGAATGGGTGAATTCGATCCCTCAGATTTTGCAAAATAGGAGAAAGACCTGGACCAAAGGGAACCTCAGAATCCTTTCCTAGAGATCATGTGGATATGAAAGGTCGAGTAGGGGTCATCTGGAAATCTGATGGAGAGAAAGAGAGAGGGACAGGAGATAGGGAGGCAACAGAAAGACACATGTGGTATGAATCCCTCAAATCTGGATTCTGACTGAGGGCTTTGAAGGAATGAACATAAGGAAATTCTGAGTCCTTTCTCTGTTTTTGGCAAAGCTACTGTGCTCTTCAGAGGCCACTTTTTGGGGGTTCTCCCAGTTTGTATTTGGGCCATGCCTTTTGCAGGGTCAAAATTTTCCAGTTTCTGAGACTGTAGCCAAGGAGTGAGTCTGAGAAAGGCTTCCAGGACATACCAGAACCCACTCTTAGCTTACCTGACATAGAATGGGGGTACTGAGAGAAAGTTGTCCCTTTGGTCCCAGTGATCTCTCCATGTGACTAATAGCACACAATAGCCAACCGTCCCAACAGTCACATCCGCAGTGAGAGGTGACCCCTGAGAACCATGTGCTAAGGCACCATGTGACCCCAGCAGACAGACATTCCTGGGTGACTCACCATTTGGTGATTTCCTGAAACATGGAAGGCACTCTTGGGATGGCTCAGAGGTAATATCTAGGCTCCATAAATTAATCCAGACCGAAAAGAGAAGTGAAAGTGACAGGGAAGAAGGCTGAGGAATCCGCCTTACTATCCTATTGGGGAGGCATGGCCAGGGGACAATCGTCTCTGTTTTGCTTCAACCACTATGTTCCTGACGGAGTGCATGGAAGTTGTCTTGCTGGGGCTGAATGCCCTTGTGGCCTGATCCATTCCATGTCCCCCTTATCCTCACACAGGAGTCCTCATGTGGCAGGCACCCTAATTGCTTTTAAGTGCCTGACCTGTGCCCATGCAATATTGGTTGGCCTAGTCCTCAGTTAGAAAGGAGTCTAAAGGAGAGACCCTTACCCATTTGGGTGGCAGCTACTGGGGCACAGTGAGCAGTGGGGCCTTTGGAACACACCAGAGGGTAACCCTGGCCAGAGTTCCTCAGTTGCTTCTATAGCACTTGCCAGTTTGTAGAGGGTCCCTATGAGAATGGAGAAGTGAGGAGGTGGGGGAGGAGACCCCAAGTCCCCCTATGGGCCATCAAAAATGTCATGGACCAAGTGAGGATTGGAAAAGAATTTCCAGAAATGAGGCAGAATTAGAGGAGAATAAAGTTTATTAGAGTGGGAGATGCTGTTAGAACAGTGGGCCAGCTCAAGGCAGAACTGACGTTGAACAGGGGTCTTTAGTCCATTTTTATACTCAGGGTACAAGGAGTGAGATAGGTGTCTTGTGGGTCATTTGCTGATTGGATGAGACATGTGTACTGGCTGTGGGAAGAGTAAGGCAAATACCTTCTCACTGTGTAGGGTAGGAGGGGAGACAGGTTATACTGCTCAGGAGGACCTGAAATCTGTTAATAGTTACAACATGGGGAGGGAAGGATGATAAGGGTCTGGTTTTTCAGTTGCTGCATTCCAAGACCCTCTTTGGTTTTATCTGCTCTTTCATCCTTGGGTCACCACGTTCTTCCCTCTATTTTAGGACCAATTCTTTGGCCCCCTTTGGCAAGCCTCAGGTATGGGATGTGTTATTTTCTTCCTTCCTGCCGTCCACAGGTGGACAGGGTTCTGAACAAAGGCACTTTAGTTTAACGATCAGGCAGAGGGGCAGGATTCTCTGAAGCAAATCATTCTGTATGATTATAATAACAAAATCAATGAAAGCAAGTCAAAGAAACAGTTCCATAATGGAGTCAGAATTGGCTTCCATGATTTACTTATTGAGAGGGTAAGGGAAGTTGGTTTAATTATTGTGAGGACTATCAAATCTGAAATCCATAGGGAAGGGCAAGCTGGCAGATTCTATTTCTTTTGATGGCTTCATTTTTAGGGTTGAAATAATTTAGAATAGCACTTTCTAGAAAATACAGCAACCTATGCTGCTGATGCTGCTAAGTCACTTCAGTCGTGTCCGACTCTGTGTGACCCCATAGACGGCAGCCCGCCAGGCTCCCCCGTCCCTGGGATTCTCCAGGCAAGAACACTGGAGTGGGTTGCCATTTCCTTCTCCAATGCATGAAAGTGAAAAGTGAAAATGAAGTTGCTCAGTCGTGTCCGACCCTCAGCGACCACATGGACTGCAGCCTTCCAGGCTCCTCCATCCATGGGATTTTCCAGGCAGGAGAACTGGAGTGGGGTGCCATTGCCTTCTCCGACAGCAACCTATTTAATTTTATAATTTTGAGAGCTTTATTTAAGCAAAAGGCTATCGCAGAAAAGATTTGAGAGCTTTATTTAAGCAAGAGGCTATCATAGAACTAATATTCCTTGGAATCATACTTGGAGAATTAATAGCTTGTGATCATTTAAACTAAGAGCTTTAACACCCACCGTTTAACTATAAAGTGGGCTTGTCAGGTGGTGCTAGTGGTAAAGAACCCACTTGCCAATGCAGCAGATGTAAGAGACATGGGTTTGATCCTTGAGTTGGGAAGATCCCCTGGGGGAGGGCATGGCAATCCACTCTAATATTGTTGCCTGGAGAGTTCTATGAACAGAGGAGCCTGGTGAGTTTCAGTCCCTGGGGGCACAAAGAGTTGGACACAACTGAAGCAACTTAGCATAGCATACATACATTTACTATAACTCTTTGGTCACACTGCTGTTGATTTTACTTCTTTAATCATAAACCTGTAACTGGTCCTCATCATGAAGTATATGTATCATGATGTTTTGGTCTAGATAAATAAGAAAAGAGTGAGTTTGTTTAGGAAAAGTTGCCTTGGATTTGTTGAGTCAAAAGACTGGGACTCTAGTTCCAGTTCTGGCATCTAGTAAATGTGTGACTTTGGGAAATATTAAAAGTCTGATAACAATATAAATAATCAAAGCCTTACTTTACTCATCCGTAAAATAGGAATTAAGGATATTGATAGCTTTAACATGAAACAATAGGTATTAAGGCATGTGGAATTATGAACAGTGAAATACAGACATAATTATCATAGAATTAAGTACTTTACATAAATTCATTACAGTCGTAGAATTTAAAATTTTTTTTCTATGTTGGTTTTCAACTGTTTCATGAAGTTTATATAAATGCAGAAATTCTCTGGAGTTTCTGTAACAGGTTTTGGGTTATTATTTTTTTTTAAAGAATAAATGATCAGATTGTGTTTAACAAACCAAAATAAAAAATAGTACATTGTTTTGCTGGGACTATTAATAGACTGTAATGAAGTATCACACATTGATTGCCTTAAATGACTGAAGTTTATTATATCACAGTTCTGGGTGCAAGAATTGTGATACTGAGGTGTGGCAGGGCTATGTTCTTTTTGAAGGTGCTGGGGAGGAATCTGTTCCAAGTTTCTCTCCTAGCAGCTGGTATTTTGTTAGCAATCTTGTGCATTCCTTGGCTGTGGAAGCAGACTTCAGACTTCACATGGCATTCTCCTTGTGCCTATGTGGATGTCTAAATTTCTCCCCCTCCCCCCACCCTTTTTAGGGTCAACAGTCTTACTGTACTAGGGATGCACTGTACTCCATCTTTAATGACACCTGCAATGAACCTATTTCCAAACAAAGTCACATTCAGAGGTCCTGGAGGTAAGGGCTTTCAATACGTGAATTTAGGAAAGGTGGTGAGGGAGATAACAGTTTAACCCATAACCTAGAGTATATGAAGAAGGAAATGGGAATCACAGAAATACACAGTTTTTATGTAATTATTTTGAGGAGTTTATGAAAGAAGAGTATAGAGGAGGATTTAGGGTAGGTAGAAAATTGTATTGTTTTGATTTTTAAGGTGGACAAGATTTTGAAAAACATAAGGTTTGTGGGAAAAATCTTGAGGAAAGTCTGAGAGGAACAACTGAAGGATTGAAGTCCAGAGAGCCCAGTACAGAATGAATGGAGATAAAGATTGGTTGGTGTTCCTGTGAAGAAAGGGAAATACTTCTGTTAATAACACAGTGAGAGAGGAGTAATGGGGAGGTGGAGATTTAGGTTTGTTGTATTTATTATTGCAAAGATGAGATAATTGTCTTCTAATTGATTATTATTATTAATATTATTTTCAAAGTGGGAACACGGTCATATATTGAGTAAAGGTGGGAGTAGATTTGGAAGTTTAATGAAGGTAGATTTTTTTAATGAATGAGAGGATTACTTGATAGTGCTGGTGTCCAAGTTGTGATAGGTAAATCATACAAGTAAAGAGGAACCATCTGCTCACATGTGTGGATTTCTATAGCATGTTTAACTGCCAGTATGAGAGATAGGTAATTAGATTTATCCATATTTGGATGTGTTTTTCCAAGTACATGTGATATAAGGGCAATGAGGCCAGGGATTTTTACTCACTAGTAAGATAATACCTAAAATTATTAACCATGGTAACCACAAAGGAGAGGGTGGGAAGTAAAGTCAAGAGGTACTGAGGATTCAGGAGAAATTGGAAGACCCTAAATGAGACTGACACACTGGAGTACCTGAGCAAGCAAGTACAGGACTTTACATTTACTGTTTCATCTGAATATTCAACTGTGGAAGTCATCTGCCACCATCCTTAAAGGGAGGGTGATTGAGTTAGTATTGGATTCAGTCACAACAGACAAAAATACAACATACAAATGGTTTAAAGATATAAAATTTATTTCTTACTGGAAGTAATTCAGAAAGTGAGCATATAGTAGTTTCATAAAGCTGTCAAAACTCTAGACTCATTCTATTAATATCTTTTCTGTCTGTATCATATTACATGGTCAGAGATGTTCTTAGAGATCCATCCATCATGGCACATTCCAGCCATCCAAATAATTAGAGAAAAGAAGAAAATCACATAATTTTCCTTTAAGAACACATTCCAGAGATCATACTGAATATTGTTGTTTAGTTGACAAGCTGTGCCCAACTTTTCACAACCCCACAGACTGTAGCACTCCACGCTTCCTTGTCCCTCACCATCTCCCAGAGTTTGCCCAAGTTCATGTCCACTGAATCAGTGTTGCCATCCAACCACTTCATCCTCTGTCATCCTCTTCTCCTCTGCCCTCAATTTTTCCCAGGATCAGGGTCTTTTCCAAAGAGTCATACAGAATAATTCATCTTAAAATGCACTGGTCATAATTTAGTCACATTCAGCAGGGGATGCGAGGAAATCTAATCTTTGTACTAGGCTGTCATAGGCATAGTGATAAGAAGAGGGACCTATAACTTAGGAAGAAGGGAGAATTAATATGGGAGACAACCATCAGTCTGTGTATCAGAGCTTCAACTGAGAATAAGTCAGTAAAGGAGGAAGAAAAAAAATTTGTGTCTAGTGGGGAGAACTGTAATCATCATGGAAGGTTAGGCATATGAATTACAGCATCATTGTGTTCTAGTCCACCTGGACAATGGTCAGAGGGCCTGAGTCAGAGGACCAAAGTCTAAAAAGTGGTCTTAGGCCACCATAAAATGCTTGTTTGGAAAATGTGTAGATGTGGGATCCATCTGTCATGTTATAGAAAGATACATCTCCAGCCTTATAATCAACGAATACTCCCACCCTACAGAGTTTTTCTTTTAGAGTAAGAGAAGTTTCTGGGGATGTGAGGCCCCAGTACTCCCCGTCATAGAGCCTAATGGCCCAGAAACCATTCTGCGGTGACACTGTGACCCTCCCCTTCCTTGCTACATTATTCCTACAAACTCCCAGGTCCCAGGAATGTGTGTCCTGAACCTCCACCTCCCAGAAGTATCTCTCTGAGCTGACGTGTAGCTGACCAAGCACACAGGGAATGGAGACAAATCTCTCTGGGCAGCTGGGAAGTTCCTGACATGGTTCTTGCCATGTTACTCTTCTCCCCTCTTCAGACAGGAAGAGGGCAGGATGGGCAGTGGCTGCATCCAGAGTCAGATTTACTGCAAAGACAAGGGATCATCAAGTTTCTGGGAGGGTCTCAGTAGGCTTAGGCCACAGTCTCCCTTCCGTGAGGGCTCCTCTGGCCCTGGGAAGATCCAGTTCACCTCCCTCACCCATCCTCCCTGGGACTACCCCACAAGGAGCTGGGTCTCTCTTGGATCATTACAGACTTACCAGTCTGGAACTCTTCTTTCCTCCAGTCTGCAAAGAGCAAATGAACATAAGAATCCATCATCTGACAGATAGAGCTTCCTGTCTGTCCAGAATACTATGGTAATAAACGTCTTAATTGAAGAATAACAGCAACAAAAAAAGAAAAGAAAAACCAACCTCTTTTTATACACTTGAACCTCTTTTTACAAGATGCTAAATTATGTATGACTTGAAGACCTGTGCCAATGCTATGCTCTCCTCATCCAAAATTCATATAGGACAAATATTTGCAATCTATTTGGGATGTTTGAAAGGAAATACAGGATATGATGGGTCTGAACAAATAACTTATTGTTCACTTTAGATTCTTCAAATTTTAGCAGATGATAACCATTCTACCTTCACTCAAATCACAATGTTATATGCAACTAAAAATAATAAAGCTGTTAAGATGTAATGTTCCAAACACATTATTATCTGTTAGAATAATGAGCAATCTACTGAATTCATGGAATAAAGCCTTGGAGTTTCCTTGATTTTCAGCAAACCATTTTGCACACAGTAGGGTGTTCATTTAAAATATCTTTGATAATAGAATTTTCTTCATCAGAGTCCATGTTGCTTACCAGCATATAATGGTATTTCCCTCCATGCTGCAAATGAACAAAATAGAAAAAACAACTTTTATTCTTGCATGTCTTCTTTGTCTTTTTTGTTATGTTAAAAGCAAATATAAGAAATATTTGTCTTTGTCCTATTTCTTCTATTGAATCCTTTGAACTTTCTCTTTATATCCTATATCCTTATATTCCAATTTCAAACATGGTGATAAAATTACCAGGTGAAGGATAGATAGAAGTATAGAAAAAACAAAGGTGGCAGGGATAGAAGCATGAAGGAAGGAGCAGAGATGGAAAGAAGGAAAGGGGAGAGGAAGGATTACATGCTGAGTCATCATTAGTGGCTTCACTTCAGAGAGAATTTATTAAAGCATTGATATTTATAAAGATAATGCTTCCAGTGCTGTTTTGCTTACACTAAACATTTTTTTAAAAAATATTTTTGCATTCTATCCCACTAGCATAGGGGCAGAACCTAAGAAAAACAGAACAGTGAAGGTGTCTGAGAGATAATCATTACTCACCAGACTTGAATTGAGCCTTCTTCCTCTCTGAAAGAAAATACACAATCATGCATGTATATAAACAAATTTTCTTAACATCATGAAGAAGATGCAAGTAATGCCATACATCTGTCAATATTTGTGTCTGAAACTTGCTAAGTAATGTCCATTTCAAAAGCAATGAAAGAAATGTGTAAAGTTCATTCCATCTGGAAACTTCACTATAGTTTGAAGAATATAATCAGATATGAATGGACATAAAGATTTAATAATTCTTGTAGTAGGATACTAAAAATAATGTAGAATTATTTTAGAAAATAGCCATAGAATTTACATATAAAATATCAATGAAGTTTATTTGAGTGACTGAAAAATGTATGTTCAAGACCCTGAAGAAAGAGAAATTTGTTGAATTAGCTATTAAATAGTTAAAATAAAAATGAATAAACAGTAATAATTTTGCTTGGAAAGAAAAAGTGATGCAAATTCATGTAAAAATATTTATATACCTTAGATTACTGGAGATTATGGTCAAGCAAAGTGTATCAAGATTACACTTGACATTAGTATATGCAAAGTGTTTGAAAGGTCAACAAAGGAAGAACTTATTCAGCAGCTTTGGAGTCTGAACACTATTCTTAAGTTGAAAGAATATAATATATAAAAAATGGGGACTCCATCTCAGAGCACATGAGAAAAACCAAAGTTAAAAGAAACTTTCTATTGAATGGAAATAACAACATTCTTCTTAGCTTAATCCCTTTGATCTCACCAATCTTTTTTTTTCCACCAACCTTATAATGAAGTCATGGTAATCACCAGAAAGATAAAATAAAAAGGAAGATTAAAAACTAGAGGAGGGAATTAAGAGACTTAATACAGGAGGAGTTCATGAAGCCAAAAAGAAAATGGATAAGGTAATTTGAAATTCACAAGAAGGCAAAGGAAAGACAGGAGTATGTAAGAGGCGAATGTCATAAGAGGAAAACTATATCTAGGAAATAAATCTTTTTAAAAAAGTCACAGGAAAAGAGACACAGATGTATAGAACAGCCTTTTGGACTCTGTGGGAGAGGGTGAGGGTGGGATGAGTTGAGAGAATGGTATTGAAACATGTATATTATCATATGTGAAATGAATCACCAGTCCAGGTTCGATGCATGAGACAGGGTGCTCGGGGCTGGTGCATTGGGATGACCCAGAGGGATGGGAGGGAGGGAGGTGGGAGGGGGGTTCAGGATGGGGAACACATGTACACCCGTGGTGGATTCATGTCAAATTTTTTTTTAATTAAAAAAAAAAAAGTCACAAAGCTTACCAATTTCTTTCTTGAATTGTTCTGAAAAATATAATGGAAAAACTCAGGTAGATTTCAAGGAAAACCAATACAGAAAATAAAATAAGAGGAAAAATATATATAGGAAATAAATCTTTTTAAAAGGTCATAAAACTTACCATTTTCTTTCTTGAGTTGTTCTGAAAAATATAATGGAAAAACTCATGTAAATTCCAAGGAAAGCCAATACAGAAAATAAAATAAGAGGAAAAAACATGTCTAGGAAATAAATCTTTTTAAAAGGTCATAAAACTTACCATTTTCTTTTTGAGTTGTTCTGAAAAATATAATGGAAAACCTCATGCCAATTTCAAGGAAAAGCAATATAGTATATGAAAGTGAAAATAAAATTCCACTGCTCAGTAAATAGATAAGATGAATGTAATTAGAAAAAAAAAAACCAAAGAAACAAAAAGTCCTGAAAAATACCAAGGAAACAAGTATTTTTATCTTGGGTAGAATGGAAGATTTGTTCTTGCAGAGAAAAAAATCTTAACCTGACATTTTGGTAAGCAATGAATATTGCTCACCATGAAGCCATCAGAACCCGAGAGTGGATTCAGGATGGAGAAAAACAGGATACTGGCCCAGTAGTTATGATGCATGTCAAAGGAATAATTTCGGTGAGCCCAGACACTTATATCTTATCACACATAGAAAGGCATTAACATCATTAACTTGAGATGCCTGTTTCGTTCTTTTTAAAATTATTCTCAGAGGTAATCTTGATGTGTTTCTACTACAGTTACCCCCATCCCCTCGGTAAAAACTTCAAGATATCTTGAATCCTTTCTTACCTCTCTGGAAGAGTTCCTCAGAACTCTCTGGGATCCTGTCTCCCAGATTGTAGTCCTGAGTAAGGTCCCCAGATAAAACATAACTTGAAACTTTAAGCTTGTGCATTTGTTTTTCAGTCAATAATTTTGGTTTGGTGACCAACAAAGGAACCAAAAACATACTTCTCTCCTTCACCTGAACTCCATGAGGATCTCAAGCTTTGTCACTAGCAGAAGTTCGTTTGTGCCCATCTGCCTCCTCAGAGAGTCCAGATGATTCTGGGTGGATCTTGGATCTCCCATTTTACTGATGAGCCTGAGTTTTAGTCTGTGGTGTTAAATCTCTGTCTGAAATTTAGTGTCAAGAAGAGATGCCTGGGTGAATGTAGTGGGAATTCTTGATAATGTACTTTCACAGCCCTGAGAAATTTCATAGAATTGCACCTGGAAAAACAGCATATATTAAGAAACTGTGTTTTTCTTAAGAATAATCTTCTTGTTACAAACCCCAAGGGTGAACCCGGAAGGGAGTATGACTGGGATCATGAAAGTATGGACTTTGGAACACCGGGTTGGCATCAGGCATGAACATTGCCTACGCAGTTGCTAATTGTTCCTGAGACTAGCCCAGATGGGAACAGCCTGGGGTAAAAAC
Source organism: Bos javanicus (assembly GCF_032452875.1). Taxonomy (NCBI): domain Eukaryota; kingdom Metazoa; phylum Chordata; class Mammalia; order Artiodactyla; family Bovidae; genus Bos; species Bos javanicus. Next base: position 26,709,184 of record NC_083890.1, on the reverse strand, counting down.
AAGGAGATCTGGACTATGTCAGTGTAGTGTGTTGGGAAAGATAAGATCAAATAAAGTCTTGTAGTCTGCAATTAGCAACAAAAGCTGGACTCAGAGTGGACTCTGCATCTCAGTCCAGTAGAAGCTGCAGGTCTTCTGACCCATTGCTCCAGATTTTGTGTTCTGTCTTCATTATCATCACTTGTTCCCAGACCATTAGGTCAACAGGTAAAAGACACTGAGAAACTTTTGCTCAGTTGAAAGACACTGAGAGGTTTATCCTCAGTTGAGACACATTGGGACGATTTTGTTGTGTATGTACAGCATTTATACTTACAAGTACTTGCTTTGTTGTGAATTAAAAGACATTTCACCCTAAAAATGGGCAAAATGAGGCTCTTTTGACATCACTTCATGGGAAATAGATGGGGAAACAGTGGAAACAGTGTCAGACTTTATTTTTTTGGGCTGCAAAATCACTGCAGATGGTGACTGCAGCCATGAAATTAAAAGACGCTTACTCCTTGGAAGAAAAGTTATGACCAATCTAGATAGCATGTTGAAAAGCAGAGACATTACTTTGCCAACAAAGGTCCGTTTAGTCAAAGCTATGGTTTTTCCAGTGGTCATGTATGGATGTGAGAGTTGGACTGTGAAGGAAGCTGAGTACCGAAAAATTGATGCTTTTGAACTGTGGTGTTGGAGAAGACTCTTGAGAGTCCCTTGGACTGCAAGGAGATCCAATCAGTCCATTCTAAAGGAGATCAGCCCTGGGTGTCCTTTGGAAGGAATGATGCTCAAGCTGAAACTCCAGTACATTGGCCACCCCATGCGAAGAGTTGACTCATTGGAAAAGACTCTGATGCTGGGAGGGATTGGGGGCAGGAGGAGAAGGGGAGGACAGAGGATGAGATGGCTAGATGGCATCACTGACTCGATGGACATGAGTCTGAGTGAACTCTGGCAGTTGGTGATGGACAGGCAAGCCTGGCGTGCTGCGATTCATGGGCTCCCAAAGAGTCGGACGTGACTGAGTGACTGAACTGAACTGAACTGACATACCAAAATTATATTTTTGCATGCACAGATAAAAAAGACCTTGCTTGTTGGAACATCTTTTCAGAATTCTGACTTTAAAGGGGGAAAAAAAAACCTTTTCTATGGGCGAACTTGCACTTTTGTCCCTGTGTCTTTGCGATGTAAATGTTTTACCTCCTCTTCTCAGACTTTTTTCTGTGTTTTGAGGGTGTGTTCTCTGCATACCAAGGTAACATATTGGTGGGAGCCAGCACGGGAGTTCCCACCCATGACAAGGTCATGTGGGAGAGCCCTGATGGGCAAGGCGAGTCAGGGCTCAAGGGCGCAATGCCCACCCCCCCCACCCCATCCCCACCGGATCTGCCTGAGCATCTACCCCAAAACCAGAATCTGTCTGTTTTACTATTTTATGACTTTTACCAACTCCTCTGACATTAACAGGGGGCTATCTCCGACCACCTTTCTCTGAAGAAAATCAACTTAAAACTCTAGTTAATAAGTCTCCTGGGCATAATAGGAGTGTTTCAATTCAAACCCCTCTGATGACTTTCTAGTTTGCCTGACAGGTTTGTTTGGACTCCTGCAGCTACGCATGTGATTGTTCACAGCCTCCCAACCACGAAAGGCACAGGAAGCTTAAGATATTCTAACAATGCAGAGCTTCTCAGTGTTAAAATTCTTAGAATAAGACTAGTAGAAGATTTCTTTGTTGAGCTAATGCTTGCTGCCAAGTTTCCATATCCCTTACCTACTGTGTCCCTGGGAGTGTATTGATTAATATAGTTGGTATATAGAAATGTAAGTAGTAGCTTTAATGTTTGTAACCTTGGACCCTTGAGTTAATTCTTTTCTTGTTATAGCCCACCACACTTTTGCCTTATAGGAATGCAACTTTATCTAATACTTTTGGAGGGTGGCACCTGACTTTAGAATAATCACCTTTAGAGAAAAATAAGTTTTCTGAAGAAAGGGTCATAAAATGTTAACAGGCCTCCTGGCCAGGAGATGATGTAAATCACCTAAAGCTTTTGCATATGATAAGTTTGCAGAAAGAAAGCCTGGCTTCGATAAGAATCAAGGACTGCTGACCTTGCATGACTCCACCCCTCCCCCCATTATCCTCTATGCACAACTTAAGGTATAAAAACTACTTTGGAAAATAAAGTGTGGGCCTTGCTCACCAAAGCTTGGTCTCCTCATGTCGTTCTTTCTCTTTCCTTTTCCTTTTCAGGCTGATTCTCTGGAGTGCAGGGGCCCTCTGTGTTCACTTTCCTGCCTGGGCTTCTGAGACCCACTCGAGAAGGTGCCTAAGGTGGGGCACCTTCAGCTATTGAGTGGGCGCCTGCAGCCTACATGAACAGAGCAAGTCCCATGCTGGGGCTTTATTGGCTTTCTGAGTAAACTAAGGAATATCAGCCTCTTTTCTCTCCTCTATTTTCTTAACTGCAAAATTCTTTCTTATCTCTTTCTCTATTTCTCTCAATCGCCAATATCGTCCTCCCGAGGGAATCCCTGAATCCAACCGGGGCTGGACCCCAGTAACATATGGTCTATATATGGCAGCCCGTCAAATAGACTAGAATTCCGAGCAACCTTTTTGTCTGGTTATGACAACTCTTGGTAAATAATCTGCTGGTAGTGCAGGAAACCTGGCTTCAATCCCTGGGTCAGAAGATCTCCTGGAGAAGAGAATGGCTATCCACTCCAGTATTCTTGTCTGGAGAATTTCATGGACAGAGGAGCCTGGCAGGATATAGTCCATGGGGTCACATCAGACATGACTGAGCAACTCTCAGTCATGCTACCTCTCAGAGCATGCCAATTTTGAGGGAATTTGTCATAAGGGTCCCTAACTATAAGGCCTTTGCCATCTTCTCCTTCAGTGCACTGCCTGTACAATGAAGGCCCTTTACTTTCTTAGACTATTTTTGGGAGTAAACATTTTAGATCTTGTGAAGACTACATCGTTGCTCTCTCTTGTGGGGACACCTTTAGTGTCTGATTGGCTTGAGTTGCTATTAAGGTACTACTCATCAATGGCCAGATAATAGAGTCAACTTTGATATGCTCTGGCTAATAACTCAAGGACTAGATGAATACCCAGAACAATTTCTAGCCAGGTTAACAGAAGTCCAGAAAAATATACAAGATTAGACCCCACTTCCACAGAGGGCACCACTGTCCTTAATACCCATTTTATCTCCCAATAGTCCCCAGACATCCTAAAGAAACTAAAAAGCAGAAGAAGCTCCTAAACCTTCTAACAAGACCTTTTAAATTTAGCTTTTAAGATTTTCAATAACCAGGAAGAACAGGCAAAGCTAGAGGAAGCCCAATGAGATCAGACCAAATACCACCTTTTAGCCTCTGCCCTCCATGGCTCCAAACCTCCATCAACCAACAAAGACAAGAAGCCACCTGCCTTGCTTCAAATGTGGCAAAGAAGGCCACTGAGCCATTCTTGCATAGACCTGCGGCTCTCTCCAGGTCAGTGTACCAGCTGTGGCATAAAGGGACATTGGAAGGTCAAGTTCCCAAATTCCCCTCTAGGGATCAGACATCCCCTCCTGGTCCTGAGCGTGAATCCTCTGACCCAGCTCTGCCTAGCTTCCTCAGGCTTTCCGCTGAAGACTGAAGGTGCCCAGGGCTCCAGGCCCCAACTCTCATCATGTCTACTGAACCCAGAGTAACTCTCACAGTGGCAGATAAGCCAATCTCTTTTCTCATCAACACGTGGGCCACTTACTCTGCTATGCCTGCCTACTCTGGAAAAACCAAGGCTTCTCAGGTCTCTGTTATGCGGGTTGACTGTTTAATGTTTATGCCATGAAAACTGAGCCTTTACCTTGCACACTTCAAGATACCCCATTTTCCCATTCTTTTCTCCTACTTCTAAAATGCCCCACTCCTATTCTTGGGAGAGAACTCTTTTCAAAATTCAAAGCCTCTATTACTATCCCAAGTCCACCTTCTGGTCTAGTCTGGTTACTGCTCCTCAATCCCACCTCTTCTTCCCCTTCCCCTTCCCCATTGCCCTCCTTGTCCATAAACCCCATAGTTTGGGATACAGACAACCCATCTGTCAACTCTCACCATGCTCCAATTCATATTTGTCTCAAAGGCCCCTCTATATTCCGCAATCAACAACCATACTCCATCTCTCAGAAATATCAATAAGGGCTAAAGCCTATCATTGCTAAACTCCTACATCAGGGTCTCTTGTGCCCAACCCACTCTCCCTATAATACCCCTATCTTACCCATCAAAAAGCCAAATAACTCCTATCACCTGATCCAGGACCTGAGACTTATCATTGCAACTGGTATTCCCATACACTCAGTAATTCCAAATCCCTAGACTCTTCTCTCTCATTCCCTCTTCCACTACCCACTTCACTGTTCTAGACTGCAAGGATGCCTTCTTTACCATCTTTTTACACCCAGACTCTCAAGACCTCTTTCCCTTTACCTGGACTGATTCATACAATCATCACTCCCAATAGCTGATGTGGACAGTCCTCCCACAAGGCTTTCGTGAAAGCCCTCATTTCTTTGGCCAAGCTCTAGCATCAGACCTAACCTCTCTTGACCTTATTCCAAGTACTGTCCCCCAATATGTGGGTGATGTCCTCCTTTGTAGTCCTTCACTTACACACTCTCAACAATATACTATATAACTCAATTTTGTAGTCAATTGAGGGTATAGAGTATCTCCAACCAAGGTTCAGCTCTCTCTTCCTAGAGTCACCTATCTCAGAGTCCTTTTGACACCAACCAAAAGATATATCACTTCTGGTAGAAAGGCCCTTATATCCACCCTACCACTCCCTACATCCAAAACAGAGATCCTGTCCTTGGGATTAGCTGGATATCTAATTTTGGATTTCTAATTTTGCCCTCTTGGCACAATCCCTATATCAACCACCAGAGAAGATCTTTCAAAATCCCTACGGCTAAAATCAAATACGCATTCAGGCTTTAACAGCCTTAAGCAAGCCATTTTCTCAGCCCCAGCTCTAACACTTTCTGACCTTTCTCACTCCTTTATACTCTACACTACTGAGAGACACAAAATTGCCCTAGGAGTTTTGGGACAAAATCAGGGCCCCTCCTTTGACCCTATTACTTATCTATCAAAGCAATTAGATACTGAGGATGGCCAGTAAGTCTGCATGCTCTGGCAGCAGCTGCACTGCTTGTTCAGGAAAGTAAAAAACATACTTTTGAAGGGCCCACTGTCATTCATTCACCACATGACTTTAAGGACTTACTTTCTCACAAATCCATGACCCTTCTGAAAGGTTGTTGTTGAGTCACGCAAATACACCAGGATTCTTGGCCCCCGAAGGAGAAGAATTCAATCCGGGGCCAGAGACGAGGCTTGATCGCTCAGAGCATTTGTGTAATAAAGTTTTATGAAAGTATAAAGGAGATAGAGAAAGCTTCTGACATAGGCATCAGAAGGGGGCAGAAGAGTACCCCTCTGCTAGTCTTTAGCTGGATGTTATATAGTCACTAGCAGTCTGTTAATGAAAGAAAGGAGTGTCTTAAAATTCAGAATGGCACCAGGCCCCTCACCCATAAGATGCATTTTGGGATAATCTTGGCACCAAATGGTTTATCCTGGGCCATAAAATGATTAACTTGAATCTTGAAGAAGGGCAGACCACCATACAAATAGTTTCATTTACATAGATTAGGGGAACAATATCCATACTGGTTTGTCAAGTAGGTTCTGGGCCAAGAGGCAGAACCGACTTGGAGACAGAGTTTGGGGTAAAGGCATAGTACATTAGCATAGCTTAAGACAAACATTTTCATAAGAAAAAGGCATTGGTTATCTCTAGACTTGAGAATAGCTAACTTCAGGCGAAGCCGGGTGTCATTATGGCAACACAATATTTTAAGAGAAACCTCCCTTTAAATTTGTATAGAGAAGGAAAAAAATATTGCTAGTTTGTTTCCTCCTGCCGCTTAAGAGAGATAAAAATGTCTGACACTTGCAGGCTATTTCCTCTATTTGGAGACCCCTGGCCTTCCTGCCTGTTACCCTCTCACTTCTATCTCTTCTACACATCCAACTAATTCATGTCGCCCTTCCTGAATCTCCCATGTTCTTCTTTGAATGCTGTCCTACTCTCAACTCTGCCACACTTATTCCTAATTTTTCTGAGTCCCCCATCCATACTTGTAAAGAGGCATTAGAAGACCTGACCATTTCTTGCACATTTCCTCAGCCCCTTTAAATAACCCTGACTTTACTTGGTATATTGATGGCAGTTTTGTTACGACATCAGAAGGAAAAAAAAGATAGCTACACATGCAGTTGTCTGAAGTTATTGATTCCCAACCCATCCCCTCAGGAACCTCTTCCCAATAGGCAGAACTTATTGCACTAACTAGAGCACTTACCCTCATAGCTAACAGAACAAACATGTACACTGATTCTAAATATACTCTCCACATCATACACTCACAGGCTGCCATCTTGAAAGAATGAAGGCTCTTATTTATGAAAGGCTCTCCCATAACTAATGCCCCATTTATACTCCAGCCTTTAAATGCAGATAACATGCCAACTGAAGTAGGCATCATACATTGTCCAGGTCACCAGGTGGCCTCAGACCCCATTTCATGGGGCAACAATGCCACAGACAGAGAAGCAAAATAAGCCTCACTCCCATCACCTGCTCAACAACTCATAGTAATCCCCAACATAAAGCCTCTTTACTTCTCTGAAGTAAAAAACATGATTATTATAAGAGGGAGCACAACCACAAAGAGAGATGTTACAAAAACAGAGCTGTTATCTTCTCCCCAAATCTCAGGCCACACAGATTCTTATGGACATTTATCAGGCCCTGCACATTCATCAGGCCCTACACATAGGCACTAAACTGCTTTATCATCTCTTAAGACCTCTTATCACTTATCCTAACCTTCTTTCAGTCCTACAACAAATCACTCAGTCTTGCATTATCTGCTCCTCAGTCTCACTGCAGGGAGACTTAAAGCTTATTTTCTCATTCCCAACACATCAGGCTCAACTATCCCAGGGGATGACTGGTAAACTGACTTTGCTCACATGCCTCCAACATGAAAAATAAAACTCATGCTTACTCTAGTAGACACTTTTTCAGGGTGGATTGAGGCTTTGCCTATGAGATCAGAAACTGCCTCAGAGGTAACACAGTTTCTCATATGAGAAATCATCCCTTGTTTTGGCCTCCCACTCTCCCTCCAATCTGAAAATGGCCAGCTTTTATTTCCCAAATCACTCAACAAGTAGCCCAATCCCTTGGCATAACCTGGAAACTATATATTCCTTACAGACCCCAAACCTCAGGAAAAGTAGAAAAGGCAAAGTCTATTCTCAAAACACACCTAACCAAACTCTAGAACTACAAAGGCCATGGACTGAATTCCTTCCCATGGCTTTGGGTTGCATTAGGGCTACTCCACGGGCTCTGTCTTTCCTCAGTCCTTTTGAGCTCATGTATGGATGCCCTTTTCTCTTAGGTCAATTCCCTACTGCAAGCCCCTTGCTAGAAGAGTATCTTCCCATCCTTAATCTTATTAGACCCCTTGTGAGAGAGCATGCACATCACTCTCTCCCAAGGCCTCATCAAACAAATCCAGCTGACCTAACACTCATACTGGGAGTCCTACTTAAGACCTTATACTATAAAGCTCTCCAGCCTCGATCGACTGGTCCATTTGAGGTTGCTTTAACCATACCACAGCTGCTAAACTGGCATGTCTTTACTCATCGTTTTGTGAAAATGAAAGTAAAAGTCGCTCAGTCATGTCTGATCTTTGCGACCATATGAAATAGTCCATGGAATTCTCCAGGCCAGAAAACTGGAGTGGGAAGCCGTTCTCTTCTTCAGGGGATCTTCCCAACCCAGGGATCGATTCCAGGTCTCCTGCATTGCAGGCAGATTCTTTACCAGCTGAGCCACCATCTCTAGATTAGAATGGGCCCCAGGAGTCTCTCCATCTCCACTAAGAAACATTCCTAGCTCGAAACTCTTTGCTACACCAGCACTGTTCTGAGACCCACCAGGCTTTGACTGGATGGAATTCCTGAAGAAACAGAATAGCCGAAACCAAATACCAATCAATAAAATAAAAACAGATGTACTGGTTACTAATTGGACTGGGATTTCCCCTACCTACCTTATTCGCAATAGGACTTTATGTCTCCCCCTGAGTGGACTATTATTCAAAAGCTTTCCCTCTGCTTTACCTACTTCTGCATAGTTCTTGTTTTTTTTTTTTTTGGAGCGTGGTCCTCCTCTTACTGTGATCAGCCAAGATGAATTCATTATCCACTTTTCTTCACATAGTAACACAAACCCTTACCTTTCCTGGAGACACCATTGTTACTGATTGCCCTTTACTCCTTGACTTTATAAACAATCTTTGGCTCCAGGGAGATTTCATAGAGTTCACACCAACCCAAAATTATTTCTACACCTGGATTCTTATTTTTATAATTTTCTCCTCTTAGACATGAGACATCACATCATGATTTTACTATTACTCCCTCTTCTTTTACAGTCCAAACCTCACAATAATACCTTGCCTATAACTCACCCTTCCCCAAACCTTGCCTACCTGTTCAGAACTCTAAATCTGATCCATCGTTTACTCAATACCTAAAACCCAACCCTGGCCAGTGATTGTTGGATTTACTTATCCATCTCCTCTCCTGGAGGATAGGTGCGTCTCATTTCCACAGGCAAATGGACTCACATAACAACTCTCTTTATCACACATACAGAGGAGAATCTTTTCATCATACATATGTTATTTATATTCAATTGATCAAATTCACAATCCTGACAAGATATTGACCTCCCTCCTTACAGATCTCCCTTTTACTCATAAAGGACCAGCTATAGGAAGACATTACTTTGCCAACAAAGCTCCATCTAGTCAAGGCTATGGGTTTTCCAGTGGTCATGTATGGATGTGAGAGTTGGACTGTGAAGAAAGCTGAGTGCCAAAGATTTGATGCTTTTGAACTGTGGTGTTGGAGAAGACTCTTGAGAGTCTCTTGGGCTGCAAGGAGATCCAACCAGTCCATTCTAAAGGAGATCAGCCCTGGGTGTTCTTTGGAAGGAATGATGCTAAAGCTGAAACTTCAGTACTTTGGCCACCCCATGCGAAGAGTTGACTCATTGGAAAAGACTCTGATGCTGGGAGGGATTGGGGGCAAGAGGAGAAGGGGACGACAGAGGATGAGATGGCTGGATGGCATCACTGACTCGATGGACGTGAGTTTGAGTGAACTCTGGGAGCTGGTGATGGACAGGGAGGCCTGACATGCTGCGATTCATGGGGTCGCAAAGAGTTGGACACGACTGAGCTACTGAACTGAACTGATAGGAAGACACGCTCCCCGCCGCCCCCCCCCCCCCAACCTCTGACGTTCATCTACAACAACAGACTCCTTTCTGTTTTTCTAGACAAAACTCTGTAAAAAATTCTTACCCCCAGCTAGGAACTATGCCATCGCACGTCTGTAATTACACTTCACAACTCTCCTTTCCTTCAGGCCTCTCCGTCTACAAAATATCAGGAACTTCAGGACATTCTTTTGCTTTCTCAGGGAGACTCCCTTCTACATATGGCATAAATACTCTTTTTGTAGGGACTACACTGGTGAGTTCACTGTCAGTCTCAGAAACTACTAACAAGTTCCCAGAAAGACTCCTATTTGCTATTAATTTCAGCTGTTGTCTTCTTACACTTGGAATATTTTTCTTATTTGGAACCACCACCTATTTATGTTTTCCCACTAACTGGACAAGAACATTCACCCTGGTATATCTAGCTCTGGATGTTTCTATTGCTCCTAAATATTAGACCCTCCCTATCCCACTAATTCATAACTGACCCAAATGGGCAATTCAATTCATTCCCCTGTTAATCAGTTTAGGAATAGAAACTGGGATTGGAACAGGGACTGCAGGACTCACAACCTCTTTAAATTACTACCAAAGCCTTTCTAAAGACCTCACTGAGAGCCTAGACTAACTAGCTACTAGTCTTATCATTATCCACACCCAGCAAGCTTACCTGACTGCCATGATCCTCCAAAATAGAAGGAGATTAGATCTTCTAACTGCAGAAAGAATGGGCCTATGTCTATTTTTGGAGGAAGCTTGCTACTTCTCCACCAACAAATCAGGAAGCAGCAAGAAATCTGACAAACAGGGCCTTGAAATATGTTGACACCTCAGCAATTCATGGGAAAACTGGCTAAACAGTTGGAATTGGATGCCCTGGGTTCTACCTTTTCTAGGCCCTCTCCTTCTACTTACCCTTATTCTAAGTTTTTGCCCATGTTTAATGAGTCTTTTTTTCAAAATTTCTTCAGGACCACTTACAAGCCTTCACCAATAAAACTATCCATAAGCTATTTCTAACTCATTCAGATTATCAAAAACTTTGGCCCCACACAAATCCCCTTGACCCATATTCCAACCTTTTCTCATCTTTCCCCTACAACATCCCTGTCCCACAGGAAGCAGTTAGAGAAGATTGACCTTTGGCTCTTATCCTAAATCAAAAAGGCTGGAGTGAGAGGGCCTCCATGGGGCCTCCTGGTAGAAATGGCTCATTATACTGACCTTGCAAACAAAGAATAAAGTCACAGTGACCCTTGAGACTGGCCAAGTTGCCCAAATGATATTCTGTTTCCCCACTGGTGCCGACCTTCTCAAGGCTATAAGACCACCAGATTCCAGACCTCTGGCTACATGACTGCAGGACTCAGCTACAGGCTAATAATTAACCATCCCTTCAGAGAATTTTTCATTGTCGTGTTATAAGAAAGACCCCATCTAAAAGGGAGGATGCTGGTTCTCCTTAAGGGCCAGTGACCCTCTTGCTTCCCCCTAATAAATTTCCCTTTTCTTTGCCTGATTGCTAGGTTCACTCTGTTTCCTCCCGACTCACCTTACATCAGTATAATCTTACCCGAGAAAAAGAAAAAAGGAAGAGAAAAGCAATTGAAAAGAAGCCAGTGTTTTAGGGGAAGATAGCTGTCAGTAAAAGGAAAGGATGAAAAAAGATAAAATTTAGGTAATATAAAATGATGAAAGGTTTTTTTTTTAAGGTGCAGGTAACAGATTAAACAAGAACTAAGAACAGGCGAAAAAAAATTGACTTGCCTTTTTCCAGTGCAATATTATCTGAGGAAGGAAAAAAAGAGAAAAACAATTGAAAAGAAGCCAATGTTTTAGGGGAAGGTTGGTATGGATAAAAGGTAAGAATGAGAAAAGATGGAATTTAGGTAACATAAAATGACAGTTTTTTTTTTTTTAAGGTGCAAGTAACAGATGAAACAAGAGCTAAGAACGGCAAAAAAAAATTGACTTGCCTTTTTCCTGTGCAGTATTATCTGAGGAAGGAAAAAAAGAGAAAAACAATTGAAAAGAAGCCAATGTTTTAGGGGAAGGTTGGTATGGATAAAAGGTAAGAATGAGAAAAGATGGAATTTAGGTAAGATAAAATGACAGTTTTTTTTTAAGGTGCAGGTAACAGATTAAACAAGAACTAAGAACAGGCGAAAAAAAATTGACTTGCCTTTTTCCTGTGCAGTATTATCTGAGGGAAAAAAAAGAAGAGAAAAACAATGGAAAAGAAGTCAATGTTTTAGGGGAATATTGGTGTGGATAAAAGGTAAGAATGGGAAAAGATGGAATTTAGGTAAGATAAAATGACAGCTTTTTTTCAAGGTGCAAGTGAGAGATGAAACAACTAAGAATAGGCAAAAAATAAAATAAAATAAAATAAAATAAAATCCCCAATTTTTGACTTGCCTTTTTCTTGTTTAATCTTATCTGAAAAAAAAAGAAGGAAAAAAGCATCTCATCAAAATGTGGGCCCAATGTAAAAAAAGGAGAGCAGAAATTTGAAATCCTTCTGTAATTGACTCCATAAGTCAAATTGACCAAAGCATAAAGGTATGTTCCACAGGACATCTTGCATTCAGAGTTATTGTTTTATTATATCCCACAATCTCTATCTCCAGTTCCTGGACCAAAGTAGCAAAGACAGATAATGACTCAAGGAGAGGAGGTAGAATAGGGCTACAAAGGCAAACAATATCAATGGTTCATCTTTCAGTGAACGTTCTCCTTTTTTTAGGGTGGAGGGAAACAGGCACACATACATGAGTCACATATTTAGCAAGTCATAAAGAGGTCTACAGTAGCAGTACTCATCAGTCTAAAATGGTATCTGTAACTGTAGTTTTATGAAGGTTGCTCAGTATAAAGAAGAGGTGTGTTACTAAGTTCATTAAACTTGTAAACAAAAAATGACTGAAAACCATCATTCGCAAAACAAGGTTGTTAAATTTTGGATGTTTATAGTATTATATTATTAAAAAATCTTTTAGAAGTATCGTAGGACTCTAGTTTCTCATGTCATTCACTTAATTCAATATCGAGAAATGTGTTATATATTTCCTTAAAAGTCTTTCTACCAAAATAAGTATAGATTGCTAAATTAATAATTATTTCAGAATAAAAATGAAGGAAAAGATGGAACAATTAGTACAGTATGAAAGAAAATAAAGCCAAGGAATGCCATGTAAATGTTTGTTATTTAGGGTACTTGGGTGCTATGATCAAGGGCAATGGAAGAGGGAGTCTAAACCTCACACTGGAACCATGAAGGATATCTGAGTTTACATAGTCCTTGACAGGACTATAGACCAAGAAGCTTCACTCAGAAAGAATGGAATTTTAGCTCATCTCCTAAGGTTTGGGGAGATATCAATTGCATGTAATGGCCTTTGAACTTTGAATATATGGCAGCTGTACTAACAATGGATAGTTTTCAGAAAATAAGTACAGAGTGTAATCATGTACCCATCAGTCTCTTCTTTTTTGTTTTATAAAATGCACACTGAAATTCTGGCAAGACTCTACAGAGTAGAAGACAGTACTTATAGGGAAGGAACATCTGTTCTGAAAAAATAAAGGGATGGAAAAGAACGAGGGTAGAGGGTAGGAAAACAGAAATGGAGACAACTTAATATAGATGATGCTTATGAAGCAAAATAACAGACATTGAAGGGTAGGGTATGCCAAAAGATGGTGTACAGATTAAAGGAATATGAATGACTGTGAGGAAGCAGTCATTTAGAAGCATATTGGAGTATAAATGTTGTCAGAAAATTTACCAAAATGCAAACCCTGATCAGAAAAATAAAGTGAAAAGGTCCATAAAAGTGTTAGAGAGCAGAAAAAGAAGGAAAATATAAATTTAATGACAACTCATATGCAGTATTAAATATACCAGGATGTAGGCCAACCCACAAAATTCACACACTCATGCAAGTACACAAACACACATGTACACATGTACACAGAGCAGCTGAAAGTTACCTTTTTCAGGAGAATATTGGTTATGAATATAAAAGAAGAAACAATGAATTTACTTAGGAAAAATATCTGGAACAGTTGTAATAAAAAATGTTTCTGACATGGTTTTATGTAATTTTTGCAAAGAATTTCTTTAAAATGAAAAGGATAAAAATGAATGAACTTTCTGAATTGAAAAAAAATTATTTCTTCCTATTATTATCATACAAAAATTATGTTGATCCCATTCAAATTGTTTAACTTTCTAATTACTTGGAGGTTAACCTTCATAAATTCCTTGACTGCTACTAAATATAGAGTCACTGCTTATTATTTTGGTAGCACTAGCTGTACAGTAGCCACACTCGCTGAATTAAAGGAGTCTGAACCACTGCTAATAGAAAAAATACCAAGTTAGGTTCCTGGGTGCTCATTTTCACAAAATTTTCTACAACTGAGTAAACTATAACTTTTAAAACATAGATTAATATTTAAATTGATGGCTAAAAGAAGTTCATTTTAATTAAATCACATGAAAAAAGGAAATGATGCTCTAGACATAGCATATGGGGATTGAAATAAAATGGCTGGGCATATGTGGGACAAACTTTCACATTAGTTCCTGAGGATGCCAATACTTTATAAATGTATGATTAATAAAATTTACACAGTAGGAAGGGTCTGTTAATGCCAGTTTAAGCAAGTGACAAAGAAGTGATAACTGGGGAAATTGAATGAGAAATAAAAATGGTGAATTTCACTTGAAAAGACAAAATAATGAGACAAAACTCTATAAAAGTATGTATAAAGACTTAAAGACAAAGGTACCAGAAAAGAAAGAATCCATGACTAGGTAAGCAAGGAAGATGCCTTTATGTTGGGGACTTGACCTTTTTCTCCTCACATGAAAAAGGAAAAGAACTCAAAATGCATTTAAAATGATAATCCAATGTGAAGAAGAAACAAAGAAAAATTGGAAAAACTTCCATACTTTACTCTGTGGTTCAAACATAACCTAATTTTTTGTAAGATTTGAAGAGCTTTCTAGAAATCTGGGAAAAGATTGTTTTACTTTCATTCACCCTTTGAGGTTAAAGGAATCAAGATAAGAAATGACACTGGGGAAGGAGATAGAATAGAACTTCCTCTTGGATAAACAATGTCTGTCATTAGTCCTGTATTAAACCTTCTACATTTTTCAGAATAAATTGCAGACTCACAGTTTTGCACAAAAGAACAGCTTAAAAAGAGGTGAGGAAGCAAAGACAAAAGGCATTCATTTTTCAAAAACAATGTATAACAATAGTCATATGAATCTTGCTACATGCATTAAAGAAATATATTCCTAAATTCCATTCCCTTTGAAGACAAAATTATAATAGAAAATTTCATTAGAAGAGAAGGATGTTAAGTTTAAAATAACTCTATTCAGATCAGATCAGATCAGTCGCTCAGTAGTGTCCTACTCTTTGCGACCCCATGAATTGCAGCACGCTAGGCCTCCCTGTCCATTACCAACTCCCAGAGTTCACTCAGACTCACATCCATCGAGTCAGCGATGCCATCCAGCCATCTCATCCTCTGTCGTCCCCTTCTCCTCTTGCCCCCAATCCCTCCCAGCATCAGAGTCTTTTCCAATGAGTCAACTCTTCGCATGAGGTGGCCAAAGTACTGGAGTTTCAGCTTTAGCATCATTCCTTCCAAAGGACACCCAGGGCTGATCTCCTTCAGAATGGACTGGTTGGATCTCCTTGCAGTCCAAGGGACTCTCAAGAGTCTTCTCCAACACCACAGTTCAAAAGCATCAATTCTTCGGTGCTCAGCTTTCTTCACAGTCCAACTCTCGCATCCATACATGACCACTGGAAAAACCATAGCCTTGACTAGACAGATCTTTGTTGGCAAAGTAATGTCTATGCTTTTAAATATGCTATCTAGGTTGGTCATAACTTTCCTTCCACGGAATAAGCGTCTTTTAATTTCCTGGCTGCAATCACCATCTGCAGTGATTTTGGAGCCCAAAAAGATAAAGTCTGACACTGTTTCCACTGTTTCCCCATCTATTTCCCATGAAGTGGTGGGACCGGATGCCATGATCTTCATTTTCTGAATGTTGAGCTTTAAGCCAACTTTTTCACTCTCCACTTTCACTTTCAACAAGAGGCTTTTTACTTCCTCTTCATTTTCTGCCATAAGGGTGGTGTCATCTGCATATCTGAGGTTATTGATATTTCTCCTGGCAATCTTGATTCCAGTTTGTGTTTCTTCCAGTCCAATATAGTGTGATATAAACAAAAGAAAACAACAATAAAAACTGCAACAAAGAAATTGGCTACATCTGATGGGAGGAGAACAGAAATACGGAATGCTTTTGTAGCTTACTCCAAGTTTCAAAGTGACCAATATTTTTTAAATTGGAAGCAAATATTTCCAAAGGACATCTTGTCAAACAGGGCAAAGGTGTATTACACACACACACACACACATGCACACACACCACCTGATGCAAAAGTTATAGAGATGGAAAATGACACTATGAGGTAAAAGATTTCTTCTGGGATAAACAACATCAGTCATATATGTTTCACTGGACTTTCCCCTTTTTCTCAGAATACAATCCAAACATGCACATGTACATGAGTGCTTAAAGTGCTTAAGAAATCATGAGCAAGCCTACAACAAAAGCATCCATCTGGCTAAAACTCTATCAATAGCAGTAGACCTATGAAGTCCTTCATGCATTAAAGAGGTGTATTCCTTAGTTCCATCTAATCTGTAACCAAAAATATAATTGAAAATTATCACTGTAAAAAGAAGGTTGTTAAGCTTTTAATGGTTATATTAGTGCTTCATTAAAAAAATGTATATATGTATATGTATATATATATACATATATATATATATATATATATATATTTTTAGGAGTATCCTAGAACTCTAGCCTCTTGTGTCATTCACACAAAATTTCAAGATGGAGAAATATGTTATAAAAAATCTTGCTCAATATATAACCTTCCACAAACACTTAAAAGTTATTGCAGTGTGACAAATTAATAATTATGTCAAAAAATACAAGAAAAAGACAGTAAAATTCCTATCGTATGAGAGAAAATTAAGCCAGAAGTGGTATGTAAAATATCTGTGCCTGAGAGAAGACTCTAGTGAATGGTCTAGGGTATTGACCCTAAAGCCCACATTAGATCTACAAGGTATACCTGAATTTGTACTGTCTTTGAAAGAATATCTCAGCAAATCTAGAGTCTAGTCTTAAAGTTTGGAGAGGTATCAGTGGCATATTAAAGACTCCTTGAATTTTGAATACATGACAGAAACCCTAAGTTATTAAAAGTGTACCAGAAAATAAGTACAGAATGTAAGCCACATGCTCATCAGTCTCATCCCCTTCATCTCACAAAATTCATAGTGAAACTGACAAGGATCTGGATGAGAGAAGAAGACAGGGTATATAGGGAGGGAATATAGGAAATGAAACAAGAAGCACTGAGAAAGAATCAGGTTAGGGTAATAGATGGAAAGAATTTAATATGACAGAAGTCCATAAACAAAAACATCAAGGAGAGAAGAGTAGAGAATAAGATAAAGTGTGAATGAAAATTGGGTTTATAGATAAACAGAAAAGGAATGTTAAAAGAACCAAGAAAGTAGTTGTTTAAAGCTTATTGGAATAAAAATGTTTTCAGGGAAATTTATCTAATTTTTTCCCAAAGATTAAATGAAAATTTAAAAGAAAACATGCAGGTAAGTATAATGGGATTAAAGCACCAGGGAAATTCAAATTTAGTGAAAAATTCACATAAAATGTTAAATGTAGTAAGATTTAAACAAGTGCAAACACATACACAAATGTGGTGATATACACAATGTGCCACAGTTTCTGACAGCTTCCTTTGGTTTTGATCAAAAATTAAAGGAAGAAAAAGATCAGTCTTGCTAACTTGAGTAAAAATTTCAGGCATATTAGTGGTGATGTTTACCATGCAAAAATGTTCTTGAATTATTTGGACACTACATGGGCTGTTATTGTTTGGTAGATTACCTTTAATAAATCCTTTGGCTGCTACTAAATATACATTATTAAGTCTCACAATTATTGTAGCTATGTTGCATAAAGTATCCACAAACAGTGAATTAGAGGCTACTGGACTGCTTCAAGAGAAAAATGCAGGGCTTGGTTCTTAGGAACCTCTGTTTACACTTTGTTAAACAATGATGACATGATTTTCTTTCTGGAGAACTGCTGTATTAGCCCATGGCAAAATGAAGCTCATCTTATCGTGACTGCCTTTTCAGAAAAAAAGGTAAACATGTGCCTATGAAAGCAGAATTGGTTAAGAAGAGATGAGGAACTAAGGAGAAAAAGAATCACTCATTTGTTCAAAATAGTATATGTAGCAGTGCCTGCATGCATTAAAGAGGTAATCTGATTTTTCTCTGCAGATAAAAATATAGTGAAAAATGTCATTAAAAATAGGATATTTCATTAGAACTGATTCAAATGTATTCTTTTTAATGGCTGAGTAATACTCCATTGTGTATATGTACCACTGCTTTCTTATCCATTCATCTGCTCATGGGCATCTAGGTTGCTTCCATGTCCTGGCTATTATAAACAGTGCTGGTATGAACATTGGGGGTACACGTGTCTCTTTCCCTTCTGGTTTCCTCAGTGTGTATGCCCAGCAGTGGGATTGCTGGATCATAAGGCAGTTCTATTTCCAGTTTTTTAAGGAATCTCCACACTGTTCTCCATAGTGGTTGTACTAGTTTGCATTCCCACCAACAGTGTAAGAGAGTTCCCTTTTCTCCACACCCTCTCCAGCATTTATTGCTTGTAGACTTATGGATCGCAGCCATTCTGACTGGCGTGAAATGGTACCTCATAGTGGTTTTGATCTGCATTTCTCTGATAATGAGTGATGTTGAACATCTTTTCATGTGTTTGTTAGCCATCTGTATGTCTTCTTTGGAGAAATGTCTATTTAGTTCTTTGGCCCATTTTTTGATTGGGTCATTTATTTTTCTGGAGTTGAGCTGTAGGAGTTGCTTGTATATTTTTGAGATTAGTTGTTTGTCAGTTGCTTCATTTGCTATTATTTTCTCCCATTCTGAAGGCTGTCTTTTCACCTTGCTAATAGTTTCCTTTGATGTGCAGAAGCTTTTAGGTTTAATTAGGTCCCATTTGTTTATTTTTGCTTTTATTTCCAATATTCTGGGAGGTGGGTCATAGAGGATCCTGCTGTGATGTATGTCAGAGAGTGTTTTGCCTATGTTCTCCTCTAGGAGTTGGTATACCTGTGGTGGATTCATTTCGATATTTGGCAAAACTAATACAATATTGTAAGTTTAAAAATAAAATAAAATTAAAAAAA
The DNA here is from genome assembly GCF_032452875.1 of Bos javanicus. Taxonomy (NCBI): domain Eukaryota; kingdom Metazoa; phylum Chordata; class Mammalia; order Artiodactyla; family Bovidae; genus Bos; species Bos javanicus. Next base: position 26,690,392 of record NC_083890.1, on the reverse strand, counting down.
TAGGATATTTAAATTTTAATGGATAATTTTGCATCTTATGGAAAATATTTTTGAAAGCATTGAAGACTATGGTTTGTGGCTTCATTCATATAAAATATCAAGTTAAGAGATAAAAAGTTCCTAACAATACAAATCTTTCCACGAATATTTGAAGTACTTGCAGTTGACCAAATTGACAGTTGTGTTAATAAAAGTAAGGAACAACGAATTAAAATTATTCTCTTCATATATAAAACAAATTGGAGGGGAAAATGGTGAAAAGTATTTTAATACTTGGAGTAGCAGATTTAGGGCAGTGTAAGAATGACCCTCAAGTTTACATGTGACCAATGAATGATTTCAGATATTATTCAGGTTTTGAAGACCAGAAAGAGAGTACTATGGGAGAAGTCAACAAGCAAAATATTGCCTTAGGATGGCAGAGATCTGGATAGTGCAAGGCAAGGATGGTACATTGACTGAAAACTGGTATATGATTAAGACATCAGGAAAGTAAGGATTTTAAAGTCTTTTGGGAATAAAGGGATGCCAAAGATACTTTCCAATTTTTAAAAATTTCATCTGTAAAATTCAAAGATGTGTCAATATAAATGTCAGTGGAAAGAAATACACAAAAAATTCATATTTGTTAAAAACTGTATGTAAATTTAAATAATTAGGATACAGATAAACACACAAACCCCACTCATTTACACCAACACACACACAGGCACACATACAGTGTTTGAAATTTCCGTTTAGAGAAATGAATAGTATTCAATAAATGAATAAGGAAAAAAGGAATACATTTTTGAATTGAGAAGACAAAACATTTTTTTTTTTTGTTAAATATCTGATGAAATTATTATGATTCCTTTCAGCAATATGTTTGGCCTGGAGAATTCCCTGGACAGAGGAGCCTGGAAGGCTACAGTTCATGGGGTTGCAAAGAGTTGGACATACTGAAAGATTAACACACTCAGCAATATGTACTCTTTTGTTACCAACTTTTTTATCTTTAATAAGTGATTACATGTTGTTAAACATATCAATAAATACACAACTGTCCTAGAGTAGTAGTTTTGCCATATAAAATCACCAAACACTGAATTATTGGATCCCAAACAACTGTTCTTATAGGTTATCACTTTCAGGTTCATGGTGCCTCTTTCCACATTTTAGTCAACTGATTAATACGTAACTGTATTTTATGAGAGTTTGATTTTAACTCATTCCTCAATGAAACTTACCTTCACAAAGTAAAATAAAGGGAATGGAGATGAAATAATAAGTGGCAGTGAGGGAGCTTTTAAATTAAATGAATGAAAATATCTTGGACAAAAATTTCAAATCAGAAACTTAAAAATGGCAAAATTTTATAGGTAAGTTAGTACATATATACACTTTCCCAAAAGGAAAATATCTACATGAATTACACAGATGGGACAAATCAAAGCAAAAGTGATAGAGCATTGAATAACAAACGAAGGGGGCAGACTTCAGTTGAAATAATCATAAAATGAGAAAGAATGATGTAAAGCTATACGTACATTGCAGCTGAGGAAGATGATTGCTGAGAGTTGAAGACTAAAGTCAAGGAAACAAAAGAAACATGACAAACTGCAAACTGTGAAACATTAGTGGGACTTACATTTATCCTGTTCACCCTTATCTGAAAAAATAAAAGGAAGAAAGAGCCATGTAAACCAAACTAAGGCACAATGTAAAAGGAGACAATAATTTGATTCCTTTCCATCATTTACTCATTCAATAAAAATGACCTCCCTTGTCTAAGAGTTGGAACCTAATGTTCCAAAGGCCATATCACTCATGTGAGATAATGCTGCTTTTTATTCCCTCATCCTTTGTGGCAAAGGAATAACTATAGGAAGGGAAATCAGGTAAAGTGAATTCAGTTTATCCCAGTTTATCCTCTGGGATAAGCTGAATAAATACCATATATGAACGCACATACCACTAGACCATTCAGGTATGACCTAAATAAAATCCCTTATGATTATACAGTGGAAGTGAGAAATAGATTTAAGGAACTAGATCTGATAGACAGAGTGCCTGATGAACAATGGACGGAAGTTCATGACATTGTACAGGAGACAGGGATCAAGACCATCCCCATGGAAAAGAAATGCAAAAAAACAAAATGGCTGTCTGGGGAGGCCTTACAAAAAGCTGTGAAAAGAAGAGAAGTGAAAAGCAAAGGAGAAAAGGAAAGATGCAAACATCGGAATGCAGAGTTCCAAAGAATAGCAAGAAGAGATAAGAAAGCCTTCTTCAGTGATCAGTGCAAACAAATAGAGGAAAACAACAGAATGGGAAAGACTAGAGATCTCTTCAAGAAAATTAGAGATACCAAAGGAAACATTCCATGCAAAGATGGGCTCGATAAAGGACAGAAATGGTATGGACCTAAAAGAAGCAGAAGATATTAAGAAGAGGTGGCAAGAATACACAGAAGAACTGTACAGAAAAGATCTTCATGACCCAGATAATCACAATGGTGTGATCACTGACCTAGACCCAGACATCCTGGAATGTGAAGTCAAGTGGGCCTTAGGAAGCATCACTACGAACAAAGCTAGTGGAGGTGATGGAATTCCAGTTGAGCTATTTCCAATCCTGAAAGATGATGCTGTGAAAGTGTTGCACTCAATATGCCAGCAAATTTGGAAAACTCAGCAGTGACCACAGGACTGGAAAAGATCAGTTTTCATTCCAATCCCAAAGAAAGGCAATGCCAAAGAATGCTCAAACTACCACACTATTGCACTCATCTCACATGCTAGTAAAGTAATGCTCAAAATTCTCCAAGCCAGGCTTCAGCAATATGTGAACCGTGAAATTCCAGATGTTCGAGCTGGTTTTAGAAAAGGCAGAGGAACCAGAGATCAAATTGCCAACATCCGCTGGATCATGGAAAAAGCAAGAGAGTTCCAGAAAAACATCTATTTCTGCTTTATTGACTATGCCAAAGCCTTCGACTGTGTGGATCACAATAAACTGTGGAAAATTCTGAAAGAGATGGGAATACCAGACCACCTGACCTGCCTCTTGAGAAATCTGTATGCAGGTCAGGAAGCAACAGTTAGAACTGGACATGGAACAACAGACTGGTTCCAAATAGGAAAAGGAGTACGTCAGGGCTGTATATTGTCACCCTGCTTATTTAACTTATATGCAGAGTATATCGTGAGAAACGCTGGGCTGGAAGAAGCACAAGCTGGAATCAAGATTGCCAGGAGAAATATCAATAACCTCAGATATGCAGATGACACCACCCTTATAGCAGAAAGTGAAGAGGAACTAAAAAGCCTCTTGATGAAAGTGAAAGAGGAGAGTGAAAAAGTTGGCTTAAAGTGCAACATTCAGAAGACGAAGATCATGGCATCTGGTCCCATCACTTCATGGGAAATAGATGGGGAAACAGTGGTAGATTTATGTTTTTGGGGGCTCCAAAATCACTGCATTGGTGATTGCAGCCATGAAATTAAAAGACTCTTGCTCCTTGGAAGGAAAGTTATGACCAACCTAGATAGCATATTTAAAAGCATAGACATTACTTTGCCAACAAAGATCTGTCTAGTCAAGGCTATGGTTTTTCCAGTGGTCATGTATGGATGCGAGAGTTGGACTGTGAAGAAAGCTGAGCACCGAAGAATTGATGCTTTTGAACTGTGGTGTTGGAGAAGACTCTTGAGAGTCCCTTGGACTGCAAGGAGATCCAACCAGTCCATTCTGAAGGAGATCAGCCCTGGGATTTCTTTGGAAGGAATGATGCTAAAGCTGAAACTCCAGTACTTTGGCCACCTCATGCGAAGAGTTGACTCATTGGAAATAACTCTGATGCTGGGAGAGATTGGGGGCAAGAGGAGAAGGGGACGACAGAGGATGAGATGGCTGGATGGCATCACTGACTTGATGGACATGAGTCTGAGTGAACTCTGGGAGTTGGTAACGGACAGGGAGGTCTGGCGTGCTGCAATTCATGGGGTCGCAAAGAGTCGGGTACGACTGAGAGACTGAACTGAATTGAACTGAACTGAATATTCATATGAAGCTTGCTACATGAATTAAGGGATATGTACCCAAGTTCGATCCGACATAAAAGCCAAGATACAGTTGAAACATATCATTAGCAAAGTAAGATGTTAAACTTTGAAACTTGAATTGCGTATTGAAAAAAAACTTTGGAATCATCCTAGGAAAATAGCTTTCCTTGTCATTCGCATAAAAAGTCCTGAATTTTAGATATAGTATATGTGAGTTTTTCTTAATATATAACATCCTTGTATATTTATTGAAAAGACATTGCAGTTTTTATAACTATTAATTATGTGGATAAAAAATGTAAAAGTATAAAAAATAAAGTAGATAGAAAAAGACAGAAAAGTACTCTAAAATATTTTAAAAACAGGAATATTTGAGTAATACACTCAAAAACAGTAAAAGCATGTGACTCCGTCTCACAGTTAATCTAACAGTGGATGGCATCAAGTTTTATAATATCTTTAACAGGAAAATGGGAGGAGAATCTTCATTATCAAATTGGAAATCCTCTTTTATCTTAAACTTGGGAAGGAATTAATAGCATAGTAATGTCTCCTTCAACTTTAGAACATGTTAAGGTCCTAAATTAACTGACAGCTTTCAGAAAACATAGAATGGTAAACCGTGTGATGGTCAGTCCAATTCCTTTACCTCAGAAAATCAAAACAAGTTTGGTAAGTCCTGGGCAGACAGACAAAGGCAATATGATAGGATGGAAATGGAAAAAGTGTAATGAGCAAGGGTGGATGGAACATAGGTAAACAGCAATGAAAAGAATGAAATAAAAAAGAGGCTCATATCCTAAAATTGCCCGGAGGTGAATGGACAGCCAGGTGAAAAGTGAGTGAGATAAAAGGCCAGAAGATGTTCAAGACAACATGAAAGCAGGCAATGGAAGAGTTACTGGAGTGAAGAGTTACAAATTTACCAAGTCTTTTCCGAAGATCACCTGGAAAATAAAATGGAAAGCTTCATGTAAACACCATGGAATACAAACACGAAGAAAAGTGAAATATTTTGAAGAAACCAAAAGTAATGTCAACACTCTCTAGATACACTGAAACACACTCACCCATGCACATTATGAACACAAAATAAACTCACCGACAATGGCTGAGAGCTCCTCTGTTTTATCCGGAGAATATTCTGTGTTAAGAAAGAGAAAGAGTTGAGCTGTAGGAGTTGCTCAAAAAATGGGCCAAAGAACTAAATAGACATTTCTCCAAAGAAGACATACAGATGGCTAACAAACACATGAAAAGATGTTCAACATCACTCATTATCAGAGAAATGCAAATCAAAACCACTATGAGGTACCATTTCATGCCAGTCAGAATGGCTGCGATCCAAAAGTCTGCAAGCAATAAATGCTGGAGAGGGTGTGGAGAAAAGGGAACCCTCTTACACTGTTGGTGGGAATGCAAACTAGTACAGCCACTATGGAGAACAGTGTGGAGATTCCTTAAAAAACTGGAAATAGAGCTGCCTTATGACCCAGCAATCCCACTGCTGGGCATACACACTCAGGAAGAAGGGAAAGAGACACGTGTACCCCAATGTTCATTGCAGCACTGTTTATAATAGCCAGGACATGGAAGCAACCTAGATGCCCATGAGCAGATGAATGGATAAGAAAGCAGTGGTACATATACACAATGGAGGATTACTCAGCCATTAAAAAGAATACATTTGAATCAGTTCTAATGAGGTGGATGAAACTGGAGCCTATTATACAGAGTGAAGTAAGCCAGAAGGACAAACACCAATACAGTATACTAACGCATATATATGGAATTTAGAAAGATGGTAACAATAACCCTGTGTACAAGACAGCAAAAGAGACACTGATGTATAGCTCAGTCTTATGGACTCTGTGGGAGAGGGAGAGGGTGGGGAGATTTGGGAGAATGGCATTGAAACATGTATAATATCATGTATGAAACGAGTCGCCAGCCCAGGTTCGATGCACGATACTGGATGCTTGGGGCTGGTGCACAGGGAGGACCCAGAGGGAGGGTATGGGGGGCTGGGAGGAGGGAGGAGGGTTCAGGATGGGGAGCACGGGTATACCTGTGGTGGATTCATTTTGATGTTTGGCAAAACTAATACAATATTGTAAAGTTTAAAAATAAAATAGAATTTAAAAAAAAAAGAAAGAGAAAGAACAAAAGGGAATTGCATTCAACTTTTTAAACGAAGAGAGGTTTTTAGAAATATTTGTTCAGATAGTTGCATTTTCAAAATTTTTGTGTTCCTTTTGACTTTATATGGGCTTAAATTTTTTTTAAATTTTATTTTTAAACTTTACAATATTGTATTGGTTTTGCCAAATATCGAAATGAATCTGCCACAGGTATACATGTGTTCCCCATCCTGAACCCTCCTCCTCCCCATACCATCCCTCTGGGTCGTCCCAGTGCACCAGCCCCAAGCATCCAGTATCGTGCATCGAACCTGGACTGGCGACTCATTCCATATATGATATTATACGTATTTCAATGTCATTCTCCCAAATCATCCCACCCTCTCCCTCTCCCACAGAGTCCAAAAGACTGTTCTATACATCAGTGTCTCTTTTGCTGTCTTGTACACAGGGTTATTGTTACCATCTTTCTAAATTCCATATATATGCGTTAGTATACTGTATTGGTGTTTTTCTTTCTGGCTTACTTCAGTCTGTGTAATAGGCTCCAGTTTCATCCACCTCATTAGAACTGATTCAAATGTATTCTTTTTAATGGCTGAGTAATCCTCCATTGTGTATATGTACCACTGCTTTCTTATCCATTCATCTGCTCATGGGCATCTAGGTTGCTTCCATGTCCTGGCTATTATAAACAGTGCTGGTATGAACATTGGGGGTACACGTGTCTCTTTCCCTTCTGGTTTCCTTAGGGTGTATGCCCAGCAGTGGGATTGCTGGATCATAAGGCAGCTCTATTTCCAGTTTTTTAAGGAATCTCCACATTGTTCTCCATAGTGGCTGTACTAGTTTGCATTCCCACCAACAGTGTAAGAGGGTTCCCTTTTCTCCACACCCTCTCCAGCATTTATTGCTTGTAGACTTTTGGATTGCAGCCATTCTGACTGGTGTGAAATGGTGCCTCATTGTGGTTTTGATTTGCATTTCTCTGATAATGAGTGATGTTGAGCATCTTTTCATGTGTTTGTTAGCCATCTGTATGTCTTCTTTGGAGAAATGTCTATTTAGTTCTTTGGCCCATTTTTTGATTGGGTCATTTATTTTTCTGGAATTGAGCTGTAAAAGTTGCTTATATATTTTTGAGATTAGTTGTTTGTCAGTTGCTTCATTTGCTATTATTTTCTCCCATTCTGAAGGCTGTCTTTTCACCTTGCTTATAGTTTCCTTTGTTGTGCAGAAGCTTTTAATTTTAATTAGGTTCCATTTGTCTATTTCTGCTTTTATTTCCAATATTCTGGGAGGTGGGTCATAGAGGATCCTGCTGTGATGTATGTTGGAGAGTGTTTTGCCTATGTTCTCCTCTAAGAGTTTTATAGTTTCTGGTCTTATGTTTAGATCTTTAATCCATTTTGAGTTTATTTTTGTGTATGGTGTTAGAAAGTGCTCTAGTTTCATTCTTTTACAAGTGGTTGACCAGTTTTCCCAGCACCACTTGTTAAAGAGATTGTCTTTTCTCCATTGTATATTCTTGCCTCCTTTGTCAAAAATAAGGTGTCCATATGTGCGTGGATTTATCTCTGGGCTTTCTATTTTGTTCCATTGATCTATATTTCTGTCTTTGTGCCAGTACCATACTGTCTTGAGGACTGTGGCTTTCTAGTAGAGCCTGAAGTCAGGTAGGTTGATTCCTCCAGTTCCATTCTTCTTTCTCAAGATAGCTTTGGCTATTCGAGGTTTTTTGTATTTCCATACAAATTGTGAAATTATTTGTTCTAGCTCTGTGAAGAATACCGTTGGTAGCTTGATAGGGATGGAAGAATCAATATAGTGAAAATGAGTATACTACCCAGAGCAATTTACAGATTCAGTGCAATCCCTATATGGGCTTTTATTATTCAGTATGCTTGCTGTAATAAGTTTCTTAACATCTACTAAATATAATGTAAATATATTGTAATCTTTTTACATAATATATTTGTATAATATCTACATAAATATAAAGTAGTCCAAATCTTAGTTTTGTTATATCTCAATTGAATGTTAGTCATAAACACTGAATCAAGAATCTTTAGCCACTGCTTCTAGTAGAAAACATTGAATTATTTTCCTAGTTTCTTTTGTTCACATTATCTTCATTGGCCAAATAATATATCACCTTGTTTTATGTGTGTTTCTATCAATGAATGCCTAAATGAACTTGAAGACAATGGTACAAGAAAAGATGTATCTTTAACTAGGTTCACAGGGAAATACATCAAGGGGAATTGGGATTTTTTTTCTTCTCACTTTTTGAGAAGTGAGAATTAATTCAAACTGAAGGTGTAATACCAGGAAAGGAAAAGGACAGACATTTGAAAAACTTCCATCCTTCCCACTGTGTCTCAGCCTGACCCACATTTTCTGAGAACTGGCATCATTTTCAGAGAAGGTTCAGTGCCCTTCCCAGAAGTCAAAGGAAACTTTTTTTTTTTTTTTTTTTACTTTCATTCAACCCTTGTGCCAAAGAAACAAGACCAGAAATGATAGCAGGGGAGGAGGTAGGACAGGATTTCTTCTGGGATAAAAAACACCATCATGGGTGTGAGCTTAGAGCCCACACTGGACCAATGAATTCACACAGTCTTTGAAAGGACAAGAGCAGTAGAAACTTCACTCAATAACTTTGGAGTCTTGTTTTATCTCATAAGGTTTGAAGAGGTATCCATGGCATATTAATGGCCCCTGTTCTTTGAAAACATAACAGAGGTTCCAAGTGGAATGGGAGTGCTCCAGAAAACAAATATAGAATGTAAACCATGTTCTGATCAGTCTTACCTCCTTCACCTCACAAAACATAATGAAACGGGCAAAACTCTAAATGATAGAATGCAACAGTATTTATAGGGAAGGAACATAGGAATAGGCAAAGGAAGCATTGGGAAAGAATCAGGTATAGGGTAACATAAATGAAGAGAATATTAGTGAAGTTCCTAAGCAAATAATTTGGGAAGTTAGAGTAGGTGTCCGTGCAGAAATAGTTTAAGGTTAAAAGGACAGGAAATATTCAAACTGTTGAGAAAGGATAGTTTAGTGAGGGCTTGGAATATCAGTGGTAAGAAAAATTTACCAATTTTTTTCTGAAGGTCACCTGAAAAAAATAAAAGGAAACACCATTATAAATATGCCTCAGAAACGAAAAGGAATTTAAATGTAGTGGAAATTTCACATACAATATTAAATGTAACAGAGATAGACAAACACAGATACTTACACAACATATGTGCAGGCATACACATATGTACCAATATGACTGGTAACTTCCTTTTGTTCTGAGAATATTGGTCGAAAATTAAAAGAGGAAAAGGAGTGATCTCACTGACCTGAGGAAAAATTTCAGGAATGATACTACTCGTGGTTATCCTTTTGTTTTTGATTTACCTGACATCACTTGGGGTCTTACTGTATGGTCTGTTGCTGCTGTTGCTGTTTAGTTGCTAAGTTGTGTCTGACTCATTTGTGAACCCATGGATTATAGTCTGCCAGGCTCCTCTGTCCATGGGATTTCCCAGGCAAGAATACAGGAGTGAGAAGGAAGTCACAGTTGCCAGCAATTCCAGCCCTCCAGGATGCTCAGGAAGGAGAAGAATATCTGTGCAATCTGGCAGCCCCCAGGCTGCAGCCACTCCTTATGATGAGCACTGAGGAACTCAGGATGTGGAAAAAAACACAGGATACTGGTCCCAGGATGGCTGAGGTGCATATGAAAAGAATGATTTCAGTTAGCCCAGAAAACTCTTGCATCCTCCCATACATACAAAAGTGCTAAATTCCTTAACTTAGGATATCTAGTCCTGTTTAATTCACAAAAATATTTTTGATTTTCTGACTGCATGCCCTTTGTTGCAAACTTCTATATAACCTGACTTCTTCCCCTGCCTCCTCAGAGCAGTTCTCTCAATGTCACTTGAGATACCGTCTCCCAGGCTTGAAGTCTTAAAATTCCCCACCGAATAAAACACAACTCAACTTTTGTGTTGTGACTGTTTTTAAGTTGACAATGGTCTTTTCTATTATCAAGACCTTGACAATTTGGTATAGTGAAATTTTATTGATTTACAAATACTTTCATGTTTCTTTTCTCCTTTCAGAATTGAGCTTGCTCAGTTTGAGAGTCAGGCTTGTTTTGGTTAAGAATTTTCAGGTTAGGGACAATTGCAAGACAAAGGAACAAATAGTCCTGTGGTTTTCTTCCATAACATTTCAGTGATTTGCATAATTTATGATTCTTTAGTGCTCAGACAGTAAAGAATCTTCCTGCAATGCAGGAGACCCAAGTTTGATCCCTGGGTTGGGAAGATCCCCGGAGAAGGGAATGGCAAACCACTCCAGTATTCTTACCTGGAGAATCCCATGGATAGAGGAGACTGGCAGGCTACAGTTCATGGGGTTGCAAAGAGTCAGACATGACTGAGTGACTAACACACATACACACAAAACTAAGAGCTAGCTTGATTTCATTTAACTGAGCTATACTAATATATTGGGGAAAAGTATTCAACTTTCAGATATAAATGTTCTCAACTTAAAAAAAGAATACTGGAGTGGATTATCACCGCCTTCTCCAGGGGATCTACATGACACAGGGATCCTACCCATATCTCTTGAATTGGCAGGTGGATTCTTTACCCCTGAGCCACCAAGGGAGCCCATTTGGTTGGTTACTTTTAATAAATTCTTTGCCTGCTACTAAAAACAAGCAATCAAGTCTCGTATTTGTTTTAACTATGTTGTATAAAATATCCACAATAGTGAACTAGAGAATACTGAACTGCTTGAAGAAAAAAATGCACGGTTTGGTTTTTTAGACTATCTATTCACATTTTATTAAATGATGATGACATAACTACTTTCGCACATGTCAAAATGGAGTTCATGATATCTCAATCACCTTTTCAGAAAAAAAAAAAAGATATTACATGCACCTATGCAAACAGTATTAGTTAAAAAGAGATGAAAAACCAGAGAGAAAAAAAATCATCCACTTGTTCAAAACAGTATCTGTAGCAGTGGCTGGCTTCCCAGGTGGTGTTAGTGATAAAGAACTCGCCTGCCAATGCAGAAGATGTAAGAGATGGGGTTTTGATTCCTGGGTCAGGAAGATACTCTGGAGAAGGGCATGGAAATCTACTCCAATATTCTTGCCTAGAGAATCCCACATACAGAGGAGTCTGGCAGGCTAGAGTCCATAGGGTCACAAAGAGTCAAACACAACTGAAGTGACTCAGCACACAGCACAGCACAGCAGTGGCCACATGACCTCTGCTGCCTGACTTAAAGAGGTAAATTTTATTTCTTCTAAAAACAAAAGTATATTGAAAAATGTCATTAGAAAAACAGGATATATTAAAGTTTTAATGAATAATTTCTGCTTTTGTGGGGGAAAAATCTTTTGGAGACACTGCAGGATGGTAGTTTTGGTGAAATTTACATAAAGTATTTGGGTTTGATATATGTATTATTTTTCAGCTTTCCTAACAATATAAAGTTGATAGTCCCCTGGACTGCAAGGAGATACAACCAGTCCATTCTAAGGGAAATCAGTCCTGGGTGTTCATTGGAAGGACTGATGCTAAAGCTGAAGCTCCAATACTTTGGACACCTCATGCGAAGAGTTGACTCGTTGGAAAAGACTCTGATGCTGGGAGGGATTGGGGGCAGGAGGAGAAGGGGACGACAGAAGATGAGATGGCTGGATGGCATCACTGACTCGATGGACATGAGTTTGAGTGAACTCTGGGAGTTGGTGATGGACAGGGAGGCCTAGCGTGCTGCGATTCATGGTGTCACAAAGAGTTGGACACGACTGAGTGACTGAACTGAACTGAACTGAACAATATAAAGGGGCTTCCCAGGTGGTACTAGTGGTAAATTACCTGCCTGCCAACGCAGGAGGTGTAAGACACCCGAGTTCCATTCCTGGGTCAGGAAGATCCCCTGCAGGAGGACATGGCAACCCACTCCAGTATTTGTTCCTGATAAATCCCACTGATAGAGGAGCCTGGCAGGCTACAGTCCATAGGGTTGTACAGAGTTAGACATGACTGAAGTGACTTAGTATGCAATCATGCAGTAATAGAAAATCTTTCCACAAATATTTGAAGTAATTGCAATTGGCCAAATTGACAGTTGTGTCAATAAAAGTAAATAAGAATGAATTAAAATTGTAGTCTTTGCATGTAAAAAAAGTTCCAGGAAAAAATTATATTTTAGTATTTGATACTTAAGGGTAATAGACTTAAGGGCAATGTAAGAAGGACCCTCAAGTTTACCCTTCGCCAATAAATGATTTCAAATTTTATTCAGATCTTGAAAGAAAAGAAGAGGGAGGCATATGGTAGAAGTCCATAAGCAAACCTTTGCCCTAGAAGGGTAGAGATTCAGGAAAGTATAGGCCAATGAGGGCATGTTGAATAAAAGCTGGGATATGTTTAAGACATCAGGAAAGCAAGTCTTTAAAGTGTTTGGGGAATAAAGGGATGTCAAATATACTTTACCAATTTTTATCTGAAGTTTGTATGTAAAATAAAATGAAAGACAATTTAAATTTCATTGGAAAGAAACACAAAGAAAATTCAGGTTTGTTGAAAATTGTATATAAAATTAAATTATCAGAATATAGATGAACACACAAAACACAAACACACACATACAGATTTTGAAAGTTTCCTTTTGAGAAATAAATAGCATTCAATGAAAAAGAAAAATGAATACATTGTCTGAATTGAGAAAACTTAGGAAATATTATATTTGGTTAATTACCTAATAAAATTTTTCATGATTTCTTTTGAAAGCATTTACTCTTTTATTACTTAGTTTTTTAAAGTTTTTAATTACTTATCTGAGCCCTGCTGAATATATATATATACAAAAATCTCCTATACTTGTAGTTTCTCTGTATATAAGGTCACCAAAAGCTGAATTACAGAATTTTGATCCACTGCTCTACTGATATTCAGGGTCAGGCTAATGGGTGCCTCTTTTCACAACACTTTGTCAACTGATCAAAACATAACTGCATTTTATGGGAGTTTGATTTTAACCATGGCTTAATGAAGTTTACTCTCACAAAATCAAAGAAAGGGAGGGGTATGAAATATTAAATGAGAGTGAAAGGAAGTCTAAGTCAAATGACTGAAACTATTTGGACAAAGCTTTCATATCAGAAACTAAAAATAGCAAAATTTTGCAAATAAATTCTTAGTCGTATGTACTTGACAAAAAGGAAATTTCTTTTAGATAACAAGAACAGGATAAATCACAGAATAACACATGAAAAGCATAAACTTCAGTTGAAATAATAATAAAATGAAAAAAATATGATGGGAAGTTAGGTATATAGGTTGGGGTTGATAGAGATGGAAATGACAATTAAAGACAATGTAAAAGAAATAGATGAGACATAAGATACAGAGTGTAAAAAATTACTGGTATTTATCTTTATCCTGTTCACCCCTAACTGAAAAATGAAACAAAGAAATAATCATTCAAATAAATAAATCATTCAAATATCGGCAAGAGGACAATAATTTGCAACATTTTTTATTATTTATTCTTCTTTTAAAACTGTCCCATCTTTCTAAGGATTGAAATCAAATTTTTCCAATGCCATGTAACCCAAGAGAAGTAATGTTGCTTTATAACCTTTCATTTTTTTTTTCTCATTTACAGAGTGAAACCAAAACCAAAATATGACATTATTATTTCCCAAGGATTTTTCTCCTTTCTTTTTTAATTGGAGGGTAACTGCTTTACCATGTTGTGTTAGTTTCTGCCATACAAGGATAGGAATCAATTTTTATATATCATTATATAATCAATCAATCATTATATATAAATTTATTTATAATATATGTTCTCTCTTTCTTGAGCTTCCCTTCACCATCCTATCCCACCCCTCTAGGTAGTCACACAGCACCACTTTGGTTTCCTGTGTTCTATAGTAGCTTCCCACTACCTATCTGCTGTACAGGTGATAGTGTACATATGTCAATGGTACTTTCTCAGTTTGTCCTCCCCTCTCCTTTCCCTGTAGTGTCCACAAATCTGTTCTCTAGTCTGTGTATCCATTCCTTCCTTGCAAATAGGTTCATTAGTACTATTTTTCTAGATTCCATATATATGGTTAATACACAATACTTATTTTACTCTTTCTGACTTATTTCACTCTTTTTAACAGGCTCTAGTCATATACCTCACTCCAACTAACTCAAATTTGTTCCTTTTTATGGCTGAGTAATATTTCATTGTGTATATGTACTGCATCGTATTTATCCATTCATCTGTCCATGGACATCTAGGTTGCTTCCATGTCCTAGATATTATAAATAGTGCTGCAAAGAAAACTGGGATACATGATTTTTGAATCATGATTTTCTTAGGATATACACCCAATAGTAGGATTGCAGTGTCATATAGTAGTTTTAGTCCTAGTTTTTTTTTTTTTTAAAGAATCTCCATAACTATTCTCCATAGTGACTGTAACAACTTACATTCCCATCAACATTAATTGTTTGTAGTTTTCTGAGGATGGTCATTTAGATTGGCATGAGGTGATACTTCATTGCGGTTTTGATTTGCATTTCTCTAATAATGAGCAGTGTTGATCATCTTTTCATGTGCTTATTGGCTATCTGTATATCTTTTTTGGAGAAGTCCCTCACAGTTTTGTGCAAAGAAGATTAACTTGAGAAAGAAAATAATGACAGAATATAGAGTAGAACTTTCCCTGGTATAAGCCATGAAAATCATTAATCCTACAATGGGCTCATGGGCTCTTTCACAATAAAAGACAAAGATGATCACATGTATAATAAGATATCTACAGTTTTACTTGTGAAAGCATATGGTAAAAGTACCCTCGTGTTACAAACTGCATTTGTTATTATATCCGTATGAAGTCTACTTCATGTTATTAACAAGATATGTTCCCTAATTTCATTCAATTTGTAAATCAAAATATAATAAAAATATTATAAATATTTATTTAGAAAAACCTTTTCGATTTATGCTAGAACAGCAGCATCCTCTGTCATTGACATCAAAAGTTATAAATTGAGATATGTATTGTGCATAAACTTTTCTTAAAATATAACCTCCTTCTGCAAACATTGAAAAATGATTGCAGTTTGAAGAATTAATATTTATGTTAAAAAGTATAAAAGAATGAAGAACATTTATTGTAGTTGAAAAAAAAGGAAAGTATTGTAAAGTATTTGTAATATTGGGAACAGTTTGGTAATAAGATAACAGATTAGGAAGGGAGGAGGACAACATTTTGAAACTACCATAGTGTTCTGTGGGATTCTAACAGACACATATTTCTGAGACTGAAAATGTGAGATTCCAAGGTTATCTCAGTAATTAGAAGATAACGTTTTTGTACTACCATACATGTCTGGTTGCAAAAAAATAAATATTGAAAATGATACCCAACAATGCTGCTGTATAGCACTCCCTCTTGTATAAAAAGATATCAATCATTGTTCTTGCATTGAACCTTCCACTTTTTCAGAATATGATGGAAACATATACTCATTCACCAGAAAGGTAACTGAAAATAAATGACAAAGACAAAGTAAAGACAACCATCTGTCCATAGTTCTGCTGTAACAGTAGTCAAATAAGTCTGCTACATAAATAAGTTTAATATATAACTGAAATGAATTCTTTCTGAAACGAAAATTATCATTAAAACTGTCTTTTAAAAATATCAGTTTTAAGGATTATATCCTGTTTTTGGAAAAATTCTTTGGCAATTTCCTAGGACAACGTTTTCCTTGACTTTCACATCAAAAGTTAAGAACTGAGAGAGAGGTGTAAACCAAATGCAAAATTTTTGGCATATAAATTTATTCTAAAACATCAAACAAAATTCAAGTTGTCAACACGATCACTGTGTCATTCAAAATCCAAAAAAGAAAGAAAACAATTTTAAAAAGGAAAATTGCCATTGTTAGAAGAAAAAAAAATCCCAAACCAGTCTTTGGAAATATTCTTATGCCTTGGAATGCTAAGGTAATGTATTTGGGTACAGTGGGTCAACCGCCTTTTCCAAAATTCAGTAAAAACAGACTACAGGAGAGGTACTTGACAAGGATGAGGAAGAACAGAGTAAAGAAACCCATCTGTCCACAATCTACCTGCAGCAGAAGTATCAAGCTTCTTAGATACATAATTTGATATATAACTGAATTAAATTATCTTTAAAACAAAATATACCATTGAAAGATATCATTAAAAAGTATTAAAGTTTTACATATTCTATCATGCTGTAGGAAAAATAATATTTGGCAACTTGCTAGGGCAATGGTTTCTTAGTCTTTCAAACTGAAAACTGAGAGAGGAATATAAACAATTGAAAATTTCCCAGGATACATATTTCTTCTAAAACCATTAAGTAAAATTTGGTTGTGAAGAAGATCATGTGTTATTCAAAGTGCAAAACAAAGAATGAAAAGGGAAAAAATTACTAATATTGGAAGAAAACATTGCAAGGATAACATTGGAAATATTATTATATCTGAAAATGTGTTCAGACACAGTGGAAGAATGAGTATCAAGTTAATGGACCAAGAAAAGAAAGCAGAATTTATACAGGCTTTGAAGATTCAATGAGTAGTCAAGCTTTACTCAGCCTGTTAGTGGTCTTCTCTGATCTCTGCAGGTTTGGGAAAGTCTCGTTGACCTAAATTTGGGCCCTAGATATTGGAATTAGCCAGAGGACCTAATTGTGATGTGTTCTGACAAATGACGAGAAGGAACACAGTTCCTGTCAACCTAATATCCTTCATTTCCTCACCTTTTAAGTAAGCCTATAACATTTCTTAAAAAAGAAAAAAAAGTTAATGTAAACAGGAAAGAAATGCCATGGAATGGAATAAGGAGGCATTGAAATGGGTTTTTAGAAGTGGAAATTAATGAAAAGAACTCTCTATGGACAAGTCTATAACTAACATTTGGAGAGAGAAAAGTAGACATCCAAAAATAGTGCAATACAAAGAAAGCGTATGGATTAAGAGACTGGGAATGTCAAGGCCTCAGAAAATCACTTATGTAAAATAGGTTTGTGAGAAACATGTTTAAGAATACTTACCATTTTTTCCCTAAGGTTCTTTAGAAAAATAAAATAAGAAGTTTAAGGGCAATGTCATGGAAATGGTACATTAGGAAACAAAATTTGTTATAAAATTCATATTTATGTCTTAACGATCTAAATGCAAATACATAAACATGCCCACACACATACACAGAGTGGCTGAGAGCTCACTTGTTTAAGAGACTATTCTCCCAAACGGAATATGCATAAAAAGTAAAAGTATTGTGCTAATTGTGAAAAAAATTTAAAATAATAATTCTAAAGTCTACATTTAAAAAATATTCATTATCTATATTGAATATACTACTGTTGTTGCTTTCCAGCTTATTATGTCTAATTTGTCACTGGGCTTTTATTCTATAAATGGAGTCAACTTCATCAGTGCTATACCTAAGAGAGATTGCAACAACAGGACAAATCACAGAAGCACCTATGTGGGAAATTGACTAACAAGTATATATGGCACACAACCATTGAAAGGACATAAAAATGAGATAAAATCATACAAGAATGTGTGTACTGACTCTAAGGAAGATGATGATCAAGCATTGAAGGCAAACTTACAAAAGAAAAATGAAGCTATGACTAGGTACACAGGGAAATACGTTAACAAGAGTTGGATTTAAAGAAGTAACTTGTTAGGAATGGTAGAGGACGATATTTTCAAACACTGCCATATTTTTCTGTGGAGTTCTAACCAACACACATTTATAAATATTTGAACCATGAGAGTCAAAGGCTATTTCAGCAATTAGAGGGAAATGAGTTGTACTTTTTATATGCCTGAGTTCCAACACTTCCCTGGTGGCTCAGACAGTAAAGCATCCGTCTACAATGCGGGAGACCTGGGTTTGATCCTTGGGTCGGGAAGATCCTCTGGAGAAGAAAACGGCAACCCACTCCAGTACTCTTGCCTGGAAAATCCCACGGATGGAAAAGCCTGGTAGGTTACAGTCCGTGGGGTCACAAAGAGTCAGACATGACTGAGCGACTTCACCTTCACCTTATGCCTGAGTTCTAAAAAGAATAAGATTGAAAATGATACGAAGCAAACAGGTAGTATAGTTCACCCTTAGTGATAAAAATCATATCAATAATAGGTCTTGCCTTAAGCCATTTCTTTTTAAGAACACACAGACAGCAAACAAAAGCTCATTTGCAAGAGAGGTAGTTGAGAAGACACGAGGAGGACGGAGTTCCTCTGTCCACAAATCTACCCTGTAACAGTGGTCATTTAACTCCTGTCAAATATGTTAATTTGACATATTCCTGAGTTGAATTATCTTTGAAATAAAAATTATCACTGAGGGCGGTCCTAAGACGGTGGAGGAGTAGGACGGGGAGACCACTTTCTCCCCTACAAATTCATCAAAAGAGCATTTAAACGCTGAGTAAATTCCACAAAACAACTTCTGAATGCTGGCAGAAGACATCAGGTACACAGAAAAGCAGCCCATTGTCTTTGAAAGGAGGTAGGAAAAATGTAAAAGACAAAAAAAGAGACAAAAGAGGGAGGGATGGAGCTCCGTTCCGGGAAGGGAGTCTTAAAAAGACAGAAGTTTCCAAACACCAGGAAACACTCTCACTGCTGAGTCTGCGGCGAGCCTTGGAAGCACAGAGGGCAACATAATAGGGAGGAAAAATAAGTAAATAATTAAAACCCACAGGTTACTAGCCCAACAGTAACTCCCCCAGCAGAGAAGCAGTATAGACGCCTGCACTCACCACTAGCAAGCAGGGGCTGGGCAGGGAGGCACGGGCTGCATTGCTTAGAGTAAGGATCAGGCCTGAATGCCCTGAGGGTAATCAGAGTGAACTAATTTGGGCTAGCAAACCAGACTGTGGGATAGCTACCATGCGAAAAGCCCTAAGACTCCACCAGGCCAGCCACAGAACAAAGGGCTGAACAGAACTAGCCGGCTGCAGACCATCCCCCTCCAGTGACAGGCAGCCAGAGCTGGAAGGGGGCAGTTGCATCCCCAGAGAGACATTATCTACCAAACTGCAAGCAGGCTTCTTTGCTAACTAAGACTTCTTGGGGTTCTGGACAGTCATCATCCGCCTGAGAAGGTGCACCGGTTGTACACCCAGAAAACCGAGCAGCAGGGACGGGAGAGGCGATAAGTCGCAGTGACTGCGGTCACCAAACACATCATCATCTGAGCTGCTCGGACCTGGGAAGGGCACAAAAAGCAGGCCCAACAGCGTCTGTGCCCCTGGGGACTACCTGAGTGCCTGAACCTGAGCGGCTTACACCTGGGAGGTGCATGCAGCCCAGGGCTGGCCTCAGGCGGTTCCCAACAAAGCAACCTAGAGCCTGAGCAGTGTGGGCAGGGAGAGTGCACGTGCCATGAGCAGGGGCAGGCCTAGTGTGGCTGAGACACTGTGAGCACACGCCAGTGTTATTTGTTTGCAGCGTCCCTCCATCCCCACAGAGCGACTGAACAAGTGAGCCTAAAAAAAAAAAAAAAAAAGTGTCCACCACCGCCCGGCTTGTGTCAGGGCAGAAATCAGACACTGAAGAGACCCAACAGAAGAAGCTAAAACTGAGGGAACCACCTTGGAAGTGACAGGTGCAATAGATTAAAACCCTGTAGTTAGTACTGACGACATAGGAAGGGGCCTATAGATCTTGAGAAATATAAGCCAGACCAAGGAAGTATCCGGAAATGAACTGACCCCACACCCCACACTGCCCACAAGAACACCAGAGAAAGTCCTAGATATATTTTTACTATTTTTCTGATCATTCTTTTTTTTGTTCTTTCTTTCTTTTTTAATGTTTTTAAAATTTTAAGTCCTCTTTTACTCCTTTAATTTTCATTTTTATAACCTACTGCTGCTGCTGCTAAGTCGCTTCAGTTGTGTCCGACTCTGTGCGACCCCATAGACGGCAGCCCACCAAGCTTCTCTGTCTCTGGGACTCTCCAGGCAAGAACACTGGAGTGGGTTGCCATTTCCTTCTCCAATGCATGAAAGTGAAAAGTGAAAGTGAAGTCCGACTCTTAGTGACCCCATGGACTGCAGCCTACCAGGCTCCTGTGTCCATGGGATTTTCCAGGCAAAAGTACTGGAGTGGGGTGCCAATGCCTTCTCCTATAATCTACCATTACTTTTCAAAAAAAAAAAAAAAAAAACTTTTTAAAAGCAAACTTCATATATATATATTTAAAATAATTTTTGTGACTTTTTTTTCTTCTTCTTTCTTTAATATTGTATTTTTGAAAATCCAACCTCTACTCTAGAATTTTAATCTTTGCTTTTTGGTATTTGTTATCAATTTTGTACCTTTAAGAACCCAATCTTCAGTACCCATTTTTACTTGGGAGAGAGATTACTGGCTTGATTGCTGTCTCTCCCTTTGGACTCTCCTTTTTCTCCATGAGGTCGCCTCGGTCTCCTCCCTCCCACTTCTCTTCTCTACCCAACTCTGTGAATCTCTGTGTGTTCCAGACTGTGGAGAACACTTAGGGAACTGATTACTGGTGGGATCTGTCTCTCTCATTTTCATTCCCCCCTTTTATCCTCCTGGCCACCTCTGTCTCCTTCCTCCCTCTTCTCTTCTCTGTATAAATCCATGAACATCTCTGAGCGGTCCAGACTGTGGAGTGCACATAAGGAAGTGATTACTGGTAGCTTGTTGTCTCCTCTTTTGATTCCACCTCATCTCATTCAAGTCACCTCTAACTCCCTCCTCCCTCTTCTCTTCACCATGTAACTCTGTGAACCTCTCTGGGTGTCCCTCACTGTGGAGAAACTTTTCATCTTTAACCTAGATGTTTTATCAATGGTGCTATATAGAAGGAGAAGTCTTGAGACTACTGTAAAAATAAGACTGAAAACTAGAAGCAGGAGGCTTAAGTCCAAATCCTGAGAACACCAGAGAACTCCTGACTCCAGGGAACATTAATCGACAGGAGCTCATTGAACGCCTCCATACCTACACTGAAACCAAGCACCACCCAAAGGCCAACAAGTTCCAGAGCAAGACATACCACGCAAATTCTCCAGCAACACAGGAACACAGCCCTGAGCTTCAATATACAGGCTTCCCAAAGCTACTCCAAAACCATTGATATCTCATAACTCATTACTAGACACTTCACTGCACTCAAGAGAGAAGAAATCCAGCTCCACCCACCAGAACACTGACACAAGCTTGTCTAACCAGAAACCTTGGCAAGCCACCAATACAACCCCACCCACAGTGAGGAAACTCCATAATAAAGAGAACTCCACAAAAAGCCAGAATACAGAAAGGCCACCCCAAACTCAGCAATATAAAGAAGATGAAGAGACAGAGGAATACCTGGCAGGTAAAGGAACAGGATAAATGCCCACCAAACCAAACAAAAGAGGAAGAGATAGGGAATCTACCTCATAAAGAATTCCAAATAATGATGGTGAAAATGATCCAAAATCTTGAAAACAAAATGGAATCACAGATAAATAGCCTGGAGACAAGGATTGAGAAGATGCAAGAAAGGTTTAACAAGGACCTAGAAGAAATGAAAAAGAGTCAATATATAATGAATAATGCAATAAATGAAATTAAAAACACTCTGGAGGAAACAAATAGTAGAATAACAGAGGCAGAAGATAGGATTAGTGAAGTAGAAGATAGAATGGTAGAAATAAATGAATTAGAGAGGTAAAAAGAAAAACGAATTAAAAGAAATGAGGACAATCTCAGAAACCTCCAGGACAATAAAAACGCTCCAACATTCGATTCATAGGAGTCCCAGAAGAAGAAGACAAAAAGAAAGACCATGAGAAAATACTTGAGGAGATAATAGTTGAAAATTTCCCTAAAATGGAGAAGGAAATAATCACCCAAGTCCAAGAAACCCAGAGAGTTCCAAACAGGATAAACCCAAGGTGAAACACCTCAAGACACATATTAATCAAATTAACAAAGATCAAACACAAAGAACAAATATTAAAAGCAACAAGGGAAAAACAACAAATAACACACAAAGGGATTCCCATAAGGATAACAGCTGGTCTTTCAATAGAAACTCGTCAGGCCAGGAGGGAATGGCAAGACATACTTAAAGTGTTGAAAGAAAATAACCTACAGACCAGATTACTGTACCCAGCAAGGATCTCATTCAAATATGAAGGAGAAATCAAAAGCTTTTCAGACAAGCAAAAGCTGAGAGAATTCTGCACCACCAAACCAGCTCTCCAACAAATGCTAAAGGATATTCTCTAGACAGGAGACACAAAAACGGTGTATAAACTCGAACCCAAAACAATAGAGTAAATGGCAATGGGATCATACTTCAATAATTACCTTAAACATAAATGGGTTGAATGCCCCAACCAAAAGACAAAGACTGGCTGAATGGATATAAAAACAAGACCCCTATACAGGGGACACGTACAGACCGAAAGTGAAGGGCTGGAAAAAGATATTCCATGCAAATAGAGATCAAAAGAAATCAGGAGTAGCAATACTCATATCAGATAAAATAGACCTTAAAATAAAGGCTGTGGAAAGAGACAAAGAAGGACACTACATAATGATCAAAGGATCAATCGAAGAAGAAGATATAACAACTATAAATCTATATGCACCCAACATAGGAGCACTGCAATATGTAAGACAAATGCTAACAAGTATGAAAGTGGAAATTAACAATAACACAATAATAGTGGGAGACTTTAACCCCACTCACATCTATGGATAGATCAACTAAACAGAAAATTAACAAGGAAACACAAACTTTAAATGATACAGTAGACCAGATAGACCTAATTGATATCTATAGGACATTTCACCCCAAAACAATGAATTTTACCTTTTTCTCAAGCACACATGGAACCTTCTCCAGGATAGATCACATCCTAGGCCATAAATCTAGCCTTGGTAAATTAAAAAAAAATGGAGATCATTCCAAGCATCTTTTCTGACCACAATGCAGTAAGATTAGATCTCAATTTCAGGAGAAAAACTATTAAAAATTCCAACATATGGAGGCTGAACAACACGCTGCTGAATAGCCAACAAATCACAGAAGAAATCAAAAAAGAAATCAAAATATGCATAGAAATGAATGAAAATAAAACACAACAACTCCAAACCTATAGGATGCTGTAAAAGCAGTGCTAACAGGAAAGTTCATAGCAATACAGGCATACCTCAAAAAACAAGAACAAAGTCAAATAAATAACCTAACTTTACACCTAAAGCAACTAGAAAAGCAAGAAATGAAGAACCCCAGGGTTAGTAGAAGGAAAGAAATCTTAAAAATTAGGGCAGAAATAAATGCAAAAGAAACAAAGGAGACCATAGCAAAAATCAACAAAGCCAAAAGCTGGTTCTTTGAAAGGATAAATAAAATTGACAAACCATTAGCCAGACTCATCAAGAAACAAAGACAGAAAAGTCAAATCAATAAAATTTGAAATGAAAATGGAGAGATCACAACAGACAACACAGAAATACAAAGGATCATAAGAGACTACTATCAGCAATTATATGCCAATAAAATGGACAATGTGGAAGAAATGGACAAATTCTTAGAAAAGTACAACTTTCCAAAACTGAACCAGGAAGAAATAAAAAATCTTAACAGACCCACCACAAGCATGGAAATCGAAATTGTAATCAGAAATCTTCCAGCAAAAAAAGCCCAGGTCCAGATGGCTTCACAGCTGAATTCTACCAAAAATTTAGAGAAGAGCTAACACCTATCCTGCTCAAACTCTTCCAGAAAATTGCAAAGGAATTTTCAAATTCCTTCCAAACTCATTCTATGAAGCCACCATCACCCTAATACCAAAACCTGACAAAGATGCCACAAAAAAAGAAAACTACAGGCCAATATCACTGATGAACACAGATGCAAAAATCCTTAACGAAATTCTAGCAATCAGAATCCAACAACACATTAAAAAGATCATACACCATGACCAAGTGGGCTTTATCCCAGGGATGCAAGATTCTTCAATATCTGCAAATCAATCAATGTAATACACCACATTAACAAATTGAAAAATAAAAGCCATATGATTATCTCAATAGATGCAGAGAAAGCCTTTGAAAAAATTCAAGATCCATTTATGATAAAAACTCTCCAGAAAGCAGGAATAGAAGGAACATACCTCAACATAATAAAAGCTATATATGACAAACCCACAGCAAACATTATCCTCAATGGTGGAAAATTGAAAGCATTTCCTCTAAAGTCAGGAACAAGACAAGCATGCCCACTTTCACCACTACTATTCAACATAGTTTTGGAAGTTGCAGCCACAGCAATCAGAGCAGAAAAAGAAATTAAAAGGAATCCAGATTGGAAAAGAAGAAGTAAAACTCTCACTGTTTGCAGATGACATGATCCTCTACATAGAAAACCCTAAAGACTTCACCCAAAAATTACTAGAGCTAATCAATGAATATAGTAAAATTGCAGGATATAAAATCAATACACAGAAATCCCTTACATTCTATACACTAATAATGAGAAAATAGAAAGTGAAATTAAGGAAACAATCCCATTCACCATTGCAACGAAAAGAATAAAATACTTAGGAATATATCTACCTAAAGAAACTAAAGACCTATATATAGAAAACTATAAAACACTGGTGAAAGAAATCAAAGAGGACACTAATAGATGGAGTAATATACCATGTTCATGGATCAGAAGAATCAATATAGTGAAAATGAGTATACTACCCAAGGCAATCTATAGATTCAATGCAATCCCTATCAAGCTACCAACGGTATTTTTCACAGAGCTAGAACAAATAATTTCCAATTTGTATGGAAATACAAAAAACCTCGAATAGCCAAAGCAATCTTGAGAAAGAAGAATGGAACAGGAGGAATCAACCTGCCTGACTTCAGGCTCTACTAGAAAGCCACAGTCCTCAAGACAGTATGGTACTGGCACAAAGACAGAAATATAGATCAATGAAACAAAATAGAAAGCCCAGAGATAAACCCACGCACATATGGACACCTTATCTTTGACAAAGGAGGTAAGAATATACAATGGTTTAAAGACAATCTCTTTAACAAGTGGTGCTGGGAAAACTGGTCAACCACTTGTAAAAGAATGAAGCTGGAACACTTTCTAACACCATACACAAAAATAAACTCAAAATGGATTAAAGATCTAAATGTAAGACCAGAAACTATAAAACTCTTAGAGGAGAACAGGCAAAACACTCTCCGACATAAATCACAACAGTATCCTCTATGACCCACCTCCCAGAATACTGGAAATAAAAGCAAAAATAAACAAATGGGATCTAATTAAAATTAAAAGCTTCTTCACAACAAAAGAAACTATAAGCAAGGTGAAAAGACAGCCTTCAGAATGGGAGAAAATAGCAAATGAAGCAACGGACAAGCAACTAATCTCAAAAATATACAAGCAACTCCTACAGCTCAATTCCAAAAAAATAAAGGACCCAATCAAAATGGACCAAAGAACTAAATAGACGTTTCTCCAAAGAAGACATACAGTTGGCTAACAAACACATGAAAAGATGCTCAACATCACTCATTATCAGTGAAATGCAAATAAAAACTACAGTGAGGTACCATTTCACGCCAGTCAGAATGGCTGCGATCCAGAAGTCTACAAGCAATAAATGCTGGAGAGGATGTGGAGAAAAGGGAACCCTCTTACATTGTTGGGCGAATGCAAACTAGTACAGCCACTATGGAGAACAGTGTGGAGATTCCTTAAAAAACTGGAAATAAAACTGCCATACGACCCAGCAATCCCACTGCTGGGCATACACACAGAGGAAACCAGAATTGAAAGAGACATGTGTACCCCAATGTTCATCTCAGCACTGTTTATAATAGCCAGGACATGGAAGCAACCTAGATGTCCATCAGCAGATGAATGGATAAGAAAGCAGTGGTACATATACAGAATGGAGTATTACTCAGCCATTAAAAAGAATACATTTGAATCAGTTCTAATGAGGTGGATGAAACTGGAGCCGATTATACAGAGTGAAGTAAGCCAGAAAGAAAAACATCAATACAGTATACTAACACATATATATGGAAAATAGAAAGATGGTAACAATAACCCTGTATGCGAGACAGCAAAAGACACACAGGTGTATAAAACAGTCTTTTGGACTCTGTGGGAGAGGGAGGAGGGGGATGATTTGGGAGAATGGCATTGAAATATGTATAATATCAAATAAGAAATGAATTGCCAGTCCAGGTTTGATGCAGGATACACGATGCTTGGGGCTGGTGCACTGGGATGACCCAGAGGGATGATATGGGGAGGGAGGTGGCAGGGGGGTTCAGGATTGGGAACACGTGTACACCCGTGGCAGATTCATTTTGATGTATGTCAAAACCAATACCATATTGTAAAGTAATTAGCCTCTAATTAAAATAAATTTAAATTAAAAAATTAAAAATTATCACTGAAAATTGTCATTAAAGGATATTAAAATTGTTAAAATTTTATCCTCTTATAGCAAAACATAATTCTCAGTGACTTCCCAGGTAATGGTTTCTTTATCTTTCACATCAAAAGTCAAGAAACAAAACAGAATAATATAAACAATTGAACATTTCCTAAGATATAAATTTCTTCTGCAATTATTAAGCAGAATTCAGATCGCCATGATGACCTGTCATTCACAATATAAACAAAAAGCATTAAAAGATGATTACTATTCTTGGAAGAAAAAAAAATCTAAGAATAACATTGGAAATATTCTTAAAACTAGGAGTGCTTGGGTAAAGTACTCAAGGACATGGAAGAATGTGCCTCAAGTTTATGAATGATGGAAAGATAGCAGAATTTGCACAGGATTTGAAGGGACAATATTTCCCTTGTAGCTCAGCTGGTGAAGAATCCACGTGCAATGCAGGAAACCCTGGTTCGATTGCTGGGTTAGTAAGATCCCCTGGAAAAGGGAACAGCTATCCAGTCCAGTATTCTGGCCTGGAGAATTTCATGGACTATCCATGAAGTGGCAAAGAGTTGGACACAACTGAGTGACTTTCACTCACTTTCACTTTGAAGGGACAACGAATATGGAAATTTGACTCCGTCTTTTAAGCATTTTCTTTCATCACTGCGGGTTTGAGAAGGCTTCATTGACATAAATGTGGACCCATGAAGTTGGATTTTCTTGGAAGTGCTAACTAGTAAAGTGCTAACTAGTCCTGGGAGATAAACAGAGTGGAGCCCAGTGCCTTTTAACTTAATGTTCTTCATCTCATCACCATCTTAGTGAACCTATAACAAGTCACTAAAAGGGTTTCCCTCATGGCTCAGACGGTAAAGAATTTGCCCACATTGTGGGAGACTTGGGTTGAATCCCTGGGTTGAGAAGGTCCCCTGGAGAAGGGAATGGCAACCCAATCCAGTATTCTTGACTGGAGAATTCCATGAACAGAGGAGACTAGTGGGCTATAGTCCACAGGATTGCAAAGAGTCGGACAAGAATGAGCAACTTTCACTTCACTAAAATAGGAAAAAACGAATGTTAACAGGACAAAAATGATATGGATACACACTACTATATGGAAAATAGTCAAAGAGGATCTACTCTATAGTACAGGAAACTCTACTTATTCTAATATTTATTATATGTCAAATGGGAAAAATTTGAAAAAAATAGATACATGTCTATAGAAATGAATTACTTTCTTGTACACCTGAAATCATGATGGTGTGATCACTCACCTAGAGCCAGACATCCTGGAATGTGAAGTCAAGTGGGCCTTAGGAAGCATCACTACAAACAAAACTAGTGATGGTGATTGAATTCCAGTTGAGCTCTTTCAAATCCTAAAAGATGATGCTGTGAAAGTGCTGCACTCCGTATGTCAGTAATTTGGAAAACTCAGCAATGGCCTCAGGACTGGAAAAGGTCAGTTTTAATTCCAATCCCAAAGAAAGAAAAACGCCAAAGAATGTTCAAACTACGGGACAATTGCACTCATCTCACACGCTAGTAAAGTAATGCTTAAATTCTCCAAGCCAGGCTTTAGCAGTACGTGAACCATGAACTTCCAGATGTTCAAGCTGGTTTTAGAAAAGGCAGAGGAACCAGAGATCAAATTGCCAACATCCGCTGGATCATGGAAAAAGCAAGAGAGTTCCAGAAAAACATCTATTTCTGCTTTATTGACTATGCCAAAGCCTTTGGCTTGTAGATCACAAAAAACTGTGGAAAATTCTTCAAGAGTTAGGAATACCATACCACTTGACCTGCCTGTTGAGAAATATATTTGCAGGTCAGGAAGCAACAATCAGAACTGGACATGGAACAACAGACTGGTTCCAAATAGGAAAAGGAGTACGTCAGGGTTGTATATTGTCACCCTGCTTATTTAACTTATATGCAGAGTACATCATGAGAAACACTGGGCTGGAAGAAGCACAGATTGGAATCAAGATTGCCAGGAGAAATATCAATAACCTCAGATATGCATATGAAACTACCCTTATGGCAGAAAGTGAAGAAGGACTAAAGAGCCTCTTGATGAAAGTGAAAGAGGAGAGTGAAAAAGTTGGCTTAACTCAACATTCAGAAAATGAAGATCATGGCATCTGGTCCCATCACTTCATGGCAAATAGATGGGGAAACCATGGAAACAGTGACAGACTTTATTTTCTTAGGCTCCAAAATCACTGCAGATGGTGAC
This sequence comes from Bos javanicus, assembly GCF_032452875.1. Classification (NCBI taxonomy): domain Eukaryota; kingdom Metazoa; phylum Chordata; class Mammalia; order Artiodactyla; family Bovidae; genus Bos; species Bos javanicus. The sequence goes on along the minus strand of NC_083890.1, from coordinate 26,661,418 downwards.
CGCTGCCATGAAATTAAAAGACGCTTACTCCTTGGAAGGAAAGTTATGACCAACCTAGACAGCATTTTAAAAAGCAGAGACATTACTTTGGCAACAAATGTCCGTCTAGTCAAAGCTCTGGTTTTTCCAGTAGTCATGTATGGATGTGAGAGTTGGACTATAAAGAAAGCTGATCACTGAAGAATTGATGCTTTTGAACTGTGGTGTTTGAGAAGACTCTTGAGAGTCCCTTAGACTGCAAGGCGATCAAACAAGTCCATCCTAAAGGAAATCATTCCTGAATATTCATTGGAAGGACTGATGCTGAAGCTGAAACTCCAATACTTTGGCCACCTGATTGGAAGAACTGATTCATTTGAAAGGAGGCTGATGTTGGGTAAGATTGAAGGCAGAAGAATAAAGGGATGACAGAGGATGAGACGGTTGGATGGCATCACTGACTCAATGGATTTGAGTTTGAGTAAACTCCGGGAGTTGGCGATGGACGGGCGGCCTGGCATGCTGCAGTCCAGGGGGTTGCAAAGCGTTGGACATGGCTGAGAGACTGAACTGAACTGATGGATCAATAAAAAAACTATATTCCTGTAGTATGAAAGATATTTGACATTATCTTTGGTAACTGCGTCTCATGAAATTTTAATGAAAACTGATATTTTAGAGATATTTATAATAGACCAATTCCTGAGATATAGGTCTTTCTATAATTATGTATCAGGAGGGTCAATTTGGCAGTTTAAATTATGTTAATGAAAACGCAAAAATAAAAAGAACAAAATGATTGCTCATTAAAGTTTTTCCAAGAGAATCATGTAAAATTATTTATATACTTGGAAATATTTTGAGAACATGTTAAAAAGAATTGAATAAATAAGCCTTAATTTCATATTAACTAATGATTGAAATTTACTCATGTTTCAGAGGACAATGGATGGAGAAACATCACTCACATGATAGATATCTTCTCTTGTCTCTAAATATTTGGGATATATAATTGATATATTAATAGACATGGCCTCTTGGACTTGGTATATGTGAGAGTTCCTATCTTTGGATGTGTTTTAGAAAGACAATAAAACATTCCTGTCAACTTAATTGCCTTTAATCTCACCAATTTCTCCAAGAAGCTATTGCAAGTCTCTAGAAAACAAAAAAAGTCTGACCTGCCTCTTGAGAAACCTGTATGCAGGTCAGGAAGCAACAGTTAGAACTGGACATGGAACAACAGATTGGTTCATAATAGGAAATGGAGTACGTCAAGGCTGTATATTGTCACCCTGCTTGTTTAACTTATATGCAGAACACATCATGATAAATGCTGGGCTGGAAGAAGCACAGGCTGGAATCAAGATTGCCGGGAGAAATATCAGTAACCTCAGATATGCAGATGACACCACCCTTATGGCAGAAAGTGAAGAGGAACTAAAAAGCCTCTTGATGAAAGTGAAAGAGGAGAGTGAAAAAGTTGGCTTAAAGCTCAACATTCAGAAAACGAAGATTATGGCATCTGGTCCCATCACTTCATGGGAAATAGATGGGGAAACAGTGGAAATAGTTTCAGACTTTATTTTTTGGGGCTCCAAAATCACTGCAGATGGTGAATGCAGCCATGAAATTAAAAGACGCTTACTCCTTGGAAGGAAAGTTATGACCAACATAGATATCATATTGAAAAGCAGAGACATTACTTTGCCAACAAAGGTCCATTTAATCAAGGCTCTGCTTTTTCCAGTGGTCATGTATGGATGTGAGAGTTGGACTGTGAAGAAGACTGAGCACCAAAGAATTGATGCTTTTGAACTGTGGTGTTGGAGAAGACTCTTGAGAGTCCCTTGGACTGCAAGGAGATCCAACCAGTCCATTCTAAAGGAGATCAGTCCTGGGATTTCCTTGGAAGGAATGATGCTAAAGCTGAAACTCCAATACTTTGGCCACCTCATGCGAAGAGCTGACTCATTGGAAAAGACTCTGATGCTGGGAGGGATTGGGGGCAGGAGGAGAAGGGGACAACAGAGGATGAGATGGCTGGATGGCATCACTGACTCGATGGACATGAGTCTGAGTGAACTCCCGGAGTTGGTGATGGACAGGGAGGCCTGGCCTGCTGCAACTCATGGGGTTGCAAAGAGTCAGACACGACTAAGCGACTGCACTGAAATGAACTGAACTGAACTGAATAGGTAAAGAATGGTATGAAATAAATGAAGTTAAGAATGGAATATGAAGGAAAATGGGAAAGTAAAAGGAAATTAACTTCAAGTAACTTAAGAAAGAAGTGCATAGATATTTAATTGAGAGAGAAGGTAGATATACCAGAGAAGAGCAAGCCAATGGATCATTATAGATTAAAAGGCAAAAGACATCAATGCAAGGAGAAACCATCATTTTAATGGTGTTGAGAACAATAGGTTTTTTGAAAAATTTACCTATTTTAACTGATGTTCTTTCTGAAGAAGAAAATAAAAAGATCAAAGTAAATATAATATAAAAATGGGACGATAATTCAAATTGAATGCGAAATCTACATTTTGAACCCACATGAATGTGCACACAAATACACACATGTATGTACCACTGCAGGAAGGCACACACATTCACATACTTATACACATGCCCAGTAGCTGAGAGTTCAGTTTTATTCAATGAGTGTTTTTCTCAAAGTGAAAATGGGCATAAAATGAGTGAGTATTCTGACTTGTGAGAACTTTTAGAAATAGCAGTTCTCATGCTTATCTTTAAAATATTACTCTCCTCTTTGAGATAGTTAGGCTTTTATTATTCAGTTTGTATGCTTTCCCGATAGCTCAGCTGGTAAAGAATCCTCCTGCAATGCAGGAGACCCCAGTTTGATTTCTGGGTTGGAAAGATCTGCTGGTAGAAGGGATAGGCTACCCATTCCAGTGTTCTTGGGCTTCCCTTGTGGCTTAGCTGGTAAAGAATCCTCCCGCAATGCAAGAGACTTGGGTTTGATTCCTGGGTTGGGAAGATCTCTTGGAGAAGCAAAAGGCTACCCACTCCAGTATTCTGGCCAGGAGAATTCCACGGACTGTATAGGCCATGGGGTCGCAAAGAGTTGGACACAACCGAGAGACTTTCACTTTCACTTTGTATGTTGTAATAATTACTTTGCCTTTTAATTAACATGTGCATTCAATCTGGTTATTATGACATCTATATGTGATAAAATAGCCACAAACACTGATTTGGAGGATCTTAGACCACTGCTTCCAGAGGTACTATAGGGTATATTACCTGGCCTCCTCTATTAAGAATGTTTTCATCACCTAAAGAATATATAACATGGTGCATGCAAATTTATCTTTTAAGTATGCACAAATAAAATTTTTCTTAATTTCCATGAATAGAAAAGAAATATTAAAAGTCAGTAAAGTAGGTCTGAATGAAGTGACCTGAGCATATCTTGAACAAAATTTTCACTTCAGCCACTTGAAAAGACAATAGTTTAGAGGAATATTATTGATAAAATTTACTTGACTCAATAGGAATGCCTGCATACATGACAGCAATAGGACAAATCAAATAGCTATACTGGGGGATAATTGAATAGCTAATGAATATGGAACCCTTTAGTTGCAAAGATAAGATTGAAGTGAAAAAATCATGTAAAATATGTGTATCTTGGAGTTGAGAAAAATAATGTTTGGAAGTTGAAATAAAAGGTATTAAAACAAGTAACAGTTGAAATAAGACTCAGTGGTAAAGAATCCGCCTGCCAAGCAGGAAATATAGGTTTGATCCATGGATTGGGAGATACTCTGGAGAAGGAAATGGCAACCCCACTCTAGTATTCCTGCCTGAGAAATGCCATGGACAGAGGAGACTGGCAGGCTACAGTCCATGGGACTGAAAAGGGTCAGACACCACTTAGTGACTAAGCAATAAAGAGTTGAAACCATGCTTAGGTACACAGGGAATAATGTTTATGGGATTTATGTTTTTTTCTTCACCTTTGTCAATAACTAAAAGAAAGAAACCATTCATTCAAAATGATGCACAAGGTCACAAAAGAGGAGCACAAAACTTTCAAACATTTCCAAAGTTGCTTCTGACAGTTGTCTTCTGAGAATTGAAAGTTCAGTGTTCAAAGACCATCTCACTAATCAAAGGAAGATTTATTTCACTTCTGCATATCTTTTGATGATAAGGGACTAAGCAGAAATTACAGAATGCAAGGCCGTGGAATAGTACTCCCTCTGGGTTAAAGGCTATGCGTATGTATACTAAGTTGCTTCAGTTGAGTCTGACTCTTTGAGACCCTATGGACTGTAGCCCGCCAGGCTCCTCTTTCCATGGGATTCTCCAGGCAAGAATATTGGAGTGGGTGTCCATGCCCTCCTCTAGGAGCTCTTTCCAACCCAGGGATCGGATCCATCTCTCTATGTCTCCTGCATTGGCAGGCAGGTTCTTTACCACTAATGCCACCTGGGAAGCCTGGGTTAAAGGCTATAGGATACATCGATCATTGATTTCTATTGGGTTTTTGACTTTTTTAAGAAAAATTTTTCTTTTTTAAAAGTTTTTCTTTTTTAAAGAAAAACACACAGGCATACGCAGAAAGAGGTACTTGAAAAGAGACAGACTGAATAAATAAAGGCCCCATTGTCCAATACTCTCTGCATTACTAAACTTCAGTTCAGTTCAGTCACTCAGCCATGTCTGACTCTTTGAGACCCTGTGGATGGCAGCATGCCAGGCTTCCCTGTCCATCACCAACTCCCAGAGCCTGCTCGAATTCATGTCAATCGAGTCAGTGATGCCATCCAACCATCTCATCCTTGGTTGTCCCCTTCTCCTCCTGCTAAACTTATAGACAGTTGCTAAACTTATACACAATTTTATAGGAGCATTGAATCAATATATGCTTGAATTGAATTCCTCTTAAAATAGAATTTTCATTTAAAATAACGTTACTTGGAGTAAATGTACAAATTAAGGAGAAGGGTGAGCAAAGGAAAGAATACAGATTAACAGACTGGGAATATTAAGGCCTCAAGAAATCCACCATGTAAAAGGGTTTGTGCCGGGAGCCACCACGGGAGATCCCATCCATGACAAGGTCATGTGGAAGAGCCATGACAAGCAAGGTGGATCATGGCTCAAGGGACCCCCTGAATCTGCTCAAGCATCTATCCCAAAGCCAGAATCTGTCTGTCTTACTATTTTGTGCCTTTCACCAACTCTTCTGACATTAACAGGGGGCTATCTCCGACCACCTTTCTCTGGAAAAAATCAACTTAGGGCTTTAGTTAATAAGTCTCCTGGGCATGAAAGGAATATTTATATTTTAACCCCTCTGTTGGCATTCTAGCTTTCCTGACAGGTTTATCCATACTCTTACAATTAACACACATGATTGTTCACAACTCCCCAACCTTGAAAGGCACGGGAAGCCAAAACATTCTAAAAGTCCTAATGAGCATAGAGTCCTTTAAGGGATGAAAAATTATTAGAATAGATAGTACTGGTAAAGGGCTTCATTATTGGGCCAATGCTTGCTGCCAAGTTCCCATATCCCTTATCCATTGTGCACCTGGGAGTGCATTGGTTAACATAGTTGGAATGTAACAAAAACAAGTAGCAGCCTTGGAATTAACCACATCAGACCTTTGAGCTAATTTGTTCTTTCTTTGTTGTAACTTACTGCACCTTTGCTCTGTGAAAATGTAACTCTGTTTAGCACTTTCTGAGGCTGACATAGATTAGCAATATAAAGAAAAAACACTTCAAGGGAAAATAAGTTTTCTGGCTGATCAGCCTTTATCAAAAAAGGGTCATAAAATGTCCACAGGCCTCCAAGGTCAGAAGATAATGTACACAACATTCTTTATGGGAAAGGTATGCAGAAAAAACCCTGGTTTTGATAAAGACAAAACAGATGTAATGTTTGGGCTGACTCTGTATGACTTTGCGTCTTTCATTTCCCTCTATGTACAAGTCAAGGTAAAGTTATGGGCCTCGCTCACTGAAGCTTGGTCTCCCCGTGTCATTCTTTTTTTTTCCTTTTCTCTCTTTTTCTCTCTCTGTTCTTCTTTCAGGATGACTCCTTGGAACACAGGAGCTTTATTGGTTTTCTGTGTAAACCAAAGAAGATCAAGCCTCTCTCTCTCTCTCTTTTTACTTTCCTTATTGCCTATGCCGTCATCCTGAGGGTACCCCTGGATCCTGCTGGGGCTGGACCCTGGCAAGTTTGTGAGCAACAAGTTTTTAGCAAACATACAATTTCTTTCCTGTGTTTCTTTAGAAAAATAAAATGTAAGTTTAAGGGCAATATCATGGAAATGGAACACCAAAACCCCAAAATTTATTGAAAAATTCATATTCAAAATTATAGCTATCTGAAAACATATACAAACACACACTACAGGAACACACACACACCACACACACACACAAAACAGTTGAGAGCTCGTTTTGTCAGGAGACTCTTCTTCCATATGAGAATAGGGTAAAAGTTAAAACTTTGTGTGTTAATTGTAGAAAAATATTAAAATAATAGTTTTGAAGTTTACCTTTAAAATATGCTCTTTATCTATTTAGTTATTACTAGGGCTAATATTCTGTTTATTAACTCCAATAGGTTCTTTGGCAGTTATTAAGCAGATGGAGCCAAGTTTATTACTGTAATAGCTAAAATGTGTTAAGAAGGCATGAACATTGAAATAACATCTTGAACCATTGACATAGAGAAAATGCCTGGTTCATTTCTTGTGTGATTCTATTCATACTTAGGTCAACTGGTGAATACATAAACTCTTATAATGTGAACTTCTACTTTAGCTGAAACCTGAGTGATACATGTCTTAATGAGATCACACAAAAAAGGGATTTAACTACTAAATGATAGTGAAATTGGTTATAAATCAAATGATGTGCATATACTGGAGAAAACCCACACTTCAATATCTTGAGAATGGCAAAAGTATGAAAAGCACCATTACTCACATTTAGTTGACACAAAAGTAATGTCTTCCTGCTGCTGCTAAGTCTCTTCAGTCGTGTCCGACTCTATGAGACCCCACTGCTGCTGCTGCGGCTAAGTCACTTTAGTCGTGTCCGACTCTGTGTGACCCCATAGACGACAGCCCACCAGGCTCCCCCGTCCCTGGGATTCTCCAGGCAAGAACACTGGAGTGGGTTGCCATTTCCTTCTCCAATGCATGAAAATAAAAAGTGAAAGGGAAGTCTCTCAGTCATGTCCGACTCTTCACGACCCCATGAACTGCAGCCCACCAGGCTCCTCCGTCCATGGGATTTTCCAGGCAAGAGTACTGGAGTGGGGTGCCATTGCCTTCTAGATTACATCAAGATGAGAAATCACAGAAGTACTAATGGAGAAAACTGAATAACAATCACAGAAGGTGAACTTCTAATACCTAGCCTAATATCTCTCATGCCTATAAAAATCAATAAAATAAGGGCACTTCACTGATGACATGTACAATAAAACCCTAATGCTTACAGAGAGGAAAAGGTGTGCAATGAAAATCAAGAAATGAAAAAGGAAAGAATTAGTAAAAACAGATCAAAGACATTAATACAGCATAGTCTACATCCAAAAAATTGGGAGGGAAGGGTGAGCCATGGGTGGCATACACATAGAAAGGCAGAGAATTTTAGCATTCATTTAAGGTTATGGGGCAAAGAATGTCAGAAAAAATTATCAGTTTCCCCCCATAAATTCTGAAAAATAAAATGTAAATATCAAAAGAAAAAAAGATATTTCAATTTTATTGAAAAATTTTATAAAAATTTGTATGTGCTATAAATTAATTAATGTAAAGATATACACACACACATACTAGGAACACCTCTATGGAAGACATGAATATATAAGAACACACACACACAAATATGCTCACAAGTCCACACTGGCAAATCTTGCTCTTGCTCAAGGATAGTCTCCAGAAATAGAGAGGGTCATAAACTGAGTAAATGTAATATGTTTAGAAATATATTTAGAAACTTAGTCCTGGAATTTACCTTTCAAAAAATTTCTTAATTATATTTATCATCAGTTTTACTGTCTTTTTCAGTCTGTAAGACAAAACAAGCTATTTGGGTGCTACTATGCATCTTGAAGGTAGTAGGGAAAATCACTAGACCATTCAGGAATAACAATTCAAGTCCCTTACAATTATACAGTGGAAGTGACAAATAGATTCAGGGATTAGACCTGATAAAGTGCTTGAAGAACTATGGATGGAGGTTCGCAACATTGTACAGGAGGTGGTGACCAAAACCATCTCCAAGAAAAAGAAATGCAACAAGGCAAAACGGTTGTCTGAGGAGATCTTACAGATAGTTGAGAAAAGAAGAGAAGCATAAGGCAAAGGAGAAAGGGAAACATATACCCATCTGAATGCGATGTTCCAAAGAATAGCAAGGAGAAATAAGAAAGCTTTCTTAAGTGAACAATGCAAAGAAATAAGGGAAAACAATAGAATTCAAAAGACTAGAGATCTCTTCAAGAAAATTAGATACCAAGGGAACATTTCATGCAAAGATGGGCACAATAAAGGACAGAAACGGTATGGACCTAACAGAGGCAGAAGAGATTAAGAAGAGATGACAAGAATACCCAAAATAACTATACAAAAAACATCTTAATGACCCAGAAAACCATGATGGTGTGGTCACTCAACTAGAGCCAGATATCCTGCAGTGTGAAGTCAAGTGAGTCATTGCTACAAACAAAGCTAATGGAGGTGATGGAATTCCAGCTGAGCTATTTCAAATCCTAAAAGATGATGCTAAAGTGTTGTACCCAATATGGTAGCAAATATGGAAAACTCAGCAGTGGTCATAGGACTGGAAAAGGTCAATTTTCATTCTAGTCCTAGAGAAGGGCAATGCCTAAGAATGCTCAAGCATATCGCACATTTGCGCTCACTTCACATGCTAGCAGAGTAATGCTCAAAATCCTTCAAGCTAGGCTTCAACAGTATGTGAACTGAGAACTTCCAGATGTACAAGCTGGATTTAGAAAAGGTGGAGGAACCAGAGATCAAATTGGCAACATCTGTTGGTTCATAGGAAAATCAAGAGAATTCCATGAAAACCCCTACTTCTGCCTCACTGACTATGCTAGAGCCTTTAACTGTGGAGCATAACAAACTGTGGAAAATTCTCAGAGATGAGAATACCAGACCATCTTACCAGCATCCTGAGAAATCTGTATGCGGGTCAAGAAGCAAAAGTTAGAACCAGACATGGACAAAGGACTGATTCCAAAGGAGTGAGTCAGGAAAAGGAGTATGTCAAGGCTGTATACTGTCACTCTGCTTATTTAATTTACATACATCATGTGAAATGCCAGGATGGATGAATCACTAGCTATAATTAAGGTTTCCAGGATAAATATCCGCAAACTCAGATAGGCAGATGACACCACCTTAATGGCAGAAAGCAAAGAGGGACTAAAAAGCCTCTTGATGAAGTTAACAGAGGAGAGTGAAAAAACTGGTTTAAAACTCAACATTCAAAAAACTAAGATCATAACATCTGGTCTCATCACTTCATGGCAAGAAGGTGGGGAAACAATAGAAACAGTGACAAGCATTATTTTCTTGGGCTCCAAAATCACTGCCAATGGTAACTTCGGTCATAAAATTAAAAGATACTTTCTCCTTGAAAGAAACGTTTTAACAAACTTAGACAGCATATTAAAAAGCAGAGACATCACTTTGCTGATAAAGGTCTCCTTAGTCAAAGCTGTGGTTTTTTCAGTAGCCATGTATGGATGTGAGAGCTGGACCATAAAGAAGGCGAAGGCCATAGAATTGATGCTTTCAAACTGTGGAGCTGGAGAAGACTCTTGAGAGTGTACTGGGCAGCAAGGAGAACAAATCAGTCAATCCTAAAGGAAATCAACCCTTAATATTCATGTGAAGGGTGAAGCTGAAGCTCTGATATTTTGGCCACCTGATGCAAAGAGCCAACTCATTGGAAATGATCCTGATGCTGGGAAAAGTTGAAGGCAGGAGGAGAAGGGGGTGACAGAAGATGAGATGGTTAGATGGCATCACCGAATCAATGGACATGAGTTTGAGCAAACTCCAGGAGATAGTGAAGGACAGAGGAGCCTGTCATATTGCAGTCCATGGGGTCGCAAAGAGTTGGACATAGACTGAGCGATTGAACAATAACAAATGCATCTCTGGGCTTCCTTAGTGGTTCAGATAATAAAGAATCTGCCTGCAGTGCAGGATACTCCGTTTCAATCCTCTGTCAGGAAGAACCCCTGGAGGAGGGCATGGCAACTCACTCCAGTATTCTTGCCTGGAGAATTCTATGGACAGAGGAGCCTGGCAGGCTACAGTTCAAATGGTCACAAAGAGTAATAAATGACAAGCAACTTGGCACACATGCACCATTTGAGCCAATGCCTAAATGAAATCATCTGAATTAAATCTCATGAAACGAAGGGAAATAAAATATTCAATTCCAGTGAAAGAAGTTTAAATTACAGGACAATAATTTGTATTAGACAAACATATTACATCAGCCACAATGAATATGACAGTATTTCAGTGGTATGTGATCACTAACTTTAACTGGATTGGAATAAAACATCTGCAGAGATTGCAACTCTAGGATGGATCATAAAAGTACCAATGGGGAAAACTGAATGACAGCAGAATATGTCAAATATCCTTGAAAAGACAAAGAAATGAGAGAAAAATCATACAAGAATGTTCATACAATATCTTTGAAAACGATGGTAACTGAACATTAATGACAAAAATACAGTATCAGATGGATCCATGACTAGGTACACAGGGAAACACATTAATAGGACTTGCCACTTTCCCCCCACATTTATTCATAAAATCAAAAGCACAAATAAACAATTCATTCAAAATGAAAATAAAAAGTCAGGAAGGAAAGAGGACAAAATTTTCAACCTACTGGAGTTATCTGTGAGGTTCTTATAGACACATATTTCTGAGCACTGAAACCGTGAGATTCCAAGACTATCTCATTAATTATAAAATAGTTATGCTTCTATGCCTAGGTACAAAACAGAATATTATTGATAACGACACCAGGTAAAGTGGTAGTATAGCAGCCCTTCTTGGATAAAAACCTATCAATCATTCTTTCATTGGGCCTTCCACCTTTTCCAGAACAGAATGAAACCATATATCAACGCATATACATACCAGAGAGGTAGAGGAGTCAGATTCAGAGATGGAGAATAGAATGGTGTTTGCACATGGTGGGGAGAGAGGAAATGGAATGTTTGTTTAATGGGAACAGAGTTTTAACTAGTGAAGATGAAAAGTTCTAGAGTTGGAGAGTGCTGATGGTTGGAGAAAAATGTGAATGTACTTAATGCTACTGAATTGTACACTTAAAATGGCAAATCTTATGCTGTTTATTTTACCACAATAAAAAATAGTGAAAAAAAAAAAAAAAAGAGAGAGACATGAGAAGAACAGAGTAAAGGCGCCTGTCTGTCCACAATTCTAGCTGTAACTGTAGTCAGATAAAACCTGCTATATAAATAAATTTGATGTTTAACTGAATTGAATTATTTTTGAAGTGAACATTATCACTAAAAATGTCTTTAAGAAATGTCAAAGTTTCAAGGATTATATCCTGTTGTAGGAAAAAAAATTCTTTGGTTACTTCCTACAACAATGTTTTCTTTGACTTTCACATCAAAAGTTAAGAACACACAGCTGAAAAATTCCTGGAATATATATTTCTTGTAAAAACAGTAAACAAAGTTTGGGTTGCCAAGATGTTCATTGTGGCATTCAAAATGAAAACAAAATATCAAATAAAAAGGAAATAATTACCATTGTTGGAAGAAAAAAATTCCAAGAATAACTGGAAATATTCTTATGTCTGGGAATGCTAGGGTAATATATTTGGGTACCATAAAAGAATGTGTCAAGTTTATGGACCAAGAAAAGAAAGCAGAATTTACACAGGCTTTGAAAGGACAATAAATAGGCAAACTTCACTCAGCCTGTTAGGTGTCTTTTTTCATCTCTGAAGATTTGGGAAAGTCTCATTGACCTAAATGTGTGCCCTTTAAAATAGAAAATGATGAAATTCCTGACTAGGGATGTGCCCAGAAGATAAATAGGATGGAACCCTGGGCTTTAAATTTAATGTCCTTTATCTCATCAAGTTTTCAGTAGACCTATAACAAGTCTCTGGAAAACAGAAAAAGCTGATAAGTGTAGGAAAGAAATGATATGGAATGGGAAAAGTGGAAACTGAAATGGCTTCTAGGAGGAGAAACTAAATGGAAAGAACATCCTCTGAATAAGTCTATAACAAATTTGGAGATATAAGACAGACATCCAGGGGAAGGGCAAGACAAGGAAACCTATGGATTAAGAGAGTGGGAATTGTTAGGTGTCAAGAAATTAGTCATGTAAAATTCATTTATGAGTAATAAGTTTTACTTGCCAGTCCTTTCCTGAGGTTCTTTAGAAAAATAAAATGGAAAGTTTAAGGTCAATCATGGAAATTCAAGAGACAAAATTTATGGAAAATATTGATACATATGATATCATGTATCATACATGTATCATGTTTAAAATGATAACTAACACACAGACACAACAGAAACACACAGAAAACAAGTGGTTCTGGGAAAACTGGTCAACCACCTGTAAAAGAATGAAACTAGAACACTTTCTAACACCATACACAAAAATAAACTCAAAATGGATTAAAGATCTAAATGTAAGACCAGAAACTATAAAACTCCTAAAGGAAAACATAGGCAAAACACTCTCTGACATAAATCACTGCAGGATCCTCTATGACTCACCTCCCAGAGTAATGGAAAAAAAGCAAAAATAAACAAATAGGACCTAATTAAACTTAAAAACTTTTGTACAACGAAGGAAACTATAAGCAAGGTGAAAAGACAGCCTTCAGAATGGGAGAAAATAATAGCAAATGAAGCAACTGACAAATAATTAATCTCAAAAATATACAAGCAGCTCTTGCACCTCAATTCCAGAAAAATAAACGACCCAATCAAAAAATGAGCCAAAGAACGAAACAGACATTTCTCCAAAGAAGACATACAGATGGCTAACAAACACATGAAAAGATGCTCAACATCATTCATTACCAGAGAAATGCAAATCAAAACCACAATGGGGTACCATCTCACGCCTGTCAGAATGGCTGCTATCAAAAAGTCTACAAACAATAAATGCTGGAGAGAGTGCAGAGAAAAGGAACCTTCTTACACTGTTGGTGGGAATTCAAGCTAGTACAACCACTATGGAGAACAGTGTGGAGATTCCTTAAAAAACTGGAAATGGAACTGCCATATGACCCAGCAATCCCACTGCTGGGCATACACAGTGAGGAAACCAGAATTGAAAGAGGCACGTGTACCCCAGTGTTTTTCACAGCACTGTATACAAATAGCTAGGACATGGAAGCAACCTAGATGTCCATCGGCAGATTAATGGATAAGAAAGCAGTGGTACATATACACAATGGAATATTACTCAGCTATTAAAAGGACACATTTGTATCAGTTCTAATGAGGTGGATGAAACTGGACCTATTATATAGAGAGAAGTAAGTCAGAAAGAAAAACCACAATACAGTATATTAACACATATATATGGAATTTAGAAAGATGATAATGACGACCCTATATGCGAGACAGCAAAAGAGACACAGATATAAAGAATAGACTTTTGGACTCTGTGGGAGAAGGTGAGGGTGGGATGATTTGAGAGAATAGCATTGAAATATGTATATTACCATATATGAAATTGATCACCAGTCCAAGTTTGATGCATGAAACAGGGCACTCAAAGCTGTTGCACTGGGATAACCCTGAGAGATGGGGTGGGAAGGGAGATGGGAGGGGTTTCAGGATGGGAGACACATGCACATCTATAATTGATTCATGTCAATGAATGGCACAAACCATTACAATATTGCAAAGTAATTAGCCTCCAATTAAAATAAATAAATAAAAAAAAGAAAACACATACTGTGGACTATGAATGAGAGCTCATTTTTTAAATATAGTATTCTCCTGAAAGAGAACAGGTGTAAAAATAAAAGTCTTGTCTAAATTGGGAAAAAGTATTGAATACAGGGTTTGTAGACTGGATGATTCTATTCACATGTTTGTCAATAAATGAATATATAAACTCAATTCAGTTCAGTTCAGTTCAGTCACTGAGTAGTGTCCGACTCTTTGTGACCCCATGGACTGCAGTACACCAGGTCTCCTTGTCCATTGCCAACTCCCGGAGTTTACTCAAACTCATGTCCATTGAGTCAATGATGCCATCCAACCATCTCATCCTCTGCATCCCCTTTGCCTCCTGCCTTCAATCTTTCCCAGCATCAGAATCTTTTCAAATGGGTCAGTTCTTCGCATCAGGTGGCCAAAGTATTGGAGTTTCAGCTTCAGCATCAGTCCTTTCAGTGAATATTAAGGACCAATTTCCTTTAGGATGGACAGGTTGGATCTCCTTGCAGTCCATGGGACTCTCAAGAGTCTTCTCCAACACCACAGTTCAAAAGCATCAATTTTTCAATACTCAGTTTCCTTTATAGTCCAACTTTCACATCCATACATGACTACTGGAAAAACCATAGCCTTGACTAGACGGATCTTTGTTGGCAAAATAATGTCTCTGCTTTTTAATATGCTGTCTAGGTTGGTCATAGCTTTCCTTCCAAGGAGTAAGTGTCTTTTAATTTCATGGCTGCAATCACCATCTGCAGTGATTTTGAAGCCCCCACCCCCCCGCCCCAAATCTGACATTGTTTCTACTGTTTCCCATCTATTTGCCATGAAGTGATGGGACCAGACGTCATGATCTTAGTTTTCTGAATGTTGAGTTTTAAGCCAACTTTTTCACTCTCCTCTTTCACTTTCATCAAGAGGCTCTTTAGTTCTTTGTTTTCTGCCATGAGGGTGGTGTCATCTGCATATCTGAGGTTATTGATATTTCTCCCAGCAATCTTGATTCCAGCTTGTGCTTCATCCAGCCCAGTGTTTCTCATGATGTACTCTGCATATAAGTTAAATAAGCAGGGTGACAAGATACCCTTGAAGTACTCCTTTCCTTATTTGGAACCAATCTGTTGTTTCATGTCCAGTTCTAACTGTTGTTTCCTGACCTGCATACAAATTTCTCAAGAGGCAGGTCAGGTGGTCTGGTATTCTCATCACTTTCAGAATTTTCCACAGTTTATTGTGATCCACACAGTCAAAAGCTTTGGCATAGTCAATAAAGCAGAAATATAACTCTTGCTTTTTCCATGATCCAATGGATGTTGGCAATTTGATCTCTGGTTCCTCTGCCTTTTCTAAGACCAGCTTGAACATCTGGAAGTTCATGGTTCATGTACTGTTGAAGCCTGGCTTGGAGAATTTTGAGCATTACTTTACTAGTGTGTGAGATGAGTGCAATTGTGCGGTAGTTTGAGCATTCTTTGGCATTGCCTTTCTTTGGGATTGGAATGAAAACTGACCTTATATATATATAAACTAGTGTTATGCAAATTTCTCTTTTAGCTAAAGTCTAAGTGAGGCAGGTCTTTTATGTATGAAAACACGTGAAGGAAATGTATAAGTACTAAATGATAGTGAAAGTGTTTGCACATCAAAAGACTGAGCATATATTGGAGAAAACTCACACTTCAGAAGCTTGAAACTGGTAAATCTTTGAAATATACAAATATTAACATTTTGTTGACAAAAAAGAAATGTCTGCCTAGGTTGTATCAAGAAGAGAAAATCACAGAAGTACTAATGGGGAAAATGGAATGTCAAATACAGAAGGCAAACTAAATTTGGGAAGATTGAATAAAAAGACAAATCATGTAAGCTATTTATATGATGGTGTTTAGAGACATGGAAATAGATTATTGAGGAAAAGGATATAAAAACACAGATGAAACCGTGTGTATATTCACAGTGAAATACATTTGGAATCATATGTTTTCCTTCTTTACTCTAATTGATCAACAAAATAAAAGAAATTCAATACATTCAAAAGAGAGAACAATGTCAGGAAGGGACTAGGTCAAAAATTGGAAAAACTCCCTTAGTTTTTTTTTTTTTTTGGTTCAAATGGACCACGATTTATTAGAATTAAAACTAAAAGTTTCAAAGTCCATCATACTAATGAGAAATAACCATTTCATGCCATTCATTCCACTGTGCAAAATGACCCAAGATTGGAAATGGCACCATCAGAAAAGTTAAATTAGGAGTTTTGAGTTCAACAGTATCAGGTCCTTGGTTTTGTGTAAGCACTTCTCCCTATCTCAGAATAGGAAATTAGCATGAATAGATGTATGAGCAACATATTTAAAAAGTGATGAGGACCTATAAAGGGACCTTTAGTACACATGTATCAGTAACCACTTTTAGCCTCCTACTATACTGCTAAATTCTATTTCCTCTGAAACAAAAATATAAATGAAAAACATCAAGAGAATAAAGGAGATAAATATTTAGTGTTTGAATTAGTGTGTTCCGAATAAATCTTTTAAATATGCATTTTGCACCAATAGAAATTTTGAGTTCAAAGGCTGCACAATACTGTAGGGCTTCCTTATTGGATAAAACATTTGTATACCTGGAAACAACTGGGTTTCCAGGTATACAGGGGGGATGGGAGAGTAGGTTTAGAGGTCACATGTAATCAAGGAACGTCATCTGAATTAATAGTCTTTGAAAGAGCAGAAGGCAGAATAATTTACTCAACAAATTTGGAATCTTCTGTTCACTTAAGTTTTGGGTCAGTATCGATCACATAGTTATTGTCCCTTAAACTTAAAAGGTCATAATGACTCAACATTAGTGGTCATTTGCATGAAAACATCTATTGCATGGGAGTGATGTGGTGATCAGCCTGATATCCCTCATGCTTACAAAAATTAGAATCAAATCAAGACAACTCTCAGGAGACATAAAAAGGAAGAAAGAAAACCAATGAAGTTTATAGAAAAGACCAGGTATATAATGAAAAGCAAGGAATAGGAAGAGTTGGAACTAGGGAAAAACAGATAGAAGAAGTTGATATGAAAGTAGTCCATATACAAACAATTGGAGAGGGTTGAGGGGAAGAATGAGTGAAATGATGCCAAAGAGAAAGAAAGGGAGGGAATGATAGTAATCATTTAAATGGTTATGGGAGAAGTGTCTGAAATAATTACCAATTTTTTCCCCTAAAATATCCAAAAAATAAAATGAAGATATCCATGTAAATATCAAAAGATACAAACACATAATAACTCTATTCTACTGTAAAATTTGGCATTTACAGTTCAATTTATTAGTGTTCAGAAACACAAAACACTCATATAGAACATGTATATACACAGAAGAGCTCAAATAGGAATATCAATACCGACAATCTAACACATCCATAGTGAGAAACCCTCCATTTGCTCACTGTATCTCCAGAAATTCAGAGGGGACAAAAATGAAGTAAATTTACCACACTACAGAGAATTTTAGGAATGCTAGTCCTAGAAGTTACCTTTTTAAAAGGTTTTTAATCACTTGTGACACTAGTTAGGCATTCATTGTTTTAAGTTGAAGTATAAATGATTTACAACATTGTGTTAAAGTTTCAGCTGTACAGCACAATAATTCATATATATATATGCACACATATTTTTTCAAATTCATTTCCATTATAGATTATTATAATGTATTGGATATAGTTCTCTGTGCTATACAGTAGGTCCTTGTTTTTCATCTGTTTTATATGTAGTAGTATGTATTTGTTAATTCCTTACTTCTATTTACCCTACCCACTCTTTCTTTGAAAACCAGAGGTTTGTTTTCAATGTCTCTGAGTCTGTTTCTGTTTGTAAATAGGATTTTGGTATTATTTTTAATATTCCATATAAAAGTGAATATTACGTAATATTTGTCTTTTATTTTAATGCACACTAGGGTTGCTTCCATGTCTTATAAATAGTGCTGCCATGAACATTGGGGTACATGATAATGTGTATTTCCAAAATAATTTCTTCTTCATTAATCAGTAACATGGCCTAAATTTCTTTGCTATGTCACTTCTTCACAAATTTATTGTTTCTTTGTTTAAAAAGTATATAAACATCCAACTTGGATTACTTCCTAGTTTTCACATCTATGAGACCTCTGTTTGGACAAAATTAATTTTTTTCCCTGTTAATCTACCTGTGTCAATGTCATTATTAGACCAGCAAAAGAACAAAGAGAGATGGGGGAATTTTTTTTCCTTCTCTGGGAATGTTGCTTTTCCCTAAATGGTCCAGGACAAAATTTATATTACTCTTTCCTTATTTTCATTTTCCCACTCATTTTATTGGTTTTGTCATAATTTATTGTATTACATTTTTAAATCTTACCCAGTTTATTGTCTATTTTCCTGCAATAGTAAATTCCAATTATGAACATTCCAGTTCTAAGCAGTTCTATTACACCTTTCCATGCAAATTTTTCTGAAAAGCAAAACAAAATATAGATATGTACAGTTAGATTTAATATTCATTCTTACTCCCCTTTCACCCCAAAAGAATCCACTTTCATTTTTCTTCTCGCATTTGGAGGAATTTAAAGGATGTCTTTTTGTTCAAAAAAACAAAAACATGTTTTTTAACATCAGCTATGTTTGTGATATTACACTAGTTGTGATGGGGAACGCATCAAAACAGAATTTACACTTTCTTTGCTCAGGAAGGTTCCCTGCAGTTATATGATGTATTAGTTGGATCTCCAGGAGTTCTTGTCCTTAAAAAGTTAGGTACACCTTAGAAAAATGGCCAATGAATGGTTGATTAACTTAATTTAGCCATAGAGGACTAAACTAGGAAAGAAAATTTGTGGAGACTCTTTATGGATCCCCATCAAAACAGCAAAAGGAAATAGAATTTAAAATTTGCAGAGAGTTTAAGGGGACTCTGTGACCATATCAAGCATATTCACTTTCACATTATAGAGGTCCCAAGAGGAGAAGAAAGAAAGGAACAGAAAACACATTTGAAGATATAATGGCTGAAAACTTCTCTACCCTGGGGAAGGAAATAGGTATCTAGGCTCAGGAAGCACAGAGTCATAAGTGAGGTGATTTCGTAAGAGATTTACACCAAGTCATTTAAGAATTAAAATGGCAAATGATAAAGATGGAGAATATTAAAGGAAAGGAGAGAGGTCTTTGCCATAAAAAATTCTTTCTGTTTAGTTTTCCTACTTGCTAAATATCAGGTCTTCCTTGGTGGATCAGATGGTAAAGAATCTGCCTGCAATTTGGGAGACCTGGTTCGAACCCTGGGTTGAGAAGAGCCCTTGGAGAAGGGAATGGCAATCCACTCCTGTATTCCTGACTGGAGAATTCCATGGACAGAGGAGCCTGGCGGGTTACAGTCCATGGAAAAGTCGGGCATGACTTTGCTAAATAAGTCAGACAGAGAAAGAGATATTGTATAATTTCATTTATATGTGGAATCTAAATAATACAACAAACTAGTGAATGTAACAAAAAGAAGCAGACAAAGATACAAAGAACAAACTACTGGTTACCAGTGGGGAGGGGAGAAGGGCAATATAGGGATTAGGGCCAGGGAGATACAAATTATTGGGTGTAAGAAAGGCTCAAGGATGTGTTGTTTAACCCTGAGAATATAAACAGTATTTTGTTAATAATTATAAATGGAGAGTAACCTTTAAAAACTGTATAAAAATAAAAAAAAATCTAAACTTCCAACCTAATATCTGATGAAAATAGAAGCAAATTAAATCCATGAAAAGTAGAAGGAATAAAATAATAGAGATTAGAATAGAAATAAATTAACTAGAAAATATATGATACAGCTATTCTACTTTCAAGATAAATGAAATCGTACATCTATACAAAAACTTTCCCAGAAAGTGCATACCAGTTTTATTTACTATCCAAAAAGATGGAAACAAACCAAATGCTTGTAAACAGGTTAACAGATGAATCAATTGTGATACATCTATATAATAGGATACTACTCAGTAATAAATAACATGGATGAATATCAAAATAATTACTGATTGGAAGAAGCCAGAAGATAAAATATGGATGTAGTATGTCATTCCATATTCATAAAAATCTATATAAAAGAATGTGGGCTGTGTTCTTAGTCACACAGTCATGTCCAGCTCTTTGTCACCCCATGGACTGTAGTCCGCTGTCCACAGGGATTCTCCAGACAAGAATGCTGGAGTGGGTTGCCATGCCCTCTTCCAATATAAAAGAATAATTTTTATATATAACTTATAAAAAGAGACTAAAATGGTCTGGTTTCCTCAAATTTGTATTAAAAAACCATAGTGATATATTGAGGATTTCTCTTTATCAAAACAATCTTGTGACACTGTATGCATATACAATATTTTACAAATAAGTCTCTAAAGCACAAAACTACAAAATATCTCCATATACAGTTGAGAATGATGCAGAAACATATTTTGTGATAGAAGGAATAATGGTCTTCTAAAAATGCCCACATACTAATCTTTGGGTTCTGTGAATATGTTATCTTATATAGCAAAAGGGACTCTGCAAATGTGATTAAGCTGACATCCAGATGGGGAAGCTATATTTGATTTTCTGGGTGGGTCAAATGCAATCACAAGGAAAAGTGAAGGAGGGAGGTGGAATGTCAGAATCAGAGGAGGTATGAAGAAAAAGAAGGCAAGGTGTGGAAGAAAGGGTACATTTAAAAATCATATAACCTTCAGCCTGAGAGGCAAATTTAAATATTATTTATATGCCTTCTCACGGAGAAGGCAATGGCAACCTACTCCAGTACTCTTGCCTGGAAAATCCCATGGACAGAGGAGCCTGGAAGGCTGCAGTCCATGGGGTTGCTGAGGGTTGGACACGACTGAGCGACTTCGCTTTCACTTTCATGCATTGGAGAAGGAAATGCAACCCACTCCAGTGTTCTTGCCTGGGGAGTCCCGGGGACGGCGGAGCCAGGTGGGTTGCTGTCTATGGGGTCACACAGAGTCGGACACGACTGAAGTGACTTAGCAGCAGTAGCAGAGCATACGCAAGCTTCAGTCTGAGAGATACATTTTTCCAGGTGGCGCTAGTGGTAAAGAACCTGCCTGTCAAAGAAGGAGACATAAGAGACATGGGTTTGATCCGTGGGTTGGGAAGATCCTCTGAAGGAGGAGATGGCAACCCACTCCAGTATTCTTGCCTGGAGAATCCTATGGACGGGGGAACCTGGCGGGCTATAGTCCATGGGGTCTCAAAAAGTCAGACGTGACTGAAACGACTTAGCAATATGCCTAGGAACATAAAGAAATTCAATGAAAGGTGAAAGCCCAAGGGAAAAACTGAAAAGCTAAAAAAATAGCAATAGTGAGTAAGTAGATGTAAATAGGGCAATGAAACTCATCTTCTTTTGCTTCTGAGCAGTTTCTTGACAAAGCTGTGCAGAAAATATCAAATTCAATCAATAAAATTAGGAAGCAGATAAATCATTCGGTTTGGTGATACAGGTTCCCAAAGCAACGTCGTCTGACAATTATAAGTGGGAGCATTCAACAATGACAGAATGACAAAGGAGAAATTATGACTTAGATCTTTTAAGATGTTAATAAAGATTTATTGATAATGTCAGTTAAAAAGAATTTCTCTAAAGTAATAGTCACCAAAAATAAATTTATTAGCCACTTTGGATACAGTTAGGCTCCTTGAAGATTTGAAAAAATTAAAATGAGTGCTTCAAGGAAATGCTACATCAGAAAGTACAATAAATAACCAAAATCTCAAAAGCTTTGAAGAAGCTATTCTACAAATAGTGACTTCAGGCTCTATACATCAGTACTTCTCATCTCAACATCTTTATACCTCGATAACTCTCATCTCAACATCTCAAAGAATATGGTAATCATTGGAGTTCACTAAACAAAAATATTGCTCACCTCTCTCTGTATTGATCACTAAAAAACAAAAGAAAAATTGTGGCTAGTGAGCAAAGTAAAAGTGAAAGAAAAAGAGAAATGGGATAGATTAAAGTTGAAGAATAAAAGTTAGAAAAGATTAAGATAGAACAATCTGGATATCAACAAAGTTATATAAAATTGCCATTTTCTTGAAGGCATGGATAGAAAAGAGGAAATTTAAAAATAAATATGTAAATACCAGTGAAGACAAATAATACAAAAATGTACTGAAAAACCCACAAATAAGATAGACACTAGGATAACACTAAGGAAAAATATTACTCATGTTCTCTCTGTATTGATCACTAAAAAACAAAGGAAAGATCTTCAGCATTTATGCAAACATCAGAATAATTAAGAAAATTTGTGTTCGTGTTCTAGAGAGGTAAGTAGGCTAATTTTCAATTTGTTTCTCATAGACTATTTTGCAGATTTTATTTCTGCCTCTTATCTATAGCATATATACTATTATCATCCTGAATCACTTATATGGACAAACAACCATCACACTCTTGCCATTTCCATTTACATATAGATTGCATTATTTTCAACTTAATGTAAATGTATAGCTTTTCAAGCACTTTTTTTTGGTCTTTATTTATTTATTTATTTTGGTTAATAAATTTTTTTTTTTTTTTTTACTTTACAATATTGTATTGGTTTTGCCATACATCAACATGAATCCGCCACAGGTATACATGTGTTCCCCATCCCGAACCCTCCTCCCTCCTCCCTCCTCATACCATCCCTCTGGGTCGTCCCAGTGCACCAGCCCCAAGCAACCAGTATCATGCATAGAACTTGGACTGGCGATTCATTTCATATATATTATACATGTTTCAATGCCATTCTCCCAAATCATCCCACCCTCTCTCTCTCCCACAGAGTCCAAAAGACTGTTCTATACATCTGTGTCAAGGAAGTGTAATATCTCCATTTTATTCTTGTTCAAGATTGCTTTGGATCTTTTGTGTCTTTTGTGGTTTCATACACATTTTAGCATTGATTTTTCTATGTAAAATACCATTGAGATTTTAATAGGAATTTCATTGAATCTGTGGATTACTCTGGGTAGTATGGCCATTTTAACACTATTAATTCTTCCAATCCATGAACATATTTGTCCATTTATTTGTGTCTTCTCAAATTTCTTTTATCAATATTTTGTAGTTTGAGTATATAGATCTTTTACTTTCCTTGTATTTGTATTTGGTTAAATGTATTTTGCTCTTTTTGATGATTCTGTAAATGGGGTTGTTTTCTGTAAATGGGAAGGTTTTCTTGATTTCTTTTTTGGATATTTTGTTTTTAATGTAAAGATATGGTACTGAATTTTGTGTTTATTTATCTTGAAAATTTATATGATTTTTTAATGAGTTCTAGAAGTTTTTTTGTGACATCTTTATGGTTTTCTACATGTAGAAGCATGCAATCTGGGAATAGAGACAATTTTATTTTTCCTTTGTGATTTGGATAACTTTAATTTTTTCATGTATAATTGCTCTTGCTAGTACTTCCATTACTAGGTTGAATAGAAGGGAGAGAATGGGCATGCTTGCCTTGTACAGGATCTTAAATAAAAAGCTTTTTCTTATTAATTATAATTCTATCTGTGGGCTGTTCACATATGGCCTTTATTGTGTTAAGTTCCTTTTATATCTATTTTGTTTGGAATCTTTCTTTTTCTAAAGCATGAATGGATATTGAATTTGGTCAAATGCTTTTTCTGCATCTACTGAGGTGATCATGTTGTTTTAAATATTATGGTCTGCGATGTCCCTTGGACTGCAAGGAGATCCAACCAGTCCATCCTAAAGGAGATCAGTCCTGGGTGTCCATTGGAAGGACTGATATTGAAGCTGAAACTTCAATACTTTGGCCACCTGATGTGAAGAGCTGACTCATTGGAAAAGACCCTGATGCTGGGAAAGATTGGGGCACAAGATGAGAAGGGGAGGACAGAGGATGAGATGGCTGGATGGCATTACTGACTCGATGGACATGAGTTTGGGTAAACTCTGAGAGTTGGTGATGGACAGGGAAGCCTGGCGGTGCTACAATTCATGGGGTCGCAAAGAGTTGGACACGACTGAACGACTGAACTGACTGACTGATGTTGTATCACACTGACTGATCTGGGTACGTGGAACCAACGCTGTATCCCACTGGTAAAATCCCATTTGGGCATAGTTTATAGTTTTTTGATGTGCTGTTGAATTCAGTTTGCTAGCTTTTGACTGAGGATTATTACTTCTATGTCTAAGCAGTACTAAAAGGGAAGTTTCTAGTTATAAAAGATTACACTAAAAATATCTCCAAAGTTTGAAAAAAAGATCTCAAATAAATGATGTTATATCTCAAGGAACTATAAAAAGAATAAACTAAACTCAAAGTTAGCAAAAGGATGGAAATAATACCTGTGGTGGATTCATTTCAATGTTTGGCAAAACTAATACAATATTGTAAAGTTTAAAAATAAAATAAAATTAAAAAAAAAAAGAAAACAGAAACAATGAAAAAAATTAACAAAACAATAAGTGAGGTTTTTCAAAAAAGATAAAATTTGCAAGCACTTAGCAGCAGCTAGACATGATTAATTAAGAAAAAAAGAAGACTCCAATAAGTAAAACAAAAAATGAATGAGACATTGTAAAAGATCTCTGAGAGATTTTTTAAAAAAGGATCCTAAGGCCTTGCTCATCTGTATATTTTCTTTGGAAAAACATCTATTTAGTTCTTTTGCTCTTTTATGAATTAGCTCTTTTTAATATTGTGTTGTATGAATTGTTTATATATTTTGGATATTAACCCATTTGGTCATATCATTTGCAAATATTTTCTTCCATTCAGTGGGTTGTCTTTTCTTTTGTACAAAAACTTCTAAGCTTAATTAGGTTCCATTTGCTTATTTTTGCTTTTGTTTCCCTTGCTTGAAGAGAAAGTTCTAAAAAATATTGCTAAAACATGTCAAAGAGTGTACTGCCTATGTATTCTTCTGGAGTTTTATGGTTTCTGATCTTACATTAAGGTCTTTAATCCATTTTGAATTTATTTTTGTATATAGTGTGAGAAAATGTTCTAATTTCATTCTTTTACAGGTAGCTGTCCAGTTTTCCTGGCATAGGTAAGGATATAATTTACAACATAATAGAGGTAATAACAATGCTTTACATTATAGGTGAACATTGTTAAGAGAATAAATCTTAAGAGGTTTCATCACAAGAAAAATTTTCCTATTTTATAAATATGTGTTTATATGAGATGAGGATGTTCATTAAAATTATTGTGATAATCATTTCATGATAAATAAAAGGCAAAAGATGCTGTATGCCTTAAACTTATACACTGTTGCCTATTAACTTTTAATAAACCTGGAAGAACAAATTGAAAAACAGTAAACATTTACTGTGGATTAAAAAAATAATTCATACAGATTAGTCCTAGTTCTGCTTGAGTAATCCCCTCAATTGACTGTTCATTAAACTAGATAGTCCATTATATATTTGAAAGTAAAATAATTGCTACATTTCACAAAGCTTTCCTTTCCCTAAGTCTTTTATTTATTTAATCATTTTCTCTCCATTAGAGTTTGCAGACCCTGCAGATTCTGGAAAATATAATCTGATGTCTTTGGCAATGTTGATTCCCAAAATTAATACAGATTTTATATAACCACTGAATGATGAAATGATAAAGTGAGTTTATCAGATATGGTCCATATAAGTTACTTTCTTCAGATATGCTAAAATGCTGTTCAGATTTTTTCTGGCACCATGCAGAAGTCTAATATTATAAATATTCAGATCTGTCACTTCACTCATTTTTTAAACTTACCATATCCTATAGCAGCCAAAGTGACAGTGAATAATTTAATCATAATGTCAGATGTGAAATATGGAACTCCAGAGATCTCTTAGTTGGTTCCTATATACAAAACAGTGTTTTTCTTCCCTTCTTTCCTGTAAACAGAAAAATCACAGCTCAGGTCCATTTTCCTCAGGAACGCTGACCTCCATCATTCCCTGGGGAGTCAAGGGAAGATTGCTGGGTCTGGGTTGGCCCATGGTGGGAATTCAAGGAGGGGTTGGTATGAGAAGGAACTTCTCTCCTGGGTCCTGTGCTGTGAGTGAGGTAACCTCATCTGACAGCACCAGCACATGGGAGTGAGGGAAGCTCCACCTGACCACAGACCTGCTCTCATTCCATCTTCCTTCCTGAAGGAGTGTGAGAAGCTGGAAGAGGTAGGAAAGATTCCAGACCTTTAGAAGAAGGTTTGCCTGAATGAATTCTCACATTGGGTTTGGATGAGTGATTGAGTTCAGGGGAGGAAATGCAGATGAAAGACTCAGTGTTCTCATCTGACACAGAATAAATGCCTCTCCTGGATAGACAGTGAAGGAAAGAAAACCGAGAGATGTAGAGATAATGCAAGGATCATGAAATGTATCCAGAATCAACCGGAGATAAATAAGTTCTGAGGACCAGAGAAAGATAAAAGCCAAGTATCTGAGATTGGAGAAGATTACAGCTTTTCTAGAAGAAACTTTAATGTTTTCTAACTAGGGAAAGAAAGAAATCAGAACAAAGATAGACAAATCAGAAGAGTCAAAGACGCTGACTTTAGATCCTTTTTCTTAGAGTCTCTGCTGTCTCTATTGACCTTTCTCAGATCCTTCACACACACACACACACGCATACACATACTCCACCAGTGCCCTTCTTATACATGATAAACGTTTCTTTTTACACTTACCTGGCTTAATCACCAACAGAAAATATCAGTTTATTAGCACACACTGAACATCTCTCTTCTCTTAAGCCTGCTCTGAAATACTGAAGCCCTAGAAGCGTCAGTCAGACCACTCAGTTGCTTCCCGTCTATGCACTCCAACCAATAGGAACAGAAGCATAGCGCAAAGACACAAGGTAGCTGGGAGGGGACTTTAGATTGCACTTTGCTCTTCTCCATTCATGAGACCATAATAAAACCCCCACATGACCGTAAAGCCAAGTATTTAATCCAAATAGGTATGTCCGCATATGAACACACACACAGACTGCCTTTTTCCCCTGCTTTTATTGCTTTTGTTATTATTTTACAGTTCATAGCATACAGTAGAGATTTAAACAATACATTCTCACACCAACTTCTGAGATTTATGTATTTACCTTAATCAGAGGAAGGAATGTGTATATATGCTACCTCTACAAGTTTTTGCAGTCTTAGCCTTATTAACCCTATGGTTTATGGAAAATCTACTTAGGACATTGAAAATAGCTGATTTCCACATCTCCAGCCCCATAAATATTTCTAGCCCTTTCATTCAAAAAGCTGCTGCAGTTATTGACAATCATCAAGAGTTTATTTTCTCCAAGATATTCCCATGAATTATGTATTTTCAGACCATAATATTAAATTAGAACTCTAATGATTGCTCTAGGCAAGAGGAACAGGAACCATCAACCTTTCATGTGTTGTTGGAACATCTGCATTCCAGTTTAATCCATTAGGACAAAAACTAAATCCTTGGGATCATGAACTGAATTTATAAGATATCTCCTGGTTCCTTGCATTTGATCCCTGATGCTGCTGCTGCTGCTAACCACTGTAATTGACCTGCAAGGCTCCCAGGCCCTATACTTATGTCAACATCATGCACTTCTTAGGCCTTGGAGCTGTTTCCTCCTGGTCTAAGAATGCTCTATGTGGTCCTGCCTCTCACATGGCAATTTGGGTGACTTAGTGCAGCAAATTCCCAAATGTTTCCCCTCCTGCTTTCATATTAGAGAAAATATCCACACAGGAACCTTTGCTGATGAAAACTGCTTAACTATGCTGTTTGGAGGATGCTCCCTGGTGGCTCAAAGAGTAAAGCATCTGCTTGCAAGGCAGGAGACCTCGGTTTAATCCCTGGGTAGGGAAGATCCCCTGGAGAAGGAAATGGCAACTTTCTCTAGTATTCTTGCCTGGAAAATCCCATGGATGGAGGAGCCTGGTGGGCTACAGTCCACGGGGTTGCAAAGAGTCTGACATGACTGAGCAACTTCACTTTCTTTCTTCCTTTTAAATGGACAAGATTAAGAACAGATTTCAATGGTCTTGAAAGCACAAGGGAGACCAGAAATGCAAACACCTCTCAAAACCTCTCCCCTGCTTTGGAGAATTTCATGGACTTGAAGGATGGTATGGCCTGCGCCTGTGCAGCACCTGTGGCTACCTCGTCTCTTTGAGCCTGTCTAGTGATTGCTAATAACTCTCTTTTTACTGGACAAATTGTTAGCTCCATGGCCAACGTCAAACAAAAAATGTTAAATAGGAAAAATCTAAGGCAAAAAGCAATAGCCAACACCTATTATAAAAATTCCATTAAAAATATTGGGAATTTCTACCACTCGGGATTCCCAGGTGGTGCTAGTGGTAAAGAACCCAGCTACCAATGCAGGTTGATGTAAGAGACGTGGGTTTGATCCCTGGGTGGGGAGGATCACCTAGAAAAGGGCATGGCAACCCATCTCAGTGTTCTTGCCTGGAGAATCCCATGGACAGAGAAGCCTGGCAGGCTGCAGTCCATAAAGTCACACTCAGCTGGACATGACAGAAGTGACTTAGCACAGACACATGCAAACCCACTATTATTCTAAGCTGCTCAGGTGGGAGATTTGGCTACTGGTGCTAGAGGAATGGGAATTGGTTTCTCTACCACTTACCTTTATGGAGAGCTCCAAAAAGAAAAAAAATTATAAAGACATTTCTGGAGCTTTTTTGCTTTAAATCCTGAATTCCCTAGGTAAAGACAACTGCTTAGGTTTCCCTGATTTGAGACTATGTCTTGTTCCCATGGAGAAGGCAATGGCAACCCACTCCAGTACTCTTGCCTGGAGAGTCCCATGGATGGAGGAGCCTGGTAGGCTGCAGTCCATGGGGTCGGTAAGAGTCAGACACGACTGAACAACTTCACTTTCACTTTTCACTTTCATGTATTGGAGAAGGAAATGGCAACCTGCTCCAGTATTCTTGCCTGGAGAATCCCAGGGATGGCGGAGCTTGGTGGGCTGCCGTCTATGGGGTCGCACAGAGTTGGACACGACTGAAGCGACTTAGCAGCAGCAGCAGCAGCAGCAGCAGCAGCAGCAGCTTGTTCCCATATATCAATATTCTGTCTGTGTAATTTTCCTTCTGTTTTAGTTTCTGGCATATATATATTCTCCAATTACATAGTGATTCCTGAAAATTTATTTCAAATAATGAATTCAGTCACATGTCAAATCAAGGGACA
Organism: Bos javanicus; assembly: GCF_032452875.1. Taxonomy (NCBI): domain Eukaryota; kingdom Metazoa; phylum Chordata; class Mammalia; order Artiodactyla; family Bovidae; genus Bos; species Bos javanicus. Next base: position 26,632,180 of record NC_083890.1, on the reverse strand, counting down.
ATAATTTATTTGTCTCTCCTAATGCTCAGGAAACAATTTCCTTGATTGCAAGCTTGTTTTAATTTTGTTAGTTTATACTGGCTTGCACAGAGTGAAAGAGGGTAAAAACCTAGTAATTACATTTAGAATAAATGAACAATTGAATGAATGAATGTCATTTTTCATTATATTTACTGTCTTTACCATTCTCTTGCCACTTATATTTCAAAGTAATTCATATAGAATAATCTGCAAATTGTTTTTCCCCCAGAGTTTGCTGATTTTCTCATCTCTGTTTGCTCTCCCTGGACTTTCTGCTGAGTGTCATAGGTGCCTGTCTGTCTTTTTTAAATTCCTTTTTAGGTTATTTTTTACCTTTAAACACCTTAATTTATATAATGAGGAAAAGCTATGTAAGATTTTATTGCCTACATGCTAACGATTGCAGCAATAAATCAGCCACAACTTAGGACTTAGTGAAGATATCTGGGTTGTAAATTGGTTGACCTTTGTCCACGAGGGAAGGGTAAGGAAAGATATAGTTTTTATTGCTGGGAGAGTAATTTGATGAGAAATTTTTTTATGTGCTTCATTGTTAAAAACAGAGAGAATTTCCCAGGTTCATAAACATATTAGGACATTTCAGAGGCAAAATCATGACAGAAATGGTGCACAAGCACAATGAGAGAAAAGGAGATTTGAAAATAATTTAACAGTTAAATATAATACAGGTTAGAGGAAACTTTGAGAAAGACTGAAAGTAAATATCTGGAAGGAGCTGACAGAATGTTGGAAAGTCATTTCTGCTCAAGATATGATGTTGATTATGGATGTCATCAGTACTACATGTAAAGAGAGGCATCCTCTAGGTCTTTTGCTCCTATGGTAAAGAATCTGCCAGCAATGCAGGAGACCCAGCTTCGATCCCTAGGTGGGGAAGATCTCCTGGAGTAGGGAATAGCAAGCCACTCCAGTATTCTTGCCTGGAGAATGGACAGAGGAGCTAGAGGGCTATAATCCATGGGATCACAAAGAGTTGGACACAACTGAGCGACCAACACTTTTCTATAGGATCACAACTCCGGGTTCAATCTAGGGTTGTAATAATTAGATACAAACTTCATGTGACTTGGCAGTGTTTGAGCTCCACTCTTGAAAAGGTCAAGTGGCGGCAAACAAGAAGAGGCAAAAATGAGACTGAAACCATTTTTATGATTTATCTGCACAAACAATTCCACAGTTTCTCATACTCGTTTATTGTCTTAGACACTCAGTGATGCCCCTCTCCCCAGAATGTGTTGTTCCCTCTGTTCTCATGATGTTTCTACCAGTTTTTGAGAGTCTTGTCCTCCAGAAGCATTCACTCTCCACAGGGTGTAACCTTGCGTAGATTAGTTTAGTCAACTCATAACTGTAGCTGAAATGACTACTTTACTCATAATTTAGTAGTAATGTTCTTCTGCCTTGATGATATTTTCCACTTCTGTGGGGCTTCCAAAGTGGCTCAGTGGTAAGAATCTGCCAGCCAATGCAGGAGCTGCAGGAGCTATGGGCTGGATCCCTGGGTTGGGAAGATCCCCTGGAGGAGGAAATGGCAACACACTCCAGTATTCTTACCAGGGTAATCCCAAGGACAGAGGAACCTGGTGGGCTACAGTGTACTGGGTTGCAAAGAATTGGACACAACTGAGTATGAACACACACACACACACACACACACTCGTTCTCTTATGCAGTCCTCACTAGAGGGTGAAATATCACCTCCTATATTCTTTCCCAGGCACAATCACTTCGGATAACATCATTCCCCTGTGTCTTCCATCTCTCACTCTGTTCTCCTTTCTATATAAATATATATTTTTATATTTCCCATTTAAAAACAGAATAAAATTAAGCAAAGCTATTCAAAACAAGCTCAAACAAAATTCCTTCCTTCTAACCTGCCTTCTGTTAAAGATTCTGACATTTCTCTTTTTTGGGTATTAGTTCTAGAAGGTCTTGTAGGTCATCATAGAACTGTTCAACTTCAGCTTCTTCAGCATGAATGGGAGGGGCATAGGCCTGGATTACTCTGATATTGAATGGTTTGCCTTGAAAACAAACAGAGATCATTCTGTCATTTTTGAGATTGCACCCAAGTACTGGATTTGGACTCATTTTTCAGTGTCATATCTTTTTGTCTTTCCATACTGTTCATGGGTTCTCAAGGCAAGAATAATGAAGTAGTTTGCCATTCCTTTCTCCAGTGTATCATGTTTTGTCAGAACTCTCCACCATGACCTGTCCGTCTTAGGTGGCCCTATATAGCATGGCTCATAGTTTCACTGAATTAGACAAGGCTGTGATCCATGTGATTAGTTTGGTTAGTTTTCTGTGATTGTGGTTTTCCTTCTGTCTGCCTCCTGATGGATAAGGATAAGAGGCTTGTGGAAGCTTCGTGGTGGGAGAGACTGACTGTGGGGGAATCTGAATCTTGTTCTGATGGGTGGGACAGTGCTTAGTAATTATTTAATCCATTTTTCTGTTGATTGGGCTGTGTTCTCTCCCTGTTGTTTGGCCTGAGGCCAAACTATAGTAGGGTTAATGGTGGTAATGGCGACCTCCTTCAAAAGGACTTATTCAGTGCCCCTGATCCCTCAGCAGGCCACAGTCAACCCATGCCTCCACCAGAGACTCCTGGACACTCACAGGCAAGTCTGGCTCAGTCTCTTGGGACACTGCTCCTTTCTCCTGGGTCCTAGTGTGCGCAATATTTGGCTTGTGCCTTCCAAGAATCTGTTTCCCCAGTACTGTGGAAGTTTTGTAGTCAAATCCCACTGGCCTCCAAAGTCAAGTTCCTTGGGAGTTCTCAGTCCCTTTTTCAGATACCCAGGTTGGAAAATCTGTTGTGGGTCCTAGAACTTTCTTAACAGTGTTCTGCAGTTTGTGGGTCATCTGCTCAGTGGTTCTATGGTGGGGCTAATGGCGATCTCCTACAAGAGGGCTTATGCTACATGCTGTGTGTCCCAGATCTGTTGCAGCCAGAGCCCCTGTCCCTGTGGCAGGCCACTGCTGACCCACTCCTTTGCAGGAGACACTCAACATTCAAAGGCAGGTTGGCTCAGTCTCTGTAGGGTCTCTGGATCCTCATGTGCACAAGGATTTCTTTTGAGCCCTCTGAGTGTCTCTGATGGGTATGGGGTTTGATTCTAAACGTGATTTTGCCCCTCCTACCATCTTATTGGGACTTTTCTTTTGCCCTTGGATGTGGGGTATCTTTTTTTGGTGGGATCCAACATTCTCCATCTGATGGTTGTTCAAAAGTGAGTTACAATTTTGGAACTAACACCAGAATTTTGGAACTAACACCTTCTAGAGCTAACACCATAATAAGATGTCATTTTCATCATAGGGGACTAGAATGCAAAAGTAGGAAGTCAAGAGATGCCTGGAGTAACAGGCAAGTTTGGCCTTGGAGTACAAAATGAAGCAGGGCAAAGGCTAACAGAATTTTGCCAAGGGAACACACTGGTCATAGCAAACACCCTGTTCCAACAACACAAGAGACAACTCTGCACATGGACATCACCAGATGGTCAACACCTAAATCAGATTGATTATATTCTTTGCAGCCAAAGATAAAGAAGCTGTATACAGTCAGCAAAAACAAGACTGGGAACTGACTGTGGCTCAGATCATGAACTCTTTATTGCAAAATTCAGACTTAAATTGAAGAAAGTAGGGAAAACCACTAGACCATTCAGGTATGACCTAAATAAAATACCTTATGATTAAGCAGTGTAAGTGACAAATAGATTCAAGGGATTATATCTGTTAGACAGAGTGCCTGAAGAATTATTAATGGAGTTTCATGACATTGTACAGGAGGCAGTGATCAAGAACATCCCTAAGAAAAAGAAATATAAAAAGGCAAAACAGTTGTCTGTGAAGTCCTTCCAAATAGCTAAGAAATGAAGAGAAGCTAAAGGTAAAGGAGAAAAAGAAAGATATACCCATCTGAATGCAGAGTTCCAAAAAATACCAAGGAGAGAAATAAGAAAGTCTTCCTAAGAAATCAATGCAAAGAAACAGAGGAAAATAATAGAATGGGAAAGACTAGAGACCTCTTCAAGAAAATTAGAGATACCAAGGGAACATTTCATGCAAAAATGGGCACAATAAAGGACAGAAATAGTAAGGACCTAATAGAAGTAGAATATCTTAAAAAGAGGTGGCAAGAGTACACTAAAGAATTATACAAAAAAAGATCTTCATGATCCAGATAACCATGATTGTGTGATCACTCACCTAGAGCCAGACATCCTGCTGTGTGAAGTCAAGTGGACCTTAGGAAGCATCACTACAAACAAAGCTAGTGGAGGTTATGGAATTCCAATTGAGCTATTTCAAATCCTAAAAGATGATGCTGTGAAAGTGCTGCACTCAACATGCCAGCAAAGCTGGAAAACTCAGCAGTGGCCACAGGACTGGAAAAGGTCAGTTTTCATTCCAATCCCAAAGAAAGGAAATGCCAAAGAATGTTCAAACTACCATACAATTGTGCTTATCTCACATGCTAGGAAAGTAATGCTCAAATTCTCCAAGTGAGGCTTCAACACTATGTGAACCGAGAACTTCCAGATATTCAAGCTGGTTTTAGAAAAGGCAGAGGAACCATAGATCCAATTGCCAACATCCATTGGATCATAGAAAAAGCAAGAGAGTTCCAGAAAACATCTAATTCTGCTTTATTGACTATGCCAATAGTCATTAACAAACTGTGTAAAATTCTTCAAGAGACTGGAATACCAGACCACGTTATCTGCCTCCTGAGAAATCTGTATATAGCTCAAGAAGCAACAATTAGAACCAGACATGGAAAAACAGACTGGTTAAATTGGGAGGAGTTCATCAAGACTATATATTGTTGCCCTGCTTATTTAACTTGTATGCAGAGTACCTCATACAAAATGCTGGGCTGGATGAAGCACAAGCTGGAATCAAGATTGCAGAGAGAAATAGCAATAACCTCAGATGTGCAGATGACACCACCATTATGGCCAAAATCAAAGAGGAACCAAAGAGCCTACTGATGAAAATAAAAGAGCAGAGTGAAGAAGCTGGCTTAAAACTCAGCATTCAAAAAACTAAGATCATGGTATCTGGTCCCATCACTTCATCGTAAATAAATGTTGAAACAATGGAAGCAGTGACAGACTTTATTTTCTTGGGCTCCAAATTCACAGCAGAGGGTGCCTGCAGCCATATAATTAAAAGATGCTTGCTCCTTGGAAGAAGAGCTATGACCAACCTAGACAACATATTAAAAAGCAGAGATAGTACTTTGCTGACAAAGGTCTGTTTAGTCAAAGCTGTGGTTTTTCCAGTAGTCATGTATCAATGTGAGAGTTGGACCACAAAAAATCTGAGTGCCAAAGAATTGATGCTTTTGAACTGTGGCAGTGGATAAGACTCTTGAGAGTCCTTTGGACTGCAGGGATATCAAACCAGTCAATCCTAAAGGAAATCAGTCCTGAATATTCATTAGAAGGAGTGATGCTGAAGCTGAAACTCCAGTACTTTGGCCACCTGATGTGAAGAACTGACTCTTCTTGATGTGGAAAAGACTCTGATGCTGGGAAAGATTGAAGGCAGGAGGAGAAAGGGATGACAGAGGATGAGATGGTTGGATGGCATCACCGACTTGATGGACATGAGTTTGAGCAAGCTCCAGGAATTGGTGATGGACAGAGAAGCCTGGCATGCTGCAGTCCACAGGATCACAAAGAGTTGGACATGACTGAGCTACTGAGCTGACCTGAACTGATTTCTTTTTACCTTTTACAGCTAATGTTTCTTTGAAAGAGTGGTTCACAGTCATCCTCCTCACTCATCTAATAGCCATTGTTTATAAGATTTCACAATGTTAGCATTCTAATGCCTTTTAATTGAAGAATGAATAAACACAATGTGGTATATCCATACAGTGCTGCTACTGCTGCTGCTGCTAAGTCGCTTCAGTCGTGTCCAACTCTGTGTGACCCCATAGAAGGCAGCCAACCAGGCTCCTCCATTCCTGGGATTCTCCAGGCAAGAATACTGAAATGGGTTGCCGTTTCCTTCTCCAATGCATGCACGCATGCTAAGTTGCTTCAGTCATGTCCAACTCTGTGTGACCCCATGGACAGCAGCCCACCAGGCTCCTCTGTCCACAGGATTCTCCAGGCAAGAATACTGGAGTGGGTTGCCACTTCCTTCTTCAAGATAAATTCTATCAAAAAGGAACAAACCACTGAAATATGAAAAGTGTGTGTCTCTAAGATATTATGCTAAATGAAAGAAGCTAGACATAAAAGACCATATATTATATGACTGCAACTGTATATATCCAGAAAAGGCAAATCTATGTATAGAGAAAATAGATTAGTGATCCCTGGGCCTGGGAACAAAGATTATTTGAAAACGAAAGCAAGAGCTCTTTTGGGGAGATGGAATCCTTTACGATTGGATCAATGATGATTGCTGAACTATGTAAATATGTTAAAAATTATTGAGATGATTTTTTAGAATGAATGAACACTTGAATGAATGTATGGTATGCAAATAACATCTCAACAAACCTTTTTCTCAGAATTATCACAGAATTAAGTACCTTGTATGGATTTATCAGTTTCAGAATTCTTACTTTATTTAAGGTACATTTTATCTATGTTGATTTTCAACCATGGCATGAAATTTGTGTAAATGTAGAAACCCCTTGTAATTTCCATAACATAGTGTTTACTTCTGGATTATTTTTATTAAAGAAAACAAATGAGCAGATTGTATTTAACAAAAGAGAATTGTATTTGTTTGCTACACCTTCTACTATACCACAACAAAATACTACAAGCTGAGTAGCTTAAATGTTGGAAGTTATTTCAATATAGTTGCGGAGGCCAGAAGTCTGAGTTCAAGATGCGGATTCATTTTGATATTTGGCAAAACTAATACAATTATGTAAAGTTTAAAAATAAAATAAAATTAAAAAAAAAAAACAAAAAAACACAAGATGTTGACATGGTGATGCTTCCTCTGAAGGTGCTAGAAAAAGATTGGTTCCAAGCCTTTTTTTAAACTTCAGGTGCTTTGCCAGCAGGCTTGGACCTTCCTTGCCTTGTGGCAGCAAAACTCCAACCTTCACAAGCTGTTCTTTCTGTGCATGTTTATGTCCAAATTTTCCCTTTTCATAAGGACTCCAGTTACGTTGATTTAGGCACCCGTTCTATGCCATCTTAACTAACTATATCTACAATGACCCTATTTCCAAATAAGGTCACACAGTGGGGTATTGGTGGTGAGGATTTGCATATCATAGAGTATACTAAGAAGGAAATAAAAATGAGGGAATATAAATAGAGACTTTAGATAAATGTTTTGAGAAGTTTGATTATGAAAGAGAGTCAAAAGGGTTAATAAGAAGATGTAGAGTTGATGGAAAATTGCATTGTTGTGATTTTAAGATGGACAAGATTTAAAATTGTTAAGTTTATGGTAGAAAAACTAGTTGGAACACTGAGAGGAATAATTGATGGACCTTAGTACCATGTAAGATAGTATAAGGTGGAAAGATGGGTATAGAGGAGAGTAGGTTGGTGTTCCCTGTAAAGGAAGAGGGATATTTCTCTTAATGTAACAGTGAGGGAGGAGTAATGTAGAGTTGGGAGATTTTGATAATTTCGCTGTATTTGTCATTACAATGATGAGACAATTCCCCTCTGATTGATTCTATTTGTTATTATCTTTACTGTTTTTTCAAAATGGAAATACACTCTTATACTGAGAATTAGGTGGGAGTAGAGTTAGAAGTTTTCAAAAGTGGAATTTTTAATGAAATTGACTGGAAAGGCAAGGGACTGTAAATGACTGGAGACACATGGGAAGATTGCCAGATAGAAAAGTGCCATCAACAGTGCTAGTGCCCAAGTTGTGACAGGTTACTGCACACGTATAGAGTAACCACTCTACTCATCTGTATGGACTTTTATAGCATGTTCAACTTCCAGTATGAGCAATGAATAATAGATTCATTCATTTTGGGGTTTCTTTCCAAGCAGATGTGAAAGGACAATGAGATCAGGAATTTTCACTTATTAGTAAAAGAATACCTAAAATTATTAACCCTGGCATCTAAATAGGAAAGAGAAGGAAGTGAAGTCAGGAGGGTCTGATGAGTCAGGAGTAATTGGGAGACCCTAACTTGACTCATACACTGGAGGAGCAGGAGTTGCTAAGAAATCAAGTACAGGACTTTATGCCTACTATTTCACTTAAATATTCAACTGTGGGTGTCATCTGTTGCCATCCTTAAAGGGAGGGTATACAAACTAGGATTAAATTCAATTATAAATGACAAAAATCCAAAGTATAAAAAGCTTAGAGAGAGAACAGTTTATTTCTCACTGAATATAATTTAGGAACTGAGTAATAGAATAGTTTCACAAGTTATCAAAAACCTAAGCCACTGTATCTTGTCTGCCATCCATGATTTTTACATGGTCACAGATGTTTCATTAATGATAGATTTCAGGCATCGTAAAAAGTAAACAATGAGAAAACATAGTTTTCCTTTAAAGAAACATCCCAGAAATTACACAGAATAATAAATCTATAATGCATTGGTCATCATTTAGTGATATTCAGCTGGTAGTCTAGAAAATTTAATCTTTATACTAGGTTGTCACAGGCATAGTAATAATAGGAGTTTATAATTAAGGAAGAAGTAAGAAGTGATATGAGAGGCAACAATCAGTCAGTCTCACAGAACTTCACCTCGAGAATGAACCAATATGCAGGAGGGGGAAAAAATCATGTTGTGGCCAGTGGGGAGAATTGTAATGATCACTTGGGCCCAATGTTATACTTTCTCAGGGAGGTGTAGGCACATGAATTACATCAGTGTGTTCTACTCCACCTCGACAATGGTCAAGGGGCCAGAGTCAGGGAACCAAAGTCTGAAAAGTGGTCTTAGGACACCATAAAATGTCTGTTTGGAAAATGTGAAAATGTGGGATTCATCTGTCATATTATAGAAAGATACATCTCCTGCCTCATAATCCAGGAATATCCCCACACTAAGGGGTTTTTCTCTTAGAGTAAGATGAGTTTCTGAGATGGTAAGGGCCCAGTAATCCTCCTGGTAGAGCCTAATGGCCCAGAAACCATTCTGTGGGGACATTTGGAAAGTCCCCTTTCTTGATACATTATCCCTACAAACTCCCAGGTCCCAGGAATGCAGTTCCCCAACTTTCACCTCCCAGTAGTATCTCCCTGAACAGATTTGTGGCTGACCCAGCACACAGGGAATGGAGACAAATCTCTGTGTGGAGCTGGGTAGATCTTGCTGTATTTCTTGCAAGGTTACTCCTCTCCCCTCTTCAGTCAGGAGGAGGCTGGGATGAGCAGTGGCTTCATCAAGAATCACATTTACTGCAAAAACAATTAGACTGTCATGTTTATGAAAAGAGTCTCAGTAGGCCTGGGCCAGAGGGTCCCCATTCTGTGAGAACTTCTCTGGCCCTGGGAACATCCACGTCATCTTCACCCATCTTCCTTTCTTACCCCACAAGGAGCAGGGTCCCTCCTGGACCATCATACTCACCAGCTTGGAACTCTTCTTTCCTCCAATCTGCAAGGAACATATGAATGTGAGAAGCCCCATCTGATAGATAAATATATCCATCTGCTAAGATTATGAGTATAAATTCTCAAGGTTAATTTATAAATGATAATAATCAAAGAAAATATTCTTTGATATACTGGCACCTCTTTTCACAGTCTGTTAAATTATGTCTGGCTTGAAGAACTGATTTCTTCAACCAACATTCCCATAGGATAAGTGTCCCTAATCTATTTAAGATGTTGGAAGAGAAATAGAGATTATGATATGCCTGATCAAATAAATTCTCTTTGTTGTGGTTTCCTCAGACTTTATAGGAGATGATCTTTTACTTATCCTCAAAGCATTATTTGAGATGTCAGTTAAAAAATAATAAAACAAATAATAAATGTTGGCTAGGATGTGGAGAAAAGGAAACCTTGTAAATGGTTGATGGATGTAAACTGGTGGAAAATAGTATAAAGGCTCCTCAAAATACTAAAAATAGAACTGCCATATGATCCAGCAATTCTACACCTGGGTATATAACCAAAGAAAATGAAAACACAAATTTGAAAAGGTACATGCACCCCATTGTTCATACTATACCTGAATTTAATGTATATATATATATATATATATATATACACACACTACAAGTGACTAAATATTGTTTCTTTGTGTGTGTGTGTATATATATATATATACACACACATACTGATTACTGTTCCTTTGTGTGTGTGTGTGTGTGTGTGTGTGTGTATACACATACATGAAATTTTGACATTTGCAACAATATGGATGGACTTGGATGGTATTACTATTAATGAAATAAGTCAGACAGAGGAAGATAAATAGAGTATGTTATCACTAATATGTGGAATCTAAAAAATAAAATAGTGAATATAACAAAACAGAAACAGACTTACAGATATAGAGAGCAAACATAATTATCAGTGGAGAGAGGAAAGGGGGGAGGAATAATATTACAGTTTCAGAGGTACAAACTACTATGTATAAAATAAATAAACCTAAAGGATATATTGTACAGCATGGGGAATATGCTTCTCTGGGCTGGGAAGATCTCCTGGGGAAGGAAATGGCAACCCACTCCAGTACTCTTGCCTGGAGAATCCCATGGATGGAGGAGCCTGCTAGGCTACAGTCCACTGGATCACAAAGAGTCAGACATGACTGAGTGACTTCCCTTTCTTTCATGGGAAATATAGCCAATTTTTATAATAATTTAAATGGAGTATAGCCTACAAAATTTTGAAGTCACTATGTTGTACACCTGAAACTAATGTAATATTGTAAGCCAACTATGCCTGGTAGAAAGTGAAGAAGAACTAAAGAGCCTTTTGATGAAAGTGAAAGAGGAGAGTGAAAAAGTTGGCTTAAAGCTCAACATTCAGAAACTAAGATCATGGCATCCGGTCCCATCACTTTATGGCAGATAGATGGGGAAACAGTGGAAAAAGTGTCTGGCTTTATTTTTCTGGGCTCCAAAATCACTGCAGATGGTGATTGCAGCAATGAAATTAAATGACACCTACTCATTGGAAGGAAAATTATGACCTAACCTAGACAGCATATTAAAAAGCAGAGACATTACTTTGTCAACAAAGGTCCATCTAGTCAAGGCTACAGTTTTTCTAGTGGTCATGTATGGATGTGAGAATTGGACTATAAAGAAAGCTGAACACAGAAAATTGGTGCTTTTGAACTGTGGTGTTGGAGAAGACTCTTGAGAGTCCCTGAAACTTCAAGGAGATCCAACCAGTCCATTCTAAAGGAGATCAGTCCTGGGTGTTCGTTGGAAGGACTGATGTTGAAGATGAAACTCCAATACTTTGGCCACCTCATACGAAGAGCTGACCCATTGGAAAAGACTCTGATGCTGGGAAAGATTGGGAGCAGGAGGAGAAGCGGATGACAGAGGATGAGATGGCTGGATGGCATCATCAACTCGATGGACATGGGTTTGGGTGCACTCCGGGAGTTGGTAATGGACAGGGTGGCCTGGAGTGCTGTGATTCATGGGGTTGCAAAGAGTCAGACATGACTGAGTGAGTGACTTAACTGAACTGAACTATGCTTCAATTATTAAAAAATCAAATAGAAAATAATAATGGTCAAATTGCTAAATTTAATATTTTAAGTACATTATTATTTTTTAAAATACTGAGTAATCTATTGAGTTCATAGAATGCATATTTTGGAGTTTTGTTAGTTTTTATTGTATTGTTTTACATGCAATAGGTATTCATTTAAAATATATTTTGCAATAGGACAGCCTTTATCAGAATCCATGTCACTCACCAGGGTATAATGTTGACTCCCTCCAGCCTGCAAAAACCAAAACAGGAAACTTTACTTTTTTTTCTTCCATTTTTTTTTCTCATTGTCTTTTTCATTTCTCCTTGTCTTTGTCATATATTTTCTTCTGCATTCTTTGGACTTCCTCTTTTTATCTCATATTCTCATATTCCATTTTTAGAAAACACAATGATAAAAATGATCAGGTGGAGGGTAGATAGAAACATAGAAGCAATAAAAAGTGGGAGGGATGAAGGAGAAGTGGGAAGGAGAGGACATGAAATAAATTAAGGAAGGAAGGGGAGAGAAGGAAGAACATGCTGAATCACTGGTGGCTTGTCTTTTGAAAATAATTTATTGAAATTACTAGAATTTAGGAAGATAACATTTGAAATGCTTTTTGCCTACTATAAGCATTTTTGTTGCTTTTCTAAATCCTATTCAATTTCTACAGTGGAAGAATCTGAGATTTAGAAGAATAAAGTTTCTTGGGAAATAAGCTTTACTTACCTAATTTGAACTGAGCCTTCCTCCTATCTGAGAGAAAAAAAAAAACAAGTATAAATACACATATATAATGTTAACTAATTAATTTAAAAAACTGTTTTCTTAACATCATGAAAAAGATTCAAGTAAAGTCATACATCTGCACATATATCTGCCAATGCCAGTAGTGTCTGAAAGTTGACCAAGTAATATCCATTTTATTTTTTATTTTTTAAATATAAATTTATTTATTTTAATTGGAGGTTAATTATTTTACAATATTGTATTGGTTTTGCCATGTGCATTTTAAAAGCAACTAAAGAAATCTCTGAAGCCTACTACATCTAAAAACCTTCCTACAATTTGAAGAATATAATTTTATATGTAGGGATATGAGAGTTTAATAATTCTTATGATATAATACCAAAATAGTGTAGGAATAACTTGGAAAATAACTTTAGATTTTAGGTTTACAATGAAGTTTATTTGAGTGAAAAAAAATGTATGTATAAAGACCTTGAAGTATTAATGATTAAAAAGCTAAAAATAAAAGAACAACAATAATTATGGTTGGGAAAAAAATCCAGCAAAGTTGTGAAAAAAATATTTATACATCTTAAATCACTTGAGAATATAGTCAAGAAAAATGGACTAGTAAGTCGCAAGATTAACTTGACATCAATATATATAGCATAATATACAAGTAAAAAAAAAAAAAGGAACTTATCTCACTCAGCAACTTTGGAGTTTTAACTTTCCCATAAAAACAAGCAGAATATCATGCATAAAACAATGGGCACTCCATATCAGAGCACATGTTGAAGAACCCAAATTAAAAGAAACTTTCTGTCATCATTCTTAGCTTAATCACCTTTATCTCACCAAGTGTAAAACTAACTACTGTACAGTGAATTACTATAAAATTCCAGTAATCACCTGGGATATATTAATAGAAGAAGCCTAAAAATAAAGCATAGAAAGGGAAGGAAGTGAACAAAACCTGAAAGAATGAAAAGGGAACTTAACATGGAATGAGTTCAGGAAGATAAAAAGAAAACAGATAGGGTAATTTGAAATCCACAAGAAGAAAAAGACAAGACAGGAGTGAGTAAGAGGTAATGAGACAGGAAGTGACAAGGAATTTTTTTCAAAGAAATATATCAGTAAAAAAGAATGTCAGAAAAAAGTTACCAATTTCTTTCTGAAGATCTTCTGAAAAATAAAATGGAAATCTCATGTAAATATCAAGAGAAACCAATATAGAAAATGAAAATGAATAGAAAATTTCCACTGCATAGTAAACTGGAAGGATGAATGTGATTAGAAAAAAACAAACAAAAACTCCTGAAAAGAAAAAAAAAAAGCCAAGGAAGCACAGTTCTATCTTCAAAAACTGAGAAAAGGAAGTGAATTTCCCCAGTTGAATAAATAAAGAAGAATGATGATGATTAGGGCAGAAAAACTAACTAGGATTTTATCCCATACATACATATTTTATGAACAGTATTAAGGACATTCACAATTGAAGATTTGGACAAAATCCATATTTAATAAAGGAATAAAATAATTCCATAACAAATGTTATCTTTCATAGTAGTATGTTGAAACTGATTTTGAATTTTGCAAGTCTTTCTATGTCAGATTAAACAAGTTGTCTTTAAGTGAAACAATTTGTGAATTGTAGTCAACAAACACTAAGTCCTGAGAATATCTTTTTTAGAAGATGTCATAGCCATTAAGAAAGCAAATGACTATAATGTTTGAGTACAATCTTTGGCGACTGCAGCCATGAAATTAAAAGCTGCTTGCTTGCTCCTTGGAAGAAAACCTATGACCAACCTAGATAGCATGTTAAAAAGCAGAGACATTAATTTGCCAACAAAGGTACGACTAGTCAAAGCTATGGTTTTTCCAATAGTCATGTATGGATGTGAGAGTTGGACTATAAAGAAAGCTGAGTGCCAAAGAATGGATGCTTTTGAACTGTGGTGCTGGAAAAGACTCTTGAGAGTCCCCTGGACTGCAAGGAGATCCAACCAGTCCATCTTAAAGGAAATCAGTCCTGAATATTCATTGGAAGGACTGATGCTGAGGCTGAAACTCCAATACTTTGGCCACTTGATGGGAAGAACTGACTCTTTGGAAAAGACCCTGATGTTGGGTAAGACTGAAGGTGGGAGGAGAAGGAGATAGCAGAGGATGAGATGGTTGGATTGTATCACTGACTCAATGGACATGAGTTTGAGCAAGCTGTGGGAGTTGGTGATGAACAGGGAAGCCTGGCGTGCTGCAGTCCATGTGGTCACAAAATCTGATACAACTGAGTGACTGAACTGAACTGACATCTTTCCTGAAGTCCGATGGTTTCTATTTACATTGAATAATAGTGCAATGAAATTTAATTGAGTTGTCAGTTGAGAGAACTTTTAAAATTAGATTTGATAAACTCACACTCTCAATTTTATCATGTACCTCAGAAGAAGTTCAAAGAATTGAAGTTAGGACTATAATGAAACTTCCATTTCTATTAACTTACAAATAAGTACACCATTTATCAGCACATAAATATTTTATAAGCAAGCAGAAAATTAATGACATAAATTAATGTTTATTTTAGATTCATGTATTTGAAGGGACTTAAAATATGAGTTAATGGAGATAAAGTAATGCAAGTATTACATGAGAAAAATGTTAGAAGATCATTCTTTAAGCAGTTTCTTTTTAATTTTATTCCTATAATGCAACTTTAGGCTTTATGGGATTTCCCTGGTGGCTCAGATGATAAAGAATTGCATGCAATGAGGGAGACTCAGGTTTGATCCCTGGGTGGGGAAGATTCCCTGGAGATGGGAATGGCTACCCATTCCAGTATTGTTGCCTGGAGCATTCCATGAACAGAGAAGCCTGGTGGGCTACAGTCCATGGGGTTGTAAAGAGTGAGACATGACTGAGTGAATAACACTTTCACTTCACTTTCAGGTTTTATTAGAGTCCTTTAAAAAACTTACATATACATTTCAAGAGATAAGCTCTTGTCTAGAATTCATGTGTTGTAAAAAGTATCTTGGGCATTCTTGCATGTTATAAATTTTAAGCTTTTATATAATATTTACATAAAAGTACAGGGCTTTCCTGGTGGCTCAGTGGTAAAGAATCTGCTGCAGGAGATTCTCTCCCTGAAGAAGAAAATAGCAACCCTATCCAGTATTCTTCCCTTGAGAATTCTATGGACAGAAGAGCCTGGTGGGCTACAGTCCATGGGGTTGCAAAAGAGTTGGGTACAACTTAGAGACTAAACAACAATGATGACATAAAAGTACATATGTGCTTTTCCTACATTCTTTGAAGAAACCTCTTTGGTGGTGTTAATTTTACTGCTTCCTCCTTTTCCCATCATTCCTGTATTCTCTAGACTTAACCATTTATTAATACTCATTCATGTCTCTCAAGTTATGACCTTCTTGAATTTTTATGCATTCTAACCCAATTTTCCTCATAGGAAAAATGAGGATACTATTATACAATTCCCATGGAGAAAATTTCTTATAATTTCTATGCAATGAAATGAAAGGAAGGGAAATAAAATATTAAAAGGCAGGTGAAGTGGGCTCTAATAATATTACCTGAGCTTATCTTGGATAAAGGTAGCAAAACAGTTTTCTAAAAAATACCATAAACTTCTAAAGTATATTATTAATAAAAATTTATTTTACAGAAAAGATCTGTATACATAGATTGGGATGGCAGGATAAATTATGCCAACAATAATGGTGAAAACTGAATAACAAATGAAGATGCAAAACTTCAGTTGGAATCACAGGATCATCAGAAAAAATCATTTAATGCATATGTAGATTGGAATTGCAGAAAGTATTCTTTGATAGTTGAAGAAATAAGTACAAGGAGATCAAACCGGTCAATCCTAAAGGAAATCAACCCTGAGTATTCATTGGAAGGACTGATGCTGAAGCTGAAGCTGAGATACTTTGGTCACCTGATGCAAAGAGCTGACTCATTGGAAAAGACCCTGATGCTGGGAAATGTTGGAGGCAAAAGGAGAAGGGGATGACAGAGAATGAGATGGTTGGATAGCGTCGTTAACTCAATGCACATGATTTGAGCAAACTCAAGGTGATAGTGGAAGGTAGGGAAGACTGGCATGCTGTAGTCCATGGAGTCACAAGGAATCAGACATGACTTAGCATCTGAACAACAACAAGAGGTGACATAATGACTAGATAACAGTAAACTACATAAATGGGATTAACTTTTTCATTGTTCATACTCAGCAGAAAATAAAAAAAGAAAGAACCAATTCATTTAAAAACAAGTCACTCTGTCAGGAAGGAAAAGGACAAAAATTTGAAACACATCCATAGTTTTCAAAATGACTCCTATCTTTGACAAGTTGAAACTACAGGGTTCAAAGGCCATCTCAAAGGCCAATAAAAGGCAATAGTGTTTTACATGACCCCCATCCCTTACACAAAAGAAGGAATTAAGACAGGAAACAAAACCTGAGAGGAGATATCATAAGATTTGTCTGGGGTAAATTATATCAATCATTCATCTTCAATTGAACTGTCACCTTTTTAAGAAAAAAATGCAGGAAGATTGCTTACAAGATGGTGGAGTAGAAAAACCCTGAACTCCTCTCCTCTCATGAGCACACCAAAACCACAACTATCTGCTAAACAACCATCAATAAAAGGCACTGGGACTTACCAAACAGATTTTCTATAACTAAAAACACAAAGAAGAAATCACATTGAGATGGTAGGAGGGGCACAATTGTGATATAATCAAGTCCAAAATCCCCTGAGTGGGTGACCCCAAAACTAGAGAATGGTTGTATTGCACAGGTTTTCCCACAAGAGTGAGAGTTCTGAATCCCATGTCTCTGCAGCCTGGGGGTTTGGTATCAGGAAGAGGAGCTCCCAAATTACTTGACTTTGAAGGCCAGTGGGGCTTAAATTGCAGGGGCTCCACAGGACTGGGGGACAAGAGGCTTCATTCTTAAAGGGTGCACACAAAATCTCAAATGTACCAGTACTGAGGGCACAGTAACTTCATAGGAGCCTGGGCCAGACTTACCTGCTGGTCTTGGAAGTTCTCCTGGGAACATAAGGGGGGCACAGCTGTAGCTTACTCTGGGGAATAGACACAGCAGTGGATATATTGGGGAGTATTCATGTGCATGAACTCTCACTGGAGGTTGACATCTTGCTTAGGTCATTAACACCAAGTTCTGGCCCCACCCAACAGTTGGTAGGAGCCAGTGCTGGGATGCTTCAGGCCAAACAACCAACTGGGGGAAACACAGCCCCACCAATCAGCAGACAGGCTGTCCAAAGATTTTTTAAGCCCACAGCCACCTCTAGACACACCCCTTGACATGGCCCTACCCACCAGAGGGCCAGGACCTAGCTCTACTCATCAGTGGTCAGGCACTGGCCCCTCCTGCCAGAAAGCCTACACAAACCTCTAGACCAGACTCATCTACCAGGGAGCAGATGCCAGAAGCAAGAAAACCACAATCCCACAGTCAGTGGAACTGAGCCTGCAATATACACTACCATGTGAAGAGCCGACTCTGGGAAAGGACCCTGATGCTAGGAAAATTTGAGGGCAGAGGAGAAGGGGGCGACAGAAGATGAGATGGTTGGATGCATCACCGACTCAATGGACATAAGTTTGAGCAAACTCTGGGAGATAATGAAGGACAGGGAAGCCTGACAAGTCTGCCATTCATGGAGTTGCAAACAGTCGGACACAACTGAGCGACTGAACAACAAATGTGTAAAATGATAGCTGGTGAGAAGTTGCTGTGCAACACAGGGAGCCCAGCCTGGCACTCTGTGATGACCTAGAGGGATGAAATGGGGGGAGGGGAGGGAGGCTCAAGAGGTAGGTGATATTTGTATAGTTATGGCTTATTAGCTTTGCTGTATAGAAGAAACCAACACAACCTTGTAAAGCAATTTTCTCCCATTAAATAATAAATAAATAAAACAAACAAACAGATCAGACCTTACCCTGGGACCAGCTGATCCCTGACCCTTGAGTGGTGTGAGGGGAGTGCACTTCTGGGACACCTAAGACATTCCCTACATAGGATTACTTCTCCAAGGTCGAGGAATGTAGCTAACCTCTGCGTGTGTGTGTGTGTTTGTTGCTCAGTTATGTCCAATTCTAACATACATAAAAACACAAACAGAACTTCAGATAAGATGAAGCAGCAGAGGTATATGTTCCAGATGTAGGAACAAGAAAGAAATGCAAATATGCAGATACACACTAGACAGGCGCTCAAAAAATGATAGGGAATTGCATGGTAAAAGCACTCATTTATCCAAAACTGTATCTGCAGCAGTAGTCATATGTGTTCAATATTTCAACACAGACCATTAGAGTGAAATGGCTTTAATGTTTTGATAACTTATATAAGCAAAACCTAAGCTAGGAAAGGTATGGAACTAACAGAAGCAGAGGAGATTAAGGAGAGGTGGCAAGAATACACAGAATTATACAAAAAAGATATTAATGACCTAGATAACCATGATGGTGTGATCACTCACCTAGAGCCAGACATCCTTGAGTGTGAAGCCAAGTGGGCCTTAGGAAGCATCACTATGAACAAAGCTAGTGGAGGTGATGGAATTGCAGCTGAGCTATTTCAAATCTTGAAGGATGATGCTGTGAAAGTGCTGCACTTAATATGCCAGCAAATTTGGAAAACTCAGCAGTGGCCACAGGACTGGAAAAGGTCAGTTTTCATTCCAATCCCAAAGATAGGCAATGCCAAAGAATGCTCAAACTACCACACAATTGCACTCATCTCACACACTAGCAAAGTAATTCTCAAAATTCTCCAAGCAAGGCTTTACCAATATGTGAACTAAGAACATCCAGATGTTCGAGCTGGTTTTAGAAAAGGCAGAGGAACCAGATATCAAATTGCCATCATCCACTGGATCATAGAAAAAGCAAGAGAATTCCAGAAAACATCTACTTCTGCTTCATTTGACTACGCCAAAGATTTTGGCTGTGTGGATCACAACAAACTGTGGAAAATTCTTCAAGAGATTGGAATATAAGACCTTGTTATCTGCCTCCTGAGAAATCTGTATGCAGGTCAAGAAGCAACAGTTAGAACTGGAATGGAACAATGGACTGGTTCCAAATTGGGAAAGGAGTTCATCCAGCCTGTATATTGTCACCCTGCCTCTTTAACTTGTATGCAGAGTACATCGTGCAAAATGCTGGGCTGGATAAAGCACAAGCTGGGATCAAGATTACTGGGAGAAATATCAATAACCTCAGATATGCAGATGACACTACTCTTATGGCACAAATTGAAGAGGAACTAAAGAGCCTCTTGATGAAAGTGAAAGAGGAGAGTGAAAAATCTGGCTTAAAACTCAGCTTTCAAAAAAAGATCATGGCATTCAGTCCCATCACTTCATGGCAAATAGATGGGGAAACAGTGACTTTATTTTCTTGGGCTCCAAAATCACTGCAGATGGCAACTGAAGCCAAGAAATTAAAGGACACATGCTTCTTGGAAGAAAAGCTATGACCAACCTAGACAGCATCTTAAAAAGCAGAGACATTACTTTGCCTACAAAAGTCTGTCTAGTCAAAATTATGGTTCTTCCAGTAGTCATGTGTGGATGTGAGAGTTGGACCATAAAGAAAGCTGAGCACTGAAGAAATGATGCTTTTGAACTGTGGTGTTGGAGAAGACTCTTGAGAGTCCCTTGGACTGCAAGGAGATCCAACCAGTCAAACCTAAAGGAAATCAGTCCTGAATGTTCATTGGAAGGACTGATGCTGAAGCTGAAGCTCAAATACTTTGGCCACCTGATGAAAAGAAGTGACTTATTAGAAAAGACCCTGATGCTGGACAAGATTGAAGATAGGAGGAGAAGGGGATGACAGATAATGAGATGGTTGGATGGCATCAGTGACTTGATGGACATGAATTTGAGCAAGCTCTGGGAGTTGGTGATGGACAGGAAAGTCTTGTGTGCTGCAGTTTATGGGGTTACAAAGAGTTGGACACGACTAAATGACTAAACCGAGCTGAAGCCAAAGTCAAGGCCCTTCAATCCAAGAAGATAGAACTTAACAACAGCCAATCACAGTCAAATAAGCTTTCATAAATAAGGCAACAGTTTAAGCTATGACCAGTAAAATAATTGCTTTGCTTCTGCATCATTTTCTCTATAAAGAGCTTGCCCCTAGTTTCTTTTGGTAGAGCACACTTAACCACTTTCAGTTTAGTGCTGCCAATTTGAATTGATGTTTACTCAGATAAACCCTTGAAAATGATATTGTGCCTCAGGTTATCTTTTAGTATATGAAAACTAGTGTATCATTAAAGAGACATATTCTTAAATTCAATTCCCTCTAAAAACAAAAATATATTTGAATGTCTTTAGAAAAAAAGGTTATAAAACATGATAATTACATTAGTGTTTCACTAAAAAATCTTTTGGAAATATCTCAGGAATCATGCTTCATATGTGATTCACACACAAAATTCAAAATTGAGAGATATATTATATTTGAACTTTCCTTAAAATTAAAATCCTCCTATAAGTATTTGAAAGGAATTACAGTTTGTTGATCTGATAATAAAAATGAAAAAGGTGAAGAAAAATTTTTGTGGTTGAAAAGTTTAAAAATTTAAGAAAACTTAAGTAAAATAATATATACCTGGAAACTCTGGGATAATATGTTCAGTGTAGTGTAAGAATGAATTTTGACCAAGGAATTATATCTGAATTCACACAGTAGTTGAAAGAACAATATAGAAAGAAACTTTAATCAGCAAGTTTGGAGACTTCCTCTCATCTCCTAAAGTATGAGAAAGTATCAATTTCATAGTAATAGGCCTTCAGATTTAGAATACAGATGTCCAAATTTTGGGTATTTTCAAGAAATACATATATAGTGTAGAAACCATGTGCCTATCAGCCTAAGCTCCTACATTGCATAAATTTCATAGAGAAACTTTTGCAAGTTTCTAGAAACAGAAGAGGCAAGTGCATGTGGGGGAAGATCAGGTATGAAATTAAAAAAAGAAGGAATAGGAAGAATGAAGGCAGGGAAACAAAATGAATAGCACTTAATATGAACAAAGTTTATAATGCAAAATTCATGTGGGAACAGGAGACATCCAGAGTGAGCCAAAAGGTGACATGTTTATA
The DNA here is from genome assembly GCF_032452875.1 of Bos javanicus. Taxonomy (NCBI): domain Eukaryota; kingdom Metazoa; phylum Chordata; class Mammalia; order Artiodactyla; family Bovidae; genus Bos; species Bos javanicus. Next base: position 26,610,565 of record NC_083890.1, on the reverse strand, counting down.
AAAAGGCATGGAATAGAAAGATATCAAGAAAGTAGTTATTTAAAAGTGTTTTAGAAAGACGTGGACGTTAGAGAAAATTTACCTGATTTTTTCTGAAGTTCTTCTGAAAAAAAAAGGAAAGATCACTGTAAATTTTACGAGAAAGAAATATGAATAAAATGCACATTTATTGAAAGGATGTGTTTAATATTAAACCTATAATGACCCATGTAAACACATGCATATGCATGAATACATACGTGCATGCACACACACATGTGAACACACACACACACACACACATAGACACACATACACTTGGCTGAAAGCTCCCTTTTGTGCCAAGAATACTCTTCAAAAGATGAAGAAGGAGGAAATGAATGAATTTTCTGAATTGAAAACAAGCTGGAATTTTTGTTCTGATCATTATACAATTTTTCTTGATCCCTTTTGAAATTATGGATGTTTACAGAAGTTCTTAGTGCTTATAAGTTCTTTGCTCTTAATTATATGTCAGTTATAATTACAGGGTTAAGTTCATGGATGCCTTTATTCACAACATTTTTTCAACCAATTAAAGCATCATCTTATTTTATGCTTTTGATTTTAACTCATACCTAAATGCAACTTATCTTAAAAATAGTCAGATGAAAGAAATGGAGATAAGGTATTAAATGACAGTGAAGGCTGTTATAAATCAAAAGACATAAAGTTCAGATCAGAAACCTTAAAAAATACCAAAATATTACAGATAAATTGTTACTAAAATTTACTCAGCAGAAAGAAAATACATGCAGAGTTTGCAGTAACAGGAAAAATCAGTAATAATGAAACAGATACATAAGAAATGATGAAGAAGCATTACCTTTCAAATACTGTATCTGAATTACAGGTGAAGAGAGTTAATTTTATTTGAAAAAATAAAATAATAAAAAAGCATGAACATGTAAAACTATATGCACATTGGCATTGAGGAAGATAATTATTGAAGTTGAAGACGAAGGTAAAATAAGCAGGAAAACATTGCCTAGGCATGAAGTGAAATATATTAATGGCATTTACCTTTTTCCTGTTTATATTTATCTGAAAAATAGAAGAAAGAAAAACCAATTCATTAAAAATGAAAACACAGTATTAGGGAGAAAAGAGTAGAAAAATTTGAAATCCTATGAGCTTTACTTCTTTAAAAGAATTGATGGTTATTTCTAAAATATTGGAACTAAAAATTTGCAAAGACCATCTAACCCAATGAAAGGCAATGCTGTTTTCCATACAACCCCTTAGTGCAAAAGGAATTAAGAAATGAAACCATAGGATAAATAATGTCAATCATCCTTCATTGGGCTATCTCCTCTTTTTCAGACTAAAATACCATATTAACATACACAAATATGACATAGGAACTTAAAATGTAATGAAAAGCCTATAGAAAATGTACTCATTAGTCAAAACTGCATCTGTTGTAGTAATTACATGGAACCTGCTACATGCATTAAAGATATAAGTTCCCAAACTATATTCAACCTGTAAACAGAAATATAATTTAAAATTTGGAAAAGAAAGATGCTGAACTTTTAGTGATTATATTGATGTTTTATGAAAAAATCTTTCAGAATCATGTTAGGAAAATAGCTTTTTGTGTCATTCACAAAGAATTTTGAATTGAAGACACATGAAATTTTCTTGATATAATATCCTTCTACAAACATTTAATAGGTATTGCAGTTCATAGAATTAATAACTGTGTGACCGAAAGTGCAAAAGAATAAGAACATTTATTATAGTTTGGAAAATAGCCAGAAAAAATTGTGTAAAATATTTGTATGACTGAGAACACTTGAGTAATATGATCAAGGGCAGTGAAAGAGTGAGATCCAAGGTCATAGGTGACCTGTGAATGCCAGTGGAATTTATACGGTCTTTGACAGGATAATGCAGGAAGAAACTTCACTCATGAAATCTGAAATCTTCTTTTATCTTGGGAAAATATCAATTGTACAGTAATGGCTTCTTGAACTTGGAATATGTACAGTGACCCTAAGTTAATGGATGTTTTCAAAACAGTATGTACAGACTGGAACTCATACATCTGTTGGCCTAATCAATCCCCTTATGTCACAAAACTAATAAAGGATCAATGGCAAGTCAGTGGAAGACAGGAGAAGCCAATGTTTCTAGAAAGGGGCAGTATGGAATGAAGAAAAAAAAAAAGAATGAGGAAATGATAGAAAGTAGGAAAATGGAAATGGACAGTATTTAATGTAGAAGTCCATAAACAAACAAAAACCCTGAAGAAGGAGCAGTAGACATACAAAAGAAGAATGAACCAATAGATCACATTTGGTAAAAAGTCATGGAATGTTAAAAACATCAAGAAAGCAGTCATTTAAAAAGGACAATGGAATAAAAAGTTATCAGAGATAATTTACCCAGTTTTTTCTGAAGTTCTTCTGAAAAACATAATGGAGAGAACAATGTAAATAACATAGGAAACAAAATCAAATAAAATTCAAATTTATTGAAAAATATCCATGTATTAAATGTAAAAATTGGACTAAATGTGAGAGTTGGACTATAATGATTTGAGATTTGGGCTATAAAGAAAACTGAGTGCTAAAGAATTGATGCTTTTGAACTGTGGTGTTGGAGAAGACTTTTGAGAATTCCTTGGACAGCAAGGAGATCCAACCAGTCAATCCTAAAGGAATTCAATCCTGAATATTCATTGGAAGGACTGATGCTGAAGCTGAAACTCCAATGCTTTGGCCACCTGATGCAAAGAATTGTCTCATTTGACAATACCCTGATGCTGGGAAAGATTGAAGGTGAGAGAAGAAGGGGATGACAGAGGATGAGATGGTTGGATGGTATCACTGACTCGATGGACATGAGTTTGAGTAAACTCTGGCAGTTGGTGATGGACAGGGAAGCCTGGCGTGCTGCAGTCCATGGGGTGGCAAAGAGTCAGACACGACTGAGAGACTGAACTGAAAGTGAAAGTTGTTCAGTCATGTCCGACTGTTTGCAACCCCATGGACATAGTCCATGTAAATCTCCCTGCCAGAATACTGGAGTGGGTAGCCTTTCCTTTCTCCAGGGGATCTTCCCAAACCAGGGACTGAACCCAGGTCTCCTGCACTGTAGGTGGATTCTTTACCAGCTGAGCCACAAGGGAAATCCAGAACTGAACTGAACTGAAAGTTAAATGTATCAGAATACAGATAAACACACACATATGTGTGCCTGCACACACTTGTGAACCAACACTGGTTGAAGGATCACTTGTGTCCAGAAAATATATTTCAAATGTTAAAGGGGGGAAAGGACTGAATTTAGTGAATTGAGATAAAAAAAATTCAGGGGCACATTAGTTCTGCTGTTTACCTTATAAAAATACTATTGATCTGTTTTTAGCCTTATTTAGGCTTTTATTGGAGAAGGCAATGGCACCCCACTCCAGTACTTTTGCCTAGAAAATCCCATGGATGGAGGAGCCTGGTAGGCTGCAGTCCATGGGGTCACTAGAGTTGGACACGTCTGGGCGACTTCACTTTCATTTTTCACTTTCATGCATTGGAGAAGGAAATGGCAACCCACTCCAGTGTTCTTGCCTGGAGAATCCCAGGGACGGGGAAGCCTGGTGGGCTGCCGTCTATGGGGTCGCACAGAGTGGGACACGACTGAAGCGACTTAGCAGCAGCAGCAGCAGCAGGCTTTTATTATTCAATTGTTAACTTTATATGTTCTTTGACTTCCATGAAATATATATATAAGTCATTCTGGTTATTGCAGTAGCTTTGTCATGTATAGTCACCAAAAGTCACTGTTCCAGTATAGTGAAACACTATTCCAGAAGGAAATCTGTGTTAGGTTTCTAGGAATCTCTATTCATAACATTTTCATGAACCCATTAATATTGAATTTGTTTTGTGCAAGTTTATATTTTAGCATGTACTTGAATGAAGCTTATCTTATCTAAATCACATTAATAGAAGGCGAATGCTGTGTGAGATGACAGTGAAAGGGGTTCTTGAATTATCTTGGGATACACCTATACATTAGCCATTCTAAAAATGACAAAACATCAGAGACATACTATTAATATAATTTACTTGACAAAAGTATTTGTCTACAAGTGTTGAAATGCAGGACAATCCAGAGCAATAATAATACAGGAAAGTGAATTAAAAAGAGAAATGGCATACTCAAAATAATGAAACAAAATCATGGCAAAATATACAGATACAGGAATAGAAGGTGATGATCATTGATACTTAAAGACAGGTGCAAAAGACACATGAAAGCATGACTAGGCACACATTACTAGGACTTGTCTTTTTTCTGTTTACACTTATACTAATATAAAAAGAAAAACAATCAATCTACATTCAAAATGAGGATACATATCAGTAAGTGAAGAGGATAAAAATTTGAAACACTTCCATAATTTTCTCTACAGTTCAAACTGACCAATAATTCTAAGAACTGGAATTGGAAGATTCCAAAGCCACCTCACCAATCAGAGGCAATATTCTTTTACTTCCGTATGGACTTGGTGCACAAGAGCTAAACAGAAAACTGATCATGAGAGGAAGTTGATATAACTTTGTTGGATAAACAATATCAATCCGTGGTCTTTTAGAGGCACTTCTTTCATTTTAAAACAGAGTACAAATACACAAAACACAAAGATAGGTTGTTAAGAGATGAGGAAGAAAATAGTAAAAGCATCCCTCTAACCAAATCTATTTATCAAGTAGATGTATTTCAAACCTATTCAGTCTGACAAAAAAATGGAAAAATACCATTAGAAATGGAGAATGTTAAACTTTAAATGATTATATTTGTATTATATTATAAAAATTTTTGGAAAAATTCCAGTGTCTTTGTGTCATTGACCTACATCATTCTCAATTGAGAGATTAATCAATGAACTTTCCTTAATATATGAAAGTTTTTCTCTTAACATTTAAAAGGAATTGAAATTTTCAGAATTCATAATTGTGTTAATGAAAGTATAATCAAAATTCATTTTGATTTAAAAGAAAAAAGATAGGAAAGATTATGCAAAATATTTGTATACCTGAGAACATTTGAATAACATATTCACAGGCTATATAAGACTAAGCCTCCAGTTCACATTTGACCAATGAATGGGAGTAAAACTATATTTAGCTAATAAGCGTTCTTGTTAAAGTTTGGTGAATAATTAATTGCATCTTAACTGGCTCTCATATTTCTTATACAAAACAGAAGTCCTAAATTAGTGGGCAGTGTCCATAAAATATATATAGAATAGAAACCATGTGAATATCAGCCAAATTTCTTTCATCTCTCCAACTTGATAATGCAATAAGTATGACAAGTCTCTGGAAGAACACAAGATCAATGTTTATAGGGAGGTACAGATATTGAATGAAAAAGAAGGATTGAGAATGAATGAAAAGTATAGAAATAGAAATGAAGAGAACATAATGTGAGAGAAGACCATGAGCAGAAATAAAGTGAATGGGACACGTAGACATCCAGAAGAATGAGCCACTGGAAACCATATAGGTAAAATGGAACTCTAAAGACACCAAAAAAGCAGTCATTTATATGGTTATGGGAAATGTCAGAGAAAATTTACCAATTGTTTGGGGAAGATCTTCTGAAAAATAAAATACAAAGATAAATGTAAATATCATGGGAAGTAGATGTGAAGAAAATTAAATGTATTGAAAATTCTAAATATAAGCCCAAAATTAAACCTATTAACATGCAAAAGCACACACACACACTTACTCACATACACACTACCTCACACATAAGTACCAACAGAGGAGGAAATCCCACTTCTGTCCACAGAATATTTTACAAAAAAATCAAACTAGAAATGGAATGAAATTACTGAAAGAGAAAATTTTTTAGAAATATTAGTTGTGGTGGTTACCTCTTAAAATATGCTATTGACATTTTTTGGCATTATTTAGGCTTTTATTGATGGACAGGGAGGCCTGGCGTGCTGCAATTCATGGAGTCGCAAAGAGTCGGACACGACTGAGTGACTGAACTGAACTGAACTGAGCTGAGGCTTTTATTATTTGATTTGTTAGCTTTGGTAAGTTCTTGTGTTGTGCTGTGCTCAGTTTCGTTCCACCCTTTGCAACCCCAGGGACTGCCAGGCTCCTTTGTTCATAGAATTTTCCAGGCAAGAATACTGGAGTGGTTTTGCCATTTCCTTCTCCAGGGGATCTTCCTGGCCCAGGGACCAAACCAGAGTCTCTTGTGTCTCCTGAACTGGCAGGTGAATTCTTTACCAGTAGTGCCTCCCAAAAAGCCCCAACCCATGGATATATATAGCCTTGTTACATGAAAAGAAGGAAATTGAAATATTAAGTGGCAGTGATGGCAGTTCCAAATCAGATGGCCTCAAGTTATCTTGAATAAAGTTCAATATCAGAAAGTTTAAAAATGCAGACATATATTTTAATGCAGGAGGCCCAGGTTCAATCTCTGGGTCAGGAAGATCCCCTGGTGAAGGAAATGGCAACCCACTCCATATTCTTGCCTGGAGAATTCCATGGACAGAGGAACCTAGTGGGCTACAGTCCATGGAGTTGCAAAGAGTCAGACATGACTGAGTGAATAACACATACACACAGAATAATGAATAAATTCTCTAATATCCTGCTACCTTAACCAATGTAACTGTGTATTATCAGCAACATGTAGATATTTAACATGCTTGATGAGTTTAAGATTTTCCAGTCAGTATTTCTTTGATGCTCAATCTCTAAAATCATTATGAAGTGGGATCTTATTTAAGTTGAAACCTGTGTCCTCTTCAAAGGACCCCAGAAGCCTAATGTAGCTTCCTTGCTGTTCATTTAACAAGATATTCCAAAGTAAGTTTGACATTTTCTACCTAATCTGGAAATGGCTATTTTTTTTCAAGACATTTTACATTCTTTTAGTGAGAAATTGTTTAGAGAAATCACGGTCTTGGAAATGGGAACAGGAATTTCTGGGAAGTTGATCATAGTATCCAGACCTATTCAGTGAAACAGATATATGTGTACATATGAAATAATAATACATCATTGGAACTTGCCTTTTCCCTGTTCCTTCTTGTCTGAAAAATAAAAATAAGAAAGAATTAACATTCAAAATGAAAGTACAATGTCAGGAAGAGATGAATATAAAATTTTTAGAAGCATTGAGTTTACTCTGTAGTTTAAGCTAATATTTCTGGGAATTGGAACCACAAGTTTCCTAAAGCCATCAAACCAATCAAAGGCAGCGTTGCTGTACAACTTTCACCCACTGTGCAAAGCAGTTAAGATAGGTGGTGACACCTTGAGAGAAAGTAGACATGACTTCCTCTGGGATATATATATATATGTGTGTGTGTGTGTGTGTTTATATATATATATACACACACATATAATCAATCATTATTCTTTCAACAGACCTTCTTTTTCAGAATAAAGTGCAAGCATGTTCACATACAAGACAGATACTTAAAAAGTGATGAGGAAGCATATAATATAAACATTCATCTGACCAAAACTGTATCTGTAGCAGTAGTTATATGAAGCCTGCCACATATATGAAAGAAGTATATTCCTAAATTCTATGCAACCTGGAAACATAAAAGCAATTTTAAAATTAAGGAGGGCAATAACCTTACAGAAGTATTCTAGGATAATAGCTTTTTAAGTAATAGGTATATATTATCAAGAAATGTATTAAAGATATAAATTGCTTCTACATCCATAAAAGAATTTTATATGGTATAGTTAAGTTCTATGCCAACAAAATGCAAAAATATAAGGAGAATGACTATAGTTGGTAGAAAAAATATGAGTAGGAATTGTGTAAAATATCTATATACTTGTGAACACTTGGGTAAAAAGATTGATTGCAGTGGAAGACAGCTTCATGCTTACAAATGGCCATTAAATAAAATCAGAATTTACACATTTTTGATAGAACAATCGGTGGGGATATTTAATCACATGTTTATTGTCTCATAAGTAATAAACTTTGATAAGTGTCTATTGCAAAGAAATGAGCCCTAATATTTGGAGCACGTGACAGAGGTCCAAAGTTTGAATATTTTCCAGAAAAACAGATAGAATAAAAATCATATGCCATTTGTCTCATGACTTCTCATTGAAACTGTGGAAGGTCTCTGGGTACAAAAAAAAGGACAGTATTTATAGAGAAGAAATGGTGTGGAATGAAAAAAGTGAGCACAAATGGAAGGAAGGGACAAGAAATGGAGACAAGTTAATAGAGGAGAGGTAACCAAAAACTTGGGGAGGGAAGTGTAGACACCCAGGAGAAGAGTGAGCCAATGGATGACATATAGATAAAAGATAGATAATCTCAAAGACACCAAGAAAGGAATAATTATAAAAGGATTTGGGAGTAATGAGTTGTCAGAAAATTTACCGAATATTTTCTGTGGTCTCTCTGAAAAATAAAATGAAAAGATTAGTGAAAATATTTTGTGAAAGAAACAGAAAAAATCAAATATTACAATTTTTAAATTTAAAATAAACCCATTAGTTTTCAGGTAAAAAAACACACACAAATATTTTCCATGCAAAGATGCACATATACACACACACACACTGTCTAAGAGCTCATATTTATCAGAGAATTGTCTACAAAAATGAAAAGAGGAGTGAAAGAGAGAATTTACTGAACTGAGAAAAATTTAGAAATGTTAGATAAAATATGTGTGTGCTGTGCTCAGTTGCTCAGTCATGTCTGACTCTTTGCAACCTCATGAACTGTAGCCTGCCAGGCTCCTCTATCCATGGGACTTTGTGGGCAAGAATACTGGAGCAGGCTAACATTTCCTCCTCCAGGGGATCTTCCCTACCCAAGGATCATACTGGAGTCTTTGCACTGGCAGGCAAATTCTTTACCACTGAGTCACCTGGAAATTCCTATTAGATAAAATAACTACCTTTAAAAAGTGTTCTTAATCCCTTTTGACATTGTTTAGGCTTTTATTATTTGCTATGCTAGCTTTAATAAGATCTGTGGCTGCTATCAATAGTGATATAGTCAATTCTTGTTTTTGTGATATCTATGTTGTATAACCAGGTGGCGTTAGTGGTAAAGAATCTGCCTGCCAATGCAGGAGATGCGGATTCTATCTCTGGTTTGGGAAGATCCCCTGGGGAAGGAAATGGCAACCCACTCCAGTATTCTTGCCTGGAGAATCCCATGGACAGAGGAGCCTTGTGGGCTATAGCCCATGGGGCCATGAAGAACATGTAGGACATGACTGACTGGTTGAACACACACATGTTGTATAAAGTTGCTTAAAATACTGAAGTAGGTAATACTGGTCCTAGAGAAAATGCAGGGTTATGTTCCTGGGCGCCTCTATTCACTTCTCTGTTCACCTATTTAATGAAACCTAACTGTAGTTTAACTTCTATTTTAATTCATACCTGAATGAGCTAACAAACAAATTATTTGATAGGAAGTGGAATAGATATTAAATGTTGGTAGAAGTGGTCCTCAGTCAAACAGCTTGAACCTTTTTTAGAGAAAATTTATACACCATAAGCTTTAAAAGTACAAAACTTTTCAGATATATTATTAACAAAATTTATACAACAGAATGAATCTGTTTATATTGTTTCAATGATTAAGACAAATGAAAGAGAATATTGGGGAAAATGTAATAACAAATGATGATGGCAAACTATAGTTGGAAAGATAACAAGACTAAGTCATGAAAAATATGTCTGTTGGAACTGAGGAGTATAATCATACTGAAGACAAAGGTAGAAGAAACAGATGAAACATGGCTAGGTATACAATGAAATAGCTTAATTGGACTTGCCTTTTTCTTGTTTACTCTTATCTGAAAAATAAAAGAAAGAAAACCAGTTTGTTCAAAGTGAGGGCTCAATGTCAGGAAGGAAGAGGATAAAAAACTTTTAAAGTTTTATAGTTTATGGTTCAAATTGATTCTTATTTATGAGAATAGGAACCTTACGGATGATCAATCAGAGGCAGTACTGTTTTATATTCTCCTACCTCTTATGCAAAAGGAAATAAATAGGAAATTACCTACTGAGAGGAGACTGACTAGGAATTCTTCTTGAATAACTAGTATAAATATTTTGTTTTTCATTAGAACTTTTTCTTTTTTTCAGAATAAAATGCAAACGAGTACACATACATAAGATAGGTACTTAAAAAGTGATGAGAAAGTATACACTAAAACACCTTTGTGTCCATAACTGTACTAGTACATGTACATAAGACGCCTGTGTGTGCTCAGTCACTCAGTTGTGTCTGATTCTTTTGTGATCCCTGGACTATAGCTTATCAGGCTCCTCTATCTCTGAAAATTTTCCAGGCAGGAATATTGGAGTGGGTTGCCATTTCCTTCTCCAGGGGAATGTCCCAATCCAGGGATTTAACCTGAGTGCCCTGAATCTCTTGAATTTGCAAGCTGGCTCTTTACCACTGAGCCACTTGGGAAGCCCATAAGAAGCCTGTTCCATTCATTAAAGATATATGTTCCTAAATTTCACTCCTGAAAACGAAAATGTAATGGAAAAATATCACTGGGAAAAGAAAAATATTAAAACTAGTAATTGTATTAGTGTTAATGAAAACATTTTAGGAATATCTTGGGACAATAGCATAAAAAGGTAGCAGAAAGCTCACTGATCATTATTGATAAATAGTCAAAGTTAAATTTGGTAATATAATTGTGATTCATAATTCACTCAGAATTCAAAGTTAAAATAATGAATGTAGTAAAATAGCCATAACTACAACAAACTGTTGCTAGTTACAAATATTAAAAAAATATGTAACTTGTAATAGCAATAACCTAAACTGTGAGATGGGAGAAGGCAATGGCAAACCACTCCAGTACTCTTGCCCAGAAAATCCCGTGGAGTCAGACACAACTGAGCGACTTCATTTTCACTTTTCACTTTCATGCATTAGAGAAGGAAATGGCAACCCGCTCCAGTGTTCTTGCCTGGAGAACCCCAGGGACGGGGAGCCTGGTGGGCTTCCGTCTATGGGGTCGCACAGAGTTGGACACAACTGAAGTGACTTAGCAGCAAAACGTGAGGTGAAGAAGCAAAAAGTGTAAGGTTTAGGAATTCTTCTGAAGTTATGTTATTATCAGCTTGAAATAGGGTGTTATAATTTAAGATATTTTATGTAAACTTCATAGTAACCCAAAGGGAAACAAAATCTGTAATAATTATGCAAAAGAATATGATAAAGAAATTAAATCATACTGATAAAAAAAAGACATCAACACACATATATACACATGCAAAACAGAGTAAGAAACAGGGAACAACAGACCTACAGAATAACGGAAAAACAATTAACAAAATGGCACTAGTAAGTTTTTACCTATCCAACCAGCACGCTAAAGCGCCGGTGGCTGCGACCGGCGCGCTAAAGCGCGGGCGGCTGCAACTGGTGCGCTAAAGCACAGCTGAGAGGAGCTACCCGACGTCGGAGGTCAGGGGCAGAAGCCAGGAGGACCCTATGCCTGAAGGGCAGTGGCCAAGAGGAGTTACCCCACGTCCGAGGTCAGGGGCAGCGGCTGAGAGTGCCAGGCTGCGACAGCGCAGGAACTGCCGAGAGGAGCTACCCCGCGTGCGAGGTCAGGGGCAGCGGCCGGGAGGAGCTACCCCACGACCCTATGCCGGAGGCCAGGGGCGGCGGCCGGGAGGACCAACCCCACGTCCAAGGAGCGGTGGCTGCGTGGGCACAGAGGGCCTAGAGGAGCTATCCCACGTTGAAGGTCAGGAAGGGCGGTGGTGAGGAGATACCCCTCATCCAAAGTAAGGAGCAAGGGCTCTGCTTTGCTGGAGCAGATGTGAAGAGATACCCCACGCCCAAGGTAAGAGAAACCCAAGTAAGATGGTAGGTGTTGCAAGAGGGCATCAGAGGGCAGACACACTGAAACCATACTCACAGAAAACTAGTCAATCTAATCACACTAGGACCACAGCCTTGTCTAACTCAATGAAACTAAGCCATGCCTGTGGGGCAACCCAAGATGGGCGGGTCATGGTGGAGAGATCTGACAGAATGTGGTCCACTGGAGAAGGGAATGGCAAACCACTTCAGTATTCTTGCCTTGAGAACCCCATAAACAGTATGAAAAAGCAAAATTATAGGATGCTGAAAGAGGAACTCCCCAGGTCAGTAGGTGCCCAATATGCTACTGGGGATCAGTAGAGAAATAACTCCAGAAAGAATGAAAGGATGGAGCCAAAGCGAAAACAATACCCAGTCGTGGATGTGACTGGTGATAGAAGCAAGGTCCAATGCTGTAAGAGCAATATTGCATAGGAACCTGGAATGTCAGGTCCATGAATCAAGGCAAATTGGAAGTAGTCAAACAAGAGATGGCAAGAGTGAAAGTCGACATTCTAGGAATCAGCAAACTAAAATGGACTGGAATGGGTGAATTTAACTCAGATGACCATTATATCTACTACTGTGGGCAGGAATCCCTCAGAAGAAATGGAGTAGCTATCATGGTCAACAAAAGAGTCCGAAATGCAGTACTTGGATGCAATCTCAAAAATGACAGAATGATCTCTGTTCATTTCCAAGGCAAACCATTCAATACCACAGTAATTCAATTCTATGCCCCAACCAGTAACACTGAAGAAGCTGAAGTTGAACAGTTCTATGAAGACCTACAAGACGTTTTAAAACTAACACCCGAAAAAGATGTCCTTTTCATTATAGGGGACTGCAATGCAAAAGTAGGAAGTCAAGAAACACCTGGAGTAACAGGCAAATTTGGTCTTGGAATACGGAATGAAGCAGGGAAAAGACTAATAGAGTTTTGCCAAGAGAATGCACTGGTCATAGCAAACACCCTCTTCCAAAAGCACAAGAGAAGACTCTACACATGGACATCTGAAATCAGACTGATTACATTCTTTGCAGCCAAAGATGGAGAAGCTCTATACAGTCAGCAAAAACAAGACTGGGAGCTGACTGTGGCTCAGATCATGAACTCCTTATTACCAAATTCAGCCTGAAATTTAGGAAAGTAGGGAAAACCACTAGACCATTAAGGTATGACCTCAATCAAATCCCTTATGATTATACAGTGGAAGTGAGAAATAGATTTAAGGGACTAGATCTGATAGATAGAGTGCCTGATGAACTATGGAATGAGGTTCATGACATTGTACAGGAGACAGGGATCAAGACCATCCCCATGGAAAAGAAATGCAAAAAAGCAAAATGGCTGTCTAGGGAGGCCTTACAAATAGCTGTGAAAAGAAGAGAAGCGAAAAGCAAAGCAGAAAAGGAAAGATATAAGCTTCCGAATGCAGAGTTCCAAAGAATAGCAAGAAGAGATAAGAAAGCCTTCTTCAGCAATCAATGCAAAGAAATAGAGGAAAACAACAGAATGGGAGAGACTAGAGATCTCTTCAAGAAAATTAGAGATACCAAGGAACATTTCATGCAAAGATGGGCTCGATAAAGGACAGAAATGGTATGGACCTAACAGAAGCAGAAGAGATTAAGAAGAGGTGGCAAGAATACACAGAAGAACTGTACAAAAAGATCTTTATGACCCAGATAATCACGATGGTTGATCACTGACCTAGAGCCAGACATACTGGAATGTGAAGTCAAGTGGGCCTTAGAAAGCATCACTACGAACAAAGCTAGTGGAGGTGATGGAATTCCAGTAGAGCTCTTTCAAATCCTGAAAGATGATGCTGTGAAAGTGCTGCACTCAATATGCCAGCAAATTTGGAAAACTCAGCAGTGGCCACAGGACTGGAAAAGGTCAGTTTTCATTCCACTCCCAAAGAAAGGCAATGCCAAAGAATGCTCAAACTACTGCACAGTTGCACTCATCTCACACGCTAGTAAAGTAATGCTCAAAATTCTCCAAGCCAGGCTTCAGCAATATGTGAACTGTGAACTTCCTGATGTTCAAGCTGGTTTTAGAAAAGGCAGAGGAACCAGAGATCAAATTGCCAACATCCACTGGATCATGGAAAAAGCAAGAGAGTTCCAGAAAAACATCTGCTTTATTGACTATGCCAAAGCCTTTGGCTGTGTGGATCACAATAAACTGGAAAATTCTGAAAGAGATGGGAATACCAGACCACCTGATCTGCCTCTTGAGAAATATATATGCAGGTCAGGAAGCAACAGTTAGAACTGGACATGGAACAACAGACTGGTTCCAAATAGAAAAAGGAGTATGTCAAGGCTGTATATTGTCATCCTGCTTATTTAACTTATATGCAGAATACATCATGAGAAATGCTGGACTGAAAGAAACGCAATCTGGAATCAAGATTGCCAGGAGAAATATCAATAAACTCAGATATGCAGATAACACCACCCTTATGGCAGAAAGTGAAGAGGAACTCAAAAGCCTCTTGATGAATGTGAAAGTGGGGAGTGAAAAAGTTGGCTTAAAGCTCAACATGCAGAAAATGAAGATCATGGCATCCGGTCCCATCACTTCATGGGAAATAGATGTGGAAACAGTGGAAAGAGTGTCAGACTTTATTTTTGGGGGCTCCCAAATTACTACAGATGGTGATTGCAGCCATGAAATTAAAAGACGCTTACTCCTTGGAAGGAAAGTTATGTCCAACCTAGACAGCATATTGAAAAGCAGAGACATTACTTTGCCAACAAAGGTCCGTCTAGTCAAGGCTATGGTTTTTCCTGTGGTCATGTATGGGTGTGAGAGTTGGACTGTGAAGAAGGCTGAGCACCAAAGAATTGAACTGTAGTGTTGGAGAAGACTCTTGAGAGTCCCTTGGACTGCAAGGAGATCCAACCAGGCCATTCTGAAGGAGATCAGCCCTGGGATTTCTTTGGAAGGAATGATGCTACAGCTGAAACTCCAGTACTTTGGCCACCTCATGCAAAGAGTTGACTCATTGGAAAAGACTCTGATGCTGGAAGGGATTGGGGACAGGAGGAGAAGGGGACGACAGAGGATGAGATGGCTGGATGGCATCACTGACTCAATGAACTGAGCCTGCGTGAACTCCGGGAGTTGGTGATGGACAGGGAGGCCTGGTGTGCTGCGATTCATGGGGTCGCAAAGAGTCGGACATGACTGAGCGACTGAACTGGACTGAACTGATCAACAGTTATGTTAAATATAAATAAATATTCCAATCAAAAGACATAGAGCGGCTGAATGGAAAAACTAATTTAAAAAAAGATAGATTCAATTTTATGTTACCTACAAGAGACCCACTTTCACCTTAAAGACACACATGGATTGAAGGTGAAGGGACGGAAAAAGACATTTCAAGCCAAAAAGAGGAAAATGAGACATATATATTTCATTACATAGTGAAAAAGGGGGTTAATTCTGAAGATATAAAAATTATAAATGTCTATGTGTCTAATTTTGTAGCACCTAAATATACAAGACACATATTCACAGAGATAAAAGGAGAAATAAATAGCAATACAACAGTAGTGGGGTACTTGAATACCTCACTCCCAACAATGAATAGATCACATAGGCAATCAATTAGGAAACAGTGGATCTGAACAACACTATAAGCCAAATAAACCTCACAAATATATCAAGAACACTTATCCATCAACAGAAAATACATATTCTTCAGAATCACACATGGAATATTTTATATTTAGATCATATATTGGGCCACAAAACAAAGTCTTAGCAAATTCAAGAAGACTGAAATCCTACTAAATATTTTGTCTGCTCACAATGGTATGGAACTACCAATAAGATGAGTCCAAAAATCAATAAGAAATAGAAAACTGGAAAATTTACAAATGCATGAAATTAAACAACACTCATTAAAAGCTAATGGATCAATGAAGAATTTAAGGGGGCATACATTTTCTTGAGACAAAGAACATGAAAACACAACATATCAGAACTCATGGAATGTAGCAAAAGCAGATCTAAGCGGGAAGTTCATAGCAATAATAACCCATTATAATAAAAAAATGAAAAAAAATCCCCAAATAAAAACCAAACCCTATGTCTTATGCAACGAGAAAAAGCAAATTGAGCTAAAAGTTGAAAGAAGAAAGGAAATAATAATAGTTAAAGCCAAAGCAATAAAGAATAGAAAAACAATTGAAAGGATAAACCAAACTGAGTTAATGTTTTGGAAAGTTAAAATTGACAAACTTTTATTTAGAATAATCAGTGAAAAAAGAAAGGCTGCAAATCAATAAAATTATAGATGAAAAAAGTGGACATTACAATTATTATTACAGAAATGCAGAAGGCAGTAAGAGGTTATATGAACATCTATATGCCAACAAACTGGACAACTTAGAAGGAAAACAAACCCTCTTAGAAATATACAACCTACCCAAGACTGGAAGAAATAGAAATCTTAACAGACCGATTTCTAGTGAGGAGATTGAATCAGTAAGAAAAATTCCCTAGTGAAGCAAAGTCCAGGACTTGATGGCTTCACTGGTCAATTTTACAAATCACTAAAAGAAGAATTAACACCAATCTTGAACCAAAGTTTCCAAAATATCAAAGAAGAGGAAATAATCCCAAACTCATTTTACAAGGCCAGCATTATTCTGATAACAAAGCCAGGTAAGAACATTATCAGAAAAGAAAACTACAGACCAATGTCCCTGCTGAATATGGATGCAAAAAATTCTCAACAAAATACTCTTAAATCTAATTAGGCAGCACATTAAAAAGAACATTCATCATGATCAAGCGGTATTTATCTGTGTGATCCAAGGATGGTTTAACATATGCAATGCAATGTGATACATCACACTAATAGAATGAAAGAAAAGAATCATATTATCATCTCAATAATTCAAAAAATGGCAAAAATTCAGCATCTTTCATGATACAAACATATAGCAAATTAGGTGCAGAAAGGACATATTTTAACATAATGAGGACCATTTATGAGAAGCCCATAGCTAACATACTCAATGATGAAAGCTGGAAAGCTTTTCCTCTAAGATCAGAAGTAAGACAGGGGTGCTCACTCTTACCATTCTTACTCAACATAATACTGGAAGTCTTCAGTAGAAGACTAAATGGCATCAGAATCGGAAAGGAAGATGTAAAGCCATCTCTATTTGCTGATGACATGATTTTATACACAGTAAACTCTAAGAACTTGATTAAAACTGTTCATAACCAATCAAGGAATTCAATAAAGTTGCAGGGACAAAATCAACACATAAAAATCAGTAACACTTCAACATACTGACCACAAACTTTCTGAAAAATAAATTTAAAAATTGATCTCATGTATTGTGAACAGTATCAAAAAATTAAAATACTTAGATTCCTAAAATTAAAATACTTAGATTCCTAAATTTAGCTAAGGCAGTGAAGGATCTCTACTATGAAAACTACATACTTTCATGAAAGAAAATAAAGCGTACACCAAAAAATGCAAATTTATCTCATCTACATGCTTGAAAGAATTAATATTGTTAAAATATTGATACAACCAAAAGCCATCTATAGATTCAAAGCAATTCCTAGTAGGATTTTTTTTTTACAGAAATAGAAAATACACTCTTCCTTAAAAATCTTATGAAACCACAAATGACTCCATATAGCCAAAGAAATTTTGACAAAGAATAACAAGTATCTCAATTCTGATTTAAGCTATCTTGTAACAGTATAGACCTATAGTAATTGAAACAGTATCATACTGGCAAAAAACTTACAAATAGACCAATGGAAAAGAATTGAGAACCCAGAAATAAAACCAAGTATATATGGCTAACTAGTATTTGACAAAGAAGTCAGGAAGAATCAGTGGGGAAAAGACAGTCTCTTCAATAAATAGTGCTGGAATATTACTCATCTGTTAAAAAGAATGCATTTGAATCAGTTCTAATGAGGTAGATGAAACTGGAGCCTATTATACAGAGTGAAGTAAGTCAGAAAGAATAACACCAATACTGTATATTAATGCATATATATGGAATTTAGAAAGATGGTAACAACGACCCTATATGTGAGACAGAAAAAGAGACACAGATGTAAACAACAGACTTTTGGACTCTGTGGGAGAAAGTGACAGTGGGATGATTTAGGAGAATAGCATTGAAACATGTATATTATCATATGTGAAACAGATCACCAGCTGAGGTTCGATGCATGAGACAGGGTGCTCAGGGCTGGTGCACTGGGATGACCCTGAGGGATGGGATGGGGAGGGAAGTGTGAGGGAGGGTCAGGATGGGGAACACATGTACATCTATGGCTGATTCATGTGAATGTATGGCAAAACCACCACAATATCGTAAAGTAATTAGCCTCCAATTAAAATTTAAAAAAAAGTAAAGAAAAAAAATAGTGCTGGAAAAACAGGATAGTCACAGTGAAAGAAAGAAACTTGATCCTATTTTATATCACTCACAAAAAGTAACTCAAAATGGATTAAAAACTTAATGTAAGACTTAAAGCTGAAACTCCAATACTTTGGCCACCAGATGTGAAGAGCCAACTCATTGGAAAAGACCCTGATGCTGGGAAAGACTGAAGGCAGGGGGAGAAGGAGACGACAGAGGATGAGATGGTTGGGTGGCATCATGGACTCAATGGACATGAGTTTGAGCAATTCAGGAGATAGTGAAGGACAGGGAGGCTGGGGATGCTGCAGTTCAAGGGGTCACAAAGAGTCAGACAGGACATAGTGACTGAACAACAACATTAAAAATATCAGGATGTAAACACACAAACACATATATGCAAGCACACAGATGTGTACCAACAGTGGCTGCAAGCTTCATTTCAACCTGAATATGCTGGTCAAATATTAAAAAATAAAAGGTAATAAACTTACTGACGTGAGCAAAAGTTTCAGGAATATTTGTATTTGTGGTATTGTTTTCAAAATGTTCTTAAACTCTTTGGCTATGGCTGGGCTACTATTATTCTGTCAGTCGTCATTGATCAGTTCTTTAGCTAGTACTGAAAAGAAGTGATCATTTCCCTCATTTTTGTAGCTCTGTAGTATGAGGTGCACACAAACAGTGAACTGGAGGATCCTGACCCACCACTTCCAGAGAAAATACAGGGATTGGTTCTTAGGAGCCTGCGTTTACATTTTCATCAAACAGTGACTACATTACCACCTTCAGCTGAGTTCTTGTTTTAATTCATGCCCAAATAGACTTCATCTTTTCTCACTCACCTTTTCAAAAGAAAATGGACACATACACCCATACAGAAGAAAGTTAGTTAGAAAGAAATGAGGAAGCAAAGAGAAAAAAGCAGCCCTTTGTGACATACAGTAGCTGTGGCAACCTTTATATGAAGCCTCCTATGTGCATTAAATTTCACTCCCTCTGAAAATAAAAATATAACTCTCAAGTGTCATTTACAAGTGAAGTTTTGAACTTTTAATGGTATATTCATGTTTTATGAAAACATTTTTAGGAGACATTGATGGACAATAGGCTCTTGTGTCATTCACACAAAATTTCAGTGTTGAGACATATATGATTATTGAATTTTCCTTAAAATATAGAACCCTTCTACACACATTTTGGAGAAGGCAATGGCACCCCACTCCAGTATTCTTGCCTGGAAAATCCTATGGATGGAGGGGCCTGGTGGGCTACAGTCCATGGGGTCGCTAAGAGTCGGACACGACCGAGCAACTTCACTTTCACTTTTCACTTTCATACATTGGAGAAGGAAATGGCAAGCCACTCCAGTGTTCTTGCCTGGAGAATCCCAGGGACGGGGGAGCCTGGTGGGCTGCCATCTAGGGGGTCGCACAGAGTCGGACACGACTGAAGTGACTTAGCACACACGTTTAAGAGGAATTGCAGTTTCCCAAATTGTGCCAACAAAAATAAAAACAGGAAGTAAAAGTGCAATTGTTGACAAGAAAAATTTCTAAAAAGTTTAGGTGAAATATCTGTATGAATACTCTGGGAACAGATGGGTAATAAGTTCAAGGTCGGTGGAAAAATGACTCTCAACTTTACTCTTGACCCTTAAAATATATCAGAATTGATACTGACTTTGGAAGACAATGAGGAGAGACAACTAGGAGAGAAGCTCCAACCTAAAAATTCAGGTTAGAGAAGTAGACATGCGGAGTAGCGTGAAGCTTTGAATGACAGACCAATAAAACAGTGAGAAATGTTAAAAATCCATCAGAAATACAGTCATTTTAATGTGTTTTGGGAGTAACATGACTTCAAAGATACTTTACCAAATTGGTGTTGAAGTTCTTCTGAAAAAGAAAATGGATAAACAATGTAAATCTCATGGGAAAGACATAAGAAGAAAATTCAAATGTGTTAAAGATATATATTTAAAATTGAATCCATTAAGATGTAGATGCACACACACGTACAAACAAATACAACAACACATACAGATGAATATACACAGACTTGTCTGAAGGAGGTTTTCTGAGGAAAGAACAGTATTTAACAAAAGAAAGCAGGAGAAATGCATAAATAAATAAGTATTCTGAATTGAGAAATCATTATAAGGAGTGTAACTCTGGTAATTATCTCACTCAATTTTTCATGATCAATTGGACCTTATTTAGTGTTTTATTGCTCAGTTTTTCTTCTTTAAGCAGTCTTCTGATGGCTGCTAAGGATATATAGTTAATCCTACTGTTGAAGCTATGCTATGTATAATACTACAGACACTGAAGTACAGAGTGGTGAGCTACTGTTCCTATAGGATCTGCAAGGTTAGGTTCCTGGGTGCCTCCATTCACCACTCTTTCTCAACTGATTCATACCCCACTGTATTTGTGTGAGTTAACTCATTCTTAATGAAACGTACTTTAACAAGTGTCCGATGAAAGGAAGGTTGAATGAGGTATTAAACAGCAGCAAAGAGGGGTCTGAATCAAGTGAACTGAAACTATCTTGGAAAATATTTTCAGATCAGAAATAAAAATAGCAAAACTGTACAGATAGATTATTACTAATATATCCTTGACAGAAGGAAGCATGTGCATACATTGTAAGGAGAGGACAACTGAAGAAAAAGTAATGGGAGAAATTGAATATAACATGAAGATTTCAGACTTCGGTTACAACAATAAGAACATGAGACAATCTGATGTACGGCTCCCTGGACATTGAAGATGATCATTGAGAGTTGAAGATCAATGCCAAAGAAACTAGTGAAACCTGACCAGGTACAAAGTGTAATGGACTACTGGGCCTTTCCTTTTGACAGTTCACCATTTTATAAAACAAAAGGAAAAAATAACCCATTTGTACATAGAGAAGGCACAATGTCAGGAAGACAAGGGGACAATCATCTGAAGCCAATAGATTGCTTGTTTTCTTTCTTTTTTTTTTTTTCCAACAAAACAAACATAACTTTCTATGAATTGGAACCAAAAGTTACAAAGACCACTTAACCCATGAGGCAGTGTTGTCTTACCTCTCCCCAGCCATTTGTGCAAAAACTTTTAAGATAGGAAATGGAATCATGACTGAATATACAGTAGGACTTCCTCTTTGCTAAACTGTATCAATCCTTGGTCTTGTTCAAGCCTTCCAGATTTTTCATAATAGACCAACATTCTTGCCAGAAAAAATTATGGAATATTGTGGTGGTGTAATTAAGAACATGAGGATAATATGATCAAGGACAGTGAAATGTGAGACTCAAACTTAACCTGGACTCTGAAGTGACATCAGAATTTATACAGGCTTTGACAAGACAATAGAAGACATTTCATTCATCTGGTTTGGGATGTTGTCATCTCTCAAGGTTTGGGATGATATCATCATAGCAATGTCCACTTCATATTGAATATTTTCTGATATATCAGAAAATAAAGTGTGAAAAACATGGGCCTATTAGTTTAATTGCTCTCATCAACAACATTTAAAATATAAGTATAATAAATCTCTGAAAGAGAGATGAAATCAGTGATGTAGGAAAGAAAGTTATGACATAAAAAACAAAGTAATGGGAAATGGTGGAACATAAAGCAATATCAATGGAAAGAAGTTAATAAGAGAGAAACTGATGTCCAGGAAACAGAGGGAAGAATGGACAATCAAGAGAGAAGAGGAGTCAATGGAGGGCATAGAGATAAAAGGGCAGACTGACACCAGAGGTCATTAAAGGTTTAACGGAATAAAATTTTGTCAGAGAATTTCACCAATTACTTTCCAAAGATCATCTGAAAAATAAAATGGAAAGATTGAAGTAAATACTGTAGAAAACACACATGAAGAAAAATCAAATTTTTTGAGTAATCTGAGTGCAATTATCAATGTATGGGATGCAGATGAAAACACACATGCATACATCAGGCATATAAGTTGGTTATTAGTTAATGAGGAAGCAAAGAATATAAATAGCCCTTTGTGAAATACAGTAGCTGTTACAACCTTTGGATGCAACCTCCTACAGGCATGAAAGAGATACATTCCTAAATTTTACTCCCTCTGAAAATAAAAATACAACTATAAAATGTCATTTAAAAGTGAAGTTTTAAACTTTTAATGGATTTATTAATGTTTAATGAAAAAGTCTTTAGGAGACATTGATGGACAATAGGTTCTCATGTCATTTGCACAAAAATTCAGTGTTGAGATATTTAGTTATTGAATTTTCCTTAAGATATAGAACCCTTCTACACATGTTTAAGAGGAATTGCAGTTTCCCAAACTGTGCCAACAAAAATAAAAACAGGAAGTAAAATTGTAATTGCTGGCAAGAAAAATTTCTAAAAAGTTTATGTGACGAGACAGCAAAAGTGACGCTGATGTATGGAACAGTCTTATGGACTCTGTGGGAGAGGGAGAGGGTGGGAAGATTTGGGAGAATGGCATTGAAACATGTAAAATATCATGTATGAAATGAAATGCCAGTCCAGGTTCAATGCACGATACTGGATGCTTGGGGCTGGTGCACTGGGACGACCCAGAGGGATGGTATGGGGAGGGAGGAGGGAGGAGGGTTCAGGATGGGGAACACATGTATACCTGTGATGGATTCATTTTGATATTTGGCAAAACTAATACAATATTGTAAAGTTTAAAAAAAAAAAGTTTATGTGAAATATTTATATGAATACCCTCGGAACAGATGGGTAATAAGTTCAAGGTCAGTGGAAAAATGACTCTCAACTTTACTCTTGACCCTTAAAATATATCAGAATTGATACTGACTTTGAAAGGCAATGAGGAGAGACAACTAGGAGAGAAGCTCCAACCTAAAAATTCAGGTTAGAGAAGTAGACATGCAGAGTAGCGTGAAGCTTAGAATGATAGATCAATAAAACAGTGAGAAATGTTTAAATCATCAAATATACAGTCATTTTAATGTGTTTTGGGAGTAACATGAACTGAAAGATACTTTACCAAATTGGTGTTGAAGTTCTTCTGAAAAAAAAAAAAATGGATAAACAATGTAAATCTCATGGGAAAGACATAAGAAGAAAATTCAAATGTATTAAAGATATCTCTTTAAAATTGAACCCATTAGGCTGTAGAAACACACACATATACAAACAAATACAACACATAAACAGATCTTTATATTGAGCATGCATTCTTATCTTTGTGGTAGTCTGGTTAATGTGTAAAACGGATGTATTAGTTGTGCATTGCACATTTAGCAATATCAGACACATACAGATGAATACACACAAACTTGTCTAAAAGAGGTTTTTTTCTGGAAAGAACAGTATTTAATAAAAGAAAATAGGGGGAATGAGAAGAAAAATTCTGAACTGATAAATCATTATAAAAATAGTAACTCTGGTCATTATCTCATACAATTTTTCATAATCAATTGGACCTTGTTTAGTTTTTTATTACTCAGTTTTTCATCTTTAAGCAGCTTTCTGATTGTTGGTAAAGAGATATAGTTAATCTTGTTGTTGAAGCTATAGACAGAGGAGCCTGGGGAGCTATAGTCCATGGGATAGCAAAGAGTCAGACACAACTGAGAGGCCAACACTTTCACTTTGTTTTCATGCTGTGCATAATGCCACAGACACTGAAGAACAGAGTCCTGAGCTACTGTTCCTATAGGATCTGCAGGGTTAGGTTCCTGGGTGCCTCTGTTCACCATTTTTTCTCAACTGATTCATGGAATGAAGTGAAAGTGAAAGTTGCTCAGTTGTGTCCAACTCTTTGCGGCCCTATGGACTATACAGTCCATGGAATTCTCCAGGCCAGAATACTGGAGTGGGTAGCCTTTCCCTTCTCCAGGGAATATTCCCAACCCAGGGATCGAATCCAGGTCTCCCACATTGTAAGTGGATTCTTTACCAACTGAGCTATGAGGGATACCTAACTGTATTTGTGTGAGTTAACTCATATCTTTATGAAGCTTACTTTAACAGTGTCAGATGAGAGGAAGATAAATCAGCTATTAAACAGCAGAGATATGTGGCTTGAATGAAATGATTTTTTTCATTGAAAATTCTATTAACAGTCAATAGAAGGGAAAAAGGAATGTTTTCCCAGTCAATCTGATGATTATAATCAGGGAGGTGGAATCTCAGAATTTCTGAGAACTGTTCTACTCGTTAGAAATGGAAGGCACAGTTATATTTTGAAGACAAGGGACAATACATCACATTTTATATAAAGTTCACCAAAGATACATTGTCCAAGTAAGTATATACAAAGCAAGTAGCAAGTCACTGTAACATCCTGTATACAGTCAACCTTTTAGAAAGTTACATTGCTAGCATCAGAAAAAAGGAGAAAAAATATCTTTAGGTTGAGCATGCCTTCCTATCTTTGTGGAAGTCTGGTTAATGGGTAAAGCAGGTAGATGTACTAGATGTACATTGTGCATTTAAGAGTACAGGAGGAGACTCAAATGGACAGAGAGAGGAAATTCTATTTTTAAATTTTATTGTCTTGCTGTAAAATATAAATTTTATTTTATCACCTGAAATTATCTTGGATAAAAATTTCAGATCAGAAACTTTGAAAACAGCAAAAGCTTAAATTTAAATTATTGCTAGTAACTCCTTGCCAAAGGAAATGTGTGGATAAATTTCAAGGAAAGAACACATCAAATAAAAACAAATAGGGGGAAATGAATAATGTCTGAAGATGGCAGACTTCAGTTGCAAGGATAATAACATGGAAAAGATAGATAAATAAAGCTCCAGGTACATTGGAGTTGGGGACAAAGAAACCGATGAGACTTGAGTAGGTATAAAGTGTAATACACTAATGGGACTTACCATTTCCTGTCCTCTCATATAAAAAAAAGAAGGGAGAAATAAACCATTCAAAACAATGAAGGCAGAATATAAGGAAGAGAGGAAGACAATAATTTTAAAATTTTCAATTGATTATTCATTCATTAAAAATGAACCACCCTTCCAAGAGTTGGCATTAAAACTTCCAAAAACTATACAATCCATGAGAGGTAATAATGTTTTAAATTCTGTCACTCATCTGTACAAAAAGAAGTAAGATAGGAAATGAAATCATAACAGAAAGTATAGCAGGACATCACTTGGATAAATCTTATGAATCACTGGTGTTGCATTGGGCCATCCACTATTTTAGAACAAACTATTGATACAAACATGATTACGACATGAGACTGGAAGTTAAAATGTGATTTAAAAAAAACCTACAGTAAAAGTCAAAGCTGTACCACTCCTCTGTCAAAAGCTGTACCACCAGCCATATGAAATGTGCTATATGATTTAAAAAGACGTGTTCTCAAATTCCATTCAAAATGCAAAACAAAATATAATTTTAAAATATAATTAGGAAAAATGTTAAATTTCATTTTTTAGTGCTTCATTAAGAAAATCTTAGGACTGCAGCATCTATAGTCATTCATGTAGAAATTTCTGAGTTGAGAGATGTATATTATACATGAATTTTCCTTAAAATTTAACATTCTTCTTCAAACATTAAGAAGGTATTGGTGTGAAGAATTAATGATTATGCAAATAGAGATGCAAAAGAATGCAGAATATTTACTATAGATGGAGAGGAAGAAATGACATGAACAATTCTAGAATATAATTGTAGTATAAATGAGAACATGTAAGTAATATGATCAAAAGAAATAAAAGAGTGAGACTCAAGCTTACCAAATACTCATAAAGGATATTAGAATTTTTACAGTCTCTTACAAGACAGAAAAGAGAAAACTCATGTATCAAGTTTGGGATCTTCTCATCTCCTAAAGTTTGGGAAGGTTCAACAGCATAGTAATGGCCCCTTTAATAGGGATACTTGAAATGATCCTTTGATAATGAAATTGTTTCAGAAAATAGAGTGTGAAAACCATAGACTTATTAGTCTCATCACCCTGATCTCAAAAAACTCATCATGCAAGTAAAGCAAGTCTCTGGAATACAGATGAAGTTGATGCTATAGGAAAGGAAACATATGAAACAAGCAAAAGATGGAATGAGAAATGCTGGAGCCTATGGAACCAACATTGGAGGAACTTAGTGAGAGAGAAGCTCGTTAACAATAAGTAGGGAGGGAAGAACAGACATCCCCGAGAAGGGGAGCCAAAGATATATGTATAACTGAAAGGGCACCAACTTACAGACACCAACTGATCAGTCACTGAAGAGTTAAAGGAGTAAAGATTTGTCAGAGAACCTTATCAAACTTTCCCCAAAGATTTTCTGAAAAAGGAAATAGAATATTCATGTAAATACCATGAAAATTGAGAAGAAAAAATTTTTAGAAAAATTTGAACACAATGTTCAAAGTATCAGGATATTGACAAACAAACATACATACTTTAGGCACACTAAATAAACTCACCAAGAATAGATGAGGACTGCTCCTTCTTACTCAGAGAGTATTCTATAAAGAAAATAGAAAAGAGCAACAAAAATAAAGAAAAAGCAGAAAAAAATTATATTTTCTAACTAGAGAAAAAAAATTTTAGGAGCAATATTTCTGAAGCTTCACTTTTCCATATGTTCATAACCTCATTTGACATTATACATTCTTTTATTATTCAATATGGTTGCTCTTATCAGTTTATTGGCTGCTATTAAAGATGTATTGTCAATTCTGATTTTTGCTGTTGCTCTGTTATATATGAAATCATTGATTTCATTAAAAATTTTAATACTCTTTTAAAAAAAACTTTTGAGTAATATTTTTGTTTTCAAAAGAAATAGAATTCAGGAATATATTTCCTGAATAATTTCCTGCCTAAGCATAACTGATTCAGTTTGCTGTACACCTGAAACTTATACAACATTGTAATATCAGATCAGATCAGTCGCTCAGTCGTGTCCGACTCTTTGTGACACCATGAATCGCAGCAAGCCAGGCCTCCCTGTCCATCACCAACTCCCGGAGTTCACTCAGACTCACGCCCATCAAGTCGGTGATGCCATCCAGCCATCTCATCCTCTGTCGTCCCCTTCTCCTCCTGCCCCCAATCCCTCCCAGCATCAGAGTCTTTTCCAATGAGTCAAGTCTTCGCATGAGGTGGCCAAAGTACTGGAGTTTCAGCTTTAGCATCATTCCTTCCAAAGAAATCCCAGGGCTGATCTTCTGAATGGACTGGTTGGATCTCCCTGCAGTCCAAGGGACTCTCAAGAGTCTTCTCCAACACCACAGTTCAAAAGCATCAAATTCTTCAGTGCTCAGCCTTCTTCACAGTCCAACTCTCACATCCATACCATGACCACAGGAAAAACCATGGCCTTGACTTTGTTGGCAAAGTAATGTCTCTGCTTTTGAATATGCTATCTAGGTTGGTCATAACTTTCCTTCCAAGGAGTAAGCGTCTTTTAATTTCATGGCTGCAGTCACCATCTGTAGTGATTTTGGAGCCCAGAAAAATAAAGTCTGACACTGTTTCCACTGTTTCCCCATCTATTTCCCATGAAGTGATGGGACCGGATGCCATGATCTTCATTTTCTGAATGTTGAGCTTTAAGCCAACTTTTTCATTCTCCTCTTTCACTTTCATCAAGAGGCTTTTTAGTTCCTCTTCACTTTCTGCCATAAGGGTGGCATCATCTGCATATCTGAGGTTATTGATATTTCTCCTGGCAATCTTGATTCCAGCTTGTGTTTCTTCCAGTCCAGCGTTTCTCATGATGTACTCTGCATAGAAGTTAAATAAGCAGGGTGACAATATACAGCCTTGATGAACTCCTTTTCCTATTTGGAACCAGTCTGTTGTTCCATGTCCAGTTCTAACTGTTGCTTCCTGACCTGCATACAAATTTCTCAAGAGGCTGATCAGGTGGTCTGGGATATGTAATATCAACCATACTCAAATAAAAAGCAAAAAAATAAATAAAATAACATTTTACTGAATATATCATGTTTTATGAAAAAATCTTTAGGAAACATTGCAGGCAATAGGTTTTGGTATCATTTGCTTAAAAAAATCAAATTTGAGAGAGAGGCACTGTTACTAAACATTCTTTATGATACAGAACCCTTCAAAACATCATTAAAAGGAATTATAATCTCAGACTGACAATTGTGTCAATAAATACAAAAATGAAAAGTAAAATTACTATTGTTGACAATTTTAAAAAGTATTTAAAATATGTTAAACATTTTTATACCCTGGAAAACCTGGGTAATAAATTCAAGGTCAGTGAAAAAATAAACTTCAACTTACCACTGACATTGATAGATATCAAAATTTACATTTTCTTTGAGGACAAAGAAGAGAGAAAACTATGGTGGAAGTCCATAACCAAAAATTCAGGTTAGAAGTGCACACATGCAGGAAATGTGTGAGCCAATAAAGAGGATATAGATAAAATGTTGAGAAATGTTAAAAAAAAATCAGAAATCCAGTCATTTTAAACTATTGGTGAATAAAATGATATCTAAGATACATACCAAATTTGTGCTGATATTCTTCTGAAAAATAAAATGGATAAACAGTGTAAATTTTATGGGAAAGACAAGAAGAAAATTCAAATTACCTATAGGAACCATGGAATTAGGATCCTGGGCATCTCCATTAACCACCTTTTCTCAATTGATTCATACACAACCATATTTGTATGAGTTTTAACTCATGCCTTAATAAAGCTTACTTTAACAGAGTCAGAAAGGAAGGGAAATGAGATAGTAAATAGCAGAAAAGAGGGTTGTAAATGAAATAAACTGAAGCTATCTTGGAGAAACATTGCATATAAAAACATTTTAAATTACAAAAACCTACAGATAAATTTCTGCTAATAATCTCCTGGAAGAAAGGAAACACACATAAATTGCAAGGACAGGACAAATTGAAGAAAAATGATGAGGAAACTGAATAACACCCAAAGATGGTAGAGTTCAGTAGCCAAAAAACAAAACAAGAGTAAATGATGTAAAACTCTATCTATGTTGGAATTGAGGAAGATGATCTTTGAGAGTTGAAAACGAGTGTCAAAGAGATAAATGAATTTTGACTAGATACAAAATATAACTCAATAATGAGATTTGTACTGTCCTGTTCACACAGGGTGAAAAAAAGATGAAAAAAAAAAAAAACATTCAAATATAAAAGACACAATAGGAAATGAGGACCATTTGAAACCATTTCATTTCATGTGAAACCAATAATTTGAAACCATTTCCTGGATAGTCTTTCCTTAAAACTAGACTAACATTTCTAAGAACTGGACCAAAGTTTCCTAGAGCCTTGATGTTCATGAGAAGCAATGTTGTGTTACTACCATTAATAGTTTTTTTTTTTTTTTTTTTGTAAAAAGTAGTTAATGAATCCATGAGAGACATTAGAGTAGTACTTCTTCTGAGATAGGCCCCACCAATTATTGGTCTCACACTGAGACCTCCAGCTGTTGCATAAAAAAAGCAAACATGTTTACATTCATGAGACTGAAAACTAAAGAATAATTGAAAATACTATTAGAAAAGGGGGATGCTAAACCTTAAATTATTATGTTAATTCTTTAATAAAAATAATAATCCTAAGACCACAGCTTCCCCAATCACTCACATAAAAATTCTAAATTGAGAGATATAGTAGACATGTGTGTTCCTTAAGATTCAAGGTCCTTCTTCACTGATTGAAAATGTATTTTAATGTGAAAAATTAATAACTGTGAATAAAAATGCAAAAATATAAAGAACATTTACTATAACTTAAAAGGAAGAAAAGCTAGGAAAAAAAAAACTGGAATGTAAATATAGTATAACTGAGAATATATGGATAAGGTGATCAAGAGCTATAAAAGAGTGAGACTCAAGCTCACCCCGGACAAAAGAATGAGATTAGAATGTATGAAGTCTTTGACAGGAAAATGGAGGGAGAAACTTCATCCATCACATTGGAAAGCTTCTCATCTTCTAAAGACTAGGGAATTAACAGTAGCATAATATTTGCCCCTTCAAATTGGATAAGTGAAATGATCCTACATAATGAATTTGTCCCAGGAAAGAAAGATGGAAACCATGGGCCAATTAATCTCATCACTTTCATCTCACAAAATCCATAATACAGTATAGAAAGTCTCTGGAAGACAGATAAAGCCAAAGTCACAGGGAAGGATAAGTATGGAACAATGAGAACAAAAGATGCTATGGGAAAAGATGGAACATAAGGAAAAAACTATGGAGAAAAGTGAATAAGAGAGACGTTCTTATCCAAAACCTGGGGAAAGAAGAATGTACATTTGGAAGGGAGCTGATGGAGGTTATGTGGATGAAAAAGTGGGGACTCTTATAGATACTCTAAAAGAGATGAGTAAAGATTTGTCAGAGAATCTTACCAAATTTTCCCCAAATATCACCTGAAAAAGGAAAAAGTCATATAAATACCATGGAAACACACATGAAGAAAAATCAAATTTTTTGAAAAATCTGAATGCAATGTTTGAAGTATTGGGATGCAGACAAAAGCATATGCACAAACACACAGACACACAAAAAACATCAGGCACAAAAAATAAACGCACCAACAGTGGCCGAAAGCTGCTCCCTTATCTCCAGGATATTTCCTACTAAAAATGAAAGAAAAAGCAAAAACTAAGTGAATTTGCTGAATGGATAAAAATTCTTAGGAGTAATATTTCTAGTAGTTAACTTTTCCACATGTTCATTAAACCATTTGACATGATTTAGGATTTACTGATTCAGTATGGTTTCTCTAATAGGTTCATCGGCTGCTACTAAATATATATTGTCAATTTTCATTTTGAGACAAAACTACATCGTGCTCAGTCGCTCAGTCATGTCCAACTCTTTTGTGACCCCATGGACTGTACCCCGCCAGGCTCCTCTGTCCACGGCATTCTCCAGGCAAGAATACTGGAGTGGGTTAGCATTTTCTCCTCCAGGAAAAACTATATAGAAATATGCAAATTTTGGATTTGAGGAAAATATTCATAGAGACCTGAAGACAAAAGTATGAGAAAAGGATGAAACTATAACTAGGCTCACAGGTAAATACTTGAATGGAACTTGTTGTTTTCCTCTTCACAATTATTGATAAAAATAACAGGAAAAAACTCAAATTCACCCAAAATGAGGTCCTAATGTAAAGAAGAGACAAGGGCCAAAATTTCAACTGCTCAGTTATGTCCATCTCTTGAGACCCCATGGACTGCAGCCTTCCAGGCTTCTCTGTTCATGGACTCTCCCAGGCAAGAATACTGGAGTGGGTTGCCATTTCCTTCTCCAGGTGATCTTCCCAACCCAGGGATCAAACTCAGGTCTCTTGTATTGTACGTAGACTCTTTACCCATTGAGCCACCAAGGAAGCCAATAAAAGTGGGAAAAGCACTCAAATTCATCCAAATGAGGGCCCGATGTGAGGAAGAGACAAGGGTCCAAATTTCAAACACTTCCATTTTTACTCTGTGACTCAACCTGACCCATGTTTCTGAGAAATTACCCCATATCATCCAAAAGCCATCTCACCAATCAGAGGAAAGTTTTATTGACTTCCATTCACCTGCTGGTGTAAAGGGAAATGAGAAGAGATATGACACCATGACAGGACGTAGAATAGGACTTCCTCTACGATAAACAGTGATCATCAGTGTTGCATTGGGCCTTCCTTCACAGAGTAAATTGCAAAGGCACACTCATACACAAAAGAATCCCTTAAAATGAAATGAAGAAGTAAAGAGGCAATCACCATTTTCTCCAGATTCCATGAAATCTGCTACATGCATGAAAAAATACATTCCTAAAACCTGCTTCTTTTGAAAACAAATTTATAACTAGAAAATATCTTTAGAAAACAAGAACATTAAACCTTTAATGATTTTGTCAGTGGGGTAAAAACAAAGCCAAAGGAAACAAATGTTGGCTACATTCTGATGGAAGAAGAAGGAAACTTATAGCCCTTTCCTAGTGCAGTCCATGGTTCAAAATGATCATTATTTTGAGAATTGGGAGCATTGATTTCCAATGGACACTTGGCTAACCAGAAGAAATGCTGTACTTCATCCCCACCAACTCTTGGTGCAAAATGAAAAAAGGATGGGCAATGATACAAGGAGAGGAAGTAGAGAAGGGATGGGAACCTCTGGGTTAAAAATTAATAACTTGTCATCATTCATTTGTCCTTCCTTTAATTTTACAGAATCCAAGGCAATGTGACCTGATTCATGAGTCAGGTACTCAAGATGTCACAAGGAAGCCTTAAGTGAAAGCACCCATCTATCTAAGTCTGTAGCAGTAGTCCTATGAAACCTGTGCCATATATTAAAGATATAGATATAAAGAAAAGATATAGATTTCTTAATTCCATTTAATCTGTAACAAAAATACAATTGTGAATGTCATTAGCAAATGAAAGATGTTAAACATGTAAGTTTTAGTACTAAGTCATTAATCCTCTCTTCAGAGTATTCCTTGGTAGCTCACACTGTAAAGAATCTGCCTGCAATGCAGAAGACCTGGGTTCGATTCCTGGGTTGGGAAGATTCCCGAGAGAAGGAAATGGCAACCCACTCCAGTATTGTTTCCTGGAGAATCCCACTGAGAGAGGAGCACGGAGGGTTACAGTCCATGGGGCTGCAAAGAGTCAGACACAATTGACTGACTTTCACTTTCACTAAAAGTATTCTAAGACTGTAGCCTCTCTTGCTATTTGCATAAAATTTCAAAATAAACTAATACAAGGGAATTTGCATTAATATATTAAGTTCTTCTACAAACAAGGTACTTGCATTTCCCCCCCAATTGTGGGCAAATAATGCATTGAAAAGATAATATAATTACTATGGTATGAAATAATTTAAACTCGGGAAATAGTATTTAAAATATCTGTAAACATAGAGAATATGTTAGGAACTGGACAGAGCAGGGCAAGTAAGCCTAAAGTCCACAATGGTTCAAT
Source organism: Bos javanicus (assembly GCF_032452875.1). Taxonomy (NCBI): domain Eukaryota; kingdom Metazoa; phylum Chordata; class Mammalia; order Artiodactyla; family Bovidae; genus Bos; species Bos javanicus. The sequence goes on along the minus strand of NC_083890.1, from coordinate 26,577,294 downwards.
GAATTATATCTTAATTTACACAATCTTTGCAAGTACAATGTATTAAGGGACATGACTCAGCAAATTTGTAGACTTAGCTCATCTCATAAGGTTTGTGGCGGTATCAATTGCCTAGTAATGGTCCCTCAACTGGAAATATATGAGATATGTACTAACTTAATGGGCATTTTCCAGAAAAAAAAATATAATGAAAACCAGGTCCCCATTAATCTTATCATGTTTATCCCAAATTTATAATATAACTGACCACAGTCTGGATGAAAGAAGATAATGTATATAATGTATAATTATGTGAAATGAAAAAAGAAAAAGAATTGGGCAAGATGTAAAGGTAGGGAAAAAGAAAAAGTGAGAAATTTATATGGGTGATTTTATGAACAAATAATAGACCGGGAAGGATCAGCATCTGGGAAAAGGGGGTCAACACTGCCATAGAGATAAAAAGAAAGGGAACATTAAAGGCATTGAGAAAGGATTCATTTAGAGGGTTATTTTGGTAAAAAGGTTGTCAGAGAAATTTACCACATATTTTCTGAAGGTCACCTGAAAAATAAAAAGGAAAGATCCATGTTAATATTACGGCACAGAAAAGGGTGGGGGGATTTAAAAGTAGTGAAAAATTCACATGCAATGGTGAAGATACCAAAATGCAGACAAACATACACATCCCCACACATGTGTGCAGACATATGCGCTTATACGATTAATAATAGTGTCTGAAAGCTCACAAAATTAAACAAAAATTTAATAGGAGTAAAAGAAATTAACTTATTGCCTGTGCAAGAATTTCAGGACTATTAGTTTTGTCCATGATCTTTTAAAGTTATTCTTCATCTATGTGGACATTACATTAGATGCTAGTATTCTGTTGGTTGCCTTTAATAAGTTCTTTGGCTGCTAGGAAAAAGAAATAATCAATTCCCTTCATGTTGCAGCTATGCTGTATAAAGTATTCCCAAGCAGTGAAATAGAGAATAATGAACCCACACCTTGAGAGAAAATTCAGGGATTGTTTCTCAGACACCTGTATAAACATTTTCATGAAACAATGATTTATGATCTGTTTTTGGCAAGTTTCTATTTTAACCTATCTCAAAATGAAGTACATCTTATTTGATCACCTTTTCAGAATAATATGAAAACCCAGACTCATTACGGGCAAGAGTTAGCTTAAAAGAGATGAAAAACCAAATAAAACAGCACTCCTTTGTGCAAAACACTAGCTGTAGCAGCCCTTACATGAAGGCTACTCCCTGTCCAATTCTAAAGTCCATTCTAAAGGAGATCAGTCCTGGGTGCTCATTGGAAGGACTGATGTTAAAGCTGATTAGGCCACCTCATGCGAAGAGTTGACTCATTGGAAAAGACCCTGATGCTGGGAGGGATTGGGGGCAGGAGGAGAAGGGGACAACAGAGGATGAGATGGCTGGACGGCATCACCAACTCGATGGACATGAGTTTGAATGAACTCCGGGAGTTGGTGATGGATAGGGAGGCCTGGCGAGCTGTGATTCATGGCATCACAAAGAGTCAGACACGACCGAGCCACTGAACTGAACAGAACTCCCTATATTAAAGAGATATATCTCTAAATTCTATTCCCTCTAAAAGCAAAAATATGATTCAAAAAATTCATTTAAAAAGAGGATATTAATCATTAAATGGATATATTAGTGTTTTATGAAAAAAGCTTTAGGAAACATTGCAGACAATAGTTTCTGGTTCTTTCTGCCTAAAAATTCAGAACTGAGAGATGTAGAGACATTAGGTTTTCCATAAGATAGAAAATACTCCTACACATCAGTAAAAGGAATTGCAGTCTCTTAAATTAGCAACTGTGTTAATTAAAAGACAAAATATAAATTCAATTGGAAATTTTTAAAATTCCAAAAGATTATGTCAAACACATTATACCTGAGAAAATTTGAAAGAACAAGGAAGAAAGAAAGTAATGGCTTTCCCCTACTTTCTCTCTTCCTTATTCTTTCAAATGTAAAGTAATTAGCCTCCAATTAAAATAAATAAAATTATATTAAAAAATTCAAGTTAGGATAGTAATCAGCCAGGAAAAGAGTAAGACAGTGAATGACATATCAGAAGAATGAAGGGAAATGTTAAAAACATCAGGAATGTATTTTCAAGTGTTTTGGGTATAAAGAGATGTCAGAGATATGTTACCAAATTTGTGCTGAAGTTCTTCTGTAAAATAAAAAGGAAAAATCAGTGTAAATCTCATGGGGAAAACACAGGAAGAAAAATTAAATTTATTAAAAAGCATGTATTTAAAATTAAAGCATTTAGGATACAGACACACACACATAAATGCAAGAACTCACACCAGGAAGACACATACACACTCACAAAAACACACAAATACACAGACAATGTGAACAAATTTGGTTTAAAGTGCATTATTGAAGAAACGAGTATTTAATGAAACACAAAGGTGGAGATGAATACATTTTCTGAATCAAGGACACATTTTTAAAAACAGAGATTCTGATAACTACTAATACAATTTTTCCAGATTCCTTTTGTTCTTATTTAGAATTTTGTTGCTCAGTTTTTCATCTCTAGAGAGTCCTCTGACTGCTGCTTATATGGTCACTTCTGTTGGGGAAACTATGTATAATCCACAAACACTGATGTATATACAGAGTGCTGAGTTCCTAGAGAATGTGCAGCGTGAGGGTCAAGGGGGCCTCTATCACCATTTCCCTCAACTGAAACATATATAACTGTATTTTATGTGAATATGGTTTTAACTCATGTCTCAATAAGGTCACATGAAAGAAAGGAAAATAAAGTTTTTTTTTGTTTGTTTGTTTTTACTTTTAAACTTTTTGTTTTATATTGAGGTATAGCTGATGCCTGGAGAATCCCGTGGACAGAGGAGCCTGGTGGGCTGCTGTCCATAGTGTCACACAGAGTTGAACGTGACTGAAGCCACTTAGCAGCAGCAGCAGCAGCAACAGCAGCTGATTGACAATGTTGTGACAGCTTCAGATGAACAGCAAAGACGCACAGCCATACATGCCATGTTTTAATTCTCCCCCAAACTCCTCTCCCATCCAGGCTGCCACATAACATTAAGTAGAGTTCCATACTGTATAGCTATACAGTAGGTCCTTGTTGGCTATCCATTTTAAACATAGCAGTGTATACATATCCATCCTAAACTCCCCAACTACCCCTTCTCCACTTTCCTCCCACCATCAACCATAGGTTTGTTCTCCAAGTCTGTGAATCTCTTTCTGTTTTGTAAGTTCATGTGTATCAGGCAAATGAAGTATCAATGTCAAGGAAGGAATTTTAAATTAAATGATGCAAACTATGGGCTTCCCTCGTGGCTCAGAGGGTAAAAGCATCTGCCTGCAATGCGGGAGACCTGGGTTCGATCCCTGGGTCAGGAAGATCCCCTGGGGAAGGAAATGGCAACCCACTCCAGTATTCTTGCCTGGAAAATCCCATGGATGGAGGAACCTGGTAGGCTACAGTCCCTGGGGTCACAAAGAGTCGGACACGACCGAGCAACTTCACTTTCACTTTCATCTTGGAAAAACTTTCAAATCAGAAAATTTTAAAATGACTAAACCTTGCTAAAAGATTACTCCTAATACTCCTTGAAGAAGGTAACATATATGTGCATAAATGGAAAGGACAGGACAAACCAAAGAAAAAGTAATGAGGAAACTGAGTAACATCTAAGAATTACAGACATCACGAAAAAGCAAAAACTGCATGACAAAAAAGTGATGTAAAGGTCTACGTACATTGGAGTTGAAGGAGGTGATCATGGAGAACTGAAAACCAATGTCAATGAAACACATGAAACTTGAGTAGGCACAGAGTATAATATAATAATAGGACTTGCCTTTGTCATGTTCACACTTATCTGAAAAAAATAATATAAAGTTATTGAAACATAATGAAGGCACAGTGTTAGGAAGAAGGAGGATAATAATTTGAATTCCTCACATTGCTTATTCTTTTGTTAAAACTGGATGCACCTTTCTAAGAACTGTAACCAAACTTCCAAAGTACATGCAACCCATGAGAGGGAAGATTGTTTTATCTCTGCCCAGCCATTTGTACAAAAGGAATTAATATAGGGAATGGAATCAGGACTAATGTTAGCATAGGACTTTCTCTGAGATAAGACCACCACAGTAGCACAGTAATGGCTTCTTCAACTTGGATAAATGAAAAGATCCTATATAGACCAGCCCCAAAAAGAGAGAGTGAAAATCATGGACCTGTTAATCTCATTGCTTTCATCTCAAAAAATTCATAATGCATTACAGAAAGTCTCTGGAAGACAGACAAACCCATTGTTATAGGAAAGAAAAGGTATAGGATATGAGAACAACAACAACAAAAAGATGAAATGGTGGGCAAAAAAGGAACAACGATGGGAGGAAATTAAGAGAGAAGTTCAAATTTAAGAGTGAACATTCATGAGAAGGAGAGCTAATGGAGGGCACAGAGAAGAAAGGGTGGGGACTGTTACAGACACCAAAGATGTAGTCCTTAAAGAGTTAAAGGAGCAAAGATTTCTCAGAGGATCTTACCAAGTTTTCCACAAATATCATCTGAAAAATAAAATGAAAAAACTCTTGTAAATACCATGGAAACACATACAAAGAAAAATAAAATTTTTGAAAAATCTGAATGCAATGGCCAAAGTATTGGATGCAGATAAAAGCATACACACACACACACACACACACACACACACACACAGACAATATCAAGCACAAATGTAAACACACCCACAGTAGCTGAAAGCTTCTCCATTCTATCCAGATTATGTGCTACAAAAAAGAAAGAAATAAAAATGAACAAAGAGAATTTTCTGAATGGATAAGACTTTTTGGAATAGTATTTTTGGTAGTTAACTTTTCCACATGCTCATAGTGTCATCTGGCATAATTAAGGTTTTAATTATTCAGTATGCTTGCTCTAATAGGTTTATTGGCTGCTATTAAATATATGCTGCTAACTCTCATTTTGGTGTAGCTCCATTATATAAAATCACCACAAACACTGACTCAGAGTATCCTGGACCACTCCTCCTCAAGAAACCACAGGATTTTAATTCCTGGATAATGATTTACAACATTTTTGTCAATAGGTGTCACAACATAACCTTATATTTTGTGAATTTTTATTACAATTCATGTTGAAAAGATGCTCATCTTAATTAGATCATGTGAAACAACAAATAAAGCAATGAACACAAGTAATGAGGGAGTTGAAATCACATATTCAGGGCACATGTTGGACAAAACTTTCACACCAGTCCTTGAACATTCCATCACTTCAAAAGTATATGATTAATAAAATTTATATGGCAGAAAGTGTCTGTTTGTGCCAGTTGAATGGACAGGACAAAGCCAAGAAATTATGATGGAAGAAACTGAGTGAAAAATAAAGATGATGAATTTCAGTTGGAAAGATTGGATAATGAGACAGACTATGTAAAAATATGCAAATGTTGGATTTGAGGAAGATGGTCATAGAGACCTGAAGATAAAGATATGATAAAAGGATAAGACTGACATTTTCCTCTTCGTATTTCATATAAATTAACAGGAAAAAGAACTGAAAATTCATTCCAGTTGAGGTTCTGATGTGAAGAAGGAACAAGGGCCAAAATTTCAAACTCTTCTATATTTTACTATTTGGCTCAACCTGACTCATATTTCTGAGTATTGACTCCATGTCATCTGGAGGTCATATCACCAATCAGTGAAAGTTTTATTGATTTCCATTTTCCTACTGGTTCAAAATGGAATCAGAAGGTATATGACACCATGGGAGGTGGTAGCATAGGAATTCCTCTTGGAAAACAGCATCTGTCCCTGGTGTTTCACTGAGACTTTTGCTTCTCAGAATCAACTGCACACCCACAATCATACTTAAGAGACTTACCTAAAATGAGGTGAAGAAATAAAGAGCACAATTACTTCTCTGTCCAAATGACATGTTACGGTAGTCAGAGAAATCCTGCTACATATATCAAATAAATATAATCCTAAAAGCATTCCCTTTGAAAGCAAAATCATAATTGAAAAATGTCATCAGAAAAGGAGGAAAATTTTAAGGACTTAATGAAGTATAAAGCAAAAGAATAGCCCATGGTTCAAAATGACCAGTATTTTTAGATCTAAAGGCACCAATTTCCAAAAGACATCTTGCCAATTATAGGTAATGTATTTTTTTCCCATGGAAATTTTGGTGCAAAATGAACATAGATGGGAGATAATACAAAGAGAGGAATTAGAATAAGACATCTCTGAGATAAACTGTAACAGTCTTTCATCTTTCTTTGGCCCCTCTTTTTGTTTTTAAGAATAGAATGCAGTTCTGCCCATATTCAGGTCATAAGGAAGCTACAATGAAAGTACTCTTCCATCTAAATCTATATCTTTAGCAGTACTTGTATGAATCCTGGTCTATGTGTGAAAGAGATATATTCCTTAATTCCATTCAGTCTTTAACAAAAATATAATTGTAAATATCATTAATGAAAGAAGGATGTTAAACGTTTATTGGCTTTAGCAGTGAGTTATTAACCATCTCTTAGGAATATTCTAAGACTTAGCCTCTCAGGCCATTCACACAAAATTTCAAAATAGACTAGTATGTTATAAATGAAATCCCCTTAATATATAAAGTCCTATAAATACTTAAGGTATTTCAATTTTCCCCATCATGTCCAAATAAAGTAATGAAATTACATCACAATTACTACAGTATGAAATAATTTAAACTTGGAAAGTAGTATTTAAAATATATGTATGCCTATAGAATATGTGAGCAAATAATCTGAACAGGTGAAAGGGAGTCTCAAGCCCAAAGTATTCCAAGAGTTACATTTGCGTTTACACAGTTTGAGAGAAGAATGGATGGAGGTGTGTCACTTAGCAAGTTTGTAGACTTAGCTCATTTCATAAGGTTTTGGAGGTATCGACTGTATAGTAGTAATGTCCCTGAACTAGAAATACATGAGATAAGTAGTAACATAGTAGCCATTTTCCAGAAAACAAATTATATGATGTAAAGTAAGTTCTCATCAATGTCATCCCTTTCACATCAAAAAATTCATAATGAAATTCTCGTAAGGCTCTAATGATTGTTGGAAACAATGTTTGTATAAAGACAATATGTTAAATGAAAAAAAAAAGTAGAATTGGGCAATGTTTAAGGGCAAGGAAAGAGAATAAGTGAGAACTCCATATGATTGATTTTATAAACTAATTGGGTAAGGATGGGTCGACATCCCATAGTAGGGGGATCAACAGCTGGTATATAGTTTAAGAGACTGGAAAGTATAGGCACTGAGAAAGTGACCATCTAGAAGGTTACTGAAGCAGAAAGATTGTCAGGGAAATTTACCCCACTTTTTCTGAAGGTCATCTGAAAGATACAATGGAAAAGTTCTTGTCAATACCATGGCACAGAAACAGTGAAAAAACTTGTAAGCAGAGAAAAATTCATATGCAAAGATGAACATACCAGGATTCATACAAACACAGACATACACAAACACACCTATGTGCAGGCACACACATATACCAACTGTATCTGAAAGCTGAGCACACTGGTCAAAATTTACTACAAGGAAAAGGAGCAATGTTACTGCCTTGTGCAAGCATTATAGGGTTATTGGTTGTGTCAGTGATCTTTTAAAATTTTTCTTATTTGTACATTACATGGGATACTAGAATTCTGTTTTTGGATGCTAGGAAAAAGAAATAATAAATTTCTTTTAGATTGTAGCTATTTTGTATAAAGTATCCACAAATAGTGAAGTAGAGAATTCTGAACCCATGCTTCCAGAGAAGATTCAGGGATTGGTGCTCAGATACCTGTATAAACATTTTCATGAAACAGTGATGTCATGACCTGTTTTTGTTGAGTTTCTATTTTAACTTATGCCAAAATGAACCATATCTTAAGTCATCTTTTCAGAATAATATGAAAACCCAGACTCATTATGGGTGAGAATTAGTTTAAAAGAGATGAAAATCCAATGATAAAACAGCATTAGCCATAGCAGTCATTAACCTGTATTAAAGTAATATATCCCTAAATTCTATTCCCTCTGAAAACAAAAATACGGCTGAAACTATAATTTAAAAAGAAGATATTTATCTTAATTGGATAAGTTAGTGTTTTATGAAATAAGCTTTAGGAAACATTGCAGGCAATAGGTTCTGGTCTTTTCTGTATAAAAATTCAGAACTGAGAGATGTAGAGAAATTGAACTTTCTAAAAGATAAAGAATACTCCTACGTATCAGTAAAAGGAATTGCATTTTCTTAAATCAACAACAGTGTTAATTAAAAGAGAAAATAGAGTTATTATTGTTGGAAATTTTAAAAATTCCAGAAACTTATATATGAAATCCATGTATGCTCAAGAACATTTGTATAATAAGTTCAAAACAAGTGGAAAAATAGCCCTTGATCTTTGAATGTTATCGGAATATATATAAACTTTGAAAGGACAAAGAAGAGAGAAAAGAAGAGGAGAAATCTATAAGTAAAGATTCAGGTTTGAAGTGTAGACATGCAGACGAGTGAGGCAATGAATGGCATATTGATAGAATGGTGGAAATGTTTAAAAACATCAGGAAATCAGTCATTTTCAAGCATTTTAGGCACAAAGGGATGTCAAAGATATGTTACCAAATTTGTGCTGAAGATCTTCTGAAAAATAAAATGGAAAAAATCAATGTCAATCTATGGAAAGACACAGGAAGAAAATTTGAATTTATTGAAAAAAATGTATTTAACATTAAAATCATTAGGATGTAGATAAACACAAACTCAAGAAATCATAAATACTCATTCAGTCACATTCAGATAAATGCTGATGAACTTGGATCAAAGTACCCTTTTGAGGATAAAGTAGCTTTTAGTGAAACAAAGCAGAAGGCATGAATAAGTTTTGCAATTTAAAGAAACATTTTAAGAACCATAGCTCTGGTAATTACTTGACACAATTTTTAGTAATCTCCTTGATCTTAGTTTTTAATTATTCAGTTTTTTATCTTTAATGAGTTTTATGATTTGGCTAATGATGAATAGTCAATACTTCTATTGAGAAAGCTCTGCTATATATAATCCACAAACACTAAAGTGAACAATGCTGAACTATTGCTCCTGTAAGACCTGTAGATTACAGATGTAGTCACTGTGTTTTCTCAACAGCTTCATGCATAACTGTATTTTATATGAATATAATTTTAACTCATGCTTCAATAAAATCACATGAAAGAAGGGAAATGAAATACTAAAGTCAAGAAAGAATTTTTTTTGCAAGTCAATCTCTATTGAAAACTGCAGTATTAATACGTAACAATTCTTATTACAATAAACGTGCTTTTAAGAATTTTAAATCTAAGTTCGTCTGCTTATCAGAATACATACAATTTAAAATAGTATGAATTTACACATAATGGAATTGGTTCAGGGTGGATGTTCCATTCCTTCGTATTGACTGACACCTTAGTTCAACACAGAGGTAAGGGGTGACTTTAACACTGGAAGACAATGCTGACTTAAGTTTTTTAAATGTACTGAGGTAATGGTCTAAAAAACCAGTACTCAAAAATCATTAAAAAAAAAAAAAAGAACCATTTCCTAGTCAGTAAAGAAAAGTTATGACCAACCTAGATACCATATTGAAAAGCAGAAACATTACTTTGCCAACAAAGGTCAGTCTAGTCAAGGCTATGGTTTTTCCAGTGGTTATGTATGGATGTGAGAATTGAACTGTGAAGAAACCTGAGCGCTGAAGAATTGCTGCTTTTGAACTGTGGTGTTGGAGAAGACTTCTGAAAGTCCCTTGGACTGCAAGGAGATCCAACCAGTCCATTCTAAAGGAGATCAGCCCTGGGTGTTCTTTGGAGGAAATGATGCTAAAGCTGAAACTCCAGTACTTTGGCCACCTCATGCGAAGACTTGACTCATTGGAAAAGACTCTGATGCTGGGAGGGATTGGGGGCAGGAGGAGAAGGGGACGACAGAGGATGAGATGGCTGGATGGCATCACCGACTCGATGGACTTGAGTCTGAGTGAACTCCGGGAGTTGGTGATGGACAGGGAGGCCTGGTGTGCTGCGATTCATGGGGTTGCAAAGAGTTGGACACGACTGACCGACTGAACTGAACTGAACTGAACAGTGGGCCCAGGGGTCTCTCTTGAGTGGGCATCACAACAATACCACCAGGAACACAGGAAAGCTGACTTTCTACCAACCACTGGACTGCACAAGGCCCTACAGGAGACTTCCACAGGGCTCAGGAGGCCAAGATAAGAAACCTGTCATTTCCAAAATACCCATCCTGGGAGCACAGCATGCCCTGATGCTCACTACAACTTCCCTGAACAGAGATACCAAAGTCTCTTTGGTCCCCCTGGTCCAAGTGACTTGAGGTTGATCCTGGGGATTCAAATAAGATTACCCCAGAGCTTTTAAGAAAGGACTTTTAAAATGAAATGATTGGAGCTATCTTGAAAAAGTTTTCAAATCTGAAATTTTAAATACTACAGAAGTTTGCTAGAAAATTACAAAGAATATTTCCTTGGCAGAAAGGAAATATGAATGGGCATAAATTGCAGGGATGGGACAAACCAAAGAGAATAGTAGTCAGGAAGGTGATTACATTTAAAGATTTCAGACTTCATTTACAATAAGAACACCATGAAAAAGAAGTATATAAAGCTCTATGTACATTAGAATTGAGAAAATTGATCATGGTGAGTTGAAGACCAATGTCAAAGAAACTGATGAACTTGAATGGATACAAAGAGTAATACACTAATTGTACTTGCCTTTTTCCTCTTCATATTTATCTGAAAAAAGAAAAATAAAATTATTCAAACATAAAGACGGTACAATGTTAGGAAGAGAGAAGGACAATAATTTGACTTCCCCATATTGTTAATTCTTTTGTTAAAACTAAACCCACCTTGCTAAGAACTAGATGCGAAGGCTCCCAAAGGTCATGTAACCCATGAGAGAGAAGATTGTTTTACCTCTCCGAGCCATTTGTGTGACAGGAATTAATATAAGGAATGAAATCATGACTGAAGTTAGTGTAGTACTTCCTCTGAGATAAGCCTTACCAATCACTGATATTGCATTAAACTTAGCTTTGCAGAATAAAAGACAAGCAAGCTTACATTAATGAGACAGGAACTTAAAATGTGATGAAAACCCTACAGTAAAAGTACCACTCTTGTCAAAAACTCTTTCTATAGCAGTTTGTCATAAGAAACCTGCTACCCACATTAAAGATAAGTGTTCCAAAATTGCATTCAATCAGTAAACCAAAATATAATTGACATATCATTTGAAAAGGAGGATGTTATTGGCACTAAAACAGACATATAGTTCAATGGGACAGAATAGAAAGCCCAGAAATAAATTTGCACACTTATGGTCAATTAATCTTCCACCAAAGTGGCAAGCATATACAATGGGGAAAAGACAGTCTCTTTGGCAAGTGGCCTTAGGAAAGCTGGACAGCCATATAAATCAATGAAGTTAGAATACTTGCTCACACCATACACAAAAATAAACTCAAATGCCTTAAAGACCTAAATATAAGACATAACACCATAAAATTCCTAGAAGAGAACATAGGGAAAACATTCTCTGGCATAACTTATAGCCATATTTTAAGGTCAAAGAAATAAAGGTAAAAGAAATAAAAACAAAATTTAACAAATTGGACTTAATCAGCTTTGCTTTTGTTTAGCAAAGGAAACAAAATGAAAATACAATATATAGACTAAGAGAAAATAATTGCAAACAATGTGACTTTCCCAAGAAGGACTTAACTTCTATAATATACAAACAACTCATACAATTTAATAGTAAAAATCCAAAACAACCTAATCAAAAAATAGGGAGGAGACCTAAATAGACATTTCTGCAAAGAAGACATACAGATGGCCAACAAGCACATGAAAAAATACTCAGTGTTGCTAATTATTAGACAAATGCAAATCAAAACTAAAATGAGATATCACCTCAACTCAGTCAGAATGGCCATCAAAAAATCTACAAATAGTAAATGCTGGAGGGGGTGTGGAGAAAGGGGAACTGTCACACTGTTGGTGGGAATATAAATTGGTGTACCACTATGAAGAACGGTATGGAGTTTTCTTAAAAAATAAAAAATCCCACTCCTAGGCCAAAACTGTAACTCAAAAAGATACATGCACTCCAATGTTCATTAAAGCAATAGTTGCAATAGCCAAGACAAAGGAGTAAACTAAGTGTTCATTGACAGATGAATAGATAAAGAAAAGGTTGTATGTATACACATATGTGTGTATATATATATATATATATATATATATATATATGTAATGAGATATTACTCAGCCATGAGAAAGAAAGAAATAACACCATTTGCAGCAACATGGATATACTTAGAAATTATTATACTTAGTGAAGCAAGTCCTAACAGAGAAAGACAAATATTGCATGATATCACTTTAGAGTCTAAAACATTATACAAATGAACTTATGTACAAAACAAACAGACTCAGAGATACAGAAAATAAACTTATGGTTACCAAAGGGGAGTGGGAGAGAAGAGATAAATTAGGAGTTTGGGATTAGCAGATACAAAAAGGTATTATGTAACATAAATAAACAATAAGGTCCTACTGTATAGTACAGGGAACTATATGTAGTATTTGGTAATAAATATGGTGGAAAGAATATGAATGTATATATAATACATATATCTAAATGTATGTGTGTGTGTGTTAGTTGTTCAGTCACATCTGACTCTTTGCAACCCCATGGACTGTAGCCTACCAGACTCCTCTATCCATGGAATTTTCTAGGCATGAATACTAGAGTGGGTAGCCTTTCCCTTCCCCAGGGGATCTTCCTGATCCAGGGATTGAATCTGGATCTCCCATATTGCAGACAGATTCTTTACCATCTGAGCCACCAGGGAAGCATGTATAAATGAATATATAACTGCAAATTAACAACACTTCAATTAAAAATGAAAAGGAAGATATTAAAAATTTTATGATTTTATTAGTGCTTTATTGAAAATATCCTAGGACGAGAGCTTTAACACTTATTCACGTAAAAATTTCTGAATTAAAAGATGTGTAATATACATTCTTTCATTAAGGTTTAAGGTTCTTCTTCACACATTGAAAAGATATTTTAGTGTGAAGAATGAAACTTGTGTGAATAAAAATGCAAAAGTACAGAGAATATTTACTATAGATGGAAAGGGAAAGGGCTAAAAAAGTTTTTGGAATGTAGCTGTAGTATAACTGGGAATATGTGGATAAGATAATCAAGGACAGGAAAGAATAAGATCCAAGCACACTCCAGACTAATGAATTTATAAAATTTTTGATAATACAATAGATGGAGAAATTTCATTCTTGGCTTTTGGAAGTTTTTCATGTTTTAAAGTTGAGTAGTATAGGAATGGTCTTTTCAACTTGGATACGTGAAAAGATCCAATATAATGAACTTGTTCCAGGAAAGAAAGAGAGAGTGGAAACCATGGACCTATTAATCTCATAGCCTTCATCTCAAAAAATTCATAATGTATTATAGAAAACTCTCTGGAAGAGAACCAAACCCATTATTATAGGAAATAAAAGGTATAGATCCTAAGAACAACAGTAGAAAAAAGATGAAATAAGAATGGTGGAACCAAAAAGAACAACAATAAGAGGAAATTAATCAGAGAAGTTCATATCCAAGATTTAACATCCAGGAGGAGAAGGAGAGCCAATGGAAGGCATAGAGAAGAAAGGGTGTGGACTGTTATAGACACCAATGGGGTAGTCCTTAATGAGTTAAAGGAACAAAGATTTTGCAGAGAAGCTTACCAAGTTTTTCACAAATATTATCTGAAAAATGAAATGGAAAACTTATGTAAATACCATGGAAACACACATGAAAGAAAATAAAAAATTTGAAACCTCTGAATGCAATGGTCAAGGTATTGGGATACACATAAAAACATACACACACATATGTATACAGACAACACTGAGCACAAAGAAATAAACATACCCACAGTGGCTGAAAAAAGCTGCTCTCTTCTACCCAGAGTATATTCTAAAAAAAAAAAAAAAAAGAGAGAGAGAGTAAAAGGAATAAAATAAGAGAATTTTCTGAAGCAATAAAATTTTTTTTTGGATAATATTTTTGGTAGTTAACTTTTCCACATGTTCATAGTGCCACTTGACATGATTCAGGCTTTAATTATTCAGTACGCTTGCTATAATAGGTTTATTGACTGCTACTAAATATATTGTGGGAGAAGGCAATGGCACCCCACTCCAGTACTGTTGCCTGGAAAATCCCATGGATGGAGGAGCCTGGTAGGCTGCAGTCCATGGGGTCGCTAAGAGTCGGACACGCCTGAGTGACTTCACTTTCACTTTCCACTTCCATGCATTGGAGAAGGAAATGGCAACCCACTCTAGTGTTATTGCCTGGAGAATCCCATGGACGGAGAAGCCTGGTAGGCTGCAGTCCATGGGGTCACACAGAGTCGGACACAACTGAAGCGACTTAGCAGCAGCAGCAGCAAATATATTGTCAATTGTCATTTTATTGTTGCTCCATTATATAAGGTCACCATATACACTGAATCAGAGTATCCTGAACCACTGCTCCTTGAGAAGCCATAGGCTTTTAATTGCTGGGTAACTATTCACAACAATTTTTGTCAATGGATGCCACAATATAACCTCATATTTTATGAGTTTCTATTACAATTCATGTTGACAAGAAGCTCGTCTTAATTAGATCACGTGAAACAAGAAAATGAAGCAATGAACACAAGTAGTGGGGGGCTGAAATCAAATATTTTGGGCACATATTGGACAAAACTTTCACAGTTTTCTGTGAATATTCCACCACTTCAAAAGCATTGCTGTGCTTAGTCGCTCAGTCGTGTCCTGGTCTTTGCAACCCTATAAACTGTAGCCCTCCAGGCTCCTCTGTCAATGGGGATTCTCTAGGCAAGAATACTAGAGTGGGTTGCCATGCCCTTCTCCAGGGAATCTTTTGAACCCAGGGAGAGAACCCAGGTCTCCAATACTGGAGTTTGATTCTTTACTGTCTGAGACAACAGGGAAGCCCTCCAAAGCATACCTGAAGACAAAGGTATGAGAAAAGAATGAGACCGTAACTAGATTCACAGAGAAATACATGAATAGGACTTGCTATTTTCCTTTTCACAATTATTGATAAAATAACAGGAAAAAGAACTCATCCCAAAAAAGAGCCCAATGTAAGTAAGAGACAATGGCCAACATTTCAAACACTTCCATACTTTACTCTATGGCCCAACCTGACATTTCTGAGAATTGACTCCATACCATCCAAAGGCCTTTTCACCCATAGGAAGAACGTTTTATTGACTTCAGTTTACTTGCTGGTGAAAAAGGAACTGAAAACAAAAATTACACAAAAGGAGGAGGTAGAACAGGACTTCCTCTGGATAAAGAGTATGCATCATTGGTATTGCATTGGTTCTATTATAGTAGTCCTGTTAATATACCTACATGCATGAAAGAAATATAATCCTAAACATCATTCCCTTTGAAAATAAAATTGTAACTGGGAAATGTCATTAAAAAGGAAGGATGATAGATTTTTAAGGAGTCTATTTCTTTGGTATAAAATGAAATAAAATTATACAAAGAATTTTACTACTTTATAATAAATATATTTTGGCAACTTGGAGTCTTTTCTTAGTTCACCCCATGGTTCAAAATGACTAATATTTTGAGAATTGGAAGCACTGATTTCCAAAGGATACTTGGTCAACCAGAGGCAATGTTGTATTCCATTCCCACCAACTCTTGGTGCAAAATGGAAAAAAAAAAATATATGGGCAATGACACAAGGAGAGAAAGAGGAACAGAGCTCCTTTTGGATTGAACAATAATAATCATTCCTCATTCATTGACCTCCTTTTTTCTTCTGAATACACTGTAGTCCTGCCCCTATGCATGAATCAGGTACTTAAGATGTCATGAGGAAACCTTCAGTGAAAGCATCCATCTATCTAAATCTGTAGCAGTAGTCCTATGAAGCCTGTTCCCTATATTTAAGAGATAAATTTCTTAATTCCATTCAATCTTAACAAAAATATAATTGTGAATTATCAGCAAAAGAAGGATGTTGAACTTTTAACGGCTTTAGTAGTGAGTATAAACCATTTCTTAGGAGTTTTCTAAAACTGTAGTCTCTCATGGCTTTGCATGAAATTTCAAAATAGACTAATATGTTTTAGATGAACTCCCCTTAATATGTAAGCTCCTTCTACAAGCACATAAGGTACTTGCAGATTTTCCTAATTGTGTGCAAATAATCTGATGAAAAGACATTACAGTTACTGAGGTATGGAATAATTAAAACTCAGGAAACAGTATCCAAAATATATGTGTACCTAGAGAATATGCTAGTAGATGATCAGAGCAGTGGAAGGTGAGCCTAAAGCCCCAAATTATTCACTGAATTGCATTTGAATTTATAGAGTCTTTGAAAGGAAAATGGATGGAAATGTGTCACTCAGCAAGTTTGTAGAATAGATCATCTCATATGGTTCACAGAAGTATCAACTGCATGGCAATGGCTCCTGAACCAGAAACACACGAGAGATTTAGTAAGTTAACAGCCATTTCCCAGAATATATATACATGTGTGTGTTAGTTCTCAGTTGTGTCCCACTCTTTGGACTGTAGCCCGCCAAGCTCCTCTGTCCATGGAATTCTCCAGGCAAGAATACTGGAGTGGGTAGCCTTTCCCTTCTCCAGGGACTTTCCCAAACCAGGGTTCAAACCCAGGTCTCCTGCATCTCAGGCTGTTTCTTTACTGTCTGAGCCATCAGGGAAGCCTATATATATATATATATATATATATATATATATATATATATATATATATTATAAAACCAAGTCCCCATCAGTCTCATTCTCTTCACCTCAAAAATCCATATGAAACTCTGGCAAGATTTTGCATAATAGAAGCAGACTATGTTTATAGAGAAATGATATATGAAATGAACAAAAAATTAGATTGGGCAAGATTTAATTGTAGGGGAAGTAAAGAGGAGAGAATTTCATATGGGTGATTTTATAAACAAATAATTGGCAGAGAAATGCTGACATCCAAGATAAGGGGGTGCCAACATTGGCATATAGATAACAAGAGAGGAAGTGTGAAAGGCTTAAAGAAAGTGATCCTTTAGAGGTTTGCGTGTGTGTGAGTACTAAGTCACTTCAGTTGTGTCTGACTCTTTGTGACTCTATGGACAGTAGCCCACCAGGCCCTCTGTCCATGGGATTCTGCAGGCGAGAAAACTGGAGTGGGTTGCCATGCCCTCCTCCAGGGGATCTTCCAGACTCAGGGATCGAACCGGGATCCAGGGATCTCCTGCATTTCAGGTAGATTCTTTACCGCTGAGCCCCCTTTAGAGGTTTATTGGAGTATAAAGATTATCAGGGAAATTTACCACATTTTTTCTGAAGATCATCTGAAAAATACAATGGGAAGATCCATGTCAATTCATGGGACAGAAACAGGGGAAATGTAAAGTTAGTGAAAATTTCATATGCATCCTTAAAGGAACCAGGATGTAGGTAAACACACACACACCTGTGTGTACCAACAGAGTTTGGCAGCTGAGAATATTTGTTAAAATTAATAGAAGAAAAGGAGTAAACTCACCGTCTTATGCAAAATTTTCGACTATTAGTTGTGTCTGTGATCTATTAAAAACATTCTTGATCTTTTGGACATTTCTTGGGGTACCAGTATTCGGCTGGTTGCTTTTAATAAGTTCTTTGGCTGCTACATAAAAGACATAATTCCCTCAATGTTATAGCTATGTTGTACAAAGCATCCACAGTGAAGTAGAGAATACCAAATGCATGCTTCCATAGAAAATTCAGGGGTTGATTCTCAGACACCTATAGCCACATTTTCCTCAAACGGTAATTCTATGACCTGTTTTTGGTAAGTTTCTGTTTTAACTCATGCCAAAGAACCCCCACATCTTACTTTGATCACCTTTTCAGAGTGAAATGGAAACGCAGACTCATTATAGACAACAATTAGTTAAAAAGATATAACAAAACAAAGATAAAACAACACCCTTTGTACAAAACACTAGCTGTAGCAGCCATTGCATGAAGGCTGAAGCCATTGCATAAATTAAAGAGATATATCCTTAAGTTGTTTCCTTTTAAATAAAAAAATAACTAAAATGTCATTTAAAAAGAGGATATTAATCTTTAAATGGATATATTGGTGTTTTATGAAACAAACTTTAAGAAACTTAAAGAAAGAAACCTAAAGCAAACAATAAGTTCTGATGCTTTCTGCATAAAAATTCAGAACTAAGAGATGTAGAGACATTGAAATTTCCATAAGATAGAGAACTCCTCTACACGCTGTTAAAAGAATTTGCAGTTTCTCAAATTTAGAATTGTGTCAATGAAAAGAAAGAAAAAGTAAAATTACTATTGTTGAAAAAAAAAAGCAAAACAAGAGAACATAGGGGAGAAGTCACAAGCAATTCAGGTTAGAAGAGTAGATATGCGAGAGAAAAGTGAGGCAATCAATGGCATATCAGAGGGGTGGTGGGAAATTTTAAAAATATCAGTAATGTACTCATTTTCAAGTGTTTTGGGCATACAAGGATATTACGGATGTATTACCAAATTTGTGCTGAAGTTCTTCTGTAAAATAAAATGGAAAAAGTGTAAATCTCATGTGAAAAACACAGGAAGAAAATTCAAATTTATTAAAAATCATATATTTGAAATTAAAACATTCAGCATACAGACACACACACATAAGCACAAGAACTGACACTAGGCACACACGTGCGTGCACACACACACACACAAATACACAGATGAATACAAACAAATTTGGCTTAAAGTGCACTATTGAGGAGATTAGTATTTAATGAAATGCGAAGGAGGAAATGAATAAGTTTTCTGAATTGAAGACACATTTTAAATGTAGACATTCTGGTAATCACCTAATACAATATTCCCAGATTCCTTTTGTCCTTATTTAGAATTTTATTGCTGTTTTTCATATTTAGAGTCCTCTGAGTACTGCTGATGGTATATGGTCAGTTCTTCTACTGGGGAAGCTATCTATGTGTGCTCAGTCACTCAGTCATGTCTGACTCTTTGTGACCCCAAGAACAGTAGCCCACCAGGCTCCTCTGTCCATGGGACTTTTCAGGCAAGAATACTGGAACAGGTTGCCATTTCCTATTCCAGGAGGTCCATCTCATTCAGGGATTGAACCCATGTCTCTTGAATCGGCTGCATTGGCAGGCAGATTCTTTACCATTTTGCCACCTGGGAAGCCTGGGGAAGCAATACCGTATATAGTCCACAAACATTGAAGTTGAGAATGCTGTGTTCCTGCAGAATGTGTAGGGCTAGGTTCTCTGGTGCCTATATTCACCACCCTTTCTCAACTGAATCATATATAGTTGTATTTTATGTAAATGTGATTTAAATTTATGCCTCAATTAAGTCACGTGAAAGAAAGCAAAATCAAGTATTAATGTCAGTGCATGCATGCTCAGTTGTGTCTGACTCTTTGTGACCTTGTGGACTACAACCCACCAGGCTCCTCTGTCCATGGGATTTTCCCAACAAGAATAGTGGAGTGGGCAGCCACTTCCTCTCCAGGGGATCTTCCTGACCCAGGAATCGAACCTGTGTCTCTTGCATTGCAGGCAAATTCTTTACCCCTTGAGCCATCAGGAAAACCCATTAATGTCAAGGAAGGGATTTTAAGTAAATGACAAAATGTTATCTTGGAAAAAACTTCCAAATCAGAAATTCTAAAACTACAAGACTGTGCTAGAAATTACAACAAACTTTTCTGTGGTAGAGAGGAAATATGTATGTGCATAAATTGCAGGGACAGGACAAGCCAAAAAAAAAAAATAGTAACGAGGAAACTGCATAACACCTGAAAACTGCAGAATTCATTTACAATAAGAACACCATTAAAAAAGGATGTAACATTTGATGACATTAGAGTTGAGAAGACTGATCATGGACAGTTGAAGACCAACGTCAAAGAAAGAGATGAAACTTGAGTGGGTACAAAGAGCAATACACTAATGGGACTTGCCTTTTTCTTCTTCATACTTATCTGAAAAAAATTTAAAAAAAATTATTCAAACATAGTGAAGGCACAATGTCAGGAAGAGAGGAAGACAATAACTTGAATTCCCCATATTGCTTATTCTTTTGGAAAGGTTGAGATTTTTGGAATATGGTTGTGGTTATCTGGGAACACATGGATAATGCGAAAGAGTGAGACTCAAGCACACTTTGGACCCTGGACATAGAATGTATACAGTCTTTGACTGAACAATAGACCGAGAAATTTCATTTCTCATGTTAGGGATTTTCTCATGTCTTAAAGTCTTTTTTTGTGTGTGTGTGCTCAGTTTTGTCTGACTCTTTGTGACCTTGGGGTCTATAGTCTGCCAGGCTCCTCTGTCCATGGAATTTTCCAGGCAAGAATACAAGAGTGGGTTGCCATATCCTACTCCAGGGGATCTTCTTGACCCAGGGATTGAACCCACGTCTTTTGTGTCTCCTGGATTGGTAGGAAGATTCATCTTAGGCAGTGACAATAGCGTAGTAATTGCCTTTAAATTTGGATGAATGAAAAGATCCTACATAATGGACCAGTTCCAGTAAAGAGAGTGAAAACTATGGGCCTGTTAGTCTTATTACTTTGTCTCAAAATATTCATAATGCATTACATTTGGAAGGCAGACAAGCCCATTATTATAGGAAAGAAAGGTATGAATCCATGAGAACAAAGAAGGATGAAATGAGAAATGGTGGAACAAAAAGGGACAACAATGGGAGGAAATAAATAAGAGAAATTAATATTCAAGATTGAACATCCAGGAGAAAGAGCATGGAGAAATGGAGCATAGAGAAAACAAGGTGGGAACTGTTATAGACACCAAAGAGCAGTCCTTAAAGAGTTAAAGGAACAAAGACTTCTTACCAGATTTTCCACAAATATCATCTGAAAATGAAATGGAAAAACTCATGTAAATACCATGGAAACACACATAAAAAAAACAAATTTTTGAAAAATCTGAATGTAATGTTTAAGGTATTGGGATGCAGGTAAAAACATATACACAAATACATACACACAGACAATATTGGGCACAAAAAATAAACACACCCACAGTGGCTGGAAGATGCTCATTTCTATCCAGAGTATGTGCTACAAAAAAGAAAGAAAGAAAGAAAAAGGAATAAAATAAGAGAATTTTCTGAGTGGATAAATTTTTTTAGAACAGTTTTTCTGGTAGTTGACTTTTCCGCATGTTTATAGTGCCATTTGACTTGGTTTAGGCTTTAATTACTCAGCATGCTGGCTCTAATTGGTGTATTAGTGAAGTCGCTCAGTTGTGTCCAACTCTTTGCGACCCCATGGACTGTAGCCTATCAGGCTCCTCCATCCATGGGATTTTCCAGGCAACAGTGCTGGAGTGGATTGCCATTTCCTTCTCCAGGGGATCTTTCCGACCCAGGAATCGAACCCAGGTCTCCCACATTGCGGGCAGACGCTTTACCGTCTGAGCCACCAGGTATTGGGTGCTGCCAAATATATATTGTCAATTTTCATTTTGTTGCAGTTCCATTATATATAGTCACGACAGACACTAAATCAGAGTATTTTGAACCACTGCTCCTTGAAAAACAACATGATTTTAATTCCTGGGTGACTATTTGCAACATTTTTGTCAATTGATGTCACAGCATAACCTTATATTTTGTGAATTTTTATTACAATTCATGTTGATAAGAAGCTCATCTTAATTAGATCACATGAAATGAAAAATGAAGCAATGAACACAAGTAGTGGGAGGCCGAATTCAAATATCCTGGGCACATGTTAGACAAAAACTTCACATGAGTCTCGAACATTCCACCACTTCAAAAGCATATGATAAATAAAATTTACATGGCAGAAAGCATCTGTTTGTGCCAGTTGAACAGACAGGACAAATCCAAGAAGTTATGATGGAGGAAAATGAGTGAGAAATAAAGATTAAGAATTTCAGTTGGAAAGATTGGATAATGAGACTGAACTATGTAAAAACATGCAAATATTGGATTTGAGGAAGATGATATGAGAAGAGAAAGGTATGAGATTGTATGGTATAAGAATGTATAAGATAAGGATGGTGTAAGAAGATAAAGGTATGAGAAAAGTATAATTAGGTTCACAGGGAAATACATGAATGGGACTTGCTGTTTTCTTCTTCATATTTCATGAAAAATATAAGAAAAAAATTGAAAATTCATTCCATTTGAGGGAGGGCCTGATGTGAATAAAGAACAAGGGCCAAAATTTCAAACACTCTCATCTTCTGGGAAACACAATGGACTGTAGCCCACTAGGCTCCTCTGTCCATGGGATTCTCCAGACCAGAATATTGGAGTGGGTTGCCATGTCCTCTTCCAGGGAATCTTCCAGGTATATTACCACTTTAATTGCTCGTGTGTGTGTGTGGGGGAGGGGGGCGCACACGCACACACACACGTGAGCAGAATTTGGGAATAATTTGGGAAAAAAACAAATACTTTTAAGTGTTTACAGTAAGACTTTATATAATAAGGGAAATTCATGTATTAGAACACTCCTAGGAGATTGCTCAGAGAAGGTGATGGCACCCCACTCCAGTATTCTTGCCTGGAAAATCCCATGGACGGAGGAGCCTGGTAGGCTGCAGTCCATGGGGTTGAGAAGAGTCGGACACGACTGAGTGACTTCCTTTTCACTTTCATGCATTGGAGAAGGAAATGGCAACCCACTCCAGTGTTCTTGTCTGGAGAATCCCAGGGATGGGGGAGCCTGGTGAGCTGCTGTCCTTGGGGTCGCACAGAGTAGGACACGACTGAAGAGACTTAGCAGCAGGAGCAGCAGCAGGAGATTGCTAATAACACATTTCTAAAACCATTAAAATTTAACTTTCTTTTTCGCTAATAATATTTTTCAACCATATTTATTTACAGATGGAAAAGATTAAGGAATATACTGCAAGGAAATACTGTAACCTCTTATGCCATTCACATAAAAAATTTCAAAATTGAGAAATATGTTACACATGAATTTCCCTCATTATAGAAAGTCGTACTATGGAGGTATCAATTAATGACTTCTACACTTGAAACACTAGAGAGATATGGTAACTTAATGGATGTTTTCTAGGAAAATAAATGTGTGTATATATAAGTTATGTATGATCCATGTTAATATCATGGTACATAAACAGGGGTGAAATTTAAGTTTAATGAAATATTTGCACACGATGTACCAAGATGGTAACCAACACACACACATGTTCATGGATGTGTAGCCAGTGGTATTAGTCAAAAGTTAATGGAGCAAATGAAATAAATTTGCTAAATTGAGCAAAAATTTCAGCAACATGAATAGTGTCAGTAATCGTGGTGTTGGAGAAGATTCCTGAGAGTCCCCTGGACTGTAAGGAGATCCAACCAGTCCATCCTAAAGGAGATCAGTCCTGAGTGTTCATTGGAAGGACTGATGCTGAAACTGAAAATCCAATACTTTGGCCACCTGATGTAAAGAGTTGACGCATTTGAAAAGACCCTGATGCTGGGAAAGATTGAACGAGGGAGGAGAAGGGGACGACAGAGGATGAGATGGTTGGATGGCATCACCGACTCAATGGATATGAGTTTGAGTAAACTC
The DNA here is from genome assembly GCF_032452875.1 of Bos javanicus. NCBI lineage: Eukaryota > Metazoa > Chordata > Mammalia > Artiodactyla > Bovidae > Bos > Bos javanicus. The sequence continues at coordinate 26,553,467 of NC_083890.1, read as the reverse complement.
TGGGAGTCAGTGATGGACAGGGAGGCCTGGGGTGCTGCAGTCCATGGGGTCGCAAAGAGTCAGACACGACTGAGCAACTGAACTGAACTGAATCTTTTCAAAATATCTATTTTGATATTTAGTGGGATACTATTATTATATTGGTTGTCTTTAATAAGTTTGTTGAATACTGCTTGTAAGAAATTGTCAATTACCATCACTATGTTGTCTAAAATATCTATAAGCTGTGAATTAGAAAATATAGAACCATTGCTTTTGGAGAAAATACAGGCATTCTTCTTAGGTGCCTGCATTTGTATTTTCAACCAGCAATGTTGTTAACCTCTATTTTTGGTGAGTTTCTATTTTGACTTATGCCAAAATGAAGCTCATTTTATCTCAATTAACTTTTTGGAATAAAATAGAAATACACATCCATACATGAAAGAGTTAATTAGAAAGAGATGAAGAAGCAAAGAGAAAATATCAGTCTTTTGTGCAGAAGAGCAGCTAGAGCAGACGTTACATGAAGCCTGTCATATGCATTAAAGAGATACTTTTGTAAATTCTGACCCTTCTGAAAAAATTACTCAAAAATGTAGTTTAGGAAAAAATATTAAACTTTTAATTAATATATTGGTGTTTTTATGAAAAAGTCTTTAGGAAACATTGCAAGACAAATAGGTTCTAGTGTAATTTACATTAAAAAATTCAGAAATGAAATATATATTATTATTAGACTTTTGGTAAGAAATAGAACCCTTTACACATATTTAAAAGGAACTGCAGTTCCCCAAATTGATAAATATGTCAATAAAGATAAGGAAGGGGAAGTAAAATTATTATTCTCAGAAATTTAAAAAAATTGGGATATACTTTCATGCCTATGAACACGAGTTATAAATTCAAGGTTGTTAGAAAAATAACCCTGAACTTCATCCTTGATCATTGAATAATATCAGAATATAAGTGAGCCTTGAAATCACAAAGAAGAGAGAAAATAGGAGATAAGTCATAACTAAAAATTCAGGTTAGAAGAGTAGACAAGCAGGAGAAGAGTAAGGTAAGGAATGGCAAATGGGTAAAATTATGAGAAATGTTAAAAACATCAGGAATACAGTCATTTTCTAGTGTTTTAGAAATAAAAGATGTCAGAGATATGTTACCAAGCTTGTGCTGAAGTTCTTCTGTAAAATAAAGTGGAAAAATCAGTCATGTAAAGTACAAAGGGGAAAATTCAAATTTATTGAAAAGCATGTATTTAAAATTAAATTAAAATATTTGGTATACAGATACACTGACACACATATATAAATGTAAGAACTTACTCCAGGCACACACATGTGCACACAAACAAATACATAGATAAATGCAAACAAATTTGGCTTAAAGTGCACTTTTGAGAAAACAAGAATACTTAATGAAACACAAGGAGGGAAATGTATAAATTTTCTGAATTGAGGACGCATTTTAAAAATAGGTTCTGGTAATTACCTGGCACAATTTTCCAAGATACTTTTTGTCCTATTTAGAGTTTTATTATTCAGTTTTTAATCTTTAATTAGTCCTATGGCTACTGCTAATGATATATGGTCAGTTCTCCTGTTCAGAAAGCTATATTCTATATACTCCACAAAGTTTGAAGTACAGAATGCTGCACTCCTGTAGAATGTGCAAGGTTAGGTGTTGGTTGCCTGTGTTTACCACCTTTTCTCAACTGATACATACATAAATGTATTTTGTGTGAGTATGATTTTAACTCAGACCCCAAAGAAACTTACCTTAAACAGAGTCAGATGAGAAAGGGGTAAAGGAAGTATTAACTGGAAAGAAAGGGGATTCTAGATGAAATGACCTGAAACTACCTTGGAAAAAACTTTCAGGTCAGAAAGTTTTAAAATGGCAAAAACTTACAGGTAAATTATTACAAATACTCCCTTGGCAGAATGGAAAGATGTGCACAAATTGCAAGGTCGGAATAAATGAAAGAAAACATTACTGAAGAAATTGAATATCATAGGAAGATGGCAAATTTCAGTTGTAATAGTAACGATGTGGGAGAAAATGACATAAAGTTCTATGCACGCTGGAGTTAACAAAGATAATCACTGAGAGATGAAAATCAATGTCAAAGAAACAGATGAAACTTGAGTAGTTAAAAAGAGTAATACACAAATGGGACTTGCCTTTTTCCTGTTCATACTTCTCTGAAGAGTAAAAAAGAAAACAAAACATTCAAGCATTATGAAAATACAATTTTAGGAAGAGGAAAAATAATTTGAAACCCTTAAATTGCTTACTCTTTGATTAAAATGGACACAATTTAACAAGACAAGGATGCCCACCCTCTCCACTTCTTTTCAGCATACTTTTGGAAGTCATAGCCATGGCAATCAGAGAAGAAGTAAAAAGAATCCAAATTAGGAGAGAAGAAGTAAAACTGTCACTCCTTGCAGATGACCTGATACTATACATAGAAAATCCTAGGGATGCTACCAGAAAACTACTAGAGCTCATCAATGAATTTAGTAAAGTTGTAGGATACAAAATTAAAAGACAGAAATGTCTTGCATTTTTATACTCTAACAAAAAAAAATAATTTCAGAAAACAATCACATTTACCATTGCATCAAAAAGAATAAAATACCTAGGAATAAACCTACATAGGAGGCAAAAGACCTGTATGCAGAAAATTATGATTCTAATGAAAGACATCCAAGATGACAAACAGATGGAAAGATATGGCATGTTCTTTGATTGGAAGATTGGTATAGTAAGTACTAGCTCAAAAACAGACATATCAAAGGAATAGAATTGAAGGCCCAAAAATAAACCCATGCACCTATGGTCAATCTATAACAAAGATGACAAGAATATACAACGGAGAAAAGATAGTCTCTTCAATAAGCTTGGAAAACTGGACAGCTACATATAAAAGGATGAAATTATAACATTCTCTGACATCATATACAAAAATAACTCAAAATGAATTAAAGACCTAAATGCAATACCTGATACTATAAAACTCTTAGAGAAAATCATAGGCAGAACACTCTTTGATATAAATCATGGCAGTAACTTTTTGTGTCCACATTATACAGTATTAAGAATAAAAAAAAAATAAATGTTACCAAAATAAACTTAAAAGCTTTTGCACAGCAAAGGGAACCATAAACAAAACAAAAATACAACCCATAGAATGGGAGAAAATATTTGCAAAAGATGGGGACAAGAAGGAATTAGTCTCCAAAATATTAGTACACACAGCTCAATATCAACAAAAAACAACCTAATTAAAAAATAAGCAGAAGATCTAAATAGATATTTCTCCAAAGAAAGCATAAAGATGGCCAAAAAGTACATGAAAAGATGATCAGCATAATTAATTATTAAAGAAATTCAGATCAAAACTATTATGAGGTATCACCTCACACAGGTCAGAATAGCCATTGTCAAAAAAATCTACAAACAATAAATGTTGGAGAGGGTATGGAGAAAAGGAAACCTTCCTACCCTGTTGGTAGGAATGTAAGTTAGTACAACCACTATAGAGAATGGTATGGATAGCCCTTAAAAAAAAATAGAGCTTCTATATGGTCAGGCAATTCCACTCCTGGGCACATATCTAGAGAAAACCGTAATTCATAAAGATATATGTACCCCAGTGTAGGGCTTTCATGGTGGCTCAGCTGGTAAAGAATCTCCCTGCAATGTGGGAGGTTTGGGTTCAATCTGTGGGATGGGAAAATGCCTTGGAGAAAATAGGCTTTGCAGGTGGCACTAGTGGTAAAGAACCCTCTTGCCAGTGCAGGAGACATAAGAGATGCAAGTTTGATCCCTGGGTAGGGAAGATCCTCTGGAGAATGGCATGGCAACCCACTCTAGTATTCTTGCCTGAAGAATCCCCATGGACAGAGAAGCCTGGTGTGTTACAGTCTGCAGGGTCCAAAAGAGTCAGACATGGCTGAAGCAACTTAGCACACATGTATTTACAATAGCCAGGGCATGGAAACAACCTGAAAGTCCAATGATTGAGGAATGGATAAAGAATATGTGGTATATTTATACAATGGAATATTACTCACCCATAAAAAGAATGAAATAATGCCATTTACAGCAGCATGGATATACCTAGAGATTGTCATACTGAGTGAAGTAAGACAGACAGTAAGACAAATATCAAATTATATTGCTTTTTGTTGTTGTTTACTTGCTAAGTTGTGTCTGACTCTTTTGCAACCCCATGGACTGCAGACTTCCAGGATCCTCTGTCCATGGGATTTTCAAGGCAAGAATACTGGAGTGGGTTGCCATTTCTTTCTCTGGGGATCTTCCTGACCCAGGGATCAAACCCATGTTTCCTGCATCTCTTCCTTTGGCAGATGGATTCTTTACCACTGAGCAATCTGCTAAGCTCTATGTTCCTTATATGTGGAATCTAAAAAAATGATACAAATGAACCTATTTACAAAACAGAAATAGCGCCACAGATGTAGAAAACAAACTTATGGTTATCAAGGGGGAAAAGAAGGGATAAATTGTGAGACTGAGATTAAAAAATCACTGCAGATGGTGACCGCAGCCATGAAATTAAAAGACGCTTACTTCTTGGAAGGAAAGTTATGACCAACCTAGATAGCATATTCAAAAGCAGAGACATTACTTTGCCAACAAAGATTCGTCTAGTCAAGGCTATGGTTTTTCCTGTGGTCATGTATGGATGTGAGAGTTGGGCTGTGAAGAAGGCTGAGCGCCGAAGAATTGATGCTTTTGAACTGTGGTGTTGGAGAAGACTTCTGAAAGTCCCTTGGACTGCAAGGAGATCCAACCAGTCCATTCTGAAGGAGATCATCCCTGGGATTTCTTTGGAAGGAATGATGCTGAAGCTGAAACTCCAGTACTTTGGCCACCTCATGCGAAGAGTTGACTCATTGGAAAAGACTCTGATGCTGGGAGGGATTGGGCGCAAGAGGAGAAGGGGACGACATAAGATGAGATAGCTGGATGGCATCACTGACCCGATGGACGTGAGTTTGAGTGAACTCCAGGAGTTGGTGATGGACAGGGAGGCCTGGCGTGCTGCGATTCACGAGGTCACAAAGAGTCGGACACGACTGAGCAACTGATCTGATCTGATCTGAGATTGACATATGTGAAAGTGCAACTGTTAGTCACTCAGTTGTGTCCAACTCTTTGTGAGTCTATGGACTTTAGCTCACCAGGCTCCTCTGTCCAAGGAATTCTTCAGGGAAGAATACTGGAGTGGGTAGCCAAATTGGAACCAAAGGCCATGTAACACATGAAAATCAATGTTGTTTACTTCTTCCCAGACATTTTTGCAAAAGGAATTAATATACGGAATGAAATACCATGATATATGGTAGAGTCATTCTTCCTGGGGATAAACCCTACCAATCAC